>NW_028250002.1:0-1200000 GCF_964263255.1 Lissotriton vulgaris
GCTGCTCCTCACTGACAAGACAAAATGGTCGCCCTACAGGTGTTCTATTTATACCCTTAGCTCCCAAGGTCCAGAACTAGTCAGAAGGTTCTGGATGCTTCCTATTCTATCCTATGGGCCCAGTCCCTGAGTTGGCAGTTGTGGCAGTTACTAGCCACCATTTTACATGGCCCAACCTTTCTAGTCAGAAAAGGGTACCTAGGCCTCAGGAAAAAAAACTATGAGGGCGAAAGAGCACCTATCCCCCAGGACAACACCATAAAAGTCCAGTGGACACAAAAAGATAAAAAGGGTATGAGGGGCGAAAAAGGGGACAAAATAATAATTAATAGGAGGGGCTACGCAAAAGGCCAGACAGGTCTAACACGCATCCCCCCCAGCTGAAAGTGGGGAGAGCTACCCAACCCCTTGGGAGTCCTCATCACTAAGGCGGAAATACCACTCCAGGCCGATGTTCCACCCGGAAGTCCATTCCCTGTAGGGAGATGGACCATCTCAACAACTTGGGATTTTCCCCCTTCATTTGCATTAGCCAACGAAGGGGTTGGTGGCCAGTCTGAACCAGGAAGTGCGAGCCAAAAAGTTATGGCCGCAACTTCTTCAGAGCCCACACCACCGCAAAAGTTTCCCTCTCAATTGCACTCCACTTCTGTTCCCGGGGAAGCAGTCTCCTGGACAGGAAGACTACAGGCTGATCCAGACCCTCTTTATTGAGTTGCGATAACACTGCCCCAATGCCATGTTCTGATGCGTCTGTCTGGACAATAAACTCCTTAGAGAAGTCTGGGGCCCTCAGGACCGGTGCCGCACACCTTGCCTGCTTCAATTTTTCAAAGGCTTGCTGACAAGCCTCTGTCCAAACTACCCGTTGAGGTTGTTTCTTGGATGTGAGCTCTGTGAGGGGCGCTACAATAGTGCCATACCTCTTCACAAAGCGACTGTAGTAACCTGTGAGGCCCAGGAAGGCTCGGACCTCAGTCTGGGTCTTGGGGGGTTCCCAGGCCATGATTGCCTCAATCTTTGCCTGGAGGGGCTGCACTGTTCCCCTACCCACCAAGTGGCCTATGCACACAACCGACCCCTGCCCATTCTGACATTTGCTGGCCTTGATTGTCAAGCCAGCTTGTTTCAGGGCCTGGAGAACTGCTTGCAAATGTTGCAAATGGTCCTCCCAACTGCTGCTGAAGACAGCAATGTCATCTAGGTAAGCAGCGGAGAAACCCTCCATTCCGGAGAGGACCTGATTCACCAGCCGCTGAAAAGTGGCAGGGGCATTCTTGAGCCCAAAGGGCATCACACAGAATTGGAAGTGTCCTTCAGGCGTGGAGAAGGTTGACCTTTCCTTTGCTCCATCTGTCAGGGAGATCTGCCAGTACCCTGAAGTGAGGTCAAAGGTACTCAAGTATTGGGCAGCTCCCAGCCGGTCAATTAATTCATCCGCCCCAGGGATTGGATGAGCATCAGTTTTGGTAACTGAGTTCAGTCCCCGGTAATCCACACAGAACCTCAGTTCTGGAGTGGTGCCTGGTGGAGCTGCTTTTGGCACTAGAACCACCGGACTGGACCAGGGGCTACTGGAAGGTTCTATAACTCCTAGCTCCAGCATCTTGGTAACCTCACCATGGATGCTAGCCTTCACCTTGTCTGACAGCCGGTAGGTCTTTGACTTCACTGGTGGGCTGTCTCCTGTGTCCACATCATGGGTACACAGCTGGGTCCTACCCGGGACAAGGGAGAACAACGCAGAGTACTGCTCCAGGATCTGGCGGCAGTCCTCTCGCTGTTCAGGAGTTAGGGATGGGGAGAGAATCACTCCCTCCACCGACCCATCCTTTTCCTGAGACGAAAACAAGTCTGGGAGAGGTTCGCTTTCCGCTTCCTCTCCTCCATCAGTCACCATCATCAAGATGACCTCGGGCCTCTCATGGTGGGGTTTGAGGCGGTTAGCATGTAGCACCCGTAGGGGCTGTCGAGGGGTCTTAAGGTCCACCAGGTATGTAGCCTTACCCTTCTTCTCTAACACCTCAAAGGGGCCTGTCCAGGGATCCTGGAGGGCACTTAGCTCTTCAGGCTCCATCACCCACACTTTCTGGCCAGGCTCCAACTCCACCGGGTGAGCGTTGTGGTCATACCACTCCTTCATTACTGCCTGGCTGGCCTCCAAGTTGTCAGAAGCTTGCTTCCACAACTTCGCCATTTGGCTCCTGAAGGCCAGCATGTAGCTCACCACATCCTGGGGAGGTTTCCTGGGAGACTTTTCCCATCCATCCTTCACCAGGCTGAGAGGACCGCGTACAGGGTGCCCATACAGAAGCTCAAAGGGGCTGAAGCCCACTCCCTTCTGTGGCACTTCCCTGTAGGAGAATAGCAAACAGGGTAGGAGGACGTCCCATTTCCTCCGCAGGCTTTCAGGCAGACTTCTGATCATGCCCTTCAAGGTCTTGTTGAACCTTTCTACCAGTGCATTTGACTGGGGGTGATAAGGAGTGGTGAACCGGTAGGTCACTCCACACTCCTTCCACATTGCCCTCATTTATGCTGACATGAAGTTGGTCCCCCTGTCGGACACAACTTCTTTGGGGAAACCCACCCGGGTGAAGATCCCCATCAGGGCCCTAGCCACTACAGGTGCAGTAACAGTCCTCAGAGGAATGGCCTCTGGGTACCGTGTGGTGTGATCCACCAGTACCAGGACCAGGATAAACCTGTGAACAGCCGTTGTTGGTGGATCCAATGGCCCTACAATGTCGATGCCCACCCTTTCAAAGGGGGTGCTAACGACAGGAAGTGGTTCCAGGGGAGCTTTCAGCTTCACCCCTGTTTTCCCACCGGCTTGGCAGGATACACACGTCCGACAGTAGGTATCAGAAGCCACTTTCATCTGAGGCCAGTAAAAGTGGGGGACAAGCCGAGCAAAGGTCTTGTCCTGACCTATGTGTCCTGCCAAGGGTATTTCATGAGCCAATTCCAACAGAAAGGCTCTGTACCGTTGCGGGACTACCAAGGCCCTTGATGAACCAGGTAAGGGTACCTTGGGTTCACTGTAGAGGAGTCCGTCCTCCCAGTAAATGTGGTAGTGTCCCGCAACGTTCCCTGCTGCCTGGGCTTCGGCCTGTCGCCTCAGTCCCTCAAGGGTAGGGCACTCCTTCTGGCCCTTACAGAACTCCTCCCTGGTAGGCCCTCCCTCCACATGCCACTCAGCAGGGATGGGTAGGTTCTCCAGGGAGACTACTTCCCCCTCCACGGACTCCTGGTCCACCACCGCAGGTGGCCGATCTGTCACATGGGGTGTGGAAGCCGAAGCAGGCTTCTCCTGTCTTCGGGTCTGTCCCTTTTTGGCAGCGGGTTGGGCCATTGTTCCAGGCTCCAACCCAGGCAAACTCCCTCTCCGGGCAGTCGTAGACCTTGTGTACCCAGCATCTCTGAATGCGTCCGGTATTCCTCCTCTCTCCAAGCATTGTGCTCCATGTCATTCCCCAGCAGGCAATCGACTGGCACGGCAGGGCTTACGGCAACTCGAAGTGAACCTGCAACCCCTTCCCACTCAAAGGGAACCTCGGCCACAGGGTAGTGGCCCATTCTGCCGTCAGCCATCGCGGCGGGGTGGAGTACATTGGGAATCACCTGCTCTGGAGACACCAGTTGACTCCTCACCATAGTCATACTGGCTCCTGTATCTCTCAGAGCCTCCCCTCTCTGGCCATTGATGGTGATCCACTGCCCATACTTGGTAGTATTTGGGGCACCTGGATCTTAGGAACCATCTCCCGATCTCCCAGGGCGGGTTAGCCTTAGGGGTGAAACCTGTTCCTTTTCCCTGGAAACTGTTTTGGGGACCTTTAGAGAACTCCCGCTTTTTATCTCCCCCCTCCTTCTTCTGACGGGCGCCCTGTCCAGCCCTTTGGGAATCCCCTCCAGTCCCCTTTGAGGACACCCGGGTACTTGCCCAGATGTCCGCCTCCTCTGCAAGCTTCCGGGGGTTGGTCAGCTTGCTGTCCACCAGGTGTTGGCACAGCTCGGGAAAACATTTGTCGAGTAGATACTCTTTCAGAAAAAGGTCATATAACCCCTCATAGTCCTTCACCTCGCTGCCCTGAAACACAGCCCTCCAATGCCTTCCTCGCATAGTCCAGGAAATCCACCCAGTTCTGGGTGCTTAACTTGTGGCTCCCCCTGAACTTTTGGCGATACTTTTCCGGGGTTAGCCCAAACTTTTTGATTAATGCTAACTTCATGGTGGGGTAGTTGGTCTGCTCCTCCTGTTCTAAGGCTAACAAGGTGTCCCGACCAGTAGGAGGCATATATTTGTACAACCCACCCCCCCAGTGTTTCTCCTGGATCCCATGGGCTCTTAAGGAGACCTCATAGGCAGCCAACCATTTGGCTATATCGTCCCCCTGACTATAGCTGGCAACTATGTCTTTAGGCAGGTAGGGTCTGGACTCCCTAGTTGGTTCTCTGGTTTCGTTGCCACCATTTGGAGTAGGGGAGGGTCCTAATTGCAGGGCCTGGAGTTCTAGCTCTTTTAATTTAAACTCATGAGCCATCCTCCGTTCTTCCCTCTCCTGTTCTAACCTGGCTAACTCCCACTTCAGTTGCCTTTTCTCCATCTTGTCTGTGAGTTCCGCTTCGGTCAAGCTTCCTCCGGGGACACTACTGCCCCTCTTTGAGTAGGTCATTGGTCCTGGAAGTAGGTTTCCCATCCCGGGATGGAACATTACCTCTACTCCTATGACTGTGTCCCGGTCCGTCCCCTCTTCCTCCTCCTTCCCTTCTCCATGTGCTTCCACCCAAGCCCTCAAACTGGTCTGGAGTTCCCCCTTCTTGGCCCCACGCTTAAAGAACACTCCCATCTGTTGACAAAAGTCCTTAAGCTGGGCTACAGAATAAGTGTCCAGTTCTTCCAGAGCAAATTCCATTTTGCTAAAGAGCTATGTAGGGACAAGCACACAAAAAGAATAGATTCACAAGGGGCAATCTGAAGCTACCTCCACCCACCACCAGGAATGAATTTGGAAAAAGCAAAAGTAGAAATTAGGAAGTCCGCCAGGAGAAAACTCCTGGTGTAGGTCAGTGGATTACACTTAGTTACTGCAGAGTAGTCGCAACCACAGTTCTGATCCCACCGCTAGACACCAATATGTTGGACCTTTTGTTACCAGATCACATAGGGTAGCCTGGCCTAGGGTAAGACAGTCAGTTCCTAGAAGCACAAGTGTAAAGGTTGCGCACCACCCTGTAATAACTTAATGCACTTCCACACAAAAACGACACTACACCAATGTTTTGGAAAAATATGGACTGGTTTATAAAAATATATTAGATTCACTTTTGTCTTTCTCACACTATCAGTTCTCCTTATCCTCCTCATATTTTACACAGTTGGAATCACATTACAAAGACATGTTTTTACTTCCTCCATCAACTTACATATGAACCCCACACTTCTTTACCCACCGGAATATTAGCAGTAATACATAGCAAATACTGAGTGAGCAGTAGATTAAGCAAGTTAAGCTATTCCATTCCCTAAGAAATCCTAGGCATTCTAAACAGGCAGTTGCACAGTGTTAACAGAAATTTTCCTCAGTTGATCCCTTCAGTTCTGTAGCCTCCTAGCACTTCAACTTCTTACAGAGAGTTTCTCTGACACGCAACCCCGATTGGAATTTCTGTCACAGGTAACCCACATCCAGGTGTCAGTATCCCAGTTAGACTGAAGAGCCACACCCTATCTCTGCCTCATTAAAGTCCTGCAACAGAACTCCTCTAGGTGCCAGAAACGATCTCCTGCACCTTTTATCGGTGTTTCTAGTCAGTAGCTAGGCGAATTGAAGGAAAACCTAGGCACCCAACAGTTCCCACTTCCCTCCTTACTTGGGACGGCTGTTAGAGCCTTTCTCAGTTCACAGCTCCAGCCCCAGGGTTCAGCTCTCTTCGGGGGCCTCCTCCGGTCCCCAACAGCGCTTACCTCGGGGCCTGGTGAAAGTCTGCACACGCGTCAGCCCTGAAGAGAGGTCGGGCTATGTCTGTCCCCAGCGCTTGGCCCCGATCCCGCCTCCGGCCGCCTCTGACGATCCTCTCACCGCGGCGCTACGGCGCAGGCGCGGGAGAGTAGCGGCCCTGAAACAGAGGCGGCTCCACTCGACGGCACTGGGAGTGGCTCACCTCTGGGCCTGCTCGGTCCTAGGCCCCTCCTGACAGGAAAGTGGTCACCGCCGAGAGTATGCGCAGAAGCGCGCTGCCCCAGGCTCGATCAGCCCTATGCTCCGCTCCACTTCACCTTCACGGCAGCACCAGTGATTCCCCGCCTGGCCCGTCCTCAATGGATTCAGGACTATTGGACCACCCACCGAAGCCCCGACTCTCCTTACTTCGGGCTCTACAGGTTGGGGGGTAAACTCCTGCTGCACTTCCTGATGCAGGTGAGAGGTCCCGATTTTACATAGGCAGCCAATGGCACCACCGTCACAGAGGAGGGGTGGGTCAGAGGTAAAGTCTCACGCTTTTGGGCCCCAGTCCTCTATCTCCTGCAAGGATCAATCTAGCTCTTCATACTGGACAAAGGGAAGAGGGGGGGGGTGCTTCTCACTTCTCGCCCTCCTCAGTTGGGATTCTCTAAGCTTCACCGCTAGCTGGGGGTCAATCCCTACACCCAATTTAAGGTGTCTCCCTGTCCAGGGTCAGCAGGTCGGGACTAACTGGGTCAGGTCTACAGGAATGGGGGTGGTGATCCCTGTAAGGGGGCAACCCTTGAAAAGTAGTCCACCCTATGAAGGCCCTACCCCTTCCAGACCCTTAGCCTATACTCAAGCTGCTCCTCACTGACAAGACAAAATGGTCGCCCTACAGGTGTTCTATTTATACCCTTAGCTCCCAAGGTCCAGAACTAGCCTGAAGGTTCTGGATGCTTCCTATTCTATCCTATGGGCCCAGTCCCTGAGTTGGCAGTTGTGGCAGTTACTAGCCACCATTTTACATGGCCCAACCTTTCTAGTCAGAAAAGGGTACCTAGGTCTCAGGAAAAAAAACTATGAGGGCGAAAGAGCACCTATCCCCCAGGACAACACCATAAAAGTCCAGTGGACACAAAAAGATAAAAAGGGTATGAGGGGTGAAAAAGGGGATGAAATAATTAATTAATAGGAGGGGCTACGCAAAAGGCCAGACAGGTCTAACAAGACTTATAAATGTATTCGACCTGAACAAACCTTTATATTCTAAATGATGTACTTAATCATCCAGTTTTTTAATTCTGATTAATGTATTTTGAACTTTCATTTATTTTCATTTATTTTTATCATGCATTCAGTGATGTCATTACCTTCAGTAACTTTTTCTGAAAATTGGGCTACTGATACAGTGTATAATATGCTGTCTGTTTTAGGAATAATTGCTACATTTTCAGATCATCAAATGTTAGAGATTTAATCATATTGCAACGCTACATACCTGTTACCTTTATTAAGGTTATCAACTCCTACAGAATTGAAATACATCTAGAAATATGGTTGTTTAAACACCAGTAGGAATGTTGCCAAACACCACCATACATACATCAGCAGAGGCAAAATTAGATGCTATTTACAACACAACAGGACAGACCCAGTTAGGAAAGTATGGGTGGTTTGGCCTTTTGACACAAATACCTGTCACAGAAATGATTCCTGAACGTCACCAAGGGACTCAGTATTAATCATGAGCGGAAATCCATTCCGCTCGCGGATTTTGCGGATTTTCAGTAAATCCGCGATCCGCGAACTCCCGCTAATTTACTGAAAATCCGCGAGATCCGCGTGCGGCAGATTTCGGGGGCAAAAGTTCAAGCCTGTTGAACTTTTAACTATTTTAGGATGGCGCCGGCAAGCTGCCAGCGCCATCCTAAAATAGTTACTAAGTTAGTTCGAAAAAAGGAAGCACTAATAGATAAAATAAAGCAGGTGCTCGAGCACCTGCTTTATTTGATCTATTAGTGCTTCCTGATTAAGCTAATTTAGTAACTATTTTAGGATGGCGCTGGCAGCTTGCCGGCGCCATCCTAAAATAGTTAGTTAGGATGATGTGTGTTTTGTCGAGGCTGGGTAGGTGTGCGTTCTCCCCATATCTATAGTCGAAAATTAGCTATGATGCTTGATGGAGGCCTTTGCATAATTGACTTTCACTAGCTCAATCCCTGTGCAGTTCCTGTGACCACGAGCTTCTCTGATCCGTGCCTGTCATTTTATACACACAAGAGGCATGTGAACTCGCATATAAGCCCCGTCCGTTTGGCCCCTCCCCACACACTAGTGGTGTGTGCACCGTCTTCGCTCCCTTTACCCACTTGATGGACAGCTCACTCGAGGGACCCCGGCGCCCTTTGGTGTGATGGCAAAGTTAATCAGCCCCCCCAAAAATGTGTGTTTTGTCGAGGCTGGGTAGGTGTGCGCTCTCCCCATATCTGTCGTCGAAAATTAGCTATGATGCTTGATGGAGGCCTTTGCATAATTAACTTTCACGAGCTCAATCCCTGTGCAGTTCCTGTGACCACGAGCTTCTCTGATCCGTGCCTGTCCTTTTATACACACAAGAGGCATGTGAACTCGCATATAAGCCCCGTCCGTTTGGCCCCTCCCCACACACTAGTGGTGTGTGCACCGTCTTCGCGCCCTTTACCCACTTGATGGACAGCTCACTCGAGGGACCTCGGCGCTCTTTGGTGTGATGGCAAAGTTAATCAGCCCCCCCAAAAATGTGTGTTTTGTCGAGGCTGGGTAGGTGTGCGCTCTCCCCATATCTATCGTCGAAAATTAGCTATGATGCTTGATGGAGGCCTTTGCATAATTGACTTTCACGAGCTCAATCCCTGTGCAGTTCCTGTGACCACAAGCTTCTCTGATCCGTGCCTGTCCTTTTATACACACAAGAGGCATGTGAACTCGCATATAAGCCCCGTCCGTTTGGCCCCTCCCTACACACTAGTGGTGTGTGCACCGTCTTCGCGCCCTTTACCCACTTGATGGA
Source organism: Lissotriton vulgaris (assembly GCF_964263255.1). Classification (NCBI taxonomy): domain Eukaryota; kingdom Metazoa; phylum Chordata; class Amphibia; order Caudata; family Salamandridae; genus Lissotriton; species Lissotriton vulgaris. Next base: position 9,004 of record NW_028250002.1, read on the forward strand.
CAGCTCACTCGAGGGACCCCGGCGCTCTTTGGAGTGATGGCAAAGTTAATCAGCCCCCCCAAAAATGTGAGTTTTCTCGAGGCTGGGCAGGTGTGCGTTCTCCCCATATCTATCGTCGAAAAATAGCTATGATGCTTGATGGAGGCCTTTGCATTATTGACTTTCACGAGCTCAATCCCTGTGCAGTTCCTGTGACCACGAGCTTCTCTGATCCGTGCCTGTCCTTTTATGCACACAAGAGGCATGTGAACTCGCATATAAGCCTCGCCCGTTTGGCCCTGCCCCTCACACTAGCGATGTGCACCGTTTTCCCACCCGGCCATTCCCCACACAATCCGCAAAATCCGCTAATCTGCAAATTCGCTGATTTTGCGGATTGCGAATTCGCAAAAATTGCAAATTCGCGAATTGCGAATTCGCAAAATTCGCACATGCCTACTCAGTATACATAGGCCAGACCTAAGTTATGTACAGATAACATCCAGAGGTAGTGAAATCCTACAGTGTAGGGAAGCTGTGCCATTTAAAAAAAAAAGCCCCAACACTGACAGTAGTAAAAACAAAAGTTTCCTTCATAAAATTCAATAATGCTTAAAGCAATCTGAAAACCATGCTTGTGCAGCAGCTTTTATTTTTTCATTTTACATCAGCTAAAGAAATATTTTTTTCTTTTTTGCATAATAGTACTCTTAAATACAGGCTGCCCCTTTTTTCCTTTTTGATAAATTTGGTCTTTCACATACAAGCAGTGTGGGACACCTTGGGAATAGCTCGAACAGGAACTATGCTTCTCATGGTTTCTAATATTTAAAAGAACAGTCTGAAAAGACTGCAACGTACCTCTTCCAAAGGAAAATGCCAGTGGCAATCACCACCATGCAGGGTCTGCTGAAGTCCTATGCTTGGCTGTGTCCCAAGCGTATTCACATCAAACCAAAGCATTCCTTGCAAATCCAATGGGTGCCTTGTACTTCATTTAGCAACACCAAGGTATGGATTGAGACCTCATCGGCGAATATGGCTGAAGGTGAGGTACGAGTAAATCCAGGCACACAGGTACAATCTTTAGCACCGGCTGCCTCAGAACAAGCAACTAGCAGCACTGTCTTTCTGTGCTTCCACAACGACTGTGCGAGGTATTAAAAAGGTCTGTTTACTGCAGCAAATGGCTACGAGAAATGTTGTGACTACCAGCACCTTTTATCTCTAGTTCTTCAAAACATGTCCTGAAACACATTTTTTCTGTTATTGTTTCAACTTTCACCGAGTGCTTGGAGCTTTCCCTCTAAATTGACTATTTTAAAGAAAGCATGGTCTTCTGAAAAAAGCATGAAAGAGTTTTCAATTTTATAAACAGAAACTTTTATAAGTAACTACTTACTCTAAAGAGTATATATATATTTTTTAATGACACTATAGATTTTTCCTGTCTCCACAGAGTCTACAGTAATTTTATATATTTTAACAGCTGCTATTTTTTTCAGCTCATAAAACTCTCATGCAACTACCTGCCAATTATATGCAAATGCCTATTTTAGTCACGTAGTTTGCTTTTAATGGGTTATTAACTCTTGTCCATAGATTGGAGTGGGTGTTATGAAGGAAATTGAGGCCTTAACATAGGTACTGTCTCAGAGGCACAAATTCTTTGTGTCACAGAGACAAGCAGGCCCTTTCACAGAGACAGGCAGGCCCTTTGACCTAGATTAGCCCTCATTTCACAATAACGAGCAACAGAGAGGCTGTCCCCTTATCTGATCACTGTGTGCTCTGTGCACAGAAGACGGTCCATCCTAAATACGTAATCTCCATGTCCAACAGTGACTAACCTACGTCACAACCAATTCTTGGAAACAGACCAAGAACACATCTTCCTCTGACCAACATTACGTCAATCCAAGACACCTATCCAGTATAAATATACCTCCCTTTGCCCAAGCAAACCAGAGGAGACAGAGACTTCCAGGCGGACACTCTGCCTGAGGCGCTGCAACCTGCGTCATGCCACAGCTCCAGCTGGCAGAGGTCCATTACCCATCTGTGGGTGTCCAGCTCAAGATCAGGATGAAGTCCCAATAAGGTAAAGGGGTTAGACTAACTCCTAGGGGGATTCTTGGCTCTCTAAGATCTACACACATGCTAGGTACACTTAGGTACATCTAGTTAGGCATCATAGGGGTATAGGCTTTATCTTAATGCATTCTGTATTTCATGTATGTGTTCATTACTGTTGCAAAATGGTAGAACTATACAAAGCCTTTTCATTTAACTGCACTGCTGGCCATAATTCTCTGCTACTGTCCAACAGTTGTCGGAGCACATATAACCAGTACTAGAATAACAACTGTGCAATAAATGTTATTGTAAACACACCGACTGTTTCTTCTATGTACTTCTCTGAGATGAGTGACTGAATGAAAAGTAGTATTTTGTTTCCATGATCCTGAGGGATGTGGGTTTTATGTTATGTGGTTGCCAGAAGCTATTCCCTTCTTGTCTTCAAGAAGTTTCTAGTGGCCTCTGAGCTAGCTGGTACATAGTAATTAAGCTTAATATACATATTAGGGGCATACAGACCTCAGTCCTATGCCAAGCCTATTGTGTATGTTATTCCAATGCGCAGAACCTATAAGGGATATAGGAACTACACTACAATAAAAAGCACTGGGGTCTTTATATAACAAAGCTGGCCAATGCTGTGGCACTAGGGGCACCAGTACCAAAGTCTTGGCTAGGGGCCGTTACAATCCCGGTGTATAAGAAAGGCGACAAAACACAGCTTGGGAACTACAGGCCTATTAGCCTGTTAGACACGGTACAAAAGGTGATTGGAAAAATGACCCTAGAGAAAATATCGGCCTGGGTAGAAGAGAAAAATATTCTGACCCCCTTCCAGGCTGGATTTCGTAAATTAACTAGTACCACAGACCAGATATTCAGATTTACACTACTATACTGGAAGACGGTAGTACTAGGAAAAGGCAGCATCTATGCAGCGTTTATAGATTTACGTGCTGCCTTTGATTTAGTCCCTAGATCCCAGATGTGGAAAGTGCTAAGCAAGATGGGTATGCCGCTAGAGATCCTAACACTTGTGATGAGGTTGCATGAGTCAAATTATGCAAAAATACAGTGGGGGGGGGGGGGGGGGTGTCACGGCCAAGTAACCTCTGAATTCCCGGTAGAGCGTGGGGTGCGCCAAGGCTGCGCTTTGGCCCCCACGCTCTTCTCATTGAGCATTGATGGGGTAGTTGAGCGTATGTTGCTGGGAAAAGTAGATGCTCCTAGCCTGGCTGGAGTGAAAACTCCAATTCTACTATTCGCTGATGACACGCTAATTTTATCTAAAACCCTTAGCGGGTTACAGCGAGCCCTGAAGATCTTTGAGGTTTTTTGTGTCAACCGGGGGTTGGAAGTTAATGTTACAAAGTCAAAGCTTATGGTATTTAACCCCCACCACAGCTTTAGAGGGAAATTCTCTTATGGATGGACAAAAAGTGGAAATGGTATCGGACTTTGGTTACTTAGGTATCCACGTGTCAAACGGAGTAAAATGGGGGAAGCATATAGAAATGGCGGCATTAAAACTCCGCCAAAACACGGGAGCTATAAGCCCGGAGCACAGGAAGTCCTTGACCAAGCCGGTACAACCAGCACTGCAAGTATATGAGGCGCAAGCCCTAAGTTCGGCCCTTTATGGTGCTGAAATATGGGCTTATGATAAGTTAACGTCACTAACGCTTGTGGAATTGTTTTTGCCGTAATCTTGTTGGCCTCCCTAAAAGTACCCCAATCCAACTGCAGCGCTATGATCTAGGCAGGAAAGCCCTCTCAGATATGGCTAGATTACGACCTATTCTATATTGGAGGGTTACTCCGGAACTTATAAATGTTAAATGTTGTATACTTGTAAAGCGCACAGCTGCCCCAGCAAAGGGGCGTCCCGGCGCTGTATACTGCTGGGGAACCCATCCTGGCTTTCCCTGTGAGATTGTCCCTCCTGGGCATCTCCAAGGTGAAGACAAGCATCCCCGGCGCTGATGGGGCCGTTAGTAGAGATTAAGCAAGCTATTGCCCAGAGTTGCTGAGTGAGACCCATGGTTGGTGTAGGCACCGAGGCGAGAATTATCGAGTCCGCTGACCATGGCCCAAGACCCTGCCGCGTCGGGAATCGAACCCTGGTCCCGGGTCGACCTCTGCTTCCTGGTCTGCCGCCTCTAACCAGTGAGCCACACCACTCTACTTATGCATTACGCTCTGGGATTTCTGTATGTGATTAAAACTGATATATTCCACAAGATAACTTGGCTCAAAGAACTTCATAAAGTATTGGGAATAATGGGTATGCAGGAGTTGTGGGAGAACCCTGAGACAGCCCAGTTCCCAACCAAAGGCGCCATAAAAGAAAGGTACTGGGAAATGGTCGCCTACGGGAACTGGAATGATGTTGATCCCTCTACTATGGATTGTCGCTTTTTGGAAACAAAAGTTTCTCCTAGCTTAGAGCCCTATTGGGACAACATCACAAAGCCGGAGGATAGGAAGCTCTACTTCCAGCTTAGAGCAGGGTCACTCCCTATAAGATCACTAACCGGTAGATGGGGTATAGGTAATTCTGAATTATGCCCGGCGTGTAAAAGTGAAAGCGAGACCATTGCCCACCTTCTTTTTGTTTTTAGGGCCTACTTAACCCCCCGACGTGTTTGGCTAAAGGCGATGTGCAAATTGCTAGGCACAAGGGACAGTAAGGTGGCCTTAAGAATAATTTCCACTAACACCTTGCCGGTTATTACAGTTGCGGTCGCCAAATACTTTGGGTGGGCATGGGCCATTAGAAGAAAACTTGTGGTGGGCTTGACCCCCTCGAAGTGATTGATCTGTTTTCCTTAATTTGTCTGTCTCTATAGTAAAAGCATAAAATGTTTAAACTGTGTTCTCGGGGGCATCTAACATAACGATTGTCTATTTTAACTTGTTTTTTAAACTGCAGTCAGTATGTTTTCTCTTAATGGTTTTTAATTGTATTAATATATATGATGAATTTTGTGATTTGTAAATAGTTTTAGTAACTAATACATCTGTTTTTATGCTGTATGCTTTTATGAGTTTTATCTGTCCCTCTTCCTATTGGTTTATGTGCACGTGCTACCCCTGGAATGTTAAGGTGTATTTAAGTGACGTCACTACCCAGCTCGATGAGAAAGACCTGGCGACGCTGCATGGTCATCTTTCCTCTCACAAGCTCTTTCTTCTGGTAAATAATTACCAATTACATATATTCTTCTCGTGTGTCATTATTTGATAACACAACAGCTACCACTAGGTGGCGCCACAACCACTCCTCATTGCAGGCAGCGCCTCTATGGTGTCCATTTAGGGTAGGAAGCAGCCTTGCCATCTCCAACCAACTGCTACCAACCGGCCGTGCTGGTGATCGTAGTTTTCTCTCCCTCTGCGAGCTGTTTTCTCATTGTGTGGACAGTCTTTCTCCCCTTGATGCCTGGTCGTCCCTTAGTAGGCAACAAATAGCCGCTCTGGGACCGTCTTCCCTCGCTGTGGCCTCTCGTCCAACCTGCAGTCACATCACTGCCAAGGAAGGCAGGTAAACGGCCTCTACCGCAGAAGGTAGCGGGTTGGGTGATTTTACCTCCGGGTGCAGTTCAGCATTGTCGTGCCACATCAGTAAGGCGCTCCACTCCCTCCCCTCCTCACTGAGACAGACAGTGGCAGGCGGTGCAGCTGACGGGCACTCCAGCAAGAAGGGGAGGCGCTATGATTTCAGTTTGGGCCTCCTGCCTGGTCACCTTTTTGATTTCTTCCATTGTTTGATCTCTCCTTGTTTCTTGTTCCAATTCTGCGTTTGTTATGGATGCTGGTGTGTTGTGCTTCAGGATGAAATTCAAGTATTCTTTCGCCATTGTTGTTGTTTCTGTGTTGCGTGGCAATGCATGTCTGGACATATAGTCAGCTGGGTTATGTTCCTTTCCAGGCTTGTGTATTATTTTGAAGTTGTAATCCATCAGCCGTATTCCCCACCTCTCTATTCTTGGTGGTATCTTTGCGTTTGGGTTTCCGTAAATTGTTACTAGAGCTTGGTGATCTGTTACAATTGTGAAAGGCTTCCCGTAGATGAACATGTGGTAGTGTTCACACGCGCACACAACGGCCAGACTTTCCTTCTCCGGTTGAGAGTAAGCTCTCTCAACGTCGGACAAGCTCTTACTTCCGTAAGCAACTATGCATCTCAGCGAGTCTTTTCCTGGTTTGTGTTGCTCCAGTATTGTCCTCAGTCCTACTGGGCTGGCGTCCACCGTTAGTTCTGTACACAGTAGTGGGTCAAAGTATGCTAGATGATCTACCGCTGTTACTGCCTCTCTTATTTCTTCGAATGCCGTGCTGCACTCTTTTGTCCATGCAAAAGTTTGTCCCTGTTTCGTCAGCTCCCGCAGTGGTGCGCTCACTGTTGCAAAGTCTTTGATATATCTTGCACAGTAACTGGCAAGTCCAAGAAATGACCGTACTTCTGCTACATCACTTGGTGGTTTCGCTTCTTTCAGAGTGTCGCCCTAGCTCACATTTGTCTTCATTTAATGTGAGGCCAGCCTGTTCTAGTTGGGCACACACCTCTCGCAACGCCTTGTCGTGTTCTTCGTCTGTCTTGCCAAACACTAGGATGTCATCGCTGTAATTGAGACTAATTTTCACTGGCCTTATCACCTGTCTGATCGTTTCCTGAAATATTTCTGCTGCTGACGATATCCCAAAGCTTAGGCGCTTGTATCAGAATAGACCTAGATGTGTCGAGAAGGTTGTGATATATCTCGACTGTGGATCCAGCTCCAGCTGGTGATATCCCTTACACAAGTCCAACTTTGAGAATCGTCTTGCTCCTGTCAGGCAACTGATCATGTCGTCGAGGTGTGGTCCAGGGTGTCTTTCTCTTTCGATCGCCATGTTTGGTATCCTCATGTCGACACAGATTCTTATTTTCGATGTGTTTTTCTTTGGCACGGCTACTATCGGCGATAACCACGGCGTTGGTCCTTCTGCCGGCTCGATGATGTCTTGTTTCAACAGCGCATTTTTTTCTTCCTCTACTTGAGGTTGCAGGTGTATTGGTACTCGCCGGTGATGCTGAGCTACTGGTTTCTTTGTTTCGTCGATGTGCAACGTTATTTGTCGCCCTTTTAGCTTCCACAGGCCTTTCAGTAGCTTTGGATATTCTTTCAAGATGTTTCCTTTTTCTGACATGTTATATGTCATTGCTATCAGGCCCATTATTTGTGCTGTTACATTGCTCAGTAGGCAGGGTGCTGGAATATCTCCTTTCAGTACATGAATCTCTTCTCTGAGTGTTTGGTTTTTATATGTTATATCTTCAGTGAATTTCCCCAAAATTGTTACTGGTTTCCTTGAGCCCCAAGTGAACACTTCAACCCTTGATGGTCTCAGCACCGGTTTTATTTCCATTCTCTCATATTCTGACGCACACATGATGTTGCATGTGGCGCCGCTGTCAAGCACGAACTGTGCTTTATGTGGTCCGACTTCTATTGTCACTGATTCCATTTTTTGATTGCTTTCTTGTCTACCAGACGAATGCTTTCTTCTCCTGTGTCTTCTTGAGTGGACATGAGGTACAGTCGCTCCACTTTTTCTTCTTCTTCCTCTCCTCCTGATTCTATTGACGAGCCCCTGTTTGCTGTTTCGATGTGTCTGACGTGCCTGCTTGTCGTCATCCACTGCCTGTTTGGTCTTCCTCTGTCATTTCTGAATTATGTCCCTTGACACACACTGGCAAAATGATTGCTTCTGTTACATTTTTTTACACATCTGTCCAAATACTGGGCAGGCGCCCTTGTGAGGAAATTCTAAACCACATCGGTAGCATTGTGGCCCTTGTTGTTTCTTCGTTGTGTTGTCGCGTTGTCCCTTTTTCCAGGTGCTGGTGCGACTGTTATCTGTCATGCGGTGTGCTTGTTCGATCCTCCGTTCCATCTGCTTTGATTGTATCTTTGCTCTTGCTTTTTCCCTTGCTAGCGACAGGATGTTTTCCAGCGATGTTCGTTCTTTCAATATTCTGGTGCGGAATTCAGTGTCGCGACATCCTTCAATTATCAGCAGGCGAATTGCTTGCTCGTTGTCATACTTGCCAAATTCGCAGTGCGTTACCAATTTTCTCAGTCGTGTCGCAAAGTCATCCAATGATTCATCGTCATGTTGGAAAGCTGTGGTGAACGTGTATCTTTCAAAGTCTATGTTCCTTTGAGGGTCGAATTTGCTTGTTAGGCACTTGATGAGCTTTTTGTATGTTGATGTCTCTCCTGCCGGTAGTGTCACTAGCAGTTCATCCACGTCGTCACCCACGAGGTTTAGGAACAGTCCTAGCTTCTTTTCTTCTAGTACGTCAGTGGCCTCCATGTATCCCTCGAACCTAGCGATCCATAGCTCCCATCTTATTCCTACTTGTGGTTCTGATAGATTGAACGGTAGTGGTCTGCGATATTGGGCGCTTGGCCGTGGTTCTGCCATCTTTTTCTTACAGTTCTTTTGTTATTACTTTGTAAATGCTCTTTGTGGCGCCTATTTCTTTATTGTAGCTCTTTCTGGTCTTTTCTTTTATTTATTTTCTTATTTGAGCCTCTCTTTGCTCTTTATTTTGTTATTCAGCTTCTTTTGCCACCTTTCCTGATCTTTTTGTGGTTCTTTCTGGCTCTTTTCGACCTTTTTTCCCTTCGCCTGACCTTAAAATGGCCGCTGACGTTTCCTGTGCTCCTATTGGCTCCCTCGCCTGACTTCAAGATGGCCGCCGATGGTCTCGTGAGACTTCGCAGCCAATCAGTGCTTCGCCTGATTTCAAAATGGCCGCCAGCAATTCCTGTGCTCCTATTGGCTCTCTCGCCTGACTTGCAAATGGCCGCCGAGACTCTCGCGAGAGCTCGCGCCGATTTGTATTCCTTCGCGCTTCTTTCTCTGGCGCTTACCCAATGCAGGCGATTTCGTCGTCGCAGCAGCCGGGGTGGGCTCCCGCGTCGCTGCTGTCCTTAATTTCGTTCTTTGGCCACTATGTTCTTCTTCTCGGCACCAGTCCAGGGTGGGCTCCTGGCTTGTTCACGACGTGGTCGATCCGGCACGCGTGGTTTCTTTATTTCTTCCTTCGTCGCCAGTTGTGGGATCGTGCAGGGTCCCCCCACAGATGACAGGACACGGTGCAGGCGATTTCAGGTATCTTTATTTCGTATCTCACATGAGCTTGTATTGGTGCTTCCTTCCCTGCCTCTTGCTTCCTGTGGTCTGTCCTTTGTCCCCCTGACCGGATGTGGTGTCCGGTGTCTGTCCCCCCAAGTCTGTGTCCCTGTGGGTCCTAGAGCCCATGTTCTCTGGTCACGACACTTACTGGACACAACGGATCAGCACCAGCCTTCGCATGCACGTGTTATCTTGCGAACCCTTCTTCCCTGCTTGCTAACGTCACCAGGCGGATGAGCGATTCCCTCATGCCTCACTTTCATTCCACCAATGTTTTACAGGCACTGAATCAGGCATGCTAGTGCCTGGAGAAGCTGCAGTATGGAGACATTTCACCTTGGCACGGAACGAGGCCTACACCCTCACAGGCGGGTACCACAGTCCCTGACCTACTGCTGACATGCAGCGCAGTGTCCTCCACGATATTGTGGGCTGTGTCGTGCTCTTTTCACTTTTGAGGCAGCTCTGTGGATTGAAGCTTCTCCCTTGGTTACGGGGTTCTGCCGGCGCTGTGGGGTTTCGCTTTATGCGCTCCTTTTACACATCCCCTCCACTCATTGCTGCCCACTGCCAACTTCTGAGCTCAGTCAGCTCACCTTCTTCCCAGTGGTCCTATGTTGCCTTTTAGGGGTCATGGCAGGCAGGCAACTGCATTACATGGAGGCTGGATGCTGTCCTCTTCACTCATAGTGTGGCCGTTGCGCTGGCAACCGGTGCAGGGGTGCCGTGGGCATCGGCTGCACTTCCCCTCATGATTTAGTACCAAACTGGTGACAGCTCACAAGGGGCTCATCGCAATTGTAATGGTTAGAGCCCTAGGCCCTCATGCAGCTACAATAATGACGCAGACACATAGTCATATGGTCTGGAACTGGCCCATGGCCCATGGCACGTGCTCCCGGCCCCTTTTATTAGCAGGGTCACCTGACCAGTGACACCTGTGATAGATGGATGTGCGGTGAGTGTGGAAGCTAGCCCTCAAGGAGTGGCTGGTGGAAATGCATATTGTAGAAACACTAGATCGTGACCAGCCGGTTACTAGAACCTCCTGGCCTTTTACTTCAGATTTAATTTCTGCGGCTCACCATTGAAATCACAATTGGTGTCTATACCAATAAGATCACAATAAATAGGAATAACTTCCTCTTTCGAGGACTACGTTACTCAGATATTCTATTTCATATTACTATTAGACGTCATACCTTTCCAGCCCTCTCTAAAGCCAACAGCTATGCAATTAAGATGCTACACATTACCATCACTTAACAACGCATAATTATGCATGACTTTAACAACCTCTTATGGTTTAAAAGAAAAATGAGTCTCTTCCTTAAACACTTTCCCCGTTTTTTTTTTCTCTGACCAATTTTAATTCTACATGCCTTGGTATTGTTCCTTTCATCATATCTTGTGTAACCCTCACAAGCTTTCTTAATTCTATTCCTATTGTCTTCAGTAGGCTAGTAATTGATTTATGATTTATATTTTCACTTTGGATTACATTTTGTCCTAGGATTACGTCATTTTATAATCTCAAATGGTGTTAACCCTGTGCCCTAGTTAACAGTTATTCTATGGATCCACATGGTCTTTGCAACCTTTGCCTTCCAATTAAAAGTACACTTAATGACCACCTGGACAGCACCTTTCAATTTGAGATGATTAAATCTTTCAAGCATCCCATTGCCACAAGGATTATGTAAAGATTTGGTCCTATGCTTAATTCATGTACTTTCCAAATATTACATAGTTTTTGCAAAGAAAATAAAATACCATTATCACACAGCAGGCATACCTTATTCCATGTACACACTCTCCCAAAAACTCAACACTTAATCAATGTTGCTCTAGCTACAATCTGAATAACTGGGTAATTTGAGAAGTATTAGTCAAAGGAAAAACCTACCTTTGAGTAACGGCAACAGGTCCCTTGTCTTCTGCAATGCATACTCAAGGATTATTGAGATAAATATTTTCATACATGAGCAGTTTCAAGGCTTTCCAAGTTTATCAGCCATCAAACACTATGTACACTCTCTCACATAGGTGCTGGAAGTAGGGGTGTTGGAGGTGCTTTAGCACCCCCAAAATAACAATTCTGGAGTTCGGAAGGTGACTGAACAATAAAGATGGCTTTAATTTTGTTTTTATCTTTATGCATTTGTAGTGCAATTCAAAGACAGAGGTCAAAAGTCTGGCTTTGTCGTCTGAAAAATTGCTACTTATTCTTTTACTATGGAGACTGGTGTTTATTTTTTCTTTTTCTAGCTGTAAAGTTAGGGCATTTTGTAAGGTAAACCATCTTTGAAAATATTGCTGGGTTTCAGAGTGAAAGGAAAGGCTGTAGAATGTAATTTATTTTTAACACACAACATTTAAATACTTTCAAAAGACAAAGGAGACAGTGGAAACTTCTTAATTATAGCACCTAACCCAAATCACCCCCAGAATTCTAAATCGCCCTGGGTAGTTTGTATGGGCGAAGTGTGTGCACACTGGTTAACATCCACTGTCACAGTGATAGTTCATCCAAGAACTCAGTAAATTAATAAATAAACGCAAAGGTGCACCACACAATTCCAGAAATATAGTGTCAATGATCACAGACGTAGGTTTTCTTAGTTGTGATTTTCTTTATTCCAAAAAAAGGGTGTACAATCAAAACACGGGTATTCGCAGCCGACGCGTTTCGTCCTCAAGGGACTTCTTCAGGGCAAATTCTTTTGAGTATATATAGTCATTGTAATCGGTGGGAAATTTCTTTGTGGATGAGCGTTTCCGAATGATCTCTTAATTGGTAGTATTAGGAAGCCACAAAATCGTATGTGCATGCAAACAAGTAGTCAGAATGTGAATCGTCTTCAAGAATTTCGCAAGATTTCTATGAATAGTCCTCTTTGGTTATAATATAGATTAGTGTTCAGAGGAGGATGGGCAGAAAAATAATTGTTCCATCAGGGATGACTCTTGATAAAGTTTTAGATTCCCCGCATCCTCCTTCTTCGTACCGCACCACGCGAAGAACGGCTTCCTTCCCGGAATAGGGCGCAAAAGGCTTATATATATATATATATATAAATACTTGTAAATGAACTGTACAAATACTTCAAAATATATCAGCGGGTAGGAAGCCAGACATTATTCTGTAGTTTTTTTAAACTCTGAAGTGTAATGAAAAAAAGATGGGAATTGGACTAAAACCATCAAGACACTTAGGCCCTCATTACGATTTTGGTCGGAGTTGCTTCCGACTGACACTGTTTTGTGGAAGGAACCACCCGAACATAGGTCGACAGATCCGACAGCACAATTAGGCATGTGTAGTCGCAAACTTCCATTTTTCGATGGCTACTTGTGCAGCTGGATGAAACCGCACTCAGCACAAGCCCCCATCAAAAATGGAAATTTTAAAACATCTCGGCACCATGTGGCCAAATGCAGAGGACCAGGGTGAAGGGGGCCCTGCTAACCCTCAAAGTCAGTTTCTGACAGGGGGAAGGGGCCCTGCTAGCCCCCAAAGTCAGTTTCCGACAGCCGATCCATGTTGGAAAGGCTGGCATGGATTGGCATAAAAGTTCCTGCGCTGTTCTCTTTTGGCTTTATACCTATTATTCATTTCGACCATTCATTTTCTGTATTTCATCATAAGGCCCAAAACTTCTTGCGCAGTTCCTTTTTTTTTGGCTTTATACCTGTGATTCATTTAGAGTCTTCATACACCGTTACAGTAGCCATGTAGTTTTATTATATCTCTAGAAGTAACATGACGGGTTCAGACTATTTAGACAAGACTGCGCAATTGTTGCTTTGCTGGTCCTGAATAGGAAGTAGAACATCAATAACTCTGCTCTAGGTCTATACCACAATTATCTGCAAACATACATCTGTACATTTGGTCGTTATTGGTCTTTATTTGGTTTTATGTCACCCACTGCTGGTTTTACCTTGGTAAACCTACACTTACATCATGGCCGCCACGTAAACCAACCAGCTTTGGAATCAAACATGTGATTTGTCACATGACTGCCATCTGACTATTTCTAAACCATTTCCAAGCGTTGCGGTGGCATCAAATTATCCGTCTTCCTATACCATGCATGTTGCATCTACCAACATTCGACGTGGTTGACTCGAGGCGTATCGATTACCTCATTGTAGGAGCCCAAGTCAGAGACCTTAATTATCAGGATAGACACAATGGTAAGTCCTGGTTTATACTCATACATAGCCTTTATCGCACCGCATAGTATTCCATCTCATTGCCACGCTGGATTCCATTTTATGCATCGTGATTTTGTTTGTCATTTCTAGCTGTTGTAATTCAGTAGCTTTAACCCGTGTTCCTCTTCGACTTAATGGTATTTTTGCGTTAATTGTTCAGTTGTCACCTCACATTAGCTCTAATCTCCTTTACCTTAAAGAGTCCGTTTTTTCTATCTAAATGATGGTGCCTATCACAGTTTGAACTGCCTTTGGCTGTTAGCCTTTAAAAGTCTTTGGGCTCTACTGTTAAACGAGAAATATTGACATCTTATTGAGAAATGGATACCTGAATTTTTGGCAAATAACCTGGGGAGCGCACCCCTAGACGTAGTGTGGGACACATTAAAAGCTGGTATCAGGGGTGAAACGCTGCGCTTCTCAATAAGGAATAACAAAGCTGCCAAACAAAAGATAGCCGAATTACAGGGGAAACTGACAGAGGCCGAGGGGGATCTTGTAAGAGCTACTGAAGGGGGTATAAACATAGAAACGGCATCACAAAAGATTGCCATCGCAAAAAAATAGATTAACGGAGATATTTGCAGAAAAAGCAATTTGTAAAGCCACGATCCAAAAAGAAAAAGTATACGAACTAAGCGAGCAAATAGGGCACCACCTCGCCACTCGCATGAGACAAGAAAACATGGCTAACATAATTAAAGAGATTAAAGACTGTAACAACGTTCTCAAGCAAGACCCGTAGGAGATCAGATCAGAATTTCAAAAATATTACCAAGCTCTATATAAAGAAACCAATAAAGACCAAGAACTTATTGACATATATTTAGAGGCACAACGGGGTCTGCCACTGCACCCTAGTACAACGCCTCAGCAACATCGGGATCCAAGAGAAGGCACTCGAGTGGATCATCTCCTTCCTCGCCGGAAGAACCCAGAGCGTCCGCCTCCCCCCGTTCAGATCCGAGGCCACGGAAGTCATCTGCGGCATACCCCAAGGATCCTCACTCAGCCCCACGCTGTTCAACATCTACATGAGCCCCCTTGCGGCCATCGCACGCCAACACAACCTCAACATCATCTCCTACGCCGACGACACCCAGCTGATCCTCTCCCTCACCAACGACCCCACCACTGCCAGAACCAACCTACAACAAGGGATGAAAGACGTAGCTGAGTGGATGATGAACAGCCGCCTGAAACTGAACTCAGACAAGACGGAAGTCCTCATCCTGGGATCTTCGCCCTCCGCCCGGGACGCCTCCTGGTGGCCCCCTGCCCTAGGCAACGCACCCAAACCGACAGACCACGCACGCAACCTGGGCTTCATCCTGGACTCCTCCCTCTCCATGACCAGACAAGTCAACGCCGTCTCCTCGTCATGCTTCAACATCCTCCGCATGCTACGTAAGATCTTCCGGTGGATCCCCACAGAAACCAAGAAGACGGTTACCCAGGCGCTCGTCACCAGCCGCCTGGACTATGGCAACGCCCTCTATGCCGGAACCACAGCCAAACTTCAGAAGAGACTCCAACGCATCCAGAATGCCTTTGCACGCCTCATCCTGGACATCCCCCGACACAGCCACATCTCCGAACACCTGAGAAACCTGCACTGGCTCCCCGTCAACAAGAGAATCACGTTCCGACTCCTCACCCACGCACACAAAGCTCTCCACAACTAAGGCCCAAGATACCTCAACAACCGCCTGACCTTCTACACTCCCACCCGCCAGCTACGATCGACCATCCACGCCCTCGCCGCCGTCCCCCGCATCTGAAGAGTCACAACGGGAGGAAGATCCTTCTCCTACCTGGCTGCCAAGACGTGGAACTCCCTCCCCATCCACCTCCGCCTGACCCAAGCCCACCTCTCCTTCAGGAAGCAACTCAAGACCTGGCTGTTCGAGCGGTAGCGGACCCCCTTCCCCCAGCGCCTTGAGACCCTACGGGTGAGTAGCGCGCTATACACATGCTTTGATTGATTGATTGAGAGCAGGTAACGGCACCTCAATTGTCATACACCAACCAAGCTAATTTAGCGAACACACCGCAGTGGTTGGAAATTCTGCTGTCCATCAACAGGGAAGGCAGCTGGACTGGATGGAATACCCGCCGAATTCTATATCAGATTTTATAAGTCACTAAAGAATGTGCTAACTGACTTAATGACCGAAGTATTCCAAGGGGGGAACCACCAAAATCATGGGCACGGGCTAAAATTGTAGTGTTTCAAAAAAAAACAAAGATCCAACTAAACTGGGATCCTATCGCCCAATCACCCTAATCAATTGTGACTCAAAAATTTACGCTAAATTGTTAGCCTGTCAACTTGCTCCGATTATTCACAAGATCATATCAGCCCGACAACATGGATTCATCCCCGGCAGATCCACGACGGATCACGTACAAAGGGTCATCACACTCTTTGACATAGAGGAAGTCGCAGGAGACCCTACTGCGCTTATACTCTTGGACGCAGAGAAGGCGTTCGATAGGGTCTCCTGGCAATATCTATGGACGGCCATGTCAAAGAGTGGGATCGGAGATCGATTCATTAACGCTGCACGTAGATTGTACCATAACCCAGAAGCAGTCGTTATGATAAATGGCGGACTGTCAAATAAGATAGATGTGACTAGAGGGACAAGGCAGGGTTGCCCGTGCTCCCCGTTATTGTTCGCGATATTTATCGATCCGTTCATCCGCAAACTGGAGACTAATCAGGATATATTGCCTATTAAGACATCAAATGGATTAACAAAGACTCTAGCATATGCGGATGATATCGCGATCGTTACCAGTGATCCTCATGTGGCCATCAAAATGATGGAAAAAGAGGCTTGCCTCTTTGGCGCGATCTCAGGATATAAACTAAATCAGGGTAAAACGCAGATAATTATCAATAAAAAAAGTTAATTACAGAAATGAAAGGATCTTCAGGAACGCTGTATATCTAGGCGTTAAAATCACATTGAATCTAGACGAATTAGTCAAGATCAATATAGACCCACTCTTGAAAGAAACAACACGAAATCTTAGCAAATTAGACAACCTCCATCTAACCCTAATAGGCAGATGCAATGTGATCAAAATGATTTATCTCCCGAAATTTTTGTATTTTTTCCGCACTATCTGCCTAAACTTTGATCAACACATATTCAAGGCAATAGACAACACATTTTTTTCTTTCTTTTTTTTTGGAAAACCTTTATTGTAGCATTCAATAAAAATACAAGCATGGGCCTACAACCGCAGGGGCCGGCCGCTAAACAAAATTAAGACCCACTATATCACGGTGCGACACAGCTCATCAGCTGACAACCCTGAGGTCCGGCAGCAATCCAGGATAGAACTTGTATTAGAACGAACAACTAAGTCACAGGATGAGACAGAGGTTTTATTTTATATTATCTAAAGAAACGGATCAGGTGCCATACAATCAAACCGAAGAATACGGGGGACAGGTCAAGAGACATGATATGCACGTAGAAACAGCTATAATGGAACTTTGGCGCCAAAGCATATGGATCGGTGTAAACAACAATACAATATACATTCTATGTTAAGAGCCAGTTCTCAGGGCCTGCCCACCCGGGAATCAGGATAACGTAAGAAGCATGAGCACTAAATACAAGTACACGATAAAAATCAGAATGATTCGCAATCTATACTGATCCTGTAAGGAAGAAAAAGGGAAGGAAGAAAAAGCCCATAGAAATAAAAAAAAAGGCAAAATAAACCCCCCCACCAAACCCTACCCTGCACCCCTGTGGATGGCTGCAGCCTAACCCCACTAGCAGCGGGCCTGTCGCCCCAAATAACTAAAACCCTAAAAGTAGGAAAAAGAATGGAGGAGGGCTTATCCGTATGGGCTCCCAGCCCCCTTAGTCCCCCCGCCAGAAACAGCCACCCCCCATCGCAAAAAGACCAATGTATGACAACCCTTATAGGAGAAATTTGGGGGCACCGTGATACACCGCCCAGCCTCGTAAATCAAACAGTTGCAGGTCGAACACCCGTAAAAGCCACTCCAAACCGTCTCAATCTAATTGATATTAACCTTGACCCTTCCGAACGAGCACACAAACCCCCCCTAGCAAGACCGAAAGGCACACAAAGGAGTCATAGAGGAGAAGGAAGTCATCAAGAATCAATCCGTGGCAACTCGTAGACAGTGAGTCCACAAGAACTTCAGACGCAGAAAAACTCTCTCTCCTAGGTGGACAGTCCCAATGTATCTTGCCCCGGAGTCGTAAAGTCACCTAGAAAGGAGAAGACGAACATAAGATTAAAGAAAAGTCCACAACAAAAGTCTCCGGGAGGGGAACGCCTTTCGATACCCCCAAAGTCGATAGTGATGGAAGGTTCGGCGGTACAATCACGACCTCGGGAACACCGTCCTCCAGGGCACCATCCAATGGTTTCAATACTTGCTTCCTCACGGGGTCCTCGCACGGAGTCAAAATGGCCGCGGCTTGAATGGCTGCAGATTGCTGGTCCAACAGTAGCGTGGAAGGGTATACTCAGATGTGAGTCCCTAGCTCATTGCACCATCAGGATTCAAGCAAGCCGGGCCGAAGACGGCTGAAATGCCAGAAACCGGTCCCCGGTAGCTTGTTTCCTTCCCAGTATAAGAATTGGCTTGGTAGTTTGGTCTGCCCTGTTCCCATGATGCACTGGGCCAGGGTCAGACTAATTTGCATATAGCCAAGTTCTGAGCTGGGATGGTGCAGTGAGCTAAAAAACGGTGATGGATCAAGCCCTGATCTTTGGACTGGGTAAGAGTGGTCTGCTTAATTCAGACACTCTGTTCATCACCACCCCCTTTTCTGAATCATTTTTGTCCACCATAAGCGTGGAAGGGTATACTCAGATGTGAGTCCCTATCTCATTGCACCATCAGGATTCAAGCAAGCCGGGCCGAAGACGGCTGAAATGCCAGAAACCGGTCCCCGGTAGCTTGTTTCCTTCCCAGTATAAGAATTGTCTTGGTAGTTTGGTCTGCCCTGTTCCCATGATGCACTGGGCCAGGGTCAGACTAATTTGCATATAGCCAAGTTATGAGCTGGGATGGTGCAGTGAGCTAAAAAACGGTGATGGATCAAGCCCTGATCTTTGGACTGGGTACGAGTGGTCTGCTTAATTCAGACACTCTGTTCATCACCACCCCCTTTTCTGAATCATTTTTGTCCACCATAAGCGTGGAAGGGTATACTCAGATGTGAGTCCCTAGCTCATTGCACCATCAGGATTCAAGCAAGCCAGGCCGAAGACGGCTGAAATGCCAGAAACCGGTCCCCGGTAGCTTGTTTCCTTCCCAGTATAAGAATTGGCTTGGTAGTTTGGTCTGCCCTGTTCCCATGATGCACTGGGCCAGGGTCAGACTAATTTGCATATAGCCAAGTTCTGAGCTGGGATGGTGCAGTGAGCTTAAAAACGGTGATGGATCAAGCCCTGATCTTTGGACTGGGTAAGAGTGGCCTGCTTAATTCAGACACTCTGTTCATCACCACCCCCTTTTCTGAATCATTTTTGTACACCATAAGCGTGGAAGGGTATTCTCAGATGTGAGTCCCTAGCTCATTGCACCATCAGGATTCGAGCAAGCCGGGCCGAAGATGGCTGAAATGCCAGAAACCGGTCCCCGGTAGCTTGTTTCCTTCCCAGTATAAGAATTGGCTTGGTAGTTTGGTCTGCCCTGTTCCCATGATGCACTGGGCCAGGGTCAGACTAATTTGCATATAGCCAAGTTCTGAGCTGGGATGGTGCAGTGAGCTAAAAAACGGTGATGGATCAAGCCCTGATCTTTGGACTGGGTAAGAGTGGTCTGCTTAATTCAGACACTCTGTTCATCACCACCCCCTTTTCTGAATCATTTTTGTCCACCATAAGCGTGGAAGGGTATACTCAGATGTGAGTCCCTATCTCATTGCACCATCAGGATTCAAGCAAGCCGGGCCGAAGACGGCTGAAATGCCAGAAACCGGTCCCCGGTAGCTTGTTTCCTTCCCAGTATAAGAATTGGCTTGGTAGTTTGGTCTGCCCTGTTCCCATGATGCACTGGGCCAGGGTCAGACTAATTTGCATATAGCCAAGTTATGAGCTGGGATGGTGCAGTGAGCTAAAAAACGGTGATGGATCAAGCCCTGATCTTTGGACTGGGTACGAGTGGTCTGCTTAATTCAGACACTCTGTTCATCACCACCCCCTTTTCTGAATCATTTTTGTCCACCATAAGCGTGGAAGGGTATACTCAGATGTGAGTCCCTAGCTCATTGCACCATCAGGATTCAAGCAAGCCAGGCCGAAGACGGCTGAAATGCCAGAAACCGGTCCCCGGTAGCTTGTTTCCTTCCCAGTATAAGAATTGGCTTGGTAGTTTGGTCTGCCCTGTTCCCATGATGCACTGGGCCAGGGTCAGACTAATTTGCATATAGCCAAGTTCTGAGCTGGGATGGTGCAGTGAGCTTAAAAACGGTGATGGATCAAGCCCTGATCTTTGGACTGGGTAAGAGTGGCCTGCTTAATTCAGACACTCTGTTCATCACCACCCCCTTTTCTGAATCATTTTTGTCCACCATAAGCGTGGAAGGGTATACTCAGATGTGAGTCCCTAGCTCATTGCACCATCAGGATTCAAGCAAGCCGGGCCGAAGACGGCTGAAATGCCAGAAACCGGTCCCCGGTAGCTTGTTTCCTTCCCAGTATAAGAATTGGTTTGGTAGTTTGGTCTGCCCTGTTCCCATGATGCACTGGGCCAGGGTCAGACTAATTTGCATATAGCCAAGTTCTGAGCTGGGATGGTGCAGTGAGCTAAAAAAAAGGGTGATGGATCAAGCCCTGATCTTTGGACTGGGTAAGAGTGGTCTGCTTAATTCAGACACTCTGTTCATCACCACCCCCTTTTCTGAATCATTTTTGTACACCATAAGCGTGGAAGGGTATTCTCAGATGTGAGTCCCTAGCTCATTGTACCATCAGGATTCGAGCAAGCCGGGACGAAGACGGCTGAATTGCCAGAAACCGGTCCCCGGTAGCTTGTTTCCTTCCCAGTATAAGAATTGGCTTGGTAGTTTGGTCTGCCCTGTTCCCATGATGCACTGGGCCAGGGTCAGACTAATTTGCATATAGCCAAGTTCTGAGCTGGGATGGTGCAGTGAGCTAAAAAACGGTGATGGATCAAGCCCTGATCTTTGGACTGGGTAAGAGTGGTCTGCTTAATTCAGAGACTCTGTTCATCACCACCCCCTTTTCTGAATCATTTTTGTCCACCATAAGCGTGGAAGGGTATACTCAGATGTGAGTCCCTAGCTCATTGCACCATTAGGATTCAAGCAAGCCGGGCCGAAGACGGCTGAAATGCCAGAAACCGGTCCCCGGTAGCTTGTTTCCTTCCCAGTATAAGAATTGGCTTGGTAGTTTGGTCTACCCTGTTCCCATGATGCACTGGGCCAGGGTCAGACTAATTTGCATATAGCCAAGTTCTGAGCTGGGATGGTGCAGTGAGCTAAAAAACGGTGATGGATCAAGCCCTGATCTTTGGACTGGGTAAGAGTTGTCTGCTTAATTCAGACACTCTGTTCATCACCACCCCCTTTTCTGAATCATTTTTGTCCACCATAAGCGTGGAAGGGAATACTCAGATGTGAGTCCCTAGCTCATTGCACCATCAGGATTCAAGCAAGCCGGGCCGAAGACGGCTGAAATGCCAGAAACCGGTCCCCGGTAGCTTGTTTCCTTCCCAGTATAAGAATTGGCTTGGTAGTTTGGTCTGCCCTGTTCCCATGATGCACTGGGCCAGGGTCAGACTAATTTGCATATAGCCAAGTTCTGAGCTGGGATGGTGCAGTGAGCTAGAAAACGGTGATGGATCAAGCCCTGATCTTTGGACTGGGTAAGAGTGGTCTGCTTAATTCAGACACTCTGTTCATCACCACCCCCTTTTCTGAATCATTTTGGTCCAACAGTGAGGCAGGGTCCGATTCCACAAGGAGCATCTCAGATAGGCGTGTATCCAATTTGTTCAATAAGACAACCACATGTGAATGAAACGCCCAAATCTCTGCCAATATTGACCTCAGTGATGGCTCAAGCACCGTTCGATCCATAGTCTCACGCCCGACACCAGTCACAATCACCTCCCCCGGTGAATCTGGCATCCCCGAGGGGGACAAACAGGATCACGAACGGGCAGATGCGGAGGGTGACCAGTCCTTGTCTGCGCCTGCGGTCAACCCGGTTAACGCCACAGGCCAGGGACCCCGACCCACCGAACTCCGGCAGGGACCAATACCGGGTCTGCGGGACAGGGACCCCCACCCACAGTCAATAGCAAGCGAAGTCACTACTCCATCAATGCTGAGCAATAGAAACGATTGCCGATGAAATTCGGGCATAAAAGAACCCTCCACTCCGATTGACCGGACCCTGCCTGGGTCTCCCGGCCGATGTTTTTGCACTGCAGCCCGGTTGTGAAAGTACTCGAAGCCCCGGCTTCCCCGCTGGAGTAGGCCACAATCTTCAACTCGAAGCAACTTCGTCAAAGCAGCCGATAAAATTTTCCGGATTTCACCATCGGAGTGCGGAACAGTTCATTCACACAGAGGCTTGGCGTAAAATCAGGATAATGTACAGGATCTTGTGGCGGGATACGGAGGTCGGCGGAGCCGGGAGCCTTAGCAGCCATCTTGTTTGCCAGCGTAGCTCCTCCTCCACAACACATTTTCTCGATTTATATGGGGCCATACAAAATCACACAGAGGTTACCGATATATATCGCTCCCGCAAGAAAGAGATGGACTCGCTGTCCCTAACCCCAAGGTCTACTGGTGGGCCACACTCCTGAAATATATCAAGATCTTATTGACCCCAAATCTGAATCCTACGCAAGAAGGAGAAGTTCCGACCCCACAAGAACTCATCCTTGGTATAGAAACGGGTGAACATCTATGGCGACTTACCTTTGACTGTCACTACAAAAAGGTCCATTTCAAAACATTAACCAGTGTATATATAACGCATGGAGAGATATACGCAAGCTTCTCGGAGTCGGTTGAAACTTTTATTGTACGAGCCTTCATCAGAACTATAATCTACCTGATATCTTCTTTGATAACTATATGAAAAGATGGGTGAATATGAGGATCACACGATGTGGATGTTTCTATACATCAACAGACTTCAAATCATTCGAAGAATTAAAGAATGAGTTCAGCTTAAAACTGAGATTTCTTTAAATTCCTTCTAATAAGAGATTTTTTAATAAAGAAAGGTGGTGGAAGCGCGGAGTTCCACAGGATTCAAATAACAGAAATCCTCAATAGAAACATCACCGCAAAAATAGGAGAAATATATCTCAACCTAGTCTCCTTGTTACCAGATGACATGTATAAACATATAAATAAATGGCAAAATAAGCTAGATATGAATGAGGAGTCAGTTCAGAAGGCATTCCAACTCTATCAATCACTCTTAATGTCACCCAAACTACAAGTCCAATACTATAAAACCTTCTTCCAATTATATCACACACCCTACAAGATAGCCAAATGGAGCACAAGTAAAGGTACCCAATGCCCTAGATGCTCGACACCAGTGCCCGATATAGTCCACTTATTTGCCACATGTGATAAAGACAGACCCCTTACATGCGAAATATCAGCATTCTTATCCGAAATCTTGAACACAAACATAGAAATCACAGTAGCCAAAATTATGCTAGGAAGGGACGGGGATATCAGGCCAAAAATAATGCAGGGGTTCATATATGTCTCCCTGGCTGTCTATAGAATATGCTTAGCATCCAGTTGGTTAGATCTAAATCCCCTGACTTTTTCACAGTGGCGGGCAAGACTCTTAGCCACATACACTCTAGAGATTGCGATATATCGGAGGAAGGGAGTTCAAAGGAAAAAAAAGGGTCTAGAAATATGGGATCACCTAACACAGTGGATACGACATCAAGAACTATAAAACAGAATATTATACTTATTATATAAAGTTAATGCCATTATAATCTAATGTTTTTTTTATGTCAATGACTCCCGAATATGTCTGAATTTGATGTTTCTCTGTTCTCTTGATTTGAGTTATTCATCATCATTCTTTTCTTTTTTCTCCTTCTTCATTTTCTTTCACTTTTTTTCTGTTCTTACTTTCTGTAAATCTGTGACAAGTAAACAGATGACCGGATCGGGGGGTGGGGGGGGGGGGGTGGCTCATGGGTGGGAGGTACATGTTGCAAAAAATATTAAAATAAAGAAAAGTTAAAAAAAAAAGTCTTTGTGCTGTTCTTTTGTGGAATCTCTTTGTAGAAGCCTGTTTAGGTCATTAGGCTACATATGTACCAGGACTCAGATGTATGTTTTCTTGTTCCATGTAGGAAGGTTTCAAGAAACTGGCTACCGAATTTGCTTTAAAAAAATACTACAAAGACAGCCTTTAAGTGGACCCTGTCCACTTTAATCATAAACATACTACTATACATCAAATATGCCTACAGCATGGAAACATTACAATATCAGGCATCTTAATGTCATTCTTTCTTTTGTTTCACATAGAAGACCAGGGCATATTTCCCTTTCAAGTAGGACATTGCATATTTTTTAAGTGTACTGGCGGACAGTTTCCACAGTATATGGTAATGATGTTTTTAATGAACATCGCATGACGCAAGGGCACATATATAGGGATATTTTAACCATTTGTGTGGGTCTTCTCTTGGCACTTTTCGTATTTGTCGCATGCAATCACACCTCTGTGATTTTCACATTCAATTCTGCATGCCCCTTTACCACTGCACCATGGGGCTATTTATTTAAGTGATATGCTCTTCCTTTTGCTTTTCTCTGAGGTGATGGTCTACCAAATACAAAGCAATAATTATATGTGTAGATATTTCATGTACAATGTGATTTCAGGAAGGACAGCATACTTATGTTCTTTGTATTTACAGATATTGCCTGAATCTGCTGTGACTTTTCCTGACGAAGGCATTTTCATGCCGAAACGCTTGTAGGAAATTATCTGGAGCTACAGCCACTCAGTGAAACAGATATGAATTTAGGAACTAAAAGCCTGCATCTCAGGCTCACCGAGTAAAAGTGTTGAAATCAATATCATAATGGCAATGTTCAACTTCTGGCTATGTACATAATGTTTTGAATCACAACCATTTCAGGTGTTTATAGTGCCAGTGATGTATGCATTATGACTGCTTCGTATGAATGATGACATGGATGTGGTGTGCTTGTGGTCTGTTTTAAGATTGCATTTTTTGAATATATATTAAATATAACATTTTCAATAAAGAACTATTTTTGTATTTTTCAAATATTTTTTTTGCCTGTGTCTCTCCATATAATAGAAATGTTATAATTAAGTGTTGTTTTTATCCTGAGTTGCCCTAGGAATTTACACTGTGTATTATTTCCCTGCCTAGAGGAACTCCCTATTAGTAGAAGGGGGCTCTTTTCATTAACGCTTGGCTGTCCGAAACCAACATCATAATCCCGAGGGCGGAAACGCCATCCTTAAGAGATTATGAGGGCTTTCCAACAGGCTCCTTGAGTCAGATTCCCCAGCCAGTTTAAACTCTGACTGCCGTCATCATAATACAGCGGTCTTACTTTAAACCTACAGGCTTTTCGACTAACATCGTAATCAGGCCCTTAGTGATGTACGAATGATAAATATTTTCTGAAACCCAATTTTGAGACATTTCTCGTTTGTACGCTGTGTTTTATCAGTGAAACTGCATGTTATTACGAATATTTTGGCCATTTCAATGGAAAATGTTTTTCGGTTAAAGTGATAGATTTGCGACAGTAAACTTCAGCACCGGCTACATACCACACCCTTACCACTCTCCTGCTGAATGTGCATGATGCATTGCTATACTTATTCTTGTGTGTGACACTTACATTTTTCACAATTCCTATGAATTCAATGATGTAACATTGATGGCAGCAACCCTACTCTGAAAATTGTTCCAGCACCACTGCCCCCTCACTACTTTTTCAAAACAATGTCTGAACTAAGACACAAAGTGAAATTCTTCACCACCTGTTTTGTTATAACAATGTCTAGGTGTCCTTCATGGCCTTGTTTCACAATTCTTTCAATGGTTTAAGACTAGAGTGTCTTTAAAAATAAAGTGACAAAATAAAATATAAAGGCACAATTTGGGATTTGCAGTCATAAAGGTGTTAGTACATAAAGTGTACAGTGGCTGCATAGATGGGGAATTTTAAAGTGATTTTTCACAGTAGCTGAGATTCAAAGTACTTCCAAGACCATAGTGACTTTTATTGAATAAGTATTGTCACAACAATATCCGTGCAGTAGTTGCATTGAAGGACAATGTTTGATTCCTGAAAGGAATTCTAACCAGGCGAGTGTCAAGTATTTCTACCTAAGTCAGTACATCAATTTAATTGTATGTGCTAGCGTACAGCAGCCTGTTTAAAGAAAAGCGTTTTAAGAAACATGAGACCTGCCCTGGTTTTTCAACCTATGGATTTCTATTCTAGAGGCGAAGTGCCTGATTGGTGTCTCTTGGCACTTTGGTGTGTCTGCATGTTGGTTCCCATCTGCATTGAAGCAGAGAACCACACGGATCGTTTCTTGCATAATTTCTGCATGTGTAGGATTGCCAGCGTTTCGCAGTTGGTGCACTCTTTTGGTGATCCTGGAGTCTACACACGACGCTGCTTTCTGCTTAATTCAGAGACTCTGTCCCTCACCACCCCTTGTTGTAAATATTTTTGTCCACCCTAAGCGTGGAAGGGTATTCTCAGATGTGAGACCCTTGCTCATTGCACCATCAGGATTCAAGCAAACCGGGCCGAAGACGGCTGTAATGCCAGAAACCGGTCCCCGGGAGCTTGTTTCCTTCCCAGTGTAAGAATTGGCTTTTGTAGTTTGGTTTGCCCTGTTCCCATCATGCACTGGGACAGGAACAGACTAATTTGCATACAGCCAGGTTCTGAAACTGGGATGGTGCAGTGAGCTAAAAAACGGTGTTGGATCTAGCCCTGATCCCTTGACTGGGTGAGAGCGTTCTGCTTAATTCAGAGACTCTGTCCCTCACCACCCCTTGTTGTAAATATTTTGTCCACCCTAAGCGTGGAAGGGTATTCTCAGATGTGAGACCCTTGCTCATTGCACCATCAGGATTCAAGAAAACCGGGCCGAAGACGGCTGTAATGCCAGAAACCGGTCCCCGGGAGCTTGTTTCCTTCCCAGTGTAAGAATTGGCTTTTGTAGTTTGGTTTGCCCTGTTCCCATCATGCACTGGGACAGGAACAGACTAATTTGCATACAGCCAGGTTCTGAAACTGGGATGGTGCAGTGAGCTAAAAAAACGGTGTTGGATCTAGCCCTGATCTCTTGACTGGGTGAGAGCTTTCTGCTTAATTCAGAGACTCTGTCCCTCACCACCCCTTGTTGTAAATATAGCACTACTTTTGGCATTTTATAGCCGAAGTGGTGTTTGAGTACTGAATCTGTCATTAGTTTATTTCATTTTTATTTTCTATTGGTTATGCAGCACATTACTGAGGAAATTGCTCTATTGTACGATTACAGCGCTTTTGAGGTGAGCTTTCCTGCACCGTTCAACCTTTTTTTTTATAACCGCTGTTTGGTACATTCAAAATCTGAGGCGCGCGCTACATTCAGCTCATGGAATCTTACCTGAATTGTAGAGACTCATGTGGCATTCCAAGCTCGTCCTTTTGAGAAGCTGTGACGAAGTTTCAGATGATGGACGCTTCCGCTTGTGATAGGACGTTTAACTGCAAAGGCGTGCTGGGAGCCACCCGGCGCTACGAAAAAAACGTGCCGCCATCTTGAGGTTTCTGGGTGTCTGAGTGGGATGAATGTTGCAGTTAGAGATGGGCTGAGCAGCTAGGCAGGCTGCTCCTAGTGGGGCTGGTGCCACACTAGGCTGGCTGGAGTCAAGACAGATGTAACCTACAATTGAAGACTGAATAAAGAAGACCTAAATATACATTCTGGCTCCTGGTGTCTTTCTACTTAGGACACAACACACCACCTTAACTTTGACCAACCGGCAAGAAGGCTATTTTTTGCCTCCCTTTTACTTGCAGATACTCCCCACATCTACCAAAGCAGAAGTGGAGGACGCTCCTTCTCTGGTATTGCAGCAGAGACTGCCTAATGCAGCACACATAGAAGTTGCAAAACTGTATTTTAAAAAAATGATTGTTTTTGTGCAGGAGGGAGGATCTTCCTGACCATAAACTATCATTGGCCTTTTGCTGTTTTCATGTGTGCTGTACAACGCAGCACACATGAAAACAGCAAAATCGAGGAGAAACTAAACTCATTGCTGCAGGGTAAGACCAGGTTTTCCCTGGCCTTCATTCTGGCAATGCCTCCTATTTACGTCTCCCTTGTAAATAGGGGCCAGCCTCAGAATCAATGGGTGTTGCAGTGGAATGCCCACAGCAACACCCATTGCCCCCCCCGCTTCACGCTAAGCGTAGCATGAAATGGGGCCTTATTTACAAGGCAGCGTTAAGCCACGCTAAGTGGCTTGACGCTGCCTTGTAAATAAGTGGAAGCCCCTATGGCCACAGGAACATCGTAAAAGATTACATCCCTGTGGCAAAAGGGGCTCGAAATTATATACCCCATTATATGCTTTTGGGCACAGGGGGATTAAGGGATTTGCCCAGATTCACAGGACGTTTGAGCCTCCCAATAGACTCGAACATGGTTTCCCAGTTTAAAAGTCGGCCGCCCTAGCCCTCAAGCCACACCCTAGTATCTATTACGAGGTCCAGTCTTTTAGCAATCTCATGCTGGCAAGGTGGCATTACAAACATCATATTACAGCGAGTTCATATGGAGACCCAGGGCAACAGCCTTTAGCGGATCATTAGGACTGTTTGTGAACAGACCATAGGTGTGTATACAGTCCTCTGTAAAAAAACGTAGCACTATCATATTGTTCTACAAATTGCACACAATCAAATCTCCTTAGGCCTTAAAAATTGGTTCCCCAAGAGGCAGTTAGTATTGCCCTTTAGTGAGGCACTATACGCTATAACATGAGTTTTCATATATCAAGTAAAGACAAAGTAACAAGGTGCATCATTAGGATAGAAATCCTTCCCGAGAGTGATGAATTAATAAGCCTGCCATAAAAAGTACCAAACCCTCATCTTGCTCATCTGTTCTCATCCCTCCCACTTTTATAAAAAAACAAGAACATTCTCTATAACAAAGGACATTTTGAGACACACAGCCATTGTCTCTGACTTGTGCCAGAGAAGCCATGTGATCCTCAGTTGCATCTCTTCCTTCTTAGAATGAGTCAGGAGTCAAAAAAATAATTTGGGGTAAAAATCGAACGTTCTCCTGCGAGTTAGGGGCTTAGATACTCTCACTTTTTTTAACTTTGTTATTTGCTTCCTCAAGAAAAATGTATGTGACTGTTACCCTGCTCAAGGACACTACAATATAATTGAAACAGTGAGATTCTTTTTATCCATTGAAACATCCCAAATAACGAAGACGGTTAAGAATAGTTGAAGAAGATTCATAAATTTGATCAGCATGGATTTGTTTTTTATGGTGATTTGTGTAAATGTAGTTTCCTAGATTCTTCATGGCTTTTTAATGGCTGGCATAAGCGGTTCCGTAAACAAGGGACAAATTAGTAGGCTTGAGTGACAAAAAACTCCACAGCACTCCGCGGAGGTCCACAAGCAGCAGAGTGAGATAAGTCACACTGCTGACTTTTAACACCAGAAGTAAAACAGGGTGAACAGCACCACAAGCAACGCAAGAGCAAGCTTCTTTCTGCCGATTGAGCAGATGTTTAACTTGATTAGCAGCTTCCTCATTGCAAGTGGCCAGTTTCTCAATGTGAGCGGTAACGATCTGCTGTGACAGCCCATGTTGAGGATTCTCGCAGGGAGATAGTCTAGCCTTGGTGAGCCGGGAGAGAGGAAATACTCCTTTCCATGCCACTATGCGGAGTTTTTCGGATCTCTGTGCTCTGTATGTAAAGCGCAGAGTGAGAAAAACTCGGTAAGTGCAGCAGAGGTTACTGCCCAGCTAATAAATAGAATTCTTTTAATCATGTTGCTTCTCTTGCACATGTCTGAACCAAGCAAATTCATAGACAAAGACCAGTGTGTCCCTGTGTTTCAAACTTGTGAATGTGATTTAAGAAACATGTTCCATCCAAATCTTAAATTCTGCATATAAATACCTTGCTGAGAGTGATTTTTCAAGAGTGATGCATTGTGTTGCAATATGCCCCACACCAACTTAGTTTTGAAACTCTATCTTGAAGGATTATGCCAGTCATGTAGCCAAGAATATATGAGAGCTCTCATTAAAGGCAAGAGTATTTATTTTCTTCTTTTTTCTTTATTTAGTGCCAAGGCCCCTTAAAATGCATAACAAACAGCACATTTACAATGTTTACATTCAGTAAAGTCTGGGAAAGAACATTCACATTACACATATTTTAAAGAGTCAGATTTACTTTACAAATAGTAAGCAATTTCAAATTCATCATAGCTGTACAATAACTATTTAACAACTGCCTAATATTGCTCAAGTTGTGATGAACCAACATGTCATGGCTGATATTGGGGAATGATTTGATGTAGGAGCCCCAGACTAGAGAAAGCAGTACTTCCTTGGAGTCATTGGAGGTCAAAGGAGGTTATCCTAAGCCATACTCCTGAGTTGCTGTCGTCATTCTTCGCCAAATCACAAAAGTCGAACCTTCATGTTTCTCTATGGCCGGTGAAGCTTTACTATGAAATGATGTCTAATGGTTCTCTGCATGTCATCTGGTGGGATATGGCTTTTCAGCACTGAATGTTTCTCAGAAAGGAAATGGTGAGGGATCCTCCATAAATTTTGCTAGTGATATCAGTCAGTGGTCAGAATCAAAAGCCAGAGAGATTGCATTTAGGCTGGAACCTGAAAGTTGAAAGGTACAAGGTCAGATTGGTCAAGTAGGCAATTGCCCATCCTCAGTCTAGCAAGCAACATGGAGGCACCATGAGCTCATAAAGTATCTTTTGCCTTGTTTTAAATGTTGGCTTGCAAAGAATGTGAATAACTTTAACCAAGGTAAAGGGGGATTTATCTGGGAAGAGACTGTGCCTCTTTAAATACAACAAGAGGTAAGACAGTTCATAAAAATGTGCTGCCATACAATATTGTACTCCAGTAGCTGCCACGTATCTTCTCCAGTGTCACAACCTCTTCCACACAGGAGCTACTCCACAGAATTCTAGCACTCTTGGAAGTCTCAGTCAGTAGGTATTTTGTAATCATACAGATTTATATGACCGCAAACTGATAAACACCAGTCTAACACTCTAGGGGGCACATAATGTCACTTACCCATTGGGCCCCCCCTTGCAAATGAATTAGATTTGCAGAACTATTTTGCTTTTCTGTGGCAATCCCAAAGCATCCATTGTGGGATGACAGCCAAGCTCTTGGGGGCTCTGTTCCCACATGATGCAGATAATGAATTCATATAAACAAAGTGAAGACAAGTTACTTAATTATTCCCTGTCATCAAGACGGGAGTCTCCGGTACATAAAAAAGCAATGCTTAGTAGTATAGCAAATAAAAAAGAGGCTTAGGCTTATTCCCCTTTTGCAACCCATAACCTTTGTTATGTAAAAGAGACCAAACTTTTCCCTGAACCAATCAGAGCTCCTCACCCTCTAGAACCCTCCTGAGAGAACCTTTTGCCCCTCAGATTTTCACGTACTTGTGCCATAAAGCCTCACATCCTATGCGGACGATACTCAGTTGGTCCTGGCCATAAAAAACAATGGACAGAAAGTAGCGGCCAATTTCCAGCTAGGCATGAACGCCATCAGCAACTGGATGGCTATAAACTGTTTAAAACTGAATTCCGAGAAGACGGAAGTTATGATCTTTGGCAAGCTCAGCCCGACCTGGTCCACTTCCTGGTGGCCCATTGAGATAGGTCTCCCGCCTAACCCAGTCACCAAGGTTAGAAACCTAGGTATACTACTTGACGACAAACTCACCTTTGCCGCTCAGGCAAACACCATTGTTTCATCCTCCTTTTACAAATTAAAATCCATTAAAAAAATCCTCCCTTACATCCCCTCCAACTCAGGAAAAACTCTGGTCACCGCATTTGTAATGTCCTCCTTGGACTACTGCAACGGACTCTTCATGAATGCCCAGCAACAAGTCATCCGTAAAGTACAGTCGGTGCAGAACGCGGCTGCAACAATGCTATCAGGTACTCCCAAGTTTAAACCTATAGCCCACGTCATCAAAGGCTACCATTTGCTAGCCGTTAAAAACCGTATCAAATTCAAGGCGCTTTGTATTGTCTACAGAGCCTCACGCAAGCAAGGACCCCGATTCCTCCTTAACTCCTTAGCTTTTTATGTTCCCAACCGATCTCTACGATCAACTAACGCCCTCCTGATGTCAGTGCCACGCACTAAAACGGCCTCCTGGGGCGATTGTCGCTTTACGGTTTCCACAGCCAAACTCTGGAACTCCCTCGACCTGGACATCAGGTCCAGCCCCACTCTGCTAGCTTTCAGGAGAAAAATCAAAACCTTGCTGTTCAATCAATAACCTTCCCCCCTTTTCTGCCACGTTCACAGCGCCGAGACTCCCTAGGGCATTTGTTTCGCTTTACAAATGTCATAAATAAATAAATAAATACCTTCTGTACTAAATCAGAGGTGAGCCACTCAGGGGAGGAGGGTGGTTCGCATGTGAAGCTATGAAAGCTTCCAATACTGGAGAACTACTGTTACAGGTAAGTAACTTGTTTTCTTACTCCAGTATTGGAGCTTTCATAGATTCACATGCCTGAAACAGAATAGCGATCAGTAGTATAAAGCACATTTACATTTTTTTTTTAATGCAGATCCAGTATAGTTACTTAAGACATCATCTTTTATACATATTGAACTTAGAATTCTGCATATTAGTATTGCAACCACTCTTACCAAACATAATAATAAAAAATGTGCATTTGTAACCAATAAAAAAAGGACGGAGGGATATAAAAGATGGCTCACCATTTTTGAATAATGTTTCTCAGCACCGCTTCTCCCACCGCCACATCTCTCTCTCTCTGCGGCTGTATCCAAGCAGTAATGCCTGGTGAAGGTATGCGTATTTCTCCAGGTCGCTGCCCTGCAGATATCCTGCATCGGCACTCCCACAAACAAAGCAGCGGAGGTGGACACTGCTCTTGTCGAATGGGCACAAACTCGTGCATTCAAAGGTTTTGCAGCTGCTTGTTGACAGTATTCTATCGCACTGGAAATCCATCTACAAATCTACGTTTTGGCAAAGGGAAAGACTTCCTTGGTGCGCTGAAGGTGACAAAAAGTTGAGAAGACTTGCAAAAGGGTTTAGTCTTGTGTAAATAGAATTGGAGCTAGGCATTTTGTAAATATTCTTGGGGCTGATTTGAGGCCGAATGGCAGTACCATGAATTGGTAATGTTCTCCGGCTACCACGAACCGAAGGTACTGCCTGTGGGAAGGATGGATGGGGATGTGAAAGTACGCATCCTGTTGGTCTAATGTGGTCATATGATTTCCTGGGTTTAAAAGCAGAAGGATGTTTTGAAGGGAAACCATCATGAAAGATTGTTTTTTGAGATAGGTGTTTAGGGATCTGAGGTCTAGAATAGGACACCATTGGAGAATGTTTTTCTTGACTAGAAAAAAACAGTAATAAAATCCTCTTCCCTTCTGGGAATTCGTACCGGTTCTATTGCTCCCTTTTGGAGCATGTCCGAATTTCCGAACGCGTCTGATGTAAGTGCTTGACCTCTTGATGCTTTGGCGGTGTACAGGGGGGCGTTTGTAAAAGTTCTAGAGCGTGTCCGAATTGTATAATGTTGAGGACCTATTGGTTTGTTGTTATTTGCTGCCAATTTTCGAGATATTGAGCAATTTTTCTACCCAGGGGACCATGTGACGTAAGAGGGATAAGTGTAGCCGGATCTTGTAGGTTGTCATTGTCGTCGGGTGTTGTCCTTCCCCTGACGACCTCTTCTACCTTAAGGAGTACATTTTGTGTACCCTCCTGACTGACGTTGCATATACTGCTGACGGTAGGGCTGAGACGAGGTGGAGTAAGAAGAGTATCTTCTTTGCTGGTACCCTCCTCTATAAGATGATTGGCCTCTACCTTTAGAGCCTCAAAAAAGAACTTTCCGATATTGCAGTGTCCCTAATGATTTTACGGTTTCAGTATCCTTTTTGATACTTTGCAGTGCCTCGTCTTCATGTTTTCCGAATAAATCCTCTCCATTGAAAGGAAGGTCATAGATTTTATTTTGGACTTTAGGCCTAAACGCTGTTGCTCTTAGCTATCCTTGTCGACGTAGGACTGCTGCTCCACCCAACGATCTGAAGGCCATTGTCACGATGGCCATCATTCAATCAATGACCAGCCGAAGTCCTTTCCCCTTCTTGGAGAATCTTCTTGGCCTCCTGTCTATCAGCTTCTGGAATGCAGTCTTTGTAAGGCAAGAGGTCACACCACATCTGCCTATCATACCTGCCCAGAATGGCCAGGGCATTCGCCGCTCTAACCAGAAGGGCAGACATGGAGTAAAACCTCTTCCCCGCATTGTCCAAAAGCCTACCCTCTCTATCAGGAGGTGTCATAATAGGAGCTGACGGATTTTGTGACTTCTGCAGAGCCGCCTGGGTTATAACTGAATTCGGCTTGGGGTGTCTTAGAAGACAAGCTGGAGCATCCGAAGGCGCTTTATATTTTTTGTCTAGTCTTTCGTGTCCTGGAGTCACAGTTGCCGGTGTCTCCATGACCTTCAGGCCTTTCTCCCATAGATGATTGACAATCGGGAGAAACCAAACTGCTTTACGATATGGCTTACTGAAGTCGTACAAGAAGATTCTACCTTGTTAGATGACATGCTGAGCGCAAATCTGTAGTTCTCTCCATTAAATTATGAAACCCACTGATGTCTTCCGGTGTGGAGAAGTGTGGCTCAGGGGTTAGAGGCAGCAGACCCGGAAGCTGAGATCGGTCCTGGACCAGGGTTCAATTCCCTGCCTCGGCGGGTCTTGGGCTCAAAAATTCCACGGACTCGATAATTCTCGTTCCGGTGCCTACTCGACTCACGGGTTCACACTCTGCGACTCTGGGCAATAGCTTGCTTAATCTCCACTATGGCCCCTCGCGGCGGGATGCCTGGCTTTCACCTTGTGGATACCCTGCTGGGGTAATCTCACAGGGGAATACCAGGACGGGTTCCCAAGGCAAGCGCCTTGATGCCTTCGGGTGATACGTGCGCTATATAAATCGCGATACATTTACATTTACATGGTGAGTCGACAGGCTTCAGTGAAGAAGGAGATGGAATGAGATAATCATACCACTCTCTGCTAGGATCCGTTATCTGTCCCTCTTCCTGATCATCATCTGTGGTCACTGGTTCTTGTTGAGACTTTGGTAGTGGAGATCTAGGCAAGGGCTCTGGTAAAATCTCTCGCCTTCTCACCGGTGTACTTGGCCTAGGTCGTAGTTGAGGCATATCCACCTGTAACTCTTGAGAGGTATGAGGTACAGGATGTCTTTTCTTATAATCTTCCAGCATAAATTGCAAATCTTTTCGCAATGAAGATGGAACGCTCACCATCTCTTCTTAAACTCCTGGCGATAATGTTGCTGGGACGTTCTTGATAGTCCTCATATTCATCCTGCGAGTAATCTCCCTGGCACTTCACATGCAACTGCGAAAGGACGACCGCCATCCTCCTCCTCGCCTGACTCCTCTTCCTCCAAAAGGTGAGATGGTACCAGAGGTGTCACCTTACTTGGAGAGGTAAGTTCCGGGGTAATTGTCATTTTCCTGGTAAATACTCTTTTTTCTGGGGGTTTTCTCTCGTCGACGAGATCGCCACAGTCATCGTCGTCGTCCCTGATCTCGGCGTCGACACTGTCGCCGACAGTGCCACCTTTGACGGGAATAAGCAAGTTTTACCTCACTTTTCACCGATGACGACAATTTCTTCGTCTACGATTTAGTTTTTTCCAATCTTCCCTCAGGAGTTGTAGAAGCCGGCTTCTTGGCTGAATGCTTGACTTTAGGAGGTGATTTTGAGGGCTCTGAGCTTGTCCTCTTGGCATTTTTAACCCCTGATGCATGACCCTTGCTCTCCTTTTCCTTGCTTGGAGGAGATTTTGAGGGACTGCGCCCAGAAGAACCTTTGGTTGTCTTTTTAAGGGCCTTCTCAGGTCTTTCCCTTGAGGTATGAGCCTGAGGAGATCTGCTTCTTTTCTGAGATTTCCTAGAAGTAGAAGATTTCTCATCACTGTCAGTAGACATGACTTTCCACGCTTTTAGCTTTTAAAGCCATAGTAAAAGACTTCTTTCGCTATCCCTCAAAGTTTTATTTGAAAAGGTATGACCTACCTTACAATCCTTTCCCTGATGGTCTGGATAAAGGCAGTAGATGCAATCCTTATGAGGATCATCTGTATATAGTCTTTTCTTCCAACTGGTGGCACAGGCTCTAAATAAACCCCTTTTTTCCTTGTCAGCCATTCTCAGAAGATGTAGAATTAGTAGGTAGTGATCCAAATTATTAATTGAGAAGAAGAAAACTCTCAAATCCAATCCAGATTGAGTAGAGACAGTAGAATTTGAGCAGAGCTCAAAAGAAATCACATAGCAGAACCTGTGGTAGAAAATCTGAGGGGCAAAATGTTCTCTCAGGAGGGTTCTAGAGGGTAAGGAGAATATTGTAGCACAGTAAAACAGTAGACAAAATATTGAATGGTAAATGTACAGA
Source organism: Lissotriton vulgaris (assembly GCF_964263255.1). Lineage (NCBI taxonomy): Eukaryota > Metazoa > Chordata > Amphibia > Caudata > Salamandridae > Lissotriton > Lissotriton vulgaris. The sequence goes on from NW_028250002.1 coordinate 45,322, forward strand.
GTGACGTATATAGGTGCCATTCTTAACTCCACATAAATGAAGATATATGTGTATGTCTTTTTGGTACACAGATGTGGAATTCGGTACAGAAAATCTATACACATACCTTTTGCTATTTTGTCTCTCGATTTTTTGTCAATGATATTAGTGCGTCACAATATTGATATTCAGCAACCACAGCACTGAGCCTGCCCTCATCGCCGCCATCGCAGACATCAGGACCCTGCTGGACAATGGCGAGACCGCAGCACTCATCCTCCTAGACCTCTCTGCCGCCTTCGACACTGTCTACCACCGTACACTACGTGCACGCCTCCACGCCGCAGGGATCCGAGACAAGGCTCTGGATTGGACCACCTCCTTCCTCTCTGGCAGAACCCAGAGCATCCTCCTCCCCCCAGTCCATTCCATAGCCTACGAGATCATCTTGCGCGTACCCCAGGGATCCTCCCTCAGCCCGACGCTGTTCAACATTTACATGGCTCCACTCACACACGTAGCCCGACAGCATGACCTCAACATAATCTTCTCCTCCACCGACACTCAGCTGATCCTCTCCCTCACCAAGGACCCCATCACCGCCAAAGCCAACCTCCACGAAAGAATGAAGGCCGTCACCGACTGGATGAAGACCAGCCGTCTGAAGCTGAACTCGGACAAGACGGAGGTCCTGATCCTCGGCTCCAACCCTTCAGCCTGGGACGACTCCTGGTGGCCGGCAGCACTGGGGGCAGCCCCAACACCCACCGACCACGCACGCAACCTGGGAATCATCCTCGACTCAACGCTCTCAATGACCAAGCAAGTCAACGCCATCTCATCATCCTGCTTCAACACCCTCTGCATGCTCCGCAAGATATACAGATGGATCCCGACAGATACATGAAAGACAGTCACCCAGGCCCTCGTCAGCAGCAGACTCGACTAAAGAAACGCCCTCTACGTGGGAGCCCTGACCAAGCTCATCAAACAACTACAACGCATCCAAAACTCCTCGGCACGACTGATCCTCGAAGTACCACGCCACAACCACATCACCCCCCCACCTGAGAAACCTGCACTGTCTCCCAGTCAACAAGAGGATATCCTTCAAGTTCCTCACCCACGCCCACAAAGCACTCCACAAGACTGGCCCAGCCTACCTCAACCGACGGCTCTTCTTCTACATTACATCCCCAACCGCCAGCAATGCTCCACCGACCTCTCACTCGCCACCATCCCGCGCATCCGAAGAACAACCACCGGTAGGAGATCCTTCTCCCACCTCGACGCAAAGACATATCCAGGACCTGATTTATTGATTGATTGATTGAGAGACATTTGGAAGGCCAAATTAGGGAACACAGTGAAAGTGATGCAGCAAATGTAGTGCATTCTGTGACAATACTATTTTGCTGTTTCATCACACATTAATGCTGTTCTCACAAGACGCTCTTCCTCTCTAGCACCAATGTAACACTTGGGTGAAACAATCAGGTGAGTAGTTAACATTTGCCACGGCGCAGCACCATGTGTGATTTTTGTTCCTTCTGAACTAGCAAAACATTTATTTGTGGAAAAATGCAAAGTGTGTATCATAGGGTGGAATATTTGGCAAGTTTAGAAGATCTTCACTTAATGTGATTCCAGTGTTTATAGCGGTATTCATTTACTATTAAAATATAGTATTTATTTAGTATGCATGAAGACTGTAGTATGCCCACAAGCCGAAATATGCAAATGAGGGAATACTAGTTCTATTCAACTACCCTTCAAATACATAATGAACACTTCAATTGATTGCTAAAAGAAGACTAGTCGTATTCTAGAAGAATAGTATTTGAAGCTTAGTGGTATTCTGTTAGGGTTTATTTGCAGCTCCGTGCCATTTCAAGAAAAATTTCTCATTTATTGTGACAACTTCTTAGTGAGCAATATCTGAATACTAACGGCAATGATTGTGAAGACTCAAGTAAGACTAGCAGAATTTAAAGTGAATGTTAATTGAACACTAGTCACATTCACTCAGATTAATTTATAGTGATTGATTTGATTGCTTGCACAGGGCTTCTCTTAATGTTGCCTTATGGGCCTTTCAGACTAAATTTTATTTTTTACATGCTTCTGAGTCAATTATTATAATCTGCCTGTTACAAACTCATTAGTGATGCATTCAGCAAAAAGTTTATGATGTTTACCTGGACATGTGTTTGTTTTCAAATAACCCAGAAGGAACAATTGTGCAAAATTGAATTAGTCGCCAGATAAAAGCTGTCCTCCTGTGTTGATTTTCCACCAGACTATGAATGTTAGAATTTAGAAAACAATTTGCTAAACACATTGTACAAGACTTTTGTGGAATTAACTTGTGAAATGTCCTTAACGAGATGCAGGTGGACTGTGAGATGACATTTTATTGATAGAAGAAACTTGCCGAATGGTTGAACTTATGTAACAATTGTAGACCACATTATTAGTAAACATGTCTACATCAGATGTTTGAATGCTGTTATAGTCTATCAAATTATCAGAACAGATTTTAAAAAACATGACAAATATAACCAGTCCATCTCTTGGCATCTGCACTTTTAGATATATTGCTATCTAAATCAAAGTTTATAATCACATTAGTAGTAAAAGTGTCTGCATCACACATTTGAGTGGAGTAATTGTCTATCAAATTATTAGAACTGATTTAGAAAAACGTGACAAATATTACCAGTCCATCTCATGCATCTGAACCTGCAATTGCTATCAAAATCAACAAAGCTTCTAAAGTTTGATGTGGTGAAAATTTCGGTCTTGTATTAGTGCACTTGTTAAAGATCCATTGGTCACTATTTGGAACTTTACAGTGGTGCTCCTTGCAAAGAGCCCAAACAAATTCTGTAGAATAAATATAAAAGTGGTTATATTAAAAATATATTAACAGGTGAGCACAGTCAGGTCAACTGATTTCTGTAATGAGCATATCCTTTAGTCAGTGTCATCACAGTTCCATTTACCGCCTGCACCCCACTGACTCAAGATACTACAGCAACAACTTTGATTTCCCCTCAATCCCCCTCAGCGGTGGTGGTTCTTGTGGAGTACACACAGGACTTTGCTATTGGAAAGTATTGAATAGTTTCTTAGCTGTCGGTGTAGTTTTGCAGCTTGAAGACTTTCTGGATTCACTATGCTGTGCAATACTCCACGGTCCAGTGGTTGGGTCCAGAATCGTAGTCTTTTTTCTCTTTTTTCGTGGCCCAGGTGGGGGTCGACGTTCCACCATTTGGTGTCCTCCTGTGACGTCGGCTCGCTTCTTCCGGAAGCTCCCACCTCTGGGCGCCATCTTTTTTTATCTTTCTGTTTGTTTGGATTGTATTATTATTTATCCTTTTTCCATTTATCCTTCCCTCCTGCCTCATCTTTCTGGCAGAGGTGGTTCTTTTCGCTAGTGAATCCAGAAAGTCTTCAAGCTGCAAAACTACACTGACAGGTAAGAAACTATTTATTTTGCAGCGTGAATCTTTCTGGATTTACTATGCTGTGCATAGACTTTGTAGCGGTTTGCTATTTTTGCGGCCGCTGGGTGGAATATGAGTGTTGGTTGTTGAATATATGTTGAAGCACTTTTTGTCCTACTTGTGCCTTCCTGTTTATCTGTATATCTGTGCAGTAGGGTTTAGTGAACGTGTGCACTGAAGCCCATGTTGCTGCCATGCAGATGTTTCGGATGGGCGTGTTTGTTAGGAACGCTATCGTTGCTCCCTTCTGTCTTGTAGAGTGAGCTTGTGCTGCTCCTTTTAATTCTTGACCTGCCTGCTTGTGGCAGATTTGGATTGTTTGTGCGTTCCATCACACAATGGTGTTCTTAGTTACTGGTCTTCCCATGAAAATGCTGACGAAAGACACAAAAAATTGTTTTGTTTTCCTGTAATCTTTGATCCCTTCAATGTAATGCATCATTACTTTTCCAGCGTCGTTTGCAGTGCTCTTTCTGAGCTTGTGGATGGTCTATTGAAGAAACTTGGTATCTGTATTGTTTGGCTGATGTGGAACTTTGACACCATCTTTGGCATGAAATGTGGGTCTGTTCTCAGGACCACCCTGTCATTGTGAATTTGAATGTAGGCTTCTTGTACTGTTAGCGCTTGCAACTCGCTCACTCTGCATAGCGAGGTGATTGCCACCAGAAAAGACGTCTTTATGGTGAGCATATGTAGAGAAGCCTTGTGAATGGGTTCGAACGGTGCCTTCATGAGTTGTGTTAAAATTACATTGAGGTTCCATGCCGGCGGTGGCATCCTTTTTTGGAGGGGTGATACGTTTGGTCCCTTCCAGAAATCTATTCACCACCTGGGATGTAATGAAAGTTTTCCCTGTTTCTCCTCTAGTATAGGCTACTATTGTTGCCAGATGTACTCTTAGCGAAGTGTAGCTGAGGTTACTCTTTAGCAAGTGTGTTAAGTATTTTAGCACTGTTGAATCCCTGGTGGTTTTATTTTGGAGCTTTTCCCTGATGCACCATTGTGTGAACCTTTTCCATTTTGCCACATAAAACTTTCATGTGGTGGACCTTCTTGCTTCCTGCAGTACCCCCAGTGTGCTTTCTGGGAGTTTCAGGTGCGCGACCTCCAAGTCTTCAGGAGCCAGGCTGCTAGGCTGAGGCTCTCTCGTTCTGGATAAAGCACCCTTCCATTTTGCGTAGTGTGTAGTTCTCTTCTTTTTGGGAACTTGTGTGGTGGCTCCTGTGCAATCTCCACTATTTGTGAGAACCAGGACTGCCTGGCCCACTGAAGTGCTACCAGTATTAGTGTCATGTTGCTGCTTTTGCACTTGCTGAGCATCCTGTGCATCAGTGGTATTGGGGGAAAAGCGTAGGCAAATGTCTTCGACCAGCTGATCCATAGGCCATTCCCTTGGGATTGTTGACTTGGTTGTCTGGATGCGACGTATTGGCATTTTGCATTCTGGTGTGCTGCAAACAGGTCTATTTGTGGGGTCCCCCACTTCTTGAACAGCTTTTGCATTTCCTGTGGATTGACTTCCCACTCATGGGATGCTGATGTCTGTATGCGGAGTCTGTCCGCTTTCACGTTGTCCTTTCCTGGGAGATGTATCGCCAGGAGGTCTACTTGTAGTGGGATGGCCCATCTCCATATCTCCTGCGCTAGTTCTGATAGCGCCACTGATTGTGTTCCTCCCTGCTTGTTGATGTAGAACATCGTTGTGGTGTTGTCTGTTTGTATCAACACCCTGTGCCCGTACAGCTGCTTCTGGAAAGCTTTTAAGGCTAGGAACACGGTCTTCAGTTCCAGGTAGTTGATGTGTTGGACCGCATCTGTTTGCGTACACAAACCCATCACCTTGAGCTAGTTCATATGCGCTCCCCACCCCATCTGGGATGCGTCTGTTGTGATGGTCACTGTTGGAGTTGGTGGTGTAAATGGCTTCCCCTTTGTTATGTTCTCCTTTGTCCACCATGTCTTCGCCTCTTGCACTGCTTGTATAACAACCACTAGATCCTCCCAACTCCCAGTTGCCTGTGACCATTGCTGTTGGAGCCATTCCTGGAATGTTCTTATGTGGAGTCGAATATTGGTCGATCTGGTGTATGCAGGATGCCATCATACCCATGAACTTACTCACTGTCCTCACTGTCAGAGCTTACCATTCCAGTATGGACGTGTCTCCTTCAGTATGGCGGAGGTTCTCTTCTCGATGGGGAACACTTTGCCTTGGATGGTATTGATCTGTGCACCCAGAAAGATCTTCACCTGTTCTGGTTCTATGGAGGACTTTCCCCAATGTACTGAAAACCCTAGCTCTGATAGCGTGTGCATGACCCGCTGAGCATGTAGTTTGGGTGTAGAAATTCGCCAGTACCAGCCAGTCGTCTAGGTAGGGATATACATGTATTCCTTGCCTTCGTACGTGCGCTGCTAGGCTTTTTGTGACGACCCTTGGTGCGGATTTTAGTCCAAAGGCTAGGGCTGTGAACTGGTAGTGCACTTTGTTGATGGCAAATCTCAGTAGATGTTTGTGCTTTCGGTTCATGGGAATGTGTAGGTAGGCATCTTTGAGGTCTATTTGTGGGATAACCTGCTGTAGGGACGTCATTTTTAATTTTTATGTATTGGTTTGAGACCCTTAGATCTAAGATGGGTCTTAACGTTTCGTCCACTTTTGGTACTAGGAAGTAGTCTGAGTACACTCCCTTGTTTCTTTCTTTGTATGGCACTTTCTATAGCGCGAGCTCTCTGTGTGCGTGTTTTGTTGGTTGGCCTCCTGTTTGGTGGTGTTTTTTCCAGCTCTATACAGTACCCAAACTGTATGATGTTGAGTATCCATTTGTCCGTTGTTATCTTCTTCCATTCCTGGAAGAAATTCTTTAGTCTGCCTTCTACCGGTGTTACATGGTCGAGGATCCTTTCTTTGTTTAATTGTTTTTTGAGTCTTTTGCTGTGCCGTCCCTTTACAGATGCTGTTTGGGGGGGGGGCTATATTTGGTACAGTGGAGTCACTTTGAGGAGGGTTGCTGGGCCCCCCTGCTTGTCTGTCCCTGTCTGTTGGGATGCCCCTGAAAGGACTAGCCTCATGGTTGCTACTGCCAAGTTTGCCGCTGCAGACCCTGCTGTTGAGCCTGGTTGCTTCCTTGATATGTCTGCTAGAAGGCTTGGTGCGATGTTCCAGGGTTGGCTTCCTCCTCTGTGACCCGATCTCTTTGAGGGTGTGCCCCTCCTCATCCCTCTGTACTGCAGTGCTCCCATGGATCTTGCAGTTTCATTATACTTTTTGAGTTGTGACAGTTTCTCGTCAACTGGGGTCCCAAACAATTGTTTCCCGTTGAAGGGCATGTTGAGAATATTGTTTTGTACCTCTGGTTTGAAACCAGAGATCCTGAGCCAGGCGTGCCGTCTCTCCGTCACTCTAATCATCATAAGCCTGCTGGATGTGTCTGCTGCATCCAGGGCCGACTTTAGGCAGGTGTTGGCCATGTTTTTTCCTTCCTCCACCAGGTGTGTAGCCCTTTGTTGATATTGTTCAGGGAGATGCTTGAGCAGCTGCCCGATCTCCTCCCATTGCTGATAGGCATGCCTGTTTATTAGGGCACTGGAGTTTGCAATGCGCCAGTGAATCACCGCATTCCTCTCTACTTTTCTTCTCATGAGGTCTATCCTCTTACTTTCCTTGTCTGGAGGTGGCCCTGAGTTTGTGAGGTTGTTGGCCCTCTTCCTGGGTGTTGACGTTATAATTGAGTCAGCTGGTACTGATCCCTGGATATATGCTGGGTCCTTCAAGGAATGCTTATTTTTTTCCAGTGTTCTAGGGGCGATAGATCTGCAGGCTGCTGGTTTCTTGAAGGCTTCCCTGCCCTGCTCCAGCACACTTGAGACAAGGGTAGGAACTGTCTCCTAGTTTGAGCGGTAAGCAGAGCTCCAAGAGAAAGCAGGCTTTTGGTTTCTCTTCCTCTAACTTTACCCCATATGTTACTGCCGCATTTTTAATGATCATATTGTAGATGCCAATGTCGTCCAGCGGCAAAGACCTTGACTGATATGACTCTACACCCTCCTCCGGGATTTCGGCGTCGAAGTCCTGCCATACCAGGTCTTGCGCCTCCGAGGATATCGAGCCCAAGTATGTCCGCTGATCATCCTCGCCTTCCCCTTTGTCATAGTACAGGCCTTCTTCGTCCTGTTGCTCTGCCGGTTCAGGAGTTTTTGGCATCTCTCCAGCGTCGAACTCCTCTTCGACTTCTGTTTTGGCTTCAGTGGCGGGCTTCGAAGGGATGGTGTATCTGCTCATCCGTTCGTCAAAATCTTTTTTCCTCTGGAGGATGCTGTTCATTTTGGCCTTGAGCCTTCTCTTTCTCTCCATTTCAGCCGCTTGTTCGGCATCGAGAGTTTCAGCGCTTCTCTTCTCTTTGATGTCAAAGTCGCCTTTAGCTCTTTTTTCTTCGGCGTTGAGCGTGCCTTTTCGGGGCTGGGCTTCAACGACCTTGGTTTTTCTAGTTCTTTTGCCATCTGGGAGTCCTTTTCGAAGGATCTCCTGGACTGTTTGTCCGTGGATGCAGCTGTGATCGTCAAAGGTTTTGACACCAGTGCTCCTTTCGAGGACTTTGACTCAGTTTTTCGAGAGTCCGTCGGGGCTTTTGGGGTGGACGTCTCTTACCTCCTTTGTTGACTTCTTATCTGTCTCTGCGACCGTGTAGTCCTCTGGTCCCTCGCCGATGTTATCCTCTTCTCCGCTGGAGAGGCCCAAGTCCCGGAGCAATGGAGGTTGCACTTGCCTCTGAATGTTGTGGCTTGATATCCTCTGTCTCTCCCTCACTCTGAGTGTCTTGGGTGCGAATGCCGAGCAGGCGTTGCAATCCTTGCTTTGATGGTAGAGAGGCAAGCAAAGGATGCAGACCGAGTGCTGGTCCTTCTGCGTGTACTTGTGGTGGCAGTTCCGGAAAAATTTGAAAAGGGTTTAGTCCATTCCTGTGCTCAGGGGGCCCCCTGTATGCGCATTCTCCGTTGGACATCGAAGTTCTTAATCTTCCTCACCATCTTTGTCGTCCCAGCTCTGTGCTTTTTTTCGGTGTGCTGAAAACTCCAACCTTTGGTGTTTTTTGCTCGATTTTCTTCTTCTCTGTGAGAAGTTGGCCTGGCATATGATGTTGACTATTCTAGTGGGCACCTTGCACCAATCCAAACGACCCTTATTGATGGTAGGTTTAACAACAACCTATATAGAAAGCTATCCTAGTGGGGGCTATGGAGAGCAGCCTTAACGCTAAGTCTTGAAGGAATGTTAAGCAGCTTGTTTTACCAGTCTATAATCACATGAATGATCAAATGAAAGGAGAACCACACCAGGTATATATATATAAAATATATATGTATGTATTCTAACCACACCCCTCTAGTCTTTTTTTGAGGCTAGAGGCAAAAGTACTTACAGAGAACTTAATAAGCACACAGTAAATTAGCACAGTATACCTTTGCCCTAGGGGCTTCACAAACCATATACTAAAAAAGTGGTATAAGTACCACTACAATCATAGAGACAAGGCCTCGGGCCTGTAGAACCGCTGCGGAAAACAGGAACCACCCAAGGTAGGGACGCAGGAGACCCACAAGGGTATGCAGTGTCTGAACACAGCCATGAATAACCATTGACTTCTATGGAGAAAGTTGCAGTTAGATTTTTAAAGATTAAGGACACTTAGGAGTGGACTAGGAACAAACCCCTGCAGTACTGGGAGCACTGAAGTACTCGTGTTACCTCACCCAGGGAAACCAGGTCCATAGGTTTCTTTTCGTTTCGGGTTTCGTCAAAGAAGTGTTGCAGGCGACCAGATGAAAAGTGTCCGGATGGATCCAAGGGTGGATCGGAGATCTGAAGAACCTGAAAGCAGAGGGGACAGAGTCTGCGTCACTTGTGACCAGGGAGGCAACAGGAAGGTACCAGCCGATGTTGGGTGATTTCAGGTGAAGCTTGACTCTTCAGCGACAAGGACCAGGAAGTGTCGACGACAACCAGGAGCTGGATTTGAGCTGTCCCACGTCAGATGACGAGTGCTGCAGCATCGGTATCCGGATTGGACCCAACAATCCTTGGCAACAGCAAACCACGCAGAATGAAAAGATTGGCTTCGGAGCAGACCAGCAAGGTCTGAGGGACTCGCCCTTTGGAGGCGAGTCAGGGCACATCTATGGAGCAACCAGGGTGGCCCAAGAATCAAAAGAGTTACCTTCGTGAGGACCCACCAGTCGACTGACCGGGGATCCCGAAGGGGCCCTCAAGCAGTAATACTAGAAGCCGGCACACGGAACACTCGTGGAGTGTAGGCCCACAATCTTCAGTGCAGATGGTGCTCAGGGCTTGGACTACGAGTAGCCCAATGCACAACTTCAGGAAAGCTCGGGAAGTAGGTGCACTTGCAAATATGCACGGTGTCCAGGAGTTCTGGTCCCACGTCTCTTGTGACGGCTGCAGGTCTCAGCTTTTCTGTGATCTCTTGTCGGCCTCGGAGATGTCCGGAAGTCCATTTCCTGTGTCGCAAATCCTTCGGGATATGGCGGGAGCCTTGGAAATGCAGATGGCAAGATGCTTCTTTGGTGCCGGTTTCAACAGGGGAGTCACTCCTTGACCCCAAGGGAGATTTCTTCTAGCTTCTAGTCGAAATAGAATGTCAAAGTTTCAGGATATATGTTGCAGAGTTTTGTCCAGGGTAATCAAAAGTCCTAGGGACTGAAGTCCTATACCTATACTAAGTTTAGGGGCTGGACTAACTCTAAGGTCCGACCTATGGGAGGACCTGGGGAGGGGGTGGTTAAACCCCTTCCTCTTTGTCCAGTTTCGCGCCAGAGCTGGGGCTGAGTGCGCCAGCAACCGGTTTGAACTGGGGTATGCACAGGAATACATTGTGTGCCCCAGGCACTGTCTGAAAAGCAGTCACTGAATGCAACCACCCTGCCCCAATACACTAAAGCTTGGCTGAGGAGATGGTTACACCTCCCTGGACATGAAACCTATTGTCCAGGCCTCCCCTGCCAAAGTTTCGTCCAGAAGAATGAGGTCAGACTTGTGTCTGTGGCAGCAGCATCCATTTTGTTTTGCTGGGGCTCTTTTAAACTATTACCGGTCAGGTAAGTGTGTACATGTCTTCTCCCTCTGGAAGGGTGGAATTCGACTCCGCCGCCAGAACTGGTGCGGAGGGGGGTAGAATTCCAAAGTGTTTGACACCAAACACAACGTGTTTTGATGCAGCCATTCCAAAGTTAGCATTTACCTCAAGGTTATAATGCACTGAAGAGTATATGGTATGGCTGTGTCACATAACAGCTATAAGGAAGGGATTCTGAAAGCTGCAGAGGGGCTCAGCTCATGCTTGGACACCCTCTCACACAAAACCAAGCACTCTGCCTTCAGGATTGTCAAGGCCTGCCATAGGATTGACTTATAGGTTTATATGTGTCTGTATATATAGGTAGATATAGGTATACTATATCTTAGTAAGGGGTGCTTACACCACCTTACCCAGGCTGCAAGAGCAGACCTGTGGAGCCATTTTGGAAGGCTTCCTAGGGCTGGCATAATACATGCTTCAGCCCCTGGTAGGCCTCTGGTACCTAAGGTACCATATACTATGGTCTCACAAGGGTAACCCAGTAACCAATCAGGAGTGTACCTAATGTACATGCAATCAGTTTACAGAGGAAGCAGCTAGGCTGGGGTCCTGGTTTGCAGAGCCCCAGCAAGACTAAAGTCGATAAATCAGTGAAACACAGCAAAAAGTGGGGATAACCATAATAAGCAGAGCCTACTCTCATACATTCTCTTTTCCAAAAACTCTGGAACTCCTCGTTGATGATCCTGACCCAACGGCGGAAAGAAGAATCTGAAGATGGCGCCCAGTGGTGGGAGCTTCCGGAGGAGGCGAGCTGACATCACAGGAGGACACCAAATGGCGGGACGTCGACCCCCACCTGGACCACGAAAAAAAAAAGGGGAAAAAAAGAATATGATTCCAGACCCAACCACTAGATAGTGGAATAATGCACTGCAATCCAGAAAGATTCACGCTGCAAAACCTTATAGCACTTTCAATGGATAAAAATGAAGAAATATACCAAGGTTAACTAGTTCAATATATAAAATATATCCAAACATACCTCTGCAAGCAGAAACTCTTCATTCAAGCCTCTATCCTTTGAATGCTTTCTTTGACCAGTTCCTTTACTGTTTGCCAATTCCAGATCATTGAACACCATTGATATGACTCGATTTAGTATGCTCTAGGATCACTTGAAGTATGTGCTCTTGCAATTAAACTATATAGTTGGCCAGTATCTACGAAGAGTATTTTTCGGGTCCTTAATAAGTTATATAAGTGCCCTTGTCTACATTCTCAAAATGCACTGCCCATCTCTTCCTGCATTGAAAGAATGGAGATGGATATTAGAGATACAAACATGAAATTGCCCTGGATATGAAATTAACATTAATAACAAGAGTCTTCTCAGTAGCGTGCAACAGCTCTTATTTAATGCCCCAAGTAACATTTAAAAAAACTATTATGAGATAAACAGAGAGAGAGAGAGAGAAAGAGACAGTTAGAGAAATTTAGTGCTAGAGTTAGCCAGATAGAGGGATAGAGAATGAGGGCCAGATGTATGACCCTGTTTTGCGTACGCAAACTGGTTTGTGACCAGTTTACGCATGCAAAATCTAATAGGCCGTGTAACAATCCCTATTAAGTGAGGGAGATTTTTTTTGTGATTCTCTAAATAGGAATTGCGAGTTGCTATTAGAAAGGGGCGTCCCTTCCTAATAGCTAGTCGGAGGCCTATGTGAGAATGTTTTGCGAGCGCAATATGTGCTGATAACAGTTTGAGCCCCATCCGAGTGCTGGGGCCACACCCATAGGAATCTCCAATTTCCAATTTAAAACATTTATAAAGCGCAACGTTCACCGTACGGTTTCTTGGCGCTAGTGAAGGGTCCGGCAACTGAGGCAAAATAAACCTGTCGTAGGGCAAGAATGGGCCAGTTACACGGAGAAGGCCTGTTTGAAAAGGAACGATTTTAGGTCTTTGCGGAAAGAAACATAATGAGTGGCAGAGCGAAGGTGGTCGGGGAGGGAGTTCCAGAATATAGGAGCCAAGGTAGAGAAATTGGCTCCACCCCACTTTTTGCGCTTGAAACGTGGAATTTGAAGGAGAGACTTAGAAGAGGAACGAAGCTCTCTGGTGGGGACGTATTCGTTTATCAGCGAGGAAATGAAGGCGGGGGCAGTGCCTTGACGGGCCTGGAAAACCATGCAGCCGGTTTTAAAAAGGGAGCGTTCCTTAACAGGAAGCCAATGGAGCTCCCTGAGGAGGGGTGTGGAGTGGTGGTAACGTGGGAGACCATATTTATTTATTTATTTATTTATTTATTTATTTATTTTTTGCACTTATAATGCGCACAGATACCCACAAAGGGTTTCCCCATAGACCAGCCGGGCCGCCTGGTTCTGGACCATTTGGAGCCTCCGCAGGCTGTATGCCGGGATGCCGTTGTATAGGGCATTGGCATAATCCAGCCGCGATATTACCAGTGCGGCCATGATCAATTTGAGTGCCTGGGGGGAAAAGAAGCGGGAGACGGTGCGGATGGTTCGGAGGGTGAGGAAGCAGGAGGAGACTACAGAGCTAATTTGTGAATGGAGGGTGAGATGGTTGTTCATTTTGACACCCAGTGTTTTGACCGTGGTTGAAGGAGTGGGGGCGGGACCAAGAGAGGAGGGCCAGAAGAGAGAGTTCCAGGGACTGGAAGAACCACCGGTGAGAACCAACTCGGTTTTATCCGGGTTCAATTTAAGATGGTTGTGGTTCATCCAGTCCCTGATGAAAATCATAGTGGACTGGAAGTTAGAGACAGAGAGGGGAGAAGAGGATAGGTCAAAGATGAGCTGGAGGTCATCCGCATAATTGAACACGGTGACCTCCAGCTGCTGAAGAGCCAAAATGAGAGGAAAGATATAAAGGTTGAACAGTAGGGGGAAAGAGAGGAACCCTGGGGAACTCCACAGGTGACGGGGAGTGAGGTGGTCGTGAAGTCTCCTAGCCGGACCGCCTGGGTGCGGTCCCTCAGGAAGGAGGAAAGCCAGACCAGGGCTGATCCCTCAATTCCAGCCGCCTTGACACGGGACAGTAAGATGGTGTGGTCCACCGTGTCAAAGGCGGCGGAGAGATCGAGGAGCACCAGCGCCTGGTGTTTGTTGTGATCCATTCCCTTCCTGAGGTTGTCTAGGACCGATACCACAACTGATTCGGTCGAGTGCCGGGGGCGGAAGCCGGCCTGGCGGGAAGCCAGACCCCCATTTGCCTCTACATGGGCACTGAGTACCGCGGTGACATGGCGCTCCAGCACCTTGCCCAAATAGGGCAGCAGGGAAATGGGGCGGTAGTTGGCTGAGATGGACGGGTCAGCGCCAGGCTTCTTTAAAAATGGGCACTATGGTGGCTGATTTGAGCGCAGGGGTCACTACTCCCTGCGTTAGGGAACTATTGAGGAAAGTAATGGGGGGTTCGGGACAGAAGGAGTAGATTTGTTGCAGAATTCGTGCCGGACAGATGTCTGACGGAGAGCCCGATTTTACTTTGGGGAGTATCTCCAGGAATACTTCCTCAGTGAGGGGGGGAATGGAGGTAAGATGGCATTGAACAGTGGGAGGGGAAGGATCGATAAAGGCAGACGAGGGGAAAGGGATGTTGGCCTTGATGGTTACGATCTTATCCAGAAAATAGGTGTTTAGTTGATCGCACAGAGGCTGGGATGGGGGGATTTGGGGTGAGGCTCTGTCGGAAAAGGCTAGGCCATTCACTATACCGAAGATCTCCCTAGGTTTATTTTCGGCTGACGTTATTTTAGTTGAAAAATAGGTGGTTTTGGCGGCGAGGATTGCTGTTTTATATTCAGCAAGTGATGTGAGATAAAGGGTTTTTAGTGAGGGGCAATAATTTTTTCTCCAATGCCTCTCTGCCTGTCGAACGGTCAGTTTTAGCTTTTTTAGGTTGTCGTTAAACCACCTGTTGGAGTCCTTGGGTCGTCGGATGGAAATGCGACGCAGAGGAGCCTTTGAGTCACAACCTCCAGCCAGCCAGGCATTGATAGCCTTGGCTTGAGAGTCGGATGAAAGGCCAGAGAGGGTCGGAATGGAGTTCCGAAGCAGAAAGGTCAAGGAGGGAAGATCAACTCTGTTCCAATTCTGCGCCCAGGTGTTTTTGGCATGTGGGACTTTAGATACCGGTTTGAGAGAAATGGAGAAAGAGATAAGGGCATGGTCGGACCAGGGATAGGGGGATACAGTCACCGGGGAAACTGGAAGGTTGAGGGACCACACCTGGTCAAGTATGTGACCGTGAGAATGGGTGCGGACAGAAATGTGCGGAGCGAAGTTCAGAGAGAGAAGAGATTCTGTGAATTCTTTCGAAGCAGTACACTCAGAAGGGTCGGAGGGCCAGTAGTTAAAATCGCCTAGCACCAAGACCGAAGCGTAGTTGACCACCAGGGTGGCCAGTAGGTCTTGAAATGCCGGTAAGAACAGAGACGAAGACTGGGGTGGGCGATACATCAGGAGGCATGTGATGGGGGGCGAGAAGGAGAGGGAACGGACTACAAGGAATTCAGTGGGGGTAATGGGGGGGAAGGAAAGGGTTTGAAAGTTCAATTCAGACCGGGCGATTAATGCCACACCACCGCCTACCCTGCCCGGCGGGCGATCAGCGCGTAAGGCAACGTAGGAAGGGGGGAGGGTAGCCAAGAGAACGGGGAGGGAAGAATCACAGAACCAGGTTTCGGTCAAGAGCAGTAGGTCAGGCTTCTTGGAGTCGAGCAGGACAAACAGCTCATGATGGTGTTTGACCGTTGACCTGGTGTTGAGTAAAAGAACGGATAATGAAGGAGTAGGGGGGGTGGGGGGGGGATCAGGCGGGGAAGAGCAATGCGGCGGTGAGGCCGGCAGAGGCGGCGGCGATGTTGGGGTAGAAGAAGGGGCGAGCCCTAATGAGGCAATGTGCCTGCGGACGGATTCTGAGAGTGGCCATTGGCCTTGGAGGGTGGTGATCTCCTCAGAAGAGTATGATGTGAATTTGGCATGGAGTCGTGCCCCTAGCCCCGTCCGGCCGCGGACGGGCGCAGACGGGCTTGCCTTAGGCGCGCCTTCGGCGCGCAAACGGCGCGCCCGCTGCGCACGTCCGCTGCGCGTTCTGAAGTTGCACATTGAAATAGGTGGCCTCAAGGGCGGGAAGGGGGCGTGGCCTATAGTTGGACGTGGCCAGCGGCGATGGAAGCCGGTACAAGGGGGTCACGTGAGCGCTAGTTCTGCTACACGGCGCCCTTAAAGTGCAAAGTGCTTAGAGGATAAAATAAGGTTTTAAAATCACACAAATCACAATAATCCTAAACTTCTACTCCCGGCTTTTCGCCTCAGGAGACAGGAACCAACTGAGCGCTAGTGTTTCAGCGCTTAAGAAGGGCGGGAAGGGGGCGTGGCCTATAGGTGGGCGTGGCCAGCGGCGATGGAAGCCGGTACAAGGGGGTCACGTGAGCGCTAGGTCCGCTACACGGCGCCCTTAAGGTGCAAAGTGCTTAGAGGATAAAATAAGGTTTTAAAATCACACAAATCACAATAATCCTAAGCTTCTACTCCCGGCTTTTCGCCTCAGGAGACAGGAACCAACTGAGCGCTAGCGTTTCAGCGTTTAAGAAGGGCGGGAAGGGGGCGTGGCCTATAGGTGGGCGTGGCCAGCGGCGATGGAAGCCGGTACAAGGGGGTCACGTGAGCGCTAGGTCCGCTACACGGCGCCCTTAAGGTGCAAAGTGCTTAGAGGATAAAAAAAGGTTTTAAAATCACACAAATCACAATAATCCTAAGATTCTACTCCCGGCTTTTCGCCTCAGGAGACAGGAACCAACTGAGCGCTAGCGTTTCAGCGTTCAAGAAGGGCGGGAAGGGGGCGTGGCCTATAGGTGGGCGTGGCCAGCGGCGATGGAAGCCGGTACAAGGGGGTCACGTGAGCGCTAGGTCCGCTACACGGCGCCCTTAAGGTGCAAAGTTCTTAGAGGATAAAATAAGGTTTTAAAATCACACAAATCACAATAATCCTAAACTTCTACTCCCGGCTTTTCGCCTCAGGAGACAGGAACCAACTGAGCGCTAGTGTTTCAGCGCTTAAGAAGGGCGGGAAGGGGGCGTGGCCTATAGGTGGGCGTGGCCAACGGCGATGGAAGCCGGTACAAGGGGGTCACGTGAGCGCTAGGTCCGCTACACGGCGCCCTTAAGGTGCAAAGTGCTTAGAGGATAAAATAAGGTTTTAAAATCACACAAATCACAATAATCCTAAACTTCTACTCCCGGCTTTTCGCCTCAGGAGACAGGAACCAACTGAGCGCTAGCGTTTCAGCGTTTAAGAAGGGCGGGAAGGGGGCGTGGCCTATAGGTGGGCGTGGCCAGCGGCGATGGAAGCCGGTACAAGGGGGTCACGTGAGCGCTAGGTCCGCTACACGGCGCCCTTAAAGTGCAAAGTGCTTAGAGGATGAAATAAGGTTTTAAAATCACACAAATCACAATAATCCTAAGCTTCTACTCCCGGCTTTTCGCCTCAGGAGACAGGAACCAACTGAGCGCTAGTGTTTCAGCGCTTAAGAAGGGCGGGAAGGGGGCGTGGCCTATAGGTGGGCGTGGCCAGCGGCGATGGAAGCCGGTACAAGGGGGTCACATGAGCGCTAGGTCCGCTACACGGCGCCCTTAAGGTGCAAAGTGCTTAGAGGATAAAATAAGGTTTTAAAATCACACAAATCACAATAATCCTAAACTTCTACTCCCAGCTTTTCGCCTCAGGAGACAGGAACCAACTGAGCGCTAGCGTTTCAGCGCTTAAGAAGGGCGGGAAGGGGGCGTGGCCTATAGGTGGGCGTGGCCAGCGGCGATGGAAGCCGGTACAAGGGGGTCACGTGAGCGCTAGGTCCGCTACACGGCGCCCTTAAAGTGCAAAGTGCTTAGAGGATAAAATAAGGTTTTAAAATCACACAAATCACAATAATCCTAAGCTTCTACTCCCGGCTTTTCGCCTCAGGAGACAGGAATCTCGACACTACCTGCCCTTAAAATAATTCAACGAAAACGTTTCATTTTTCTTTTTTTAAATGAATCTCGTTTTCCTTTAAGGAAAACTAGCTGGATTTTTTTTAAACTGCTTTATTTAAAAGCTGAGCTCAGCAGGCCACCATGCCTGGGAGGGCCAGCCATTCTCAATGGTGTCGCAAATTGCGAGTGCCTCATGAATATTGATGAGGCATGCAATTTGCAACCCCATTGGGAATCACAAACAGTGTCTCTGACACTGTTGTACATGGTATTTAGTGACTCGCAAATTGCGACTTGCATTTGAGCGCAATTTGCGAGTCGCTAAATGCCATGGTAGTACATCTGGCCCTTAGAGAGGTAAAGATAGAGATATGCAACACCACCATGCACATATTAATCTTATGAAACTGATAGCAACTTTTTTTGTATGTGTGAATATGAACTTACACATATGTCAGAGGAGATAGAATGGCAATATAGGAACAATTTACACTGAGTTTCAGGTGACATCATACACCATTGGCTGAGTGGTTTAAAAATATCCGCTATAGTGTTTTTAGTCTTATGCTGCTCCATGGTATTCTGGTCTTCAATGTAGATGTGATCATGCCAATACTTAAAAAAAACAAAAAAAAACTATGACTACACAGTTTGCATATAAATCTGCTAAAAAATCCCCTGTGTAATCTCAGAAAATCATGCTCCATATTTGACTGCAATATACACACCTTCACTCTGAAAATCTAAAAACAGGCAGCAACTTACCCACGAGTCCAGCTTGTCCTCTAATGTATTTTAACATTATATGCCTGTGTGATTGCTGGAAAACCTGAAGCCCCCTGCCCCTCCAATCTTACTGACCAAGCAACACCCCTGGTGTTGTGTGAATGAAGGTCGTGTGCTTTAAGCAGCGACGAAGTGCATTAAAAACAAGCATTTGCAATGCAATATGTCTCGCATTTACGCAAGTCTGAGCTATTGACATTGCAAATAACAATGCCTTTTTGTTTTCGTTTTTAAAACAAATAAAAGGCATTGTCATTTACAATGCCAATAGCTTAAACTCATGTAAACGTGAGACCTTTTGGATTAGTGGTGAATTAGTATGGTGAAATATGAAAGTAACTTGAGTGGTGGATATTAGTCAGTTATTTCGAGTGAGAAGGGTAGCGGAGGGATAAAAGGGGAAGAAAGGTTTGCATTCATATAGCACCTGTTACCCCTGATTGGTGTTGGAGCGCTTACTACTGCATAGACCCAAAACAAGGGAAAATATATACAATTAATAAGAAAGTTGTTCGGTTTTAAAGTCGATCACTACAAGAATTTTTATGGTTGGTAAATATTAGGGGTGGGCAGAATTTGCGGAATCGTGTTACGCAAATCTCTACGAAACGGTAAAAAATCTCCGCGAACATGCAGAAATTCCACGAACTAGCAAAATTGCTTGTTCGCAATGCTTTTTTACTGTTCGCAATCGCTGTTTGCGTGCTCGGGGGGAAATTTCTCGCAAACACTAATTTGAGAACGCGAACAAGCAAACAATTTTGCGAAGTTGCAGAACGCAGAATTTTGGGCAATTTTGCGTTCTCTGCAGAAACGCAAAATTACCCAAATTCTGCGAAAGGAACGGGATTTACCGCCCAGGCCTAGTCAATCTTAGAAAGGGAATTCACTTCTTTTTTTTTTTTATCATTTTATTAGTTTCAAAACAAGGAAAGTAATAGACATATCAGATGTCATACATTGAGACTTAATAATAAGGCGAACAGATGTAGATACAGGATAGATACTAAGCAGTGAAGAAATGGCTGAGACGCCTATGCCAATGTATGAGAAACAGGATGTGCCACAGTACAATATACAATTCACATTAAGCGCAAGCTCTCAGGGTCAGCCGACCCATAGAATCAGGATAATAGAAGAAGCATGGGCACCAGATACTGGAATACCAACAAAGTCAGGATGTTCCACCAACTATACTTATAAAAGGAAAGTGAAAGAGAGTGTGAAGAAAAGGAAACCATAAAAACAAAAGTGAAGACAAAACAATAAACCCATCCCCCCACCCTGCACCCCTGCATATGGCTATCGCCTAACCCCAACTAGCAGTGTGCCTGTCGCCCCAACTAACTAAATACTAAAAGAAGAAGATGGAGGAGGGCATCTTCATACATGCCCCGGTCTCCGCTCCCCCCGCCAAAGCCAAGAATCCCCAGACTAAGGTCTCGAAATCTATTAAGCTGCAGTTACGTAGCGCAACAAGGGAAAGTTCAAACACCACCCAACCTCTCGAACGCATCATGGTTGCAAACCCCGTGTCCAGTAATACCCGATGGCAAACTCAATCACACAGTCTCATCCTTGACCCTTCAGATCAAACATGTGCGCCCCTTCCGGACAAACTGTCACTTCCGCAGGATAGTCAATGCACGAAAAAGCTGTAGCAAATTTCCAACCGAGACGAAGCAGAGAGCTGAAAGTGTTGAGAACTCCGCTAAGTCCAAAGACTCCCCACACCATCATGGATTCCCAAGGTTGTTTCGCCCGCAATCTTAGCGGTGCCGATGCATAGGGGAGTGGCGCAGTTTCAAACCAACAACAGTTCCCATCAAAAGTCTCCGGAAAGGGAGCATCAAGTAGTCCTTCCATAGTCGGCAACGATTGTAGGCCTGACAATCCAATTGCGGTATCAATCTTGCTCTCAGCACCCAAAACACTGGTCAGAGGCTCCAACGCTTCCCATAGTACGAGGTCTGCTTCCTCCATCGAAGTAGCCATCTTGGGTATCTCGAGTCGTTTCGTTTCTTGTAGTGGACCAGGGTCTGGTCCCATCCGCCCAGTTCCAGACAAAAACACTATCATTTTATGGATGTGGGCTTCGA
Source organism: Lissotriton vulgaris (assembly GCF_964263255.1). NCBI lineage: Eukaryota > Metazoa > Chordata > Amphibia > Caudata > Salamandridae > Lissotriton > Lissotriton vulgaris. The sequence continues at coordinate 65,797 of NW_028250002.1, forward strand.
CGCAAACATGAAGTGACCCTATGGCTGCCAACACAGTTCGTAGTGATGGGTCACTCTCAGTCCGCTCCACAACATCTCGCTCAGTTTCGGTCATATTCGCGTCCCCAGAGAGCCCGGTCTCCCTGGGGGGAATAGGTGGATGCGGAACGGACGATTTTAGAGGGGGACTTATCGTTGGGGACAATAACAATCCGAACTCAGCCACCGCAGTCGGAGATCCCAACCCAGCGAACACCGGCGGGGCCCTAACCGGGCCAGGGACCCCCATTCACCGCTCCAATTGTGCGTCGTCACCCCTCCTTCGATATTCACCAATTCAGCCAACCATCGTCAACTTCGGTTCAAGAAAATCTTTTCACTTCCGTAGACCGGACCCTGTCACACAACTACAGCCGATGTTGTTTAACTGAAACCCAGCTGGGCCAGTACTCGAGACCCCGGCTTCCAGGCTGGTCTAGGCCACAAACTGCCACACAACGTATCTTTGTCTACTAAATTGGTAGAAATCTCGGGATTGCACCGTTAAGCTCCAGTCCGGTCCAAACACACGGAGGTAGGGCGCAAAAACATGATAAATAACAGGATCTTCTGGCAGGAGTCGGAGGTCGGCGGAGCCATCTTGTTTGCTGGCGTAGCTCCTCCGGGAATTCACTTCTTAACTATGTTTTGCTAAAATTTAAACATCGCTAAAATGGAGAGGAAGGGTGGTATCAGAAAGTAAAACATAGTGATAGTGAATAAAAAACCAATATCCAGCGGCATGCTCCCAACATGATCCAATGGATCACTACCCCATACATATATCCTATCATCCTCAGTTAGACAGGAATGCATCACAAAATCCGATAAAAATGTTAGCAGAGACGAAAATATGTTAATTAAATGGACGGAGCAACTGAGGTTTGAAATTGGATTTCATCCAGAAAGGGTTTAAAATATACTCAAAGTAGGAAAATAGGATGGTCATGTTAGGTCGGTGTTGAACTAATTAAGTGGCGACTCAAACCATATTTTGAAAATTGGTGAATACCCTCGAAATTGCTTTCGAGGGCTAAGAAGTGTAACTCTGACCCAATACTTGCATGAGTATTTAAGACTTACTTTCAATGGCTGTTTCAAGAGAAAGGACTTCTTCATCCCAAAATGATGCTAATTAAAATACTGATTTTCCTTTATCCGACCCTGCGTGTGAACAGTTCTACCTGGCGATTCTCTTGTTCCATTGTAGGTCTCGCTAGAGTCAGCGCATTCGCTGTTCTTGCGATAAATTTAGTAGCTGCTTTAAAAAGTGCTACCCAGGCCGGCCGCCAGCTTACTATTACACGCATAAGCACGCGTGACGTACACAGCACTTTTTAACGTCGCGCATGTGCACCACTCACGTTAATTTTTGTGCGCGGACACAACTCCCGGGCGGGTCGCGCGGTCAATGCTTGTTGTAGATATCCTATGCCCCATGCCTCTGCCTTTAGATTAACTGCCCCCTGTATCAACATAGCCTTTGGGCTGGTTATCTTTCATCTACAACCCTTCGACAACAAACTCACCCCTGGAAACTTGCGTGCATCCACCCTCCAGCACCTCAGCTGTCCTTTCACTTCTCCCCAATACCCTGAAGGTGCCATGTGTTCAGTGTCACATGCCAAACATAGTTGTTTTTCCTGTACCCCAATACTTTACCCTCTCTTGTGCTTCCATGCCCAGTGTATGCATTTCCCTGTGCTCCCACGTCCTGTATGTGCCACATCTGGTGTACAGTTTAAGCTATACATGTGCCCTGTTTGCTCTGAAGTCCGCATGCCAACACAGCACCTGCTGTTCATTCCATTAATTTCTAGTGCCCTATGCTGCAGGTGTTCGCTCCCCAATGCAATTAACTGCGATGGACCCATGGGCCTGCTTATCTGCACTGCACAATTATTTACAGGATCCTATAATGTGGAAGTGGCTTAGTCTGTATTCCAGTGCCATGCAGGATACCACCCTGTGTCCTCCATATCCTGTGTGGGTTGTATGCCCCAAGTACCTTTGTTGCCTCCATGCTCGGAGGCATCCTATTTCAACCACATTGCACTTGTATCTTCTCTCTGAGCCAAGCACATTTCCTACTGTGATCACATACTCTGCAGAAACATTTTCTCCAGTGCCTCCCAGAGACAGGAGCCTTCTCATCTGTGCCCTCATAGCACACGAGTCATGTGCTCTGTCTTGCCTCCCCACACCCACCCGGCAAAAGCCCTCTTTTAAGTGATCCCACGACAAGGAAGAACTGTGACCACCTGTCTGCTACTTACATGGGCCGTCCGTGAATTCTGTCTGCCAGTCGTCCGTTGTTGATCTTTGAACGGATGTCATTTGTCTCTACTTTTTGGCACCTCCGGGTCGCATAATAACCAATCCCACTGCTGAACATACTGCGAGAGTCGTTTAGGGGCGGTGGGAAGGATACTGTGTGAGGCGACCTAGGATTGGACCAATGGGGACCCCACAGCCAATCCGAGTGTGCTGTACATAATTTGGAAATGACTGGGTCTTATTGCATTATTCCCTCCAGCTGGTCTACTTTTGTCTTCTTATTCAAGAGTTCTGTGCCAGGGTCTTGCGTGCTTTTTTTTCTTCTTCTTCAGCGCGTGCGCTCACACAACTCCCGGCCCGGGCTTGTTAAAAGCTAGGGGACCATAGGTCAGGAATAAAAAATTAGCTAGCTATCGCGCCAAGAATTTTCAATTCTATTAAGGACACTGAGGCGAGGATTATGCTTCTCTTTCTTTAATATGCTACACACAGCAGCCAAAGAAATTTAAGTTGTACCAAAACAAACTACATTTCCCATGATGCTAAACACACATCATTTCCTGCAATACCTGGTCACTGCCGGATATCCTCCTCTTTCTTTGCTTCGAACATAAGTCCATAAATAACTGAAGTCCAACATAACAGCCTCCAACATGGAAGAACAGCCAACAGGAAAGAATTCCTCAACCAGAGACATATTCATTCCATCTTCTTCTCAGAACCTGGAAGAATGAGAAAAATAATGCCCGTAAACTCTGCATGAACAGATTATAAACATGGGTGGGCAAATATTACAATGCATGTAATACAACCGGGTGGGATAATCCTCGCCTCCGTGTCCTTAATAGAATTGAAAATTCTTGGCGCAATAGCTAGCTAATTTTTTATTCTATTACAGGACCGGAGGCTTCGTATAATGCTAGTTTAACGCTCTTGAAACACCACAGAGGAAATATCACCCACCGGCTTGCAGTAAAACTGTTTGAAACTGGATTCAGAAGACCAATCAGCTGAATGCATTATATCTTGAATAGTACACCCCAACATAAAACTTTTAGACGCCATGGCGCCCCTAACACAATGTGCACCAAACACCTGGTTATCAATACCCGCTTCCTGCATAATGTATCTCAACCATCTGGCTATAGTAGCTGCAGTAACAGGTCTGAATGGCTTCTGTAAGGCAATCAATAATTGCTTAACACCCTGAGGTCTGACCTCCTTTGTACACGCTTCATATGCTTTAAGACATTGAACCACACAAAGATTGACATTGCTGGGAAAAGCATATTAATCAACAGATCTAGACATAGTTTTGGTTCTGGACGTTATATTAAAGGAAACCCCTTCAGCAGGGGTGAATACTCTACCCGTAATATCCAGAGCCTTCACGTCCGAGGAGCGTCGGCAAGCCGACAGACACAACAACATGGCGAGCTTGGCTGAAAGTTGTTTCCTGGACAACAGATCATTGCTTGGCCACTTCGCGAGAAAATCGAGTACCTTAGAAACATCCCACAAGGACTTATATTTTGGCTTAGGTGGATTCGCAACCCGAATCCCCTTTAAGAGTTTACATACCATGGGATGCATACCTACCGGTTTACCATCGATTTGGGAATGACCCGCCGAAATCGCGGAGCGGAAGTTGTTGACAGAACGATAAGCCAACCCCTCCGACGCTTTCGAAGAAAGGAAATTTTTAATGCAGGGTAGTCCTGCCCCCACGGGATCCACGTGCTGTTCCATGCACCAACGAACCCAGCCCTTCCAGGCGGAAGAATAACGTTTCCTGGTGGAGGGAGCCCAGGCCTGATCAATGAAGGCTGAAGCTTGCTCCGAAATCTCTGGCATTTGCCAACGTTGCCTGAAAGTCTCCAGGCCATCAGCGTTAGATGCCCTGACAATACCATTGGATGCATCTCTCCCTGAGGGCCCTGGAGCATCGTCGGAGAGTCCGGGATCCTCCTGGGAAGGTCGCAGCACAGTTCCAAGAGGCTCGGGAACCACGGCTGCGACTTCCAAAGGGGAGTCACTAAAATCAACTCCGCCTTCTGACGCGGTACCCGAGAATACACTCGGGAAATCAGGATGAAGGGGGGAAACGCATAATTCAGAGACTGTGACCAGTCCTGAGAAAAGGCATCCGTCGCTAGAGCCAACGGATCCGGCCTCCAACTGAAGAACAGAGGCATCTGGCGATTCAGTCGGGATGCGAACAGATCGATTTGGCATACCCCCCAAATCTTCTGCAACCATTGAACCACCAGAGGGTCGAGTTGCCTATCGCTGTAGTCCTTCAGGTGGCGAGAATGCCATACCGCCACCACATTCGACTGACCCGGGATATACTCGGCTGTGACCGATATCTGATGGGTCAGGCAGTAATGCCAAAAATCCTTTGCTATCTCTACTAACATGGAGGATCTTGTGCCCCCCCAGTTTGTTGATATAGCGGACCGCCGAGACGTTGTCCATCCTGAGGAGGATGCAACAGGACACCTTCTTGGGTGCCAGAGTTCTGACTGCGAACGAACCGGCGAGCAGCTCGAGACAATTTATGTGCAGCTCTAGCTCCTGCAGAGACCACCTGCCTCTGGTAGAAACACTTCCATAACGCGCTCCCCAGCCTCACCGGCTGGCGTCCGACTCTATTATGACCTCCGGAATAGAGCCGAAGACGGCCCGTACGTTCCAAGCTTCCACGTGACCTAACCACCACTGGAGCTCCTGTCGAACCTCCGAAGACAGAGGAACCAGATCTGTGTACTAGAGACCCTCCTGCAGATGTCGGAACTTCAATCTCTGAAAGGCTCGATAATGAAGAGGTCCCGGAAATATTGCCTGCACAGAAGATGCCAGGAGACCCACCACCCTGGCAATAGCTCTTAACGTCACACTCTGTCTGGACAACAGGACACGCAATTCCTTCTGGATGTCGCGCAATTTTGACCGCGGGAGGCTCAACTGAGCCTTCTGAGAGTCTATGACCAACCCCAGAAAGTCTATCCTCTGGGTTGGACAGAGAACTGATTTCGTCTCGTTGATAACGAAACCTAGATCCTGTAGCGTAGCAATGGTCAAGCGCAGATGTTGGGATGCCACATCCTGCGCTTGTGCCATGATCAGGATGTCGTCTAGGTACACTATCATGCGGAGTCCCTGCTCCCTGAGGTACGCAATCACCGGGTTCAACAGCTTGGTGAAGCACCATGGAGCTGATGAGAGACCGAAAGGAAGGACCAAATATTCGTACTATTGGTCTCTCCACTAAAACTGTAGAAATCTCCGATGTGGTGGAAAAATCGGGATAGACAGATAGGCGTCCTTCAGGTCCAAACGGGCCATCCAGTCTCCCTGTTTCAACAAATCCGTCAAAAGATGGATCCCTTCCATCTTGAAATGCTTGTAAACCATGTATTGATTGAAGGTATTTAAATTGAGTACCAACCTGTAATCTCCACCTCTCTTCTGTACTAGAAAAATATTGCTGCAGAAACCGCGAGGGCCCGCGTCGCAGCGTGCTATCGCGTGTTTCCGCAGCAATTCTCCTATTTCTGAATCAATAAAAACGCACTCTGTTTGGGAAAAAAACAACTGCCTGGGAAACCTGTCTTCCACGGGGACCTGAAAGAAATGCAGATGAAACCCCTGAACAGTCTCCAGGACCCAAGCGTCCTGAGACAATTGAACCCAATTGTGAAAGAAGTGACGAGTACGGCCCCCCAAAGGTAGATCCGTAGCACTCACCGCCTGATTCTGAGGCTTGGAAACTACCACGGTAGGATCCTTTGTTCAACCGCCGTTTATTGAATCACTGCCTGGTAGGGTAGAATGTTCCCCCTCTGGTGGAATCCCACTCTCCTCTACCATGTCCAAAATTGCCTCTATGGGGGCCTTGGAATTGCTGACGGCCAAACGAGCGTTCCTGGCCTCGTCCGGCCCTGTGAAAAACACCAGCTTGCAGGGCACGCTTGATACCTGATTGAGCCTTATCCAAAGTGGTGAAAGTACCCACATACTTTGCTACATCCTTGGCAAAACGGTCGCCAAATAAGTTGCCATCTGCCAGGGGACCTGGTTCCGCGGTGGCAAGCTTTGTAAGATTGGCGCCCATCCTCATGAGGAGAGACTTACGCCATTCAGTGGAAATTGCACAGTTTGCGTTGCCCAAGAGGCATATAGCCCTTTTGGGTCCAGCCCGCCAAAACATGCGGATCGATGGTGGAACCGGACTCCTGGGCCTCCAAAGCCATCTCTAGGATCTTGGCCAGGGGACCGACCACGTCCAGTTTATCCTGGTAGCCCCTCCATGCGCGATCTATACCTTTCTTAGGGTCCTTTGTGAATTTTTTGAGGAAAGTTAGCATACTAGGATCAATATCTGGAGTCTCCGCCACCTTGTCGGAAATGTCCGGGTGCGGAAATTCCGATCGGAGTCTATTTCTAACCTCTTCATCGAAACTCTTGCGGAGGTTGTCATGAATATAGACTGAGACCTCTGGTGCCGGAAGCCAGTCAGAAGATCGTGGGTGGACAATATCTGCCGGATCGAAAGTAAAGGGTGTGGACAGAGACTGTGTAGATTCCACATTCTTGGACTTCTTTGCTCATTTTTTAGGGGGGTATTCATCAGAAGTATCAGTAGTAGTGGCAGTGTCCATGTCGGTATCGGTATCTTGTACCTGGGATTTCTTACCCGAGTCTGGAGCAGGCAGAGAGGGCATAGAATAGGAATGAGGCCAAGCCTCCGAAGGCGCCTGAGAGTCAGCTGCGCCCTTCTTTGTGGTATCAGTTGAGGTAAAACCATGCATCTTCGCAAACTTCTCCAGTTGTTTAGTAATTGGCTTCAGAGCACTAGCCAGAGCCTGCTGAACAGTTCCTGGAACTGCCTTCTCCAGGGCCTTGTTGACGGAATCTTGGACGGAGGCGTCCAGAGCCTCAACAATCTTTTCTTCAACAGAAGGATTAACCACTTCCTCTGCATAGACATTCTCCTCATCATAGGTCACCCAGTCCTCCATGGTGGCACCAAATTTATACATAGACTTGCTCATGGATAAGGCAAAGTAATATCAGAGGAGTAAGAGGGGAGCCAACCCACAGCACAAGAAGATATATATATATATCTATGGGCAACCGGTACCTAGCTCCTCAGCCAAAGGCTGTATGAATTTATTGCAGCCCCCAGGCGTAGAATGGAGCCAAAGTCTCTATAAATAAAGTGTAAAAGTCCAAAGAGGTGTGCACCCTCTAGGCCCAGCAGTTATTTCAGCCAGCTAAGCGTCAATGATCCTCCTACGGTGGAAGGCAGCACCAAAATCCCCAAAACTAATAAAAATACGGGCAGTAGCGACGTGCGTAGCCCAATCCTACCAAAAACAAGCCCAATTGGGCTACGCACGTCGAAACTATTAAAACCGAAACTAACTAAAGGCTCCAAGCGTCTAAGGCCAATGAGGGGGGCCACGCGCTCACAATAGGTTAATAACCTTGCCGTCGGCGAGTCGGTACCGTGCCCCCAGTGAAGGAAAAATACTTTAAACACAAGCGGCAATAGCCGCGACCGTCGCGCTCAACAGCCCGATATAGATCAATCCAAAGCCTTTCGTGAGCCAGCGCGAGCTCGAGCGCTGCTCCTAAATGTACACGCGGTGTCCCGGTGAACTCGCGACCCCCTCCCCCCCCCCACCCCCCCCGCGCAGGGAGGGAAGGCGCGATCGCACCCGGCAGACGCTAAAGCGAAGCATGTAAGCACAGGCAATAGACCAGAGAACAATCGTGCCTAAATACAGAGTCAATAAACAGTGATTATCACATAAAATTAGCAAGGCAAGTAAATGGCACTTAACTGGCTGCGTGAGCAGCAAAGAAAGAGGAGGATATCCGGCAGTGACCAGGTCTTATGGACTATTGCAGGAAGTGATGTGTGTTTAGCATCATGGGAAATGTAGTTTGTTTTGGTACAACTTAAATTTCATTGGCTGCTGTGTGTAGCATATTAAAGAAAGAGAAGCATAATACAAAGCCTCCGGTCCTGTAATAGAATTGTCCTGTGTTAGGTTCAATGCTTGACTAGCTCGTCAGTGGACAATGAAGTGTGTTTAGCGTACTTGTCTTCGAGTTTGATTATGCCAGCTCTTGTACGGGTTTCAGGCTTTGTTTGCACACTAATTTTCTTGAGTTCTGAACAGAGCTGCAGCAGAGTATCAGGAACAAACATAGGCCGCCGTTGTCTTTGTTTTGGACAAGCATTTTCTCCAGTAGTACTTTGCCAATGCTAATAGTCTGGATGGACCCTGCTTTCGGGACCATTATTTATTACTTTTGCCACCAACTGCCTGCCACTGTTAGCTACGCCTCTGTATTTAATAGAACAGTGAATATGCTCCGCAGTGGTTTTTAACCAGGAAATGCTAAAATCGCATATTTTCTGTCAGGTTGATATTTTAAACATAAATGAAGGCCCATAGTACAATCATTTTTTTATGTTTTCTATCTGATTCTTATCACTATCTATACTCGAGTATATGCATGTAGGTATTTATGTATGTTTGCGCATGTTTGCATGTATATAGTACACACACACAGAGATGGAGATCTAGATCGATAAAGTATTCGTTTGTGAACCATGTTTATTGACAAATTAAATAGTAATTTGAGGGTTTTCTTTCAGCAAAACGTCAGCAGTTGTGTAGGTTTGACATTCCAGCGGTGCTGTAGTTCGTGGTTTTCCCTCTCGAGATGAGACTGGGTTCACATGTGAGTGAGAGGCATTCTGGAAAGTCAGTCTATAACAACACCTAGGCTGCACATATTCAGTGCTGCACTGGTTTACACTGACTAGTGATTATTCTGTTGGAATTTGGAAATTGCGATATAATATTGTTCCAGATCGAAGACTACTCTTCCTCAAACACATAGTTACATTTGGTTTAGTGTTAAGTGTAATGGCAGAGGTTTTTTTTATCCGTTGAAATTTTTGAAAATTTGACATTTCCACGTTGCAGGCAAGCAAGCCTAAGAGTGCTCTTTAGTATTTTTATTGTGGTAATGGTTTTACATTCAGTCAGTCAGTAAAGCTTATTACACTGATATTCTCATCTAAGAAGTTTATACATTTGCTGCATGTATTAGATATACTCTAAGGTATTGAAATAGCTAATTGACTTGTGGACCTCCAACATTTAGAAATTGGGTTAGTCTGTGATTTCCAGTTGATATCTGGTTTGCATTCTATGAAGTAATTTTTTGGAGGGGCTTCTTGAGAAAGGCGACTTTCACTGAATTAAGCTTGCCCAAACAAGGTGATTACACAAAATTCCACAATAGTGGCAAAGCAAAACAGCATTTAGGGCCAGATGTAGGTCGCCAATTACCGGCCGGTAACGGACGATTTCGGCCATTACCGACCGGTATTTGGGATTTGGCATGTAGGGGGCATTTTGGGCCAGATGTAGGAGCCTTAATACCAGTCGGAAACGGCCGATTTCGGCCGTTTCCGACCGGTATTTGGCTTTTGAGATGTAGGGGGCATTTTATTTACAGAATCGGTATATTTACCGATTCGGTAAATATACAGAATCGGTAAAATACCGAATCGGTAAATTTACCGATTCTGTAAATCAAGATGTAGGTGGCACTGTAAGCAGTGCCACAGGCCCTTACCGAATCGTTATTTACCATGGAATACTATTCCATGGTAAATAACGAATTCCAGTGTACATGCACATCTGTGCATGTACACCTGTGCCATGTGGCACACAGACATGCCCTAAGGGCATGTCTGTGTGTCAAATGGCACACAAGCCAGAAACAGGGGTGCAACAGGGTGTCAAAGTGACACCCTGTCACCCTTGCAAAATCGGTAATTTTACGGATTCTGTAATTACAGAATCGGAATTTGCCATTGATTCCTATGGGCTTCAAGGCCCATAGGGATCAATGGCAAATACCGATTCTGTAATTACAGAATCGGTAATTACCGAATCATACAGCTTCGGTATTTTTACAGATTATTTTACCTACATAGCAATTACCGAATAGTGAATACCGAATCTGTAAAATTCGGTATTTACCATTCGGTAAATTGCTATTACCTACATCTAGGCCTTTATTTCCAGAATCGGTATATTTACCGATTCGGTAAATTTACAGAATCGGTACAATACCGAATCGGTAATTTTACCGATTCTGTAAATCAAGATGTAGGTGGCACTGTAATCAGTGCCACAGGCCCTTACTGAATCGTTATTTACCATGGAATACTATTCCATGGTAAAGAACGAATTCCAGTGTACATGCTCATCTGTGCATGTACACCTGTGCCATGTGGCACACAGACATGCCCTAAGGGCATATCTGTGTGTCACATGGCACACAAGCCAGAAACAGGGGTGCAACAGGGTGTCAAAGTGACACCCTGTCACACTTGCAAAATCGGTAATTTTACGGATTCTGTAATTACAGAATCGGTATTTGCCATTGATTCCTATGGGCTTCAAGGCCCATAGGGATCAATGGCAAATACCGATACTGTAATTACAGAATCGGTAATTACCGAATCATACAGATTCGGTATTTTTACAGATTATTTTACCTACATAGCAATTACCGAATAGTGAATACCGAATCTGTAAAATTCGGTATTTACCATTCTAATCAAGTTTTATTTATTTATGATTTGGAATTCCAAGGAATTCCACATAAAATACAGAATAAAAAACAGCTTATACACAACATGTTAGTTAAGAATCATTCTCAGAGTTACACTTATTAGTACAAAAAAGTTAATATCAAAAACACCATTACAAAAAGAACGAAGAATGTTTTACCCACAATTTTCCTTACTTATATCGCAATTATTACTAATCTATAGTGACACGATAAGGGGCATGATGTAGCATTAACCTTGATTTTAACAGAACAGGTACACTTATCACCATAAAAAACAATTTCAAGAGTCCCAGAATGTCAATATTTGATTTGCTTTAGAGGAGACCATTAAAAAGAGAGAACCATGAATAATTTCCAACAGTACTTACTAAAGTACAAGCGCATCAAAAGAAAAGAGTGTTTAAAATACATCATAAAAAACATCAAACAGAATCAAACATCATTATTACAGGTACAGTAGAAGTAGTGTAGGCATGATTGGGATATTACTCTTACGGGTCTTTTAAAGTGTCTATAGTGCTTCGGAATAAGTCACCTTAAAAATTACATTCCTTAGAGATCCCGAACTTCTTACAACCCATACCATTTTCAATAGACATTTAAAAATTCTTTAAAAAAACAAAATATTTTATAACACATTAATTCAGATGGAGGAAACATAAGGAAATTGCGAGCCTGTACTGCCGTAGAGATATTATACTGAAGAAAACCAAGCCTTAAGTATTTGCGACGGACAAAATGGAGTGCCGGACATATAATTAGAACATGATTAAGATCTTGTACGCCACAATTGCATAGATTACAAAATCTTTCAGTTTTGGGGATATCTTCCCAGGCACCTGTCACAATCCTTAGTGGAAGAATGTTCAGTCTCAATAAAAGAAGCACTCGACGTGCTCCATGATGCACATTCCAAAAAACGTATGGCTGAGGTTTTTTAACAATATAGCTCCCTGAGATGCAATCAAGTCTTCCATTCATATTACATGATTGCTGATCTCTTTTGCATGAGATCATGTATATAGATTTTTTAATAACAACTTTTAAGGATGTCTTATCTAAACGGAGTACGTTTTCCAAGTCAAGTTCAAAAATATTTAACGATTTTAAAAAGTTCCTAAAAATTACACTTTTCTTTAGCAAATTTTCAAAAATGTCCTTGTGCAATGCAGCCCTTAGTAAGTTCTCCTGCCCATTCACCAAAGCATTACACCACCGCAAGCAAGCTGCCATCGAGAGCACATATGTTGAAAGAAGACCGAATTCAAGTCTAAGTGCTGCAATGGGCGCAGAAGAATTTAAGTTACATATTTGGCGCCAAATTTTACCTTCAACCTTCTCAAATATACCCCACTCCCTTTCCTCAATAGTTTCTATCGCATAATTTAACGTGGGCGGAATCTTTATTTTATATACCGCAATGGTATGAGAGAAATGTCTTTTTCCACATTGCAGATAAAGTCGATTAATACCAGCTGCTTGCGAAATGGCTTTACTTTTACAGTGGGCCAAATGTCTTTTAGCAGAGCACCTATTTGTAAAGATTTTTCCTAAGTACTGATAAAATTTTACAATTTCCATTCTCTCGTCTCCTATAAACCATTTCAAATTTGGTCTCACCTTACATCCACTATAACTAAAAATCATCACTTTGCTCTTTGAAATGTTTATTTTTAAAAATTGTTCTTTAGTGTACCTAATCAGTTCCGTCAATCGCCTCTGTAGTCCAATTGGAGTTAGATCCATTATTAAAGCATCGTCCGCATATAGCAGACTGCTTAACTTTAGATCACCTAATTGGGGAGGGTCCCCCTTACATTCCCCTAACCGGTTCGGTAAATCATTTATATAAATTGAAAAAAGCAACGGGGCTAATAGGCACCCTTGCTTTAAGCCATTATTAGTGGGAATTTTCTTTGATAGTCCCTGAGACCCTCCTAGCAAGACTTGAGTCCAAGTGGCTGAGTGCAATGCTATTATTACACGCAACAGGTTACCCGGTATACCCAGAGCGAGCAGTTTCCTAAACAGCGTCCCACGGTCCACCCTATCGAACGCTGTGGAGAAATCGATGAAAGCAGTATACAAAGGGGACCTACGACTCACCGGATATTTATCAATGAGAGTTTGTAAAACAGATATATTATCCAGCGTTCCACTATTCTTTCTAAACCCCGATTGCTCAAGAGGGATTAAATTATTTTCAAAAGCCCACTCTTGCAGATGGATTAAGATACTTTTTGCAAATAATTTTCCTGTTGCGTCTAGCAAAGAGATTTGCCTAAAGCTGGATGGAGAATTTTTTGGGCCCTTTTTGTAGAGTGGGACTATTACACTTCCCTTCCACGAGTAGGGGATGGTCCCGAGGCTATAACAATGAGCGAACAATGGATACAGTAATTTTGCCCAATCGGCACTGTCATTCTTTATGATGGCCACGGGAACATCATCTGGACCCATTGCCCCTGAATACCTTGCCCCCTTAATAAATCCCTCAATTTCCCTTATTGATGGAGCTACAACATCAGCTACCGTTTGTGGGATATTACACAGTCCAACATCTTCTTCAGACCCTTTATTTGCAGCATACAATAAGGAGATGTAGGTAGACCATTCTTCCTTCGGAATTAACATGGGTTGAGATTTTTCTAAACTGTCACAATATTTGGCAATTAGCGCCCAATATTTCCTAGTATCCCCTGAGAATGCCACTTCCCGGAGTTTTACCCATTTTTCATCTTCTGCCGCCCTTCGGACTGCTCTTAATTTCCTTTTCCGTACCTGTTTTAACCTGTATATCTCCCGTTGTCTCAATGCCACTGGAGTTTTAAATTGAGCTCTTATTAACTCATTTATTTTCTTATTTAATTTTTTACTATCACTTGACAGGATTTTTGGGGGGCCACCTCCATCACTATGCTGCTTTTTACCCAATGCTTTTATGGCACTCATAAATTTCTCATACCCCACGATCAAATTCTCCTCAACGAGGCCAGGTAAAATATGTTCAAAGACCCACTGGAAATTCGGGAGATTCTTAAATGACCAAAAAGTGCGACCATTCTTTCGAGAGTAAGATATATTATCCTTCCTCTGATTCCAGAGTTCTGGTTTCCCTAAGCTTATTGCTAGGTTTACCATCAAAATATCATGATCACTCAGCTTTGTTGGCATCACATTAAATTGTGAACACGCCCCAAACATTTGGAAAGACACGGCCATATAATCAATTAAAGAGTAGCCAAATGCCCCATGAAAAGTTAATGCTGCTGGTTGATCTTCTGCAAATCTACCGTTTAACAGAACAAGGTCTAACTCCCTAAGACTTTGTAGCAGTAGTAACCCTCTTTTATCCTCTTTTAAATTTGGCGGGAGAACGAGATCTGGAATACACCAGACCTCCTCCAGATCTTCATTGGAGAACGTCTTGATAGAACTACCACTTATTTTAGCGTTGAAATCACCAACCATTAATATCCGCACTCTGTCTTCGCTCCTACATAAATCATATACATAAGCGCCAATGGAATCAATCAAAGGGGTAGAGGCCTTTCCCGGAGGAATATACACGTTTACCAAAAACAGGGACCCACCATGATCCTTAGAATTACTATCCAACCTCAACTTAGCACACATACAACATTTTGAAGGGTGTATATCTATCACTGCATCCCATACAAAATCACAACTCAACAAAATTGCTAGTCCACCACTTGCGCGACCTCTCTGTGATTTCTTTGCAGCAACACAATGCACATAATAGTTCTCCAGCTGGAATTCATCCCTTGCCCATGTTTCCTGGAGGCAGATTATCTTTGGATCTTGGGGGATCAATGATTTAAGCTTCAGATTATCTTTACCTAGCCCAGCAATGTTCCAAGAGGCAATGGTACACGGCAGGCTACCCCTGCGTCTTTAATTTTGTTGAAGCTGGATTTACCCCATTAAGGGCGCTTGCAATCCAACTCCATTTGGATACATCATCTGCTCTGTCTGCACCAATGACCTCTTGGACCACCAACTCCGGGAGCTTAATTGATCTTTCTCCTACTGCCCTACTTACCGTTATTTTAATATCATCATATTGAAAGCACGGGCTTTCTCCCTTATTTCCCCGGTTTTCAGTCCCTAGCCGATTGCTAAAAACCATGTTATTTTTAATTGAATCATCCGGTAAAAGAGAACTAGTAAAAACGTCAATTCCTCTCTTCCTAAATCCATCCGCATTCGCTAGGATGAATGAGGATACTACCCCTGATGAAAAAGTAACTTTTGTTACATATGACTGATACCTCCGGTCTATGTGGACTAATTCAATATCTTTACTAGAGATTAACTTTAGATCTTCTATTTCGGAGATGATTTTTAAGAGGACGCTTCTATTTAGAATTAATGACTCGGCATCGAAAAGGGGAATGAAAATAATAACCCTATTCGCTTGCCCAGCACAAGTCACTAAAGACTTTGCCTGATTAGCATTATACACACTTCTATGTGCATCATCATCTAAATTACCCCCTTTATCCTTGTTGCTAATTAAGCACATTCTCCGATTTCCACCCCCATCTTTACTTATGTTTAGAGTCATTGTCAATGGAGTTTGAGCAACCAGATCATGTGCGGCACCATGTATTTCTATTCTTGGGCTATTTTCAGAGTTGTTTATTTTAATACTATCGTGCAAATTAGAGCCACCTCCAATATTTTCTTTAACCCCCCCAACAATAACCGGAGCTGTTATCAGCCCACCCGATAAGCAATCCAACTGGTGCCCAAGAAGTTGTGCGTTACCAAGATTCTTATTTAAATTCTGATTATCCACAGTTGTTTTGTCGTCTAGGCTAGGGATTGATGTTTCATTAATACTTATCGGTTCAAAGCGCAACTTCCTTTGTTTACGCTTTGGAAACCGACGATATTTCATCGATTTTCTCCTCCTCCTATGACCGTTTCTACTGGATCCTTTCCTTGCTAGAGACTCCCCTGCATCAACAGAGCTCTCTACAGTATCAGATACTTCGACAGGTTTTAAAGGTGACGTATCCCTCTGCTTGCTCGAATTAAAAATTGTGTCACCCAGATCTACCTTTTCAACTAGGCTCACTAAGTTAAGCTTTGATTCATCCGTTTTTTGTACTATAGGCTTATTTGACTTATTCTTAACAAAGATCGGAAAGACACGTACAGCATTTTCCTTAAGGCAGGCGTCTACAGATGTCTCATCCCTCAACAGGAGGACATTTGCAGACCCATTATGACTTACTTTAGATACACCTGAAGTTGTTTTTCCTTCGCATGATATTTTTGTTAAATCTGCCTGCAGATCTTCTGGTTTATCTAGCCCTAAATCTTTGTCGGAATTAAAAGGTACATTAAGCGTTTGGGCTGATTTACAAGCAGTAGAGGTGACACAGTTCTCGTGTACCGGTCTATGGTTTTTAAGATCCAAAATCCCTCCTAGGATTGGCGTAAGGACTTTCAAGATGTGATCTGAATTTAAAGTACTTTTCTCCAGAAGAGACAAAATTGCAAATAGTATTTTTTCTAAATTGGAGAATGTACTTAATAACCCATCTACCCCTACATTCTCATTTAATGACGAAGAATGTACGGAAACCTTTACTTCATTAATAGAAGTCATTAAAGGGTCTACACCTGATAGATCCTGTAAGTCCGAAATCATAGACAAGTCTGTAGGAGTACTACTGTACAGGATGGGCATGTTAGTTTGCGTTCCTATATTGGTGGACAATAGATGTTTATTTGGGAGCACTTCTGAACCCCCGCCCTGCATGCGCAATTTCTCTAAATATCTTACACGTTCCGCGTTCCTTTCTAGTGGGATTGCTAAATCCGGGACGGTGTAGTCCTCGACTTTAGCCTGCCCATTTTGCGAACTGTATTCTTTCAAATCTTCTAGTTTTTCAGAAGCATCATCTAGCCTTAATAGTGAACAATCCCTCGGGCTCCTATGTGTAACATTTACATTATCTTTACTATTATCCATGTAAGTAATTAAGTTTGCTAAAGGAGAGTAGGATACAACATCCCTGATTTCAGTTTCTTTCCCCTCAGCATATTCTATTACCTTTGATTCTTGATGGTCCATTTCCATTTCCGTCACAGATTTATTTTCCTCGTTTACTACATGCTGTATATCTTTCATACTAGCTACCCAAGGTGGCGACGTTTTACTATTACACCCATTCCCCTTTAAAATGGTAACAACAGGGTAGAGAGTCTCCCGCCCTGTTGTACTACCATCCAGGCTTAACTCTTTTATATCATCTGTGTCCATTGACCCCATCATTAAATTCCCGTCCAGCTCTCCATCACCATTATTTTGCCCCATACCACACTTATAACTCCTTCCTTTTTTTGCAAAAATTGATTTTACTGATGGATAGGATTTTAGTAAAGACAGATGTGTGCCTGGTCTATGACGTTTAATGGTTTTTTGAGGTTTGATAGGACACAAACTGCTCAGACCAGAATTACTGAGGGGTACTAAAGAGTCTGCCGCTTTAGCTTTAGTCTGTGAGCGTAATCGCCTCTCAGACATTACCATTATGGGAAAAGTGTAGCAATGACTAAGATATTTGACCAACCCGCTATGGATAGCACAAAGTAGCGGGGAACAGAAAATGAGCACACGAACGATTTACAACACAATCCCCATAAAATTCCGTGAAAAAAAGGTCACGTACCACTATATCCAAGGGCTGGACCAATCCGCAGTGACCTAACACGGCCAAGCGTCAACCCCTGTCTAGCAACGGGGACTAGTGTGTATATAGTCACCGCTAGGGGATAAAAATGAAATTAGTACACAATCCGAGTCGGAAGGGAAACGTCAATGAGGTAGGCCGACCGGCCTCAGATGGTCTCAGAGGGCCTCAGAGGGCCCGCTCTGTGTCCGGTCTTAGTCCCGTGCGCGTCCCGCGTCGCGGTAGGTCTGCGCCTATTAAATACGTAGAGGCTGGGGGGTGTGGCCGCCGGGGGAAGAGGCACCAGCTCAGCAACGTGAAGGATGCTGGTCCTCGCAGTCCCCCGGTAAGTCCTCGGCCAGGTAAACCCTCCGAGTAGTTCCTGCTAGGCACTCTCTTGCTGGGAGCGTTTGTTAATCCGCCGACTGCGGACGCGCTCACACCAGCGGCGGTGCCTCGCAGAAAAAACAGAATACTGCGGTAACACTTGATGGATCTTGCAGCGCTCCTTCAGACGGCAAACGGCAAAGGCGAAGCACAAAGGTCAGTGAATAAGCGGCATTAATTCCGTAATAACAGGAAAGTTCAGTAACAGTTCAGGAGTATGCAGCTTGTAGTTTCATTTTAAAATGAAAGTAGCACAACAATTGTTGGGGCTTACCATTCCAATCCAATGCCCGTCCGATAAATATCGTCCGTTTTGACTGACACTCCACCTTTCTCGCCGTCAGTTTTTAAATTGCCGGTTATTGTTCTGGATAGCTGTCCTGGTTTGTCTCCTTTAGTGACACCTTGGTCCCCCTCAGCCACAGCTTGCCGCCCCCCAGTCTGCCCCCAGTCTGCTATCGGGGTGCAGGGGTGCAGGGATGCTGAGATGCTTCAAAGAGGGGTGCTTGGGGCTGCTGGGGGGGTGCAGGGGATGCAGGGGGAGTGCAAGGGATGCAGGCACGGCTAATTACAGAGTCGTTATGTGAGAAAGCAGGGGGCCACACACAGTGGCGCAGGGAGCCACCAGATCCAGCACAAGGTATGGCACTCCAGGGGAAAAGAGCACAGAGGATAAGAGCACAACGAGACACTCCACTGCAGCACCTCAGCCTTTGTTTTACACTTGTGCGGTTGTGTGGTCTCACAGGCTCTAGTCAGCCACTAGTCAGCCACCTGCTTCTTGCCCCCAGCTCCAAGCGGGAGGCTCCGACTTTGCTGCCCAAGTTTTCCCCACTCCGCAGTCACTTGCCAACTCTGGCCAGTCCGTCGAGTCGCACAGCACGGGAGGTAAGGCGGTGGCAGCAGCTAGCGCAACATGGCAACACGGACCACAACGTGGGCAGCGAGGGCCGCGGTCACGGCAGCAGAGACAAACGAGCCTCCGGACCTCCCGAGCGGTGGAGAGCCAGTAACCAGCCGGGAAGCCTGCTATCAGCCCGCTGCCTACCGTTGACCGGCGTTGTCCGTTGTCCGTTGTTCGACGTCTGGTCAGAATGGCGATTCGCTTCTCTCTCGGCTCTCTCGCGCCCTCTGGTGATGGCCAGTAAAACAGTGAACAGTCATAACATCAGTGTGCTGCCTACTAGTACAAACCATTCGGTAAATTGCTATTACCTACATCTAGGCCTTTATTTCCAGAATCGCTATATTTACCGATTCGGTAAATTTACAGAATCGGTACAATACCGAATCGTGCATGTGCATCGTGCATGCACACCTGTGCCATGTGGCACACAGACATGCCCTAAGGGCATATCTGTGTGTCACATGGCACACAAGCCAGAAACAGGGGTGCAACAGGGTGTCAAAGTGACACCCTGTCACCCTTGCAAATTCGGTAATTTTACCGATTCTGTAATTACAGAATTGGTAATTACCGAATCTTACAGATTCGGTATTTTTACCGAATACTTTACCTACATAGCAAATACCGAATAGTGAATACCGAATCGGTAAAATTCGGTATTTACCATTCGGTAATTTGCTATTACCTACATCTAGGCCTACGTGTTATATTTTAGCGCAGAATGCTTACATTTTGGAGGCAAGTGTACATTTTGTGCTTAAAAAAACATGAAAAGATGAAGTGCCATGAACAACTGCCACTCGAGGGTTGGTCATACATTTAGTCCTGCGCTAAAACGTTGCCGCAAAAGGGGTGCAATTACACCTCGTGGTGTAATGGTGGAATTTTGCGTAACAATTAATTTGCAAGATTACGTCTGCATAATAGACATTTTGCCCAGGTCTAGCCAAAACATTTGTTGACGTGTTAACCAAACCTATACAGCTGAATTTGCTGCACAATAGCAGTTTACTGCCTGCTGAACATTTAATGTTTGTGTATGATAAAGATATACATATTATAAGACATTATTTATCAGCCCCCTGCTTAGTTAGATACCATTTTGACACTCCTAGCAAGAAATATACATTTTTATGATGATTTGATTTGTGCTTTATCCTGATTTAGATTGTACTCTGTATACATTGCAAAAACTATTACGTTACGTTTGTGGGATACTTGTGCAGTTTCCTCGTCCAGTGTCATCTGAAATGGGCTGCATGTAATCTTTGTATACTTTTTGGTTCTGTCACAATACATTGATTACCATGGAACACATACATTTATATTGTTATCTACGTGTTAACTTCGTTTGGCTTGGCTAGTTGCCTTGGGTATTGGATGCACACCTCTGGGTCAGACATTTCTTTTGGGGACACTGAATGTAAGTGACGGGCAGACTTTGTAGTTGTGTATAATTGAATACAAGTGCTAACAATTGACGTGAGTTGTTAAAACTTGAATGGAGCGCTCCTTTCTGCGCAAGTGGTGGTGGCAGTGTTCTGTACCTTCACTTGTGTTGCTTTCTTGGAAGGAACGACTTGTGAAAATTCTGCTCCGGAGTTGAGTAAATGGTTGAGCGTGAACAAGATTACAAGGTACCAAGGAGCTGCCTTTAAATTGAATTGTGCAAGTTATGCTGATGCCGAAATCATTCACCCCTCAGATGGAATGGTTTATAGCAGGAGAGCATGCAGCTGGATTGAGAGACTGCTGGACAAGATCCTTGACCAAGCAGCTTAGTTCCGGGGCCATGCATCTGCATCAGCGTTGGTTAGTTTTTCCATGGGGTGTGTCAATACAGGCACTTTGTAATGAGGACACAACAGCCAGACTGGTATTCTCTTGATTCTTACTGTGCAAGTTAACAACTCTCACGGTAGGAATTTTGTTCTTCAAATGCCATCTACTAGGAGAAAATATTGAAATGCCTTCAGTGCTTAACTGGGTGCCACAAAGTGGAATAGCACTTACAATGTACTTACGTTTCCAAACTTCCACTTCGTCATACGTGTGAGCTCTGACCTGTTCGCTCTGGTTATGCAGCCTTGCTTTCACCACGGTTTTGAAAGTGGCCCATGAAGCATTCTCGACCCTTTGCGACTTTTTAATTATCTTTTTATTACTTGAAACGCTTTAGATTTTCAAGATTTTGTTGACTGCACTATGATTATGTAGCTCAATATGTAGGGAGGGCAAATTGGTCTCTGCTATTTTTTCAAGAGAAAAAAGTAGTACGCTGTCACTTTTTTCCCGTTTATCTACACAATCAAGATAGCTATTTTTGAGTACTTTTCTCCTTGTTAAATCGGTGCTATGCAGGGGATCAGGTCGTGCGTGTATTCTAACACAGTCCTTATTTCATTGTGTGAACTAGGCATGTCAAAAGAAACACTCTATTCCCCTTACCCTTTCCCTTTTAAAAGTGTGTTTTACTCTCTAGCCAACTAAACAAATTTCAGCATTGTTAAAATACATCTTGCTGTTTGAGGCATAGGACACAGCAATGTGATGATCAGTGAAGTCAATATAAGGTTGTGACTAGTATTTAATAACATTTTAAGAAGTACGTATGCGAGAAAATGAAAATTTCTGTCAGCAAGTAGGTGTGGCCAAAAGCTTTTCGAAGTAGAATTTTAAACTTCCAATATCTACCTTTTTGTTTTCTATGGCAACCCTTGTATGATCATGTTTCTTTGAGCAGTTTTCAGCACACAAACTCCAATGCCCTCCACGACTTACAGTTTTCTCCCTCTGTGCAGAAATAAATGTAAGTGTAGACTGACTGAAACTAAAAGTTGGTTAAGGGAGAGTACTTAAGAAAATCTAGCCCGTAGGGTTCAGGTGTGTATTAAGGAACATGCTTCAAAATGAAGATGTTCGTATTGTTGGAGAGGGAGTACAGAAAGTACTCGAAGTTTAGGGATGAGCATTTGTTGATTTGTTTACATGAGTTGGAACGGTGCAGCAGCAATTGTAAATGTTTTAAAAAATAGGAACCGTATCAAATGCTTTGAAAACTTTTTTACTTGTTTGTAATTTAGACTGCTCTTCATGCTTCTAGCCGTGTTCAATGCAAGAAAAAAAACGAATTTAACAATGGGGCTGATCTGCCACCTGATGCTGACTGGTATGATGTGGGTTCTACATATGCTGCGAAAACGTACGCAGCATAGAGGTTTAATTGTATCAGGTGACGGACAAGGTGTCTGTCAAAGTGCTTGAAAATAAACTTAACACAAGTAATTAGACTGAGAAATGCTAAGAATCTACAAAGCTATCCTAGAAGGTAAGAAGGCAATGCCGTGTGACCAGCTGTTGCTTCTGTCTGGCCAAAGTACGGCAAGGTAATTCTCCAACAGGTAAGCTACAATTTTACTCATTAATAGGATTTACTTGGAAGAAGGACTGGCGATGAAGCATTGGCATAGCCAATAGGTCTCACCTTTGGGACCTTATAAGTGTTTAGCCATGCAACAGTTGATGTTGTTGCACCAAGGATATTGTACTGCATAACTAAATACTTATAAGGTTCCAAAGGCGAGACCTATTGGCTATGCAAATGCTTGTTTATTTATTAATTAATTTTTTAAAGGCGAGGCTATACAGTATTTTCTTTTAAGTAAGGGTAGACTTTAAAGCACTGATGTGCTATTTGTCAGCAGCTCATATAATGTGGTTGTTAGACCTGGCACCTTGGCGTGAGTCTCCCTTCCACTTTTTGCTGATGTGCCTCCGATGTTTTGCTGGTTTTCCGATACTCAGGGCACTGCGCCACGGCTGATCCGTGCCGCAGTGCAAGTGCTCCCTACTGTAAATTGTACATACGATTGGTATCCCTGATTGGTGCATTGGATTTACTGTTAGTCCCTAGTAAAGCGCACAAGAGAGTGCCGGGGCTTGTAGATGCCAATACTGCTGGTGGGCCTGCAGCGCTGGTTGCGCCACCCACCGAAGCAGCCGTAAAGATGTGTCTGGGAACTGCGACCGCAGAACCCGCGTGCGGTCTCGTACTGTCACGCTAGCTGGGCAAGTGTCCCCACTTGCCAGCACCGACCCTTCCCTTGACTACATATTAGTCACCCCTATGGTAGGCCTGCGGGCAGGGTGCGTTGTAGGTGCAAGGTAGGACAAGCCCTGATGTGCGTGGCATGTCCTAGTAGTGACTTACAACGAAGACCGTATTTCACTATTGAAGGCTACCTGCTCCATTAGGCCAGACTGAGCTGCGAGGATTATTACACCCTATAACCCCCGCAGGCTCAAGGAGCATGGTGGTGAGTCATGTTTAGTATGCCTGAACTCAGGATGATAAGATATTTCTTGTAACCAAGTTTATTTTAATATCCTGGGTTTGCAAATGCTACTTTTAGAAAGTTAGCCTTTGCTTGCTTAACCATTTCAGCCGCCTCTGCTGGTATGTGTATCTGACTGTCTGGGATGTGTGAGTGACAGGGCTGGAGGGATGACAGGTGGTGAATGCGCAGATTACACCTTTGTGGGAGGTAGGAGTGCCTCTTGACTCGAACTGTCACTGTGCTCGGCCACCACAATGCTGGCTCCACCCTCCTGGGGAGCGGCGGATGACTCTGCCGGCACCTGGCCCAGGAAGGGCGAAGCCCCCATCAACAAGGTACTCTGGCCACCCCTGTCCGGACAATGCTGGCTCCACCTCCTGTGGGGCGTCTGATGCGCCTGCCCCTCACACTGAAAGCAGAAGCCGGAGTACACCCGCCGGGGTACTCCAGAACTGAGAGTGGCTATGCAAAGGCCCCCCTGGCCTGCGAGAACAAAAGAATTGGCCTATAAAAGAAGGGGCCCTGCTCCTTGAAAATTAGATCCGGTTTGGGCCACAGAAGGACTCTGCCCTACGAGAAGGACCGTGAGAGACAAGGAAGGGTGCTGACTCTTGCCTGTGTCTGGTGCCTTGCTGCTGAAGGAGAGGAAGACAAAACGACTACGAAAAGACTTTTGCTCTATTTGTGCCAAACTCTGCTAAAGAGATCTCCAAGGGCTTGCAACTGAACTTGCCCCCTGACCAGCGTCCCAGGACCAGTGGACGCTACCCCCTTGGAAGAAAGCGACTGCGGGTGCTGACCATCGCCGCAGCACCGACGGAGGAATCTCCTCCAAGGCAACGACCTCCCGACCACCGTGACCGGGGCCCAAAGCAACAGCGGAAGCAAAGTAAGGACCAGCCGCCGCTGGCCCGAACACCGTGACCGCAACTGCACCGGGAGCCCGAGAGCAAAGCAAAGGAGGACCCGTCCGGTCCGAGCTCTCGAGGTGACTGCATAACGAGCAGCCACTCACCTGCAAAGACGGACAGTTGCCCTACGAGAATCCGCAAGGTCGGTAGCCTGCCCGACAGCCCAGCTGTGAGCCCACAGCTGCACCGACATTTGGCTGGGTACGTCCTGCACTTGGGGACCGTACTGCCACTTGTCACCACCGCACAGCCGCCGCCTCCAGGGTCGGAGCGGACGACGAGGAGAGGACCCTGCCGCCACAGAACACCGCTGCCCCGGATGACCAGTGACCTGCTCGGCTGAAGAGCCGCAACGATCAGCGACCCCGGGAAGGCAACGCGACGTGGGACAGATCCCCTGGAAGCCGCCGGCTCCACAAGAACTTTGAGTAACACCGGCCTACGGGCCTCAAGAGAACTGCATAAGAACTGTGGTAACCCGAATTGAGTAACCTGCAACCGTTTTCATAAAGTTATCGACTGTATTCCCAAGCCTGCTTAAAATCTATATAAAGATATATATTTTTTTTACAAGAATACAGTCTGGTCTCGTTGTGTGGTGGGTGGGTTGTAAAGGTGTACTGTTGCAAGTGTTTAACCCTATGTGCCCCAAAGATTAGCCTACAACTGCTTAAGCCACACTACCTAGAGGGTAAGCAGAGGTTGTCTGGAAGGTAACCCTCAGCCCTGACGAGGAAGAGAGAGTCCCTGCTTGTCGCTAGTGTTGCACTGCGCCAACTAGAGCCTCCCCCTTCCTACAGTGGTCATTTGCATCCATATGTTCTGTAAAAAATGATTTTAACAAAATGTATATGAAAAATAAAATGAAAAGCAACATATCCAAAGGCCTCCGCTCTAGCGATTGCCAGTTCCAAAGCAGCTGATTTACCAGCAAGATAAGTTGCTGCCAACAGTGCAAGAGCACACACTGTCACTGTACTAGGAAAGCACCAGGGAGGGAGGCAAGACATGCAAATCAACAAACATTAGCAAAACCAACTGTAGAGCAACCATTTAATCCACCTGAACTATGCACACTCTGATTAATCATTTATCCGCTTTAGTTTCTCATGACTAGTGTCATAACGCTGCCAGGAGGTGACAAGAAGCGCTATGTGCCTTAAAGAAACGTTTATTAAATGAAATAGCGCAAACCATTTCCTGGTGGTTTAATTTTGAGAATATGACCAATATCAAAGTGACATGAAATGTCTGCAGCATTCACTTTTACAACTGTGTGAGCAATAAACTGCAGGGCTCTTAGAGTGATGTGGATACGTCCACTTCATTACTGGAAACAACTGGGGTTCTTTGTGCATTTCATAATTTCGCTATAAGATGTGGTTTGCTCTTATATACGTATGTTGCATTTTTAAGGCGGTTAAACATTTTTTATTTCACGAAGTAGGAGGGGAGCAGCACGCATCCATTCTTCCCCTTCATGTGCAGGCCCAAAGAGTGTGCGTCACGCAATAACTCCACTCCACGCTGTTACTTGAAGCGTAAAAGGCCATTTTATTAGGACAAGGTTGCAATCATTTAGACTTATTACCAGTACATCAATGTAAGAAATATATGTTCCCACGCATTGTCCATTCTGCCTTCTCAAAACCATCTCACCTGTTTGACTCTTCCCCATTCACTCGATAACCTCCTTCCTTTCCCCATTCTCACCTTCACTTGCCCTTTAAGCATCCTCCGTTGACTTTGCCTTCATTGCTCATTGCCTCCCGAGCCCCGCGAACAGTCACCTGTGTACCGTTCTCCCCCCGGCCGAGGGGTGGATCCGCCTGTATGTGACTCCCCACCCCTCCAAAGTACCATAACGCCTCTGCTTCGCAACCTGCCCTAAACTGGCACCCCCAGACCTAAAAAAACACCCCTAGTCCTTCACTGAAAACCTGTAGGGTGGGTAGGTGGACAAAGTTTCTAAACCCTGTGTCCTGCAGCAAAGTAACGTTCTTGGTACAAACGTGAATCGCGAAAGGTGCTCATCCAAAGCAGGCCCACGTGCCCTTCAGTCCTGTGCGCTTAAAGGCTGCCCCACTCTGCAGCACCTGCTGAACGACCATCCACTTAAACATGCGTCCCCTGCAAGTCAGGAACGTTCCCGGGACAAACCCCAAGAAGAAAAGATGCTCTCAACACGGTGATAGTCCATCACCCCACCTGTACCTGCGTGCCGGGTAAGCAAATAACATCTCATGGGGCCACTCCCTGCCATCCACCCCCTGGACCAATGCCCATATAAACCAGCAACATGTCCGGGCCCAATCATTTGACCGAAAAAAGGTGCCCCCTCTTGCGGTGAACGGCCATCCACCACCTGGCCTGCATCCCGTGGAACTGGTAACCTTGCAGGGCCAATCCCTGTCCGCAAACAGACACCTCCCTCGCCGTGAACAACCAGTCACCACCTGGACCTGTGTCCCATGTACATGCAACCTTTGTTGGGCCCAATCCTTGACCCAGAGACAATTGCCCCCCTCGTGGAGAACGACCGTCCACCACACGTACCTGTGCCCAGCAAAACAAGCAACCTTTCTGGACCAATCTATTGATCACCCAAGGTGCCCCCCCCCGAACCTTCGAGGTGAATTACCATCCACCCCTTGTACATCTGTCCTTTGCGTCCCTTGATAAACAATAAGATTTTAGACCTCTCCTTGTCCATAAAAAAGTGCCCCGCAACGCTGTGTAGCATGTAAGTTTGTTTCCCTTCTATATTTAATTGCATCGCATCTTTTTTTTTTTTGTGTAAGATGTTTATTGCACAGTTCAAAATAAATGTAATACATCTTCTCGCCTACAACCATCCAGGCCGGCTACAGTATGTACAGTAAATATGCAATGTTACTTGGTTTACACAGCCCATCAGCCGACATCCGTGGGACCGGTGGCGTTACAGGTTAGAACACCCGATCATTGTGCAATACATCCCGTTAGTCATCTCATGTTTATAGTCTTACACATTTTATACCAAAAGGAAAAACCACTTACTGTGGCGTGCCCTCGTAGGAGCAACAGCTAACCCATTTACTAACAGTGTAAAATTGTGAAAGAACAAAACAAACTTTGACCACTACGGTACAGCATTCTCCCCCCTCATCTTATACGCTGACCTATTCTCGTCTACAGTATTAATATACCAATTATACGCACATTATTATTCACTGTTGTCCACTGATTGCGCTTGAAGGTACTCTCGCAAGTAAAGCCAGTAGTCTTTTGGACGCGACCTAGCTGGTAGTTCTTCTTCATAAGTCATTAATGTGTCACGACAGTAGACTAGGTCCTCTAGCCATCTCTTCATTTTCGGCCTTATCCTGCTATTCCAATGTATTGAGACCCTTCTTTTGGCCATTAAAAGTGCGACTGCACAAAATTTGCGCTTCTTCGCTCTGAGTTGCGGAACCAGGCCCAACAAGCACACTTTAACTGTACAGTCTATTGACATGCCTTACATAGCGCTAAGCGCCTGCGTGCTCTGCAACCAAAACCCCGCAACTGCTTGACATTGCCACGCCAGATGTAGAAAATCTGCATTTTCTTGCTTACATCGCACACATCTTGAGTCATCACGTAAACCATATCTGAAGAGCCTCTGTGGCGTATAATACATTTGGTGCAAATATTTATAGTGAATAATTCTCAGGTTACCATTTGGTGTCAACAAAGTGGTGAGTGTGCAGGCTGCTGCCCATTCTTCTACAGTTAGCTCATCATCCATTATGGAGCACCATTTTTCTCTAATTTTGTCAGTGTTCCTCCCTATATCCGCCTGCAAGCTAGTGTATAATTTCAATACTAGGTGTGATGCTGTGGGCGTTGTCAATAAAAGTTGTAGTGAAGATAATTGTTGGGGCTCTTCTGGATATGTTGTGTAGTGTTCTTTGATAGCCTTCTGTAATCTATAATATGTCAAATTAAATAACAGTGTTGGATGGCTTATGTAAGTCAGCTTGTCCAGCGTTTGGAAAACCCCATCTTGATATAGATCGCCCATCTTGTCTATCCCTGCTTGTCTCAGCAAATTCATGCCCACCTGTTCTTGCATGACTGAAAGTGCCGGATGATCTGCCAGTGATGAGGCTGGTGCATACAGTGGCAATTTCCCTGCTTTTTCCCCCATCAGTCGCCATGCTTCGTTCGTGGCATCAATTGGGTTAATGTCACGCTCGTGTAGCTTCGGTCTCTTATGTGGTAGTATGCTTGCCAGCGGTATAGGTGATGCATCCCCCGTTTCTACCGCGACATGTGTCAGGAACGGTATTTCATGGTACCAGTAATGTGCAAACTGCGCCTGAGCACATAAGTAATAAAGAAGAAGGTCCGGAACTCTAAAGCCCCCTTGTGCATATGGTAGTGTCAACGTCTGCAATTCTAGTCTAGCATGCTTTCCCGCCCAAATTAGACTGAGGACCAATTTGTAAGATATTTCGGAACACCTCAGCAGGAGGCTTGATAGGGATATTGTTAAATAAGTATAAGAACTTAGGCAATAGCACCATCTTAACTATCGCAGTTCTGTCCGCCAGTGACAAAGGTAATCTGTTCCATCTTTTGATTTTGTCCTCTAGTGATGATATTACCCTACCGTAATTTGTTCGGATGACCAACTTTGGATCTCTGTGGAACCATATGCCCAAGTACTTAGTCGGTTCCGCCTGCCACTCCAGCGGATAGTCTAGGGGAAAAGGAACAGTGCCATCCGTCAATGCCAAGATCAATGATTTAGACCAGTTGATCTGCAGTCCCGAATATTGGCCAAACTTTATGTAGTCACACAATAAGGGGTTCAGGTGGTGTGCCGGCTCTTTCACATAAAGTACCATGTCATCCGCAGATAGGGAGATGTGTATGGGGGGTGTTGGGAATTGTAGGGCTGAATAGTGCACGCCAAAGGTTCTAGTACCAGAGCGAACAGCATTGGTGAGAGCGGACATCCCTGTCTAGTACCTCGTTGTATCGTGATCGGATCTGAGACGTACTTGTTAATTTTAATGCGTGCTGATAAATTCGTGTATAACATCGAGATCCATTGTATGTAAATTAGCGGAAACCCCATACGAATCAGTACAGCTTGTAAGAAGGGCCAATCTATTGTGTCAAATGCCTTAGCGGCATCAAGAAGCACTGCCTCGGCTTTAATCTTGGGAGACAGATAGTGCGACAATGCAAATAGGGTGCGCGTCTTATGTGTGGTTGATCTATCAGGTATAAAACCAGTAGGGGCATGAGGGGTTTAAGTCGCGCTGCCAGCAGGCTCGCAATGATTTTCGTGTCCACGTTGATTAGGGACAAGGGGCGATAGGAGTCGCATTGTTCCTTATCTTTCCCTGGTTTTAGTAGGGCAATTAGCATGGCCTCCCTCATTGACGCCGGAAGAGTTTGCGCTTCATGTGCAGCTCCATATACCCCCACTAAGTGCGGGGCCAACAGGTCCGCGAATGCCTTATAAAATTCATTTGTAAACCCGTCGGGTCCCGGTGCTTTTCCATTTGGCAGACTTTTAATAACATCTGTGACTTCCTCAACTGTTACTGGCCATGATGGGTATTCTCTATGGGCATTAGACAGCCACGCTATTTCAACATCCGCCATGTATGACAGCATGTCTGCCTGCAACATAGTCTGCCTCTCAGCATAGAGCTGTCCGTGAGTGATCATGAATTCGTTCATTATACCCTTAATGTCTCGTGTTTTATCGCCTGTGCGTGTATTGATTGTAGCTATATGCTGGGGTTCGTGACCTGCACATATTTTCTGAGCTAGCACTCTCCCGGGCCTGCCCCCCTCCCCATACGTTCTGGCCACCTTGTGTTTTGTTACGTATTTGAGCTCGTCGGCCGCAAATTTCTGATGCTCGGATAGGAGCAGTTGAATGTCAGCCAGAATTGTGGGATCACGTGTTTGTGTGCATCTGCGTTCCAGTGCGTTTAGAGTGCTTTCCCGCGTCTGCAACTGGTGTCTTATATCCTTGAGAATACCCACTGTCGTGCTTATACATGTCCCCCTTAGCGTCGCCTTAAAGGTCTCCCACAAGAGTCCCGGATCATCAGTCGTAGGGCAATTTAGTTCAAAATAATCAACTATAGCTTTATGTATTGTGTCTGTGTAGAGAGGGTCCAGTAATGCTCTGGCGTTGAACCTCCAAGTGAAAGGAGGGGGAATGTAATGTGGCATGGCAACTGCTAATAGTACTGGAGCGTGGTCAGACAGTGTACGCGGTAGGTGCTTAACGGATATAGTCCATGCCGCCACCTCCCTTGTTCCTAGCCAATAATCTAGTCTAGACCAGCTGTTATGTGCTGCAGTAATGTGTGTTGCTTCTAGTGTCACTGGGTGGTTGTCTCTCCACACATCACTTAGTTGTAGGTCCATGATAGCGTCTAGCAGTGTTGCCCTTGCTTTCTTGTGTGGTTCCGTAGTGTTAGGTGCGTGATCCATACCCTCCTTCAGGGTTACATTGAAGTCCACCCCCCATATAACGTTTGCAACCTGTAATTCAGAAATGGTGTGCCATATTTTTGTGAAAAAACCTGGCTCATCTGTGTTCGGGCCGTATGTATTTATTAGCGCCAATTGTTGATTTCTCACAGAGCCTACTACAATGATGCTCCTGCCTTCCTCGTCTTTCTGGACTGTGGTTACCTCAAAATTCACTCCCTTCCTTATCAATATGCTTACCCCGCGGGAATATGAGGAGTAATGCGAGCTATGTACTGATTCTGCCCATCTGGCCCCCAGTGTAGATGTGGTGCTACTTGCAATATGTGTCTCCTGAAGAAACGCTATATCTACGTGCAGTCTGTCAAGATAAGCAAAAATCTGTCGAATCTTTCTAGGGTTATTCAGGCCCCTCACGTTCCAAGTAATAAAAGTTAGTGCGGCGGGTCGTGTTACCTCAGAGTGTCATAGTTTTATAGCATAAGTGCTCTGCAAGGCATTTCAGCTGCAACATCTTTAGCGCTACTCGACTACCACCTCTGCAGACGATAGGTCGTTCTATTTGCAATGTCGAAGAGGTCGCAGTGCTTCTCAGCCATAGTGATCTAACTCGAACAAACCCATAGTATCCCCCCCACCCCCCACCCACTTTAGCGCCCAAACTTTGCCAAAGCCATATCCCGAAATGAAGTGAACAGTACATTGAAACTTAACTGTAGGTGGGGCACACCCGCTCGGGGTTCCACCAGATGCACACAACTCCATCCACATAGTGGATGTGGACCGGTGGTATGCGAATAACATGAACCTTACTGTTATGTCTCCTTGCCCTCCTCACCCTACTCGCAGGGTGCACTATAAGGGAGGTCGTTTGACTTGTCATCCTTCATCCTGCAGCGAAACATGTTCCTGCCCCGCACTGCTAATATGCATCGTACATTCTAATAGCTAACTCTGTATTTCAGACTTCTATACCCGCACATGCAGACGATCTGCTTATAACATATGTCTGCTCTACTAATCATGTAGTGCCAACAGCTGGGGCAAACAGTCGCTTAACAGTGATCATTACAGATAGTCTAATTTCCACTATCCCTTAACATTTCTTTGGTATTAACATTACTCACTGCGTGCTTGAAAGTTCAGTTCACAGTGCACAATTTATAACAAACTCCAGGACATCTCCAACATTCATCCGTGCCACCATCTTATCTAGTCTGGTCCTTTTATCTAGTTCCTGTGGCCCAGTTTCAAACCCACGGCAAGGACCGCTACAGCCGGCCTGCGGGAGGTAGCAACCAAGCGCACCACCTCGTTTAGTGTTCACCAGTACACAGGACTTTCACATAGTGGAGCAGTACAGTCATTTCAAGTACGTCAGTCTTCATCGCTGCCCAGTTCCTCCGACCTTGCGTTTTGCGCCGCCGTCCTAGCTTCTTGATGTATTCTTGTGCTGCCTGAACTGTGAGGAGGATTGTGGATTTGCCAGCGTTCATAACTTTGAGTTTCGCTGGATACAGCATGGCGTATTCGATGCCCAGGTCTCTCAGTTTCTTTTTTACAGGATTGAACTCCTTGCGCGCCATTTGAACCGCCATGGTGTGATCAGGATAGAACTCAAGTTTATTTCCCTGGTGGTTGATGTCTCCCTTTTCTCTGGCAAGTCGGAGAACCGTGTCTCTATCCCTGTAGTTAAGCATGCGGGTGATTATTATTCGCGGAGGAGCCCCTGGTTTCGGCCTAGGTGCAAGTGAGCGATGAGCGCGTTCTACCAGGAAGACCGTTGATAGTCCTTCTTCTCCAAACAGCTCCTTGAGCAACGACTCCACGTAGTCCTCCATCTTGCCCGTGTTTGTGGTTTCTGGCAGGCCTGCTATTCGTACGTTGTTGCGTCGAGACCTGGCTTCCTGATCCTCCACCTTAGCTCGCAACACCTTCAGCATTTTCTCCATTCCTCCCCACTGTTTTGTCGTGGACGCTGATTCATCTCCCACCTTGGAAAGACGTTGTTCTGCCTCCACTAGTCTTTCTCCGTGTTTATCGAGTTTCGCAGCCATGTTGTCTACACGTTGCACTACGCTATCCAATTTGCTATTCATTTCTTGTAGACTGTGTTGTATTGCCCTGAGTACGCTTTCCATGCCGCTCCCCTCTTCAGTCTCATTGTCCCCTTCATTCTCAGATAGTGCAGCGGCATTTTTTGGCTGTTTCTTCGTTTTGAAGTGCAGCTTTGATTGTTGTTTCTCAGGTTTCCCCATAGTGGTCGTGTGTGGCTTATAGTTGCGCAGGTGTTGTCACAGTCCTTCAATATATAGATTGTGCTCTCTATGTTAGCTGGGTGCATGTGCCTTAGTCAGAACATCAGGGCCATGGTATCTGTAGATCGTTATGTGCTATTTATCGTGTTCACAGCACCTACCCTCCGAGGTTCCCGACTGCCACGCCTGTACTGGGCATGCAGGAGCGTCGTTGTGTGTATGTGTGCGGCTATGAGGAGTGGCAGGCAAGTCCAAGCATTATGTTATGTCTTTATTTGCGGCAAAACCTCAACAGCGCCACACGTTTGTGCTTCCCTGTTCTACTGTGCTTTCTGCTGCTGCCATATGTAGCCAGTAGTTGACTCAGAGGCCGTACTTCTCTGTGCTTAATGATTGCGCCCTGCACCGTGTAATTCATGGCGTTTAATTGATGACTTTTGCTCCTGCAGTGGTGGGCCATTTATCTTGTAGCGCTCCCGGTCATTAGTTCTTACAGCGCACCGCAAATAGCAGTTACAGCCGTCTCCTGCACATGCGGTTTATCCTCCTTGCACTCTCCAGCGTTATTAGTCCCACCACTGCCTCATTCTCGCCCGGCACACTTTCATTACAGTCCTACCAGCATTGCGATAGCTCCGTGCTCCCCGTTGCTCACCGCCGCCATCTCCGGGTCTATGCGTTCCAGTTACGCCGCCATTTTGGGCACAGTGGAACGCAAACGCGGTGCCGTTCGTGCTAAGTGCAGAGCGCACGGGGCTTACACTTTGGGTTTTGTGCTGGTTTCGCTGCCTATGCCGAAGTTTTCCTCGAATTGGAGCCCTTGCCTGACATCAGTAGTCGTCTCTCTGTCACTCGGTCTCAGTGACCGGGAGCCGCCATTTTGGGTGCCTCGGGTGACTGCAGTTCTTACATCCGATATCTTGCTCGTCTGGCACTATTTCAGGTCCTTAATGCTCGCAGTCGGCGGACTGCATGTTCCGATTGCGTTTTCCGACATTCTCGCTTTTCTCTCGGTCCATTTACATACTTTAGGCCGCTGTATGTTACACCCGTCCGGCGGAGCTGGCTCACAAGCCAACTATCCCGCAGTGCGCCCTCTAGCGCCCCCAATTGCATCGCATCTTTAAGAAATGTTTAACCTTAGAAGTTCCTGATGACACAGAAGTATTCTAGAACGTATCGTGATCTTCAGATGATCATAGGATTGCAAAGTGAACAAACTTTGGTCTTTGTTAAGAATCAAACTTCTGCATGTTAATCTTTAATTTGTCTCTTATATCTTTGCGCTTTGGATATTTACATTTGGATCCCGCTACACGCAGTGAACGACTATTCACCACCCGGGCCTGCATCCCGTACACAGAACGTTCTCGGGCCAAACTTCGTCCATGAGAGGCGCCCCCCGTGGACGACCATCCACCACCTGCATCTGTGTCCAAATGTAAGTGAGTAACAGTCCCCGACCATTCTTGGACCGTGACAGGTCCCCCCCCTTGAAAAAAGACCCCCCCCTCAATTTCACCTCACAGTCTCATCACCAGTGCGCCATGGCCTGGACCTCCAAATCCATAACCCCCTAACCCGTCCTCTAGCAAGCACAATCCATGCGCGTGACCAGGATGCCCCATGCTCCGTTCACTTGAAACACATCCCGGGCTAAGCATCCCAGGATAACGCCAGACCTGACATATCCCAGTAAACTTCTCCCCCGCATGTATTCTCAGATCGGGGCAACCTCATATTTTCTGCGTCCCAATGTCAACCGTACTGGCAACAAACATCCCCCCACAAATTTAATTTGACTGGTTCCCCCATCATCTCACAGCCTGATGATTGTGGTCCCTGCCCCAGTGATGTCTGCACACCCGCTAGCGCGCCTCCCGTGCTGTCCAAATGCCGGGAAAAAGACCACGCCCATCTAGGCTACTGCCCTGGCTCCCGCTCTACTTCCAGATCCTATGGTAGAAAAAGAAAAATTAGTTCTGCAAGAAATACATCGTGGTCCCCAGCCCCCTTACGGCAGTCATCCTAAACACCTCTGCAAAAAACCCATGCCCCCAGTACCTACGTCGCCACAGACACCATACTGTACTCCTGTCGCCCGAGTCCGCAGCCCCCCAAAGGATTAGCCCCCGCTGTTCTGCTCGAAATGCCTGTGGCTCATTTTTGGCATCGACTGCCGGGCTCGACCTCCGGCCTTGGTTCACCCCCCCTCCGGGTCGCC
This sequence comes from Lissotriton vulgaris, assembly GCF_964263255.1. Taxonomy (NCBI): domain Eukaryota; kingdom Metazoa; phylum Chordata; class Amphibia; order Caudata; family Salamandridae; genus Lissotriton; species Lissotriton vulgaris. Next base: position 100,988 of record NW_028250002.1, read on the forward strand.
ACAACCAGGTGGGCCCAAGCACCACCGGGCCTCGTGCCGTGCTGGCAGTCCCTCAACCTTGTCCGTATACCCTTCACAGCGCCATCTACAAACTCCGACAGGGACCCGTCGCCCGACCCCCCTCCATCCCTCCCATGCCGTAAACCCCCAGCTGTCTCCAGTGCACCATGACCAACTAAATGGTGCAGGTTCCAAGAATGGTTGGGCTCCTACCTCCACCTCGCTGCTAGAAAAAGATAGATGCCTGATGGAACCACTGCCGGCTCCGAGGATTGTCATTAAAAAATGCTCACAGTCCACTACCTAACCACATTAAAAAAATTCCCTCTGCAAAATGAAGGTGCCACTATCTGAATTAAGGAATGGAATGCCACCGAAAGACGGCGAACAGCTACCACAAAAACTCATCCCGGTGCTTAATCTGGGCCCGATCACGCACCCCCCTGGCACCCCGACTCAAGCCCCCCCAAGCCTGAGGATGCGACGAAACCCCCCCCCCTCGCTACGGGGCCCCCAGCAGCCGCGCACTCTGGCTCCAACCCCCTTCCACTTGCAGGTGGAGGTGTGCACGTCATTAACATGACCTAATGTGGTCTCATGACAATCCTTTCACCATTTTCATAATAAAAAATCTTCATGACTTTATTTTGGTTTCAAACATCATTTCTTTTTATTCTTTTAGTCTTTCAAAGTCAATTGAATTAATCCATTCATTTGTGACGATTCATTACTTTAACATTCAACGTCTACCCAATGCATTTCGGGTCGAAGTTGACCCTTCCTCGGGGGTCTGTGTGGAAAACAAGGGATATAATGAGCTATTCAGCTGCTATTTCAACTTAATCAATAATACAGTCAATTGCTGTTAGATATTCATAAGGAAAGAATACATCAATTGCAAAAAAACCTTCTGAATCTTACTAAACTGCGTTTTGACAAAAATGAACCCATGTTCGTAATTTACCAAACTCGATATTACCGAATATCTGAACCCTTGTTCATAGGTTATTGACTCTTTACATTTCAAGGTGTGACCATTATACATCGAATGCCTTAAATACTATGCGCTGTTCAAAAGAAGTTCACACTAAACTAAAATATTAACGTGCCGAAGCCAAACAAACATTCTGTCTTCACTTATTGCCAAATGTCAAGTATCGCGCGCCGTGTCTTCTCTACCAATCAGGATACCGGTGACATACTCTGATGCATTCTCACCACTTTTAAACCATGCGATAGGCTCGAACCGCGATCACGTGATCGCTACTCAGTTTGACGGAATTACTAGAGGATACCAATAAAAGATTGGAGAAATATGCTAAGGAAATTGAGGAAAGAAAGATTAAAAAGTATAGAAGAGACACTATTGACTATAAGCTGGAAGAAGTATATTGTTGGGCAGAAGTATATAATCAAAGAAAATGGCAACAACCACCAACTAATTCAAGCTCATCACAAGAAAGTGTGGTATCTGACTCTGACACAGCTCAGAATAGAAAACCAATGGGCAGAAACGCACAAAGGGGACGAAAAGATCAACTAGATAAAACGGCTTTTTTAGAAACAAGTCCAGCGGCAAACAACGCTCCTTCTACGAGCACGACAACAGGAGAACCATCAAAACAAGGAGGGGAAAAAGAAAAAGAATCGGAAGCAGAGCGAGAATTGAGATCGAAGAAAAAGAAGACAACCTAGTCATAAATATATCTGATAAACAACTAACTAAGGCACAAATAAATGTGTTAAACAAGGGTTTAACTTTTGTTCCAGTATATAAATCCAACGCTCAAGAAACTTAAATATCGTTTTTTAAATTTCTCCGCATCCTACGTCTAAAGAATTTCTTCAACAATGCTCCATTCATTGAAGGATCAAAAAGTGAGCTCAAAGAATTCAAAACCAAGAGCACATTTTGTGCCCCAACATCACACAAAACTATTGATGCCTATGAAAGAGTGATAACTAATGAAATGAAAAAGATTAACTATTCCAGTGGTACCAAAAGCAACTTCTCGAGGAGAGAATGGCAGACTTTAAAATCTCTAACGGAAATGACAGAAATAACAATACAAAAAGCGGATAAAGGGGGAGCGATTTTAGTAATGAACACTGAGTTCTATAAAGATAGTGTACGCGCTCATCTTCAAGATACCAACACATATCAGAAACTTGAGGAGGATCCAACTAATGCATTTTCAGCTACTCTTAAAATTATTCTAGATAGAGCACTAGAAATGAAGTGGATCTCAACCAAGACACACCAATTTTTGAACAGCAAATACCCAAGGAGGCCTCAGTTCTATATGCTCCCAAAAATCCACAAGAATGCAAACAAACCACCCTTTAGACCTATTGTGTCTGCATGTGGCTCACTATCGGAACCACTAGGTCAATACCTGGATTGGTTTTTACAACCATTAATACAAAAATGGAGTACTCACATCAAAGACACCACTTCCTTTTTGAACTTACTGACGACACTTGAGATTCCATCTAATGAAGAAGTATGGCTATGCATGATTGATGTGACAGCATTGTACACGTCCATTCCTCACAATGAGGGAATCGAAGCGATGGAATGGTGCTTGCTAGAAAATGAGATCAGTGGATCGGATAAAGTGTTCATGATTGAACTACTACAGTTTGCATTACTGCACAGTTACCTCCAATGGGAAGGGGAATTTTATGGACAATGTAGTGGCACGTCTATGGGGTTTGCGGGGGCGCCATCCTACGCAAATACCTTTATGGCGAAGTTTGAAAGTGACCACATATTGAACAACACAAATTGGACACAGAGCCTCATTACATTCAAAAGATATATTGACGATATCTTCATAATTTGGCAAGGTACAAAAGAAAAACTAATTGAAAATATCCAGGTCTTGAGTTCACAACATGAGAGGCTGAAATTTACATATCAAATGGATCAGAATGCGCTATCTTTTTTGGATGTTTTAATAAACATCAAACAAGGGAGAATCAACACTAGCGTATTCACAAAAGAAACAGACAGAAACAGTTGTTTCCATTACAGAAGTTTTCATCCTCATTCGCTCAAAAAACATTTACCTTTATCCCAATTTATCCGACAAAAAAGGATTACATCAGATCCCATCAACTTAGCCACCACTTTCGAAAAGCAGATCCAAAAATATCTCAAACGAGGGTATCCTAACACTCTGTTGGAAGAGTCCAAAAACAAAGTACTAGCTATGAACAGAGAGACCTTACTACAATCTAAAGAAAAATCTGAAACCAAACTTACAGTGTGCGTGTTAAAACATTCTGTACATACCACCAAAATCGTGAATATCATGAGACAACATTGGTCATTGATTACGGAAGAGCCAGCACTACAATCACTCTTTTCCAAACAAATCACATTTGAGTATCATCGATCCAAGAACATGAAAGAATTACTTAAAAAGCAACCAACTAAGGAATTGGAAACAGTTCCTAAAGGAATGCAGAGATGCGAAAATTGCATGCACTGTAATAATGTGATAGTTGGGAGAATTTTTACACATCCTATGACAGGCAAGAAGATTCCATTATTACATTCAAGCACTTGTGACACCAAAGGAGTTATTTACGGTATCAAATGCCCATGTGGGAAACTATATATTGGCCAAACTGAGCAAAAGATCAAGATAAGAATCACGGAACATAAAAGCAATATTCGTTTGAAAAATGCAAAGTCGACACTGGCAACACATTGGGCTGAATCAGGACACAACATAGCACAGATGCGTTTCACCATACTAGAGGTGATCAAACCAAGATTGGATTTGGATACTCATAAACAGAGATTAAGATCTGAATATTTCTGGATTCACAGATTGGGAAGTCTATACCCGCATGGATTAAATGACAGGATAGAATTATCCTGTTTTTTTTTAACAGTTTAGGAAAGCTTTTACTAGGTTCCTGCTACCTTTGTCATGAACATTGAACTATGGTCCCATTCTAAGATGGCTGACATATAATTGAACTACCTGACTCTTTACGTTTTCAAACATTGGGTTTTATCACTATTTTTTCTTATGAAAAAGACAGGAATTGTATTTTGTATAGTTTTTTGAAAGTGTTGTTTAAATTCTGCATGTCAACATTAGCTGCGCGTAAAATTATTATTTTTTTTTTGCATATAAACATTTTGTTTATATTATCCGGGTTCTTTTAACCATTCGGTTATAGACATGATTTAGATTTATTTAAGTTCGAACAATACAAACAGAATAACTGTTAGTTTAACTGAGTAGCGATCACGTGATCGCGGTTCGAGCCTATCGCATGGTTTAAAAGTGGTGTGAATGAATCAGAGTATGCCACCGGTATACTGATTGGTAGAGAAGACACGGCGCGCGATACTTGACATTTGGCAGTAAGTGAAGACAGAATGTTTGTTTGGCTTTGGCACGTTAATATTTTAGTTTAGTGTGAACTTCTTTTGAACAGCGCATAGTATTTAAGGCATTCGATGTATAATGGTCACACCTTGAAATGTAAAGAGTCAATAACCTATGAACAAGGGTTCAGATATTCGGTAATACCGAGTTTGGTAAATTACGAACATGGGTTCATTTTTGTCAAAACGCAGTTTAGTAAGATTCAGAACGTAATGAAATGGTTTTTTGCAATTGATGTATTCTTTCCTTATGAATATCTAACAGCAATTGACTGTATTGTTGATTAAGTTGAAATAGCAGCTGAATAGCTCATTATATCCCTTGTTTTCCCACACAGACCCCCGAGGAAGGGTCAACTTCGACCCGAAATGCATTGGGTAGACGTTGAATGTTAAAGTAATGAATCGACACAAATGAATGGATTAATTCAATTGACTTTGAAAGACTAAAAGAATAAAAAGAAATGATGTTTGAAACCAAAATAAAGTCATGAAGATTTTTTATTATGAAAATGGTGAAAGGATTGTCATGAGACCACATTAGGTCATGTTAATGATGTGCACACCTCCACCTGCAAGTGGAATTCCCGCTTTCTCAATTAAATCTTATTGAATAAGAGTGTTCCTGGACAAAACACTTAAAAGGAGTGAGTAGCACAAAAACAAAATTGTGAAAAATCAGAAGAAAAGTACATTCGAGTGCCAGACGGATCACAGCAAAGATTTATCCAACCCCCTTCCCCCATACCCACCCCGCGGGCGAAGGCAGCATGCAACGCAACCACAGATAACGCCACAGCAGATAACGAAACCACAGGCGCGCAGCGAGGCTCCACCGCCCGCTCCCATAATAGGGTGCCCCGTCCCTACCTGCCACGTCTGACGTGTACGGTGGCGGCTCCTTCTCGCAAACCACCACCGCAGCAGCACCCGGCCGTCCCTCGCACGTGCACAACTTTTCTCGCGAAACCCCATTCAGGCCTAGGTCTGCGCCTGCTGGACTCGCCCACCGCGACCTCTCCACGCGGCCTGCTCGGACTCGCACACACATCGTGGCAAAGCCAGCCACCGCGCCGTAAGTCTCCCTGGGGGCACTTAAAACGGAGACACTCTACCTAGTTCAGCCGCGACAAATTGCTAAACCCCGACCACCAGCCAATCGACAAATCGGCCTCCTGTCCCCCAGCCATCCTCCTACCTATAAACTTTCTTAACCACAAACCTTCTAAATCCTCCCGGTGGTGCTCAGGTGTCAGGATGAGGCAGGATCTTCCCCTCCTGATACCTTATATGCCCTCCCAATCCCCCCCTTCCTTTAACCCTTCTAGTCCCGCCCCCCCACCTTGTCCTTCCGCCATTGCCCGAATACCCCGGGGGAAGACTGGTCTGCGACCTTCACTTCCCCCGGGGGCCGCAATGGCCATAATGTGTGCACGTAGTAGGGGAGTGAGCAGAAACATGAGGCTGTAACCGAAACCAGGCCAATTCTCATTCAGCCATTTTATGTCTGCGATGGGGGGGGGGGGCAAAGAAAAACGCTCATTTATGGTCACACGCTACACCAAGACAAATGTTCTGCCTGACCGCATCTTACGGAATACAGGCTAGCACGAAAAAAAAATCTGGATTTATTTTTACACCAAGCAGACTTTCCTCTGAATATCAGGGCGCAACACAGCATGCAAATAGCACAATAAACATCACAGTTCCACATAGGGGAGGTTATTCAGGACCTTGGCATCAGTGAACAGCGCCTAGAAGCCTGCTTCGTTGTATGAGGACCGTCCCATTTCGAAGGCACCTGCCTTTACTCTCTTAGTTGTCCGCCTTTTTACAACGTTTACGAGTGGTTGCGAGCCGCAAACAATAAGTAAATTCCCCTGATGCGTGTAATTTGTAGGCGCATGATCGCGCTCCCAAAACTGAGTGCGTCATTTATCGCAGGGGTATTCTAACACTACAGCGTGGGATAGAAGGAGACGGTTATCCCATCCGACTTCGAAATCGTGGCTTTAAAAATGTATGGCATAAATTAACCCATACGTACCACCCGCTTTAAGCCCCCCCCGTTCAGGATGACTGGGCACATGTGCAAACTTACTTTATCTGTGACTCCCTGGGCCTATAACAAAAGAGTCACGATCTCTGCGGTGTCGACTGAAGAGATCGCCCGCGTCATCGCAGCTTTTGAAGATAGAGCTGCAGGGGCTGGCCAATTTAATTGCCAGGGCTGTCATTGGTAGCGTTGCTCGATTGATGGCCCGGTGACCCAGTACACTGCATCCATGTAAGCAGCAGGTGTGCTTGCAGTGCACGTAAACGCTGCAAGTCCATTGCCCAATCATGATGCACAGCCATTCTGCGCACGCTCAAGAGGATTGGAGGTAACTGCCAGAGCGTGACAGCCCACTCTGGTGAGTAAGTGAATTACATTTGGGAGATATGGCACTTTAGGGATTGGGCAGCAGACTAAAATCTTTTTGTATAATAGAAATGTTATTTTCCAAACATGGACAAAATCCGAAGAGGTTTCTTTACGCATAGCTGCCAAGGTTTCAGATTGCTGTGTGTGACATTCTCATAATTACAGTGTAATTATGAGTGACATTTCAACGAGTACAAGTGACACTTTCTTACAAGCAAAAATCAAGCAATGACGACAAAGTAACTATAAATATCGGAAATTAGACTCATTTAGGCATAGAGAAACTCTAAGAAGATCTTAAAACTAGGCCTGGGCGAAGCACTACACTACGCTTGCGTTGTTTGCGAAGTTTTTGCTACTTCGCCCTACGCATACTTCACGTAGCACAGTGCAAACACGCACAGCGGTCATTTTGACATGCCGGCGAGACTTTTTCCTTGTTCGCAATCAGCAACATCAAGTTGCTGAATGCGAGTTTGGAAAATAAACCTCCCGGCAAGATTCTCAACGCGGGGAGGTCAGGTTTCTCATTGCAAGTGGTCACGTAACCTCGCGACCGCTCGCGATGAGAAACTACCAGTCCTTGTTGAGAAAGCTGCCGCTCAAGTAAAAATCTACTTGAGCGGCAGAAAACTACAGCTCGCACTGTGCAAGATGACGTTTTCTATGATTGCACAGTGCCGGATGCTTGTCCGCACTATGCAATCATTAAAAACGGCATCTTGCACAGTGCGAACCGGCTACTATGCAGTTCGCATAGTGCTACGCATAGCTCGCGAAGTGCACTTAAAACTGGTGCAAACTATGCGGTCGCTGACGCATAATTGCAATGAAATTATTAAACTGTCACACATAGCAATCTGAGACCATGGCAGCTATGGTGATTTAACGACTCAGTGCATTCTGGGAGCTGTAGTCTTCACATGCCTCAGTGGAGCGCTTTGTATAAACACACTTGAAAACAAAGATACCTAAAACGAAAGGCTTGGATTGTAAACATGGTGTGCTGCTCTTTTTTTAGAGGAATGGGACACATTTTTCCTTATTCAGACAGGGTACTGGATAAAGGTAAAAAAGGAGAAAGCATAAACAACAAGCATTGGCATAGCCAATAGGTCGCGCCTTTGGGACCTTATAAGTGTTTAGGTATCCAGCACAATATCCTTGGTGCAACAACATCAACTGTTGCATGGCTAAAACGTATAAGGTCCCACAGGGGCGACCTATTGGCTATGCCAATGCTTGTTGCCCTTGCCAAAAAGACACACACATTGCTTGAAACTTACTGTCTGGTGTGGCGGAGGCGGTGGGTACCATGATGACAAGGGGAAACACTTTGCCGTGGTAGAGCAGGCATGGGGTGCATGCTGTCTGCCTGGTGTCCCCCATGCCTCCCATTCTTCACGTGCAGGATGCTTCAAGTCAGCTGAACGGGACTGCTTTTGAGGATGTCTCACTGAAGAGAAAGTTCCTGTTTCTGGGACAGTACACATGCTCTTGTGTCAGCCCATGCCAAGGTAACTGGTGCGGGTCCTCCAGAAACACCAGAGGACTACCCCAACAAAGCGATCAGATCAACCCCCCGGTCTTGCTTCCACCAAAACCACAAAAAAACATTTTCTTCCCCACCCTCCCTGTCGATTTTTGGTGCAGTCAGAAAGATGCTTTTTGCAGAGGAAACACGCAAGCCACTGCCTTTTGCTGAGGTGTGCACAGGGGGCCTCGGCCAAACCATTTACAACCCCCCTTCAAACACGAGGTAAAATCTCCACCTGCGACTACACAGCACCACCCACTTTCCATTTCACAGGACAGGACCCAACCTGGTCCAGACTCTTATTTACCTACCCTCAGTATGCCCCGCCCTGGCTCCGCCTCCCGCTATACATCCACCGGTGGAGGAACCTGTCAATCAGTGATTCCTAGAATGTGTGTGTGAGTGTGTGAGAGAGCGAACGTGAGCTGTCAGCTTTTGGCACCTGCATGTCTAAAACAAGGGGCGAATGTGTTTTTTGCTTGTTCTGTTTTGGGTTGCCTCAATTCAAAATATTTATCCTGAAAACTAAAATGAGACAGATCTTGCAGCACTGTCGAAGAACAAGTTTCTTTTTCGTGTTTGGGAAATAAGCGATGCCAGGGCAGGTACACCCTGGAAGCCAAGCAGACTGGGTCGCGTGCCAAAAGGGTGGGTAAATCTACTGCAGAACAGTTCAGAAATTGTTACATGTCCCGGAAGAATAAATAACTATTTGAGCCCAGGTATTTACCTGGTCCAATTACAAGTTTACTGCTGATTTAAAACCGGTGGTGTGGTGTAAAGAATGGCCTCACAGCAGCTCCATTGGAAATTCCGATGGCGCTATACGGAAGAAAATATACGCCTAAACAATGAAAATGTTAAGTACATTTGCACCATGTATAGGTCCGGCTTTACTACGTTCTGCGCGACAATAATAACACTACCATCACTATAGTCTGCATTTCAGTAGAGATAAAAGGAAATACTTTCCGGCGTACCTTCAGAATGAAAGCAAGCGTGCCCCTCGCACGGCAGCAGGGGAGGGGGCCTGCGCGATTCCCTTGCGGGAGCGTGCAACCATATGGCGCTGCGCGCTCCCTTAAGGAAATTGCCAGACGTGCACGCTTTGCCATTGCAAGCAATGCAACACGTGCACGTATTTGCCCCCAAAGCGGTGCCGATGGCATTGGGTCTCTCTCCTATGCAGCACATGTGCGTTGGGTAGGCGAGACCTAAAAATGAACCTATAAAAGAGAGATAAAGAGACACGCAGGGTTGGGGTTTGGGGTGGAAAAACAGGCATTAGTTATCTACAAGGCACTCTAGCATTTTACTGCTCCTGCAGCGGGCCCCTAAGAAAATCTTTGGGGCCCTGTGCTTGTTATTTTTTAGGTCTCTGTGGACGTGGGGGGTTGGCGGACCGGAATATCAAGCGCGGAGGCCGTATGTAGTGGGCAATGTTTGTTTATTTTATTCCCACGTGAGAAACAGAGTAGGCAAGTGTCTTTCAAAATTGAACACAAAACAGCTCCTCGGGTAGAAGGATGGGCTCTGGTCCGGGACACGTGTAGAGCTGGATCTTCCGGGGTTCCTGTCTGGGTTGTCCTCGGAGGTTCCGGGAGGGAAAACAAAGAAAAAGGAGCCGTTAGTCCTGCCGGACTTCGTAGGTCAGAACCTTTCACCAGCACCCGGGTATCCGTGAAGGGGAGGAAACGACAGTGAGGCGGGGAAGGTAGGGTCGGGGTAGGAACGGGATACAAGACGGGTATCGAGATATAGTAGGTGCACTGAGTGGTGGGACGTGAGGGGGACGAAGGAGTTCTATCTACAAAGTGGTATGGTGCTATACAGTTTATATACAGTGCTATTGGTGACAGCGTGCTTCTAGGGGTAAGTCTATACACAAGGGAATTATTTACACTGCACCTAATGTGCTACAGGGGTGATTCTTGTTCACTCACCCGCTCCGCCGCAACTCTCCGGGTTGAGTTGCGGCCGCTCCCCAGCAACCTCTGGTGGACACCACCAGACCTCGCTCCACTCTTCTTCCTCCTCGGTTGCCGTCTCCTTCTCCGCTCCGGTCTGGGTCGCCTGCCACAAGCTTGATCCGACGCCTGACTGCTTCCTGGTTCCGGCTTTTCCAGTGTCCGGTTCCCGCATGGGGGAGGTACTTCCGGGGTCGGGATGGCGTGCTTCCGGGTATCCGCCGCTCCCGATTGGTTCCTGGAACAGAGGACAGAGGGTTGGACGTTTGGTGGGCCGGGTTGTTGCTAGGGACGCCCTGGATGTGGTTTCCGCGTTACTCGAAGGGCTGAAGCGACGCGGGCCAAGGACGGTATGGGAGGGCGCCGCATCACAGTCTCGAACTGATCATGCGCTGGTCTGGCCGAGACATTTAGTAGCTGCTTTTAAAAGTGCTACCAAAGCGGCCACCAGCTTACTGTCACGCGCACAAGCGCGCGAATCCCTAGCGTGCTTTAGCACGTCATCGTGATCGTGATCACCTGCGCTATCAGAGTGATCGCGAGCGCGATGACTTTCGCTTTCACGGCCGCGCAGCGTTACTTTTACTGCTGCGCAGCCAATGCTCGTTTGGTTATCCTGTCTCTGCTCCTGTTAAATGCTTAGTTTGGTTTACTTCCTATAAGCCTTCCCAGCCGCTTTATTATTCTGCTTGCCCATGACTCATCTTCCCGATCTCCCGTGCCTTGCCCAACACCATCTCACCACTCCCACTTGCCCTCCGAGGTCACTGCGTTCAGTGACCTCTTTCCGCTCCACTGTGTAGTGATTTCCTCCCTCCCCTTTTGCAGTTTTATACAAAGCGATCTCGGCCCGTAGGTATTGGAGCGCTTTACACAAGCATCAGTTTCATAACACACGGTAACATTAATTTTTTGGTAGGGCCAGTATTGTTTTGTGTGTGCTGAATTGTTTTAACAATCAATGTTGGAGGGCGTTTCGACAGACCGGTAAATTGAGGTCTTCTTCAATTGTTGGTGCTTGAGGTTAGAGCGTGGGTTTGCTGGCAGAAGCCACTTGAAAGCTCAGTCTCTGTCTGGAGCTTTCCGTGGCTCCGCCACATATACTTAAATTGCACAGGATGTTCCAGACTTAACAGAGTTCTGGTAAACAGGCACCTACGACAGCACATACTTGCAGCACCGATAAAGGACATTGTTTACAGAATAGCTCTAATAAGTGACAGCTCACAATGTTCCACTTTGATAGCTGCATCTAATGTTTCTCACTCGGCACCTCTTATAAACGCCCCCTCTGATAACTTTGTGTGATGTTAATTCTCACATGCCATTGCCTATAAACAACCCGTAATCGATACGGATCAGGCTGGCTTTGTCCCGGGGAGGCAGACTGTTGATAACACAAAAAGGGTGGTCCATCTGCTGGAGAAGGCTTCTAGGATCCCTGGGGAGAGGATGATGCTGGCGGTGGACGCGGAGAAAGCGTTCGACCGAGTACATTGGCCCTTCCTGGAACAGGTATTAGTGAAGGCTGGCATCGGGGAGAAGTTTTGCACTATCAAGTCAAGTCAAGTCAAAGAATTTATATAGCGCACTACATACCCAGAGGGTCTCAAGGCGCTTAGGAAGGAGAGGAGGATTACTATGGTCCTCAACTGCTACAAGGAACCGACGGCTGTAGTCCGTGTGAATGGTTATACCTCCACGGCCTTCACTATTGAGAGAGGCACTAGGCAGGGCTGCCCACTTTCGCCCCTGCTCTTTGCTTTATATATGGAGCCGTTGGCCCAGCGAGTCCGGGATAACCCGGCAGTGGTTGGGATACGAATGGGGGGATTCACTCATGCGATCAGCCTTTATGCTGATGATGTCATTTTCACAATAGATACACCCCGGACCACCCTACCGGCTTGTGTGCAGGAACTCGCCGCTTTTGGTGCAGTCTCCGGCTTTAAGATGAATGTAGGGAAATCGGTGGCTTTGGACATCTCTCTAGACCCTGCCACCAGGGAATATCTACAGGGCAGGTTCCCCCTGCTTTGGTCTTCGGAGGCGGTGCCGTATCTGGGGATTAAGATAGCGCCCACGTTGCAGGCTATGGTTTTGGCGAATTACTCGGCCTTGGGAGCGAAGATCAGGGAAGAGCTATCCTGCTGGAACCGCGGGATCCTCTCATGGTTAGGACGGATTGCTGCAGTTAAAATGACCATCTTGCCTATCTGTTCAGGGCATTGCCGCTTCAGCCGCCGGTTGGGTGGATTTCGCAGCTGCAGTCTGATGTGGCCCGCTTCATTTGGCAGGGGAAGAAGCCCAGGATGCGCAGGGCCTTGTCTCTTTTGTCTCCTGAGGCAGGGGGGTTGGGCATCCCGGATTTTCGTAAGTACTTCCAGGCGGCGCAGCTGCGGTACCTGGTGGAGTGGTGCAGATGGGAATCGGATAAGCACTGGCTTTTCCAGGACCAGGCGGTGGCGGGTAGGCCTCTGCAGGAGATTCCGTTTTTGCACCGCTCCCATCGACCTAAGAACTTATATGCTTCCTTCATCACTAGGGTGCCTTTGCGGGTTTGGGACGCTACTTGCCTTAAATATGATCTTACCTCGTTTCCGTCGCCTCTTTCCCCATTGGTCGATAATCCGGCTTTTACTCCCGGAATGGAGAAGGGTGCCTTCGCACACTGGCGGCTAGCTGGTTGTAGGGCTTTGTGCCACTTGTATGGTCCTGAGGGGGTTATTCCCTTCACGCAGTTCCGTCAGGAGTTTTCTCTTCCCGAGACTGAGAGGCACCGGTATATGCAAGCCCGACACTGGGCCCTTCAGCCACAGGTTAGAGAAGCGGCAGATAGGCTTTTCTCGCCATGTGAGAGGTGGCTGATGTCCCGCGCGTCTGATTCAAAACTAATCACGGATTTATACAGGTTTCTGCAGCTACCCCCCACACACTTTTACTACCCGGGGAGGGAGAGGTGGGAGAGGGAACTTGGGAGGACGCTGAGCCCTAAGGAGTGGGACCAGATTTCCTACAGGGCGCGCCACTCAGCATATCATGTGGGCCTCACTGACACCTTTACTAAAATCACTACCTACTGGTATTACACGCCGGAGCGTATTCACGAATTTGATCACACTAAAGCAGACACATGCTGGCGGGGGTGTGGCCATCGTGGTACTCTCACACACATCTTATGGGACTGCCCTCTTTTAGCTGCCTATTGGAAAGAAGTGCTGGATGCAATAGACTCTCACTTCAATACCGAGCTTCTGCGCTTCCCTGCGTATACCCTCTTGGGGCTCCCGAACGACTTGATGTATCCCCTGAAGTCCAGGAGGGGTAGACAGATCGCTATAGCCTTAGGCTCTGCGGTCCAGAATATTTTGATTCACTGGCGCACGACCACACAGCCCACTGTTACAGGTTGGCTTCATAGATTGTGGCATGTGCTGGGTATGGAAAAGATGTCCCTTATGGTGGCTGGGGACATAGCCCAATTCAACGAGCTCTGGCAACCGTTCCACGCTCTGTTGCTTACGGAGTTTAGAGAACTTACCTGCCCCAGGTATCTTCGCCTCCTGCGGCTCACAAATCCCCTGATAGCAGACCGATGAGTTGCTGTGGGGTCCCCCCCTTCCTTGAGACTTTTGATTTTGTGATACATGTGGGGAGAGGGTGATGCACTGGACGTCGGGTGGGGAGGGTGGGGGTGAGTTGAGTTGGGACAGTTGAGGGTGGGGGGGGGGGGAGTGTTTTTTCTTTTTTGGAAATGTTGTGTCACACCGGATTTATGCACTCCTTCACTTATCTGGTTGGACTACCGCCACGACCCGTGATTGTTGGCTTTTGTACTTATCTAATCCTCAAGAGCTGCTGGGAACTTTATGGAGATATGTATTTGTCTTGGTGTGTCATGATGAATAAAATACTTTAAACTTAAACAACCCGTAAAGTTTTAACTTCTCCCTCTCTGTCTAATGTCACATGCTTCCGCGTCTCTTCTAAACAGTCCCTGGATATCAGCCCTGCCCCAAAGCACACTCTTGCATAAGAGCTATATTTCATGTATGGAGCAAATGTAATGTTGCTGCAGTCTTGCTTAGCACTGTTTCTTATGTCTCTTTCCCGTTTGTTTTTTGGCATTGTTTCTTATCTATTTTTCCCGTCTATCTCCCCTTCACTGGCTCCCCACCCTCCCCCTTCACTCTTCCTCTCTCTCCTCCCTCTCTTAAAAACCTGATAAAACACTACAGTTTACTTTATCTGCATATATTTTCTTTCGTTATTATTTTTTAGGATCCCTGCCCGTGCTTAATTGCGAACTCGTACTTAAAGGCACATTTCGTATCTGTGGGGGAGATCAGCACCTAAAAAGGATACATCAAATCCATTTTGTGCACCTTAATTAGTGAAACCAAAAATGGATCACTAGGCACTTGCACAGCCCCCTCTAAACACACTACCATTGCTGAGGCTTACAAACCATTCATTCCTTCTCTGTAGGCTGTATGTCAGGAGGCTCGACTTGCTTAAAGTACTTTTTGGAAATATAAAAACTGGTGTGAGTAGCTATGTACAGTACTGCACAAGTAACTAATTGCCACCACTTTGGTGCCAGCTTCTCAACCATTACATGTACAGACATCACACTGTACAAAACATTTCTAAAAACAGTTGCCATGTTGTTCCACTATGGGAAGAGTTTGTGGAGGGGTGCAAGAGAGTAGAGGTGGTAGGGTTTTTGTATCAGTGAAATCTAGGCACCAGCTGCGGGGGCCACTACGCACTAAGAACACTTTGTCATAATTAAAGCTCAAGTTAAAACCCGCAGCTTCACTAAGAGGTTTACCTTGAACATACGGGTTAGTAGCAGCATCAAAACTATAAATTACCTTAAAATGAGAAACCCACTGAGGGTCTGTGGTTTGAGTACTTATTATAGTTAAAATGCAATCACTTACCCTAATTGAATTGATCGTCTGCTAGAAGATATTTGGACTGCGCCTCTGTAAAACCTAAAACCACGATCCCAATTCTAATGCTTAAGCTCTGTTTTGGCCATTTTAAGGGCAAGTTTATAATGTGCTCAACCATCTATGTTTCTAGGTTTTGTAAATGGTCCCACCCACAAACGCCTACTGGCAAGGGAACATAAGGCATCATACCATCGAGCTGTTGCCTAATTGCCTTATAGGTAGGGCCACTGGAATTATACTGCAGGAAAGGCCAAATTATGGGGCAGGACTGAGTAAATTATGCGGCAAGAAAAGGCAAATTGTGCAGCTTAGTGCTGCTTATTTTGTAATAGTATTACTTCATTATTTAGTGAGGTCAAAAATAACAAGCATTGGAATAGCCAATAGGTCTCACTTTTGGGACCTTATAAGTATTTAGGTATTCAGCACAATATCCTTGTTGCAACAACAGCAGCTGTTGCATGGCTAAACACTTATAAGGTCCCAAAGGCGAGACCTATTGGCTATGCCAATGCTTGTTTACTTAGGCACTTTCTCTCTCTTTACCTCTCCTTTTCAAGAGTTGACAATCCATGCTTCCCTAGTTCAGACCGCCCCTCCCATGTGGATAATTTGTCCTCGCTCCCTGGGAGACCTGGCCTTCACAGGTGCTCTGTGAGGGCTCCCCGACTCCTTCCCTTCCCGAGATTATATTGGGCTCCCTATCACTGTCTTTACCTGCTGACCTTTTAAGTACAATGTGGCACCCCTGGGAGTTCTGGAGCATCTCGCCCCTGGGTTTGTTGCCTGGTTTTGGAGGCCTCGTTCCCTGCTGCAGCTTCCAACTCGGTCTTCAAGGCTCTCTAGGATTGTGGGAAACACGCCTGCCAGCTCGTGGCCTTGCTGGTGCCGTTTATAAGGCCACCTCAAGAAGCATGCAAAGCAGGAGGAGAGAAGGAATGTGCGGGAGGGGAGGTCCAGACAAGGGAGACTTCGGCAGAGAGGACACAATCCTGGGACTGTCTGCCATGAACATCCCCGGACACAGTTCTGGGAGTGTCTGCAATGGCTGCTGTAGTGTCCTGCTAGGACACAGTCTAGTTGTTCTGTGTGTAACCCTACACTAAACACCCACCCACCACAGACGTCACTGGGTCAGGTGACGCTGGTAATAAAAGAGCCAGAGCGCACGTGCTCGTGGCCAGATCTGCTATCCCCTAACTGGTGTCTTGTGTCATTATTCCTTCTACCATGTGGGCCTAGGGCCCAACTTTACATTGGCGACGAGGCCGGTAGTGAAGCCACGCGTGCCACTGCCATACATCCTGGTAAAAGGGGGAGAGAGCTGCCCGCCTGCAGGGCACCCCCTGTAGCAGGGCGCAGCAGCGCCGAGAAGCCGGTGGGCACGTCGGAGCCCCGCAGCCTGCAGCGACCGTGAGGCCCACCGCACCAGCCTTCAAGGACGAGCCGACCGGAGCCTCCCGCGTCGGCCGCCACCATCCAGCGCCACCAGGAAAAGAGCGGACCGCCCAGTGCCCACCTGAGACGGCCGCGACACAGAGACCCCAACCGGAGAGGTGCACCAGCCGGGCGGAGCCCACCAGCCACGACCGCAGCCCAGGACCTGGCCCGTCGGCCGAAGGTGAGCCGGGAGCGGGAGGTGACTCCCCCCCCGGAAGACTGTGCACCAAAGCGGAGCCCACCCGCATAGCTATGGCGGCCCCCGGTGAACATTGATGAAAGCAGCACCAGCGGAGCCCACCCGCGGCCTGCCTACAGCCACCCCTGCCCCGCAGCGAGTGACCAAAGCTGCTGCGGCGGTGAGGCGAGTGAACCCGCTGCGTGAGGGAAACTGCCAGGCGTTTAATAACCGAAGCGGAGCCCACCGCAGCATCGAAAACAAGTGCCGAGATCAAACGACGGAGAGAGCAGCGACGCCTTGTGGCCACAGGTGTTCACCGCAGCATCAACCACTCCCGCCAACGGTCCAAAGCAGCAAGTCCCTGACAACAGCCAAAGCAGCAAGTACCCAACGACTCGCAACAGGCGTCCAAGAACCCACCAGACAACACCAGCGCAAGCCCGCAATGAGAAACTGAGCAAACCGTGTGCAGCAGCACTGCCACGCCCAAATGACTCCACGTCGATACGCAACCTCCTGAGTACAAAAGGGAGACAGCACAGAACCGTAACACAAAGCACAAGAATGCGACAGGCGTCCAAGAACTCCACACCCGCACGCCAGGACTGCGCAGCACTGCGCCGGAACGTGCCAGGAATCAAGAGCGCCAAAGTGACGCTACACAGCGACACGCCAACGCCACGGGACAGCACACAAAGGTCCCCAACAGAGACAGCGATGTCTCGCAGCAACCGGAGCGCCATCGTCAGCACGCATGGCAGCATGCACCAGAGTTGCACCAGGAGCGGTGACGCAACCATCCTCTGCGCAGACAAAGCGCGCCAACGCCAAAACACCGTGACAATGAATAGCGACCACAAAGAAAACAGCACAGCATGACAACTCATGCCCAAGATGAAAACCGACCACCCAGTATGGTCACCAAGGAAAGAAAAGCAACAACAGAGAAGATACGACGACAGGTCTAGTCACCAAGCCAAGTGAAGACAGTGTCCTACCACATGGACAAGACCACGGGGACGACATGTAGAGGGCCCGCTACATGGAGAATCCTGGTTAGCATGAGAAAGCAAGAAAGAAGACCGGACCGCGTCGAGAAAGTGAACGGAGAGAAAGAATGGAGTAACACAACATCACTCCACAGAGGAGGAGAGAGAACCACAGCACACAGGAACATCGGTGCTGTCCAAGGAGCATCGCAACATCCGTGTGGATCCCAGTAATCCCTACAACCTGCATTCGAGGAGACCAACCACTGAAGAACTGCATGGGTGCCCCGTGAACCTGAAGCTTGCCGAAGCAGAGCATACCCGAGCACTAGACAATCCACCCTTGTGGACTACACAAGACTCGACTGTGGCCATGTCCGAAGTTCGGCAGCGACCCGTACAGCCCACACGATCAAGTGGCGGTCCAGGGGACAAGGGCCTCGGCCGCATATCCTGTGAGAGAGGAATCCGGATGGGAGAGGTGCAGCAGCGGCAGCTCCACGACAGGCAACAGGAAGCATGAAGGCCCCAGGTAATCACCTGGCACCGAGAAACGGTCTGTTGAAGACCCTGAACCCATGTCCTAACGGCAAGACCATCCTGGCGGATGACATCAACACCCCCGAGGACATCATGAGAGACTTGGCGGTGAGTCCGTTGGCAGTTCGGCAGCGACGCCTTTGCGCGGCTCATGCGAAGCCCGCACGGCCCACCCGGTCCCGTCGTGTCCGACAAGAGGGTCCTCCCAGCGTCTCTAGTGAGAGAAGAGTCCAAGCAGGAGAGGCCAGTCTTCGAGGCTCCAGTGAGAGAGGAGTCTGGCAAGGAAGGCAAGTCGGAAGTTACTTGGCCGGACGGAGATGTGAAGGCATCAAGATCAGCAAATCCAAAGAAAGACCCCTCGTGACATAGCCGTCTCCTACAACCAACAAGCGTTGGCATCCACTGGACTTGGAACACCTGCGAGACCCCTCAAGGGTCACACTCATCCTGCTCCCAATGCTCCAAGTGATGAACACTGTATATAAGCGTCAACACAGCAAGACACGGATGATCTGAAGTACACCGCCGAGGTGAAGCTCATCTGACTGATTTTATAGTTTTGGAACTTTCAACATTCTCCCAGCTGATCGCCTGAAGAAGATCTGTTGGGGCTATCAAATGTCATTGTTCTGTTTTCTTGCAGGTTGGACTTTCGCTTTTCCTTTCATTAAAGTTTGGGAGGAATGTAGTGTCCTGCTAGGACACAGTCTAGTTGTTCTGTGTGTAACCCTACACTAAACACCCACCCACCACAGACGTCACTGGGTCAGGTGACGCTGGTAATAAAAGAGCCAGAGCGCACGTGCTCGTGGCCAGATCTGCTATCCCCTAACTGGTGTCTTGTGTCATCATTCCTTCTACCATGTGGGCCTAGGGCCCAACTTTACAGCTGCCATGGACATCCACACAGCGGACGCCATTGTGCTGTTTTTGCTGCAGCTCAGCCTCACTCGAGCAAAAATTAGCTATTGCTCAGTCGCCCAAAAATGAGGAATTTCAGCCATGCCTCAACTCTGTGGCTAACTGCGCCGAAAACAGTCGAACAGCAGCATAAGCAAGTAGGATTTTGTAATGAGACACTTACTTTCGCAGCAGTTGCTGCCAACGAGCCTGCTCCTTGTAGCCGCAACTACACGGACTGCTGGGCCCCCCTGCTGCGATGACTTTCCCCTGAAACAGCTCCAACCGTGGTCCAGGGCTCGAGTCGAGGACAGTGCCAACGCAGCATTGATAATGGCCTCAATGCTGCTGGACACGCTACAGGTTGCAGTGTCTGCTAATGCACTGTCACTTTGGTGGCAGACGGGTTGGTGATGACGGCGTGGGCATATTACGGTACATAATAGTCTGATGCAAGTGAATAGTTATGTGCAGTGTGAGCACTCAGCAGAAACGGTCTGCGCAACCACGCGCACGCGGCACAGGCGAATTAGTTAAGTTGTAACCCCACCTGCTTGAGCCTTGTGCGAGTGGAGCCAGCCCCCCAAACAAGCCTGCAAGCTGCGCGCTCCGAGTGCTGTCAGCTTTCTGCCTGTAGTGTTAATTTACAGCGCTCCTGTTTGTTTTGAGAGCCCAGGAGACGCTATATAAATGCATGACTTTCCATTTCAGTGCGGTGATGCGCACCACACTGAAACGCATTAGTCTAACACCTGATGCGTGATACTTAGCAGGCCTGCAGATTTAGTCGGACTATTGAAGGAATAAGATTGATTCATGGGTCCTTTCTTTTAAGGGATGATCTCCTGGTTGCTGAAGTGGTAGAGTTTTATATTCTGTGGCATGTTTTTGCTGGTTAAAGGTTTGGTTGTAGATTCAAAATCAATTGTGTTGGAGGTTTTTTTACCCTGGCGAGTATACTTCAGTGACTGTGAGACACGTCCTAGGGTAATTGGTATTATTTGTGTCACAGAGCTTCCAATTGGTGCTCTTGCCTCGAAATGACCTTGTAGATCGAATCGGTCACGTTCATCACCACAAAGCCACAGCACTGTTCGTTTGTCCAGTTCGAATCCCCTCCGAAGTGATAAAGATGTCTTTTAATTGAAATCCTATATCCCAATATTAACAGATTATTTGAAACGAGCAGCTTTAATATAGCTCCGCGATTATGCAGAATTGTGTGGGGTTGCAGTAGTCTCATATTGGTAAACCCTTCCATTGCATACCGAGTGGCACCAGCAGAGTTCAGTTTTTTCAGGTCTCCTTTGGCAGTGCAGCATTACATCTTTTGGGATCAACCGAAATAGCTTTAGGAACGCTTCTGAGAGTGGTGCTTGGCTCTCCCATCCACATTGGTTACCTTGAGTACAGTATTTGAGTTGTACTTCAGAAGACACCAAAAAACAGTAACTTGTCAACCTGCAGAAATGTATCAGGGAAAAATGTCTGGGGGAAAAAAGGCAAAGCGTTTGCAATTTGGTGTGTTGGAGGCTAATTATGTTGGGCGTTGTTTTCTTGTTGAAAACTAGAAATAAGAGGCATTTACCCTGAATGGTAAATACCTAACCATACGATAATGTTATTCACGTGTGGTAAGTATGCCGCCCAATAGCTTAAGACGGTCTTCCTCGATTCAGGATGGCTCCATTTGAAGGTCTTGCAGAGTATGCAGAGGGTGTTGAATCATGTGTGTAGATCTGTCAGTTCATGGTGATAGAGAAGTTGAGTATGATGGCGAGTTTGTGGGCAAGGTCCACGGGCATGGGAGTGTTTCCGAGGGCGGCGGGCCTCCAGGTGCTCTCCCACGAGGAGGGGGTGGTTTTGAGGATGATGACTTCTGTTTTCTCAGAGTTGAGCTTCAGGCAGCTGCTGCTCATCCAGGTGATGCTCATCCAGTATTCCTAACACTTATATTTATGTGACACAGTTTTCAATAAAGCATTGATGTTTTGAAGTGCTTGATCTGCTGTGATTTATGAATATCTGAAGAAAAATGTTCCTTAAATGTAGCTATCAATGAACCTGCTTCGTGCGTATGGGTCTGCTGCAAGTTAAGAGCAAATTAAATATTGTAGGGGTACCTGCCCAAATTTTTGCAATGTTTTACCTGCGCCTGATAATTTGCAGCTTGTGCGTGTTCAGAAAGCACAAGCTGGGCTGGATGTCTGGAGGCGCCTCCATGGGGATAGTCGGGAATTCACCTATTTATCCGCAGTACATAACCCGTTCTCCAGAATTGACTATCTCTTTGTCCCCAGGGTGACAGTGAGTGCAGTGGTGTCAGCGGACATTCTGCCCCGGGGCCTGTCGGATAACTCCCTGGGGGCCCTTACACTTCAGATGGTTCGAGGGCGACAGCCGTTTAGGTGGCGTATGTCTGTGTGGTACCTGTAGAAAGATGACTATAAGGAGAGCATGAGTTAAGCTATCTATCACTACCTGACTGTTAATGTGGGGTCCGTTTCCTGTACTGAGACACTGTGGGAGGCACTGAAACCCATGCTGAGAGGGGTGGATATTTCGTGGTGTGCAGCAGCGCGTAGGGAGCGTAAGAAGGAACTACTGCAAGTGGAGGCAGGAATAGAGGTGCTTGAACGTAGGAGCCGGGAGGTAGAGGGGGGCCCAGTGAGGTGGCAACTGTTAGTGGTACAACAAAATTATGCGGCCCTCTCAATGGATGAGGCCCACCAAGCCTGGCTGGCGATGCGTAGCAGAGTGTATCAATGCGGCCCGGCGGGAGAATCAATTATCGACTCCGCGGCTATTGCCGAAAGCTTGGCTCCTTATTCTGCGGAACTTTACGCTTCAAAAGAATGCTGTAATTTATGAATTAGCTGCCGTCATAGGTAAATTTATCGATGATTTACCGTCTAAAGATGTGTTGGTTGAGGTGCGAAAACAATTGGAGCTGCCACTGACAGATGAGGAGTTGGGTACTGCGCTGGGAGAACTCCACCCCGGGAATGCCCGGGACCCAACGGATTCCCCATTGATGGCTCGCTCCCCGGACTGGAGACATGTGGAGGTGGTGGTATTCCACAAACCAGGTAGGCCCCCAGAGCAGCATGCTTCATACCGTCCCATCTCCCTCTTGAATGTGGAGACGAAGGTTCTGGCCAAGGCTTTGGCCAACTGTCTTCTGCCCCACATTTCCACTCTGGTGCACCCCGACCAGGCTGGGTTTATGCCCCAGAGGGCGACCAGGTAGGTGGGCACATGTGGCGGCCAGCGGGCAACTGGAGGAGCCAGCTGCACTGTAATTGGCCAATATGAACAGGTGTTTGACTTCCTGAGCTGGGTGTACCTTTTTGCCTTGCTGCGAAGGCTCAACTTCGGCCCGCGCTTTCTTTCCTACCTAACTCTACTATACGCAGACCTGACGGCGTCGGTGCGGGTGGCGGGAGCACTTTCTTCATCCTTCTCTATTAAGCGGGGTACACGGCGGGGCTGCACCCTGTCCCCATACTTATTTGCGCTTGCCATGGAGCCGCTGGCAGCCTGGGGGCGCATTGACGCTCAGATCTGGAGATTTGAATGGGCGCTGGGCCTGTTCGATAGGATTGCATTATACGCGGACAATGTCCTTTTCTTTCTCACGGCTATAGATAGGACGGGGCTGCGGCTATTGCGCATTCTGCAAATCTTTGGGGACACTCCAAGACTCTATATGAACCCTCATAAGTCAACACTATGAATTTTAGGGGATCACACTGGAGTAGGAGCGTGGGAGTCCTCGGTCCAGCTGGCGGCGGGGGAGCTGCAATACCTGGGCATGTTTCTATCAGATATACCAGCAATTTCCTGGGAACGCAATCTGGTCCCAGTGTGGGAACGCACTCGGGAAGATCTTAAGTCCCGGTCCCATATGCCTCTGTCCCTATACAGGATGGTGGTGCTTCCTCTGCTCCTCTACCAATTGCAGAACCATCCATACCAGATCCCACCCCGATGGTTTAAGCAAGTGAACGCACCACTGGGTCAGTTCCTGTGGGAGGGGGGAAAGGTGCGGGTGGCCTTGCGCAGATGTTTCCTGTCCACCTACTGTGGAGGGCTGGCGTCCTCGGATGTCCTCTCTTAATATCAAGCTTCACACTTGCTGGTTCTTAATGAGTGGTGGTACGGTGACCAGGGCGGCCCGGCATATGCAGTTGAGCGGCAGCTCATGGAGCGCCATTCCCTACATATGATATTATATTTGTCGCTGCCATCGGTCATGCGAGCAGTTTTTCTGATTTTGAGGCAAGCTCTACGCCACATGGGGTAGTGGAACATTTTGACTCGTGAGACCCCCCCCTCTGGGACAATGGGCTTCTGCCTCAGCTAGCGGCCTTACAGGGTTTCCGGGGTTGCAACACAATAGGTATCTCGGTCCTTGGTGATGTCATAAGGGGCCGGACTCTCAAATCTTTTAAAGACCTGCAGAAGGAATCTTCGATGCCGAAATCCCAGTTTTACCGCTACTGCAATTTAGGCATGCCCTATCCCCTAGTTTAGAGGGCCTGGAGTAACTGCCGGAGTTCAGTCCATTAGCGGTGAAGGTCTTCATGGGAGATCTCACTGACCTGAAGATCTCTCGAATTTACCAATCCCTGGTCAATCACTGCTACCCCACGCTACAGAGGCTTCGGAAAGCTTGGGAGGAGGATGTGGCACATTGGAGGAGGAGGATTGGACTGAGGCCTTAGCAGCCCCTTGGGGGCGGCATAAGCGATGCGCCTTCGGCTGGTGCAGTTCAAGTACCTACAAAGGGTCTACTTCACCAAAGTGCGTTTGTGGAAGGCAGGGCTGATCGCCTCCTCTATGTGCCTTCGCTGTAATCGGGAGGAGGGCACATTTATTCACACGTTCTGGAACTGTCCGTCTCTTAGTCGCTTTTGGAGTTGGGTATATTCCAGCCTCTCTGAGGTTCTGGGATGGGGGCTCCCCCGCATGCTGCAGCTTGCCCTACTGCATGTTATGGAGGAGGTAGGGGGTAATAACTATAAGCGACACCTCATGCAATTGGGCTTTACACTGGCAAAAAGGGATATTGCCAGGACATGGAAGGCCCCTATGGCCCCATCGGTGGCTGCATGGAAGAATGGGCTGGACTTCTGTATGGGGCTAGAACAACCCATTTTGATTGCTAGGGGGTGCCCGCGCAAACACTACAAAATTTGGAAACGGTTGGGAGATTATCGGGGTCTGATGTTGGAACCGCCGCCGGTGGTAGAGGCACATTTGTCAGAATTATACATATGCATACTTTTAGACCAGGGGGCAAATTGTGGGAGGGCTCAGAGGGGCTAGCATTTCCTGCTGTGTCTCCAAGTGGTGGACAGGTTTATGTGGAATTGGCGCAATCTGGGGGGTGGAGGGAGGAGGGAGGAGGAGGTAGTTGTTAATATGTGTTTGGTTATTAAATGTCAAAGTCATTATCACTGTATGGTTGAATTGTGCAGTTGTCTCTGGGGTGCAGAGCCCTGCAATATATGTGCAACTTGACAAATAAAATTTGTTTAAAAAAAAAGAAGGCACAAGCTAGTTCAAATGGTCAAGCCAAATAAATATTATAGCACTTAAGGGTGACAAATGAAGGTGGGCTTCTATGCGTCTCAGTCATTGTATGTGGAGATTGTTCAATGTATTACTGATAAAAATTCATATACTTTTACTTTATTGTAATCTTAGGACTTTTGAAAATAAACCAAATAGTCATATGAACAAACGGTCATCAGTGCTGAAATACTTTGACAATTAATTCATACTAATATATCAATTGAGGAAGTTGTGAGATCCTCCAATCTATGCATGTGTAATTAGAAAGTATCTGCTAGTGTACCTGTTTATTTGTAAATATTATGATATATTATTAACCTAGCCATACCGTTCGGTTTAGCTTTAACAGTTTGGACACAAAATGCTTTGAACATCTTTTTAATATTTAATAACTAATAAGGTTCACAATCTGCTACTATTTAGCATGCAGCTTGATTAGAATGTTAATAGTAGTCTGGGTAAAGTCCAGTAGTATTCAAATTGTTTGTATTCACTAAATGTTCTGCATTGTAAATGAAGACTATACGGTTAGCAAATAAGTATTTGCTTAGTATTCTGTTAGTGTTTAAGAAGTATCACTCACATATCATGCCACTATGCAGACTTTTTCAGATCTCCGTGCTCTGTGCGGAGCTCAGAGTGGGAAAAACTCAGCAAAAAAACTCCTCAAGTGCAGCAAAGTTTAGTGCCCAGCTAATAAACAGAATTATTTTCTTCATGTTACTTCTCTTGCCCATGTCTGAGCCAAGCAAATTCATAGACGAGACCAGTGTGTCCCTGTGTTTCAAATTTGTGAATGTGATTTAAGGAACATGTTCCATCCAAATCTTAAATTCTGCATAAAAACCTTGCTTAGAGTGATTTTTCAAGAGTGATGCATTGTGTTGCAATATGCCCCACACCTACTTAGTTTTGAAACTCTATCTTGAAGGATTATGCCAGTCATGTAGCCAAGAATATACGATAGCTCTCATTAAAGGCAAGAATATTTGTTTTCTTCATTTTTTTTATTTAGTGCCAAGGGTGCTTAAAATGCATAAAAAAAACAAAAAATGTACAATGTTTACATTCAGTGGTCTGGGTAAGAACATTCACATTACATTTATTTTAAAGAGTCAGATTTACTTTACAAATAGTAAGCAATTTCATATTCATCATAGCTGTACAATTACTATTTATTAACTGCTTAATATTGCTCAAGTTGTGATGAACCAATGTTTCATGGCTGATATTGGAGAATGATTTGATGTAGGAGCCCCAGACTCGAGGAAGCAGTACTTCATTGTCATTGGAGGTGATTCTAAGCCGTTGAGATGCTGTCGTCATTCTTCGCCAAATCACAAAAGTCGAACCTTCATGTTTCTCTACAGCTGGTGAAGCTTTACTATTCAATGATTTGTAAATGTTCTCTGCAAGTCCTCTGGTGGAATATGGCATTTCAGCACTGAATGCTTCTCAGAAAGGAAATGGCGAGGGATCCTCCATAAATGTTGTCAGTGATATCAATCACAGTGGTCAGAATCAAAAGCTGAAGAGATGGCATTTAGTCTGGAACCTGAAAGTTGAAAGGTACAAGGTCAGATTGGTCAAGTAGGCAATTTCCCATCCTTACAGTCTAGCAAGCAACGTGGAGGTACCATGGGCTCATAAAATATCTTTTGCCTTGTTTTAAACGTTGGCTTGCAAAGAACCTGAATAACTTTAACCAATGTAAAGGGGGAGTTAGCTGGGAAGAGATTGGGCCTCTTTAAACACAACAAGAGGTAAGACAGTTTATAAAAATGTGCTGCCATACAATATTGTACTCCAGTAGCTGCGTCGTCTCTTCTCCAGTGTCACAACCTCTCCCATGCAGGAGCTACTCCACAGAATTCTAACACTCTTGGAAGTCTTTAAACAGCCAGTAGGTGTTTTGTAATCATACAGATTATTTATAACAATGTGACCGCGACCTGATAACCACCAGTCTTAGACTCTAGGGGGCAGATAATGTTACTTACCCATTGGGTCCCCCTTGCATCTGACCTAGATTTGCAGAATTATTTTGCTCTTCAGTGGCAATCCCAAAGCATCCATAGTGGGATGACAGCCAAGCTCTTGGGGGTCCATTCCCACGTGATGCACATAATGAATTCATATAAACAAAGTCTTTCTCTTTTAAAAGGTTTTGCACCCAATCTTAATCAACATAAAAGTGTTTCTTTGATGATGAGGACTTGAATGACCCTACCCCAGAATCGCTCCTCCTCAAGCACCAATGGGATTTGAGCCTCAATCTCTCCATGTCGTATGTTGATTACATTTTTCCCCATGACTCTTAAAAACCTTTGTATTTCGTTCTTTTTCTACACACCCAACTGTAATGTAATTTAAAACATTAATCAAAGGTCTTCTATCAGAAATGGCTCTGGAATTCTGAAACTATGAAGGGGCGATTGTATTTTTGAATATATAGGACAAGAATATTGTGGCACAGTAAAAGAGTGGACAAAATATCGAGGGACAAAATAATGAATGGTAAATGCATAGAGGAACGTATACATTTGCCATTCTTAACGCCACATAAATGAAGATATATGTGTATGTTTTTTTGGTACACCGATGTGGAATTAGGTGCAGAAAATCTATACACATACCTTTTGATATTTTGTCTCTCGATTTTTTGTCAATGATATTAGTGCTTCACAATATTGATATTCAGAGACACATTTGGAAGGCCAAATTATGGAACACAGTGAAAATGATGCAGCAAATGTAGTGCATTCTGTGACAATAATATTTTGCTGTTTCATCACACATTAATGCTATTCTCGCAAGATGTTCTGCCTCTCAAGTACCAATTTAACACGGGTGAAACAATCAGGCGAGTAGTTAACGTATGCCACGGCGCAGCACCATGTGTGATTTTTGATCCTTCTAAAGTAGCAAAACAATTCTTTGTGGAAAACTGCAAAGTGTGTATCATAGGGTGGATTATTTGGCAAGTAAAGCAAACCCCTTATTGTATGGAAGAAGCCCCTGGATACCCTCTAGGGTGACAAGCACTGCTCTACAAATCCACCTTACATTTACATTACATTCCAGCGACCTCATTGAATAGTGACGGTTATTTGTGTGATTCTTTCAATTAGATAGTACTCACGCTCTCTCTTTTTGACAGAAAAAAGCATCAAAATCTTACCTCGCTCTATGTAGAAAGTATGAACTCATAAAACCTGAGAGTGCTTTTCATCATTTTGATCATGTTCTCAAGCTGATAGATAGAGAGAATGGAAACAAGAAGGCTATTTAGACATGTAAAACAGTTGATTTATTTTTCTCTAAAATAGCAAACTGTGGGCATTACCAATAACCGGTTGATCCTAGGTAATAGGATAGGGTAGTATTTATAAAGCGCACTTATACCAGCTGATGTCAAGGTGCTAAGTGAACAGGGAGAAGTAAGCACCAACAACCTGCTAGGAGGCAAATAAACAGGGGCCTGGTGCACGACCCGGGCATTTAGTGACTCGCAAATTGCTCTCATTTGCGAGTCGCAATTTGTGAGTCGCTAAATGCCATGTACAACAGTGTCAGAGACACTGTTTGTCATTCCCAATGGCGTTGCACATAGCATGCCTCATCAATATTCATGAGGCACTCATAGTTTGCAACCCCAATAGGAATGGCTGGCCTTCTCAGGTATGGCGGCCTGCTCAGTTCAACAGGCCTCCATGCCTGAAACTGCTTTTCAATAAAGCATTTTTTTAATGGAAAACTGGATGTATTTTAATAGAACATGTAACGTTTTCATTTTCCCCTGCAATTGCAAAGTGGAAGGGGTCCCCTGGGGACCCATTCCCATTTGAGAGTGTTTTATCACCCTCTTGAAGAGGGTGGTAAATTGTGAGTGTTTTGCAACTGCAATTGCAGTAGCAAAACATTCTTACATAAGGTAGCAAGTCGCAATTAGGAAGGGGCACTCTTGGAATGCCCCTTCCGATAGTGAGTTGTAAATCCTATTTAGCGAGTTGCAAATAAATTGCAACTTGCTAAATAGGGTTTGTACATGGCCCTATTTGTTTTTGCATGCGCAAATGAGTCCATAACCCGTTTGCTCATGCAAAAATGGGTCGTACATCTGGCCCCATTACTTTAAGAGCTTCTTAAAGACCGGAAGTGAGTCTGCCTTGGAAATCGGAAGGCGCAAAGATTTGCAGAGTTTTACGGCTGCCAAAGAGAAGGAGCAGCCACCCCACTTGCACCTGCGAAATCTGGGAGTGACCAAATTTTTAAGAGAAAAAGATTTTTTATTCTTTGCTCAAAGCCAATGCCAGCCGAATCTTTTGCTTAATTTAGAAGTGGGGCTAAATTTGATCCTAGAGTGAAATGGAATTTTTGAGCCCATAGTTTTTTGCTCGTCCACAAGTAGGATCAACCCTGTGTTTTTTGTTCTCGTCTCGCACAGAAGAGGTTAGTCTAGTAGTCAGAAGGATGATTGTTTTAATTAATCCCTGTTTCCAGCAGGAGATAGATTCCACCTCTGTCTGTTTACACTGTGCACTAAAACCAGCTTTGAAATTAAGAGATCAGCTGTAGCTCTCTAAGGGATCCAGTGGATGAGAGACAGATTGAGTTGCTACAGCATTCACTCATTGCTAGTATCGTAAAGAATTCCTTTGTTTCTGAGAATGGAGCGCATTTTCCACAGGCAGTTATTCCTGTGATATCTTGCAAATTTACTTTGATTTGTGAAGATAGAATGGAAGAAACATAGTTTGAGAGAGAAGGAACATGAACATGATGGTATGGTATTTTAAAGAAGACTCAAATGTTTCTCAGCTGCTAAGGTGGGGATGTTGAAGACATCCCTGTGTTCCGGTGGTGTTACTTCTTCAAGTAGTTTATATGGATACTGAAAATATAATAAAAAAGATCAGCATTACCAAGACCATTGTCAAAAAATGTAGACTGTCATGAGTTTCACAGAGACGGAAGTCATGTAACGCTGCACATCTCAAGGTACTAAACATTTTAAAAACCATTTGTACAAGTAACTACATGCTATGCTTGCTTACCATTTTGGCATTTCACATCCATAGCACTTTGTGTTTATCACCTTCTAAAGTAGAAGATAGGTGTGAGTGAAATATTTCTATCTGTGAGTAATAGATCAAAGATGCAGAAACAGTGAATAAAGGTGAGCTGGCTATGTACAAGTGTGCTGCTACCAGAAGTGCTCACTCTGCTCTTTACCCAAGAAATCTTGTGTGACTCCTTCTAAACAATACAGTTTCTACCTGAAATGAGGCGCTAGGGGGCGCACAGCGGAATGGCTTGGTGAGACCGCAGCTCCGCCGGACAACCGAAGGAAACGCGGTCTGTGCTCGCCCCGAGGCCTGCAATGTCGCCGACGGAATATGGCCCCGACGTGTGAATACATCAGGATGGTGAAAAAGCGAGTTTGAACGCCAATATCACGAGTGGAGTAGAGAAAACTGTGGACAAAAGAGAGTGGGACTGTGCGGCGATTCAAGATGGCGGTCGCCGCGTCTGCTGCCGACTCGTACAAGCCCAGAACTCCGAAGTAAGCAACGCGGAGACCAGCAACACCGTTAGCGCTGTACGTGTGGGCTGTGACATGCGGGCTGAGACGAGCACCGGAAGGTATGGATTCAGTGCCGGACCGTAATGGCTGGGGTACGGCTCCTTTAAGCGCCCGGGAATGCACTGAGGCAAAATGGCAGCGCCCGTGTAACCTGTGATCGGCAGGCGAGCATTGCACTTACTATACGACCAACGTGATATGTGGGACTGGGGGAAGACTGCTCACTGTGAACCAACCCTTGGATGTGTAGGCGGCAGTGGCGTCCAGAGCACGCGCGGTGCTTCGCGGCCCAGGAGGCGATACTTCGCCAGGCGCTATGGCAATGAAAGGGCGCGAAAACGCACGGACTGGTCAACCCTGTATGCAAGCAAAGCCTACGGACTAGGACGATTCGCTGTGGTGCCATTGGGAGGATACGGACTTGCAGTGGCTTTTGATGCGCCTTGTCGCTCCATTCATGCACCTGATAAAGCCAACACTGTACTCAGCGTCCAATGATTCGTCAGGGCTGAAGGCTGCTCGCCCTTAAACAAACATCGTGGGGATCAGCCATCCTGCTGGGTATTGCAGTGGTGCCCCCCTCAGCCCCATTACAAGATAACACTTTGCACCCCACCAGGCAGCTCAAACCACGCCTCGGTTGGACATTGGGAGCGGCGGCGCTAGGGACCCTGATTTGCACGCGGTGCACATAGTTAAATATCGCTTGGCAGCAACGACGGCGGCATCAACCAGGATCACCAGGTCCTCGCTTCAGGCTGTGGAACCAAGACCACCACTGCCAGTGAAGATGGTTAAGCCAGACAAACAGCAGCAAAAGATTTCATTTGAAAGCAAAAAAGCACCTAAACCCACGGAGCAGATGGCGGACGGCGAGGTGTCGACCGACCTGGCGCCGAGTAACAATATGGAGAAGATACTGCTTTCCTTTCAGGCGAACTTACAGGACATTAACGGCAAATTGGACAACTTGACATGTACGATGGACGGCATGTCTGACAAACTGGAAAAACATGGCGAGAGGTTGGAAACGGCCGAAACCAGGATATCAACAGTAGAAGATGAGTCGCGCGCCACGACCAACAAATGCGCCGGCATGGAACACATGTTGGAAGTGATAAAGGCGAAGGAGGAGGAATTGGAAGCGCGGTCCAGGCGCAATAATGTGTGTATCACTGGCCTTCCTTCCGGAAACAACAAACACCGGTCGCATGGAGGTATACATAGAACAGTGGTGCAAAGATCTCTTCGGTGCAGACGCGCTATCTCCGATCTTCATAGTTGAGAGGGCTCACAGATCCCTCGCGCCTCGTCCACCGCCGGGAGCTCCACCACGGCCCATAGTGGCGAGAATTCTTAATTATCGTGACAGGGACACCATCTTGAGGCTCGCACGTGAGAAGGGAACGATCACCCATCAAGGTAACACTTTAGAATTCTACCCGGACCACACTGTAGCGGTACAGCAAGCAAGTAAAGAATTTGCGTCTGTGAAGTCCAAGCTCCGAGATCTCAACATCAGTTACTCCATGTTATACCCGGCAAATTACGTGTGTCTTGGGAAGGTAAAGCTGTACTGCTGTCGACCCCTAAGGCCGCGCAAGAATTTGTGAAAAAGGTGATGAAACAGAATAAACTTAATGCACGAGTGGAACAGAAACCGGATCCCGACTGAGGGGGATGGACAGATGGGCAGTACTCCCGCGAAAATTGTGGTAAGACGATCTCTGATCATTTGTGGTTTGATGTTCCCAATAACTGGTACGGTCATGTTCACGGCGTGCAAACCCCAGGTGGCATCGACTGCCAATTTCCGTGGCCTGCACTAACTGTTTCAAAGGGCTGCCAGATATGCAAACTATTGCTTTGGGTGTAATCGTTGGAGGCCGCTGGGCGTGACAGGACTAGAGACTGGCCCACTGTGTAGCCATGAGAACTGTATCATTGCTACGCTCATTAACAAGGCGTTGTTATGCATTAATCCTAGCCTCCAGAGTGCCCTTTATCGCTATGGGTTGCACATCACTGGCATATCTGCATTACGACCCTAACTTACTTCTGATGTAATGAGGAAGTGCCTTGCTGGCTGATTGTTAGTGCTGGCCAATGGGTCTGCACACGCCCTCTATACTGTCCCGCTCCACTCGGGACTCTGCATGATAATGTTTCACGCTCCTATGCGTCCTGTAGACCACTGCCCGTTTGACGAAAGGACAAGGGTGAACAATGGCAAAGGAGCACATGACCTGTGATTTGTGGTGCGGCCATTACGGCCTCACGCAGTGTCATAATACGGAAGGTTCGATATGACCAGGTGAGATATATGTGCACACTGTATACCTTGTTATCAGCCTTACACAAAGCCCCCTAAATCGCTGGCATCTTCATGCTGGACTGTCATGCTCTACGAGGTCACTGATGTTACTACTCACAGACTGTATCCAGGTTCCTGTTGGTGGTGGGTGGGATAGGGGCAGCCAGCCATACCACACATGTGTGAATCGATCGATAAGTGAGACGTCCGCATCCATTAAGTTGGGTGTTGAGTTGTGCGCCAAGCGGACCTCCGCAAGGGTATCCCCCCACGTAAGTTCTGTTAAGATGGGAATTGTTCTGAAGTTCTCTAGGTTGAAGGGTATGTTTCAGAAGGGCAGATTTAGGTTGCTGGAGTGGGTGGGGGGAGGGGTAGGGGTATTTTTCATGACAATGTCAAGTTCCTGTGTTTTGTATGGCAAGGGGCTAATAGGTCACACGTGACCGCACACATTGCAGTGCGTATTGATTCTGATCATGATTGTAAGTTGTTGCTAGCTTGGACTCAATGGCCTTATCGATGACTCCGGAAGGTAGAGGTACAGGTAGAACACATTTAAATTTCCTCACGTGGAATATCAGAGGCTTTACACAACCAAAGAAAATAAGACAGGTGTTTGCCTACCTAAATAGATGGGACATAGATGTGGCTGTGCTGCAGGAGACACACATCGCACCTAACACACATCAGCACATAGGCAAACGCTGGGCGCAGTCGTCCTACACTGCTACTTACTCCTCTTATTCGAGAGGGGTGAGCACACTGATCCGGAGGGTTGTGAACTTCACAGTACACCAATGGGAGATATGTTATTGTGTCCGGCACATTACGTGGGCAACGACTAACGCTCCTTAACGTGTACGGTCCGAATGTGGATGCACCCGAATTTTTTCAAGAAGTGTGGGGGCATTTACAGACACTCACAAACACACACATCATATGCGGGGGTGAATGGAATGTGGCTATGGTGGATGGTGTAGACCGTTCCTTACACTCCTCGGAACAGCACAAGCAGGCAAGGACGAAACTTGTTCATATGCTGACGGACCTGTCGTTAACAGATCTTTGGAGACACAGACACCCTGACACACCGGGGGCCACACACATTTCAGCGATCCACAATAGTTGGTCACATTTGGATTACTGGCTGGGCACGGATAGCATTGCACTGTGGGCACAGGACTTGCGCGTCCTACCTAGAACACTGTCAGACCATAACCCTGTATTGTTAAAACTCACGATACCGCATTACGTACCACCCCCGTTTCACTGGAGGTTCAACTCACGTGCTCTAGCTGATAATGTTTACGCTAAAACCATCAATAAAGCGATTAGGGAATATTTTCAGATAAATGCACCAGTGGTGGAGGATCCAGGGCTGTTATGGGAGGCATTTAAGGCCACAATACGGGGCGTGTGCATGAGCACTACAATAGGCATATTAAAGGACATTAGGCAACAGATAAAGCGCTGCGAGACGCGCATGAAGGAGCGAGAAATGGCCTTTGAGACCACTCACGATATCACCCTACTGGGGGAACTGCGTCTAATACACACAGAACATCAAACATTTGTTGACGATGAAATAAATTATATAGATCGAAAACACACGGCTAGATCTTTCGGTGAGGGCGGTAGACCTGGCGGCGTACTGGCAACCAAAATATGCGAGGGCAAGGGACACACGGCTATACTGCGCATCAAGTCTAGGGATGGTACATTACAGACACAAGCCACGGACATTCTGAATGGCTTTGTTGACACTCACGGGGCACTATACAAATCACAACCGATAGCATCAGCGGAGGAGATTTTTAGCTATTTGGAGGATGTGGCAATAGGTTGGCTGTCGGACGGCCAGTGTGGTACTGAAAATTCTGGACCCCGCTATTGTGTGGTACCGAAGGTCTGCATCCGTGTCATAAATATCATCGTACCATGACGATTTTGGTATCGGCAGACCGGTAATGATTGGGATACTATACATCAACATTTGCGTCATGATCGAGTGATGCAATCACCCTGAAATCGTAGTTTTCGTCTTTGAACCCTCGGGTTCCATTTTGTGAGCGGCATCCATTTTTTGATTGCCCTTACCTAGTCAAAACGACCAAAGGCCGAATTCGATCTAAAAGGACACGTACACCTTTGCTGACTCCTCTGTGACCTGGGCGAGTTGACTCCACTGCCTCAAGCCAAACCTGTTCAGGCAGTTCCTTTCCCAATGGCCGAACAAGATTAGTATCAAGGCATAACATGTCATAAACCGTTCATCGCATACAAGCTATGTTTTATCTCACACATACCTTTCCCTGTTTCTTCTTTATGACCTGTTTTACAAGGAGGAGGTGCCCGATTTTATTAGGGGTCTGTCGATATCTGATGAAAGTTCTGGGCCTTGCCGGGAAATCTATCACGAACTGGACAGACTGAAATGTGGGCTTGTCATCGTGACTCTGCTTTTTCTTTGTAGTGAAAATATGTATATGGTCAAACTGTAAAACAAGGAGTTCTTGCCTGAAGCTCAATATTTTGTATAAAAAGAGAAGGCTGGTTCTGTAAAAACGAGCAGTCTCCTGAGAACATACATGCGCTTCATGCTATTGTACTTCTAGGATACCTGTTACTGGTTGCAGCCAATAAATACGATCTTTGCCATCACCTAGAAGACTGTGTTTCTGTGGTCCAATACAGGAAGGACTCAAGGTCTTTGGGTGTTTCCCCTGGCACCGCTGGGTCCATAAAAACCCGGTACCTCAGTTGGCGCCCAACTCGGGGCGGTATCAAGCGGTACCGGTCCAAGCCAGAGGTTCGTGAGGAGCTTCGTGTGAAAATTCCGGCGGACGGCCAGCCACTTCAGCGACCCCTGTATGTCGACGTGGTTCCGAAGGTCTTTGCTGCGAGGTTCCCCGTGTCCCGACGGCTACGAAGGACTGCTGCCCTGACTATCGCCCTGTTTTGGACCCTTGATGAGTGGTAGAGCGAAACGATAGACGAGTCTTCTGGTGACGTCATCGATCATCGATACTTCAGTTAAGTATAAGTGGAGCGTCTCCCAGTCCTTAGTTTGGTTCTTTGTTTGGTATCCTTCGGATACGCTTTGATTTGGAACTTGCAAGCGCCAAAGCCGAAGGACTCGTGTATTCACGAGACTATCGTATTCGATAATCCTTTGCAGTTTGTAGCCAGACTAGAGAGCGAAGATGCCTGGTCTTAGCAGACTTGGAAATTTGTTTTGTCTTGGTTGTAGTAGGGACTCCCGATTGGAGGACTCGTGTCCGGTTCCTCCGATTGGAACTCCAACGTATGAGCTCTATGTGAAGCATGGCGTAGGCCCTATCATATATAATGAAGTGTGGATCCGATACACCAGAAACGATGGTGTCTTAAAATGGCCCCAATATGGTAGCTTCGACACAGAGATTTTAGATAATCTGCAGGTAAAACTTTTCAAGATGAAAGCCCGGCCGGCGATGTTTGATTCCTTTCGCCTATGGCGCAAAGAAGCCAAACAGAAAGAAATGAAATTAGCAAAGAAAAATAAACAAGGTATGTCGATGGTACAAGCTGCCGTGGCGTTCAGGGATAATGAGGAAGAGCAAGAGAGTGAACAAACACTTAGAAGTAGGAAGTTAGCGGTAGACAAGGTCTACCCAGTTTTGCCACGTAAAGGACGAGGATCAAAAGAAGAACTCGATAAAGATCCTTTAATGTCTCATTTACTGAGTTCACCACCGCCTTATGCGCAGAGTGCTACAGCACCCCAACAACCTCCCATTGTTGGTCCACAGGTTCTACCACAAGCACAGCTCCTCTTCAGCTGGTTCCTACTGCTCCGGCGCAGCCCTCTCAAGGGTCGCCGCCTTTGCTACCTACTCCATCTGTTTTTCCTACGACTTCGCCTACTGCTCCAACTGCTTATCCTAATACTTCCTCTATTACTGCCTCCACCTCTGCTTTACATCAGCCTGTCTTTTCCGGCGCTTATGCCTTTCCGTCAGTTTCTCCTTCTGTTCGACAGAGAGTAACAAACACTGTTACTGGCCTTTTCTCACCTTTCTCACCTTTCTTTGGGTCGCCTAATACGACCCCTAACTCAGAACGAAGACAGTTGCGGAGTCAACTGCCTGACTATCGGGAGAGAGAATTATTGGATGAGTTAGCGCGCAAATGGGTTGTCGATACAGCAAGACATGATGAAGAGTCTATTATAGAAGTCTTCCGTCAATGGGAAGCATTGAAACAGAGATATGTTTTTGAACAAATGTGTGTACTTCTCCGCGAAGATCTGAAGGAAAATGATCCGGAACACGATCTGTCTGAGTTTTACCTTGTGCGGTTCAGGTTCGCGGAGGGCATGATTGTGGGCACCGATGTTGAACAAGCGGTTGCGACATTATTATCCTATAGGAGTAGAGGGGGCACTTCCAGATCACTATCTGAATGTGACGCACCAGGTAGGAAAAAGGCGCAACAGTATCCCATGAGAGAGGTTCCCCCAGTTTGGAGGGAAGGTGACGCAAATGCTAATCCAGCCATTCCGCCGCATTTTCAGCGTGTGTGGGTACATGTTCCTTGGAAGAGATCTGAAGTTTTGGCTCTTAAACAGACATTGCCTGATCCCCGTAAAAATCCTGCAGGATATTATAAGGAGTTATCACAGACTGCGAGCTCCTGCATCATGAATTTAGCCGATATAGACATGTTGTTTGGAAATGTTGTTCCACAGCCTTTATGGGGAAAGATTCGTCATACAGATCATGATCAAGAGTTAGGTGACACATGGGTTAATATTGCAACTGCTGATGCTAGACAAGTTGGTGGTGCTAAACCTGAGCCTTTAGTAGCAGAACTTCCTGGTAGGATTATTACGTATATGAAGACTTTAATGCCCGAATTGCGTGTGAATTGGGACAAGTTGTCTGCGTGCAAGCAGAAGAAAGATGAGACTGTGTCCGACTTTTTCACGCAGTTCGAGGAGACTTTCGTCGATAATAGTGGTCAGGATATGGCTACTGAGGGTGGCCAGAGATTGTTTGTTGACAAATTTGTACATAATTTGCTTCCTGAATTATGTAATAAGTTGAAGGATTCTGAGAGTGCTTGGGCCGTTTCCACATCAGCACAGATTTTAGCTACGGCCCAGTACTATGAAAATCGGCGCAAAGATGAGCTAGAGAAAGCGGATAAAAAGACTAAGGAATTGAAAACTATAGTCCTTCTACAGCAAGCTTATCCACCTAGTACTACTAGTCAGCGTGACTATTAGCAACCCCAGCAGTATTCGAGAAACTCGCAAAGAAACGAGTCTTCTCAACCACGTTTACAGTATGGACCGAATCAGTGTGCGTATTGCAAGGAAGAGGGTCATTTCGAGAGTAGTTGTCCGGTTTTGTTACGATGTATGAATGGTGCTTCTGGTGCAAGAGGTCGAGGTGTTCAACAGGCTCCTAGAGGTAGGGGCCGTGGAAATTTCCCCCAGAATGCTCCTTCTTTCCCGCCTCAGAATTCTATGAATAGTTTTGACCAGCAGAATAACGCGTTCGCCAGGACAGCTCAGTACTATGCTGATGACTACTATGCAGAAAACGATTATGTATGATTGCTAGGACAGCCATGGACAAAGAGAGGGAGTTGTTTCAGTTCCAGTAGATCAGAACGGACCTTATGTTGAGGTGATTACATCAGGTGTGTCAGAGCCTTTTCTGTTAGATACTGGTGCTACAAAGAGTTCTATTATGCACTCAAAACTCCCTGGCGCACCTTTGTCTGGCGAAATGAATGTTTCAGTAGGTTTTTCTGGCGCCCCGGTTAGGAACCGATCTCTAGTCCTATGTCCCTTTCTGTTGGGCCATGTGAATTAGAAGCACCCCTTATTCTCACAACAGGTTGTGGCGAAAACTTGTTGGGATTGGATCTGTTGAAAAGATTGTATGCGACCTTGTACTGTTCTCCTTCGGGAGTACAGCTTACACTGGGTAAGAAAGTGGTTTCTCCAATGTACATGTCAAGGGAAAAGCTCCCAGCAGAATTGTCTTCTCTTCCGGATACACTTTGGGCTACTGGCTCTAATGATGTGGGTCTCTTGGAAATAGCGCCATATGTTATAACATTGAAAACTAATGTTAGAATGCCACGCATTCCCCAATACAAGATCTCTAGTGAAGGTGAAAAAGCGTTGTTAGCGATCACTTATGATCTGATTGAGAAAGATGTCATTGAGGAGACAGCAGGCAACATCAGTAATAGTCCTGTTCTGCCGGTTCTGAAGCGTACTGATCCTTCCCAGCCACCTGTGTACCGATTTGTGATTGATCTTAGAGAGGTCAATAAGATTGTTGTGCCACAATTTCCAGTCGTCCCTGATATCACTGCCCTATTGACTATGATTCCAGCTTCAGCCACTTGGTTCTCGGTGATTGACTTAAAGAATGCTTTCTTCAGCATCCCGATTGCCGAGGAGAGCAGAGATATTTTTGGCTTCAATTTAGGAGGCCGAAGTTTCCGCTTCAAACGCGCTCCTCAGGGCTACTGTGAAAGTCCATCAATATTCAGTCAGGCCTTGAAATCGCAGCTTGACACGATCGTTTTACCCGACGGCGCTACCCTTATTCAGTACGTCGATGATTTGCTAATAGCTGCAGATACTGAGGATATTTGTAGGGAAGCCACATTGTCGTTGTTGCGTCATTTATGTGATCTGCACCACAAAGTCTCTCTTTCAAAGTTGCAATATTGTCGACAAGAAGTGACCCACCTAGGTCACCTCTTATCGAAGGAGGGAAGGAAACTGACCCCAGAAAGAATTCAGGCAATTGCAAGATTGAGTGTCCCAAGGACACAGAGAGAAGTGCGTGCTTTCTTGGGCATTACATCATATTGCAGGCAATGGATATTGAATTTCTCCTTATTGGCCAAACCTTTGGTAGCATTAACTCGTAAAGATACACCGAAACCCATTCCGTGGTCTGAAGAGTGTCAGAAAAGTTTTTCCAAATTGCGTGATGCATTGTGTTCGGCTCCTGTGTTGGGTACCCCCGACTACAGTAAGCCTTTTACATTGTATGTCCATGAGAAAGAAGGTTGTGCTTTATCAGTTCTGACACAATCTTTCGGGGACAAACAGCGTCCATGCGCGTACTTTTCAGCGACTCTAGATCCGGTAGCTAAGGCATTGCCAAGTTGCTTGAGAGCCACTGCGGCAGCAGCTGTCTGTATTCGACAGTCTGCTGGGTTAGTAATGAATAACATGCTAATTGTCATGGTCAAACATGCAGTAGACATTTTGCTAAACAGAACAAGGACACAGCACTTAACTAGTGCTCGATTGTCAAGTTATGAGCTGACACTGTTAGCAAGTCATGTACATATAAAGAGGTGCGACACACTAAACCCAGCCACGTTATTGCCCATTCCAGTAGAGACAGATGAAGTCGAGGAACATGAGTGCTGTTTTAGGACAGAAGAAGAGACAAGAGGGAGAATAGATTTACAGGACACTCCTCTTCCTGAATGTGATGATACCTTATGGGTTGATGGTTCATGTTTCAAGTTGCCGAATGGCGATACGACTGCAGCATATGCTGTAACGACGTTGCATACTATTGTTGAAGCTGCACGTATCCCCCACAATTCCGCGCAAGCAGCAGTGTTGATTGCACTTACAAGAGCATGTGTTTTGGCAAAAGGGAAACAAGTGAATGTGTACACGGACAGCCAATACGCCTTTGGCGTGGCTCACAGTTTTGGACGTTTGTGGCGAGAACGTGGGTTTCTGATTTCGCATGGTGCTAAGATCCAGCATGGTCAGTTAGTAAATAAGCTTCTCGAGTCACTGACCTTGCCATTACAAGTTGCGATTGTGAAATGCAGTGCACACAAAAAGGTGACGGATGATGTTGGTCGTGGAAATGCATTTGTGGATGAAGTCGCGAAAGAAACTGCAAGGAATGTAATGAGCCGAATGTATGTTGCAGGCCCTGCGAGATGGATTGGTGATGTTGGTATGTGTGAAGATACGATTGAGAGTGTGAAGTCTATCCAAGCCGAAGCCACAGAGAAAGAGGTGAATGAATGGAGAGAAAGTAAGGGTAAATTGGATGCGAATGGTTGTTGGGTCGAATTGTCAGAACCTCAGAGATGGTTGTTACCCGATGCGTATGTGCTTGCCGTGGTGACAATGGCTCATGGAATGGCTCACATTAGCGTGAAAGGGATCTGTAAGTTGTTGGCTCCAGTATGGCAAAATGTTGGGATCCCTAAGTGTGCAGAGAATGTGGTCAAGAATTGTATGGTGTGTCTGAAATACAACCCTGGTAGAGGAACCCCAACTCCAGCTGGTCATTTTGCGCCTCCAACATATCCGTTCGAGGTTTTGCAGCTAGATTTCATCCACATGGAAAGGTGCAACAATCTGAAATACGTACTCGTTGTTGTTTGTGCCTTCTCCAGGTGGGTGGAAGCATATCCCCTTAAGGACAACACTGCCTTATCCACAGCTAAAGCCCTTGTCAAGGAATTCTTCCCTAGGTTTGGAATGCCTAGAATGGTTTGGAGTGATAATGGAAGTGAATTTGTGGGACGAGTGATGAAGAAAGTGTGTGAGGGGCTAGGCATACAACAGAAGTTCCACGCTGCAAATCACCCCCAATCAGCTGGACTAGTAGAGTGCTATAATGGCACGTTAAAACTGAAACTGGCCAAGATTCAAGCAAGTACAGGTCTTAAATGGCCTGACGCCCTGCCCTTGGCACTGCTATCCACAAGAATTACTGTTCACTCTAGAGTGGGACTTAGTCCACATGAAATTGTGTTCAGCCGCCCGGCCAACATATGGGGAGTGCCAAGGCCCACCAGGTTCAGTGAAATAGAGCATCCTGTACTGCTTGACTATCTGTATGAATTGACGGCTAAATTGCGTGTTTTACACCAACAGGTCCACGACATCCTACCTCAGGCCTCTGAAGCTCCAGGACACCCTATCGATCCTGGAACCTATGTCCTCGTGAAAAACTTCCAGCGGACAAAGAATGATGAGCCCCGTTGGACCGGTCCCCACCTAGTTCTCCTCTCCACAAGATCGTCGGTTCGAGTGGAAGGAAAGAAAAACTGGATCCACGGGACCCATTGCAAGAGGGTCCCGTTACCTCTGCCTTACGACCAGCGGGTCCAGGAAGGGATTGCTGACTCTGAGACCGAGACTTTGCCTCGCTTCTTGCTCTTTAGTGATGCACAGATAAAAGGAACAAACTCTGTACGCGAAAGTGACGACATTCTGCAAGGATCTGTGCCACCGTCAATGCGATTGGACACTACAGAGCCTGAACTTCTGTTTCAAGACCAAACGGCACCTGGTACCAATCGTTATAATTTGAGGCTGAGACCTATGACTATGGACAAATAAACCTTTTTTACTTTTTATTGTGCAGCTCTCTCATCTAGGAAACTTGCTCATTTTTGTTTTTTTTGAACCGCCATCCGGTTCTGCTGCTAGGGTCGCGGTTGCCACAGTCTTTGGAGTGCAGCTGGAGACGGTTAGGTCGACAGTTCTGGTCGGTTCAAGAGAGTTACCCTGGACTGACAGATGCACTCCTTAGCAGAAACAACTTCCCACCGCGGGCAGCAAATTAGGGAGGATGGAGTTTCCCAACATAGAGAGACCTACCAGATCAACGAACTTTGAAACCAGAATATGCACTGTAATGGCAAAAACACGATTTTTAATAGAATGCATTTTTATGTTGTGTAGTATAATGATGTTTTTAATTGGCTATGCTTTATACACCTTTCGAGTTTCATTTGCACCCACTACACAGCCCATACCTCCTCCTACTGTTTCCTCGCATTCTTTTCACCCCCTGCCCGAACATGAGTCCTCTAGGAGATTAGAATTTATAAATAACTCATTCGTTCAGCTCCTACACCAACACCAGTTTGTAGTGAACACAACAAATTGTTGGGTGTGTGGACTTATGCCGCACACGACAGATAAAGGTATCCCTTATTTTGTCTTGCCATTTAGCTACTATGGTTCTCTGTGGGCATTTCAAACAATGTTCCTATTTGCCCTCAAACCATATTCCTCACGTTCCACAGGAAGCAACTCGAGCAACAAGGCACTAGTTGCGGGAATCAGAAATATGAGTAGAGATATCGACACGTATAGAACGATTCCCAGAGACGAATTGCAGGCTTACAGTAGATGGAATATAACAAACTATGAAATTTCCTTGAGTGAGAGCCAGCGAGCAAAGAAGTCCTCCCCAATCTGGATAGTACCCCATCAGGGTCACCTATGTCTGCAGGGAAATGGCAAAAACCCCAGAGCTCAGCTAGGAAAGAGCATCTGTACCGAAACATATGTTTTCTCGTCTCAGACCTCCCCTTCATTCTTAGCAGCTAAGGGTACATATTTCATCTGCCATGATAGAGCATATACATGGCTGCCCCCTGACTTTTCGGGCACATGTTTTATCTCATTCCTGCTGCCACCCACCTACACGGCCGCGGCAG
Organism: Lissotriton vulgaris; assembly: GCF_964263255.1. Taxonomy (NCBI): domain Eukaryota; kingdom Metazoa; phylum Chordata; class Amphibia; order Caudata; family Salamandridae; genus Lissotriton; species Lissotriton vulgaris. Next base: position 144,332 of record NW_028250002.1, read on the forward strand.
ATTACCATAGGACAAGGACAGTTAGGGGTGTTGTGAGTAAAGACGACACTGCGGAACAGGAGTTTGGGGATTTCGCAAAAGGTTTTCTGCCGTTTTGGGGGCCTATGGTGAACAACAAGAACATTCGCCAATTGACGAGGGTAGTTGAATCCGCCGTGATTGAAACGGCTGGTGCCCTTAGTAACTTGACTGCGGAGCTCCAGTCGGACCGCCTTATGACTCTTCAGAACAGGGTTGCCCTAGATGTCATACTTGCAGATCGTGGTGGGGTATGTAAGGTGGTCCAATCCAGTTGCTGCATCTTCATCCCAGATAACTCTCCGACAGTATACCAGGCCATCTCCAAATTGCATAAGATCTCTGAGTCCATTCATGTGGACAAAAGAGACTGGTCCTTAATGGGGTGGTTCTGGGAACTGATATCTGCCTGGGGATGGAAGATTCTGATAGTCATTGGGATGGTCTTAGCCGTTCTGTTTATGTTCTGCCTGTGCGTGCAGTGTGCTCCTGCAATATGTGCCCTCTGTGCTACATCATGTGTAAGGAAACCTGTATCAAGAGGTAAACTAAGTAATAGGATGATGCTACAGCAGCATCTCAATGACTTTATGTATACAGACCTAGACTCAGATTAGCATGAGTATAGGTTATTGCCTATATAAGGGCAAAAGGAGGGTCTGTGGTACTAAAAATTCTGGACCCCGCTATTGTGTGGTACCGAAGCTCTGCATCCGTGTCATAAATATCATCGTACCATGACGATTTTGGTATCGGCAGATCGGTAATGATTGGGATACTATACATCAACATTTGCGTCATGATCGAGTGACGCAATCACCCTGAAATCGTAGTTTTTGTCTTTGAACCCTCGGGTTCCATTTTGTGAGCGGCATCCATTTTGTGATTGCCCTTACATAGTCAAAACGACCAAAGGCCGAATTCGATCTAAAAGGAAACGTACAACGTACACCTTTGCTGACTCCTCTGTGACCTGGGCGAGTTGACTCCACTGCCTCATGCCAAACCTGTTCGGGCAGTTCCTTTCCCAATGGCCGAACAAGATTAGTATCAAGGCATAACATGTCATAAACCGTTCATCGCATACAAGCTATGTTTTATCTCACACACACCTGTCCCTGTTTCTTCTTTATGACCTGTTTTACAAGGAGGAGGTGCCCGATTTTATTAGGGGTCTGTCGATATCTGATGAAAGTTCTGGGCCTTGCCGGGTAATCTATCACAAACTGGACAGACTGAAATGTGGGCTTGTCATCGTGACTCTGCTTTTTCTTTGTAGTGAAAATATGTATATGGTCAAACTGTAAAACAAGGAATTCTTGCCTGAAGCTCAATATTTTGTATAAAAAGAGAAGGCTGGTTCTGTAAAAACAAGCAGTCTCCTGAGAACATACATGCGCTTCATGTTATTGTACTTCTAGGATACCTGTTACTGGTTGCAGCCAATAAATAGATCTTTGCCATCACCTAGAAGACTCTGTGTTTCTGTGGTCCAAAACAGGAGGGACTCGAGGTCTTTGGGTGTTTCCCCCGGCACCGCCGGGTCCATAAAAACCCAGTACCTCACCAGAGGGAATATTTGGCGTTACCCATTACGGTAGAGGAAGTGACTGACGTGATCAAATCACTTCCGAACGGGAAGGCACCTGGCCCAGACGAGTACACAAATGAATTTTATAAACAATACGTAGATGTGCTTGCGCCTTATATGGTAGAAATGTACGGTGCAGCTTTCGACCGGGCAGAATTACCCCCTACACTTCGGAAGCTGTGATAATCGCCCTTTTAAAACCCTCCAAAGACCCGGAATTGTGCAACTCTTACAGACCGCTATCGCTTATCAATACTGATTCCAAAATACTCGCGAAATTACTGGCGGTTCGGCTGACTCCACTGATGACGAAATTGGTCCTCCCGGACCAGGCAGGGTTTATCCCTACGCGGGCAACATCCCATAACACTAGGACACTGTTTGCCCTCTCGCACTATCTTCAGCCTTCCACGAAGGCAGTGGCAGTCATGCTTAATGCCGCCAAGGCTTTCGATTCTATTGAATGGAGCTATCTGATTGCTATTCTGCAGAGAATGGGCTTCCCCAAACGTTTCGTACAATGGGTATCGTTGATATACACCAATCTGTGCGCCCGAGTTCGAGTGAATGGTTACGTCTCTGACATCTTTAATATAGAGCGAGGTACCAGGCAAGGGTGCCCGCTTTCACCCTTGCTCTTCACGCTAGCACTGGAGCCATTGGCCTGCCTGATCAGACAGAAATACAAATCGTCGGCCCTGCAGTTCCCTTCCAGACCACTTCATATCTCGCTGTACGCAGACGATATGTTGTTATACGTTCGCGATCCCAACACACATTTAAATCGGCTGCTGCGAGAGTATATCAAATTCGGGGTACACTCGGGATTGGCCATAAACTGGTCCAAATCCTCCATTATCCCTCTAACGGATACGACGACTCCCTTTGACACTGAATATCCGCTAGAATGGCAGAAAGATCCCATACGGTATCTGGGTGTGATGTATCATAGAGACCCTGAGGTGATTATCAGGTCGAACTATGGGTCAGCGATCTCCAAATTGGAAGACAAGGTACAGCGTTGGATACAATTGCCACTATCTTTGGCGGATCACATAGCGATCGTGAAAATGAATGTGTTACCTAAACTATTATACCTTTTTAATAACATCCCTATCACACCCCTTGGAGAGGTTTTCCGCCGCATAAAATCACTCGTACTAAAGCTCATATGGGCAGGCAAACAGGCTCGCGTGGATCTAACTCTTCCATATATCTGGGGAGGTTTCGGGGTGCCGGACTTTCTATTGTATTATTTATGTGCCCAGGCCCAATATGCTGCTTATTGGTACCACGAGTTACCGTACATCGCTCATACTGCCATTGAGGAAGGGGACGGGGAACCAATCCCATTGACAGCAATCCTGTCTCATGTCAGACAACCCCTTCATGCTCAAGACATCAACACTATCGACACCACAGTCAAAGCCTGGCAGAAACTGGGGCAACTGGCGCATAAGACCCCGCTATATGCACCTGCAATGCCATTACATCACCATCAGGCGTTGTCGGTCACAGGTGAAAAAGTGGGCATGTCACTATTACAACAAGTGGGCATAGAAAGAATGGGTGACCTGTTTCATGAGGGCACATTTCTTGACATTGAGGACCTAACATATATTCAAAACAAGTCGCCCATGTTCCACTTCACGCACCTCAGATTGAAACGCGCACTGAAAGAACTTTATCCTACATTCCCCAACGAACCAGATAGTTTAGACACACTACAGCTGCTCATTGAAACCCAAGACTTATCGCACCTAGTATCAAGACTATACTCCACAGCACAGGCTGAGATACCACACACCACTGAGAAGGCTAAAGCACGATGGGACACGGTATTAGAGGATTCACTGACAGACCAAGAATGGCAGCAAACTTGCGCATTAACACAAATCCTCACTCCTAATGGCAACCTCAGAATTATCCATTAGAAGTTTGTACATCAGGCGTACTACACGCCTGCGCGTATGTGTAAATTTGGCCTACAAGTAGAAGACAGGTGTAAGAGATGTGGGGTGGAGGGTGCAGATTTCGCACACTTGGCTTGGTCATGCCTAAAGGTCCAAGACTACTGGGCGGAGGTAACCACAACACTCTCTACTATGATAGGGGTAGAGGTAGAATGCACAATACGGTCCTGCCTGCTAGGAATCATACCACATCTTAAAGCCGCCAAACGCAAATTTTGTGTGATTTCCCTACTGTTGGCCAAAAGACAGATTGCACAATGCTGGCACAGTAGGAACGTGCCAAAAGCATCCAGATGGCTACACGACATGTCCAGCTGTAGAGATAAGCTGTTAACATACGAGGAAGAGCTACCGGTGAAATCTAGGCCCAAGAACTTTTGGGACTACTTCACGGATTATATGGGTACACTGGATGTGGACGCGCGTGAGTGATCCATATACACGAGTTACAATGTAAGGGTCGATGTTGTGATGGTTGTGTGCCGTACTGTCCCGTCGGATTGTACATGTCATGAATCATACAGATTACACTGTTGTGACAGCTGGATTGTAATGGTCTCATTTTCAGGTTTCTAAGTAATTGTTTTCTGTTTGTCGTTGGACATCTACAAAAGAACCATAAAACTGTAAGACTTCATGTAATGCATTAAGCCGCCGGACCTAGCGTTGTCGGCTGAAGGGCTGTGTAACTCCTTCATTGGCTTGTCCTATTTCTTACCTCGCAGCCGGCCCCAGGGTTGTAGGCTCCTGGCTGTGTACGATTATCAAATGACAATAAAGGTCTTGCAAGAAAAAAAAAGAATACAGTTTCTACCTTATCTGATAAATACCATCATGTCTGCAAAGGGCTCACCTACCATTATATATCACTCTCCTCCCCTACATTGTAAAGAGCATCAGGAAAGAAATTACTGGTGGGCGTGGCCAAGCAGCCTAAAATGGTGGCCGCGTTTTAAGCAAGCTGGTGTCAGCTCTGAGAATCCTGCTGAATCTGACCCTTAGGCGACCTTTTTCGGTCGCAAGCACACAAACAATGGTCCTTATTTTCACCCCCTTTGACTCACCTGAGCCAATCCAGGGAGTCTGTGATGAGAGAGATAATTCGGTGATCGACAACATGGGTGTGCATATGACCTGCCGGAAGACTGCCTGCCGGTGGCAAATACCACCTGGAGCTGTGAACCCACAGTGGCGAACACCCCTTTGCATCAACTCCTGGATGAGCGAGGGAGAGAAGACAGCTGATTAGCCGGGGTGTGGGACAAAGCTGTTTTCACTTCCAAGTGGTAGCCCGTAATACCGGAACGGGTACATTAGAGTGGAGGAGATGGGCTGCCGGGACGAGCCGACTATGGGGCAACCTTTTCTCTGATACAAAAATCCATAAGGTGGCCCGAACCCTTGTCCCCTTTGGCTTACCCAAGTCCATGCTGGGAGCCGGGGACAAGAGAAACGCATTTGTCCATACAACGCCCTGCCGTGAGACTGGCATGCCGGCAATGGACACAACCTGGAGCTGCAATCGCACAGTAGAGACCCACCTTTACCTCAGCATTGACTGTTGGGGCACAGCGAGGCTGAGGAGTCAGTCTCAAGAAGAAGAGAGATAAGGACCCCCTTTCACCTTTAGGCAACCACAAGAGTTTGTGACAGCCCAGCTGAACTGATGGACAAGGGTAGATGAGACAGACTGAGCAGCATGAGACTCCAGGACTACGATTGCAGCCTGGGTGGGTGGAAACCCACACAAGACATCTCGCCCCAAAGCCAGAAGACCTGCACACAGCTTCCCCCTCAGGAGGTGACCACCCCAGGAGCCCAAAGGGCCTGGGACACTACTACAGAAAACACTGGGCTTTGACGGTCACACAAGTACAGCAATACTCCATCTCCCCATGGTGTCTCAGGAGGATAGAGGGGGTGGCCCCTGTCCTGGACCCTCAAGACATGGCATCACAGAGACAAGCGTAACCAGATGTTCCCTGTATCTGGTGTTAGGGGGGGGACCCTCCTGTGCCCTTATGGCTGATGGGCCTGCCAGAGGACACGTAAGACCATCACCTGGAGAAATTCCTCATGGAATAGTAAAGACCCTGGATCCTGGATTGTGAGTATTCCCCCTACTTTGTTGTGCAAAGGGCACACAGGGGGCTTGCCCTAAGGCCTCCACCAGGGGGGACCTCCTAGAGCCATTGTCATCAGGGTACTGAATTTGTGAACTGATAATCTATCCTGTGGCAGGTACACCAACATCTAGACATCCATTGTATCAACTCCAGGGTTATGCTCTTCTCCGATTACACAACTAAAGTGCAGCTGCTTTGTAAATTATTCCTAGAGGTTAAGTAGAAAGTCAGGGCTGTGGACATTCAATATATACTGATGCAACCTGCCAAACTGAAATGAATGTCTCAGTGGAGAACCATTTTCTTTGAGAGCCCGGAAGAGGCATGGGACTGAGCAGCGGAGAGGAAATAACTGCCCATATAAACATAGGAGCCAATGACATCTCGGGAGACCGTAGGGGGTCAACCATCCCACCCTAGAAGGAAATGCAGCAGACTGATAGGAGGGCAACTCTGGTCACAACCAGAGGACAGACATAGGGCATCCTCTTCATAGAGCTCGGGTGATCACCGGGAAGGGGACCCTACTAGTAGATGATGAGAAGTTATTCAGCGTTATAGAGGGGAAGTTTGGTCCCCTTCCTACCTTTCCTCCATGTATAGCTACAGATTTCTTCTCATTCACTGATGGAGAAGAGACACATTGCCTCCTGAGAGAGGGGCTTGCATGCGGTGAAGCTATACAAGACTATGGTGATTACTTTCTGCCGACTTCCCCCCTCCCACTCCGTCCCACCCCACCGCTGTTACCTGTGCCAGCGAACCCTGAAGTTGGGTACTTTAGGGCTGATTTCAGTTGCAACACTATGCCTCACGCAAGACACATTACACGGCCACGGGCCCTAGTCAAACGGGCTCAACGACTCGCCTTTACCTCTGACAACAACACCATTACAATGGGCTTTGCACAATGCATTTCCGTGGCGGCAATGCCACCACGGAAAGGCATGCGGAGACTCCCTGCGGGGGCCCCCTGCGGGCCCCCTCGGAGTCCGTGGCTTGGGGGGTGCACATGGGGGGAACCATGTGTGCAACATGGCAGGCACCGTGCGGTGCCTGTCATGTTGCGCTTTGCAAAGTGCAACGTGCACTTTTACCATTGCGGTGGGCGGAGATTCCTGCTCCGCCCGCCGCAATGGTAAACATACAGGATGGTCCCGCCTGTGTGGCGGGCGCATCCTAATGCCATTGTTGGGACCCCCGCACTGTGAGCGGGCGGTCCACTTCTCCGTTAGGGTGGCGGGCGGCCAAAGCCCGCCCGCCATCCTAATGGACCCCTAAAGGTTTTCTCCATGTACAACAAGAATAAATCCCATATATAGGGGGATCTATTATCTATTATAAGTTATCTATTACAAGGTCTAGTCTTTTAGCAATCTAATGCTGGGCAAGGTCGTATTACAACCATCATATTACAGCGAGTTCATATGGGGACCTAGGGCAACATCCTTTTGCGGATTAACACTGTTTGTGAACAGATCATAGGTTTTGTATATTGTACAGTTCTCTGTAAAAAAAAACGTAGCACTATCATATTGTTCTACAATTTGCACACAATCAAATCTCCTTAGGCCTTAAAGACGGGTGCCCCAGGAGGCAGTTATAGGCCTTTAGTGAGGCACTATACTCTATAACATGAGTTTTCATATATCAAGTAAAGACGAAGTAACAAGGTGCATCATGAGGATAGAAATCCCTCCCGAGCGTGCTGTATTAAGCCTGCCATAAAAAGCTCCAAACCCTCATTCTGCTCATCAGATCCCATCCCTCCCAATTTTATAAACAACAAGAAAATTCAATATAAGTGTTGGACTTGGCCCTTTTTGCAGGGTCATCCCTAAACTTTTTGCCTTCCTCCTCTATTTTTTCTGACCTGTTGTTGGTTGTTTTTTGACTCTGGGCACTTTACCACTGCTTATCAGTGCTAAAGTGCATATGCTCTCCCTATTGTAAATTGATGTATGGATTAGTGATTCCATGATTAGCTGATTTGGTTTACTTATCAGACCCTAGTACAGTGCACTGAGTGTGCCCAGGGCTTGTAAACCAAATGCTGTTAATGGGCTTGCAGCACTGGTTGTGCCACCCACAGAAGCAGCCTGTAAAAGTGTGTCTCAGGTCTGCCATTGCAGAGCCTGTGTGCAGTCTGCTACTGCCATGTTGACTGGGCAAGTGCACCCACTTGCCAGTCCCTAAACCTTCCCTTTTCTTCATATCAGACACCCTTATGGTAGGCCCCAGGGCAGGGTGCATTGTAAGTATAAGTTAGGACAAGCCCTGTTGTGTGTGGCATGTCCTAATAGTGAATTACAGCAATTTTCGTTTTTCACTATTGCAAGGATACCTGTTCTCCATGTGCCAGAATGGGCAGTTAGATTAAACCTCTTATAATTCTAACTGACTCAGAGGACATGGTAGAAATTCAAGTTTAGTACGCCTGAACTCAGAATGATAAAATACATATTTTAGCGAAGTTGGTTTTAACATTCTGTGTTTGAAAATACCACTTTTAGAAAGTAGGTATTTTCTTGTCTAACTACCCAAGCCTGCCTCTACTAGTTTGTGTATTCCTTGTCTGGAGTTTGAGTGACAGGGCTGGGGGATTCCAGGAGACAGGATGAGTCAGCCCAGTGGTGAATATAGAGATCTGCATCTAGATGGGTGGGAGGAGTTGCACTTGGGACCTGAATAGGGCTGCGCCTGCCTTCCACAATGCCGGCTCCACCCCCTGTGGTGCGTCTGATGTCTCTACCCTGCACTGTGAAAAGAGAGAAGGAGTCATGCCAACAGATGCTCCAGGGCTGTGCCTTTCCTCCACAATGCTGGCTCCAACTCCTGTGGGGCGTCTGATGTTTCTGCCCTGCACTGTGAAAGGAGAGAAGGAATCATGTCAACAGAGTGCTCCAGGGCTGTTCCTTTCCTCCGCAATGCTGGCTCCACCTCCTGTGGGGCGTCTGATGTTTCTGCCCTGCACTGTGAAAGGAAAGAAGGAGTCATGTAAATAGAATGCTCCAGAACTGGTTTGGACTAGGCAAAACCCCCTCTGCCCTCAGAGGACAAATAATTTTGGGGTATAAATATTGGGACCCTCATCCCAAGAAATTAGATCACTTTTGGACAACAAGAAAAAACCTTTGCTGAGGAGAGGAACCTGACGAAACTGAGGAAAGACTATCCCTAAGCTGAAGTGCTGCTTGGGGGACTGGCCTACAGTGGTTGCCTGACTGCCAAAGAAAGGTGAGAGGAACTTTGTGTGTACTTTCATCAACTTGTGTAAGGCTCTCCAAGGGCTTGCAACAGAGCTTGCCTCCTGCTGAAGTCTCAGGGACGGCAATTGCAAAAACAACAAGTGATGGACCGAATGTGGATCAATGTCACACATTCACCCCAGTCAAAAGATCTGGGCCCAAATCCATCGTTTTTTTGCACTCCACACCACCCTGGGTTAGACAATGGCGATATGCAAATCAGCTCTGACCCTGTTGCCCCATGGGAACAGTCCAGTCCGAACTACAAAAGCCATGTCCTTCCCAGAACGGAATCAAGCATCCGAGGAACGGACCGGTTTCGAGGTAACACCTCTCATCAGCCCGGCTAGCTTGATTCCAAGTGGTGTGGAGTGCCTGGGACCCACGTCTGGGCATCCCAAGCGCACTTAGGGCGGCAATTGCAAAAACAACAAGTGATGGACCGAATGCGGATCAATGTCACACATTCACCCCAGTCAAAAGATCTGGGCCCAAATCCATCGTTTTTTTGCACTTCACACCACCCTGGGTTAGACAATGGCGATATGCAAATCAGCTCTGACCCTGTTGCCCCATGGGAACAGTCCAGTCCGAACTACAAAAGCCATGTCCTTCCCAGAACGGAATCAAGCATCCGAGGACCGTACCGGTTTCGAGGTAACACCTCTCATCAGCCCGGCTAGCTTGACTCCAAGTGGTGTGGAGTGCCTGGGACCCACGTCTGGGCATCCCCAGCGCACTTAGGGCGGCAATTGCAAAAACAACAAGTGATGGACCGAATGTGGATCAATGTCACACATTCACCCCAGTCAAAAGATCTGGGCCCAAATCCATCGTTTTTTTGCACTCCACACCACGCTGGGTTAGACAATGGTGATATGCAAATCAGCTCTGACCCTGTTGCCCCATGGGAACAGTCCAGTCCGAACTACAAAAGCCATGTCCTTCCCAGAACGGAATCAAGCATCCGAGGACCGGACCGGTTTCGAGGTAACACCTCTCATCAGCCCGGCTAGCTTGACTCCAAGTGGTGTGGAGTGCCTGGGACCCACGTCTGGGCATCCCCAGCGCACTTAGGGCGGCAATTGCAAAAACAACAAGTGATGGACCGAATGTGGATCAATGTCACACATTCACCCCAGTCAAAAGATCTGGGCCCAAATCCATCGTTTTTTTGCACTCCACACCACAGCAGACTTCACCCACTGGCTCCTCAAGAGTTCTCCTGAAGTGCCTGCAGTTGTGTTGGACTTTTTAGGGACTTGCGCGTCGCAAGGAGCTGGTAGCACGACTCAAGATCGAGAAGTGTGTCGCAGAGCTGCCTCTTCACAACATGAGGTGCCTCGCATCGCCAGAGGAGAGTATCGATGTTGCAGCAGATGCCGCCGCCTCACCGGGAAGCGTGTCGTAGGAGTAGAGGATCGACGTTGTATCAGTCGCCGCCGCATCTCCGAGTAGCATGTCGCAGGGCCTGTCGCCGCTCATCGCCGGAGAAGAGGATCGACATTGCAGCAGATGCCTCCGCATTACCGGGAAGCGCGTCGCATCAAGGAGAAAGCACCATCTTTATTTCTTTGCACCGGATCTTAGCTGCATTTCCATCGTTGCAACACTTTCGTTGCCCTTCGTGTCGCATCTTAAGGTACATAGACTCAAAGTGTTGCATTTTAAGAACTAAAGAGAACTAAGCTAAAACGACCATCTTAATTTTAGGATTGTGAATTTTTGTTGGTAGTGGTCTTGTGATAAGCCTATATAAAGAATACTTATTTTTTATATAAAACCTGTGTGGTATCCATGTGTAGTGTTGTCACTTGATTACTGTATGTGTTCACAAATGCTTTACACACTGCCTCTGAGATAAACCTGGCTGCTCGTGCCAAGCTACCAATAGGGTGAGCAGGGGTTCTTTTAGGAGTATACCCCCCTTACCCAGACTAGAGGCAAGGGGCCCTATTTGTCACAAGTACCTACCTGGGCCAACTACAGACCCCCAAATCTAACAATAAGAAAGGACATTTTGAGACACACAGCTACGGGGTTTGTTTACTAATTACCTTGTCTCTTACTTATGCCAGAGAAGCCATATGATCCTCAGTTACATCTCTTCCTTCTTAGAATGAGTCAGGAGTCGAAAAAATCATTTGGGGTAAAAAGCGAAAAATCTCCTGCGAGTTAGGGGCTTAGATACTCTTTCACTTTTTTTTTACTTTGTTATTTATTTCCTCAAGAAAGATGTATGTGCCCATTACCCTGCTCAAGGACACTACATAATAATTGAAACAGTGAGATTATTTTTGTCCATTGAAACATCCCAAATAACGAAGATGGTTGAAAATAGTTGAAGAAGATTCATAAATGTGATCAGCATGGATTTCGTTTTTTATGGTGATTTGTGTAAATGTGGTTTCTTAGATTCTTCATGGCTTTTTAATGGCTGGCATAAGCGTTTACATAAACAAGGGACAAATTAGTAGGCTTGAGTGACAAAAAATTCCACAGCACTCCGCGGAGGTGCACAAGCAGCAGAGTGAGATAAGTCATGCTGCTGATTTTTACCACAAGAAGTAAAACAGCGTGAACAGCACCACAAGCAGAGCAAGAGGAGCAAGCTTCTTTCTGCCAATTGAAAACATGTTTAACTTGAGTGGCAGCTTCCTCAATGCAAGTGGCCGGTTTTTCAACGTGAGCAGTAACGATCTGCTGTGACAACCCATGTTGAGGATTCTCGCCAAGAGATAGTCTAGCCTTGGTGAACCAGGAGAGAGGAAATACTCCACTGCATGCCACTTTGCAGAGTTTTTCAGATCTCCGTGCTCTGTGCGGGGCACAGAGTGGGAAATACTCTGCAAACTCCGGAAGTGCAGCAGAGTTTACTGCCCAGCTAATAAACAGAATTCTTTTCTTCATGTTGCTTCTCTTGCACATGTCTGAACCAAGCAAATTCATAGACAAAGACCAGTGTGTCCCTGTGTTTCAAATTTGGGAATGTGATTTAAGAAACATGTTCCACCCAAATCTTAAATTCTGCATTAAAAAACCTTGCTGAGTGTGCCTTTTCAAGAGTGTTGCAATATGCCCCACACCTACTTAGTTTTAAAACTCTATCTTGAAGGATTATGCCAGTCATGTAGCCAAGAATATATGATAGCTCTCATTAAAGGCAAGAGTATGGATTTTCTTTATTTAATTTATTATGTTCCAAGGGCACCTTAAAATGCATAACAAACAAAAAATGGACAATGTTTACCTTCAGTTAAGTGTGGGTAAGAACATTCACATTACACATATTTTTTGTGTTGAAAATTTGAATTGAGTTTTATAATATAATACAAGTTAATAATAAGGCATCAATAAGTGGTTAATAAATACAATACTAAAAAAAGATATCAATGGAGGTATAACATTTGCTGTTGAATAAAACAAATAAATATGGAATTCATAAATAGGTATATAATAAATGTTTATTTAAATAAATATGTAAAGAAAGGAAATGGTGAGGGATCCTCCATAAATGTGATCAGTGATATCAGTCACAGTGGTCAGAATCGAAAGATTGCATTTCGGCTGGAACCTGAAAGTTGAAAGGTACAAGGTCAGATTGGTAAAGTAGGCAATTGCCCATCCTCACAGTCTAGCAAGCAACGTGGAGGCACCATGAGCTCATAAAATATCTTTTGCCTTGCTTTAAATGTTGGCTTGCAAATAATTTAAATAACTATAAGTAAGGTAAAGGGGGAGTTAGCTGGGAAGAGATTATGCCTCTTTAAACACTACAAGAGGTAAGACAGTTCATAAAAATGTGCTTCCATACAATATTGTACTCCAGTAGCGGCCTCATCTCTTCTCCAGTGTCACAACCTCTCCCACGCAGGAGCTACTCCACAGAATTCTACTACTCTTTGAAGTCTCTAAACAGCCAGTAGGAGTTTTGTACTCATTCAGATTATTTATAACAATCTGACCGCGACCTGATAAACACCAGTCTTAGACTCTAGGGGGCAGATAATGTTACTTACCCATCGGACCCCCCTTGCATCTGAACTAGATTTGCAGAATTATTTTGCTCTTCTGTGGCAATCCCAAAGCATCCATATAGGGATGACAGTCAAGCTCTTGGGAGCTCTATTCTCACATGATGCATGTAATTAATTCATATAAACAAAGTCTTTCTCTTTTAAAAGGTTTTGCACCCAATCTTAATCAACATAAATGTGTTTCTTATATGATGAGGACTGCTTTGAATGACCCTACCCCAGAAACGCTCCTTCTACAGCACCATTGGGATGTGAGCCTCAGTCTCTCCATGTCGTATGTTGATTTAACTTTTTCCCAAGACTCTTGAAAACCTATGCATTTACTTCTTTTTCTACACACCCAACTGTAATGTAATTTAAAACATTAATCAAATGTCTTCCATCAGAAGTGGTTCTGGAATTCTAAGACTATGAAGGGCCGATTGTATTCTTTAATATCTAGGACAAGAATATTGTGGCACAGTAAAACAGTGGACAAAATATAGAGGGACAAAATATCGAATGGTAAATGCACAGAGGGATGTATACATTTGCCATTATTAACGCCACATAAATGAAGATATATGTGTATGTTTTTTTTGGTACACAGATGTGGAATTAGGTACAGAAAATCTATGCAAATACCTTTTGACATTTTGTCTCTCGACTTTTTGTCTCACAATATTCATGTTCAGAGACACATTTGGAAGGCCAAATTATTGAACACAGTGAAAATGATGCAACATAATGTAGTGCATTCTGTGATAATACTATTTTGCTGTTTCATCACATATTAATGCTGTTCTCACAAGACGTTCTGGCTCTCTAGTACCAATATAACACTTGGGTGAAACAATCAGGTGAGTAGTTAACGTTTGCCACCGCGCAGCACCATGTGTTATATTTGATCCTTCTAAACAAGCCAAACATTTATTTGTGGAAAACTGCAAAGTGTGTACCATAGGATGGATTATTTGGCAAGTAAAGCAAACCCATAATTGGATGGGAGAAACCCCTGGATACCCTCATGGGTGACAAGCACTGCTTTACAAATCCACCTTACATTTACATTACATTCCAGAGACCACATTGATTAGTAACGGTTAGTTGTGTGATTCTTTCAATTGGATAGTACTCACACTCTCTCTCACATTGACAGAAAAAAGCATCAAAATCTTACCTCGCCCTCTGTAGATAGTATGAACTCGCACAACCTGAGAGTGCTGTTCATCATTTTGATCATGTTCTCAAGCTGATAGATAGAGAGAATGGAAACAAGAAGGCTATTTAGACTTGTAAAACTGTTGATATATTTCTCTCTAAAATGGCAAAACTGGTTGATCCTAGGTAATACGATAGGATAGTATTTATAAAGCGCACTTATACCAGCTGGTGTCAAGGCGCTAAGTGAACAGGGAGAAGTGACAGCAACAACAACCTGCTAGGAGGCAAATAACCAGGGGCCAGATGTACGACCGGGGCATTTAGCGACTTGCAAATTACGCTCAATTTCGAGTCGCAATTTGCGAGTCGCTAAATGCCATGTACAACAGTGTCAGAGACACTGTTTGTGATTCCCAATGGGGTTGCACAATACATGCCTCATCAGTATTCATGAGGCACTCGCAGTTTGCGACCCCAGTAAGAATGGCTGGCCTTCAAAGGTATGGCGACTTGCTCGACTTAGAAGACCTCCATGTCTGAGACTGCTTTTCAATAAAGCAGTTTTTTTTAAAACCCAGCCCCTTTTCCTTTTCCTTAAAGGAAAACTGGATGTGTTTACAAATTAACGTTTTTGTTTTCCCCTGCATTTGCAAAGTGGAAGGGTCCCCTGGGGACACCTTCTCATTTGAGAGTGCATTATCACCCTCTTGAAGAGGGCGGTAAATTGTGAGTGTTTTGTGACTGCAATTGCAATCGCAAAACATCCTTACATAGGGTAGCAAATCGCAATTAGGAAGGGACACCCTCGGAATGCCCCATCCTAATTGTGAGTTGCAAATCCTATTTATCAAATTGCAAATAAATTGCTACTTGCTAAATAGGGTTTGTACATGGCCCTATTAGATTTTGCATGTGCAAACAGGTCGCTAACCCATTTGTGCATGCAAAAATGGGTCATGCATCTGGTCCCAGGTCTTCAAGAGCTTCCTAAAGACCGGAAGGGAGTCTGCCTTGGATATCAGAAGGGGCAAAGATTTCCAGAGTTTTACGGCTGCCACAGAAACGGAGCGGCCACCCCACTTGCACCTGCGAAATCTGGGAGTGACCAATTTTTTAAGAGAAGATTTTTTTATTCTTTTCTCAAAGCCAATGCCAGCTGTTTCCTTTGTCTAGTTTAGAAGTGAGGCAAAATTTGATCCTAGAGTGAAATGGAATTTTTGAGCCCATAAGTTCTTGCTTGTCCACAAGTAGGATCAACCCAGTGTATTGTTTTCTCATCTCTCACAGAAGAGGTTAGTCTAGTAGTCAAGACAATTGTTTTAATTAATCCCTGTTACCAGCAGGAGATAGATTCCAACTCTGTCTGTTTACTCTATGCACTAAAACCGTCTTTGAAATTAAGAAATCAGCTCTAGCTTTCTAAGGGTACCAGTGGCTGAGAGACGGATTGAGTTGCTACACCATTCACTCCTTGCTAGTATCGTAAAGAATTCCTTTGTTTCTGAGAATGGAGTGCATTTTCCACAGGCAGTTATTCCTGTGATATCTTGCAGATTTACTTAGATTTGTGAAGATGGAATGGAAGAAACAGAGTCCGAGAGAGGAGGCACATAAACATGATGTTATGGTATTTTAAAGAAGACTCACATGTTTCTCAGCTGCTAAGGTGGGGATGTTGAAGGCATCTCTGTGTTCCGGTGGTGTTACTTCTTCAAGTAGTTTATATGGATACTGAAAATATAATAAAAAAGATCAGCATTACCAAGACCATTGTCAACAAATGTGGACTGTTATAAGTTTCCAGAGATGGAAGTCATGAAACGCTGCACACCTCAAACAACTAAAAATGGAGAAAAAAAATTGTACAAGTAACTGCATACTATGCTTGCTTCCTATTTTGGCATTTCACATCCATAGCACCTTGTGTTCATCACCTTTTAAAGTAGAAGATATGTGTGAGTGAAATGTTTCTATTTGTGAGTAAATGATCAAAGATGCAGAAATAGTGAATAATGGTGAGCTGGCAGTGTACAAGTGTACTGCTACTAGAAGTGCTCACTCTGCTCTTTACTCAAGAAATCTTATATGACTCCTAAACAATACATTTTCTACCTTTTTCTACCTTATTGATGAATACCATCCTGGCTCCAAAGGGATCATCTACCATTGACATATCACTCTCCTCAACTACATTGTAAAGAGCATCAGGGAAGAAATTACTGGGGGGGGTGGCCAAGCACCCTAGGATTGTGGCCACATTTTTAACAAACTGGTGTCTGCTCTGAGAATTGTGCTGAATCCGACCCTTAGGCGACCTTTTTTCGGTTGCAAGCACCTGAACAATGGCCCTCATATTCACCCCCTTTGGCCCATCCAGGGAGCCCGGGATGAGAGAGATCATTTTGGTGATCGACAACATGGGTGTGCGTATGGCCTGCCGAGAGATGGCCTGCCGGTGGCAAACTCCACCTGGAGCTGTGAACCCACCGTGGCAAACCCCCCTTTGCATCGATTCCTGGGATGAGCGAGGGAGAGAAGACAGCTGATTAGCCGGGGTGTGGGACAAAGCTGTTTTCACTTCCAAGCGGTAGCTCGTAATAGCGGAACGGGTACCTTAAAGTGGAGGAGATGGGCTGGGCGCTATAAGTAGCCAGGACTGCAACTGCATCCTGGAAGAGCTGACTATGGGGCAACCTTTTCTCTGAGGCAAAAATCCATGAGGCGGCCTCCGCGCTTTTCCCCTTCAGCTTACCCAAGCCGGGGACAAGAGAAACGCATTAGGCAAACAACGCCCTGCCGTGAGACTGGCATGACGCTAACGGACACAACCTGGAGCTGCAATCCCACAGCAGCGACCCATGTTTACCTCAGCATTCACTCTTGGGGCACAGCGAGTCAGAAGAAACAGTCACATGGAGAAGAGAGGTAGGGACCCCCTTTCACCTTTAGGCAGCCACATGGGCTTGTGACAGCCCAGCCAAATTGGCGGACAAGGGTAGATGAGACAGACTGAGCAACATGAGAATCCAGGACTACGATTGCAGCCTGGGTGGGTGGAAACCCGCACATGACGTCTCACCCCAAAGGTAGGAGATGGGCACACAGCTTCCCCCTCAGGAGGTGACCCCCCAGGAGCCCAAGATCCTGGGAGACTACTACAGCAAACACTGGTCTTGGACGGTCAAACCAGTACAGCAATACTCCACCTCACTGTGGTGTCTCAAGAGGATAGAGGGCGTGGCCCCTGTCCTGGACCAGCGTAGGCAGATGTTCCCTGTATCAGGTGTAGGGGGTGACCCTCCTCTGCCCTTTTGGCTGGTGGGCCTCCCAGAGGGCATGTAAAACCAGCACCCAGAGAAATTCCTCATGGAATACTTCAGACCCTGGATCCTGGATTGTGAGTTTTCCCCCTACTTTGTTCTGGAAAGGGCACACAGGGTGGTTGCCCTAAGGCCTCCGCCGGGGGGGACCCACTAGAGCCATTGTCATCAGGGTACTGAACTTTGTGAACTGATAATATATCCTGTGGCAGGTACGCCAACATCTAGACATCCATTGCACCAACTCCAGGGTTATACTCTTCCCTTATTACACAACTAAAGTGCAGCTCCTTTGTAAATCTTTCTTAGAGATTAAGTAGAAAGTCAGGGCTGTGGACATTCAATATATGCTGATATAACCTGCCAAATTGAAATTAATGTCACAGTGGAGAACCATTTTCTTTGAGAGCCCGGAAGAGGCCTGGGAGTGAGCAGTGGAGAGGAAATAACTGCCCATATAAACAAAGGAGCCAATGACATCTCGGGAGACTGTAGGGGGTCAACCATCCCACCCTAAGAAGAAGTGTAGCAGACTGATAGGAGGGCAACTCTGGTCACAACCAGAGGACAGACGTAGAGCATCCTCCTCAGACAGGAGAATTTTGGTACCCTTCCTTCCTTTCCTCCATGTATAGCTACAAATGTTGTCTCATTCACTTATGGAGAAGAGACACATTGCCTCCAGATAGAGGGGCTTGCTTGGAGCGAAGCTACACAAAACTATGGTGATTACTTTCTGCCGACTTCATCCCTCCCACCCCTTCACACCCCACCGCTGTTACCTGTGCCAGCCGCGCCTGAAGTTGCGTACTATAGGGCTGATTTCGGTTGCAACACTATGCCTCACGCAAGACACATTACACGGCCACGGACCCTAGTCAAACGGGCTCAACGACTCGCCAAGACCTCTGACAACAAAACCATCCACTAAAAGCTGTTGTCTTGCAATGTCAGTGGGTTGCTGGATAAAATAAAATGCACAACAATTCTCAATAGGTCCACAAGCTGACCCTGGTGGTTCTATTGTTGCAAGAGACATATTTGCTTGGGAGTAGGGGTTCCTTTTTGGTACAGCATGGCTTTAACTGCGTATATCATGCAGGGTTTACTAGGTGCTCAACAAGAGTTACCTTTCCCCTGATGGTCACGCATGCTATCTGAGACACCATGGATAGATATGTGGTGGTTACTCAATTCCTGAATGGCATCCTATGGATGGTAGTGTCTGTGTATATTTCACCGAACCAGCAGGCGACCACAATGAAAGATCTGATGACAGTTATCACCACAGTCTCGGAGTGGGACCTTATTGTAGCAGGCCACTTCAATAATGTCATGCACCCACAACTTGATGTGAAATGAGAGGCTCAACCCTGGTGCCATGGGTGGAGTCCCTGATGCTTTGCAATCAATGGAAAGCAAAGAACTAGTCAGTATGTATTATTTTCACTGCTGGACTCCGATTTCTCAGAAGGGTACCATTGGACCACTGACCGATTTAACTAATTGGGGATGCCTAGGTCTAATACGCACTGAAACCTTCAGGTTGGGTGACTGAGGTATGTTAGATTTTTGGAACACATGAAGGAAAAGATATAACTCTACCTCAGAACAAACTCCACAACAGATGTCTCCCCAATCACATTGTGGGAGGGAAGGAAAGCAGTTCTTCAGGGGAACACAATAGCAGACCCTGCATGGGCAGCAGTGTCCGATTCTCAAAAACAGCGAGAATATGGGAACATTGCTACACAGGTATGCAACCAACTCTGGTAGACTGGTTTGTCCCATAGACACGGGGCCCGACAGTGAGGTGACACACGATGCTGAGGCAATCGGCAATGACTGCACACATTACTATGAGAAACTTTACCAATCAAACACGTCGGCAAGTGGAGCAACAACACCCCATAGCTGCGGACCTGATCATGCTGCAGGACTTGGATGCACCTCTGTCGAAGGAGGAATTATTTTCAGCCTTGCAGGAGATGCATTCTGAGAAGGTGCCCGGTTCAAGTGCAGAAAAGGTTACACCAACACTACTCTCTCACTTCTTTACAATGGTCGAAGCTGCAGGTACAGCTATGATAATTCCCTATCATATCTAGGGGGCCTCAGTTGTAGTTTTCCCCAAACCATATAGGCCACCTACAGACTGTGCATTTTACAGCCTGATTCCCCTAAGTAATATTTAAACCAAAATATTTGCAAAGGCCGTAGCACCAGGGTACTGAAACAGGTGAGATTCCTAGTGATGCAACTGGACTTAGAGAAGGCCTTCGACTCAATTGAATGACCTTTCCTCCACGCATCATGGAAAAGATTAATTTTGGCCCTAAAGTCCTTCAGTCTGTAAAGATGTTATACACAGTGCCATGTGATAGGGTCAGAGTGAACACCATTTACTCACAACAGTTCCAGCTAGGCAGAGGCCACTGGCAGGGCCACCTGCTGTCTACTCTCCTGTTCGCTCTTGTGATTGAAACACTGGCCAAATAGATCGGGGGATGCGCAGGTTTGGGGCTTGAGGTGGGGTGTAGAATTAGGGTACTGCATCTCTTTGTATGTGGTATGATGTCCTCCTTTATATTCAGCACCTAAACCAACTGATCCTACAGCTGATTTGCATTCTAGAAATCTACAAAGAAGAAACAGGCCTGAGAGTGAACTGGGGGAAATCAGTCATAATCCCTGTGGTGCCATTCCTCCAGAGTTACTTCCAGGTGATCTGGAGCATTTAAATAGTTGGTGTTTGACCTGTCAGCCCGAGGGTGGTCTTCCCCAATCTTTTTGCCTCCACATTTGGCTGAATCTATTGTTGGTCCTAAGACTCTGAGCGCTTTACCACTCTGAATCAGTGCTATAGAGCATGTGCTTCTTCCTTAAACATGTGTATAATTGGTGTATACTTAATTGACCTGTTTATTTAACTTGTAAGTCCCTTGTAAGGTGGTATATCATATACCCAGGGCCTGTAAATGTAGTGCTACTAGTGGGCTGCAGCTCTGATCGTGCCACCAACAGAAGAAGCCTTTCAAACCTCTCTCAGGCCTGCAACTGCAGTGCCTGTGTTTGCAGTTTAATGCTACTTTGATTTGGCATTTAGAACTACTTACTAAGCCTTAAACTCCCCCTTTATTACTTATAAGTCACCCCTAAGGTAGGCCCTATGTAGCCCTAAGGGCACAGTGTATGCAAGTAAAACGTAGGACATGTACTTTTCTGTTTTGCGTGTCCTGATAGTGACAAACAGCATATTTCACTTTTCACTACAATGAGGCTTTTTTGTGTTTCGTATGTTTGGAATGGTAGTGATAAATCCTACTTACTGGTGAAGTTGAATTTAACATTGCTATTTTAGAAATGCCGCAATGCTTTAAGAAAGTATGCAAAAGAAACAATTGCTGGACAGAATGCTGGACAATGCAAACATTCACCCCCGGTCACAAGGATCTGGGTTTAATCTATCATTCTTTTGCTTACCACACCACCCCAGTTTGGACCCAGCCATATGCAAATCAGTCAAGCGAGAAAACCAAATTGCACAAGCACCCTCTTAACAGTCCATTAATCTATGAACATGAATGTGGTCATTTCCGAGGTTATTGCACCAACATTAATTCAATGGTTCGATGTCAATGTAAAATATGGATCCAAAACCGAATCTTGTTCTTAAAGTTCTTTATTATTCAAATAGGTTAAAAGATTCCCAGCTTATCATTGCTGACACGTGTTTCGCCCTCTCCAGGGCTTTTTCAAGGCTATCTTATTCTGGTCTTATGCTGCTCTGGTCTTGTGCTGCTCTGGCATCGGACTGGTTTGTAATCAAAAGGATGCTGGTACGAAGCGTTTTATGCGAAACCTATTGGAAGTTTTGGTCACAGCGAGCTATTAAGCAAGTAGGTTCCCTTTAGGTAACACGGATCTAGTTTAATCCCTCATGGATCATTGAACGAACAGAGCTGATTTGGATTAGTCTTGTTATGAGGGTGCGTCTCACTGCGTGGAGATACATCCTATCTCATTAGATGAGAATTTCTTAAAGACCTTGATAAGTTTGTTATGAGGGTGCGTCTCGCTGCGTGGAGATACGTCCTATCTCATTAGATGAGAAATTCTTAAAGACCTTGATAAGTCTTGTTCATGTTGTTTCCGGGCGCCGAGTCTCCACTGCAGGGATGAGAAACACTACCACCATTTTGTTTGTATAAATATGCAAATCAGTCTTGACCCTGTTCCTTATGGGAGCAGTCCAGCCTGAACTGCCAAGCCAGGTTCAAGACTGATTTGCATGTAGCTGGGTCTGAACTGAAGTGACGAAGTGAGCTAAAGAATGATGATGCATTCATCCCAATCTGTGACAGGGGGTGAGTGTCTGAAAAGTGTCAGCGCTCCGTACATCATTTCCTTGTGTTTGCTTTGTTCACAATAAGAAAGTAGACATTTATCTGCACATACTGCGTTGTGTGCCTGACAGCCCATCTCCAATAATTGGAGTAAGTGACAGCTACACTTTTTGCATTCCCTCTTGACAGCCACAACCCAGAAAAGATAGGTGTGTCTGAGTAGCCATCAACATGCATTTGTATTCTGATGGCCTTACCTGGGCAGAGCGCAACAGAGGGTCTAACACTTTACTTGAATAGGCAGTTGCCTGTCCCCACACAAAGGACTCATTATCCCCTATAGATAGCCTGGAGGACAGGACTGGGCTGAAAGAGGAAGCTGTGCACTTCAGAGAGCTGCTTTGAATTCACCAACCAGCATCAAAGGCACTTTTGGCTATAAGTCTGGGTCTCTGACCAACACGCCCCACTCAAAATCAGGCACTTCTGGATCTTGAACTGAATCTATGTCAGAAGGACTGCTGTTCTGCTTAAATGACTTATCTTTGGCTTGCAGGCTTGGAAGGCCTGCTTTTCTCTGGTGTTTCTCTGCTGTCTGCTTTTCTCTGACTGCCCTGAAGGAGAGCTGGGCTCTGCCTATCCTCCAAGTGATCTCCAAGGGCTTGTTGGCTGGCCTCTTATTGCATGAGACTGAGGGACATCAAAGTCTCTATCCCTGCTCCAGTACCTGAACTCACTGGAAGTGGCCCAGACACTTGCAGCATGGAATTTGATGAATTGTATGTCTGTGTTTAACAGAACTGGCGCATCAACCAGTTGCAGGAGTAAAATGGGCACAGCGCATCAGAACTAGCGCTTTGCCCTCAGAGATCGATACATTAGACTGCGTATCGCCTCGGCGGCAGCTTGGTAAGATCGATGCATCCCCTCGACTGTGTCGCAGAATCCGATGTGGCACATCACTCAACACATCTACCACCCATTTTTAGAACTGACGTATCGCCTTCACTACGTGGAGCAGATCAACACATCTCACTGTTTGAGACCAGGAAAGGTACTTTTTTCACTTCTTCCTGCCGGGGTTCTGTAGCTGGCCTGCGCTTCCACGCGTTTGGCCTGAACTTTGACCCGATACAGCGCAACCTGAAGTAACCTTTTTAGAGCTGCTTGCTTCTAGGTGCTTTAATGCATTTATTCATTTAAAAATGTTATATATCTCAACTTCTATACATTGGATTTTTGTCATTTTAGGCTTGTTTTGGTTATAATATAATTGTCTATCATTTTCTAAACCTGTCTAGAGTCTTGTTGTGGTGTATTCATTGTGTTACTGTGCATGTGTGTGTGTTGCACACATACTTTGCACATTGTCTCTTTGGATACCCCTGAGTGTTCTGTGCCAAGCTGAGCACAGGTTATCTTTTAGTGTGTATCTTGCTTATCCTGACCAGGATTATGGCTTCTGCTTGGACAGGGTGCGTACCTGTGCCAACCAGAAAGCCAATTTCAAACACTGAGGCATGCTCTTATCAAGAGACCCAGAGGAACGCTGGGGCAGGAATATAACCCCTTTGACATGCAAAATTAAGGGACATATGGCAAGATGGAACTCTCTCCCCCTGATCATGATGGGGTCTATAGCCCTCTTCAAAATTGTGGCCTGGTCACAGCTGTTGTATGTTTTGCAACACTACCCCCACAAAATCCCTAGCCTTTTGTTTACAACCCTAGAGGCCAACTTCAATAGCAACAAGTAGCGAGGATCGTTGCTGTGAATCTCCCATAAGAACTGCATACAATCCCCTTATGATGGTGGACTAGGGGCAGTAGACATCAGACTGTATTACTTTACTGGGCTGCCCAGCTGGTTGTGGTTATTGATTGGATCTTTGGTGCACGGGGACCCACTACGAGACGCACATGGACTTTACCAGGCAAGCACCAGGGTTTTGGCTGTATGGGGAGTCCCTCCTACCCACTCCCCCGGCCATTCCAGCCATTCCAGCCATTCCAGTGATTAGCTGGAAAGAGACATTGCAATGGATATGAAAGTGGAGGGTGCCCACTAGGAAGAAGCCATTGTGGAAGGGTACATGGCTATGGAAAACAGTAGGGCTCAAGTACACTGAAATAAGTTGGGGATCTCAAAATTGGGAGACGTCTGGCAGACACACAATATGATGTTCTCTGACCATCTCAAAGCTGAATGCCATTTACACAGAACTTATTCCCGGGTTGGGACAGGTAAGGGGACAAAAATTGATGGTTGGGATCAGTTGTTTTTTGGCTAAACATCACATAGCGGGCCATTGAGGATCCGGGGGGCCCTCCCAATCTCAAAGTGGCTAAGTGAATAGGTCCAGAGGGGGACCACAAAAGTATGATAACATCTGGGGACAGTAAAAAGCACTTCACAAAATACCCAGAGCGGCCCACCCATAGGAAGTTGTTGGGGGAAAAGCACACAGTTGACTGGGGCACAGACCCATCTATAGTGCACCGGACTGGTTGTAGTGGACTTGACTGTGGTCTACTTCATGGTATTTTGGAACTAAATGGGATATTAAGAAAGGGGAGAATCAGGTGGATGGCAAAGCAGTGTCACAGTATTGTGATCTTAAAATTGTTGAAAACTAAGTAAAATAATTTTTTTAAAGAAATAAATTACTATCCAGCTACAGGAAATACAACAAGAATTATCTCTTGTGCAATAGCTACTCTCGAATCAGAGTGAAATGCAGCAATGAATCTCCACCAATCTGTTCACATCACAGTCAAAGCTGACCCTGCAGATGTGCCATCTGAATTTCTTCACAACTTTTGGTATTATTGACCCAAGTCCTACAAACTAGCATGGGATTTTCAGAGGGAAGAAATCCCTCAATATGGTTGGCTGTATGTCTGCCAGGTCAGTAGAGTACATGCCACCACTGTCCTGTCCAAACGGAGTACACTATTTGATGGTCTGGCCCATCCATCAACACTACAATATTTATGAAGTTCAGATTATAGAAATATCTATGCATACATACATGCAATATCAGTGTAGAGTGTTAGGTTACCTAGGAAGAGGTGGGACTGCTGTTGTGACTGATGTATTCTAAGAGAATCAAAATACATGTTTCTAGATTGACAACTATTGGTTAAAGTAGGCACCTCACTTCAGCCTTTGTAGGTGCTGTTGCATTTCTCTAAACTCTTCATCTAGTCTGAGCCTTTCATTGTCTTGCTTTATTAGCCACTGATCATCTACATTATCCCTTTCATAACCCTCAGCCAATGCACAGAGACCTTCACAGTTATTGGATTGCATAATTTAACAAGCATTTGCAATACATTAGGACTCAGATTTTTGATATTTAGAGCAATTGACGTACATGACAATGCCTTTTACCTATATATTTTGGTTTGGAGTGAAGTGGATGTATGTGGTGTAGAGTGGAAGTATGTGGGATGTATTGGACATTGTTAGTTTTGAAATTGTGTTGTGTATTTGTAAAAGGGAATGTTGTGGCATAGTGAATAGATAGGGATGAGAGCTGCACAGAATAGATAGAAAAGAAGATCGAGAGGAATAGGTAGTTTGTGCAGGAAGTGGTGATTGATATTGAGATAGGGTAGCAAAAAGAAGGGGACAGCAGGCCACAGATGCATACAGTGGGACCACATGTGTAAGCAGAAGACACCCAAAGAAGAGGAGGAGAGGATGGGTTTGAGGGATTGAAATTTTGAAAAGGCACGAGAAAGAAACTGTGCTTCAAGACCTAAGAGAACCATATGAGAGAAGCGGTAAGCGTGTGTGAGGGAGCGAGAGAGAGGGGTGAGAGAGAATACAAGTGAGAGAGAGAGAGAGAAAAAGGCATGAGTGGAAGGGGCACCCATGGGGGAGAAGCGGACCAGTGCAGAGCGTGAGGAGGTACAGGAAGGTAGCGTGTGTGAGCAGGCAGTATAGAGAGGAGACAGTGTATGTGAGGGAGGGATGAGAGGGCAGTGGTATTGCAAGATGAGAGCGGGTACTGAGAGTGTGAGGGAGAGATGAGAGGGGCTGTGGGTATGTGGAAGAGAGATGACAGGTTTGGTGGTAGTGCAAGTGTTGGATTGAAATTGTTTGTTGTGGAATTGTGTGGCGTAGTGTGAAGTTGTGTAGTGGAAATATGTGGCATGGTGTGCTGTGGAATTATGCGGATAGAATTTAAGAGTGACAAAGGTTTCAGCAAATGGGAAGCCCATGGGCAGGCTGAAGCCTATGTAGTAGATGCAGTATTTCTTGGTTTGAGACAGCTCATGTGTGCTGTCTAGAGCCAAGACCTAAAAACATGACTTATTCTAACTGTGTAATTTACCATCAGAGAGATACCTGAATAGCGGTGCAAGGCTTTGCCTGTACCAATGCATATATGTTTTCTTCGCATTCTCAGAGTGAGGCATAGAGCAAGATAGACTGACCAAGCAGACACTGTGGTTTATGAGTAAGTGGGAGCAGTATGCCTGACAACAAAAATGGCTGCGTGTGTTTTGGCCACGGTATAGGGGTAGTGGACAAATTTGTAGATGCAGACATAAATGTGCAATATGGCATCCTGTCCTTGGGGGTATGCACACAAAGTAGCACACATGTGTACAAAGGTAATCCTAGGAAAATCACATGTACATGCAAATATGGTGTAATCCAATATAATAAAAGAAACATATGTAACAGGTTTCTTAAAATTAGATGAGTGTAAAATGACTCCAATGGTTCTCAAAATGTTCATAGTGTAGTACTTTACAATCTGCCACTCTTTTCGATCACATACCAACCTTTCGACCCACAGTTACGTTCTGAGAAAAGTAGGCGTTGTTCCTATTTTATTGAAGAGGTGGCACACGGATTGAGAGGTTGCTTCAGTGCGGCCCACACTGCAGTGAAAGGCCCCTCCTGCAGAGAGCCCAGGTAGGCAGTGGCAAGGGACACATAAGCTTTTGCATTTTCAAATCCACTGGAGTGTGAGAGGGTACCTAGCCCCAGGAGTTAGAAAGAGAGAGCAATAATAAGGGCACGTTATACAAATGAAAAAGCCCAATAGGGACCCATCTCAGCACCTGTTTTTTAGTACTGCTGGTGCACCGTCAAGACCCAGCCCACTTAAAGCCCTGGGACTACGTGATATTTATTTGTGCCTACCCACCGGATGCCAGTGCACTCATTCCCCTGAGCTGCATACTCCTCAGCATACGCTCCCTGCACAGACATGCAGTAGAAATCTGGGACTTACTCAGCGGAACCTAGGCACCGCTACTACACCTACAACCAGCAATGCCAACCAGCCTACCATCACCGCATGGACCCCTGTCACCACAGAAGACACAGCTAAAACCATGAGAAGCATACACTCAGGAGCCCCCACTGACCCCAGCCCGACGTACATCTACCACAGAGCCACCTCCCCTATAGCACCCTCAAAACAGGCATGTTTCCCGGTGATTGGAAACACACTGATGTCAAGATCCTCCTCAAGAAGCCCTCCGCAGAGCTGACAACCTCCAGAACTATAGATCCATCGTTCTCATCCCCTTTGCAGCCAAAGTCACCGAGAAGATCGTCAACAACCAGCTCACAAACTTATAGAATCCAACTCAATCCTCTACACTTCCCAATTTGTATTACGTATTAACCTAAGCACTGAGACTGCCCTTATAGCCACCACGGGCAACATCCGCACCCTCCTCGACCAGGGACACATGACTGCCCTCATCCTATTAGATCTATCAGCAGCCTTCGACACCGTCTCCCACTGTGCATTAACCGCCAGTCTCTGCGACGCCGGAATTCAGGGGAATGGATCCGTTCCTTTCTCACCTCTCTCCTCCCCTTCGCAGCCAAAGTCAAACAGAAGATCGTCGACAACCAGCTTATGAACTTTATTGAATCCAACTCGATCCTCTACACTTCCTAATCTGTATTCCGTAGCAACCTCCGCATGAGACTACCCAACTAGCCGCCACGGGCGACATCCTCACCCTCCTTGACCAAGGACACATGGCTGCCCTCATCCCACTAGACCTATCAGCAGCCTTCGACACCGTCTCCCACCGTGCACTAACCGCCAGACTCTGCGACGCCAGCATTCAGGGGAATGGATCCATTCCTTTCTCACCGGCCGAACTCAAATAATCAGACTCCCGCCCTTCCTCTCTGAACCAACAGAGATCAGCTGCGGAGTACCCCAAGGATCCTCTATCAGCCCCACGCTCCTCAACATCTGCATGGTCCTTCTTGCCACCATTGTCAGAAAACACAGACTCAGGATAGTATTCCACGCTTCCGACACCCAGCTCATTTTCTCATTCACGAACCAGGTACACGAACTGCAAATCCTATGCCTAACGATAACGCTATCCTCATCAATTGCCCATTACTCTTATGCAATGTAACCTAAACACAAAACCCCTAACACTAGCAGCATAATTTACACCTACATTCCATAAACCTAAACCTAGTTCAATCCTGCAAAGTATCCTTAACCTTAAGAAAATCATTTACCAATACCCTGTATCAAACCCATACTTCATCTCTAGCCATAAAGGTATCCCTAAGACTAACATTAAACAAAAACTGTTCCATAATTGCCACAATATACACAACCTGGAGTCTATCACTGCACCTAACTTTAATGTGTCCCATTACTCCTACTGTAGCTCTTATTCACACACACACACACACACTCTCTGGTATTAACACTACAGTCAACACTAAGGGGAGCGCCCTAAGTGTTGACTGTAGTGTTTACACTACAGTCAACACTGAGGTAAGCACAAATTGTACCATGATACAGAGGAGCAAACTTATCTGGGTCATGATGCAGTGTCTGGCCATACCCTTTTCCCTGCCAGACTGTTTTAAATGGCCTCCTCTACAATTTATCACATGTTCCTAATGTTCCTTTTTGTAAATTTTGCATTCCAGCCCATTTATTACACTTCATCCGGCCTGAGCTTGAAAGAACGACTCAAAATGGAGAGTAATGCCACAGCTGGAGAGTACGGCCCCAGCCGGAGAGTAAGGCCTGGGTGTGTAGAGTTTGGCACAGAGGCGAAGATTCCGGCCCGACTGCAAACGTATAGATACGACTCATAAATGACCTCTTTGAATACCAAAAGTCATAAATAACTTCTGTGAATACCAAAAGTTGTAAAGTTAGACTTTTGTCTCAGATTGCCTTTGCTATTCGGCCCCAGGATGTCCTGAATGTAGCACAACACACCAGGGCCAGTGAAGGTTGCCTCCTGGCTTAAGCCAGTCACTATTTCAACTGGAGTTATGAACAGAGCCCTTCCCCTTTCCTCAATGTAACTGTATTGTGTATCCTGTGGATACAGAGCCCAGCCTTTAGCCAGGCCTGGTGTTTGATCCTGAGTACTCCGCCACCTCGGAGTGCAGGGACCGGTCTTAGACCCTGTCTTGTATTGATTCCTAAATGCGAGTCGCCTTGGAGGGCAGCCTTTCCCTCTGAGCTCTATCACTTCTGAAGTCATGAGTAATGCAAAGGAGGAAGTAAAGGTTGAATGTTCTTGTTGTTTATAGTGAATTTAAGACATTGTTGCATTTGGTATCATAAGCCCATTCAAAATAAATATTTAAATTTCTTTTGTTTTCGGTATTGTAGACCACCTACGCCTTTAGACATATTTTTGCTTTTCTTTCTTGTAAACTGTTATCTAATTGCAAATTACACTTTTATAGATGTGAATCGCCACTGCTGAGGAAAGTTGGAAATATGAGACAAAAAGAGATGCATGGTTCTTACCAGGTCAATAGCAAAAAGATAGCCTTTGTACTCTTCAATCACCCGACGGCTTTCGAATGGATGAGTCTTGGCACATGTTTGAAATCCAATTATTATATCCTGCAAAGAGTGAAAGACAACTCACAGCATTAGGGAAACATTAACCAAACACAGGCATTTAGGAATAGAGATTCCATATTCGAAAGAAATTATAATGATACGGTTCTTGATTGGACCTTCAGTGTTTACAACTGGCAATTACAAATGGTTCTCCACTAGTAAAGCAAATATATTCAGTTTCCAGAAAGCATGATTTAAGGATACCCCCTATACAACTATGCTGGAGTGTCCTTACCATGCTACTGAAGAAACATCTATGGACAATAAGATGAGAGTTCAGTCACTATTTGTGTTCTGTAACTTGGTTCTTTCTGGTTTTTCACCTAAAGAAACTGCAAGGACTTTTTAGTACACAAGCATTTGGGAAGAAGGAGTGCACTTTCTTTAGAAGGAATGCTTATCCTCTCTTCCTCAAGGGTACTGTGCAGGGATTATACCAGATTCTGCTCTGTCCTTCATTCTTTGAGAAATCGCCCCCCTCTGACAACAGGTAGAAAAAGACAGCTCTGTTATCTATTTGGGCCTTTCTGAAAGCTTCACAAAGCTTTAGATCGTCATCCCATTTATCTGCTACATAGATTAAGCTTGATTTATATAAATAATTCACTTGTGTCCATCAAGACGGATCACCTAAAGAGGCAAAAATAATCCCTGATGAAATGCAGCAGTAGTAACCCGAACAAAGGCACTACACTTCTAGTTTCAGCTAGCTTAGTCTTCACCCACTCTGCGGAGGGTTTCCACTCTGATATGATTTGGCTATCCATGGGGTAGATATCACACTTTTGGGTGACAGGATGTGCTAAGTGAGGAAGGTGTTTCCTGTTATCATTAATTTACCATCAAGCTCCTTTAATGAAGTTACAATCCAGAACAATATAACCCAGATGTTCTTCAGTTCCTTAAGACTCCATGTGCTTGTTCTGGTCATACAGGGTCAAATTTTACCTAAGGGGAATAGAAATACACTTGATACTTACTGCATGGTGAGGAGTTGTAATAAACTTAGTAGAATTGAACATCTTTCGAAGGTAACGTAAGATCAGCTCAGTATCATCGCATGCGGCGAGGCACTTCCCGAGGCACCGGAAAATAAAACCCTAATATGGGAGTAAATTAAAGACAGTCTGAGTTAAGAATGAAAAGAAACTCCTGCCCACTCTATGAGAGTAATTCTTATAGAGGAGTATTCATCTTTGATTCACTCTACACATGTCTTCAACTCACACTATGAAACAACTCTTAATGAGTTGAGCGAAATGTTTGTTATGTTATGTCATGTTATATCTTCTGGACATTGTAGAGATTTGGATATGGCCATGAATATGACTCAAAACAATGAAGAGGGAGGACTGGGAGCCAGTAAAGGTCCAGTACCTAAGTGGAGAAGCGTGGCTCAGTGGTTAGAGGCGGCAGACCCGGAAGCTGGGATTGGCCGTGGACCAGGGTTCGATTCCCCGCCTCGGCGGGTCTCGGGCTCAAAAACTCCACGGAGTCGACAATTCTCGCTCCGGTGCCTACTCGACTCACGGGGTCACACTCTGCGACTCTGGGCAATAGCTTGCTTAATCTCCACTACGGCCCCTCGCGGCGGGATGCCTGGCTTTCACCATGTGGATACCCGGCCGAGATATCTCACAGGGGAATACCAGGACGGGTTCCCTAAGCAAGCGCCTTGGGACCCCTGGGTTAAAGTGCGCTATATAAATCGAAACACATTTACATTTACCTATGCTCCGAAACTGCTAATCCAAAAAGCAGTTGAGGTACTGTTCCTTTCAGGAAGCAAAGAAGAAAGAAAGGCTGACAAAGAAGGGAGAATCCCTTTGATTATATCTTGGTGCCATCACACATCCATGAAGATGTACTATATCATCATAGGATGTGCTCCTCATAGGGCTGGTGCTGCAGTGCCCCACGAAGGGTCGCTTTAGCAAAGACCTTTTTAGGTTTGCTATCTGATGACATGTGCCAGTGTGATGGCATTTTGAATGTGTGGGGTGGAGTGAATGGGTATAGTGAAATGAAGGGAGACTAAAACAGTCTAAGAGATACCACGCAGGACTTTAATGTGATGGTTCCCTCTGCAAGATTGAAAAACGTAATTTGGTAGGGGCTATTACAGGGGCGTGATGTATCCAAGTAGCCTAAATCTGTAAGTGTGGTCAGGTCAACATGTTTTGCGCATGATGGTCCAAAAAGGATCCAAAGTGCTTCTTCAGAACCTAAATGGGGGGGTAACCCTACCCCATACCTACACTGCAGTGTAGGTATTGTCCTAGAAAAAAACTTCTTTTTCAAAAATTTTAAAATTGATCATCCAACCTAGAAACTAAATTAGAAAATAAAGAAGACACACTGTAAACAAATTTGTTTCATGTATGGCAAGTAACTCATGTAGTCCTGTTAAACTTTTCAGAAGGGAGCAATGGTGTATTTTCTGCCTCTCCATGAACAGCAAAGGTCTGAATGATGAAATCCCTTGGTGCAAGGTGTAATTCCCATGTCAGTCTCCTGCTAAATCAGATACTCCCTTACAATGGATTTATTGACATGCCGTCATACAGGGGATCTGATCTACCATTTCACCATTGAGACCATGTAACATACCTGCTTTAGAGTCTCATATACCACAAAAAGCAGTGCTTATGATAAGTGTGAGAAGTTGGCCTGGTATATAATGCTCACTAATTCTAGTGATCACTTTGTACCATGCCAAGCAACCCTTATGATGATGGTTGTAATTCAACCTTGTAGACCAGTTATCCTAGTGGTAACGTGGACAAAGCAGTCTTAGGCTAAACTCTGAAAGGCATGTGAAGCCAGCTGTTATACCATACACAACCCCCTTGAATACCAAATGAAAGGGACACCACACAGATATATATTGAAAATATATATTGATTTATTAACTATAAAATCCCCTGGACTCTTTATGAGCACAGAAGCACAAGCGTTAAATCACAAGACAGTTTAAAATACACAAAAGTTGCACAATATGGATGAGCCCTAGGGGCCACCTAAACCATATACTAAGAAAGTGGTATAAGAGATACCAGGAGGAAAGTGAAGAGGCCTAGGGCCTTGGGAATCGCTGGAGCTATTCGAGACTGGAGTTAACTAAGTCGGGAAAGGCCCACGGGACTCGGGTGCAGTGTTCAAAGTGCACGCACTTCTCAATACAAAGTCTATGGTGCGTAAAAAGCACAAAGTTAGAAAGTTAGGAACCTTCCGAGTGACCTACGGAGCTGAAACTTAAAACACAGGCCCTTGGGATGTGTACCAGTGCAGGAGCACCGGCGGAGCTGAGTTACCTCACCCACAGGAAGCGGGTGCACAGGGTCGAAGATGTGTCGGGTTTCGTCACGCTGGTCGATGGTGCTTGGAGCTGAAGATGCTGCAGGCGGCTCGATGAGAAGAGTTCCGGTGGATCCAAGGGTGGATCTGAAGAGTTGAAGACCTGAAAGCAGAGGGGACAGTGTTCAAAGTCACTAGCCAGTGACTACCGTGGAACCAGAGTGGAACCAGGCGATGTTGGGTGCAAACAGGCGTTGTCGGGTAGCTTCTTTCTGCAGCCACGTGGATACCCGGGGTCGAGGACGTCCGGGAGTCGGTCACGAGCTGTCCCACGTAGGCTTCTCGCTGTTGGCGGTGTCGGCGACCTGATCGGAGCAAACAGGCCTTGGCAAATGCAAGCCACGCAGGAGTTGAAAGATGCTGTTCACTCGGACCAGCAAGGTCAGAGCGAGGGCTCCTTTTCACAGGAGCTTGGGTAGGTCTGGAGCAACCAGACCTGCTGTTTAAATCTTCGGGTTCGTCGCCAAGATGGCCGCTGGCCGCGTGGCTAGTGGCCGGGATGGCGCGTCGAGTGGCACAATGCAAAAGGGCCCCACGCAGATCGTGGAGATGCTGGAGGGCTGATCTTTGGTGCAAGGGCTGCTCGGTGGTGGGGGTTCTCAATCCCCAAAGCACAACGTCGAGGATGCCTCAGAAGCTGCGCAGTCAGCTTTTCGAGTGTCTTTCAAGAGGTCCGGTCCCACGTCACTCGGTGCCTCCACGGGTCCCTTCTTCGCAGGGACTGTGGATCGGGCTCTGAGAGGTCTGGGAGTCTGGTTCTTGTCGGGCTCTGGGCTCGGTCTCCGGCGGGAGGCGGCGGCAAAGCAGATGTCGAGTCGCTGGTTGGTACCTGTGTTCACAGGGTGGTCACTCCTTGGCCACAAGGGAGATTCTTCTTCAGTCTTCTGTGCAGCAGAATGTCGAAGTCCAGTCTTCTTCTTAGTTTTAAGTTGATTTCGGGATGATCTGCTGTGCAATGGCACTGCTCCCCCTCTTATTCCCAAACTGGGGGTGGATCACCTACTAGGTCCCTCCTCTGGGAGGAACCAGGAAGGGGGGCGGTTACACCCCCTTTCCTTTGTCCAGCTCCGCGCCAGGACTGGGGCTGGAAGGCCCCAGAACCGGTTTGGACTGGCCTATGCACGGGGACACCTTGTGTGCCCCGGGCATGTCTGATTCTTTTCAGCCCTGTCCTACCTAATACACAAAATCCTGTCTGGGGTGGTGCTCGCACCTCCCAAGGCAGGAAACCCTTTGTCCAGGCCACCATCTGCCGAGTTTCGGTCAGCAGCAGGAGGCCAGACTTGTGTCTGTGGTGGCAGCGTCCATTTTGTGAAGCTGAGGCTCTGTTTAACTTTAACCGGGGTTAAGGCTACACACATGTCGTGTCCCTCTAGAAGGGTGGAATGCTATCCCCGTCGCCAGAATTGGCGAGGGGATAGTATTCCAATTCGTATGACACCTTACTCGACATGTTTTGATAAAGCCAAACCAAAGATAGCATTTAACCGCGAGGATTATAATGCACTTAAGAGTATATGGTATGGCAATATCCCAGAACGGCTTAGGGAGTTGTTCCCGACAGCTGCAGACAGGCTCAGCTCATGCCAGAGCACCATCTCACATATTTCCAAGCACTCTGCCTCCAGGATTGATGAGGCCTTCCATAGGAGTGGCTGATAGGAACATATGTGTCCAGTTTAGGGTTAGGCACAGACATACTGTACCTAAGTAAGAGGTGGTTACACCGACTTACCCCAGCTGAGTGATCAGCCAGTTGTGTCAAATATGGAGGCCAGGCCAGGGGTGGCATAATACATGCTGCAGCCCCTGGTAGGCCTTGGATACACCTATGCCCTGGGCACCTAGGGTGCACTAATACAGGGGCTCATAAGGTGAACCAGTTCCAATTCGTAATGCACCTAAAGTGCATTGGCATCAATTTAGAGAGAGAACAGCAGGCTGTGGGTCTGATTAGCAGGCCCACAGCCACATTAAGTCAGAAACCAGTGAAGCAAAAAGCAAAAATTTGGGGTGACCATAGGATAGCAGACCCTACTCTCCTACATAACCCCCCCCCCAAACGCAGGGACATTAGACTAACCTTGACCAGTTGTGTCTTCATGTTCTAAGTGGAAGTACCTGGAGAGACCATCTGCGTTGCCATGGTCAGTCCCTGGGCGGTGCTCCACTGTAAAGTCCATCCCCTGTAGGGAAATGGACCACCTGAGTAGTTTGGGGTTTTCACCCTTCATCTGATTAAGCCATAGGAGGGGCTTATGGTCGGTCTGAATCTTGAAGTGAGTGCCAAATAAGTATGGTCTCAACTTCTTCAGGGCCCACACCACAGCAAAGGCCTCCCTCTCTATAGCTGACCAACGTTTCTCTCTGGGGGTCAGCCTTCTGCTAATGAAAGCAATGGGCTGGTCCTGGCCTTCTACATTAAGCTGTGAAAGCACTGCTCCCACTCCCAACTCAGAAGCATCTGTTTGGACAATGAACTCTCTTGAGTAGTCAGGACTCTTCAGGATAGGTGCAGAGCACATGGCCTTCTTCAGGTCATCAACTGCCTTTTGACAGATTTCTGTCCACTGAACCTTTTTGGGCATCTTCTTGGATGTCAGATCATTAAGAGGAGTCACAATGGACCCATAGTTCTTAACAAACTTCCTGTAGTACCCAGTCAGGCCCAAGAAAGCTCTGACCTGAGTCTGGGTAGTTGGAGGGGACCAGTCCTTGATGGTCTGGATCTTACTCTCCAGTGGTTGAACTTGGCCTCCACCTACAAGGTGGCCCAGGTATACAACCTTGCTCTGCCCTATCTGGCACTTTGTTGCCTTGATAGTGAGGCCTGCCTTCTGCAGAGCCTCAAGCACTTCCTTCAGGTGGATCAGGTGATCCTCCCAGGTGGAGCTAAAGACAGCAATATCGTCCAGATAAGCTGCACAAAAGTCATCCAACCCAGTGAGGACTTGGTTCACCAACCTTTGGAAGGTGGCAGGTGCATTTTTCAAACCAAAGGGCATCACCACAAACTGATAATGCCCACTAGGGGTAGAAAATGCTGTCTTGGCTTTAGACTCCTCAGCTAACCTGATTTGCCAGTAGCCAGCTGTTAAGTCAAATGTGCTCAAATATTTGGCAGAAGCCAACTTGTCAATGAGCTCATCTGCCCTTGGAATAGGGTGTGCATCTGTCCTGGTGACAGCATTGAGTCCTCTGTAATCCACACAGAACCTCATCTCTCTCTTGCCATCTTTGGTGTGAGGTTTGGGGACCAGAACCACTGGGCTAGCCCAGGGGCTCTCTGAAGGCTCAATGACACCTAATTCCAGCATCTTTTGCACCTCAGTCTTTATACAGTCCCTGACGTGGTCAGGTTGCCTGTAAATTTTGCTCTTTACAGGAAGACTGTCACCAGTGTCCACCACATGTGTACACCAGTTAGTCTGACTGGGTGTCAAGGAGAACATATGCCTGTATGCCTGTAGAACTTGTCTGCAGTCATGTTGCTGATGTTCAGTGAGGCTGCCACCTAAGGCCACACCATCAACTGAGCCATCCTCAGGGTTCTGAGTGAGCAGGTCTGGGAGAGGGTCACTCTCTTCCTCCTGTCCCTCATCTGTAGCCATGAGCAAGCCCATGTCTGCCCTGCTGACATATGCCTTTAATCTGTTCACATGGAGCACCCTGTGGGGGCTCCTGGGAGTTCCTAGGTCCACCAAGTAGGTAACCTCTCCCTTCTTTTCCAGAATTGTATGGGGTCCAGACCATTTGTCTTGGAGTGCTGCTGGGGCCACTGGCTCCAACACCCATACCTTCTGTCCAGGCTGAAACTCAACAAGGACAGCCTTTTGGTCATGCCAAGCTTTTTGTAATTCTTGGCTAGCCTCAAGGTTTTTGGATGCCTTTTCCATGTACTCTGCCATCCTGGAGCAGAGACCAAGTACATAGTCCACTATGTCCTGTTTAGGCTTTTTGAGAGGTAACTCCCATCCTTCCTTCACAAGACACAGGGGTCCTCTTACAGGGTGCCCAAACAACAATTCAAAGGGGCTGAAGCCAACCCCCTTTTGAGGGACCTCTCTGTAAGCGAACAAAAGGCAGGGCAGAAGGATGTCCCATCTTCGCCTGAGCTTTTCAGGTAATCCTTTAATCATGCCCTTTAGGGTCTTGTTAAATCTCTCAACAAGCCCATTGCATTGTGGGTGATAAGGAGTGGTGAACTTGTAGTTTACACCACATTCCTTCCACATAGCTGTCAAATATCCAGACATGAAGTTGGTACCTCTATCTGATATTACCTCCTTAGGAAACCCCACTCTGGAGAAAACTCCAAGTAAGGCCCTGGCCACAACAGGAGCTGTTGTGGTCCTAAGGGGAATTGCCTCTGGGTACCTGGTGGCATGATCCACTACCACCAGTATGAATCTGTGCCCAGATGCTGTAGGGGGATCCATTGGACCAACAATATCAATCCCCACTCTCTCAAAGGGAACCCCCACCACAGGTAGTGGTATCAGGGGGGCCTTTGTTGTTCCACCTGCTTTACCACTGGCTTGGCAGGTTTCACAGGAGCGACAAAACTCCTTGGTGTCTTCAGACATGTGAGGCCAGTGAAAGTGAGGGACAAGCCTGTCCCAAGTCTTGTTCTGGCCTAGGTGTCCTGCTAAAGGAATATCATGGGCCAAGGTGAGTAGGAAGCCCCTAAATTGCAGAGGTATAACCAACCTCCTGGTAGCACCAGGCTTGGGGTCTCTAGCCTCTGAATAAAGGAGTCCATCGTCCCAATATACTTTATGGGCACCTTGAGCATTCCCAGCAGCCTCAGCAGCAGCCTGCTGTCTGAGGGGTTCAAGAGAAGGACAGGTTAACTGAGCCTGCCCCAAGTCTGCCCTAGAAGGTCCCCCTGTCCCCAGAAACTCAACCTGATCAGGTTCAAGTTCTTCAGGGACAGTTCCTTCAGGGGTCTCAAGATCAGTTTCCTGTGAAGCCTGATCCTCACTTGTAGGCAGTTGGGAAGGCGCAGCCTTAACCCTCCTGTTCTTCTTCTTGGGAGGTACTTGGTCCATTGTTCCAGGATCCAAGACCTGAGGTTCAGAGAGGCACTTTTTGGCCTGTGACCTGGTCACAGCAAGGACATGTGATGATATCCCTAACATCTCTGCATGAGTCCTGTACTCAACTTCTGACCATAGAGAGTTCTCCAGGTCATTGCCCAACAAACATTCTACTGGGAGATCAGCACTAACCACAACTTTCTTTAGGCCAGTTACCCCTCCCCAGGAAAAGTTAACAAGTGCCACACTATGTGTAGTAGTGACATTGCTGGCATTGGTCACCAGGTAATCATCGCCTGGCATGTATTGTCCAGGGTCCACAAAGTTAGGTGTCACCATAGTGACACTGGCACATGTGTCCCTGTAAGCTTGAGCCACTTTGTTGTTAATCAAAGGTGTCTGTCTGTATTTGCCCAGGTTACTGGGACTTATGTCAGGGGTCAAATCTATGTCCCCTTCACAAACCAGAACAGCCTGTGTAAGGGTTCTGACTAGGTCAGAATCTCCTTCAGTTCCCAAAGTGATTCCCACTAAACCCTTGGCTTGAGGACCAGCACTGCTAACTGTACTAGTGGGTGCAGGTGCCTTAGGGGCTGCAGTGCTGGGGGCTCCACCCTTTTTACACTCACTTGTCCAGTGAGAGGTGTTTTTACAAGTTTTACACCAGGGTTTCTTCTGACCTTCTTTCTTCTTCTTCTTGGAAGTTTGGGACCCACCCTCTGTCTCAGTTTGGGGCCCTGTTGAAGACTTCTGGTCTTTAGCTTTCTGCTCCCCACCCTTCTGGTCTGTTTTCTTCTGGTCACCACCCTGGTTCTGGTTCTGGTTCTTTTGCTTAACTCTGGTTCTTACCCATTTATCTGCCCTCTTTCCCAATTCTTGGGGAGAGGTCAAATCTGAGTCAACCAAATGTTGATGCAACTGCTGGTTCTGACAATTATTTAAAATTTGTTCTCTCATCAGCAAATTGTACAATCCTTCATAGTCTGTAACCTTGCTTCCCAGCAACCATCCCTCCAGAGCCTTAGTGGCACACTCAACAAATTCAGACCAGTCCTGAGTCTGTGTCTTCTGGGTATCTCTGAACATTAACCTGTACTGTTCAGTGGTTAAGCCTAACCCATCAATCAGAGCACTCTTCAGGACCAGGTAGTTTCTAGAATCCCCATCACTAACTGTGAGGAGTCTGTCTCGGCCTCTACCTTCAAAGGAGAGCCACAAGATTGCTGCCCACTGCTCCTGAGGGATCTGCTGTACTCTGCAGGCTCTCTCCATTGCAGTAATCCATTTATGGATATCATCCCCAGCTTTGTAGGGGGGCACAATCTTACTCAGGTTTCTATTATCAAAAGACCTGTCTTTATCCTTGTGGATATTGCTGCCACCAGTGGGTTCTATTACCCCACTCTCTCTAGGCTGTCTTGCTCTAGCAAGTTTCTCCTTAGCCAGGGCAACCTCTAACTCTTGCCTCTGGATCCTAAGCTCAGCCTCTCTCATCTTGGCCTCATGTTCCCTTCTCTGAGGGCTAGTCATCTCCTTTCTGGGGTGACCATGAGAGCCTCTAGAGACATGGGAGGTATTGGATTCACCTGAGTGATGCCTCCTCCTCCTATGGCCCTGGTTAAGTCCACCTGGGGGTCTGAATGGGTTGTTACCTGATTCATTCCCAAGTTGACTTAAGTTAGCCTGGTTCAGTCTACTGACCAGCACCTGACTATCTCTGTCATCATCTGACTCACTGCTTTCCACCTCCTCCTCCTCTTCTTCTTCCTCTTCCTCTACATCTACTTGAGGAGCTCCAGTGGTGGAGGCTTCCTCATCTACTAGGATGATAGGGGCAGGGGTGTCTACAGTGTCATCCTCTGAAGGATGGCCTCCTTCAGCATCCCCTGTGGGGTTTGCCTTAGAGGGCTTTAGAGTCTCAGACTGGTCTAAGAGCTCTCTTAGGTGGTCTGTAGTAGGGGAAGGCCCTGTCTTCAGACCCCTTAAGACACAAAGCTGTCTTAATTCCTTAAAGGAAAAAATAGCAAATTTGGATGGTGCCCTTGGAGGGTCACTCTCAACAGGAGTAAGTCCACTGGACCCCTCTGCTCCAGACATTGCTCTAGTGTGGGTGGATGTGTTGCAATCTACCTACACTGGTGTTTACCTACTAAACCTATCTAGTAGTTGTAGCTAGGGTGTGCTACTCCCTTTGCTCTACAACAACTAAGTTCAGTAGAACTTAAGTATACTAGTCTTGTTTTATATGTACCTAGCAGGTACCTGTATGATCTTTCAAATGATAATCTCAAAGATTGTAATGGTAAAACAACAGCAAGCTCAGATCCCAATCCGCTGCTCACCAATGTGAGAAGTTGGCCTGGTATATAATGCTCACTAATTCTAGTGATCACTTTGTACCATGCCAAGCAACCCTTATGATGATGGTTGTAATTCAACCTTGTAGACCAGTTATCCTAGTGGTAACGTGGACAAAGCAGTCTTAGGCTAAACTCTGAAAGGCATGTGAAGCCAGCTGTTATACCATACACAACCCCCTTGAATACCAAATGAAAGGGACACCACACAGATATATATTGAAAATATATATTGATTTATTAACTATAAAATCCCCTGGACTCTTTATGAGCACAGAAGCACAAGCGTTAAATCACAAGACAGTTTAAAATACACAAAAGTTGCACAATATGGATGAGCCCTAGGGGCCACCTAAACCATATACTAAGAAAGTGGTATAAGAGATACCAGGAGGAAAGTGAAGAGGCCTAGGGCCTTGGGAATCGCTGGAGCTATTCGAGACTGGAGTTAACTAAGTCGGGAAAGGCCCACGGGACTCGGGTGCAGTGTTCAAAGTGCACGCACTTCTCAATACAAAGTCTATGGTGCGTAAAAAGCACAAAGTTAGAAAGTTAGGAACCTTCCGAGTGACCTACGGAGCTGAAACTTAAAACACAGGCCCTTGGGATGTGTACCAGTGCAGGAGCACCGGCAGAGCTGAGTTACCTCACCCACAGGAAGCGGGTGCACAGGGTCGAAGATGTGTCGGGTTTCGTCACGCTGGTCGATGGTGCTTGGAGC
This sequence comes from Lissotriton vulgaris, assembly GCF_964263255.1. NCBI lineage: Eukaryota > Metazoa > Chordata > Amphibia > Caudata > Salamandridae > Lissotriton > Lissotriton vulgaris. The sequence goes on from NW_028250002.1 coordinate 185,494, forward strand.
TGAAGATGCTGCAGGCGGCTCGATGAGAAGAGTTCCGGTGGATCCAAGGGTGGATCTGAAGAGTTGAAGACCTGAAAGCAGAGGGGACAGTGTTCAAAGTCACTAGCCAGTGACTACCGTGGAACCAGAGTGGAACCAGGCGATGTCGGGTGCAAACAGGCGTTGTCGGGTAGCTTCTTTCTGCAGCCACGTGGATACCCGGGGTCGAGGACGTCCGGGAGTCGGTCACGAGCTGTCCCACGTAGGCTTCTCGCTGTTGGCGGTGTCGGCGACCTGATCGGAGCAAACAGGCCTTGGCAAATGCAAGCCACGCAGGAGTTGAAAGATGCTGTTCACTCGGACCAGCAAGGTCAGAGCGAGGGCTCCTTTTCACAGGAGCTTGGGTAGGTCTGGAGCAACCAGACCTGCTGTTTAAATCTTCGGGTTCGTCGCCAAGATGGCCGCTGGCCGCGTGGCTAGTGGCCGGGATGGCGCGTCGAGTGGCACAATGCAAAAGGGCCCCACGCAGATCGTGGAGATGCTGGAGGGCTGATCTTTGGTGCAAGGGCTGCTCGGTGGTAGGGGTTCTCAATCCCCAAAGCACAACGTCGAGGATGCCTCAGAAGCTGCGCAGTCAGCTTTTCGAGTGTCTTTCAAGAGGTCCGGTCCCACGTCACTCGGTGCCTCCACGGGTCCCTTCTTCGCAGGGACTGTGGATCGGGCTCTGAGAGGTCTGGGAGTCTGGTTCTTGTCGGGCTCTGGGCTCGGTCTCCGGCGGGAGGCGGCGGCAAAGCAGACGTCGAGTCGCTGGTTGGTACCTGTGTTCACAGGGTGGTCACTCCTTGGCCACAAGGGAGATTCTTCTTCAGTCTTCTGTGCAGCAGAATGTCGAAGTCCAGTCTTCTTCTTAGTTTTAAGTTGATTTCGGGATGATCTGCTGTGCAATGGCACTGCTCCCCCTCTTATTCCCAAACTGGGGGTGGATCACCTACTAGGTCCCTCCTCTGGGAGGAACCAGGAAGGGGGGCGGTTACACCCCCTTTCCTTTGTCCAGCTCCGCGCCAGGACTGGGGCTGGAAGGCCCCAGAACCGGTTTGGACTGGCCTATGCACGGGGACACCTTGTGTGCCCCGGGCATGTCTGATTCTTTTCAGCCCTGTCCTACCTAATACACAAAATCCTGTCTGGGGTGGTGCTCGCACCTCCCAAGGCAGGAAACCCTTTGTCCAGGCCACCATCTGCCGAGTTTCGGTCAGCAGCAGGAGGCCAGACTTGTGTCTGTGGTGGCAGCGTCCATTTTGTGAAGCTGAGGCTCTGTTTAACTTTAACCGGGGTTAAGGCTACACACATGTCGTGTCCCTCTAGAAGGGTGGAATGCTATCCCCGTCGCCAGAATTGGCGAGGGGATAGTATTCCAATTCGTATGACACCTTACTCGACATGTTTTGATAAAGCCAAACCAAAGATAGCATTTAACCGCGAGGATTATAATGCACTTAAGAGTATATGGTATGGCAATATCCCGGAACGGCTTAGGGAGTTGTTCCCGACAGCTGCAGACAGGCTCAGCTCATGCCAGAGCACCATCTCACATATTTCCAAGCACTCTGCCTCCAGGATTGATGAGGCCTTCCATAGGAGTGGCTGATAGGAACATATGTGTCCAGTTTAGGGTTAGGCACAGACATACTGTACCTAAGTAAGAGGTGGTTACACCGACTTACCCCAGCTGAGTGATCAGCCAGTTGTGTCAAATATGGAGGCCAGGCCAGGGGTGGCATAATACATGCTGCAGCCCCTGGTAGGCCTTGGATACACCTATGCCCTGGGCACCTAGGGTGCACTAATACAGGGGCTCATAAGGTGAACCAGTTCCAATTCGTAATGCACCTAAAGTGCATTGGCATCAATTTAGAGAGAGAACAGCAGGCTGTGGGTCTGATTAGCAGGCCCACAGCCACATTAAGTCAGAAACCAGTGAAGCAAAAAGCAAAAATTTGGGGTGACCATAGGATAGCAGACCCTACTCTCCTACAATAAGCCTTTTGCGACTTGCCATGGGTATCTTCTTCATTACTACAAATGTTTCTGTGGAAACAATGAGGTGGTACCCTTCATAAGAAAACATTTAACTGTGTTAGTCTACTGTTTTAGACGCCGTTTTACTAATATAATTGATGACTTAGGGCCAGCCCACATTTAACCGCACCACAGACTCCAGGATGGCCACCACTGAAGGATGATACTTCTGTTACACCAGCACATGAGGGTCTCACTCCTATGACTTCTAGCACACCCCTACTCTTCTCTCTTATCCTCATTAGCCATTTGCCCAACAGTGCTCTCCAAGCATGCAAATCCATTGGCAGCAGACCACTTAGCCGCCCTTGTTACTTATTAAATGTGACCGCCCATATTTACAACATGAACATAGACACCAATATGCCTAGAATAATCCATGAGGGATGGCAAGCACTTATGTGCACCTGACTTGCTTCCCGTCACTATATATGCGTGAGCACTTAGGTGCCCCATACATTTCTCTTACCATCACCTTCCATTAAGAAAACCTTCAACTGTCTTAGTTTACTGCTTAGATGCCACCTTTCAAAAACCATGGTTGACTTTGGGTCGGCCAGCATTTCAGCACTACACAGTCTGAGATGGCCGCCAATGAGGGATGATACCTCTGTTACACCAGCACGTGAGGGGCTTGCTCCTACTGGCTCAAGTTTACCCCTCCTCTCCTCATTGGCCATTTGGTCATCACTTCTTCCCGCAAATGCACACACCACACCTGTAAAAATCACTCCAATTACCTGCACCTTAAAGCAGAGGAGAATAGACTCTTGTGCTTTTGAACTATGGGGCATAATACATTGTATCAAAGTGTAAGACCCTGCACTCACACCTGAAGACAACCAATCACTCATGAAGCGATGTGTAACACCACCAGAGATTGGTTTTATGTTGTCTGTTCCACGTATGTCCACTTGCTTTATCTGTTATATTGTAAGTACAAGTGTGTTTTTCACATTTTTCACATTGTGGTGACTGATCAGCACCAATATTAGCATGAACATTTGTACCTTTGGAGACAATGTGATACAGTGAGCTGGAAAAGCGATTCCAGTGAATCATTGGACCATATATACAAAACATTTGCTTACTGTGTGTTTTTTTTATATTCTCATTTATTTTCTAGATTGGATGATCAATTTTTAACTTGTTGAACCGGGTATTTTCTTTTGAGGGAATACCTATACTGGATGTCACGCCTTAGGTGTGGGAAAGGGTTATCCACCCGTTTTTTTAGGTACTGAAGAAGCATTGTGGATCCTTTTTAGGCCATTGGGCGTGAAACATAGCGACCTGCCCACACTTTAGGCTACTTGGGTACATCACCCTACTAAATTATGTTTTTTAATCCTTGCAAGGGACCCATCACATTAAGGTCCAGTTTGGTATCTCGTAGATAGTTTTAGTCTCCCTTCCCTTCACTTTAGACTTTCACTCCACCCCTCACATTCAAAATGCCCTCACACAGACACTTTTCATCAGACAGCAAAAATAAAAAGATCCCCGCTAAAGCGACTCTTTGTGGGGCCCATAGAGCATTACAGTGATGGCCTTACAAGGAGCACGCCCACTATGAAGCATGACATCCTCATTGATGTGTGAGGGCACCAAGAAATAATCCTTAGGGTTCCGCCTTCTTGTCTGCCTTTCTTTCATCCTTGCTTTTCAATAGGAACAATAGCTCCACTGATTTTTGCATGAATATGACCTTACATCCACTGAATGGGGAGTGGCTCTAATGAAGAATACCTATTGGCTAAAGAAGATCCATTAGGGCAAGGAGTATAGCCCTGGTATGTGGTGTCTCCTAACGAGCCAGGTGGAGAGGAATTACCTCATGGTGTTTATCTCCATCTGACTCTAAGAAGGTTGGCTTTTCCAGGGAGTTGGAGAACCATACCTGATTTTCCCGACTGACTAATTCCAGTGCTGTGCACCCATAGTATACAAGTGTAGTTTACCAATCACAGTGCGATTGGAATACAAAGTTATATCCTTCTCTGACTTTGTATTAAACTGCCTTTCCAAATGACCCTTGAGAGCACTAACCTCCTCATTCTCATGATTGGCAAAACTGTCAATTTGTGCGGTGAGTTCTTCCATAAAAAAGGCATGCCATTTTCTGTATGGTGCTTGCTTCAGGATAGTCCCCAGGAACTAAAAAGAAAACAGTGAGAGACTTTAATGCAGTAATATAAACATTAATGCATTATCCACAGCTGATGTTTGCAGTGACTTTGAGAAGATATGGGAAAACAAACTTCAGCTGACAACAACCTCAGTAATGATGAAATAATGTGTGGACAGAAGAACCAGAGAACACATAGAGCAGCACGTAAATAGTGTGGTGTGAAATCAGTGGTCAGAAGAAATAGGATGCCTTTACAGTGGCAGTGATTTACACAGAAACATACGCACCAAAAGCATGCTACCTGCAAATTATTGTGAAAAGAGTTACAGTGCAGCCATCCAGACAGAAAACACATGGGGATTTTGCAGCTATATCATATACTTAGGAGCAGAATGCAAACCTCTAGGGGCTGATTTACAAGCCCCTTGAGCCACTTTTAACATGGGAAAAGTGGGAAAAGTGACGCAAAAGGGGCGGACATGGTTGTAAATCTGCTCCATATACTCTTAGATCACCAGAGTTAGGGCTGAATGAAAATTTAGTGTTAATAAGGGTGAAGACTGAACACAAGGAAAAGAAAATTACCTCACAGGAGCACAATAAAAGCAAAGTGAAGTGTGATGACCTGGCAAAGAATACACTGTTACAAGGGAACCAAGTAGGAGTGCGACAACCAAGGATTGAATAGAGACAGTTATAACCTGGCCATTACAAGGTTACACTAGAACAGTGACAGAGTAACAATTCAGATGAATATGGGGAGCACTGATCACATGCCAAACTGATTGCAGAATATAAACATTCTGATGATGTGAAAAGCAGTTGGCAGACCCGGAAGAGTGATATTGTGACAATCCAGGGAAAGAAGAATGTTGTGCTAGTGTGACTATCCTGGGGACAAAATGAGTCAGAGGACCTGATTTCCAACACGGGGCTACATTTCTAACCCTGTGTAAAAACAGTCAGATTGATTTAATGCAATAATCACTGCAGTGCCTGTAATTTATGTAGGTAAAACATGGAGATAAAATCTGATACATACAGGACTACCTGCAGTAAGCACGTAATTCCAAGGTTCTGAATGTGAATATGGCCAATGAGGTTTTAAATGGTTCTGGTAAATATTGCATTCTAGGAAAAAGTTGTGTACCGAGATTGGCTTCTCCCTCACCGTGCCCATTCACAATCCAGAGAAACAATAGGCATATGGTGAACATATTACAACCACATAGCAGAACAGCACTATGATGGGATGAATTTAATATCTGCATTAATTCACTCTAAATGAGTGAATATGAAAGACAATGCGTTAAGAGCCATGTGTGACATTCATTAGCAATTAATCCTTACTGAAACAAGCGCGCATTTCCACTGTTCCAAGTCAAAGTTTCTTTCAGTTGCAGCTGAAATAGCAGTTGGGAAAAAAGAAAATACGTAAGTAAAAGTGAACAGCAGGCAACATTTCAAATTCCATGGGCTTAAATACCAAGCACTAGCAGAAGTAGAGTCACACAATTCAAAGTGTGCAAAATCTGGCTGTTGGCTCAGCCTGTCCTGGGATTTGAATTCAATGTCATCAGTTGTTCATGTGCCCTTGATGTCACTCTTACATCCTTATATCTGGTTGTAATTTTAGGTTTATATATTTTGGTTTCCTTTCTTATATAACCGAAAGGCTGCCACATCACTTGTTTGCAGAAGATCTATTTTTACAGAGCTTTAGCCTGAATGCATTTGGCTGTCAGATGCAGCCTTGATCACATAGGGGATGGCCGTCGTGGTTCAGAGATAAAAAGTGCATACCTGCTCTAAAATTACATACATATAGAAAAATACTCCTTTATTATAACCAAGACCAAAATGATTATAACATTTCATAGTTCGACCTCCTCATCTGTTGACCTATTGTTTCATATCATTCACATTCTCTTCTGCCCTCCACAGCATTCATCATGGGCCAAATCAGCCTTAAGCTAACTTCACTGTAAGTGATGGCATTCTGCTTTTTCAATCAATCAATCAATACACTTGTAGAGCGCACTACTCACCCGTGAGGGTCACAAGGAGCACATCCACAAAGTATTTTTCTTTAGTTCCAGTGACTACTAAGGGAATGTGGGCTTTTTGAGTACCTGGCATCTCCTCCCACAGTAAAGGCTTACAAAAACTGTGAAAAAAACAAGCGTGGACAAAGCCTAAAAACTAGCAGCCAACACCAGGCTTAATAGCTTTGTCAATGCTTGTTTGAAATACCATTAATGCTTGTTTAAATTGGGTGCTCAATGGCTTGTGCTTTGGGAACTCACCTTCCAAATATGTTATCAATGGGGGGATCTTCATTCTGATGAGCCTCGCTAAAAACGGGTAGTTTGCAGGAATCAGGCGTTCGAGAAGAGCCAAGACAGCGGTTCCCTTTTCGATATCCCAGCGAGGATGTGAAGAAATGACCTGAAAACCCACAACAAAGAATTCAGCAAGAGAATACTCACTGGTCTTTAAAGCATCTGGAAATGCTACCTTGTTTTCTATACAGTACTTAATACCTCATTTTGGCTGTTTCTGTGTGATATAAATAGTATGTCTTACTGATAACCAATTGACTAGAAATAAAACCATCAAGTTCAAAAGGATAAAAGCCGAGTTGAATGCAAACTCTCCATGGGCAGGTTGCATAGAAATGCCAGCAAAGAACTTGAGGAGAGGGATCTGTTGGAATATGGTGGGGGTGGATACTCACAAGCAATCTTATGAAGAGGCTGTGTATTGGAATTCCTTTAGCTGTTTAGATACAAAAGAAAGAAGACATGTCATACGCAGTCCATAAAATACTGAGCAACACTTGCCAAAGGAAGACATGTGGCTGACAAACACACTTAAGACACTCAGTAGTATCTGCAAAGAAGAGGATGGAGTGATGGGTGGTATTTCAATAAGGCACTAGAGGTCATGAGGATGCTTTAATGTCCCTGCAGATACTGACAAAGACACCCCCACCACAGAGGGTGCTGCTAGTAGTATACAGTACCTCAATGGTCTGTGCTACAATGCTCCACCTCCCTACCCCAACAATTGCTGTCAAGGATGACAGCCGCAGAAGATGCTACCTAAGCTGTCATGCAATGGTCCTGCTTCAGCTGTCATTGAGTGACAGAAGACTACAGTGGGATAAGAGAGGATGCAACAAGAGCCGTGGACACGCCCTACATATTGAATGGACCATGCTAAAGAGGAGTCATTCTGCGACAGCGGATATCCCAACAGAAAGAGGACACCAAAACAAGTTCTTGCATAACCATTTTCTAATAATGTTAACCACCTGGGGAGCAGGCTATAATGAATACATAATTGCCTGTTCTGTTCTGCTTAGGACCCTTTACATGAGTGACAAAGAAATAGACTAAGATACCATCTGCCCAGGTTACTTGTACTTTATCAACATATTCATTGGAAAGTTGAGTGGGGACTGCTAATTGGAGCTCTGGAAATGTAGTTTTCAATTACAGGTTCTCACCACATGATGCAAATCTACTTCTTGACCTTGGAGTCAGTCCAAATAATTATTAGTAGGCCTCCCTGTCTATCAGGTCCATATGTCAAGTGAGAGCCAATAACTAGCAATTTAGTCTGGATCTGAAGTCCAAAATAATGTACCAGAAACATTGGAGAGACAAATATCATAACCAAAAGTAACTCCATAGAGAAATAAAATACATCCATTTTGCGGCTGACTAAAGTAAAAGCGTATAAATAGGTACCATACCCAGAAAGGTCTGATCACCATACCAGAGATAGGTAACTCCATGGAGAGCAAGAATACTCCAAGGTTTGAAGAGGACCATTAGAGGCCTGAGAAGTCTCACAGAGTGTGGAAACCTGAGACAGTCAGCACATTGCATTTAAGTGGCGTGAAAATAATAATAACCAGATGAAGTGCTGAAACCAACAGAAAGTAACTTTATGGCTGACAAACTACAATAAGTATATAGAGAACAAGGTGGCGGACATGGCTATATGCTAATTAGTCTGACCCTGTGCCTCATGGGAACAGTCCAGCCCAAACTGCCAAGCCATGCCTTCCCTGGTCCGGAAACAAACTTCCGAGGACCGGTTTCTGGCATTCCAGCCGTCTTCAGCCCGGCTTGATTGAATCCAGTGGCAAAGTGAGCAAGGGACTCACGTCTGAGCATACCCTGCCACACTTTTGACCGCCACAGGACACCTTACACTTTTTCTTCTTATGTAAATATTTTCCCCACCCCAGGAGATTGATTCTTAGGCTCCTTTTAAAAGCCATGAAATTTAGACAAGCCTGGGTTGTAGTAATGCATTTGCAGCTTTTGCCTAACAACCATACCCTTTTTGTTGCCACAAATTTCCTGAGGGATTCTTTTAGATCAAGAAGCTCAAGATGCGACTGACGTCAGCTTGGACCATGCAAATTTGCACAGTATCTCTTTTAATGTAATGAAGTTCTTCTTATAGTTATATTTTATATGTTTTTGAATCTTTTATGGATGTGACTACTTCCGAATGAAGATTTATTATTATATAGAAAGCAGCAACATCAACACGGATACATATATCACTAAAGTGAGAGCAAACACTGTTATTGAAAGAATGACACCCACATACTATAGTAAATTAACCAAACTCCTGAGCTAATGGACTGGTTCTTCACCTCATGCCAGATCATTACTAAATATGAGGGAATCTGGGGAGAGGAGGAGGAAGCATTAACCACCTTCAATGGTAGATCCCACGGCATCAATGAGTAGGATGTTTAAGACTCACCACATTCCTTAAAGTTGATGCTTGCTTTCTTATCTACAACAAGTACCATCTGGCACAGTGCTGGCACAGATGAAGTATAGCCCTCTTCCAGCATGTAGAGCAAAATCTCTTTCCAAAAGTCCTGCAAGAAAGAGTGGTGAACGTGTTATTTGTATCATTAGCATTTAATAAGGCTTTATTCCCACAGATAAACAATCATGGCTGGTGGGAGGGTTTTTGGCATTTTATTTAGTTCATAGGGCATTTTGCAAGCTCCCATATCCAAGAGATGGGGCTATATTTGATTCATCCCCTTGCTGATACAATTCCTCGCTGATGGGGTCCAAGGCAGATGCCTAGTATTACACTGATGTAGCACTAACCGTGTTTAATGCTACAATCTGGGATTCTGCATCCAATCAAAATGAACCCATTATGTGCAGAGAATGTGTGAAACATGTTACTTTCCAAAAACCCTACAAGTGAGCTGAAGTTTGCAAATTAGCTCATTATCTGTTGGAATCTTCATAGAATCATCTTTAGGAATGTGCCAGAATACGAAAAGCAATGGCTGGGAATGAACAACCATGTTGATATGAAATATTGGTGCCTGATGTATCATGGGACAGGTAGCAAATAGGAGATGCAAATTGAGAAGCAAAGTTATGCAATATAACCGGTGTACCATTAAGTCTCATTTCAGTCTATTTAGAAGAAGCTGCAAACCCTTCTGCCTCATTCTAATGAATGAGGTAGGATTCAATTGGTGCTCTTGTACAAATGCTCCAAACCCTGGGAAGTTCTGCATGGGACAGCAGACCTCCATTCCTCCATCAGAGGACACAACTTTTACATCGTATCTCTAACCACTGTGTGCATTAACAATGTGATCCAACTCACTAATGCATCTTTACAATGTATTCCTTTACCACACAGGTAGTTGCGATGCCTCGCCTAAAGGAAAGCGTTGTTGGACTAATTTTGGACTTTAAGGCCAACACTTTCCCTACTGTTGCACATAATGGAGTTGGAATAGTACATTTTACTATTCCAAAGTCCAGCGCTTTCCCTAAGGCAATTCATTGTAACGACTTCTCTGGTAAAGGAATGCGTTTCAAACATGCAATCGTGGTTCAGAACACGTTGTTAAGGCAGGTGTGATAAATGCCTGCATGGTTCCAACATACAACCCTGCAGCAGAGGGAGCTTTACAAAAATGTGCTTGTATTTGAGCCGGAGGATAATGAAGATCACCCGGGAATTTAGGAGTCTTTGGACATTCTGCAAGTTATATTTTCTATACACCTAGTTAAATAACCCACCTTGTTTCACATCCCCCTCGCTTACCTCATCAGTATTTCTATGGTGTAATGCAATTGTATTGAGGAGCTGAGAGATTTGGATGAGGATGGTCTCTTCCTCAACATCAGATTCATCATCCAGGTGACTAGCGATCTGTGGAAATGTGGAAAAGAAAGCAAAGTAAAATACGATGTATTTGCACATAATTTTAATTGTATTTTCTCTCCTTATGGAGGGACAAGAGATTTGAGAGTTAAAACATCACAACTTTCTAATCAAAGTTGTCAAGCACAAAGAGAACCTCTTGACAAATCCAAATGTGAAAGCAAAACTACTAGCCTCAAACATGTAAATAGAAATGTACAAATGCGATTATGCTCTCATGCTCCGCTCTGTTGAGTATAAAAGTACCCAGCCATTAGGCGTGGGAGGGTATAGCATTCATATACTGTCAAAATACCGGTGGACTCACTTATAATATATAAGGTTCTGATACATGGGACACTACCCCTGAGAAATTGCGCCTCTGGCACCACACAGTAGTATCTCGTGCTCACCACACAGATTTGCCCTTCCCCTATGACTTGATGAGGAAGTATGTGATACCTTATGGGACTTAATACACTCAATAAAGACTAAAGAATACCAGGAACCACGTTTATGGTAGGCAGTTTTGATATAAAATACTGATTTGAAGTATGTTCATGCTACTTTGCGCTGGATTTGGTGGTTTGCCATGTTAGGCATTTAAACTGTAAAGTGGGGTATGCAACAGAAAATAACCCACTAGATAATGCACTGTCAGTGAAAAGCCCAGCTTATCAGTGCAGTAGCTGAATGCCCATGTGCCTTCCCCAATCACCCCAGAAATAGCCCAGTTAGCCTTGGTAAAGTCTAAGGGGCAGTTGGATCTCATAGGCTGGATTGTGTGGTTGGCCTCTGTACTGCCTGTGAGCACTGCTGTTGAGCCAGTCCCATTCCCAAAGTGTCTGAGCATTTTATTTCTTTGCGCTTAAGCCAGTCAACATGTGCATCAGGTTAACTAAGATGGGATCTAGGTGTACAAGCATCATTCTTACAGTGCGATGCAACACAAGGACAGGCATCTGAATTGTCCCCAGCATCAGACCTTGTTAGAATAAAATTGTTTTTGCTGTTTTGATTATGCACTTATTCATGTAAAAATTTGCATTTGCGGCACCATTTTATCTTTGGCCACCATTTTGAATCATGACCAAAACTGACCCTTGCCTTTCCAAAAAATGGCTTTTCATAGGTTTTGTTTTTTTAAGGTTGGGCCTTGCTTAACTGTCAGTCAACATGAGCTTTATTCGACAGATGTCACAAAAGCAATTCACATAAAAACGATTTTTCAAGTTATAAAAAAAATACAATAAATTGAAAATTTCAATAAAAAGAGATAATCAAACACATTAAAAGAGCATATACTATATGTTGATAGACAAAATTAATGCTACTAATTGATAGATAGTTTAAAAAAGTGTCCAAGCATTAAAATATAGCATATTATTATTATTATCGGTAGGAGACTTCATTTACAGAGGTACAAAAGGAGCCTAGATCTAATTGTCCACATCCATCTCAAAAACGTTTCCACTGATACTGCGCACTGGACTGATGGATCAGAACACAATATTCTCATTGCTACACTTAACAAGTGAGTACCCATGTTCCTACAAATGGGTGTCAGCCAGGCTTTGCGGGGAGCAGCGTACGCCGGACAGACAAACAGCACATGCGCGTATGATTCTTCAGTGTCAGTGCAGTTTAGACATTTGTCATCGGCCGCAGTGGACCATGCAGCTGTAAAGGACTTCAAAGGTAAGCAGCCTGCTCTAAACTGAAAACACAGTTTGCGATCTAGCGGCTTAGTACTAATTACGTCACAGTAAAACATGGATTTGGTTTAATTTGTTAGAACTTCCCTGTTAGAGAGGTGGCATCGCTCATTCTATTTGCTTCTTGCACCATCGGTTCCCAGTACTTTTGCTTAATTAAATGTTTTGGTGGGAACCCAGTAGCACTAGGATCATCCCACAGTGATGGCATACCCATGCTAATTAGTAATGATCTGATGTTGCATAGCCAGCCAATCTTGTGGAAGTGATCTGCCTCCATTATATCTTTAAGACCGTCTGCAAAGATGGCCAATTCTGGGGTACGCCAGATTCTATGCCAGAAGAGAATAGGGCACAGCCTTGCAAGGTCTACTATGGCTTTTCTGCCTAAATCATAGGGGTACTTTGATGTAGGCTTGTTATCCCACTCAGGAACTTATTCTCGGAGAAAGCTAGAGGATGCATTTTCTCTAAGCCCCATAATATAAATGTGCAGTGCCGGGGTAAAGGGGCTTAGTCAGTGATGTCTTATGTTCCTTTTTTTCATGGCTCCGGCCAACTGCATGTGCTTTAAGGCCATGGTGTCAATATGCGGCCTCCAGCTAAGTCGTTTATGCAGGGTGATGCCTAGATAAGTAATGCATTAACCTGATCCACGCATTGCCCATCCATTACCCCCCATTAAATGACCTATGTGGTTTAAAGGTCATGAACTTTTATTTGAACTATTGACTGTTAGGCCAGGCAATAAGCAAAATTCTTCAAAATGCAACAGCGAATGCTGTAGCCCACTCAGTGTTTTAGACAGTATAAGCATATCGTCCGCAAACATTATTATGGGACTTTTTGTGCCTGCTAAAACTGGAGCATCTGTGGAAAAGGAAGCTAAAAAGCTAATAATACCATTAATAAGGAGTGAGAATAACGTAGGTGCTAAAACGCAACCCTGACGTACTCCCATCATTACCGGGAACTGGTCAGTCTTTTTTCCTGGCGCCCCCCAACAAATGTGGTCATAGTTGTATTCTTGGAGGCGCACAAATAGGAAAAGTAGGTCGGGGGCAAGCCGAGTTCCTGCAGTACCCTCCACAGTTTGGGCCGTGATATCAAGTCAAAAGCAGACTTAAGATCAACAAAGGCTGCATAAAGGCTTCCTTTTCCAAGTGTTACTGTCCACCGATAAATTTTAATTAATCGGAATACTTTATAAATAGTGCTCATATTAGCCCAGAAGAGGACTCAAAATGTCATTATCATCAATACAGGTTTTAATTTTTGCCAAGATAAGTTGAGCTACGACTTTCTGGATTGAGTTTAACAGGCTTATTTGCCTGTAGTTCCCGGGTAAGGATGTATCTCCTTTTTTTATAAATCGGGATGATTTCCGCCCCTCTCCAGGTATCCGGGATCAGAGCTCCATGAGCAATTGCATTTGCTAAAAACATTATGTTTTAATTCCATTGTCTTTATCCTGGAGAAAAATATCTGCAGGGACCTTGACTATGCCTGGCGCTCTCCCAATGGTAACAGTGCTCAGCGCCATTGTCACATCAGCTAAGTTGAAGACAGTATCCGATGATTTAAAATAAACCCAAGAAGGGTCATAATCAATTTTATTATTAGATGCATATTGATCTGAAAAAACTTAACCTACAGAGCAGGCTCCACATGATTTTGCAGTGATTACATGTGCTTCCTGCACCCCATTTTATCAGGCTCCAAAAGTGGTGCATGTTCCTCTCCTTACAAGCTTCAATAAGGTCCCGCCATCTTTCACAGTGATCAAAAAGGACATGGTACGTTTGCTGTTCTGGAGGGATTGGGGAGAGCATAAGCAACTGTGGCCTACTCTCACAGGGACACTGACAAAGCTAAGTGTCCTGCAGCCTTCAGGCACCATGCCACCTCCCATTGCCCATGCTTTCACACCATCACCTGCAGCCCCACAAACACTGGTGAAGGGCACTGATCCAAAACTCATTCCTGTCCCCTAGTCAGATGACAGGTGTTTCTACAGCGACTAGAGATATGATCAAAGTGTAAGCGTCCATAGGACTTGAGAAGGTCCAAGAAAAGAGAAGAGGCAGAAGACGTGCCCAATACAAAATCACTCATTGAATCTGTGGAGGAAGAGGAGGGCAAATAATTAGAATGAGAATAACTAAAGGATATTATTGGACCCTTTTCTGATGTGCGTTGTTCACAATATTGAACAATTTTTCACACCACAAGAGCTTGATGAAAGCCATCAAAGGATCAGAAGGGCCACAGTCCTACTCAAACCAGTGGCAATGACTCTTATTTGGGGACACTGACTGCACTTGTGTTTGACATCAAAACTCGGACCCCACAATAGTAAGGGTACACTGTGTTAATCGTTTCGCAATAATTGAAAAACCATGGATAGGGTATACTTTGGCTGTCTTAGTTTTAAACCTATAATAACTGATAAACCCTCACCAGTTTAAACTTATAAACACTGAAAAAACACCTGCGTACTACTAATTAAATGCCACTCAAAGAAAGGAAAAGGAGAGTGAAAGAGTCATTTTTTCCTGAGGGGGCCTATACAATATAACTTTGTTATATAAGGTGGCAGCAAGAAAGACTGGGCTAACATTATTCTGCTTGAGTTTTGCTGTTGAGGGATGTCACTGAAATAATGTTTTTTCTTCCTTTTGCTTTTTGAAGTTTTGTGGTCTTTGGTCTAAAGATGCAGAGTTTAGAAGCATGTTTTAGGTTGTGTTTAATAATTTGATAAACTGTAGAGAATCAGGAAATATCAAAATCATATTTGATATTTTGGCTGTGTTTGATTCTGTAACTGATAGGTAAAATGGCTGGTTTCATACAAATCTGTCCCAAAATGTGCCATCACATTTATCCACAGAGAATGGGTAAAAGCCCTTGATAGATCAGCCCCAAGTTTCTAGTGAGTCAGTATTGATAGTAGGTGAATTGACAACACCACAGGCTTTAAACATTCAATGCAATGTATAATGACAAGTATATGTGAAAAAAGTGCTATCGCCAAGCATCTGGGATAGTGGTGAAAACATGACAGGATGAAACATGGATCGCAGTGTCACTCGGTATGCCGCTGCAAAATGTTTCTTTCTAAATTCAACACAGATTGGAGTGATTTTGATTGTACTTGCAGTGATTCAGCTACATATACAAAAAAGCTGTGTAATGACCTTTCAAAATTGATACCTGTAAGAGATCCTTTCCACTTGTTAGATGGTATGCTAAAAGCATCTTTACAATCTTCAGAGTTAATGAAGAATGCTATTGACTTTTTAGTCCATCCTAGTGCACTGTTTTGTTGTGCGAGGGCACTAAAACACAAATATTTCTCATTTTGTGCTTTGTGTGGCATCAAAGAAAAAGTAATCCCACTGTGAACTGTGTCACTTAGCTGATGGTTCTTGGACCAAGGGGCTGTGAAATGCTATAGTACCCATGTGGAAACCGTTTACAACATGTTTGCTGAATGATGATGCCAAAGGCAAGAAATGTGAGGATATTTGTTCGCAAATTACTAGTGATGTGAAAAGAAGTACACTCTACTAAAGTCTTAGATGTTTACAGGAAAACATAACTGCTGTAGTGGACATAAAAAAAACTAGAGGCGGAAAACACCCTGGTCTGCCAAGTGTTCTGCATACTTGGTGTAAATGTGAAACATCGTCTTGAGAGTTGTCTGGGTGACACCTTAAATTGACTTTGGCACTGCAACATGTTCCATGTTAGAGTGCTTGCCATATGGTAAACAAATCAGTGTTGAAGAGCAATTCAGGAACTTTTATTTTACAATGTACGAGAAACGGCTTGACATAGAAATGTCCCTTCATCAACCATGGCATTTGAAGTCAATGAATCCTCACTGTGGTACACTGTGCAAGTTCTAGTTCCCTTCAGTAAAGGGGAATTTTCTCAGTAGTTTCAAAAGTGCTGCTTTATTTTTGACCACTTCAATAACTCGGAGGGCAGAATCGCCCAGTTCAAAGCAAATGCTGCAGAACCTGTCCAGAGAATTGCAATCTTCAAGGGCACAGTGTAGGTATAGAAAGCTATGTCAGTGGCCAGCGTTAGCAAATAGTGTACTGGCTGTCTTGTCATTGCCCATTTCAAGTGCCAATGTTGAGAGGGCCTTTTCACAGAAAAAAGGGACATGGGAAGGAAAAAGCGAGCGCACATGACCAAAGACTCATTGAAGTCTCTGGTCTATGGTGTACTACAATACGTTTGATTTGCAAAAATGTATTTGGACCTCATATACACTGTACATACACTGTCTATATACCATGCATTATCAGTGTAGAAAGCAAGCAATAATAAAAGCAAAATGTTCCATACACACCAGAAAAACACTGATTCTGTTGCTTTTCATGGCGCGAAAAAGTTGTAACCCCTGACACCACTGATTAGGTCTCGATGAGTCAGCGCACATGCGCTGTCCATATAGTAGCGGCTTTGGGAAGTGCTCCCAAAGCAGCCACCAGCTTGCTAGAATGCGCACAAGCATGCGGCCTGCTGCGCGCGCATCCCTTACGTGTTTTGGCACGTCATCGCAATCACTTTCGTTTTCACAACGATCGCGATGACCCACTTTAGGTTGCTGTGCTTCATGTTTAAACATCATTTGCACATACAATGCTTTTTCGGCCACCACCTACGTGCTTTTTTCAAAATGTCCTTTAGATGTTTAGCATGCGCGCGGGCACTCT
The DNA here is from genome assembly GCF_964263255.1 of Lissotriton vulgaris. NCBI lineage: Eukaryota > Metazoa > Chordata > Amphibia > Caudata > Salamandridae > Lissotriton > Lissotriton vulgaris. The sequence goes on from NW_028250002.1 coordinate 202,344, forward strand.
CCCACCCCTCCCTCTCGTTTACTTCTTGCCTCGTGCGCGCACCACTCGTGTGCTGCTGAAGCTTGTATTTTTTTCTGTTTCTTTCACTATTATACTTTCAATGTTCATCTATAATGAAACCAAGTGAGATACATGTGGCGTCTCTGTTTCTTCCAGCATGCAGCTGTATGCTCTCTGTTATGTGCCGGGCAGATTCTAAAGCAAATGGTAGAATACAAATGCATGGTTTTGTTTAGTTCCGGTTGTTTCTAGTTTTCTTACATTCTTTGGCGAGAAGGCCCTGTGGGAGTCCATGCTCAGTCTGCACCACAAGGAAGCTGTGATGGAGGTTAGGCTCCACCTAGTGGAGGTAGCGAGCAGAGAGAACCTGCCTATCAATTCGAGCATTGGTATGTTTGGATTATTCAGTGCTGCATTTGACTGGGTAAACGTGGTCGCTCGTTGCTTAACGTATGTCTTGTAAAAGACTGGCAATAGATATTTACTCTAGCTGTGCAGGATGTGTGACTGTAGATTTGTAATGTGTTTGCTAGGCTGGTAAGCCCTGGAAGTAATTAAATATTGGATCCCACAGAGCTTCCAAACAAGCCCAAGCAAATGAGTACTGGGGTACCAGTCTGTCAAATCGCGTCTTTGCACCTTTCTAGGATTTTGAAGTGCTTTATAGGTGCAACGCCAACTTCTGATCTACAAAAGTTTAACAGATAAACCATATTGTTTTCCGTATCCCCATAGTCTCTATTTTTCCCGTTATTGTTAAAAGTAAACAAAAGCATTGTTAAAGCAGTGCAGCTCACAAGCCACTGTTGTTCCTCACTAGTAGTCCATTTTGTTTAGCATACTCGGTGCTCCAGGCAAAGAAGGAAAGCCGTCTATTTTAATAGCCTTTCCTTGATTTATTGCGCCACCTAGTCCTAATACCCTAACATTGCTGCCTCATTTCGCCTTATGCGAGTCATGGTCCTGCTGCATGGAACTTTATGTAATATTAAAACCGCACTATCTGCCCATTTATCATGAACAACTGATGAAAAGTGTGGGCACACATCTTCTTTTACATGGAAGTGCGAGATAGTTGTTTCGGAGCTGGGCCGGTGCTGCTACCCTGCTGCAGGACTCCATAAATCATAATAATTCCAACACATTTGCCCAGTCCTATCTCGTCCCTTACCAGTCCTGGTGTAGCCACAGATGGCTTTAAGCTGCTAGCGTTCTGTGAGGAACTCTGCAGCCCACCTCTGCCAATTCTTTCCACCATTATGCTCCATTATGCTCAATAAATTAACACATTTACTTCCTTTGGAAACCCTTTTATCAGTAGTTCTTAAACATCCTAATCGGAAAGGATGGTTTAGGAGCTCATTACGAGTGGCCTGCTGGGGATGTGATATTTATGGCATTCTTTTACATCTAACACCACGGGGATCGGAAATTAAAAGGTGCCATCATTTTTGCCTGTTACAAGTGGTGCCCTTTAAAAGAGGGCATAACAGGGATATTGGTGATTTGCACAGCAGAATTTACATTTACTCCTACTTACCGGGTGTTTTGCTTGGGAAATTGTGGAGATATGAGATTTTCTAGGAAAGCTGTAATTTTGATCATTGTATAAACCATTGAGAAGGGATTTTAAAACAAGCATTGGCATAGCCAATAGGTATTTCCTCTGGGACCTTATAAGTGTTTAGCCATGCAACACTTGCTGTTGCACCAGGATATTGTGCTGGATAACTAAACACTTATAAGGTCCCAAAGGTCCCAAAGGCGAGCTCTATTGACTATGCCAATGCTTGTTTTTAAAGGTATTGAAATAACTTGAAAACATTGAAAAAAAACACGAGAATGGACCACAAATAGAAACTGAAAACAGGAAAGCCTAGGTATACTGAAAGGATGACTGTCCAAGTGAAGCTACAAGTAAATATACTGGAAAGCACTTGAGTGGCTTGGTTCACGTCATGGGCACCCTGAAAGAACAAGACATAAAGAAATGGCATATACAGTGTTGACACTGGTAGTCAGCAGCTGAATTTCAGGTTCAAATGTAATCAGCCTGATGGAGCAAGGGAGACCCATACGGTTGAGGGAGGGTGAAAGACGCACTGGAATGCAAGTGGGGAACATCAGGCTCAAATGGAGAACATGGAATGTTAAGTGGGCCTATGTGAACTAAATAGAGGTACATAGGTCTATATTCCACCACCAGGGGCAAATATGGAACACTGCAGATCTGTATTACGTGGCAAACAAGCTACATTGGGGCACAAAGGGGCTAAAAGGTCCACTTATTTCTTTTGGGCTGACTACGGTTGCTGTTCCCCTAGCACATTCACCCACCCAAATATGTACATCTGCCACTTACCTGTTCTTCAATGATGAGACTGTTTTTCCTAAGCACATATTCCATCAAAGCTCTTCCATTCATATCATAATATCCTTTGGTTGTTAAATTGGATATTAAACTTAAAGTGGCAAGAATAACCTGTGATGAAGCAAAAAATGGTTAGTGAGAAACCCTTTTGATGTATAAATAAAACCAAATCCCACATTCTGGTGAGGGAGCAGCACGGGAGTGTGAGAAAACCATACAATCTCTCCTTCCTTTTTGTTCATAGAGGAAATAGAAATACACTTGTATGTGTGGAAAGCTAGTACCTGGATATAGCCTTTGAAAAAATATTGGAAAATGGTTATTAAGACACTCTGAGAATAAAACTTGAATCAATTTAATTAAACTGTTTTTACAGAATGTCTGACCAAAGCGTGATTGAGGGAATATTCAAACATTCCAGGTGGTGTACGCCTTCTATAGGTGATTGGAACTTGGTAAAAGATTGAAAGATACATTGCAAAAGATGTCTAGGTAGGTTACAACTAGCAAAGAAGCTCTCAGGACCTTGTATTGATTACAAAAATGCAAATGAGAAATCAGTAGGCTGTAGATTCCAATAATGTGGAAATGAAAAAAAACTAGAGTAGTCTGTGGGAAGAATGATGGCCACTGTCTAACTCAACCTGCAGGATTTAGCAGACCTACACTATACTATATATTGGGTCTGAAAATGAGTTGACACAGAGAAGGACAGGAAAACTTGGATATGTCCACTTGAACAGGGAAACAGTAGACACAAGACACTGAGGAGACACACATGGATGGAGGTTGCATGACCCAACACCTGCACGAAAGACCAGCCTTAGAAAAATACAACAGACTGTGGTATACGCACCACTGCAATGAGTCCACGTAAGTAGAGAATACTGCACTATTCAAAAAGTGCATAACTTAAATTAGATTGCGTTGCTAATTATGAAACTGCTTGACCACAGAATGCTGCACACATAATAACTTGATGGTACCTTGTGATTGTCATCCTCAAGCACGTGACGGACAGCATCCAGATAAGAGGCACCTTCTGAATCTATGAAATGAAGCCATACATCAAATGTTCATAACACATAGATATTGTCTTTGTCTAGTACGATCAGGAATAATAGATAAGTAGATGAAGCTTCCACTATTACATGTGCCTACCTACCTGAGGGTCCTGTCAAGTCTTGGTGTGTGTGTCTGTGACTGTGAGCCTCATGGGCCTATCAATGTCTTCCTGTTCTACTCTGCATGTCTGTGCCATCATGTACCACTGAGTGTGTCTGTGTCTTCCTGCCCCATATTTTATGTCCCTTTTTGTTCCTCACCGAAGTCTATGTCAGGATCTCTTTCCACAGTGTCCCTGTCCCATTATTGGCTCACAGTGGGAGCAATTTATCAAAAAGACAGATGTGGAAATGTTTGACCACTACTTTATTTCTTCACCACGACTCATGTTAACGATGGGAGGATTTATTCTTAAATTACAGTGCTCTACCAGGAACTGTTGGCAGTCAGTGTAGCTGAGGAATATGAAATTGAGGTGATTTGCTCATAGCTGCACCATGTTGGTTAAGTAAGAGGGTAAGTTGGAATTATAACTTAGGGCTCCACATTCCATGAAAGCATTCAGTCCTTTAACTATCTTCCATGTCTATCGAAATCACATGCTGCCACCCACCCACTGAGAGGCTTACCAGTTTCAGCAAGAAGCTTGCAGAGCAGCTTTATTGTTGTGGCACGGGACTCTGCACCCATATGGATCAAGCTACTTCCAAAATATTTAAGGACCTCACTAGAGCTAGAATGGGCTGCAAGAGTAAAGTGAAGAGAAAAATAGACATACATGAAAAATGACATACAATAAAATCATGCACGGAGGAACTAAACGCAGGGGAGCAGGTCATCAAGGCCAAATGTAAGGAAATTTTCAACGCATATCCAGGAGGTACAATATCAATAGTTTACAACATTTAATGATGATCGGTGGAGCACATGGTACTCATGTGACTACTATAGCTGTATATAGTAAATTGGACAACGTGTTCTAATAGAAAGCTAACAAATGCACTGGGAAGGGAGGTAATTACTGAAGCAACAATAGCTTTTAAGAAGATCAAGTGATGTGCAGAGCAGTGGACAGAAATTAATGTTTCGGAGGACCCGATCACTGGTAAAGACCGTCATATACTTGCAGTATCACAAATATATACATATATACATTTATGACCAACTCACCCAGTGACAGGATAATGGCCGTGGACACCTTGACTGACTCTTCCCTTTCATCTGAACCTCCACGGTAGGGTACGCAGATCTGTCAATAACAAAGCCATATTAAACAATAATGGAAGCTAGGCTATTTGAAAGCCAACCCTATACATCTGGAAAGCAAATTCCATTCAGTGGGGAAATGACGGCATAAGAGTTTGTCAGGATTTGTGGGGCCATGATGGTGGAATTGCAAATTCTCAGTTGCCATTCTAAGATTAACGCCTTAGTTTCCTATGGTTTCTGCATGGTTTGGAGACTGAAGTCTCACAACATTGCAGCAGGCAGTCGTACTGAATGCTATTTAACACAGTTGGCACTAGTGACAGCGTCTGCTGTTCAAGGAAATCAAGACAGAGGCTGTTGTTGCACTTCAACTTAGTTTATCTCCAGGGACTGTAAGTGCGTTCCCCCTTTGCATCTCACAGTGTCTGGCTAGCAAGGTGGGTTGCATGCTTTTCAGAGCGGGCCTCTTTTGTGCACTTTTCCTCCCTTTTGTGTCCCCAGTTTCTGGTTGGCAGAGTAGTGAGCGAGTGTTTCTGTTGGTGCCTGCATTAGGGTCTTTTTCAGGTCTCACCGCCACTCGCTGCTTCTGCCGTACCGCTAGCAATAATTTCTTTTTTTTGTTCTTTGCTTGCATTCAGTTCTCGCAGATTGGTCCCCATCAGAGCTGCATGTCTTTTTGGTTCCTGTTCATTGCAAATTCCGCACACCAGCATTGCTATTTAGAATTTCATGCCATGGTCGTCAAGTTGTGTACTTCCTTTTTTAGGTCTTGTGACATAGGCAGTGCATGTGCTGCTCTCGTCTTACGAATCTTCTTGGAATTGATACAATTCCAAAAGCCTCGTCTTAGCTCCACCTTCAGCTTTGATTCGTGCGCGGCGTTTGGCATCACAAATTATGCCGATAGCAGTGCAATGATTGCATGCAAGGCATGTAAATCGCTTCTTGTTGCCATCCTGTCTCCTTTTAGCCATGCCTAGCGGGATTGGATCTCTTACCCGTGGCGTGACACAGTAGGTATATTATCAGCTTGCCACACTTTTTTTGTAAGCTTCTTTATTCTCTGCCGCCATGACGGTAAGCGTATGCTTCTCATAATTATTTATTTTGTTCATTGCGGCACTTTTTTTTGTAAGCTTGTTTTATGTAGTAGCTATTAAGTGACACATACTTTTGTAGAAGGGAATACTGAATATTACTTTAAGGGTGATTTGTCATCAATTATTCTGGCTGAACGTGCCACACCTGAACCAGTCATTTAAGGAGTTGTGACACTGGTCTTCGACTCCAGCCATTCTGATGACCGGTTGGTGCCATAATTGCGGGTGAGCAGCCGCACGGAAGATGACTATGTAGGTCTGTTAGTAGGGAAGAGCATGATAATGGGAGACAACAGTTACAACGCGGTCTTTACACCGCGATATGTTTACAACGCGGTCATTACAACGCAAGTCGTTACAACGACTTGCACTGGATGGCGCTATATAGTAAGGAATAGTATGATTTACTATTCCAATACCTTCCCTACTGTTACGTAGCTGGAGTTGTAATAGTAAATCATACTATTCCTAAGTCCCTCGCCTCTAGCGCAAGTCGTTCTAACAACTTGCATTGTAATGACCGCGTTGTGAACGTATCGCAGTGTAAAGACCGCGTTGTAAGGTCATACATTCCATGATAACAGCAGGTATGTTTTGACATGAGCACGACATCTTTGTAAGTCATCTTTGAACACGTGTGAAACCTAAAGCAGCATCTTGTAGGTGATTGGATGAAACCGAAACAGTAATGGATAGAGCGACTCCACTGAACAGTGGCATTTCCTTCTAGAGACAATTGGTAAAACCCTATGATACTCGTGGTTCGAGGTTCATTGCAGGGAACTTGATTCTAGGAGTTTGACATCATGGGATTTTGACAACTTGGCTTGTAGGTATGCTGCTTGCAGGTTAAAGTCCGAGACGGGGACAAGGATTGTGACACAATAGGAGATATAGAGAATGACAAGACAGGTACATGCATTGAAAGTTGGTATGTCTGGGACGCATGAAGATGCTCTTTAAGCCTGAAGGATATTTCACAATAGCCTTGGCTATTCGTCTGAAAAGGCGAGACCTGTGACTTCAGATGTTAGAAGCAAAACCCAGCTCAGATGCGTTCTACCCCGATTGAAGCCTGACACCATCCGGGTATGGTGTGCGACAAGGTGGGTTATGAAGAATGACAGGCAGTGTATGAGGGTTATATGTATTGTTATGGGTGGAGGAAGAGAGACTAGGGCATGAGGACTTTGACATGGCGTAAGGGAGACGGCTTGATGCATGATGACAACTGCTAGTAGCGGAACACCTGCACATTGAGGCTTGCTACCGGGAAGACACAGCGTGACACATGAAAATACTGAAAAACTTTAAGTGGGTGATAAGCATGACACTAGTAGGAAGGGGTTAGGAACATTGCATATGTTGAAGTGAGGCGGAATTGCCACTACAATTAAGTGGTGTTTAAACTTTTGACATCTGTAAACAGACACCGACTGAATCACTACTAGAAGCTGGATCCTGCCTGAGCACAATTGCTTCGATTCAAACATCTAAACAATACAGGAAAATAAAGAAACAAGTGTACATCAAAAAAAATACACAACATATGCAATTATTTCACTCACAAATAAAAAACTATGAAAAAGTTGACATTTTAATTGGAAGGTTGGAACTTTTCAAAATGTGTTTTTATTTCTCAGATTCAAAACAATATGCTAGACTGTTGCAAATCACTTTCTTTTTTGTTCCTACTGCTGGCGTTTTTCGTGTCTAGCAGTGCTCCAGTTGAGGCCACCATTTGTCCAACTGGATTCTAGTTGCTGTTCTTGTGCTGCTCCCACGAATCGTGCTAACAGTACCAACTTAATTTTTAGACTCCCAGTTGCAAATTCCTACTAATTTATAGAACATTAATACATATTCGATGTTTAGCTAGGTTTGCTTAATTAATTTGCTATTTGATTTGATTTTCTATTGTGGGCAGCCTGAGTAGGTGTTGCAGAATCCAGGTTAAGAACCACTGCACTAGATGGTAGAATCTATATTACCAGGCTGGAGGCATGGCTTTGAAGAGCAATTTTCATGTAACATGAGCCAGGTTGCCACCACGTCGATAGTTACTCCGGAGACCGAGAGCATATAATTAATTAATAGATGTGAAGACCTAGAAAATAGGTCCAGACAGGCAATCTAAGAGGCTGTAATATGGAAAAGGAAAGGGAGAAGAAGGAGAATATGTGGTGGAGTGCTTGAACAGCTCTTTAGACTTCCCTATAGGGATTGAAAGAGACCACAAAGGGGGAGAAAGAGCTATATGACAAAGCTAGACCTCAGGACATTGTGGCAAAGATCTCCTTGTGTTTGCCAAGATACCACATACCATCTGAATATATTAATTCTTGCAGAGAGGAGCAAACAGAAGACCATTCAAAGAGGAACCTGTAAAGGGATGGTTTTCCAAGACTTGATACACGACTCTCGGAACAAGGAGACTGTTTATGGGATAGCATGGTTTTGTCTAAATATAAATAAATCTGAAACACTTGCACTGATGCCTGCACAAACAGAAGTGAAGGGATTTAAAAAATAACTTCTATTACACTAAATATTAAAGACTTTGCATCACTCCATCACTGCCAAAGATGGTCCCTGATAAATGGTTAGCATTAGTAAAAGATATTAAGCAGGATCTGAGTAAATGTAGTATGCTCCCAGTCTCTTGGAAAGTACTCATAGCAGCAATAAAAAAAAACAAGCATTGAAAATGCATAGGTCTTGCTTTTGATTAAGTTAAAGGCATTAGCTTTGCTAATGCTATTGTATAGCAAAGCGAATGGCTTTAACTTGATTTTGAATTATGCATTTGGATTGTTTGAACTTATGTGTAGGGTAGTTTCTGTACATATTGACTTTAGGAACCCCAGCTGGATAAATAATGAATTTACTTTGATCGATGACATTAATCAGATGTATATGATATATACTATTTATCATTATTTATATAAGTATATGTTATATAGTAAAGTCTAGTTGGACAATTGACCCTCAGAGATAATCATTGTTAGTGATTATATATCTGTTTGTAAACCATTGTTATTGGGCAAATCTTTTCTTTTTCATGTCTCCATCCTTGGTGTACCTCCCTGTGTCCCTTCCCTTGTCAGGCCACTCTGTTGCTACCTATTATCAGAGCCAGAGTTGCTGAGAGGTAGACTTATGGGTGGTTCCTGCTGATGACCTCTCAACGCTGAAAGATCTGACAGAGGTATTTGCATTGTATTCTTTCTTTGCATCCTTGAAGCAAATTGGTTCATGTAGGCTCTTTATGGGTGATCATTTAATATTTTATACAAGCGAGTTCCCAAATGTTCCCCTCTAAAAATACTCTTACTATAAATTGGATTATTGCAGGACCCTCTTTGTTAGGAAATGTCAGTTGTCTCCTGCTGAAATACTTTGCATGTCCTCATGTATATACTTACCAGGTGATGCAGAGCCGTAAGCACGGTTGGCACAGTTTCCTTCAGTGCTCTGCAACTCTTGGTAACAGCTGCCTTCATGCATAACTCAAGGGTCTGCAAGGAGATAAGTCAATTGAGATGAGGCCAAAGGGCAAAATTGAGGACATGGTGAGGGTCAATGGTAAATGACAAACATCAAATTATACATTCTGTATGAATGCTAGAGTGAGTTTGTGTGTGAACAAGCTCTCTTATGTACTAATTCTAAATACACATGACCACAAGTATTTTTAGAAAGGTGACCATTAATATGTCTAATTGTTTCTTCATTGATGGCTCTGTTTTTTTGACTCACAGTGCCTCACACAGGAGTACCCTTTTATAATTAATGCCTGTCAGCAATCAAGATCTCTAATGTCCAAAGGGATTTCTGTAGAGGTTACCTAATGGAGTCAGATTTTGGATTATAGACCTTCAAGGAACCACAAGAGGACACATGCAGCATTTAACTGGTGTAACTGTAATAAATGATGGATGGAATGCTGAATGATTCAAACATTCTCCCCCAGTCAAGAGATATGGTTTAAATCCATCATTCTTTTGCCCACTATGCCACCAGAGTTTGGACGCAGCCTTATGCAAATCAGTCTTGACACTGTGTCTCATGGGAACAGTCCAGAGAAAATCGCCAAACCAGGTCCTCCCTGGACCAGAAACAAGCATCCTGGGACCGGTTTCAGGTTATGTCACCCTTTATCAGCCAGGCTAGCTTCAATACAGTGGCACAGTGAGCAAGGGACCCATGTCTGTGAATGTCCTTCCCACTTAGGGTGAAAAGTGTAACTGCAACAAATGATGGACGGAATGCTGAATGATTCAAACATACTCCCCAAGTCAAGAGATCTGGGTTAAATCCATTGTTCTTTTGCCCACTGCTGCACCCCAGTTTGGACCCACCCATATGCAATCAGCCTTGACCTTGTGCCTCATGGGAACAGTCCAGAACGAACTGCCAAGCCAGGTCTCCCTGGACAGGAAACAAGCATCCTGGGACCGGTTTTATTTCACCCTTCATCAGCCAGGCTAGCTTGAATCCAGTGGCACACTGAGCAAGGGGCCCACGTCTGGCGCATACTCATCCCACTTAGGGCGATAAGTGTAACTGCAACAAATGATGGACGGAATGCTGAATGATTCAAACATTCTCCCCCAGTCAAGAGATCTGGGTTTCCTTTGCGTATGTCACCCCAAGTTGGAAGGGTATGACCAGACGTTGGTCCCTAACTCACTACACCACTGGATTCAAGCTAGCTTGGCTGATGAAGGGTGATGCCCTGAAACCGGTCCCAGGATGCTTGTTTCCGGTCCACGGAGGACCTGGCTTGGCAGTTTGAGCTGGATGGTTCTCACAAGGAACAGGGTCAAGACTGATTTGCATATGGCTGTGTCGCAACTGGGGTGGTGCGGTGAGCAAAAGAATGATAGATTTAACCCAAATCCTTGTGACAGGGGGTGAATGTTTGCATTGTCCAGCATTTCGTCCATCAATTGTTCCTTTACATATGTTGCCCTAAGTGGGTGGGTCCCATGCTCACTACACCACTGGATTCAAGCTAGCCTGGCTGATGCAGGGTGATGCTCTGAAGCCAGTCCCAGGATGATTGTTTCCAGTCCATGGAGGACCTGGCATGGCAGTTTGGTCTGGAAGTTCCCACAAGGAACTGGGTCAAGACTGATTTGCATATGGATGGGTCCAAACTGGGGTAGTTTGTTAGCAAAAGAATGATGGATTTGACACAGATTGTTGTGACTTGGGGTGAATGTTTGCATTGTCCACCATTCTATCCATCAATTGTTCCTTTTGCATATGTCGTCCTGAGTAGTACGGGTATGCCCAGATGTGGGTCCGGTGTGCACTACACCACTGGATTCAAGCTAGCCTGGAGGATGAAGGGAGATGCCCTGAAACCGGTCCCAGGATGCTTGTTTCTGGTCCAGGGAAGACCTGGCTTGGCAGTTCGTGTTGGACTGTTCCCTCAAGGAACTTGGTCAAGACTGATTTGCATATGGCTGGGTCCAAATTGAGGTGGTGTGGTGAGCAAAGGAATGATGGATTTTACCCAGATCTTTGTGACTTGGGGTTACTGTTTGCATTGTCCAGCATTCCGTCCATCAATTGCTCCTTTGCATATGTCACCCCAACTGGGAAGGGTATGCCCAGACGTGGGTCTCGTGCTCATTACACCACTGGATTCAAGCTAGCCTGGCTGATGAAGGGTGATGTCCTGAAACGGGTCCCAGGATGCTTGTTTCTAGTCCATGGGAAGAAAGGCTTTGCAGTTCAGGCTGGATGGTTCCTATAAGGAACAGGGTGAAGACTGATTTGCTTAAGGCTGGGTCCACACTGGGGTGGTGTGGTGAGCAATAGAATGATGGATTTAACCCAGATCCCTGTAACTGGGCTTGAAGGTTTCCATTGCCCAGCAGCCCGCTCATCAATTGTTCCTTTGCAAATGTCGCCCTAAGTGGGAAGGGTATGCCCAGACGTGGGCGCCGTGCTCAATTCACCACTGGATTCAAGCTAGCCTGGCTGATGAAGGGTGATGCCCTGAAACTGGTCCTAGGATGCTTGCTTCCAGTCCAGGGAGGACCTGGCTTGGTAGCTCAGGCTGGACTGTTCCCTCAAGGAACAGGTCTAAGACTGAATTGCATATGGCTGGGTCCAAACTGTGGTGGTGTGGTGAACAAAAGAATGATGGATTTAACCCAGGTCTTTGTGACTGTGGGTGAATGTTTGGATTGTCCAGAATTCTGTCCATCAATTGTTTCTTTTGCATTTAACTGGGGCATGCCCTAACGCATGTAGCCTAGAATCACTTCTTGTCATTGTGGGCCCTGTATTCCTAACCACAGTTGCTGAAGGCCCTCGTTTTGGTTGTCCTAGTTCTCTTGGTGATTCTAGTTCTCTGGGTTGTCTGCTATGCCTGCTTCTTATGGCACTCTTGTCTAGATCCTCTTGGCCATTTTAGTCCCTCCCCCCAGTCATGGTCTTCTTGTTCCTCATCCTCCTGCTGGTCTTGATGGTACTAACTAGTTTTGTTTCTCTCCCTTTCCTTTTTCAAATCCTTATTCTGCATTTGCTACACCCATCCCTAGTCCTCCTAATGCTTGTTCTCACGATTCTCTTGTTGCTTGTATCCTGGTCCTCCAGGTCATGGTCCACTGATTCTCTTGGTGGACCTGGTAATCCTAGTGTTCCTAGTCTTCTCGGCTGCCCTGGTCCCTCTGCTCCTCCTGGTCATTCTCCTCATCCTGGTCTTCCACCAGCAGGTTTTCCTCTTCATGCTCCTGGTTTACCAGCTCTTCCTTTTCCTAGTTCTCCTAATTTCATGTTGGTTTTCAAGCTATCCTTTTTTCTAGATCTCTTCCTCCTGATTATCTTCTTAATCTTCTTTACCCTGTCCCACCTCGTAGTTTTCCTCAAACTCATACTTCTGGTCTTTATCCACATATTCTTGGTCCTGATCTTCTGGGTATTGATAATTGGTCATAAGTGGCCCTCATCCTCCTGAGACCCTTGTCCTGTTGGTAAATATTATCTTTACCATGGTGCTTCTTGCTGTGTCCCTCCTTGTTGTTCTTCTGGCGATCTTGCCCTGGTGTTCTTCGAACTTTTCATCCTTCTGTTCCCAGTCCTGCTGGTCCTCATGATCTTGCTTGTCCTTGTGTTTATGGTCCAACTAGTCTTGGTCATCCTCTTCCTAGTCCTCTGGATCCTCTAGTGCCATTCCTCCTAGCGGTCCTGATGTTGACCCTCATGGTGATCATGGCGGTGACTGCTGTTCTGTTCCTCCTGGCCTCCTCTTTCTCCTTCTCTTTTTAATTCTCCTCCTTTTTCTGTTCCTGCTCCTCCTGGGTTTCCTCCTTATTCTCCTAGTCCTCTTGGAAGTCCTTTTCCCAGTCCTCCTGGTCTTGATCCTCTTGGTTTCCCTAGTACTTGGACAAGGTATTGGCCCCCTGTTGGTCAAGTGACCCAAATCCTTCTGGTGGTCCTGGAGTTCATAAACTTCTTAGTGGTCCTGGACCCCCTTCAACTCCTCTAGTCATCCTCATGGCCATCTTCCTTCTCCTCATCCTGTGTGTGGTCTTTGTAGTGGTCTAAGTCCTCCTTGTGGATCTGGCCGTCTTCTTCCTTCTTGTTCTTGTGTCCTAGTCCTCCTGATGCCCCTCGTTTTCCACTTGCCAATCATTCTCCTCCTCTTTGGCCTCCTGGTTCTGGTATTCCTCATTCTAATTCTCCTCCTGGTTTTACTGATCCTTCCCTTTGTCTTGGGCATGCTGGTCCTCATGTCCTTGTGGCCTCAGTCATTCTAGCAGACTTGGTCTTTGGTGCCTGATGCTCCAGGTCTTTTTCATGGCCCTACTGATATTGCTTTCTCTTCCTTCTTTTGGACATCCAGTTCCTAACCCTACTGGTGGACCTGGTCATTCGCCTCCTCCTTCATTCAGTTGTACTGGCCCTTTTTCTGGTCCTTTGTGAGATTCTTGTACCCTTGTCCTCCTCGTCTGTGTAACCTCTTCACCCCTTAGTTCTCCCTCTTCATCCCACAGGTCCTCTGGGTATCTGCCTGATTCTGCAAGTGCTTCACCAATATATCCTCATCCAAAGTCAACCAGATACAGCCTCCAGTCAGAGGACACACTGAGATTGAGAATGTTTAGATGGACACCATTGAAAGGAAATTAGCCCCTTGTTTACATTTAGACAGTAAAATACAGTCATAATTTGGATGTTCCCCTAAACCCTGGACCTAGGTGCCACTACACCTGTTTCAGTATTAGCATTAGTGGATAAGGTATTTTTCAATGTCCCTCTTGCAGCCCTGCACATTGTGAACCAAGGGAGTGCAGATGTGCCTAATAGGGGGAGGGGTTGCTTAGAAGAGACACAGAGGTGACTTAGAGGCAGTAGCTGCAGCACATAAGATGGGTGACTGAAAGTAGATTTAGGAACACATTTAGGTTCACAGATGTTAATGAGGAGAATGATCACCTGCAGTGAAGGCTCAGAAGACTCATCAGGGGAACAGCCTCAAATGTGCATGGCCAGTAGGGTTTACACCAAAATGTTGTCATTTGTTTTTGGTTTGTAGCTGGCTTTCAAATTTTTATTCTAAGTGGAGGCTTTCAAAAGAAGGCCCATAAGGGAATCGTAACACCCTGTCCTTTGAACTGTAAGAGCTCAGACCAGGCAGAAACTGAATCACTTTGGACCTCAACATTAATCTTCTAGTCTCAAGGCTCATAAAAGTATATTTCTGTGCAAATGAAAATTGGCAGATTCAAGAAGTAATGATTCCAATAGCGAGTCCACCAAGGTCTGTCTCTCTTGCTTTTCCAGCAAATATAATTCACACCCCAGTAACTGTAGACTATTTAATTTGCAAAAATATTTTTTAAGTTCACATCGCAACCACAAATAGTATTCAATAATGCAAACACATTATTGATTTCCAACATGGTACATTTCAAGGGCTCCTCTTAAGACTGCTTTGTTTTACCTGTTTGGTCACCAGGAGTGTAATGCAAAGTCATTGTGATCTTTAGTGAAGGTCATTTATACATTTACTTGGACTGTCTAACTTTTATTTCAAAGGGTGTATGCAGCCCCTCAGACTAGAGAAGATACAATGGCACACAGTTTGTTCTAAGAGGTCTTCTTCTTCAACCAACTTTATTTCGTTTCAAGAAACCATAAAAGTGCACAGGACAAAAGCAATATAAATACATAAAAGCACAATAGATACGAATTACAGGTCATAGCAGTGTAATATATAAAACAATTACATTAATAATACATTGATTGTGAAAATGCTAAAACAATACTAAGACGAAAGCCGAAGGGACAAAAACCTCAGAAAAAAGTTCTAGGAAGTGGCCTCATTAGGGGTCGCCTATGTTACCTGTGTTATCTATATTATTGTCTAGTATGGGGAGGTCAAAAATATTCACTAAAATAGGTGGGGTACTAATGAGCCCTGCAATGATTGAAATAATATAATTTTCAAGCAATAAAACATAAATGGATGTCATTATACTGATACATTTCACCTAGCTGCTCGTCCTAATATAATGATAGGAGACTTATATTCGATTTTGCGATACAATCATACAAGTACATAAGAGAATCCATCACAGTAAAAAAAAGTATATGAATAGATTCATATGCCATACAATACAAGTGGTATTGTCCCCTATCGTACCACTTTATGAACCCCTCATATGAAACATTGATACTTTATAATATATTAATTGCGAATTTAGAAGTTGTAAAACAAAAAAGTTGCCCTGTCCCAATCAAAGGAACCAATTAAAAGAAGTGGATTTGAAAATTTGTGATGGAGATGTTCAAACATAGGACATATCAACACGATGTGCAAAATATCACTTTTAAAAGACAAATTACAGGAACAAAATGGAGAATCGGTATACTTAAACCATTTTTCCTCTGGATTTAACAACTGATGAAACAGACCCAGCCTAAAAAAGTTAAAAGACAGTACTGGTGAACAGGCATCCCATAGAGTAAGTATGACTGGAACTGTCTTAAACATGATCATTTTTTTAAATAATGGTTTGGCCAGTGATAGAGCTTCTCTCTCAGCAGCCTGGAACTAACTGTCTGTTGGACTCCTCCCTGCGGTCATGTGCATTCTTGTCAGCAAGCGAGTGAGGCTGCGGTGTTGGAGAGTGGAACGGCCGTTTGGAAGTGACATTGCTGGATTTGCCTCATTGTAGCCGTAGCCGTAACCGTAACTCCTCTGCCACTCCTCTGAGGGCTGTATTGGGCGCTCCCACTGCTGGTGCTGCTCCTTCAAGAACCAGGCGGTGTGTGCCACGGTTGCTCACGGCCTTTTGCAGCCTCTTGCGGCAGCAATTGCAGTTGCAGCTGAAGTGATATGAGCCAAGAGCCCTTGTGCCGGCAAAGAACACGGAGCATCAATGTCATCTGGAGGTGAGGAGAAGAGAGAGGGGAGAGCTAAGCTGAGGGGAGAGCCGTGGTCAAGTACTTACTTTCGCTTAGTTGCGGCCCCCTCTTGAATCCCACTTGACCCTCTTGGCTCTGCCCAGCCCCTCTTCAAACCCTGATGGCCATAAGGCCCTATTGCTCTTTCTCGTCCTGCTGCCTCAACTCTTAACGAATTCCTGCCTGGGGACCCGTGCAGAGGAGTAAACGGTAGTCAGGAGGACTAAGCCCCCTGAAATCCAGAGATGCAGCATCAGCCACAGTAGAGCAGCCGTCAGGCTAATTAGACGGGTCGCGGGACCAGCAGGTTGGGAAGCCAAGCACAAGCGCAGCCACCATTAGTAGGTGGCTGCTAAGTGAGAGACCCGGTAGCCAGCAGAAGCGGCCAGAACAGGACCGGGTGCAGCTTGCAAGCGAACTGCATTGTCCCCACTTGTTGGCCCCGATTGCCTCCCACTTCTCCTCTTGCATTCAGGAGCAGCATCGCAGAAACAGAAAGGAGAGCAGATTAGCAGCAGAGAATAAAACAAGGGCAAAGCGGTGTACAAAGACAACCAGAGATGGTAGCAGCCCTGTGGGGTTAAGAGTTCTTTCTTGTCCTGTCGCTGGGGGTTGAGAGACTTGGGCCCCCGGCTTCTTACTGCACCTAGTCCAAGAGGGGTTCCAGTAGGTGTTTCTCAGTGCACTTAGTGGTGGCTGACCAGCTGTCCTCTGCTCTCAGCGTCTATTCCTCCTTGCTGGTGAAACTGTCTGGTACACTAAGATGCAACTAGAGCCAACAAGCAGATCCACTGGAAGTGAAACTGTGAGAAGTTGGCCTGGCATATGCTGTCCACTATTCTAGTGGGCACCTTGCACCAGTCCAAACGACCCTTATTGATGGTAGGTTTAAAGATAATCTATATAGAAAGCTATCCTAGTGGTAGCTGTGGAGAGCAACCTTCAGGCTAAGTCTTGAAGGTATGTAAAGCAGCTTGTTTTGCCAGTCTATAATCTCATGAATGACCAATTGAAAGGAGAACCACGCTAGGTATATATATAACATATATGTATTTATTCTAAACACATCCCTCTAGTCTCTTTATGAGGCTAGAGGCGAAAGTACATTTGGTAAACATATTTAGCACACAGTAAATTAGCACAATATATGATTAGCCCTAGGGGCGTAATAAACCATATACTAAGAAAGTAGTATAAGAACTACAATAGACATAGAGACAAGGCCTAGGGCCTGTAAAACCGCTGGGGCAACCAGGAACCACCCAAGGAAGTGACAGAGATGACCCACGGGGCACACGTGCAGTGTCTAAACACAGCCGAGAATCACCATTGACTTCTATGGAGATAGTTGAGGTTAGAATTTTAAAGATTAGGGACACTTAGAAGTGGACTTGGAGCAAACCCATTTAGAACTAGGCAGCTCTAGAGTCAATACCCACGGGAGCACCGGAGTACTCGAGTTACATCACCCGTGGAAGCCGGGTGCATAGGTGTCTTTTTGTGTCAGGTTTCGTCGTCGTTTTCTATGGTGAGCTGCGGAAAAGAGCTGCAGCGACCAAGTAGAAAGTGTCCGGATGGATCCAAGGGTGGATCAGAGAGATGAAGAACCTGAAAGCAGAGAGGACAGAGTCTGGGTTACTAGCCAGTGACCAGGAAGGCGATGAGCAGACGCCCACCGATGTCCGGTGATTACAGGTACAGAAGGTGAAGCTTGACTCTTCAGCAATGAGGACCAGGATGCCTCAACAACAATAAGGAGCTGGATTTGAGCAGTGCCATGAGGGATGTCGAGTGCTGTGGTGTCGGTATCTGGATTGGACCCAACAAGCCTTGGCAACAGCAACCCATGTAGAAAGCAAATAAATTGGCGTTGGTGCAGACCAGAAAGGTCTGAGGGACTCACATTTTGGAGGGGAGTCAGGGCACATCTGGAGCAATCAGGGAAGCCCAAGAAACAAAAGAGTTACCTTCATGGGGACCCACCAGTCAACGGCCCAGGGACTATAATTAGCCCAATGCACAACTTCGGGAAAGCTTGGTAAGTTGATGCACTAGCAAATGTGCATAGTGTCCAGGAGTTCCGATTTCAAGTCACTTGTGAGGGCTGCGGGTCTCAGCTTTGCTGGGATCTCATGTCGGCCTCGGGGAAGTCTGGAAGTCTGTGTCCTGTGTTGCAAATCTGTCGGGATCCGGCGGGAGCCTTGGAAGATGCTTCTTTGGTGCCGGTTTGAACAGGGAAGTCACTCCTTGACCACAAGGGAGATCCTTCTGTCTTCTAGTCGAAATAGAATGTCAAAGTTCCAGGATATATGTTGTAGAGTTTCGTCCAGGTATAATCCAAAGTATTAAGGACTGGGTTCCTATACTTATTCTAAGTTTAGTGGTTGGACTTACTCTAGGGTCCCAACTACTGGAGGACCCAGGGAGGGGGTGGTTACACCCCTTTCCCCTTGTCCAGTTTCGCGCCAGAGCAGGGGCTGAGTGCCCCTGCAACCGGTTTGAACTTGGCTATGCACAGGGACACCAAGTGTGTCTGCAGCACTGTCTGAAAAGCATTCTATAAATGCACCCACCCAGCCCCAATACACTAAAGCCTACCTGGGAGGTGGTTACACCTCCCTGTGACAGGAAACCTATTGCCCAGTCCTTCCCTGCTGGAGTTTGGTCCAGCAGCAGGAGGTCAGGCCCGTGTCTGTGGCTGCAGCATCCATTTTGTGATGCTGGGGTTCTTTTAAACTATTACCGGTTAGGTAAGTGTGTACATGTCTTCTCCCTTTAGAAGGGTGGAATTCTACCCCCGCCGCCAGGACTGGTGGGGTGTAGGATTCCAAAGTGTTTGACACCAAACACATGTTTCCATACAGCCATTCCAAAGTTAGCATTTACCGCGAGGTTATAATGCACTTAAGAGTATATGGTCTGGCTGCATCACAGAACAGCATCAGAGAATAGATTCCGAAAGCTGCAGAGTGGCTCAGCTCATACTTGGGCACCCTCTCACACAAAACCAAGCACTCTGCCTTCAGTATTGATAAGGCCTGCCAAGGAGTGACTTATAGGTTTATAGGTGGCAGTGTAGTAGTAGTAGTAGTAAAGCTTTATTCGATTTCACAAAATATAAAATCATAAAAGCGACAATTCATTTGTTAAGTCAAACATTCCAATGAATTACAGATGAGAACAGTAAATAGGTTCATAAAAGTTTTAAGAGCTAATTAAACTTTTCCTTTTCCTCAAGATACTTTTTAAAAAACCTGTCATTATTCCAACACAGTATGTATCATTTAAGGATTGTAGAAACAATAGAGCCGGGCGACATTGATGCCATGAACCTTGTTTTTTTTTAAATGGTTTGATCCATCTTGTCCTTTCTGTTGAATAAAATTTACCAAAACATATTACATGCAGAGTAGATTGGTCTGATATATTATCGCACGGGCATTTGCAGAGCATTCTGGACCAATCGTTTACTTTAGAAAATGTAGTTAAGCGAAAAACCAAGTGGGAGCACATTTATGCCCGCCGTCCGCCTTCTATTATCCCCGTCCCGATCCAAGATTTCTTTGACTAAGGGTGGGGAGGCAAATGATAAAACTAAGCAATCCCCAACAAATGACTTATTATTTGGGGCAAGCCACCTTACTCGCTTTGCCATTTTAAATGAATGTAACATATCTCGTGTTAATCCCGTTTTCTGACCCAGGAAATGAATAGCTTTGTTTCTCAGTGTTTCCCAGTTTTCCCTCACCCCGTCCTCCACTATGGGAACGTTGGCCAAAACCAACGTATAGGGAGCTGCCGCGGGTGGGAGGTTCAGATTTGGCAAAAAATAGCCGTCATCTTGGTAAGGAAGTGTACTACTCCCTGTTTTTCCAGGTCCATCTACCGTGGGCATGGAAGAACGATGCCCACTATTATTTTGACTGGCAGAAGTGGGGGGCCTAACTTTGTGCGGACTGCAAGGCTGGCTAGGCTGAGTGTTGCTAGTACTACTAGGAGCAACCTGTTTACTGTGTACCTCTTTCCCTTGCACTGTGAGTATTGTCAAAGTGGACTCTATCTGTCCCAATCTGTTCCCCATTAAAGTTATAGCTTCTTTCACGAATATGGTGAGATCAACTATTGACTTCATGATGTCTCCATAATCAGTGTAGTGTTGGCCCTTGCTTAAGCGTTCATCGTTAGTGGATTTTGGACACATTTTTCTTTTGTTCCTTTCTGCTTTTTCTTACCTCTTTCCCTATATGTGATTTACTTTTACTCTTTAGGACATTTGGGGTTGCTGGAAATTCATGGATCTGAGGTACTAAAATAGTGTGGGGAGGATTCTTGGACATGCATACTCTTTTTTGGCAGGGGAGATCAGAGCCCTCTAGGTCAATTACAGAATTCTCGTCGCTACCCTGCTGTAAACACACATTGTGTTGATCCAGGGGAGATACATTTGCTATAAAAATTGCAGGTACATCACTCAACTCGTTTCTAACAGGTTCAATGATGCTTGTTGCGGACAGCCCTATATTGAGTTTTTCCTCTACGTTAGAAATTCGCTTCTCTATGGCTCCTACTGCATCCGCCAAATATTTCATTAGGGTCGTACTCGACTCTTTAACAATAGACGTTTTCTTGCCCGGTGGGCTAGTGTGTAGCTTTCTTTTCCCCATTTAACAAAAGGCCAGTTAGTAACTGCTATACCCTGATCGGTTGATGGAACTATACCCTTGCTGTTGTTTCACAAAGTTGGTACGTACTTATGAGTAAACAGCCCTGCACGCCCTCGCCACTTACATGTACAAACTAGACACAATAGACAGAGTGCAAAAGTAAATATCCGGGTATTTAACTTACAGTGCGGTTGATAATTATCACCAGCTTTCTTTCCTGGTCCCCCTGTTGGCCCTCTAGGTTGATTAGCAGACCCAATAAGAATATGGGGTTGCAGACCCCGAGTCGATTATGGGTTATTGCAGACAGCAAGGATTACACACAATAAAGTCTATAGTGTCATTTACCCGTGGTTCAGTATTTCAATCTGCTCCAAAGCTAGTGATGAAACCAAAAGACCTGGTCCAGCCCAGCCCAGCCTCCTCCGGCCTTTGACGGGCGCGGACGGGCCCGCCCTTGGCCCGGGCTTTGCCCGGGCACGCCCGTGCACGTCCCGCACCGCGGGAGGCGCCCTGATCTTTTAAGCGCCTCCGGGTGCTTAGAGGTGATGTCAATCAGGTGCGCGGCCCCCAAAGCACCCTGGGAGGTGTAGTCTGCTGGTTCCGGTGCTGCGTGGGCGGCAGTTCACTCCGGCAGGCGAGCCGGACCAGCAGCGATACTGCTGATGTCCCCAAACAAGTAGGTTTATCCAGAGAATGCAAGTAAAAGTGTCCCGCGTCGCAGGAGGCGCCCTGATCTATTAAACGCCTCCGGGCGCTTAGAGGTGGTGTCAATCAGGTGCGCGGCGCCAAAGCACCCTGGGACGTGTAGTCTGCGGGTCCCGGTGGTGCGTGGGCGGCAGTTCACTTCAGCAGGCGAGCCGGACCAGCGGCGATACTGCTGATGTCCCCAAACAGGTAGGATTATCCAGAGAATGCAAGTAAAAGTTTCCCGCACCACGGGAGGCGCCCTGATCTTTTAAGCGCCTCCGGGCGCTTAGAGGTGATGTCAATCAGTTGCGCGGCCCCCAAAGCAGCCTGGGAGGTGTAGTCTGTGAGTCACGGTGCTGCGTGGGCGGCGGTTCACTCCGGCAGGTGAGCCGGACCAGCGGCGATACTGCTGATGTACCCAAAAAGGCAGGATTATCCAGAGAATGCAAGTAAAAGTTTCTCGCGCTGCGGGAGGCGCCCTGATCTTTTAAGTGCCTCCGGGTCAGGATCGGACGTGGAGGGAGGCCCTCGCCTGTTCAGCTCTGACGATGAGGGCAGTGACGCACCTGCGTCTTGAGAAGGCTCAATGACGCCTCCAATAGTGACTCCTCAAACAGCTAACACATTGATATAACAGTCTAGTGGGCGCCCAGGACACACAGTGAGAGTTGCATGACCCGGAACTGAACCGCGTGCATGCACAATGGCATCCAGTCACCGGGATGTAGAGCGGCGACCGTTAGGACTTATTATGATGAATATAAGACAAAGTCACTCTAATCCAGTGAAAACAATCAACACTCACTGTGATGCAAGGGGGCACATTCCCGCAGTCTTTTATGAATGTGTAGCCGCACCGGCAGAAGTCAGGGAGAGGAACCGCCACTACCCCACAACAATGAACTAAAGTCTACCTATGATGACCAGTTTGAACGTATTGCCTCCATCAGTAGGTCCCCCAAGTTGGGACTGTTCCCCAGAGTTGCAGTTTGTCCCCCTTTCTTTCCTAAATTTCCCAGATATCCTTAAGCGGGTGAGATGTGAAGAGACTGGACAATACAGAGTTCTCAGAGACGGTGAGCGGTGGGGGGCGGGTGGGGTGGGTAGGGGGAAGGGGACAATACAGCTAGAGAAGAATGCTGATTGTTCATGTGACACGACACATAAAACACCAAACACAGACATAAAATTCGTCACACTGAACCTCAGGGGTATGCATACAGCTACGAAACGTTACTCTGTCTACACCTATGTTAAGAGGCAACAGACCCAAGTGGCCCTCCTACAGGAGACACATCTGCCAGAACAGGAAGTAGGCCGCCTGCACAAAAAATGGCGGGCATACTCTTGTGCCACTGTGTACTCCACCTTCACCAGAGGTACACTTATATGGATAAGACCAGGGGTGCCCTTTAAGGAACAAACTCGACACATAGATAGGGAAGGGCGATATGTAATCATGACAGGGCTATTAGAGGGTCAACCTATACTCATATGATGTATATACGCCCCCAATGTGGAACAAGACCAGTATTGGGAAAAACTTACAAACGTGCTAGCTCACTACACAGCCATCCCATGGCTCCTAGGGGGAGACTACAACTGCGTACTAGATTTACACCTAGATAGATCACATTCCCCACCACTATACTCGCCTGCGCATAAACAAACTGACCGCTTCCGTAGATGGGTAGAGCACTGGGCACTAGTGGATGCCTGGAGGGCGCGGAACCCAGACTCCAGGATGTACTCCTTTCACTCCATCCCTCACAACTTGCGAGTTAGACATAATAGGTTCCTGTGCTCCACAGACCTCTTACCCAAGATGCAATACGCTTACTATATGGGAAGGATAGTGTCGGACCATGATGCACACATAGGGACCCTTAGATGGAGACCGCCCCAACCCCCAGTCCCAACATGGAAACTGCCCCAAGACTGTCTCACTGATCAGGCCTTTCGCCACATCCATGGGGAATATATCCAGGAACATTTTCTACGGAAGGCTGGCTCGGCCTCCTCCAGGGCAATAGAGTGGGATGCATATAAGGTCAGCGCCAGAGGACAATGTATCCAACAGGTGGTGGGGGTACGGAGAACACTAAAACAGACACTAAACGGAGCAGAGAAAAGATTGGCAGACATGTCCCGAGACACGGACCAGGGGATGGCCACACTAGCGCAGCTCTCAGTGGCAAAACTCTTACACGCAGAGGCGCCACGAGACCTACGCAAATACAACTTCGGCGCATATGCAACCAGGGCACACAGGGAGGGCAATAGAACGGGAGCGTTACTGGCATGGGTAGTCAAACAGGAAACGGCGTCACATCCCATCACAGAGCTCACAGTCAGGAATGGGCACCTAAAACACTCCCAAATCGACATCTTGCACATATTTCAGGACTATTATACAGAAGTATACCGTGCCCCGACACCGGAGACACCAAGTGAGCTGGCACAATTTATGGACCCATCGCCTATGCCCACAATCTCCCTGGCAGATAGGAATGATTTAGACAGCAAAATTACACCCTCCGACATAAAGCATGCAATCGGGCCGTTAGCAAAGAAAAAAGCGCCGGGTATGGACGGATTCCCACTAGAGTACTACAGCACGTTCGCTGCCCAGATAGTGCCCCACCTAGCATCCACATATGACGACACCCTAACCAGAGGCATTTTACCGGAGTCGTTCTGCGAATCGGTGTTGGTGACATTTCCGAAACCCCATAGAGACCCAACACTCCCGGCCTCTTACAGGCCGATAACACTTCTGAACGCAGACTGCAAGATCCTGGGAAATCTATTGGCCAATCGCTACAGTCAAATTCTCCCAGCCTTGGTACATCCTGACCAATGCGGCTTCGTGCCACGATTTAATACTTCGCATAATTTACGTAGACTGTTTCATATACAGGACAGGGTAAAAGACAGATTCCCACTTGCGGCGTGCCTGATCCTTGATTTAGAAAAGGCATTTAACACACTGACATGGCCCCCTCTGTTTGAAGTCCCTTGGAAAATAAATATTGGCCCAACACTGATGGCATACACAAAGCTCCTATACAGAGGCGTCACCACTAGGGTGAGAGTCAGCAAACTTATCTCAGCCCCATTCCCGGTGGAGAGGGGGACTAGACAGGGGTGCCCCCTCTCCCCCCTCCTTTTTGCACTGGCAGTGGAACCCCTGGCCATACGATTACGACGAGAGGGGGAAGCATGGGGTATCCCGATAGCGGAAACACTACACTGCGTATCGCTATATGCAGATGGTCTGCTGATATACGTTCGGGACGTAACAGGCAGCTTCACCTCAATATGGGCAGCTTTACAGGAATTTGGAGAGACCTCCGGTCTCAAAGTCAACTGGGGAAAATCAACAGTTTACCCACTCGGTCCCCAATTGGCGCCACAGAACATAGAGATAGGCACACAGACATTGAAGTGGAGCGAAGCGACCCCAGATATCTGGGAGTACGCCTATATCACTCCCCGGAGGACCTCTACGAAGGTAACCATTGCAAAGTGTTAGCAGGCCTACGATCAGCGGTGGGCTTCTGGAAGACACTACCCCTGACACCTATTGGGTGGGTAGCTATAGCTAAAATGATTATGGTTCCCAGAATGCTATATTACTTCACAAATCTTCCAGTGATCCCACCTCGTTCCTCCCATGATGCGAGTGCACAGAATGTTGAAAGGGCGGCTGCTATACTCCCCACTGCTTCCCTTGGTGGGCCTCCCCCGAAAGGAAGACTACTACACCGCGAGAGCCCTGCAGGTATGGACCGATCACAACGTGACGGAAGCAGAAGCTCTGCTCCACGAAGGGCAACTAAAAACATATGAGGACATGGTTGAATGGTACGACCTCCCGCAGGGGCAATTCTTAACAGATAGGCAACTCTTGGATAGCGGTCGCCAATGCTGGGACCTACGAGATGGGGAACCCCCAATACACCCGGTACTGCACACGATATTACGAATGGGGGCAGGCAGACACCTGGTAACATGGCACTACAAAGCGATCGGGGAATTGACCAATGTCTCCCTGGACGGATTGAGACATTCGTGGGAGGACGAAGTGGGTCGAGCCCTCCACGACAAAGAATGGTCCCTGGCCTCAGAATACCCTAAAAAGGTTTACAGGAATGGACGTTTCAAAAACATACAGTTTAATATCCTGACACTAGAGGCGAACTTCAGACACATGTTCTGGGACTGCCCATCCATACAAGGCTATTGGGACAAAATACATCGTACACTACAAACAATAGTCAACCTGCCACACATTACCACATAGGAGGAGTGTGCCTTTGGAATTTACCGAAAAAAGTCTGATAAGCTGCAGTGGCGATTCACATCCCTAGCTATCCTCCTAGCAAAAAGAAACATAGCCATGCACTGGAGAGCCCCTACAGGACCCCCAAAAGCAGCTTGGGTGGGAGCGGTGAGCAAATGGGGGGCAGCGGAGGAAGAGACCCTGAGAGAGGAAGAGGTGAAAGGCACACTTAAACACCCAATCTCTATGGAGTGGGCGCAACTATTAATACAATTTAAACATGGACCGCGGTAGGCGCCCTGATCTTTTAAGCGCCTCCGGGTGCTTAGAGGTGATGTCAATCAGGTGCGCGGCCCCCAAAGCACCCTGGGAGGTTTAGTCTGCTGGTTCCGGTGCTGCGTGGGCGGCAGTTCACTCCGGCAGGCGAGCCGGACCAGCAGCGATACTGCTGATGTCCCCAAACAAGTAGGATTATCCAGAGAATGCAAGTAAAAGTGTCCCGCGTCGCAGGAGGCGCCCTGATCTTTTAAACGCCTCCGGGCGCTTAGAGGTGATGTCAATCAGGTGCGCGGCCCCCAAAGCACCCTGGGAGGTGTAGTCTGCGGGTCCCGGTGGTGAGTGGGCGGCAGTTCACTCTAGCAGGCGAGCCGGACCAGCGGCGATACTGCTGATGTCCCCAAACAGGTAGGGTTATCCAGAGAATGCAAGTAAAAGTTTCCCGCACCACGGGAGGCGCCCTGATCTTTTAAGCGCCTCCGGGCGCTTAGAGGTGATGTCAATCAGGTGCGCAGCCCCCAAAGCACCCTGGGAGGTGTAGTCTGTGAGTCACGGTGCTGCGTGGGCGGCGGTTCACTCCGGCAGGTGAGCCGGACCAGCGGCGATACTGCTGATGTACCCCAAAAGGTAGGATTTTCCAGAGAATGCAAGTAAAAGTTTCTCGCGCTGCGGGAGGCGCCCTGATCTTTTAAGTGCCTCCGGGTCAGGGTCGGACGTGGAGGAAGGCCCTCGCCTGTTCAGCTCTGACGATGAGGGCAGTGACGCACCTGCGTCTTGAGAAGGCTCAAGGACGCCTCCAATAGTGACTCCTCAAACAGCTGACACATTGATATAACAGTCTAGTGGGCGCCCAGGACACACAGTGAGAGTTGCATGACCCGGAACTGAACCGCGTGCATGCGCAATGGCATCCAGTCACCGGGATGTAGAGCGGCGACCGTCAGGACTTATTATGATGATTATAACACAAAGTCACTCTAATCCAGTGAAAACAATCAACACTCACTGTGATGCAAGGGGGCACATTCCCGCAGTCTTTTATGAATGTGCGGCCGCACCGGCAGAAGTCAGGGAGAGGAACCGCCACTACCCCACAACAATGAACTAAAGTCTACCTATGATGACCAGTTTGAACGTATTGCCTCCAGCAGTAGGTCCCCCAAGTTGGGACTGTTCCCCAGAGTTGCAGTTTGTCCCCCTTTCTTTCCTAAATTTCCCAGATATCCTTAAGCGGGTGAGATGTGAAGAGACTGGACAATACAGAGTTCTCAGAGACGGTGAGCGGTGGGGGGCGGGTGGGGTGGGTAGGGGGAAGGGGACAATACAGCTAGAGAAGAACGCGGATTGTTCGTAAGACACGACACATAAAACACCAACCACAAACATAAAATTCGTCACACTGAACGTCAGGGGTATGCATACAGCTATGAAACATTACTCTGTCTACGCCTATGTTAAGAGGCAACAGACCCAAGTGGCCCTCCTACAGGAGACACATCTGACAGAACAGGTAGTAGGCCGCCTGCACAAAAAATGGCGGGCATACTCTTGTGCCACTGTGTACTCCGCCTTCATCAGAGGTACACTTATATGGATAAGACCAGGGGTGCCCTTTAAGGAACAAACTCGACACATAGATAGGGAAGGGCGATATGTAAGCATGACAGGGCTATTAGAGGGTCAACCTATACTCATAGGATGTATATACGCCTCCAATGTGGAACAAGACCAGTATTGGGAAAAACTTACAAACGTGCTAGCTCACTACACAGCCATCCCATGGCTCCTAGGGGGAGACTACAACTGCGTACTAGATTTACACCTAGATAGATCACATTCCCCACCACTATACTCGCCTGCGCATAAACAAACTGACCGCTTCCGTAGATGGGTAGAGCACTGGGCACTAGTGGATGCCTGGAGGCGCGGAACCCAGACGCCAGGATGTACTCCTTTCACTCCATCCCTCACAACTTGCGAGTTATACATAATAGGTTCCTGTGCTCCACAGACCTCTTACCCAAGATGCAATACGCTTACTCTATGGGAAGGATAGTGTCGGACCATGATGCACACATAGGGACCCTTAGATGGAGACCGCCCCAACCCCCAGTCCCAACATGGAAACTGCCCCAAGACTGTCTCACTGATCAGGCCTTTCGCCACATCCATGGGGAATATATCCAGGAACATTTTCTACGGAACGCTGGCTCGGCCTCCTCAAGGGCAATAGAGTGGGATACATATAAGGTCAGCGCCAGAGGACAATGTATCCAACAGGTGGTGGGGGTACGGAGAACACTATAACAGACACTAAACGGAGCAGAGAAAAGATTGGCAGACATGTCCTGAGACACGGACCAGGGGATGGCCACACTAGCGCAGCTCTCAGTGGCAAAACTCTTACACGCAGAGGCGCTACGAGACCTACGCAAATACAACTTCGGCGCATATGCAACCAGGGCACACAGGGAGGGCAATAGAACGGGAGCGTTACTGGCATGGGTAGTCAAACAGAAAACAGCGTCACATCCCATCACAGAGCTCACAGTCAGGAATGGGCACCTAAAACACTCCCAAATCGACATCTTGCACATATTTCAGGACTATTACACAGAAGTATACCGTGCCCCGACACCGGAGACACCAAGTGAGCTGGTACAATTTATGGACCCATCGCCTATGCCCACAATCTCCCTGGCAGATAGGAATGATTTAGACAGCAAAATTACACCCTCCGACATAAAGCATGCAATCGGGCCGTTAGCAAAGAAAAAAGCGCTGGGTATGGACGGATTCACACTAGAGTACTACAGCACGTTCGCTGCCCAGATAGTGCCCCACCTAGCATCCACATATGACGACACCCTAACCAGAGGCATTTTACCGGAGTCGTTCTGCGAATCGGTGTTGGTGACATTTCCGAAACCCCATAGAGACCCAACACTCCCGGCCTCTTACAGGCCGATAACACTTCTGAACGCAGACTGCAAGATCCTGGGAAATCTATTGGCCAATCGCTACAGTCAAATTCTCCCAGCCTTGGTACATCCTGACCAATGCGGCTTCGTGCCACGATTTAATACTTCGCATAATTTACGTAGACTGTTTCATATACAGGACAGGGTAAAAGACAGATTCCCACTTGCGGCGTGCCTGATCCTTGATTTAGAAAAGGCATTTAACACACTGACATGGCCCCCTCTGTTTGAAGTCCCTTGGAAAATAAATATTGGCCCAACACTGATGGCATACACAAAGCTCCTATACAGAGGCGTCACCTCTAGGGTGAGAGTCAGCAAACTTATCTCAGCCCCATTCCCGGTGGAGAGGGGGACTAGACAGGGGTGCCCCCTCTCCCCCCTCCTTTTTGCACTGGCAGTGGAACCCCTGGCCATACGATTACGACGAGAGGGGGAAGCATGGGGTATCCCGATAGCGGAAACACTACACTGCGTATCGCTATATGCAGATGGTCTGCTGATATACGTTCGGGACGTAACAGGCAGCTTCACCTCAATATGGGCAGCTTTACAGGAATTTGGAGAGACCTCCGGTCTCAAAGTCAACTGGGGAAAATCAACAGTTTACCCACTCGGTCCCCAATTGGCGCCACAGAACATAGAGATAGGCACACAGACATTGAAGTGGAGCGAAGCGACCCCAGATATCTGGGAGTACGCCTATATCACTCCCCGGAGGACCTCTACGAAGGTAACCATTGCAAAGTGTTAGCAGGCCTACGATCAGCGGTGGGCTTCTGGAAGACACTACCCCTGACACCTATTGGGTGGGTAGCTATAGCTAAAATGATTATGGTTCCCAGAATGCTATATTACTTCACAAATCTTCCAGTGATCCCACCTCGTTCCTCCCATGATGCGAGTGCACAGAATGTTGAAAGGGCGGCTGCTATACTCCCCACTGCTTCCCTTGGTGGGCCTCCCCCGAAAGGAAGACTACTACACCGCGAGAGCCCTGCAGGTATGGACCGATCACAACGTGACGGAAGCAGAAGCTCTGTTCCACGAAGGGCAACTAAAAACATATGAGGACATGGTTGAATGGTACGACCTCCCGCAGGGGCAATTCTTAACAGATAGACAACTCTTGGATAGCGGTCGCCAATGCTGGGACCTACGAGATGGGGAACCCCCAATACACCCGGTACTGCACACGATATTACGAATGGGGGCAGGCAGACACCTGGTAACATGGCACTACAAAGCGATCGGGGAATTGACCAATGTCTCCCTGGACGGATTGAGACATTCGTGGGAGGACGAAGTGGGTCGAGCCCTCCACGACAAAGAATGGTCCCTGGCCTCAGAATACCCTAAAAAGGTTTACAGGAATGGACGTTTCAAAAACATACAGTTTAATATCCTGACACTAGAGGTGAACTTCAGACACATGTTCTGGGACTGCCCATCCATACAAGGCTATTGGGACAAAATACATCGTACACTACAAACAATAGTCAACCTGCCACACATTACCACATAGGAGGAGTGTGCCTTTGGAATTTACCGAAAAAAAGTCTGATAAGCTGCAGCGGCGATTCGCATCCCTAGCTATCCTCCTAGAAAAAAGAAACATAGCCATGCACTGGAGAGCCCCTACAGGACCCCCAAAAGCAGCTTGGGTGGGAGCGGTGAGCAAATGGGGGGCAGCGGAGGAAGAGACCCTGAGAGAGGAAGAGGTGAAAGGCACACTTAAACACCCAATCTCTATGGAGTGGGCGCAACTATTAATACAATTAAACAAGAGACAACAGTAGAGAAGGCACCGGAGCCGACACAACCCCCACACCGCAATTCTTCCCAACACCCCAGGTCACAGGTCTCAATGCCAGCCGAGTGAAGCCCCCGCTGAGAGGATAGAATAGGACAGGCAGTCAATACTACTGAGAATATCGTCTGCTCCCATGACAGATCACTCATTCCCCATCACGGGTGGCACGCGACCCCACCCCCTAGGCCAGTACCAGGCTCACATACCGCCCGCCACGGCCACCTGTCCTCACTCGCCCCTTGTACTCCCCCTCCCCTCTCTTTTGTGAGAGGTTTCTTCCCACAGTTTCCAGTTAAGTTCCAGGCGGCGATTCAGAAGCCGACCTATTCACAGAGCACTACCGATTGAACACGCAGTAAAGGATAATCATACACAGGTAGAGGGGAGGAAGTTACACCAGTCCTCGCCATTATACAACACAAGGGACCGGACGCAATACTGCACAGCATCATGTAACAAGACGATTTATTAACAGATACCTGAGAGATGATGTGTTACCATATTTGTAGGAATGGAACCCGAATGATAATGATGTGCTATAACTGTAGCTGATGTGTAATCAATAACTTATGTGATGATTGACCTGTGACCTGTCTGACGTCCCACATGGGAATCTGTAAAGTAAAACCCTAATAAAAAGATTTAAACAAAAGTCATTCAGGGGTGTCACAATGGAACTATACCCCTTGACAAATCTTCTGTAGTACCCAGTCAGGCCCAGGAAAGCTCTGACCTGAGTCTGGGTAGTTGGAGCAACCCATTCCATGATGGTTTGGATTTTGCTCTGCAATGGTTGAACCTGGCCTCCACCTACAAGGTGGCCCAAGTACACAACCTGACTCTACCCTATCTGGCACTAAGTAGCCTTGATAGTTAGGCCTGCCTTTTGCAGGGCCTAGAAAACATTTCACAGGTAGACCAGGTGATCTTCTCAGGTGGAGCTAAAGACAGCAATATCATCTAGATATCCTGCACTATAGTCTTCCAGGTCTGTTAGGACTTTATTCACCAACATTTGAAAAGTGGCAGGTGCATTCCTCAGACCAAAGGGCATTACCACAAATTGATAGTGCCCACAGGGGTTGAGAATGCTGTCTTTGGCTTCACATCATCAGCTGATCTGATCTGCCAGTAGCCTGCTGTAAGATCAAATGTGCTCAGAAATTTGGCTGAGGCCAACATATCTATAAACTCATCTGTTTTTGGGATTGGATGGGCATCAGTCCTAGTGACTGCATTGAGACCTCTGTAGTCAACACACAACCTCATCTCTCTCTTACCACCTTGGGTGTGAGGTTTAGGTACCAAGTTTACTGACTAGCCCAAGGGCTATCTGCGGGTTCAATAACTCCCAAATCCAACATTTTCTGGACTACAGTCCCTGACATGATCAGGTTGCCTGTAAATCTTATTTTTAACAGGCAGACTGTCCTCAGTGTCCACTTCATGAGTGCACCAGGTGGTCTGACTTGGAGTCAGAGAAAACATATGTCTGAACTGATTGAGAACTTGTCTGCAATCAGTTTGCTGCTGGTCAGTAAGGCTGCATGCCAAGGTTACACCATCAACTGACCCATCATCAGGGTTCTGGGAGAGCAAATCTCGGAGAGGGTCACTCTCTTCCTCCTGTCCCTCATCAGTAGCCATGATTCTGACCCATTTGTCTGCCACCTTTCCCAATTCTTGGGGAGAGGTCAGATCAGAGTTTACCAGGTGCTGATGCAACAGCTGATATTGACAGTTATTAAGGATCTGCTCCCTCATGATCAAGTTATACAATCCTGTATAATCACACACGTTACTGCCCAGTAACAAGTCCTCCAGAGCCTTAGTAGCACAATCAACGACGTCAACCCAGTCCTGTGTCTGTGTCTTCTGGGTATCTCTGAACTGTATTCTATACTGCTCAGTGGTTAAGCCAAACCCATCTATTGGAGCACTCTTCATGACTTTGTAATCATCAGCATCCTCTTCTCCTTAGCGAGGACCGTGTCTCTACCTTTGTCTGCAAAGGAGAGCAACAAAATTGCTGCCCACTGCTCCTCGGGGACCTTTTCTACTTTGCAGGCCTTTTCCAGTGCAGTTATCCATTTGTGGATGTCATCCCCACTCTGGTAGGGAGGGAGAATCTATTTAAGTGTCTATTTTCATAGGACCTTTCCCTACTACTAGGGAAGTTGCTGTCACCCTGGGACTCTAGTCCCATCTTTTTTCTAGCTTTTTCAAGCTCTAGAGACTCCCTTTCTAAGGCTAACTTTTGTCTCCTTATTCTCAGATGAGCTTCTTTAAGCCTCAGCTGTCTCTCTCTTCTCCTGGGAGGTGTCCCTCCTATGAGAAGAGACAGAAGTCCCTACAGAGTCGTCAGAATGGTCAGATTCCACTGAAAGTGAGCTGGGTCTTCTAGGCACACCCTCAACTCTTCCTGGGGGGACACAGAGAGGGCCACCATGGCCTTCTTCATCTCCAGTTAGAGCTGGATTGTCCAGGTCTAGGTCCTGTTTACCTGCCTGGTCAGCATCAGAGTCTAGGTCCTGTTGGTTTGCCCCACTGGGCCCTTCTTCCTCTGCTGTCCCCATCCCACTGCCTACCCTTTCAGGCTCTGAGGCCTGTCTAAAGTCTTCAAGCAGCAATGCCTCAATGAGGCTTTGGGTATTGGGATTTTGTCATAGCTTCAATTTCCTCATAGCACACAGAGCCCTTAACTCTTGAATAGGGAATGTGTCATATTTGGATGTCTAGACTTGACTGACATCTGGCAGAGACCCATTGGGCCCTGTCCTTGAAGTCATGACTAGTGAGGTGTGGTGTATGCACTACCTACTCTAGTTGTTTACCTACTAAACCTCTCTTGAGTTGTAGAAAGCGTGTACTTAAGACCTTGAGAGACAACCCTAAGTTCAGTAAAACTTACTGTATTTAAGCTTGCATTATGTGTACCTCTGGTACCTTTAGTGGTTTTCAAATGATTATGATTTTCTGGTAAAACAATGGCAAGCTGGAATCCCACACACTGCACATCAATGTGAGAAGTTGGCCTGGCATATGCTGTCCACTATTCTATTGGGCACCTTGCACTAGTCCAAACGACCCTTATTGATGGTAGGTTTAAAGACAACCTATATAGAAAGCTATCTTAGTGGTAGCTGTGGGGAGCAGCCTTCAGGCTAAGTCGTGAAGGAATGTAAAGCAGCTTGTTTTACCAGTCTATATTCTCATGAATGACAAAATAAAAGGAGAACCACACTAGGCATATGTATATAAAATATATGCATTTATTCTAAACACATCCCTCTCCTTATGAGGCTAGA
Source organism: Lissotriton vulgaris (assembly GCF_964263255.1). NCBI lineage: Eukaryota > Metazoa > Chordata > Amphibia > Caudata > Salamandridae > Lissotriton > Lissotriton vulgaris. Next base: position 236,537 of record NW_028250002.1, read on the forward strand.
GGCAAAAGTACATTCGGTAAATTTATTTAGCACAGAGTAAATTAGCACAATATTTGACTAGCCCTAGGGGGCGTAACAGACCATATACTAAGAAAGTGGTATAAGAACCAAGATAGACATAGGGACAAGGCCTCAGGCCTGTAGAACCGCTGGGGCAACCCGGAACTACCCAAGGTAGTGACACAGGAGAGAATCACCATTGATTTCTATGGAGAAAGTTGCAATTAGAATTTTAAAGATTATGGACACTTAGAAGTGGACTTGGAGCAAACCCCTTTAGAACTAGACATTTCTAGAGTCAATACCCATGGGAGCACCAGAGTACTCAAGTTATCTCACCCAGGGAAGCCGGGTGCATAGGTGTCTTTTCGTGTCGGGTTTTGTCGTCGTTTTCGATGGCGAGCTACAGAAAAGTGCTGCAGGCAACCAAGTAGAGAGTGTCCGAATGGATCCAAGGGTGGATTGGAGATCTGAAGAACCTAAAAGCAGAGGAGACAGAGTCTGGTTCACTAGCCATTGACCAGAAAGGCGATGAGCAGATGCCCACCCATGTCGGGTGATTTCAGGTACAGAAGGTGAAGCTTGACTCTTCAGCCACGAGGACCAGGAGAAGTCAACAACAACCCGGAGCTGGATCGGAGCTGTCCCACGAAGGATGTCAAGTACTGCGGCGTCGGTATCCGGATTGGACCCAACAAGCCTTGGCAACAGCATCCCACGCAGAAAGCAAAGATTGGCTTTGGTGCAGACCAGCAAGGTCTAAGGGACTCACCCTTTGGAGGGGAGTCAGGGCACATCTAGAGCAAATAGCGAAGCTAAAGAAACAAAAGAGCTACCTTTGTGGGGACCCACCAGTCGATGGACCAGGGATCGCGAAGGGGCCCGAGCAGAAATGCTAGAAGCGGGCTCTCTGAACAATTGTGGAGTGTAGGCACACAATCTTTGGTGCAGATGGTCTCGGTATTGTACTATATTTAGCCCAATGCGCAACTTTGGGAAAGCTCGAGAAGTCGATGCATTAGCAAATGCGCATGGTGTCCAGGAGTTCCGGTTCCACGTCACATGTGAGGGCTGCGGGTCTCAGCTTTGCTGTGATCTCGTGTTGGCTTTGGAGAAGTCTGCAACTCTATGTCTTGTGTCGCAAATCCATCGGGATCCAGCGGAAGCCTAGGAAATGCAGACTGGCAAGATGCTTCTTTGGTGCCTGATTGAACAGGGGAGTCACTCCTTGACCCCCAAGGGAGATCTGTCTGTCTTCTAGTTGAAATAGAATGTTGAATTTCCAGGATGTATGTTGCAGAATTTCGTCCAGATATAATCTAAAGTCTTAAGGACTGGTTTCCTAATCTCATACTATGTTTAGGGGTTGGACTTACTCTAGGGGCCCACCTATGGGAGGGCCCAGGGAGGGGGTGGTAACACCCCTTTCCCTTTGTCCAGTTGCGCACCAGAGCAGGGGCTGAGTGCCCCTGCAACCGGTTTGAACTGGGGTATGCACAGGGACACCAAGTGTGCCCCCAGCACTGTCTGAAAAGCATTCTATGAATGCACCCATCCAGCCCCAATACTCTACAGCCTGTCTGGATGGTGGTTACACCTCCCTGTGACAGGAAACCTATTGTCTAGGCCTCCCCTGCCGGGGTTTCATCCAGCAGCAGGAGGTTAGACCCGTGTCTGTGGCTGCAGCATCCGTTTTGTGATACTGGGGCTCTTTTAAACTATTACCGGTTAGGTAAGTGTGTACATGTCTTCTCCCTCTAGAAGGGTGGAATTCTACCCCCGCCACCAGGACCGGTGGGGGTGAGGGGGGGGGGTAGGATTCCAAAGTGTTTGACACATGTTTCCATGCAGCCATTTCAAAGTTAGCATTTACCACAAGGATATAATGAGCTTAAGAATATATGGTCATGCTGCATCACAGAACAGCCTCAGAGAATAGATTCAGAAAGCTGCAGAGTGGCTCATCTCATGATTGGGCACCCTTTCACACAAAACCAAGCACTATGCCTTCAGGATTGATAAGGCCTGCCATAGGAGTGACTTATAGCTTTATATGTGTCAGTGATTGAAGGTCGATATAGCTAACCTATATCCTAGTAAAGGGTGCAAGCGCCACCTTACCCAGGCTGCAGTAGTAGACCTGTGGTGCCATTTTGGAAGGCTTCCCAGAAGTGGCATAGTACATGCTTCAGCCCCTGGTAGGCCTCTTGGGTACATATGCCCTTGGTGCCTAGGTACCACATACTAGAGACTCACAAGGGTAAACAAGTAACCAATCTGGAGTGTACCTAAAGTACATGAAATCAAGTTAGAGAGGAAGCAGCTGGGCTGGGGTCCTGAATAGCAGGGTCCCAGCTAGACTTAAGTTGAAAAACAGTGAAACACCAGCAAAACGTGCCATAGTAAGCAGATCCTACTCTCCTACAGAAACTAGTAAACATAACCTGATTAAGGCAAATACGAAAACTCAACAGGAACTCAAGGAAGGTAACAACCTTAAAAAAATATGTGATCTGGCTAGGTCAGGAAGGACCAGGCGACAAACCAGGAGCCCACAAAAAAGGAACTAAAGGAAAACAAAACACTAGGGAAGCGTCCAAAACAACCGGCGCTAGTACTACATGAAGGAGTCCATTGATCTCACCAATAGCCACTATGTTTGGAAGATCGACTAAGAGCACTCAGGCAATACGAAACACCTCATATTTCAGTTGCTCAAGGACCCGGGTTTAGTAATCTTTGCAGCAACAGGAGATACTCCAGGTTTAGTGACTCCCCATTTGCTGCCACTCAGGCCAATTATAACAAGAGATAACATCTCAACAACAACAGCTCTTGTACACACAGACTGCAAAGAAAACAATATAAGGGGAACCCATGTCCAGCCACTTAGGCTAATAAAAACTGAAGGAGACAATATCCCAGTAAGTCTAGTCACTAAACAAGAGAAACAAGCACAAGACATCCCACCTGGGGCACTCTCTAGGACTCAAGACCAAGGTCACATATTTATCTCCCAAACGTCTCAATTGAGTAACGAGGACCTAGATCTTTTATGGCTAAACCTACATATCCCAGAAATTGACAAGGTTTACTCGCACACTAATAAGTTCAAACAAAACTCGCAAGATGGTTTGCCTGAGGTGTGGCGAAGAGAGGACATGGAAGAACTCCTACATAGCAATAACAATGTGCCAGTTCAACAAACAATGTTGCCTCAAAAATGCGCTATTAAGTCTTGCCCACCCCCAGAGCTCACTGTAATTGCCAGTTTAGGTACAAATTTTCCACTCGGACCTAAGGAAAATGCCAGACAAATTCCCCTAACAGACAGCGGGGCAAGGACCACGACACAGATTCCGATGGAACTCATACCCCTGTTGCTGCAAGCATCAACAGAAACTCTGATTATGCAGTCAGACAGGCTTGACATTCAAATACACCTAATAAACTTTATTGCATCTTACATTGCAGGTATAAAGTTAAAACCATCCATTGACTCCACCCAGCCCACTTCATGTGCATGCGGCCCAATACTAGATAAGGTAAGCTTTCTACCAGCTTTAATGGAACAGATTCTTTGTCTTAACAAACACATGGTTCACTTTAACCCCCATCCGGAGAGTATCATTACAGATCATACCGATTCAACTTCAAACAAGCAGCCTCATAAGTAGTGCCAGTCTCCGCACTTGGAATTAATAGCACAACCCAGTCTTCTACCACAGAAACTGGTGAATATGCAAATGCGGAGCAATTAACAAAACTATTGCTATATCCAGGTCAACCAAACACACTGTTGCAATCCAGAAGGCAAAAAAAGAGAGTAAGGAAAGCAAGAAATAGAATAAAGGAACATCCTACTGAAAAGCTTCACCAAACTATACCCAATCTTTACTACATCATGTCAAACTAAAAACTTAGATGAGAGTCTATCGTCATCAACACTTGCAAATCCCCCGCTAACCCAAACTAATTCAATTAAAGAGACCGGAGGAATGAATACAGAAGGCTCTGGGTCTCTTAAAAACAAAACCACTGATACCACTGTCTCGGTTTATGCTATAACCCCAGGAGGAAATGGAAATACACAAGTCAGTTGACAGAGCTGGTTTGTGTGCATCAGAACTCAAGAGGCGAACAGACAGAGAAGGATCCAAAAAAAGGGGAAACCAAGCTCCTTTAAACTTGCATCTCTGATCAACCGCACACTCACTGCCTCCAGTTCAGAATCTTTTACCCAGAATAACAGTAGGTCCTAAACCTGTCAACTAATCAACGACGATACACTGGGCTCCCAGCAGCAGGAAATAAATAATAATACAGACCCACCAGAGATTTCCGGAATCATTGCCGTAAGCAAAGAAACGATAAAGGGAACCCAGCTATCACAAGTACCACTACGATATCATATTGAAAGCCAGATAAACCCTGTATCAAAGGAGAGTACACTTAAGGAAAGCTTAAGGGACATAACTGAGCTCAACAGCCCAATTTAGCAGATAATATGGACTCCAGAATATAATTTACAAGGCAGCCATGATATCTTGAACAGAAGTAAGATACTAAGGCTCATGGCTGTAATCCCGGAACCTAAAATTGATACATACAACCAAAATTCTGGCAGTCCAGTTCCTTACAGCAGACCGAAAAGACTCTAGGGAACAAACATTAACTACATGGCAATCAGCAGAAATTGCTCAGCTAATAATAAACAGCTCCCAACAATATGCGGACTGCGGTATAAAACTATCTATACCAACAAGCCCTTGCTACCCCTCTCCACTGATTGATAATCACTTACATCAACCTAAACAAGATCTCAACAATCTTCTGGTTACTAAACAAGTTTATTCCATACTGCAGAGCGCTAAGGGACGCAGCAGTTCACATGCAACATTGGACAGAATAGCCATAGATCGTCACCCAGTAAACAACTGAAGTTTAAATGAATGACACTGGCTTCCGGGTACACTAGCCCCCCAGTAACAGAGAATGACAAAGAACAAACAAAACTAGAAATCCTTACGAGAACGAGATTCACATTCTATCCTGGAATATAGCTGGAGCAAATACATTTCTTGAAGAAGGTCTTCCACTGTGTGTGGTCTTCTGTGACATAATTAACCTTACAGGAGACATAGGCATTGGAAGACCTTCCTATAGTTGGATTTGCTCATTACACAGTGGTGGCAGAAAAATGCAAACAACATGGCTGGACAATGGGGTCCTGACAGTTTGCATTTGCTCTAAACTTTACCTCTTAATAGTTGAATTCTCCAGATTAGAGTATTCAACATATTAAACTTACATACCATTGCTTGGGAAAAAGACATCAGTAATATTGATCAACTACTACACGCAGCCGAATGTCCCCTCCAAAAAGAACAACAACGCACTTTTACTTAAAACCATCTCGGAATAACATTGGGCTGAACCAGCATGGGATATAGTTCTAACTGGGGATTTCAACTAAACTTGTTCCACACATCTGAAGAAGATGAAATTCTGGGATCTGACAATATTTTCTGGAGCGTACTGCAACAGCTCTCAAATAGACCGACTCAACAGGACAAAATCAGCGACAGCTGGTAAAAGCTCTAGAATACCAGGGAATGTGTGTGATTAATGGAAGATCGGAAGAAGATACCCCACCCAAATACACATACCACGGCCCAATGTCACAGCCGACACTTGATTAAACAATCATAACGCTACCATTAACGCCACTTCTTACTCATTATTATATTGAATACACCACACTGAGCGACCATTCAATTCAGCACATTGTTTTTAACTTGAACTTGACACGATTTCAAGCCTCTACATCTCAGTAAGGCAACTTGAACACAATAAAAGTAAAATGCCTCACCTTGTCAAGTGGAAGCAATCAGCTGCAATTTACAACAGCGAAAGTGCAACTCGTGAGTCTACTCAAGCAACTGTAAGGATTAAACCTTGTCACAAGATACCATGCTTCAACCCACATAAAGGATTAACAAGTGAGGTACAACAATTAAGAAGAGACTTAAATAAAACACTAAGGAAGCTACAAACAAAAAACAGTAATGCCCTGCATGGGAAGCATTATAAGAGCAGAGAAAACATTATTAAAAAAGCCATGGGGGGAACAAAAGATCAAAAGCGGATAACTTCTGGGTAAAACTATTACACAACACAAGAAATCATAACTCAAACAAATGTTGGCAAACAATAAACGAATTGAATCGGCCAAGGAACACTCTAACATTAAATATGCAGGAACAAGAATGGACAAACTATATAAATCAGAAATTTGGAATACAGCACCATATTTCCCAACGGACACAGACAGTGCAGGTTCACATAAGTCATCCACAGCAACCAGGTGCTGACGACCAACCACCTTTGCATATGCCACAAACAAGATCTTTGGCAAAATAACGGAATCTAATACAAACAAGTCCCCTTACACAGCAGATGCAATAAAAAGTATAAAAAAACAAAGCAAAAGAGATGAAGCAACGGGGCACAATGGTGTCCCGTAAGCCTTTGTTAAACATGACCCAGCTTTCTGGAGCTCAACACTAGAGAACCTTTTTTTTAGGCTGAGCTCCTAAACCAAATTCCAGAGAGCTGGCAAGGATCTATTTTTACACCAATATACAAAGAAGGAGAACAAACAAACCCATCCAACTATAGGCTAATAGTACTGCTGGATGTCGAATCAAATTACCTTGCCTCCCTGATCCTGGGAGATCTGGTTAATTGGTCTAACAAACTCAATCTGATTCCTGCAAATCAACCGGGCTTTAGAAAAGGGATAGGAACTATATCTAACATTTTATCCACCCCCCTATTGCAGAGAAATGCAAGACAAAACAAACAGAATCTGCATCTCGTTTTTATTGATCTAAAAGCTGCATTTGATAGCGTGGACCGGAATCTTCTGTGGACTAAACTGCGAGCATGGAACATTCTAGAAAGAATTCTAAATGGACTAAATGTTATTTTATACTGATACATGGGTAAGAGTATAACTCGGGGACAGTTCAAGAGTCTAAAGAAAAATATATATGAACAAAGGCCTGATGCAGGGATATGTGCTGGCCCCACATCTATTTAATCTTTTCATATCTGATCTGTCAATAAACCTTAATGCAATTAACTCTCATTCCCCATATCTTGGCACCTTAGCCCTATCACACCTTGCTCACGCTGATGATATTGTGTTAGTCAGCTTAACCAAGATTGGCCTAACCAGAATATTAACTGAACTTGCACAATTTCTTTTTTTATTTTTTTTATTTTCAAACAACCTTTATTGTTTTCTTTCAATGGATGTACACAGCCTGTAGCCTACAACCCAGGGGGGCCGGCGGCAGAGTATCTTGAATCCGAAACAAGAAACTTTACAGTAGCATGACAGCCATTTAGCCGACAACCCTGGGGTCCGGCGGCAAACTGTTCATTCAGAAATCAAGTCTCTGCTGCCATTGCAAAAGTAATGGGGCATCCCTACCCCTCTGTTAACACCTTGGCTGCTATGGATTTCACCTCCTGTGCTGTTACTCCAGATTTACCATTGTTCATGACGAGCTCAGCTCGTCATAAGCACAGCTCCACTGTGCCTCATGACGAGCTGAGCTCATCATGGGCAGGGAAGGGGTTAATCTTGTGTCACAATGAACTTATCCCCCAGTGCGTATGTATCTAGCCCCACTAGGTGCTATTGCATTCATGTTATGTTACTGGCTAGAGAAAACCATGTAGCATGTATTAACTATCCCCTCCCCCCCAACTGCCCTGCGCTAACCTACTCCCTTCCCTGTGGACTTTCCATCTAGGATTGGAGTCCAAGTGCCCCCAGATATCCCTGTGTTTGCTGGGTAATCAAGCAGCATTCTCACTTATGTCTGCAGCCGGACAGTGCCGCACAGTGTAGCATGAGCCAACTCATTTCTCTTAAATGTGATCATGACCTGTTGGTCTCTGTCTGCCTCTCCGAGTTGCTGAAAACCGCCACCCCTATCTGCGAATTTCTCCCATGTGTCGCCTCAAGTACGTTACCCCGTAGCGTTGGTGTGTTGTGCATCCCCTGTGTGTGTAAGTACATCAGGACTCTGTCCTTCCCCGTTCTGGGCTATACCTGCATCATCGTTTGTATCCCCAGCCTTAAAGTGCGTCAGATACAGGCCCCAGAAGTTCTTGGGTTGGGACATATGGGGGAGAAGGTCGCTATAAAGCTCAGATTGTGTACAGCAATACAGCATGTCATTAGCCCATCTTTTGGCTGTTGGTAGTGGCCCCCTCATCCAGCACCTCGCCACAACTCTCCTGGCTATTAACATACCCATATCTGTGAGTCGTCTGACTGCTACCGGCAAGCCTCTGGAATATCCTAGCAGCGCAAGCGCCGGGTCTGGGGTCAGCTGAAGGTCCAGGATCGTGTTTATGGCTGTGAAGATATAGACCCAATATTGCAGTACCCCTGGGCAATACCACGCTAGGTGCATAAAATCTGCAACCGGCTCATGGCATCTTTCACACTCAGCAGATTGTCTCAGGCCATATCTGTGTAGATGCTCCGGGGTGTAATAAACCCTCTGGAGAAACTTGAAATGCACCAACCTATGCCTACCATTCAGCGACACCTTCTTAGTGTTCGCACAGCAGTACCTCCACATGTCATCATTGATTTCGACTTGCAGGTCAGTTTGCCATGCTGTTCTCGCTTTCGTGAATTGAGACCCTTTGTGCTCCAGAGCAAGTTTATACAGCTTAGTGATCAAATTCCTGGGGGTCTCAGCTCTGATCACACGAGTGAGTTCTGGGACCTCCGGCGGTTCCTCCATGTCAGGGCCTAAAAGGTCCGTTAATGCACTATGCACCCTATGTTATTGGAAGCGGTATAGCAGGGGTACTTCACCTCCCTCCATTGTTATTTGATCGCTTATTTTCACTGTCCCATCCGCGAATAAGTCTCCCGCCATCTTGATGTGCAGTTTGCTTAACGCTTGCACCACGCCTTTTTCTCTCCCCGGCGCTATCCACAAGGCACACTCAATGGGCATGCTAGGAGAATATAAAAGCGCGCACCTCCGAGCCTGAAAAAGAGAGTACCATGCATGATTGGTAGCTGCAATGGAGTCCAAGACACCCGTTCTTCGATCTACTGGTCTGAAGACCGTGGCTGGGAGTGGCAGAGGGTCCGCAAAGAGCCTTTCCATGCGGAGGTGGGGGATCCTTGCATCTCCGTGGATCCACGTGTGAAGGTGGGATGCCTGTGCCACTCTGTAATATAGTTCTAGATCAGGGACACCCAGTCCGCCATGTCACACGGCAGCATAAGCAGAGTCCACTTCGCTCTGGGTTGTTTGTCTCCCCACGCTAGCTTAATCATGAGTTGCATCAGGGTCTGGAAGAAGGTTTTAGAGAGTACCATTGGAATGGCACTAAACAAGAAGAGGAATCTGGGGAGGACCACCATTTTCATGATGGCTATACGTCCTAGGATGGAGAGCGGGAGCTTGCACCACGCTTCTACATCGTCCTCCAGCCTACCATATGCCACCCCATAGTTTTCTCGTAGTAATATTTCTGAATCTATGTGCAGCTTGACTCCTAAGTATCGAAACGGGTCTGTGGACCACTGCAATGGATATTCCATGTCAACCCTATAGGTCACTGGGGTGAGGGGAAATGCTACTGATTTCGTCCAATTGACTCTAAGACCCGATAGAGCTCCAAAATGTACCACGTCTCTCAACATTGATGACAAATTATTTTCTGGGTCACGAACATGCAGCTGTGTGTTGTCTGCGTATATCGACACAACTATCTTATATGTTGGAAAGCTGACTCCTTCATTCCCATGGTATTCCCGGAGCGCACAGGCAAGAGGCTCTGCCACCAGCTTATATAACAGGGGAGACAATGGGCAGCCCTGCCTAGTACCCCTACTAATAGGGAGCGAGTCTGTCACCAGATCCCCCAGTCGGAGCCTGGCCGTTGGTTTGTGATATAGAGCGCCTAGCATTTGGAGAAATGGCTCGCCCAGTCCCATTCGTCGCAGTACTCTACTTAAGAATGGCCACTCGACGGAGTCGAAGGCCTTCTCCATGTCGAGAAAGACCGCGATGGCCTCAGTGTCCTGCCTGATGTGTTGCATAGTATCTAGCACTGTTCGAATATTATAGGTCAAATTTCTCTCCGATATGAAACCCGCCTGCTCCGGTGCGACCAGCTCGGGGGCCAGAAGTGCGAGGCGAGTAGCCAATACCTTCGCATATAGCTTAGCTTCAACATTTAATAACGAAAGTGGCCTATAGGAGCTGCACTCATTGGGAGGTTTTCCGGGTTAAAGAATTGTGACTATTAGAGCTTCTCTCATTGATCGTGGCATGCTCCCCTCCACGCAGATGTCATCAAACAGTGTGGACAAGTGCAGGATTAGTTTCTCCTGGAATGCCTTATAAAATCCCACTGTGAGCCCATCCGCTCCCGGAGCACTGCCAGAGCGCATACCCGACAGGGCCTTAACTATTTCATCTTTGTCTATGGGCTGCATGAGGAACTCCAGGTGCGCGTTAGTAAGCATGGGCAATGATATGTGTTCAAGATAGTCTGAGATTTCATCCAATAGGTCTCCGCCTCTGGAGGAGTACAGGTCAGTATAATAGTTCCTAAACTCAGTAGCTATCTCCCTCTCGTCTATAATTACTTTACCATCTGTCGTCTTCAACTCCGAAATCTGAGACCTCCCCCTGTTGCCCTTCTGTATTCTGGCTAGGAGTGAGCTAGGTCGGTCTCCCTCTCCATACGTTCGTGCAGTGGCATATTTGCCCATGTGTTGTACCTCTCTGTCCGCCTCCTTGTTGTATTCGATTATAAGTGCTTTAATTTCCTCAACTATCGCTAAGTCCGTGGTGTTCCTTTGTCGTTCCTCCAATATAGCTAGTTTCTTTTCTAACAATGACAGTCTTTGCCGGATGGATTTAAGGACGCTCGAGTGCTTGGGCATAGCTATGCCCCTAATGTATACTTTAAAGGCCTCCCAGATTGATTGGAAATTGTCTACAGACCCTATGTTAGCTTCAAAAAAGACATTGATCTCTTCTGCAAGCTCACCTCGGAACTGTGGGTCTAGAAGCGAAAACGGAGGGAAGCGCCATGTGAACGGGGGAAATGCCTTTTTAGGGGACTCCAACTCCAGCAGAAGCGGAGAGTGTTCTGAGAGAGTGCGCGCCAGAACTGTGCAAGCACTGACGCGCCGCAGCAAACAGGAACTTGCCAGCCAGTAGTCTATTCGCGTGTGAATGCCATGGTAGGCAGAGTAGTGCGTAAATCCACCCTGTGCTTTGTGTTTATACCTCCATACATCTTCCACGTCATGGCTAATCATTTCAGCTTGCATCGCCTGCGCTGCAGCAGAAGGTCTACGTGGTGGGCCAGCTGATATATCCAGAGCCGGGTCTAGTATTAAGTTTAAATCTCCCCCCCACAGCGACTGCAACGTGGGAAAGGTGCGAGCTACACTGGCCAAGTTACGGTAGAACTCAGTAGTTAGGGCCACACACATTAATGACTAGTAAATCCAGTCCCATCCCTGTACACCGTGTGATCCCATAACGGCCCTCCCTGTCTGCTTGTAGTGGCTTCAGTGTCAGCTTCGATCTAGGGTTGACCCAGGTTAACACTCCCCTGGAGTGCGACGTGAATCCTGCCGCCGCTATACAACCCACAAGACCTCTGCTCTGTAACATCTTGCTTGTGAGTGGTAGGTGTGTCTCTTGCGAGAGTGTTAAGTCTATCCTCTGTCGCTGCAAGTAGCTGACTACCTTCCTAAGCTTCCGATAGTCATTGAGGCCACGTACGTTCCACGTAAGAGCCCGAAGCCTAGTAGGTGAGTCGTGTGTGTTCGAGTTAGGTGCACCCAACATCAGGTCGATCGAAGTGTGAGTTGAGTGGCAGACAGTGTCGTGAGACCCCAACAATGAATTTGCTATCTGTCATGAGCGCGTGTAACATAGGTGGCAGAGAGATGCTTAAGCCCAGGGCAGGCAGTGTGCGCAAACAATAAATTCCCCCTCAAAATAACAATAACCAGCAGTAACCTCCCCCCTCCCACAGCAGACCTCCCAAAACCTGATCTTGCCGAACCCTATCCCATCCCCCCTCCCTCTCTTTCCCTCCCCAACCGGTTCCAACTCCTGAGAGTCAAATAAGATCATTAAGCGCTGGGGCCGAGGTTGCCATGTTGTCAGCAAACAGTGCTAAGTCGCACTACGCCGGAGACATGAAACCCACTGCCCACAACGGTGTTAATCACACATCAGCAGTTCTAGGGGGGAACTGGTCACTCACACTTAGAGTTGGGGAGTGCAAAGAAAAATCTGCAAGCATAGTGCAACAACCCCCATCCTTGTGAGTAATCATAGCAAAACTACAGCATAATATTGCATTTCAGACCCCATATCAACAGTGCGTAGCCTGTGCGCATAGAGCACTTCCCGGACCCTTAATCTCTTGTGACTGCTGCTGTAAATTCACTTGTAACGTTAGTCTCTCCACAGCAGCTTTGAAATCTGCGCAGTCCTTCAGGCGAAATCCCCCCTCCCCTCAATCCCTGGCAGTCTGGAATTGCTCCTCCATGAGGCACTACCCCTGTACCTCACCGTAACACAGGAACAGTTGTAAGCGGCGAATCACTCCTGCTCGTCCAGTTGACTGCTCCCTTCAGCCTTGCTGCTAGGTACGTCAGCAGCCTTGCGATTTTCCCTCGACCAACCTTTTAGAGCCTGCTGCAGGGCGTGTGGGTCCGTAAACAGGTGAGAGTGCTATTACTATTGACCCTTAGCTTCGCCGGGTACAACATCGCGTAGTCCAAGCCTAAGTCTCGCAACTGTTTCTTATACGGAGCAAAATGTTTGCGAGCTTCCTGTACTCTGGCGGTGTAATCCGGGTACAACGAGATCTCCGATCCCTCATATTGGAGCTTTTTCTTGTCTCTGGCTTGTCGTAGAGCCGCGTCCCTGTCCCTGTAATTCAGCACTTTAGCAATGATTGGGCTTGGGGGGGGCACCCGGCTTCGGTCGCGGTCCCAAGGATCGGTGGGCGCGCTCGATCACAAACAGTGGAGAAAAAGTTTCCTCACCAAGCAGAGTGATGAGTAGCTTTTCCACAAATCTCTCCATGTTTCCCGTCTGTGTTGTTTCCGGAAGACCCGTGATCCGTAGGATACAGCGTCGAGACCACGCCTCCAAGTCCTCAGTCTTGTCCTGCAGGGCCTTCATCAATGATTAAATTTTTTGATGCCCGGTGTTCAGCTCCATGTGCGCTTCCTCCACTTCAGTTAGCCTCCGCTCCAACATATCAAGTCTTTCTGCATGCTTGTCTATTCTTTCAGCCATCCGGTCCATTCGGTATGTAAGGGCGTCAATTTTAGACCTCAATGCCGCCATGCTATTTTGAAGGCCCTTGTCCATCGCTAGCAGCATAGATTTTATGTCAGCATCTCCGTCGGCGCCTTCGCCCTCCTGTGAAGCGCCATTTTTCGTGTGAACTTCGTCCTGTGACTTAGACCGCCGTTGATCAAAGGAAAGTTTAGTCTGAGACTTGTCTCCTCGACCCATCATGTATGGCACCTGCAGGGGTAGCCCTCCCCGCGATGCAAAATGTGTACCTTTGATGAGCGCACAATAGCCGTGCAGCACTCTGGGCTAGGGCGGTGTTTATCTGGTGCTGTCGTGCCCTTGCCTTAATGTTGGCCCCAACTCTGTCGCCGCCGGGCGGCTCCGTCTTCCGGATAACTATCCGGGTTCGTTACAGCCTAGTATCGGGCTATCAGCGGGATTAGGTCGCAACTACTGCCCTAGTGCTTGGCAACTATCCAGCAGGGCCCCACACCTCCGTTGTTTCGGCTATCGAGGAGTGGAAGGCTCGGGTCAGGCACCCCATGTGCATTCCAGAGCACGCACCCGCTAGATCCGTCCTTAGTGCCCGACTTTCACCTCCAGCCAAATTATGCCCAATTTATTATGTATAAGCTTCAGGAGTTCAGTCCCGAAGCACAGTAAGGCTGTCAATTTAGGCTCACCCGCTGGCGTCCGCCTTCCTGTCTTAGCAGGTGCCCAGCAAACTCCAAGTTATGGGTTACTACCCCTGGGCACTTTCGAGGGTGCACACTGCCAACGCCGACCGCCTTAGTTGACTCGGGGCCCCGCAGTCAAACCCCTCAATGTGGCGCCCAAACCAGACAGCAGCAAGCGCCGTGCTACGCTCCCCCTTTCGCCAGGCCTCCTTTGTTCTTGAATCGCCACAGCCGCCAAACGCGGTCTATCTCGCGGTGGAAGCTCAAATTAAGTCCTCCGGCTTCGCAGCAGCGAGGCGCCGTCACAAGGCAGTCTCAGCCGTTGTCCCTCAGCACCCGTTTCGGGCAGTTGGTTAGGGTCCGCAACACTCTCGGGTGGACGTCACTCCTCGGCTGCACGCACTGCTACAGCGTGCAGATCGCCTCAGCACTCGAGGCTGCTGCTTCTCGGCCCACCGCAGTTCGGCCCTGCCTACTTCTCGTTCGCAGGGATCCAGGGTCGGCGCAGAGTCGGGATTCCCACTCGGCACAGCACAGCTCTCCTCCGGACAGGAGGTCAGAATTTGCACGCTATATTTACTGCTAATGTAGGATTAGTGCAGGATTATTGATATCACCGAGCGGAGCTCGAGGCTTATGCAGCCATTTTCTTCGCCGCAAGCTCCGCCCCCCGAACTTCCACAATTTCTAACAGCAAACAAGTTAGAACCCAACACAACAAAAACAAAAACCATGCTTATTAGTCATCGGGTAGCCCGCCTGAATAACATCTGTCTGAAAGAAAAATCCTTAGAAAATGTGTCTAGCTACAAATATCTAGGATATTACATTGGCAATAAACTGACTCATTGCGAACAGCAGAATTATATGGATCAACAGGAAAGTGCACTAACTTTTGCTTATAATTCACTTGCAAAAAAACTGGAGGGCCAATCATTCAGACCACTGATTTCAGTAATGGCAGCCAAAACACTCCCAACTTTAATGTATGCCAGTGCTGCCCTTTACGAAAAGACTCAACTTTTCTGAATAACTTAATAACTATTATTTTTAAAAAGGTCTTCCAACTCCCTTAAACCGCTTCGCCAGCTCAAATGCCCTTACAATTTGGCCTAATTAATGAAACACTGGGCCGACTTTACTCATCAATAAAAGTTTGGTATTGGATAAAACAATATGTGGAGAATGCTAGCCTTAATGAGGCATTGTGGCAAGAACTCGAGAAAGGGAATAAATCACCATACACTGTTTTTTTGCACAACGCACTTAAATCCTCTTGCACTTTGGGCCTTTGGAATAAAAATCTTTCCTTTTTAACAATTAAGTTAACACCAAACAAAGCTGCAAAACTCCATTCTTTATGATTGAACAAAAGTACTTTTAGTTAAAGATCTCATTCCTGGACAGTACTCAACAACTATAAAGTCCTCAAACCAGCGGCTTATTTAGACCTAACTTTTTAAGTCCACAAAAAAAGGCTGATGGCACTACGGTTTGGAAATTATCCCCCACTATCAGGCGCTCCCAGGTGGAAAAACATTGGCTTAAAAATGCGTTGCTTGTGTGGTAGTCATCAGGAAGATCTTACACACCTGATATATACCTGTCAGAAACTTCATCCAGAATGTGTCACTTTACTAAAGGAAGCCTTCTGGATTAGAGGAATATGATCCCGCAGGGCCGCTGTTATTACAGGGCTTGATCCATCTGACCCTCAGATGAACTGAAAACTGGTTAAGTTTCTTCATATACATGATCAGGCTCGGAAGTCTTAGCCACCATGTGAGGGTTCATCCACTGAAGAAACAATGCCTACAGCAACCGGTCCTAATGACTAATATAATAGACCTAGGGCCCCAACATTTCATTTATTAATTACTCCTATCATAAATGAAAGTAATACTTTTGTCACCCATTATTTGATGGTTTTCAATGTCAGTCCTAAACAAATCAATAGTCTTACATAGTTTACATACCAATTTTGAGAGTTTCTGCCAACACTGATAATTGAGGATTTTTGTTTTATGACTGTGTGATATTATATTGTGACATATTGGGTTGATGAAATAATTTCAATGTATGTTTTTAATCAAAGTTGATACATGTAGAAAAAAATGGTATGGTTTTAATTAACTAAACAATAAAGAGATTACATGCTTCTCGCTCAGCAGCCATTCTTACATTAAAAGCTTCCTTTAACCAGGTCCTGTCTTGTTTGGTAATGTTGGATGGATTAGAAAATAAACCTGGTCTTTCTAAGTTTATAAAATTATCTCTGATGTAAACCAGCCATGGTATATTGCATATATTGCCTAATTTCATGCAATCAAGTATGATTAATCTGTTCAGGCTTAGAACTTCTTTTAACCAAACGCTACACCGGAGCTGTTAGAGCTGTGACCTGATATAATCCATAATGCAACTGATACTTAATTCCTAATGTATAATTTCAGTGATGATATATTGTCCCAATGCCAAAAGTCCTCTGAGATTGTTATTCTCTGCTATCATTAGTTGTTTTATATTCGATTACCCCATATTTCACTGCCAAAGGTTGCAATTGGTATGCATTTGCCTTTGTATATATCCAGAATAATTTTCAGAGGTTTGTGGCACAAACAGGAGGAGAATTCATTAACACCTGCACATGCTCTCATAAAGGAACATATGTTCTTTTTAACTAATGGTTTCCAGCTAATACGATACTTAAATACGGAAAGTTGTCCACCTTACTTAAATATGGCCCTGGGGCAAAAAGTGGCACTTTTCATGTACTTTAGTGTCAGGTTCATAACATGTGATTTAATAAAATTGGTCGCAGGTCCAAGCTATTCATAAAATCAACAACAAGGGTTAAATGCTGCTGTAATGATCTTGCTCTATGCACAATTAAAACAGCATACTTTCAAGAGCACACTGAGGCTTCAGTAAGCCTCCCAACTGCTCAGGATCTATCACAGGGCTCTAGTGTCTGAAGATTTGCTGTTTCGTTATGATCAACGCACCAATATGGAGCGTCAGTATGCTTGATTTCACTTCCATAACCACATTTTACTTACTCAGTATCACAACAACAGGTGGAGAAAAATACTGCAATGCTAATGTTTATTTAAATTTCAACACCACTGTTTGGTTCATATTTATTTTTTATTTATCCCAATTTCATATGTAACAAATAAAAATGTTAGTTTTGCTTCTCAGGCTGCCTTCACGTATTGTGTACAAATCAAAATGTATTTAGTTCAGTATTTAGACTGAATGCTGGAAAACGATATTCCCCCTAATCCCTTAATCTCCCCAAACAATACACCAGATCAATGCTTAAGAAACTACCATGCTTGAATGTGTCAAATAGTGGGGTACTACAGTCTGAATTGTATAGTATTTCTATTTCTCACGGGTACCTAAGGAGCAAGCTTGGAATCATGCATTTTTCTTACATCTCAAAATTATTGATACCCGCAACATTTGTACTGTCAGGTGTGGAATACCAATGTGATGACCTAATAGTCACATGATGGAGGCCTGAACCATCTCGGACTCTAAATGTGGTGTAACTGACTCACCAATAGAACCCTTTAGTTCTGTATTCAGCCCTCATTTCTCAATAATGTATTGTTTCATTGCAGCTAATCACTCACTATAGGAGACGGTGTTAATTATGAGTGGATCACTTGGGATTGGTTGAAGTGACATGCATGGACAGCAAATAGAGGTCACACTCACCGTGAGCAAACGAAATGCCATATCAGCAGGCAGTTGGGGCTGGAGCCTTTTAACCTCATTGACCAACCATGGAAGCTCTTTATCTAGTTGCTCCTCTGGCAGGACGGAGGCCAAATGTCCCAGAGTGGTGATGACCTGTCCCCAGACCTGTTAAGATAAATCACAGCAGGTTTTCAGTTCCACACACTAGACATTAACTACTAAGAAAACATGAGCCACATGTGGAAGGTGGGGGTTCCCTGGAGAGGCAGCTGCACTAGACATCTGTTACCTAGGAGGTGATTCTGCCATGCAAAGGCAGTGGTTTGTTTTTACTGGCAGCATAATCTACAAGACAAATTTGAAATGTTATCCAAGAATTTGTTTCCACAAATATTTCAAATAAATTATAGTACCAAGTTGTTATATTTATAATAATTATTGAATGTAATATCAGAATAATTGCCTCATATTCCTTTGCTAAAATTGCATTGATCCTTTTGTTCGCCACCATACCTTCCTATGCTGCACCCCTCACAACCCTCTCTTGTTTTACTTGGATGAGGGTCCCCACCCACCCTCTTTGTTTTCTCCCCCTCATCCATTCTTTAAATGTATGTATTTCCCCTGCCACTCCACCACGTCTCTCAGCTGTTTTTAACAATTTCTACTCCCCTACTTAAGTCATCTCTTCCCAGAAGCTCCTCATTACAACTCCTGCCATTAACCCTCACAACCACTTTTCAGCTGTGCCATCATTTTATCCCAATGTCCTCTCTGACTCCTCTTCATGTACAGGCTGTGGTAGACATAAAAAAGAGACTACTGTAACACTTATTTTATTAAATTGCCATAGAATCTCTCTATGGCACTTTCGTTTTTCAAAAATGCTTATTAGACTTAAAAGTGTTGCTTAATACTTTAGTATTATAACATGGTTTAGCTTTGATTTTGTCTGATATAGCGGACCTGATATTCTTTTGATACTTGGTGTGGTACAATAAAGGTTTTTACACATTTTAGTTATCTACAATAATGGAGATCACAAATGTGGGTCAAGAGAATGAATTTCCTTTTTTTGTATTTCATCAAATGAAGTACATATGCAAAGGTAGAGGAAGGGGCAGTCAATGTGTATGCATCAGTCATCTCACAAAACGTAACAGCTCTCAACCTTCATCCACTGCGCTCTGTTCTTTTCCCACTTTCCCAACTTACCTCCTGGAGATTGGGGATGGTTTCTAGAAGAAATGCCTTACAGGTTGAGTAGGCTTCAAAGAAAAGTGTGACTACAGGAGTGTCTACACTGGCAGCAAACTGGCCTGATAACATCTCAATGACTTGCAGAAAAACAGAAAATCACAGTTAAAGCTCAAAGGCTTAAGTGTTGCATTTATCTACATATTTCCCACCTTGCCTGGTAGTGCATAGGACATACTGAGCAAACACAGTGCAATGTGTCTGCTGATATTAAACGATTATTCACAGGTAATAGTCTCAATACACATAGCTTTTCTCTGACTCTCATGGGTCATGTAATGGTTTCCATTTCGCTTCTGCATCCTATTGCACTTTTGTAGCATTCTAGACAATACATGGTAATAATTCCACATTAATGCAACTCATTGTTTTGAACTCAAAGGAAATGAAAGGCCGAATTCGTGTCACCAGGTTGCTTTCTACTTAAAATTTGTTGCAACGCAATTCCATTTTGCACAGTATTGTTGTTTTTGAAATAAGAGTGGATAAATCAGATTTGCACAAGTTCATAGTGTATGAAGATATTGGCCCTCTGGGCAAAATAAAAAAAGTGCATGTAAAAATATAAAAGATGATGCATTAAAACATTCCTTATTAGTAATTTTGTGAATCATTTTATGTGGTTAACAAAGAAGCGCTGATTCAGAGTAAAAATGTGGTATAGTGGTTATACACTATTTTACTGCTCAGGCAGGAAGAAACTGGACTGATTTAATATCACATATCTGAAAAAACACTAATTCACTCAATTTCCTATTTTAAACATAGCAAAAAGTGTGAAATTACATTTCTCCTTTTTATGTCCTATTATTGCACATGTTTTTTGGGTGCAGATCTTGCTTCCTGCATTCTTTATTTTTCCTGTGGGAAAAATGGTTAAAATATGTGTACTCCCTGATTTGCACCAGTCTAAACCTTTACTTAATATGGTGCCGAGTTTGCAATTGTGCGAGCTGTAGGTTGCAACTAGATGTCTGTGCCATGGAAATGAACAATGACCTCTTGAAATTTATGTACAATTTCTACAGGCTTTAATTCTCCTCTTTCCATGGATGTGATTTCACAACATAAGGCCTGTATTTTTTTAGTGTTATATAGCGCATACTAGACCCGAAGATATCAGGTATCAGAGTGCTGTACATGAGCACCAGTTTCATTACACAAGGACATATTCATTTTGTTAGGCACAGGGAGATTAAGTGATTTGCCCAGAATCACAGGATGTTCAGAGTCGTTGCCGAGACTTGAACCCTATTCCCCAGCTTCGAGATCATCTGATCTAGCCATAAGGATACATCCTCTACAGATGGGTATCCCATCAAAAGCATGACGGGATAGCCCCTTCCGTCTTATTACAAATACAATATGTTATAAAGAACTTATAATAAATCAGTTGATGGAACATACGTCACGTTTGTGATGGAGCAACATGTCCCCCAAAACTTTAAATCAGACCCTTAGATTTTTGGTACGGAAATTAATAGGGTGTCTCTCAGAGGTGTACTCTTCAGACAAGAGATGTGTTCCAGTCATGACATAGCAAACTTGACACAGCAGCTCAGCATGCCAGTTCAATATGCAGATGTACTAGAAAGTAGGGGAGTTACACTTTATGCAGACCAATGTTGCAGTTGAATTCTGATTTGGGCAACAAATAAGAGTTCAATGTAGATTAAAAAAAAGATGAATATGGACTGGTATTCGCTGCATCAAACAGAAATTGCATCTCTTTGCATGAAGGGTGTTCTCATGTAATGTTACAAAAGAGAACTTAATAAAGGTGTACTCTCCCCACACTCCCCAAGCATCAAACAGAGCCCCACCATTACACCATTGCAAGTACACACCAAGGCTAAACCAAAATTTCTGGTTGACTGTAGAAGCAGTCTTCATTACAGGACAGAATGTTCTGAGAATAAGACTGAGGCATTGTTCCATTTCTGGTTCTAAAAGAGAAAATAGAAAAAACATCAATAATAAAAAAAAAGATGAATAAAAACTTGAAATGAAGAGTGTGCTGTAAAGCTTATGTTTTTTTATAATACATTTTGTAAAATAACTTGATGTATTGCTTTCTAAATGTTCTACTCAGCAGACCATAAAACTTCAAACCCTCCAGGTATATGGGAACCAGGTTTCACCATTTTTGATACAGAGAAATGAGGACCTTTCTTTTCTGACAAAATGACTGCAACTCTTCCTTAACATGACTCACACAAGTAAGACTTTACTACAATTTTTGCATCTTGGTGTAGTCGACACTTTTCTGCATGTACAGCAACGTTTATACTAACAGTTCTGGAGAAAGCAAGTAGGGAGTCTAGCCAAGGGAGCCTCTGTTGCCTAAGCCAAGCCAAAACAATGTTCCCAAAATGCATCTTTTCACAACGCACGTTACGCAATCGACCTTTATCAGTAGGCAGAAAAGAAAGTTTCACATTGTTTTTTCCCTGGATTCACTTGCACCTTTTTATGACGGTGATTAAGGAGTTCAGAATTATAGCAGAGTTCCTGCATTTCCTTGTACAAATAAAGGCTTAATAATAATAGTTAAGTAGCTAGTTGGTGTAGAGCTGTTTTACTTTTTAACTGTTTTTTAGCAAGCGACATAATGAAATAACACTTGTAAGGAACATCTTCTGCTGGTATGTGGTGCTGAAATGTGTATCTGCAATTTGAAATGACCACAAACGTCAACAAATCTAAAACAATATTCATCATTTTAACATAATACCCAAAATAGCAGCAATACATTTTGTCCTTCAAAAGTGGCTGTCAGTGGACCTGTATTTAGCTAAAGTTACAACCATACACTTCTAAGGCCTCTTGCTGGAGTTGCATATTTTGAAGCTTCCTGATGGCATGCTTGTTTCTTTCATGAGCACTGTCTAAAAAGGAATCATTTTAGAGTTTATGTGTATACCCATTATGACACTTGGTAGAAAAGCATAGTAGTGATGTTTTATTTCCTTCATTTCAGTTGTCACATTCCTCAAAAATGAAGTGTTTTAAATATGCAGGTTAAAATGACAAAAATGCACGGGCCTCTATTCTCAATGCCGCCATTGTTTGAAATATTTGTAGGAGAGAACTTAAAATTACTGTGTATGGCTTTTTTCTGCTTTCAATTTGTATTGTATATGCAATGCTAGTGATTGACCCATTTTCAATCACCACTATAAAATGTATAAATCCACAATACTGTCATTGGTTTATTCAATATGTGAAAAACCTTTCACAAGCAATGTATTAAGGGACCTAAATGAACAAGCCAACATCTGTTGGAACATGTTTCAAAGCCCACTCTCTGTGTATTTGAGTGTGGTGATGGCATGAGCCATAGTAAGATAACACTATTTGCAGCCAGACCTAAAAGTAATGTAGATTCCAGTAGATTCAACAAACAAAGAGAACAAGATCAAAGCTAAGTTTCAATCAAGCCAGTCATCATGGTCATCAGAAAAAGTCTGCCTTGCAGGGAACCCATTTGGTTTATCGAAGAAACCTCACCCACCAAACTAGTTGGTGGCATGCTTCATCATACGGTTCCCACCCAGGGGGCAAGTGCCTCCTAGGTGTGCTTTGACGCCTCATTACAGCTGAGCTGTTTTTATTGTTGTGTTTCTTTTTGGTGAGGAGTAAATACCATGAGAGTGAAAAATTAAGGTTAAAACTATCTCCGGGGTACCAAATTCTTTATTATGTGGTCCCTGGGGTAGGGTTCAAAGCAAGTTATTTGGATGTGAGTGAGAGAGTGTGATCTTGCACGTCTCTGAAAGGGTGTGAAATGGTCTACATGTTTCAGCCAATGCGTTTCCAATTAATTGTCTTTCTTCAGGGCCTGTGGTTCAGAGTAAAAATAGCCCTGAACCTACATGAACTAAGCATACATGCTAATGTGTGCATAGGTGTGTAAGGTACATAACTTACAGTTACGGTTCACCGTCAGATTTGATCATTTATGCATGAGAAAAGGAGACACAACATAATTACAAACAATTAAAAGGTCCCCCATGGTAGGGACCTGTCATCCATGCATGTGTCCCGGGTAGTTAATTATCCTCTACTGATAGGTGTGCCTGTGAGAGTAGTGGTTGCATCGTCTGGCATGCAGCACTGAATGCAGGAGGGGTCTACTAGGCCTATGGCCTAGTAAATAGGGGCTATCAGATGGTAATTCAGATTTTTGAGAAAATCCGAATCACACCTCGTGTGCCATCGGATTATAAATTAGCCTGTTATTACCATTTATTACCATTTAAAATTAAAACATCAAAATGCCCCAGCACGTCAATTAATAAGGCAGGGTGAGTCAAATAGACTGAGTACCTGGGCTGAGGAGAATAAGACAATCTTGGATATCCAGTACGGGTTCCTCCCAGGTCACTCGACAATGGCCCAGTGCCTCAACCTTTATCTGATCCTGGGTAAATACACCATCGCCCGCCCTGGGACGATCTACATGGCCTTCATGGATCTTTCCTCGGCCTTTGACTGTGTCAACCGAGGAAGGTTGTGGCAGTCCATGGAGGCCATGGGGGTGGAGCGATCTCTGGTGAATTTCCTAAGGGACCTTCACAGAGATACCAAGGCCAACATCCGATACTCAATAGAACTGAAGGTATACAGGAATTTTAACACCGAACGGGGGGTACAACAAGGGTGCATTTTAGCGCCCTTTCTTTTTAATCTATATATTAACAACCTAGAAGGAGTTTTGCTGGACACGGGGGATGATTAGCCTTATGTAGGACAGAGAGGACTGCCTGTCGTGCTCTATGCAGGCGATGCAGTCCTCCGCACACGCACCCCTAAGGGTTTACAAACCCTACTTGACGCCTTTAATGGATTCATGACCAAGCGAGATCTGGCCATGAACAACACCAAATCCTACATGATGCAGGTGGGGTCTAGTTCCAAAAGTAAGTACATTTTTGCTGTGAATGGAACCAGAGTGCCCACCTGTTCAACCTTCTCCTATTTGGGTGTTCTTTTAGATCACCGGCTTAACTGGGTAGCACTCCTAAATAAAAAAAGGCGCGAATTTACAAGGGAAAATGCCGCTTTATTCGGATTTGCCAACAAAATGGGCAGTCGACCAGTGGCAGCTTTGTTAAAAATATATTGAGCCAAAAGTCTATCGATAGCCAGCTACGGGAGTGACACATGGGGTACACTGGCCTTGTAGGCCTACAGGTGACTGAAAATAACTTTTTTAAACAACTACTGAGCGTCCCAAAAGGGACAGCGAATCTGTCAGTCCGCGAAGAAACTGGTTTACCCTATGTAAGTGACACGCTGGCCTTACGCCCGTTGACCTTTTGGCCTCAATGTTGGCTCAACAAGCACCTAGGTCTTACACATAACCTTATGAGGGACATTTTAAACTTAGATCACAGGACCAAAATGCCCTGGATCAAGTATTCAAAATCTTGGGGCATATTATCAAGGGGGTTTATCTCCGCTTTTTTGGCTTTAAAAGCCAAGAAAGAGGAGGTAAATTATCTCCCTATTACCTAGCTGTCGCTAACACCAGTTAGCGACAGCTAGTAGGAGATAGCGACCATCTTGGGCCCCGCTTTGCATGTCAGTGATATTTATCACTAATGACATGCAAAGTGGGCGTGCCAAGATGCTAGCGACTGGAAACAGTCGCTAACATCACTATCTCCTATTACCAACTTTTGGAGATATTCGCGCTAAGCGCGAATATCTCAAAAAGCTAACACCTGCCCCTGAGCAGTTCTTAGCCATGTTATCCAATGGTAGGTGGATAACATGGCTAAGAGCATTAGCTCGGTAATGCATGAATATCGCTGACTTTTCAGCGATATTCATGCATTTCGGCCGATTTTTATCGCTTAGAAGATAAACCTTGATAATAGCAAGGTTCCTTAGCGATACAAATCGCCGCAGCTCGGCGATAAAAATATCGCTGCTAAACCAACATACCGATAATTATTGCTAGTTGTTGGTAATATGCCCCTAGTTTTAACGATCTGGGACGTCTGGACTTATTCACAAAACCTGAAGGTATAACTAGAAAGGATATAACGTTCGTAAAACACTCCTTTATTCTCAACAAAACCTGACGCTTAAAACCTCCCCAGATATGGAACCATATCTGTCCTTGCCAATATCTGCATATGATCGTTTTCTACTTACTAGGTTTAGACTAAATCTTTTCCACCTGTTATTAGCAGTACCAAGGGAAAGTCACAAAGGGAAAGTGTTAGCATCCTGTGGCTGCGACAACAAGTCTCCACAGGATCTGCTCCACTTTACGTTCCTCTGTAAATACTATGAAATGCCCATATCCCTTTTTTTAAAACCCATTTCAAAAAAGTTAAATTTCCGGCATATACGTCCAGCTCTTTTTTACCTGCAGTTGCTGAATCCCAAATGTGTCCCTTTAGTGGCCGTTTTTTTAAAAAGTGCAATGAAATGTAGAAAAAGTCTAGATTTTTAATTGGATATTGTATTTTTAAGGTTCTTTTTAATATGAAAATGTTTTTATGTCACCAACATCTCTACAACGAAGTAATCAATTTCCTGTTAATGTCTTGCCGTAGGGTAACGAAAATGTATTATGTGTTTGTACTGTATCTTGGATTATTTACCTTTTATGGTTTCTGAAAATGAAAACCGAATAAAGTACTTTTGAATTTGAATTTGAGTCAAGGAAGGTGCATAAGGATATTATAGCAGACTGTCAGAATAAAATGCAAGTGTCAGCAAATGGTTTTTAAGTACAAACTACTTAATGCACTAAACTTTTTCACAACATAGTTCCCGGTGGGAGGCGGTGCCTATTGTCACACTCTGTACATGGTAGTAAGGGTAAAAAAAACAGGGGAAAAAATGGTTTTAACACAGGCTGTACCTGTCATGTGACATCTCAAGTGAGTGGTATTGTGCTTTAGTTACTCACTGCATCAAGGTCAGCCGCCTGCATACTTACCTACTCATTCGTCTCTTCTGGGATCTCGGTGAAGCAGTGTTCCCGGGAGGTTTAAAAGACTACATCATCCTTCCTACAGTAATGAGCGGTGCACATTGACAAGGGGATGAGGCTTTCTGATCAGTTGGGGTGAGCCCCTCTGGTGAATTAACCTTTACCTCTCAAGGACAGTGGAAAATCACAAGCCATCTAAAAGCACTTTTGTCATCCTTTGGGACATAGAACCAAAGCGGTTCAGGGTAAGTTATGCACCCTAAACACCTATGCACACCTTAGCGTGTATGCATAGTTCATGCAGGTTCAGGGCTATATTTACTCTGAAGCATAGATCCTTAAGAAAGCCAATCAATTGCAAAATTAATTGGCTGAAACATGTAGACTATTGAACACCCTTTAAGAGACGTGTGAGATCACAATCTCTCACTCATGTCCAAAGAACTTGCGTTTAACACTACCCCTTAGACCACATAATAAATAATTTGGTACCGCGGAGGTAGTTTTAACCTTAATTTTTCTCTCTCACGGTATTCACTCCTCACCAAAAAGAAACTCAACAAAAAAAGATATCCGCTGTAATTAGGCATCGAAGCACACCTAGGAGATACTCGGCCCCCTGGGTGGGAACCCTATGATGGAACATGACACCAACTAGGTTGGTGGGTGAGGGTTCTTCCATAAACGAAATGGGTTCCCTGCACTGGAGAGTTTTTCTGGTGACCCTGATGACTGGTATAATTGAAGCTTAGCTTTGAGTTTGTTCTCTTTCTTAGTCTAATTCAAGGTTAGTGGAGACGAACGAGCGCCTATGTTCCCTCCTCACTTTTCTTCTTTTGTTAAGTAATTCCAGTAGATTGCCACAGATCACAGTGTTCCACAACTAAATAGCATTATTTCAAATTACCGTATAGAATTGCCATTTGATGGATGGCCCAAAATACAATCTCCTCTGGAATAGAAGGCACCGTAAATAGATTTACAATCCTAGAGGATATTGAACGTGGTATCCCCTTGGTAAGCGCAATTTGACACATTAATGCCATCCTTTCAAGTTCAGCTGCATTCTCCTAAATATGCAGAAAAAGGAAATATTGGTAATTTGAATGATTTATGACAAACAAGAAGAGACAAACAAACCCAAAACAAGAATTAAGTAAAACGTATCAGGCATTGAGCAGTTATTGTGACACAGGAGAGGCTTAAACCCATCATTAAGGGCCTGATTATGAGTTTGGTGGCTGGGATACTTAGTCACAAACATGATGGATATCCCGTCCACCTAATTAGATCCATGGATATAATGAAGTTGTAATATTGCAGACAGGCTATCCCTCAAGTTTGCGGCACACTAACCCTTTCCGGCAAACTCGGAATCAGGCCCTACGACTCAATCAACAATAAGACAGAACCGGAGCAGATAAGAGAAATATATTCACTCCTTGAAATACACCGAGTAGAACCATGAGTTGCCAAAACAGATTGAAAATAAGGATGTAGCCTAAGATTTCTTGAGCACTAGCAGCAAGAAAGTGTTTAGGATAAAGATGGGTCATATATAGAATAAATATAGTGGTGCACCCGTTAACAATATCAGAAATTCTTGCCTCTATTTCACATCCAAGATAGTTTTATTTTTTATAAATGTATGTCTTTCTGCACTGCAGAGAATACCAAAAGCGATTGATACCATTTAGAGTGTGCACCAAATGTATTTCTAGGGACTGGCTGGGAGGTGTGAACTATTTTCATAGCCACTTTCTGTACTTGAAATGGGCATTACAATCAAAAGTAATTAATTGCATTTGGCTATTCTCTAGACTTGTATTAACTTACAGGTACATGCATCATTGTTGGCTTTTGCGATTTCTTAATTGCGATTTTTAAGGAATCGCAATTAAGAAATCGCAAAAGCCTATGCATGAAGAAATCACTGAAAAATTAGCGATTTCTTAAAATTCCTTAATTGCAACTCGCAAATTGCGAATCCCAATTAAGGAATACCTTCCCATTCATTCCTATGGGCCTAGTGGCCCACAGGAATGAATGGGAAGATATTCTCAATTTGCGATTAGCAATTAGCGAATCGCAAATTGAGAATGCGATTTCAAGGGTGCAGGGGTGTCCAAAGCACACCCTGTTGCACCCCTGAAATCAATCTATGCACATATGTTGTGTACACACATGCCCTTAGGGCATGTGTCCGTACAACATGAAACTTTGAAAAATGCACAAAAGTGCATTTTTCAAAGTTTTGGCAAATTACCATGAGGTTCAACCTCATGGTAATTTGCTCCCCCTAATTGCGAATTTGCAATGTTTTTTAAGTTTCATGCATTGCATTTAAGGAATCGCAAAATGCGATTCGTTAAATGCAATCGCAATTTGAGAATTTGCAAATATTTGCGAATTCTTTAATTGCAAGGGCCTTCACCCTTCATGCATTCCAAAAGCAGATTTTGCGATCGCAAACGGCCGATTTTTGCGAATCGAACCGTTTGCGATTGCAAAATCCTTTGATGCATGTGACTGTTAGTGTTTTCTACCTATAAAATAGCTGTACTTTAATGTGTGATTTTGTGAAATATTTAACTTCTTTTCAAACACAATATATGACATAGAGACTGCAATATCTTTTTTATCAGAACAAATAGTAAACAGGCTTTAAAAACACTGAATAATTATTTTAACAAACATTTATCTTATTTTAGGACTAACACTCTAAAAATGATGGACTGTTTTAGGTAGCAATAACGGGAAATACATGATAAAGCATCATGCCAATAAATCAAAAGTACTATAATAATAACATACATAAACTGCATCTTAATGACCATGCGATGTATTACAAAATAGGTCTACAACTGCTTAGTCTCTTTGTATATTTTGTTAAAAAGTTGACCTCTCCAGTGAAGTTCTGAACTCTCAGAGGCCAAAGAGTTGAGGATGTGTGGCACTTCCATGCTGTTCTGTTTTGTACTGCCAGCATATCGGACTGCATGTTGAAGTGGATACATTGCTTAACTTCATCTTTCTTTATGGGAATGACTGGGTCCCTGAGACTCCTCATGGCTCCTCTTAAAGTGTGCCTGGGTAGGTGTGCTAGCTTTGCACCGCTTCCCAAAGACATCTTCTGGGATCCAGTTTGCCTTTGTCAGTGCTTAGTAATTTGACAGAAAAACCTGGACAAAAGTGGTCCCTCATTTGTATGGGGCTAAACCTAACAAGTGGTTTAATGCATCTTGACACACTGAGGGGGTGAAATGGGTGTAAGTACAAACCTTGTTAAAAAAGGACCCGCACATGCCTTGGCAGCATCTGCTGCAAAACAGAAGGCTCAATGGGGTGCAAAAAAAGGAGCTAGCACCACCTATTTCCTGTGCACTTTGCTGATCTAGGGCCCGATGTAGGTAAATCCCATTTACCGATTTTGAAATACCGAATTTTACCGATTCAGTATTTCAAAATCGGTAAATGGGATGTAGGTCCCAACATCTGGATTCGTTACCGAATCCTTAAAGGGTGCAGGGGGTGTCACTTTGACACCCTCTAGCACCCCCAAAACGGGCATGTGTGCAATGTGGCACACAGACATGCCCTAAGGGCACGTCTGTCTGTCACATGGCACATGTGTACATGCACAGATGTGCATGTACACAGGGATCGGTATTTTACCATGGATTTGTATTCCATGGTAAAATACCGATTCTGTAAGCCATGTGCCAATAGAAAATTGGCTACCCACATAGCATTTTCGGTAATTTTACCGAATCGGTAAATATTACCGAATCGGTAAATATTACCGATTCGGTAATTATTACCGAATCGGTACTTATTACCGATTCGGTAATAATAAAGATTCGGTAAAAATACCGAATATGTGCACCTACATCTCCCTAGCCCTTTACCGATCGGAAACGGCCGAAAATCGGTATTTTCGGCCGATTCCGATCGGTAAAGGTCTACCTACATCTGGCCCCTAGTCCATGAGGTGAAAATGACTGGTCAGGTCTAAACTGGGGTGGCATGGTGAGCAAAAGCTTGATGGATTTAACCCAGATCCCTTGACTGGGGTGAATGTTTAGATTTTTTTCTGCATTCCGTCCAGCAATAATTGTGTGTTTTGTGAAAAGAAATGCGGTTTCATCTCTCTCTCCCTTTCTTTCTCTCTCCTTTCTCTGTTTCTCACACACATACACAACTACACAAACAAACACATACGGACATGAACACACATTTCTGTGTGCACGTCAGGCACTAAAATAGGCAAGTAATTCTACAAAACACAAATCAAAATCTACAAGACAGCTTTGCTTTTGAATCTATAAGTCTGTTACATACAGATTGAATATATTTTGTGTTCTCAGCTCTTGCCTACATGTGGAATCTGGGCTCGCATATGATACTTGCTTGTCAACAGGCTTGTGAAAAGGCAGGTGCCCACCTGATAACACAGCTATTAAAATCACTGTGCCTGTTTCTATGATTTAGGCAAAAGCTGACAGTACTAGATGATGCAGACTATCCTTTTCTGAAAAATAATTTCTTTTTTTTCTACTTTATTTCCACCTTCTTTCCTTGTCTTTCTTTTTTCTTGCTTTCCTGTCTCTCTTTCCATTTCCATTCTCACTGTATTTTATTCCCTCTTTCTTGCTTTCTCTTGTTCTCTCTCGTTCTCTATCTTTCTCACTTTCTTCCTATTTGTTTGCACTATTTCTTTCTTTAACACTTTTTGTGCAACCTTTTTCAGTTCTACCTCTTTTATCTTCTAAGCTTAATTTTTATTCTTGCTCTTTTCCCTTTTTTTCTCATTTCCATCTCTATTTGGTCCTTTTCCTCCATTTTCCCATTCTTTGTCTCTTTCTTACTTTTTTTCCCCTCTTTAAATCTCTTTATTTTTTCTCTTTTTCTTGGCATATTTCTTTTTTCCAACTAATTCCTTCTTCTCCACCTTTCTTTCTCTCCCTGTTTCTCTCAGTGATTCTTTCCTTTGTTCTTTCATTCTTTCTTTTCCTCCCATTTCTGTGTTTCTTTTTTCCATTTTTATTTTTATTTCTTTCACCTTTACTTGATTTCTCTCCTCTCCTTCTTTTCTTTTGTCCTATCTCTGTCTTTCTCAATGTCTTTCTTTCTCTGTATTTTTCTCTTGTTGTTTCCTTCTATCCCTCCTTTTGTTCAATCTGTTTTCTCTGCCTTCACTTTTCCTCCTCTGTTATTCTTTTTCTGTCTTCCTCCTTTTGTTGTATTTACCTGTTGTTCTTTTTTCTTTCTTTTTCTCCTTTCTTCATCCCCTAGTGACCTGATCTCCTTCATTCTTCTTTCTTCTACTTTCGTTCTCTTATTTTTTCCTTTCTTTCCTTTCTATTGTTTTCTCGTTGTCTTTTTCTTTCTCTTACCTTCTTTCGCTACTCTTTCTCTGTTGTGCTCTTTATTCTTTCTCCTTCTACCTCTTCCTTTGTCATGCCTTCTTTATTCTTACCCTCTTTTCATTCATACCTTCACAGTTTGATTCTTCGTTTCTCGTTTCTTCTTAATTTCTTTCTTCCTTCATTTCCTGTATTGTGCTCCTTTCTCTAGTAATGTAGATATTCACCTTTATTTTGCGGTCTTTCTGAATATCGCTTCCTCTTTCCTATTTAATTTGTTTTCTTTGTTTCTTGCCGTTTCCCCCTAATTCTTTCATTCTTTCCTTTTATTTTCTTTCTCTTCTCACTTCCTCTCTTTTTTCTCTCAGATCATTGTCTGTCTCTCTTTCTCTCACTCTCTCTAATTCACTCTCTTTTGTTCTTTCAAGGGCAAAGGGACACAGCTGATCCCCAAGGATCCCAAAAGTAAACCTTTGCAATGCATCTCCTGTTCTATTAATACTTTATGTTCCCTGTATCTGGAATGAGGTACTCTAGGGGAAGTATTTAAGTTATTTGGGGGCAGATGTATCAACCGTTTTGCGACTCGCAAAGGCCGAAATTCGCAGAATTTTGGCCTTTGCGACTTAGCAAATAGTCATTTTGCATGATTTAGAATGTATCAAGAATTTGCAAATTAAGAAATCGCAAAGATTTGCGATTCCTTAATTTGCCACAGCATTTAAGGAATCCCAAATTTTGTGATTCCTTAAATGCTATGTATGAAGCATTTTTCTGTTGCGAATTTTGGTTAAGGAATCGCAAATTACCACCAACTTGTAGTTGATGGTAATTTGCGAAGTCCTCAACAAATGCACAATTTAAAAAATTTTAAGGTGGCATGTGACGCGCACACATGCCCATGGGGCATGTATGTGCGCCATATGCACACATATGTACATTTCAGTGGTGCAGCAGGGTGTCTTTCAGACACCCCAGCACCCTTGAATTAATTCTCAAATTGCGATTAGAAAATTGCGAATTCGCAATTTGAGAATTAGTTCAAAATCATTCCTATGGGCCTCCTGGCCCATAGGAATGCATTGGAAATTATTCGCGAATTTGCAAATAAAGAATAATAAGGAATCGCTAAAAAATAGCGATTTTGTACATACATTCCATTTTGCGAATTCTAAATAGCGATTCCCAAAAAATCGCTATTAGAATTCGCAAATTGGAATCTTGATACATCCGCCCCTTGGTATCTATGTACATGTATAAACTCCCTATATTAGATAGTAGCTCAGGAAAGGTTGAAGACACCTGTTTTAAAGAGTGCTGACGGCAGTGTAGGCTGCATGTGGTGCTGAAGGATGTACATGTTAGCTAGTCGTACCTGATGTAGTTGCAAGAGTGTAGAACAGCAAACATTAGGAAATAGGTTTCATGTATGATGTAGGTAGTGAAGGTGTGGTGTGTAAGTGCAGTGTAGGTGCAGGTTAGAGTTTAGCTGGTGATGTCAGATGTCCCTAAACATGTATCAGAGTGGCATGTTTACACTAGTTTGTATTGCAACCTGATGTTCACTGCACTCATTCTATAGAGGCAGACCATTTGAGGCACACTATTACTTCCTTCCTCAGGACACGCCTCATTATCAATATAATAATTCATCCCTATCAACTCTAAATTACCACTACACCAGAATAAAGGACCTAGAAGGATCACAGAAAATAACATGCAAATACTAGGTAACAAAATGATTAACTGTTGTCTTGTGAGTGCTTTCTGTAGAGAGATTCTCTACTAAAACTCTTAAATGGGAATAATAGAATATTGCACCCACAATAGTATCAGCAATGGCAACAAAAAAGGCAGCACTTTGTATTTTACTCCTCCTTAAAGGCTTCTTAATGGAAATAAATGAGAAACTGGTGTGTAAATGACAAAACTGTTTGGAAAATGCCATATTTTTATAGTTAATTACTTTTCTGATTTTATTATCCATGTAATGGTTTTGAATAACCATGCACTTTACAAATAAAACTTACATACTTAAACTTACTCAGTTGAAAAGGTCATTGTTAAAAATAATGTGTGTGCACACAGTGATACGTTAAGCGTTTGCATTTTAATTGAAATAGAAATACTATGACTGCATTTTACACTATGTGAAACCAAATTCTACCTTTTTACTGCAAGTACTACTGGACCAGCATCTAATATATCGTATAGGTCCACCTGACATAATCTGATGATGCAGAAGCATCTGGTGTCAATGCATAGTTATTCTACTCTGCCTTCAATGCACATGCCCATGCACAAGATCAAAGTATGGCCATACAAACTGGATTTTCATATGGTGTACCTGCCTGTCTGAGTGCTACGGATTTACCCGCTATCACCCCTTATAATTTTTAATCTATCATCCTATGCCACATTCTATTGAAGGTGTGGTACCAGAATATCTTCGTCAGTATATTGTCTGAAATACATTTTTTTAACAAACATTGTACAAAAAAGTTTTTGTCACATTTAGGACATGATGGTGATGTCAAATGATATTCTATATATAATATTCTGATATATAGTCCTATTGATTATTACATTCCCACCCACTGTAAAACTAAGTCTGTGCTGTCTTTCAAAGAGCTGCCACATTTCTTGCAGCTCAATGAGATCTCCAATCTAACATCCTGTGGTACATCCTACAAAATCCCTCCTATTCCCATTGGGTAAAAAATGTGACTTTTTCATGTCAAGAAGATCTTGCTATTTTGTATGCCTCATTGTATCTCCCATGTACTACTTTTGCTGGGCTCTTAACTCCCATCTATTGCAGAGACAAGTTAATCTTCCAGTGCTAATTATTGCAGATACTCTAAGAGAGCCATCTGTATAACCCTATTAACCATCCAATCACACCTTTGCTGGTTTCTATACTGGCTGCAAACCATGACGGAACTATCTGGGATACCAAAGGTCTGACTGAATGATCAGCAGTAATTCTGCTTTGCCGTGTCAGGAAAGATGCAGTGCTTTGCAGCCCCTGCCGGAAGGTCCTGAGGTTTTCCATGACTGAGTGAATGAGCACCATCTGTCAGTGAGACCCTGTGCTTACCGAGCCTGTCAGGATGCGATCCAGAGTGTCAGCTGTCACAAACATGGTCCTCTTTGTCACCTCCCTTTGAGTGATGGTAGTATACATACAACGTACAATGGCTAGTTCCTGCAGGGGTGTTAACTGGGAGAAAAAGCACATTTCATACATGTGAACAACAGGATGAATCAGGGACTTATTCACAAAGTGCAACATACTACAAAATGTTTCCCCAAAACCTATATCTGAAGACCTCTCTTATCTTTTTTACAAGGAGATATCTGCCCCACATGTACACCTACCGTTTTGTTCTACCTGTGGGAAGAACAGGGGTTCCTGGCTGGAAAATGGGAACTCTTATTACAAAATGATAGAGGTTTAGGAAAAGGTAAGGAGGGGAAAAGGAAGAATTATTGATGTGTTTAGGAAGAGACAAACATCCACCGCCAAAGGTTTAAGCTTCTTGCTATTTACAAACTGTACAAATGTTATTACTTCAGCCATACAGGTCATAAAGTAGTTACAAATGTTTTTCGGGCCATATCTGGATAAAGTGCAGTCACACAAGGCAAACTATTGAAATTGCAACACTATTCCATTGCAAATAATGGAGATATAAATGAATGTAAAAAACCAACATGAACTTATTTTGACTTTTAAAACCTACGTATATACACATATAATTGTGTGTGTGTGTATATATATATATTACCAACTGGTGGTCGCCAGTAGGTAGTTATAGTTAGGACCTATTTCCCATAGGAAATCCGCAACATTCTATTTGTGGGCTCCATATCTATGTGTGGGCTCCATATCTATTGTGTGGGCTCCATTTCTATTATTACTTTTTAATGCAATTCTTCATGGCCTCCCAGCACCGTCCACGTGGGCTGGTGCAGAGATCATTCCGATCTATAAAAAAGGGTCCCCCATTGAACCTGCAAATTATAGGCCAATTAGCCTCATTGATGTTACTCAAAAAATCTTTGCAGGGGTGTTATTAGAAAGACTACAGGATTGGATGGAAGACTGTGATGTTCTAACTCCGTTGCAAGCAGGCTTTAGAGCTAAAACTTCAACTGTAGATCAGCTGTTTAGCCTTCAGTTGATCTATTGGAAGCATGCGGTTCGGGAAGGTGGGAGCCTGTATCTTACTTTCGTGGATTTGAAATCAGCGTTTGATATGGTGGACCGTGACCATCTGTGGAGCATCCTGCTGGACATGGGAATTCCACCATATCTTTGTTTCCAACTTAAACGCCTCCATGCGGGCACATACGCTAGAGTAAGATAAGACAAGAATGGCCAACTAACAGCCCCCTTCCCTGTCGGTAAGGGGGTGAGGCAGGGATGCGTGCTTGCGCAGACCCTCTTCCTAAACGGTTTAATTGAAGATCTACTTGCCGCCAAGGATTTGGATTCCCCTAAAATATCATTCCGCAAATTTCCCGCACTAATGTTTGCGGATGACACCCTGCTCCTCTCGAAATCTCCGATGGGGATGTAGAGAGTGTTAAAGGAGTTTAGCCAGTTTTGCAAAAGAGGAACCTTGTAGTAAATATCAATAAAACAAAATATATGGTCTTCAATGTCAATTCCACTAACTGCCCACACCCAATGATGGATGACAGGCCGCTCGAGCGGGTCCATATCTTTGATTATTTGGGCCTTTCCCTAAATGATAAAATGGGTTGGGGTCCCCAAATCAACAAGGCCAATCTGAAGCTAACCCAGGCAATTGGGGGAATCCTAAAAGTCCAGAAGAGTTGTGCCTTAAAGGTCATAAGCCCACCGCTAGAAATATACAGAGTCCAATGGGTCAGAATTGTGGGGGCACAGTCCATCTAATGCCCTGACCCTCACTGAAAATAGGTTCATTAGACAAATCCTGGCTTTGCCAACAAACACACCCCTAGTACCACTAAGGATGGATTTGGGTATCCTCCCAATGGTGGATTTAATCTCGTCCCGACCGTTGCTTTATTGGCAACGGCTGTGGAGTACACCAGAGTTGAGACACTATCGGGAAGAACTAAAAGCGGTAATGTCATCACTGGGGCTGTGTTTAGTATACCTTGGTTGTCCTTTATTTAGGGATTCTTTTCGAGCTATGGGCATGGAGGACTTATAGATCACTACCGAAGAATCTTGTCTAGCCATCCCTAAAAAAACTTTAGCTAAAGTAGTGAAAGAGTTTAAATTGACTAGCCTTATACAGGCAGTCAAAACTATGAGTTTAACACATGGGTTCTTGGATTTTAAGTCACATTATCAATTTAAGCAGGTGCTAGATTTAATACAGCCCCCATTAGCAAGGAAGTTGTTTCTGCAATTTAGATATGGGACGCTCCCGCTCTATGCAATAACTAATAAGTGGGCGGGCTCAACCCATTGCCTCTGTCCTGGATGCCTAGTGGAGGAGGAAACAGTAATTCATGTATTGTTCTCATGCTCGGCATACAAACAGGCCAGGTCTAAATGGGTTATACTATTGTGCAGAAAACTGGGCATTAGGCACCACCGTGAATTCTTTAGGATCCTAAAATCTGACACTGACCCAGTTTATGTTGCTTTACTTTCGAAATTGCTCCTTGCTATGTGGTCTAAACGAAGGTATTTGTTAAAGACTGGCACTTAGTTTTGCTTTTTTGTTACCTGTGATTCTCCACTCTGTTATAGTTAACCCTGCAGCAAGGCATCTGGAGTTAAATCTATGTGAGAGATAGAGTTCCCTCCTCCCGGCTGGTCCACTGACAATGGACGTTTTAAAAGATATTGGGCGTTTTTAATAATGTTCTTATATGCTTTTATTGTAAATTATATATTTTTTTCAAAAGTATTTTTATTGGCATTTCTTTGTAAAACACAGAAAAAAGGATGAAATTACGACAATGCCGCGCAACTCCCACACAGGGGTTAGCTGTGAAATTAGAGCCCACCTTCAACCCACCTTACCGGACCGAACTCATTTCAACCAGGCCCCAGGCACATCAATTAGGGTTCAAATAGGTGCAAGCTTGACGAAGAGGGGTGCCTCCCAGCTCGCTGGGTAAATGCACAACCAGTGGCAGGTAGGCCAGACCCCTGCAGTGCTAATCAATCAAAGTCTGACCGGTATTGTCCAACATAAAGTCAATAACCATCCTCTCATGGTGGGTCAAAGGCGAACATCCTCGCGTGGCACCCTGGTAGGGTTCGCCATGAAGAAGCGATCAGCGGGATACACAGTAATGATAACAAAATTAGGAACCCCCCCCCATCCCCCCTTCACAATCCTCCCCCTCCCCCGTGGTGGTAGCAACTTGTAGGTACTAAAGACAGGCGCACAGTGTGGACAGATCACAGTTGAAACAAGTGGAGGGCTCTAGCACTGGCAGGACACACTGCGGAAGGCAGTCCTTTGGAGAGGAAAGCAACCAAGGGGCCCCAGCGGAATTCAAAATTCTTAAAGTCGTCTAGGAATATGTCGGCCATTCTTTCCATACTTAATAGCCTCCAAAGGCGCGAGTGCCAAAGAGAGATGGCCGGTGCTTCCCTCTGTTTCCATGCAGCAATGAGGGTGAGTTTGGCAGCCCGATGCTGAGCCACATGATCCTCTTGTCCGCCCTAGTTTGATGGTCGAGACTAGGATCACAGAGACCCAGGAGGGTAGTGGCTATCGAGGTAGGAATGGGGTACCCCAGCATCTCCTTAATGTGGGGCAGAATTTCCTCCCAAAATGGTCGTATGATAGGGCAATCCCACCATATGTGCTGGAAGTCTCCCAAAATTCCACACCCCCTCCAGCATCTATCTGAAGTGTCGGGGAATATCTGTCGCAGGTTGGCCGGGTACAAGTACCAGTCCATCATGGTTTTCATATGTGCCTCCCTTAGTTCCACAGAGTGGTTAAACTTAGCTATATCCGACCATAAGTGTGTCCATTCCGTGTCAGGAATATCCCGTTGGAGCACCCCCTCCCACATGGATATGTAGTGAGGCCGAGGGGAAATGGCGGTGGAAAGAAGGAACCCATAAATAAAGGTGATAGCGCCCTTCATGGAAGAGGATTTGGTCATAAAGGCGTCAAACTTGGTGAGGGGATGTGTAGCTGCTTCTCTCACCTAAGGAGATAGTGCCCAATGTAGTAGCTGTATGTGGTGGTAGCGTTCGGTCTCCTGAACTCCATAGTCCCTCTTACAGTTGTCCAAGGTGAGTGGGTCCCAGTTATGGAAATGATGTGTTAGAGCTAAACAGCCCCCTTCCCTCCAAGTATCAAAGGGGCCCTCCGTCATTGCTGGTTGGAAATCAGGGTTAAAGTGCAAGGGAGTGAAGGGGGAGGTGAATGTTGTCTACCTTTCGTCCCTGGAAACCGAGTCCCAGACCTTCAACGTAGTGCTAGTGGGGGTACTGAGGTACACATTTTTAGGTCTGTCGCTCTTGGCTAACCACACTAGATCCCAGATCGTCCTTCCCGCTATGCTTTGATCCATATGGAGCCAGTGTTTTTCTGATTCCTTTTGCGACCATTCTACTAGCACTTGGAGTTGCGCAGCTTTATAGTACAGGTGAATGTCAGGTAGTTCCACACCTCCCTCTTTCCTTGGTCTGCGCAGGATGGTGAAGGAAAAGCGCACACGACCCCCCTGCCAGATAAACCGTAGCATCATGGATTTTACTCACCGAAAGAACTCCCTGTCAAGGTCAATAGAAAGAGCCTGGAATAAATAAAGCAGTTGGGGAAGAAGAGACATGTTAATCGCGTGGACCCTCCCCAACCATGATATGAACATGGGCTTCCAGCGGTTCAGGTCGGTCTG
Source organism: Lissotriton vulgaris (assembly GCF_964263255.1). NCBI lineage: Eukaryota > Metazoa > Chordata > Amphibia > Caudata > Salamandridae > Lissotriton > Lissotriton vulgaris. The sequence goes on from NW_028250002.1 coordinate 275,772, forward strand.
TATCTGGGCGAGAAGCGGGGGAAAGTTGGCTGAGTAGAGTTTCCCCAGTGTGGGGGTCAAGTGGATCCCCAGGTATACAATGGAGGAGTTGGCCCATGAGAGACGTGTTGATGACTGCAGACGGAGGACTTCAGAGTGGGGTAGTGTGAGGTTCAACACGCATGATTTGTCATAGTTAACCTTGAATCCGGCAACCGCCTCGAAGCGCTCCAGTTCCGTCTGCACGTGGGGGAGAGAACGGCCCGGGCCCGAGAGGGAGAGGAGGACGTTGTCTGCAAAGAGCGTGAGTTTGTGTGCTTCCCCAGTGAAGGGTAGGCCTTGAATATTGGGATTGTCTCTCACTGCCATCGCTAGGGGCTCTATACTGAGGGCGAAGAGCAGGGGAGAAAGGGGGCAACCCTGTCTAGTCCCCCAGGAGTGCTCAAAGAAGGAGGACGGGTGCCCATTTACTACCACTCTGGATCTAGGGGAGAGGTAGTTCACCCGAATCATCGTCAGAAACCTTGAGGAGAAGCCGAAGGTGGCCAGCGTCTGGAAGAGGAATCCCCAGTCTACCCGGTCAAACGCTTTTTCAGCGTCGAGCCCCACCAGGAATGCTGGGATTTTAAACTTGTTGGCTTTTTCGATCAAATGTAGTACCCGCCTCATATTGTCTTGGGTCTGGTGACCCTTGATGAACCCTGACTGGTCTGGGTGTATGAGAGCCGGCATCAGGTCATTGAGCCGTCGGGCGATGATAGAGGAATAGAGTTTTGCATCCAGATTCAGGAGGGCTATTGGCCTATAAGAGGCGCACTTTTTGGGGTCCTTCCCGGGTTTGGGTATGACGGATATCAGAGCTTCCGCCATTGTGCCCGACGTCTCCCCCTCGCTTGCCAGGTTGTTAAATAATGCGCCCGTCCGCGCCAGCTCCGGGCCAAGGGCCAGCCATGCTGCCGGTTCCCACCCCGCACAGAGGCAGGTCTGGACTAGATCACAGCTTATTGATCTTGGAAAGTCAACTTGCACTCCCTCAACACCATGCAACCTCTCTCTGACTAGCCCCCTCCTGTTTAAATATCATAGCTGCCCTTTTTCGTTCTCCCCTTACACAAAATGTCCCCATGACTAATTAGTTAGTCATCCCACACCCATAAAAACATATTCTATGGGATTGGTAAATTGTCGCTCTTTACCATGCCACGCTAGTGACATTTGGTTGCTGCTGTCTTCCATGTCCTGGGACCTACTGTTCCTGACTGAGACATGGATTAAAGACTCCTCCAACCCAGACATTTCCCTTGCCTTGCCCCCGAGATACCGCCTTACAGGTATAAGCCGCGAAGGCCCCAAGACGGGAGGTGGAATCGCGGTAATCTTACAGACTCACCTGACGATCACGTCGAGAAAAATCACAAATATAGGGCCCATAGAGGCACTATATTTCTCCATATCGGACACTACTACAGCCATCTTGTCAGGGATCCTGGTTTACAGCCCCCCTAACACCCCACAGTCTGCCATTTCTGAACTATAAGCAGTCACCGCAGATCTGTCTCTTAAGCACCCTAATTTCACGGTATTGGGAGACTTTAACCATCACGTAGAGGTAAGTGGCTGCAGCCGCGCCACATATCTCCTCGACTCCATGCAAAGTATGAATCTGACACAAGGGGTTGAGGCCCCACACATGTTGCGGGACACACCCTTGATCTAATCTTTTCTAATTGTACGAAGCTTAAAATTCTTCCTTCCACACCTCTGCCATGGTCTGACTATTCCCTGATTCCGTTCGAGGTGTCCTTACCCCAATCTCCTAAGAAGGAATCTGCCATCAGAGCACAAGGCAGAAAATGGCACAAGATCTCATGTACTGCCCTAGAGCAATCGTACAATAATAGCTCAGACTCACTCCCTGACGATCTCAATGGAGCGGTTCTTACATTTAATAAAGATCTCATGAACGCCATTGAGAAAGTCGCGCCCCTACAGACCCTTACCTCCCTCAGATCTAAACCTTCAGCTCCCTGGTTTACCCTGGAATTAAGGGAAAACAGAAGCAAATGTAAAAAACTGGAGCGCCTATGGCGTCGGACCTATGATCCTGCAACCAAATCTCTTTACAGACAGGCCCTTAAAGAGTTTCATAAACTCAAACGTAATACCATGAGTGTATACTTTGCAGAAACTATTGTCAACGCAAAAAACTCCACTAAGGCCCTCTTTACCATCGTTAAAGAGTTCACCAATCCCACGGCTCTGTCCGCTCCCGTCATCCCCTCCCAAGCACTTAGCGAAGGCCTATCTGACTTTTTTGCGGAAAAAATTGCCAATATCACGGCAACAATCCTTCAGAATCGTACAGAAATCACCTTAGATTCTGACACCACCTGCACTAAAGCATTTACAACTTTTAAACCACTCACCAAGGAGTATGCCCTGAATCTATTTCTAAAATGCACATCAGGCTCACCATTGGATCCAGCCCCGGCTCTGATTCTGAATGAGATTGCCCCACTAGTTATTAACCCCCTGCTTGAAATCTGGAACTCCTCCTTATATTCAGGTGTTGTCCGTTCCATATGGAAACACGCGTTACTAATCCCCATTAAAAAAAAAGCCGGTGTCAATCCTACATGTTTGAGCAACTACCGACCGATCTCACTCCTACCCAAGCCAGCCAAAGTGCTCGAGAAGGCGGTACAAGAACAGCTGTCCAACTATCTTGAGTCAAATTCGCTGTTCCACGACTCTCAGTCAGGATTCAGGCCGGACTTTAGTACCGAATCAGCACTACTAGAAGTGTACAAGTCGATTCGTAAGTGCACGGATAGGGGAGAGGATGCCATGCTGGTCCTTCTCGACCTATCCACAACATTCGACACCATCTCCCATGAAACACTACTCACACGCTTGCAAGAGGTGGGAGTTGGTGGGACCCCTCTCGCCTGGGTCAAATCATTCCTCTCGGATAGATTCCAACAAGTGATGCTGGGCTCCTTCTTTTCCACCAAGAAACCGTTGACATGGGGGGTTCCACAGGGATCTGCCCTTAGCCCGCTCCTGTTCAATGTATACCTGAAGCTTTTGGCAAAAGTGGTGGAATCATGGGGCGTCAGAGTGATCTTCTATGCTGACGACACTCAGCTGGTGTTCTCCTTCAAAGATCATTCTGAAAGCTTGTTGCAAAATTTTCGCCCCTGCATGGTGAACATCGAAACCTGGATGTCCTCTAACAATTTAAAACTGAATACAGATAAGACAGAAGTCTTATTTTTTAACCAGAAATCCCCCATCTCTTCCAGCCTCTGGTAGCCGGCTGAATTAGATCCTCCCCCTGTACCTGTCCAAGCTGCTCGCAATCTGGGCTTCCAATTTGACACTGTCCTCCCCTGCAAGACCCAAATTAACAAAGTCACAGTATCTTGTTTTGGAAAGCTCCGCATGATTAAAAAAATCATCCCTTTCCTGCCATTAGACTCACGCAAGACAGTAGTCCACACCCTCATAACTTCTAATCTGGACTACGCAAATAGCCTGTACGTTGGAGCCCCGGCGTATCTCATCAATCGATTACAGACAGTACAGAACTCAGCGGCCAGGCTGATCTGTAATATCCCATACCGTCATTCCATCTCACCCCATCTGATCAAACTCCATTGGCTCCCAGTGAGACTACGTATTCAGTTTAAATCCCTTACCCTTACTTTTAGAGCTCTTAATGGCCGAGGCCCCGCCTACCTGAGACACAAGCTGAAGATCTCACAGGCATCCCGAAATCTCAGATCTAATCATCTCCGCCTTATGATCTGCCCCCGTTTTCGTCTAGCGCGAACGGGAGGAAGGGCCTTTGCAGTAGCCACCTCCAGACTGTGGAATCACCTCCCAACAGAACTGAGATTACTGACTTCTGAGCCTCTGTTTCGGAACAAACTTAAGACCTGGCTCTTCTCTCTGATCTAGCCCACTCTTTTCCTCCTGAACCCCTCTGAACCTCACAAGATATTGTCTTCAGCGCCGGGACACCTCCGTCGGAGGTAGCTGCGCGCTTTACAAACTTCAAAATAAATAAATAAATAAATCTGACCAAGAATGGACTAAGTTCAGAGGCGAAGGTCTTATAGAAGATGGCTGTGTATCCATCTGCCACCGAGGCCTTGTGGGATTTCAGACCCTTAATGGCCGCTAACACGTCATCTCTGGTAAAGGGTGCAGAAAGCGTCTCATTCCATTCCGCCGACACCTGGGGTAGCGGTAGAATTCGTAAGTACTCCGTTTGCTGGGCGGTATCATGGGTCTCCCCCGAGTAGAGGTATTTATAGAAGGTACCAAAAAGCTTGGCTTTTAACTCGTCCATGTGTGTCAGTTCCCCCTGATTGTCCAGAATCCCCCCTTTATATATTCTCTGTCCCTTTTGTCTCTGAGCTGCCTGGCGAGATGCCTCCCCACTTTGTTGCCTTGGGAGTAGGAGAGACGCCTCAGTTTGAGCAGCGTGTCTTCTGCCCTATTATTGTAGTGTGCTCTGAGTTTCCCTCTGACTGCTGTGAGTTGTCGCACTGCGCGTCTGGAGGGGTTAGCCTTATGAGCTTGTTCTAGGGTGGAGAGTTCCTCCTCTAATTGTTCCCATTCTCGACCCCGCTGTTTATTTAGGGAAGCATTCAGGCCCAGGCACTGTCCCCGTATGCATGCTTTAAACGCGTCCCAGGTGGTAAAGATGGAAGTGTCCCCCGTGTCGTTAAGTGTGAAAAACTCCTGTATAGCTCCCCTCAGCGCAGTACAGGAGGTTTTGACCTGAACCAGGGATGCCGGAAAGTACCATCTAGGGCTTGTCCCACTCTTCACACCCCAGTGTAGGCCTATTGCATGCAAACTATGATCGGACACAGACAATGGGAAAATCTTGGCTTTGTGTAGATCGCCTCGGAGGGACTGACTCAGGAAGAAGTGATCTAGTCCGGAGTAAGAGCGATGAACATGTGAGAAAAAGGTGTAGTCTCTGGATTGGGGATGTAGGGAGCGCCACGCATTGAAAAGCCCCATATCCCTGACCTGCTGTTGTGTCTCAGGGGAAAAGGAGCCCATGTCAGACCTCTGCGAGTGAGTACTATCCAGGTCTTTCTGCCAAACCAAGTTAAAGTCCCCCATAATGAACAGCGGCCCTTCAGCAAAGTCTACCACTTTCCCCAGTAGAGTCTGAAGGAACCCATTCTGGCCTGTGTTTGGAGCGTACAATACAACAAAAGTGCATGGTCTACCCCGCAGAAGCCCCTTCACCATGATCCAGCGCCCCTCTTTGTCACCTTGGACCCCCATGGGCTAAAAGTGCAGGGCTGAGCGGAACATAAGGGCCACCCCTCTCTGTTTCGTGGAGACTGAGGACCTATAAATAAGTGGGAACTGTTTATGCTTAAGGCGGGAGTCATCTAATTTAGTTAGGTGTGTCTCCTGTAGGCCCACGATATCCAACTGGTGGTCAATAATATATTTCCAGACCTTTTGGCGTTTTTGGGGTGAGTTAAGCCCCTTTACATTCCACGTCCCCAGTGTTATCGGCATCGTCTATGGAACCATCGGGACTTCTCTGTGGGGGCCATCCACCCCTTACCTCCATATTGAGCCCATGAAAGCATAGTTTCTCCACTGCGTATCTCTTTCCCCTTGGCGGTAACGGCATAGGACCATCCAACCCGGATCAAGCCATTTCCCAGTACGCAGACCCCCGGCCCTCCTGTCCTACCCCCTGCGGCCCGTTTCGTATGTAGGATGCCATCAGTAGTTCTGTACCCTCAGTGAACAATACCCTGCTACCACCACGTCCCACCCTAACCCCCCCACCCACTCTCCCCAAACCCCTCAAAAGCAAAACAGAATATAGAAACCAATATGAAACAAGACCCAAAGGAAGGCGGGCATGGTACCCGACAGTTGGTCTCCGGGACGTAGTGCAGGAATCCGTCATGAGCGAAGATCTAGAGCTCAAGACTGCAAACCCTCCCGACACCACCCTGCAGAACAGACCTGGTCTTCATATTAGTGTCAAGGTGCCGGGTCATTTTCAGTCACCAGCGCCACAGAGGAGACGGCCGCCTCCCTTTCCAAGAGGCTTGCAGAAGGGTCAGGCTTCCCTGTCGGTAGTGGTCTCCCCACTGTTTGCCATTCGCTAGACCGCCTGCGTCGTCGGCGCGGGGAGTTGTCAGTGGCTGCTGCTGGATCCGGACGAGCCGGGCCCAATGCCTCAAATGCTGCCTCCAGAGAGCGTAGCTGCAGGAGCTTCCCTTTGTATTTGAAGATGATGCGAAACGGGTGGCCCCAACAGTAAGGGATGCCCTGCTCTCGTAGAAAGGAGGTGATAGGCCTGAAACTGCGGCGTTTGATGAGGGTGGAGGTCACCAAATCCTGAAAGAGGGCAGGAAGGTGCCCACGGAATTGGATGCCCGCAGGGTCCCTTGCTTTGCGCAGGATTTTTTCCTTAATCTGGAAGTCATGGACGCAAACCAGTATGTCCGGTGGCGGGGCCTGTGCCCCTCTTGGCAGGCCAACCCTGTGCACTCTGTCCAGTTTGAGCTCAAAGCCGTCCCCCTTGCCCAGGACCTGGCGGAACAGAGCCAAGACGTAGTCTCGGAGGCTTTCCCCCCTCACCCTTCCAGGGCACCGCTCTAAACCTGATGTTGTTCCTCCTCGAGCGGTTTTCCAAGACCTCCGCATGCGCTTGTAAATCCAGATTTTGCTCCGTCAGGCGAATGATGTCTTGTTGGAGGTGGTGCAATTCGTCTTTGGTGCCCACATCATGCTCATCCAGAGTGGCCACCCGCTCCCCAATAGAGTCAACATCGCAGCGCATCTCCCGCATGTCCGAGGAGAGCTGGGAGCGTACCTTCAGAATGTCCTCCTTGATAGCAGCAAAGAGCTCCATCATGAATGCCTTGGTGGCTGGGGCCTCCTCGACGGCCTGATGTGTTACCTGCGCCGCCGCCTGCTGTAGGATCTCACCGTTGTGGGGGACATAAAAAACTCACACCATGCTGGCTCCGTCCAAAGTTTTAATTACGACATCTTCCTAACGTGTTTTGAGGCCAGTGAAGAACAACAGTAGAAGCTGCTGCTACGATACTTGAGCACATGCGCTAATTATTTCACAGTTGTGTGTTTCTCTGATGGCAAGCTGGTACCTGTAGACTCTTTATGATGAATAGCGCAGTACTACCACAGTGGGCACTGTAGTTCAGCCCTGTATGAAAGTACATTAGAATCCTACTGGGCCTCTGGGCGGAAAAGCAGGCAAATACTCTGAAAGTGTATATATATATATATATATATATATATATATATATATATATATATATATATATATATATATATATATATATATATATATATATATATATATATTCACTGAAAAAAACCATAGGTTATAGACCATATATAGTTAGGGATTAGCATTTACAAAACCTTATTTTACTCGCACAAAACCATTGAAATTCGCGTATATAGTTAGTTCCACTAACTATATATCGCGCACCCGCAATCCACTGCTAATGATGTCACATATTACATCATTCATGACATGGTCAGTGATATCACTGATGACATCACTGATGATATCTCAAATGACATCACTGATGACAACATCAGTGACTGTATGTTTCTGTAAAGTTAAAATATGTCTTACATATTGAAGAATGAGTGGATGTATAAGTGTCTGGATGAAGGATTTAGTAGGTGCATGACTGACTGTATGAGTGAGTGATTAAATGTGTCTCACTGAGTGCATGGGCTAGTGACTAAACTGTCTTAATTTGTGCATCATTATGTCTGTTGTTCTGTAAACTGCTGCATGTGTTAATCAGTAGCTATATGAGTAACTATATGGGTTATTGATTGGTTGTCCAAGTATTTGTATGGGAGACTGAGTATGTGTGTGGGTGGCTGGGAGGGGTATGACTCTGTGCATAGATGTGTGAGCAGTTGATTCACTAGATGTATGAGTTCAAAAGTGCATGTGGAAACAGCTATATGGGCAGTTGACTGTGTGCATGAGTGTATTGGTGAGTGAATGGATATCTCAGTGCTACATGTCAAATTAAGTACATATGTAAAACACAGTACATGTGAGAGTTGACATATATAAATAACTGTGCATAAGAGCCAGTGAATGTGTGAGTGGCTGTATGGATCATTGTGAACTTCAATCAAGGATTGTATAAAAGAGTAAATATGTGTTAGTATATGTTTGAATAAGTAAGGTGTGTATAACTGTATAGTTGAGGAAATGGAGGTGTGATTGATTCTTTGCATGACTGACTAGGTGTGTGAGTAACTCCATGGATGAGTGACAGTCTGTGAGTGTCTGTTTACACTGTGTGTATGTAAGGTTATATTAGAGTCTGAAGAGGTTCAACGTATTAACACATGAATGATATCATCAGTGATGTAATCAGTAATGTCAAATGAGATGTCATCAGTGATGTCATCAGTGATGTCATTTGAGATGTCATCAGTGATGTCATCAGTGATGTCACTGACCATGTCATGAATGATGTAATATGTGACATCATTAGCAGTGGATTGCGGGTGCGCGATATATAGTTAGTGGAACTAACTATATATGCGAGTAAAATAAGGTTTTGTAAATGCTAATCCCTAACTATATATGGTCTATAACCTATGGTTTTTTCAGTGAATTTTTAAGGTTTTGTAAATGCTAATTCCTAACTATATATGGTCTATAACCTATGGTTTTTTCAGTGAATTTCAATAGTTTTTTAATAGTAAATATCAAAAGCTGTAAAATGTATTCTTATTTTAATGCAAAAATATATTTTATATGTTTTTAATAAAAAAAAATTATGCATCTGCCAAACCCTGACCTCTTAATAGTGCACTGTGGTGGAAATGATTTGGGCACTATGACTGGGGTTGGTCTGGAAATGGTTTTAAAGAACACCTTTCTTCAATTGATGACACTTTTTCCCCAAACTGCCTTGGTATATTCCAATATATGTCAAAGACAGAAATGTAAGTGGTCCAACCAATTTTTTCCCCAATTTGAGAAAGCACGGAAACATGTGAATAAATCTGTTTCTGCTTACATGAGAGACTATGGAATGGGTTTAATATACAACAATAACTTGCGTTACAACATTCAAGACATCTACAGAAGAGATGGTGTGCACTTCTCCGATAAAGGGAATAGAATATTCGTCCTTTATTTAAAAGTGTGCATTGGAACCTACTTGTAGGTACCTAAATTAGCCACAGAACCCAATAGCTCTTTTCATAGCTACCCTACCTCTGATCATTCAAAACGTTTATATTTTTCAAACTTTTTTTTTTTTCACCAAAGTACGCTCCCCGGTTCGCTTACCGGTGCGCGTACCGGGCGCTCCCCCGCGAAATTTTCAAAATTTTTATTTTTTTATTTTTGCATATATCAGCGTCCTAATCCCCCCTCAGAAAACCTAGACGGTCACAAAGTGTCTACCGTGCCCCCTTCTACCCATTCCGAACATTGTTTGTCCTCCATCTTATGTCTCAATTCTACCGATACACAAAATGGAGGACTCCCGTAACGCTGCCGGTTCGCGTACCGGGGAGCGCACCGGTAAGCGCTCGATAAAAAAAGGTGGGAAAGTAATTTACAGAAAAACCACTACAGACACTTTCATCAAATATAGAATAGGCCCTACTACATAGCAGTCCCTACCATTTACCCAAATTTGATGGAATTCCATTGAGAACATTATACTGTAAGCCTGACTAAATATCCTGAGGTAAATTACCTAACAAAAACACTTATAAAGTGTTAGAATTGACAGCCAATCAAAATACTACTTTCAATATCTTCTATTATTTCATGACATTTGATTGGTTATGTACCTGAATATATATAAAGAAAGAGAGAGAAACACAGCCATTTTGACTACTACTTCCTGAAGTACATATCAAGTGCATTTCAACTGAGAACTTAAACTTCTTTTGGAAAGGTAAGATGTTATTTTAAAAACTGAAGTATGTTCTGCACTTTAAGTTAATTAGGAAAACATTTTCTGATAGTTATATACTATCCCTCTGTAATACTTATAGAATAAGATAGACTTCTCTGTTTTAGTTATGGATGGAGTTAGGCTTGTCTTGTATAATTAAGAATTGACTTAGGCTTTATCACATACATTTTTTTATATTTCTACTTCCAGTCTGATACCATGCACTGCCCAAAGATAAAATCACTGTTTAAAAAACCAAACTACCTGTCTGTACTTAAACCCAACAGTGCCCTATCTGTACTGATATATTTTTTTAAAATTCATTTTACAGCACAAAAATGGAAGGAGAGAAAAAAAATAACTTCGAAATTGTTGCAGAAAGCAACAAAGATACAGAAATTGACTCTGAATTCTTTGATGAAACACGGGACTTTGAACTTCTGCAATGTGTAGAATCAGTAGATTACCTAATTGAAAATGAGAACATTTCTGACAATGAATTATTAAAAGTCCTTTTTAATTTTGAAAACGAATCAGAAAAATAAATTTATATTTAATAATTCAAAAATTGTTCATTTTTATATGTATTTTTTAAACTAGTAGCAAATTGATTATAATGTAAAATTAGATTTTAAATATACTGTGCAACTTTTTTGTGTTACATAGTAAGTTTGCTCATAGTTACTTCCTTTCTTCCACTATATTATCTCCAATGTGTATTTAACATCTCTTTATCATCTCCTGCCTCCATGGTGTTTCTGCTTTCCTGACAGACTACGCTATGAATTCCATATACCACAATAACTTCTGAAACAACATGCAAGATATCTACAAAGAAAACGGTGTATTTTTATTTTTAGACTCTGCATTGGTACCTAAATGTTGGTACTTAAATACAAATAATAAAAAAAAAATAAAACAAAAAGGACAATCAATAAACATACAATATTTGAACATTCTTTTATCCTATTTTCCGAATATTACGCTTCCCGGACCGCTTCCCGGTGCGCGTACCGAGCGCTCCCCCGCGCAAAAACGATAATAACATTTTTTTTTTCCCCCGCGGGGCCCTTTTAAAGCCCCCTCATCAAACCTAGGGGGTCAGGGAGGATGTACTCTGCCCCCTTATGCTCATTTCCCCCTTTGTTTTTGCCACATCTTGTGTCTCGATCCTACCGAGACACAAGATGGCGGCCGCTCCGGACTGTTTAGAATGTTCACAGTCACCGGGGAGCCAATCCGCTTCTCCTAGCGAAGTTCCGTTACGCGTCAGGTACGCGAACCAGAGCGCTAACCGGAGGGCTGTTACAGATATATCTGTTTTTTGAAACGCTAATTTCTCAAAATCCACTGGAGCACATATATTGAGACATAGCAAAGGCACGACGGGCAAACCATATCTACAATTTTGCCAAGTTTCGTGTAAATTCATTCAGCCGTTCGAGCTAAAAGTGATTCCAACCGCCCTATGGAAAAATGAATGGGAAAAACGCGTTTTGGGACCCCCCTTTTTTCTCGGCCCCCCCTTGACGAAACCCCCCCAAATTTTCAGGGGCTGCTCAGAATCAAAATGTGCCATTTTCCTGTATATATATATATATATATATATATATATATATATATATATAGTATATATATGTTGTTTTCCCTCAGAAAGACGCTGGACACTCAAGGCTTCTTGTTTCTTGATATTTCATTTTCAAATGTACGTGCAAACTACAGCTGGCAACACTTTTCGGCTCCCTGGCCTTTGTCAATGTCAGCTACCCATAGTGACAAAATATGTTCAATCTAAAAACAATGCATTATGATTGGCAGAATCTTAAAGCATATACATAAACAGAGAACTGTTCAAATCAATCTCAAAAGATTAAAAACGAGGCAGCCATTTTGTAGTCACATGCAGACATAGAATACATAATCTTTTGTGTTGCACATGATTAATATTTAAAGTTAATGTTAATGTTTCTTAATAAATCGGAATAGATTTGCCATTTACCATAAACTTCACAATAAAAACATGATTGCGCGTACAGTTTACAGAATCAACTATCATGATTTAAATAAATACTTGTCTCCTAATCTATGTATCTATTTACCCAATTTCTAAAGCACGAATGTTATATTAAATAAATAAATAAATGTCGAAAATGTACTTCAAGGATGCCTGTAATCCCTCAATGATGCTAGTCATCGTGAAATGGACATTCCATTCCCTACACTGCTGTGCAACCTATATAAAACATGCATGCTTATCATGTGTGAAACCTCTTTTGTATAAACTTCCCTACAGAGGCTGCTCCAAATGTCTAGCATTGTATAGGCTGCGTATTTAGATCCTACAGTTTGTTTATTTCCGGTACTTACAAACCATGGCATGTACCAAGAGAATGTACAACAGCAGCATCAATTAACAAAATTGGCACTTAGGGGTTCATTATGATAGCGGAAGGACCACCACCGCTGGGCCGGCGGTGGCGGTCCTCCCGCCACCTGACTCCCATTTCCCCAGCCACATTAGAATGGCAGGTGGAAGCAGCCTTGTTACCGCGGCGGTAACAAAGACCGCCCTTCACCCTTTCACCACAGACAATCGTCACGATTGCCTGGCGGAGCGGTCAGCATGGGTAAAATGGCGGCAGTGCCTAGCCGCCACAGCCCACCAGATGACAATGCTAGCGCCAGACAGTCTCTACCATGGAAAGGCTGGCGGAGGATGGGTTTGGGGACCCCTTGCGGGCCCCCTCTGTATGGGGGGAGGATGTTTGTGCACTGGGGGTACCCATGGCACCCCTTACATTTTCATTCACAAGGTGGCACGCACTGCGTGGTGCCTGCCACGTTGTGTATGGAAATGCGCTACGTGGCATTTTGGCATTGTGTGTCCACAATGATCAGGGCCCTGAATGTGCCTGCCATAGTGGCGGGCACCTCCTAATTCACTCAGTGGGACCGCCGCCATACCGGCGGGTAGTCCCAGCACCGCAACTATCCGCCATCGTAATGAGCCCCTTAATTTTGATCTCCCTCAATTTCAATATATATGTAGTGTGTGGAGTCATCACTTGTAGTAAACAACCTCTGCAGATTTCAAGCAATGGTAGTGTCTCTGGCCAATCTTTGCTACTAAGGAGAATGGTTGTATATGTATATACGCTTAGGGAAATGGTGCCGTGGCAAAAGCAGTAAAGTTACTGCAAAGTCTAAGAGTAAATGTACACATGTGTGTAAATTTACTTTTGTGAATAGGTCCCTCATTGTTTTTTCATTGGTAATCATTAACCTTTTCCTGGTGCCATATTTCTTTATTTTTTTCAACTGTCCATACCCAGAGTAGGAACAAGGTATGAATGTTTGCTCTTTCAGACATTTCTCCTTTATATGACACTCAACATAACATTGTTAGGTCTAAAATAGCTAAAGATGAGACATTTCCATTCACATATTAGTTTTAATCATGATCAGGGGGTTTCAAAAAGGTCTCGCAAGGCAAGTTTCAGGATAGATTCCTGGATTGACCACAGTGTTGGAATGATCTTCTTTTCGAATGTGTTATGTATATTTGTTTTATAGGAAGATCTGGAATACCTGGCATGATCCAGTCTTAATGGTTCTAGGTTGCACACCTAAGAACTGAAGTATTTTTACAGTAAACTATCATTGTAACTGTTCTTTCTTCACTCCAGTGACTTTGCCATGACATGTAACAGTAAGGTAATAGTGTCCAGCATTGTCTCCCACAATCTCTAAACTAACAAAGGGGTGCCGTAGTTGCTGTGAGAGGAGTACTGACTGTCCTTGTCTGGCTGCCGCTTTGGGGAGATCTTACCGCTAATTACCGCCACTGCTTGCCGCATCGCGGTTTCTGGACGAGAATATACACTTCCCTGGGCATTTGCTGGCGCCTGCGACCTGGGGCGGCTCCTCAACTGAAGGAGATTACGCAGAGAATGCCTGCAGGGACTCACTCTACCAGGAGTCCCTGCTTCATCAACACCACCTGGTCCCGCATTGTGACTCTGCCCACTGGATCCCTCCCTCGACATGTTAGTAGCCTGGGCACCCGCTGCATGGAGCGTGCGGGAGCATCCCGGGAGAAGCCCGGGACAAGGGCGGGACTGTCCAAGGCCGTCACAGTCCGGAGGAGGCCGGGCTGGGCCCATCCCTTGACATCTGCTACTTGGGCCACATCGGCCAGAAGGTACTGATTATTAATATTGTAGCACAAATACCCCGATTGCATATATACCTATTAGTAACTCTTTTGGTAATTTGTAGGGGCCAAGAAGTTTTTGACAATGACTAAACGCAAGGGAGCTGCAGGAACTCTGGATGATTTTCTTGTCAGGGCTGACAACTATTTACCACACGAAATTGAGCTTACTGTACGGCGTTTGTCCTTGGATGCTCTAACCAGCATCCTTGGACGTTAAATCAGGGCGATACCCTTTATCCTCGTCTTTCTTTATCGCCAAACTTACAGCCACTGTCTGAGGCATCACCCTCGCCAACATTATTGATTACGGAGACTCCACCTATTGTTCCACCTAATGGCTCAAATTTCGTTGCCCGGGCACGCGCCCCCAAAACCATGGCCTCTACCAATCTACAGGAGCCTGCAGCAAAACGGAAACGATTCATTCCACCTGTTTTAAGGAAACCCAAAATTCCTCCTAAAAATATAAGAAGCATTGTTCCTTCTGCATCCATACTGACCACCTCTTCTAATGGTATTCAGACTGATGACGCACCACCCCCACTAAGAACAGGTAACATTATTGATGTTTTGGACTCTAGCTTGAGAACCATGATGAGTTATATTAAAGCTCTTTTTGAAAAGAACATTGGTATACTACAAAAAAGATTGGATGACTTAGAACGGTTGATTACACCAGAGCCTGGTATAAATAATTTCAGAGACTGTGCTCCTCCTCCGATTATCGATCATACCTTGGTGACCATGGCAGCTAGTGTCAGTAATTCATGTACTAATGGTCAAGATGGCACCACTTTAAAACCCATTGCTGCTACTGGCCCTGGGTTGGAGGATTGTAATAAACAGCACCCTTCTTGTATATCTTCTAACGCTTAAGAACAAATTGGTTAATACTAGAGTGTTGCCCATCTGTTAACAGCCTAATACTGATGTCTTGAATCTTCCCCGGCTTCCTGCCCCTATGTCTTGGTTCTGGCAGGCGTTCCTAGTTTGTCATCTAATGGGAGGGAGTCATGGGTCAACCTACGGAACAAGTGTGTGGACTGCCTTAAGAAAAATAAAGGTTTAAATCCCGCTAACTTGCATGAAATACTGATGGTGCGTAGAGTGGGGTGGGTTGGTTTATCCCACAAAAAATCATGGGGGACTGTATTTTTATTAACTTTTAGTAAGCCCCAATCGGTGCGTAATATCCTTTCCTCACGGGAGCACATTTTCAGTGCTTGTACTGACATTTGCGCCCTTCCTTTGGGCTACTTCTACAAACCCCCCAACCGCCCGCATTCTAACACACCTGCAGACCTACCTTTGGTTAATCGCTTTTCTGCTCTGTCAGATCTGGATATTCCTGACTGATAACCACCTTTACAAACTTACCATCTAGAGCATGCCAATGTCTCCTGTGCCTTATCTCTTTTGTCGAACTTTAATAACCCACCCAGACTGACTAGAATAGCGGGAGCTAACAACCTAAAAGTCCTAACCTGGAATGTCGCTGGTCATCATCCAGGTTAGAAGATGTGGAGTGGCTCAGCCTGATAAACCAGCAGGATATTGTGATGTTTCAGGAGACCTGGGCCACACAAGAATTGCACCTTAATGGGTTCCAATGCCATAACACCCTAGCTGTTAAACCAAGATTGGATCCCCCTTCTGGCGGTCTATCAACTTGGATTAACATTTCTGCTTTAGGGTGTGTTAAGAACATACCAACTGACAATTTGCACTTCCAAGCTTTTTTATATAAACGGAAAGTTTCATTATTTTTGATTAATTTTTATAACAACGATTTTAACACTTCTCCTACTAGGAATTTTCTTGATTTATTCAATTTTATTACTAATTTAGAGTCTAGGCCAGATTTTCATAAGACTTGTGGTATTCTCCTGGGTGGAAATTTTAATGCTATGCTGACGAGTGTGGCCCCACACAACAGGCGGAATGGGCAAAGCACTTCTTGTCAAAGGGGAACTAAATTGTCCTCCTTTTTACATACCCATAACCTGCAAAATGTCATGGACACCGTTGTTAATTTCCTTCCTAATGCCCAATTAGTGCCAACTTTTAGAGGCAGGGGGTGTTCCTCAACTATTGATTATTTCTTTGCCTCACCCCGTATAGCGGACTGTCTACTGGATGGTGCTGTTATCCCAATGAGCCAAGGGGATCACAACCCTATTAGGGTTGTCATGAGTATGGAATCACGGCCCATCTTTAATAAGGAGTGTGGTGCTAGGAATCTCTCACCCTTCATAGACAAACTTTGACTCAGATGGCAGGGGATTACCATTAGGGAAGTGTTTCCTGCCATAGTCAGAGATAATTTATATCTCTTCAATTCATGCTTATTAGACACGGCCCCCCATCCCAAGGCCGTCTGTGATTTTGTCAAGATTTGATCAGCCTCTAAAATGTTATTATCTGTACCTTGCAGGGATATTGCACAAGATCCCAGATGGTTTAATGACGAATGCTCCAAGGCAAACAGGGAATTGCGAAGGGCACTGTCTTTTAAACCAATCTGTTCCATTAAAATAAGAGAAGCTAGATCCAGGTATAAAGCTGCTGCAGTAGAAGGAAAACAGAGATCTTAGAAGGTCGTGGGGCTGTTTTAGCCAGAGCCGCTGACTTAAAGAAGGGTAATACCTTTTGGTCGGCTGTTAAAGACTTACGCTCCTCTGGACAGCTCATGACCCCGATCAGTTGTACCATCACAGGTGAAGCATGGGTGAATCATTTTAATGCCATCTATGCCGCGCCCTGCACGGAGCCGACCCCATTGTCTTTTTGCCATCCACCAAGGGTTGAAATAACTTTACCTGAAGTGGAGGATGCTATTAATCAGAGCATGGGGAGTAAGGCACCGGGCCCTGACGGCCTACCCATTGATATTATCAAAATAAACTTAGACGTCTGGGCTCCACTTCTTTTAAATGTGTTCAATAACCTTACTGTTGCTCCCCTTCCTCGTACTTGGTCAACAAGCATTATCGTCCCTATTTTTAAAAAGGGAGACTGTTCACAACCAAACTGCTATAGGCCCATCTCCCTTATCGATAATACGCTAAAAACACTTGGCAGGATCTTATACAATAAGATCCTGAGTTGGACCGAGGATAATGGTATCTTGGAACGCTGCCAATTAGGTTTCCGTAATAGGGTCGGAACCATTGAGCAGTGTCTCAATTTAAATTAAATTTTGGGGAAATATAATATTGCACGCAGATCGCCAGTCTATCTCGCCTTCATTGACCTGTCCTCTGCGTTCGATTTTGTAAATAGATCAAAGCTCTGGACAGCTCTCTTGAACTACGGATTAGATGAGCACCTTGTGCACTTCCTGGCCTATCTGCACAAAGATTTGGAAGCCTGTGTTAGTTTGGTCAGAAAGGGCTGCGTTTTAGCTCCCCTCCTCTTTATTATTTATATTAATGGTCTGCATAAAACGCTCACCCCTCTTACTCACGACGTGCCGAAAATCTTGGGCAACTCCCTTCCCGTTCTGCTTTATGCAGATGATGCAGTGCTTATGGGCCGCACCCCGAATGCTTTACATAGATTTGTTGACTATATGGAATCCCTTGACTTAAAAACTAATTTCAAGAAATCTTTTATTATGTCTTGTGGCCCTAATAAACGACAGTTAGGTAGTATCTTGGTAGGTGCAGACAAACTATGGTCCACTAATAGTTTTCCCTACTTAGGGGAGGTCTTTGCTGTGAGCAACTCCTGGACTGAGCATATTGCTCACTCCAGGAGTAGGTTCTCAAAGGCCATCAACTCAATCCTCAGCCTACCCCGTTCTAAACACACTGGTACCTTATCTGCCATTTTAAAAATGTATAAAGCCCAGTGTACCCCCATTGCCACTTACGGCGCGGAGGTTTGGGGTGTGACCAAGTGTGGACCTATTCAATTGGAAGAGAACAGATTTCTCAGGGAGATGCTCTGTGTTCCTATCTCTACTACACAATATGTCTGTCACAAGGAGTTAAACTTCATTCGTGCTCGTCCTGCCCTGCTCTGGCTTTCTATTTGGAAGAACCCGGCGACTTCACTTTCCAGAGATATTATTACTGATTGTCGGAACTGTGATAAATGTATGAGTATCCCCTGGCTTTCTGGAGTGTATAATAGTTTTTGTAGCATCAACTATGGGAATGTTTTTATTAAGAACACTGCTGATAATCTCCCACATAAAAATGAAATAAGAATTGCTCTATACACACTGTATGATGAAGAAAGACTGGACAGGGAATCTCCTAAGATCACTGTTTCTACATATCTGGCTTTTGATTTTTTAACTTCGCTCATGCCCCACTATCTGACACTTCCAATGAGCCACTGGGTGCGGGGTTTATTATTCCGCTTGAGGGCAGGTTCAATTAAATTTGCACTTTGTTTTCCCCTTGGTCACCAGAAAGAACTTGATTCCTTGCTCTGTCCGTGCGACGGATCGAGTGGCCAATCTGCGTTGCATTTTCTATTCTTTTGTAAATTTTATATAAAATACAGTAAATGGTTTTTAAATCCGTATTTTAAAAAATTAAAGCCTATTAGCTTGGAAATTGCATATTTAATGATATTAACTATGGACAATGATGAACTCATACTTCGCACTGGCACTTTTTTGCGTATAGCTGTTCGAGCTAGACTGACTATGTTTGATCTGTGAACCTGTATGTATTTTGCAAATTTACGATGCTACTTTCTTTTTTTCTTTTTTAATTGTTTTGTGACTCTTATGTTCTTGTATGTATCTGTACTTTTATGGATACTTTGTTATCCGAATAAAGTTTTATTGATTGATTGAACAGAGTTGAAATGCTGAAGCAAAGGTTACAATTCTGTATTCCCCAATGATTCCTCCAAGAAGTGCAATATCAATATGCATACTTAATGGATGCTTTAGATGAAAATATGTCATCCCAGGTACTTGCAACACAACACAGCATGGTAATACACTACAATACATCATTGCACCATGCTACAACACTACACCATAACACACACAAAGCTGCACTACTGTACAGCAGGTCACTGCAAAACTGTACAAGACTATAATACACTGCAAACATGTGATATAACACTGCATTATTGCACTATAACGTATTTATACTGTACACTACAGCACGCACTGCTCTGCACTGCAACCCAATACAACCTAACATATTACAGCAATACTTCACACTACACAGTCCTTTACAGTACAGTAAAGCACACGTCACAATACAACACTACAATATACCACAATGTTAGACAACCACATATGTAGCTAAACCTCACTGCCTCTCATTGCCTTAAATGCCATGTAAAGTGATGAAGACTGACAGATACCTTTTTTCGATGTTCCAGGATTTTACAGCAAGATAAAATGGTCTCATCTGGTTCGGCAGAAGCAGACGTATCCAAAAAACCCATAAGGGTTTCTATATCCAAGCGCCGGATCGATTCCGTCAGTCGAACTGTAATGAAAACCCCAAGAAATAGACACATGTACGAATATTGTCCAGACAGATGTTGTTCAACATTCTTTAGTCATTTAGAAAAGAGTATCATAAGACATTCTTAACTCGCAG
Organism: Lissotriton vulgaris; assembly: GCF_964263255.1. Classification (NCBI taxonomy): domain Eukaryota; kingdom Metazoa; phylum Chordata; class Amphibia; order Caudata; family Salamandridae; genus Lissotriton; species Lissotriton vulgaris. Next base: position 295,529 of record NW_028250002.1, read on the forward strand.
CACAATCTGCATGAATTTTTCAAGAAAGGACAGATGTCCATGATGCATTTGTTCTTGCGCAAATTATGTTGTATGTTATTTTCTTATGGATTTATCACATATGGAATTCAAGTGTTATGCTCATGATATATGTGCTTATGAACTACTGGTAAAAATAACATTGGCAAAGCCAATAGATCTTAACCCCTAAATAGGTTTGCCACCTTTCCAAAAGAAAAATGTCACCATTTGTTGTTGGTTTAAGAGCCTGTAAAGGCCCAAAATAGGACTTTAAACAAAATCGTATGTATTTATTTGTAAAATGGCTCTTCTGTCTTAGTTTAAGTGAGTTATTTGTCATGGATGATTTACTCATGTCTAGAACACAGATAAGGGCTTAAAATTCCTGCATTAGGTGAGTTTGCTTATTTTTATTTCAACTGAGACATTAAAATGATGGTGGCTCTGCTAGGGAGCAAGTTAGGTGGCAACCCTAAACCTGAACCATATTGGATTTTCCAATTATTTTTAGGTGACTTCTGTGGATGCACATGCATTCCTGGTTGTCAGCTTTGAAAGGATATTTTATGCTTTAACCCCTCGATGCTAGGCCTCCTCCCCCCTATGCTAAGCCTTTGGCTAATTGGGGTAGTTCGCGCTTAGGCCCCTGTAACGTTTTTACCACATACGGTATGCATGCCAAATCTGCCTCCTTTTTTTCCAACATCATGGGAATTCAAAAGGTGCCCCAGGTTTTTGGATTCCCTTTGAGGGGACCCAGAAATTAGAAAAAATACAGCAAAATGTTATGTTTTTGGGGAAAAATGGGCTACAGATGAAAGCGTCTGATTTTTTCCCTGCAAATGGTATAAAAAAAGGGGTTGTGATGCTGAAATCACCATCTTCACAGCTTTCAGGGACAAGCAGACTTTTGTCAGAAAACCTAAATGTTTTACACAGTTTTTGGCATTTTTCTGGGACATAGCCTATTTTTGGTATTTTTGTGCTTTCAACCTCTTTCCAGTTAATGGTAGAAATGGGTATGAAAGCAATAATGAATCCTGGAAAGCTATACATTTTAGATAAGTGGACAAAATTCTGAATTCAGCAAGGTGTCATTTGTGTAGATCCTTCAAGGTGTCTTTGTAGAGACTAACCGTTGAATATAGGAAAGATTGAAAATTAGTGGGGAAAAAACAGCCATTTGTGTCAACGTTTTAACCTGTAACTGAGTAGGGCCTTGCAATGTTTTTTTAGTATGTACCTGGTATATAGCAATTCATTTGGGAAAATACATACATGGAAAAATCGGTATGAAAGACACCTATGTAGTTCTGACATTGCAACAAAATATAGAGGGGCAGATTTACAAGCCCCGTACGCCACATTTGTGCTGCTGTTGCTTCACTTTTGTGATGCAGCAGCAGCGCAAAGCCAGCACCATGCTGATGGGTATATACAACATGACACATCTAGGGAGATGCGTCACATTGTAAAGCCCTGCACCACATGAGGGCGTTCTGGCATGGGGGGGGGGGGCACCGGCACAGGAACGCCTCAGTAACATTTACGGCCATGCTGCGTCAAAACTCTACGCCTGCTTGAAGCAGGCGTAAGGATTGACGCAGCATGTTAGGCATAGGGGCACCCAGAGCCTCGCTGGAGCTGAGTCGCTCTTGCGACGCGACTCCAGCAATGCGCTGCCTTTCCGCCAGGGGATGCGACACGCATCTGACCATCTGGGGCACCACGGTGCAGTGGTGGTGCACGGGTGGTTTGGCTTGTTGCAACTGTTCTGGCGCATCCCTACTGATTAGCAGAGATGTACCAGAAGTTGTAAATCTGCCTCAGAGTTTAGAAACAGTATATATTTGCGCATTTCCGAAATTGTTAGTACCCATACTAGCATGAGAATTATGGGCCATTTTTCAAAATGACTTCTTTTTTCACATTGTCTTTCATTTGGAAGGCAGAAATGCATCAAAAATCTATAGGTAATAACAGTTGCTCTACAATTCTGTGTTACTGTAAGTCTCCCAATAAAAATGGTACCTCACTTGTGTATGTAGGCCTAGTGCCCGTGACAGGAAATGACTCAAAATGCAACATGGACACTTTCTTTTAACAGTGAAAACTGACCCTTTTTTTTGTAAATTGCCATCGCTGTAGATTTTGAACCCTAGCTCTGCTGGCACATAGGGAAACCTAGCAAACCTACATATTTTTTTAATTAGACTAAGGGGAATACAGGACTTGACTGGCTCTGACCAGGTTCTATTACCCAGACCCCCTTGCAAACCTAAATATTTGTAAACAAACCCAAATGTTCCTCACATTTCTGTGGTGGAAAGTTCAGGAATGGGCGTAAATCCACAAAATTCCCCCCACTTCGAGTTCCCCAAAGTCTTCGGAGAAAAATGTGTAGGTAGGCCTCGTGCCCGTGACAGGAAATGGCCCAAAATGCAACATGGACTCACTACATTTTTACAGTGAAAACTGACCCTTTTTTTGCAAAGTGCCTAGCTGTAGCTTTTGAATCCTAGCTCTGCCGGTACCTAGGGAAACTGAGCAAATCTATACATTTTTTAAAGCAGGATACCTAGGGGAATCCAGTATGGGGTGACTTGACTGGCTCTCACCAGGTTCTATGACCCAGAATCCCTTGCAAACCTAAAAAAATGTAAAAATAACACATTTTCCTCACATTTCTGTGATGGAAAGTTCTGGAATATGCGCGGATACATGATATCCCTTCCACCCAGCATTCCTCAAAGTCTTCCAAGAAAAAGGTACCTCACTTGTGTGGGTAGGCCTAGTACCCACAACAGGAAATGGCCCAAAATGCAACGCGGACACACCACCTTTTTTGCAAAGTGCCTAGCTGTAAGATTTTGAACCCAGCTCTGACGGCATCTAGGGAAACCTAGCAAACCTATATATTTTTTATAACTAGACACACAGGGAAATCTAGGATGGGGTGACTTGCTCATACCAGGTTCTGTTACCCAGAATCCCTTGCAAACCTAAAAATGTGTAAAAAAACACATGTTCCTCTTATTTCTGTGGTGGAAAGTTCTGGAATTTGCGTGGATCCACAAAAGTCTGCTCACCCCATATTCTCCAAAGCCTTCCGAGAAAAATGATACCTCACTTGTGTGGGTGGGCCTAGAGCCCACAACAGGAAACGGACAAAAACGCAATGAGGACACACCACATTTTCAGAGTGAAAACTGACCCTTTTTTTGCAGCGTGCCTAGTTGTAGATTTTGAACCCTAACTCTGCCTGCTACTAAGGAAACCTAGCAAACCTATACATTTTTGAAAATTAGACACCAAGGGAATCCAGGATGAGGGGACTTGACTGGCTCTCGCCAGGTTCTGTTACCCAAAATCCCTTGCAAACCTCAAAATGTGTAAAAAAAAACACATTTCTGTGGTGCAAATGTTCTGAAATCTGTGTGGATCCACAACATTCCACCCACCCAGCATTCCCCAAAGTCTTCTGAGAAAAATGGTACCTCACTTATGTGGGAAGGCATTGTGCCCGCAGCCAGAAATGGCCCAAAACGCAACGTGGACACACCACATTTTACAGTGGAAACTGAAACTATTTTGCAAAGTGCCTAGCTGTAGATTTTGAACCCTACCTCTGCCGGCACCCAGGGAAACCTAGCAAACCAATACATTTAAAACTAGGCACCCAGGGGTATCCAGGATGGGATGACTTGTCTCGCTGACTGGCTCTCACTAGGTCATGTTACCCAGAAACCCTTGCAAACCTCAAAATGTGTTTTAAAAAAAACACATTTCCCTCACATTTCTGTGGTGGAAAGTTCTGAAATCTGCATGGATCCACAAAATTCCATCCAACCGCGTTTCCTAAAGTCTTCCGAGAAAAATGGTACCTCATATTTGTGGGTAGGCCTAGTGCCCGTGACAGGAAACGGCCCAAAATGCAACGTGGACACACTACATTTTCACAGTGAAAACAGACCCTTTTTTTCAAAGTGCCTAGCTGTAAATTCTGAACCCTAACTCTGCCTGCACCTAGGGAATTCTAGCAATCCCATACATTTTTAAAAACTAGACACCCAGTGAAATCCAGGATGAGGTGACTTGACTGGCTCTCACCAGGTTCTGTTACCCAGAATCCCTTGCAAACCTCAACATGTGTAAAAAAAACTCATTTTCCTCACACTTCTGTGGTGCAAAGTACTTAAATCTGTGTGGATCCACAAAATTCTACCCACTCTTCCTTCCCAAATTCTTCAGAGAAAAATGGTACCTCACTTGTGTGGTTAGGCATAGTGCCCACAACAGGAAACGGCCCAAAACGCAACGTGGATATACCACATTTTACAGTGGAAACAAACTATTTTACAAACTGCCTAGCTGTAGATTTTGAACCCTAGCTCAGCCGGCACCTAGGGAAACCTAGCAAACTAATACATTTTTAAAAACTAGGCACCCAGGGGAATCCAGGATGGGGTGACTTGTCTGGCTCTCACTAGGTTCTGTTACCCAGAATCCCTTGCAAACCTCAACATTTGTCAAAAAAACTAATTTTACTTACATTCTGTGGTGATAGTTTTGAAATCTGTGTGGATCCACAATATTCCACCCACCCTGCGTTCCCCAAAGTTTTTCTGAGAAAAATGGTACCTCATTTGTGTGGGTAGGCCTTGTTCCCACAACAGGAAACGGTCCAAAATGCAACGTGGACACACCACATTATCACGGTGAAAACAGACCCTTTTTTTGCAGAGTGCCTAACCGTAGAGTTTGAACCCTAGCTTTGCCTGCACCTAGCGAATCCTCTCAAACCTATACATTTTCTTAAACTAGACACCCAGGGGAATCCAGGATAGGGTCACTTGGTTGGCTCTCACCAGGTTCTGTTACACAGAATTCCATGCAAACCTCAAAATATTTTTTTTTTTAAAAAACACAATTTCCTCACATTTCTGTGGAGGAAGGTTCTGGAATCTGTGTGGATCCACAACATTCCACCAAACCCTCCTTCCCCAAAGTCTTCTGAGAAAAATGGCACTTCACTTGTGTGGGTGGATCAAGTACCCGCAACAGGCAAGGTCTCAAAAGCTATTGAGGTGACTTCAAAATTAACTATAACAAAACCACCTAGTTTGGCAAGGGCGGGTCCCATGAGTTTTTGGCCCCGGGCTCGGCGGCCATCTAGAGAAAATACCAATACCACACAATTTTGAAAACTAGAGACCCTGAGGAGTCCAGCAAGATATTTCTTGCGTGCGTCCCCCAGGATTTCTCTACAGAGAATCCCCTACAAACCTCAAATTTAGATGAAAAAAACACTTTTTTCTCAAATTTCTGTGTGGAAAAGTTCTGGAAACTACATGGATCCACAAATTTCCTTCTATACAGCATTCCCCCAGGTCTCTCGATAAAAATGGTACCCTTACTCACATGGGTGGGTCAAGAACCCAAAACCTATTGAGGCGACATCAAAATTACCTATCACAAAACAACCTGGTTTTGTTTGGTGGGTCCCGTGAGTTTTTGGACCCGGGCTCCGTGGCCACCTAGGGAAACCTACAAAACTCACACATTTCTGAAAACTAGACACCCAGGGGAGTCCTCCAAGGTATGGCTTGCATGGGTTCCCCAACATTTCCCTACACAGAATTCCATGCAAACCTCAAATTTTGTTTCAAATATCTATTTTTCCTCACATTTCTGTGTGGGAAAGTTGTAGGATCACAGGGTTGACACAAATTTCCTATCACCCAGCATTCCCACATGTCTCCCGATAAGAATCGAACCTTACTTTTGTGGGTAGGCATAGTGGCTGCAACAGGAAATTACCAAATCGTACTGTGGAAACTTCAAAGTTACCTATAACAAAAAAACGACCTGGTTTTGGAGGGGGGCACCTGGGATTTTTGCCCCGGGCTTGCGGCTACCTAGGGAAACCTACCAAACCCATACATTTCTGAAAACTAGACACCTCGGGGAGTCTAATGAGCTATGGCTTGCATGGATCCCCCAAAGTTACCCTACCCAGAAATCCCTGCAAACCTCAAATTTAGCTGAAAAAAACACATTTTCTACATATTTTTGTGAGGAAACATAGTGGTAGCACAAACTGCCTACCCCAGAGCGTTTTTATTAGTGTCTCAAGTAAAATGATACCTCACTTGTGTGGGTGTCCAAAGCAGAACTGGCTGAAAACGTATTTTCTTTAAAATATAGCACTTGGAATTCTAGGTGCTATACCCTTTTTAGGTCGAGCCTAGACGATAGCAAAGCAAAGCTTTGCTGTCTAGAGGTCTCGACAACTTATGTCGCCACTTTCAGGGGAATGTGGACAGCAGACTGTCACGAGCGAGCGTCTCCTGCCGGAGATTCTACCTCGTGAGCGCGCACGTCGCCGTGCCTCATTTTGCCATTCTCAAACCAAGCCACACTCACGCATGCGCACATACACACACTGCATACACACACACACACGCACCCCCCCTTAAACAGACACACGCTGCATACACACACGCACCCCCCTTAAACAGACACACGCACGCATGCACAGACACACTCAAACAGACACACGCGCGTACACCCCCACCCTCAACCCCACTCACCGGGCTCCTCTCCCCTTACGCATGTGAAGGCACTGTGCTAGAAGGTGCCTGTCTGAAATCACCGCCGCCTCCCACAGCGGCATTGTATGTCAATTATAAGTTGGCTCCCCGAAAACACCGCCGCAGCCCGGGAACTTCGGTAGCCTCACAAATCCCGAGCGCAGCTCCTCTGACGTCAGACGAGGAGCCGCGCTGGGATTGGTGCCGGTGGGGCCGTTGCCTGGCAACGGAAGTGTCGTCGACGCCGGGCGGGAGGGGCTTCTTTGCGTAACACATCACATATCCCCGTGCTTACAAGAAAATAAATATTTCCTTGTTTTTATTGCTACTCAGGCGCATTGAAAGTTAGTCGCCAGTGAGCAGAACGGCCATCACGGCTTGGAAGCACTGAATTCCCTTTTTGCTCGCATATTTTCCTAGGGCCCTTCTGTGTCCTATTTCACGCCTTCCGCCTTCTTTCCTTCTCCCCCACCCCCGGTTCCTCTTTGCCCCCCTCCCGCCCCCCACAAAAACTGAAACAGGAAGCGGCGCCGCGGAGCTCTTGTGGAATTGAATAGGAGGAAGTGAGCACGTTTCGGCAGAGAGGATCTGGCAGAAGTCAGCTGGAGAGGGGACAGGCCGGAGCCCTCAGCCGAGGCTGCGAGGGGCGGACCGGCCATGCATGGGGGCTGGGGTCCGTTCATGGACTGCGCGCCCAGAGGCGACGCGCGCCATGGAGGCGTTTTACCAGGGCACAGCGCGGCGGGGGTGCGCCTGCGGGGGCTCGCCCAGTGATGCTTTGGGGTGCCGGTGATGTCCCTGGAGGAGATCTGAGGTTTGGAAACACAGTCTTTATTTCCGGCTTTGGCTGGTCTGATGCCTTCTGGTGAGACGGGGTTATCCTGCGCCCGGCTTTGTGGGTACACAACTGAGTGGAAACAGAGGGTGTGTTTGTGTGGACTGCACAGGATGGGGGAGATCGATGCTTGGAGCTGCCAGTGCTTGGTGCCAGGTACCCTGCCTGTGCTCGCCGACTCTTCTTGGGCTCCATAGAGCGGGTTCAAGAAACACAGATCCGCGGCTTTACCCCACGGTAATATCGCGTCAGTTCTCTTTAAGCGGTGACACTTCGAGGCGCTGCATCTTTGCGCCTCTAGGCCCTCTGCTGCTGGGTGGCCAGGCGCCAGGTATCGATCCTTTCACACGCAGGCTCCGCTTCAGATCCTGGATCCGCGTGCATTCCGTCCAGTGCTTTCCACGTGCTTCGAGGCGCTGCGTCTATCTGTGAGCTGTAGCATCCGACTGGTCGCCGGTGTCTGGTTTGTTTCCAGGTACACAGTGGGGGGCTGGGGTCCGGATTCCTGTCTCCGGGACAGGCTGGTACGCGGTAATAGGCAGGCGGGAGTCTTCCGTCCATGCTGCCCTGCAGACCCAGTGCCCTTCTCTGCCAATAGAGCCGCGGGTGGCACTGAGGCAGACATCCCAGAGGCCTTGCCAGGGTGGGGGTTTATAGTACCACAAGACCAGTGGGGTTTGGGCACACCTATAGCGTCAGACCTTTCCCCTTTTACACATTTAAGGAATAGTTAAGCGTATAGCATTAAACGCCTTTATGGTGATTTAATTAAACGAATGCCAAATCCTTTTCGGTTATGATAGACGGGGGTTGTTTATAGCACTCCGAATGAAATTTGACTCGTTGCACCTGTGCCTTCTTCCTGTAAAGTGCAATTTAATATATTTCAATAAATACTTTAATTGAATAGTCATATAGCCAAGTGTTACCAATTACAAGTGGGTGAATTGATATGGGATGATCCTCTTTGTAAGGTTTCATCCTCCCCATAGTTCAAATGAGTATTTATGTAGTGCCATGATTAAACATTTCACAATATTCCTTCAGCTCCATCATGGTTTGAGCTATGTCGTTTACAGGCTTCGTAATCATTGCAAACCTCGTTATTGTTCATTTAACCATATTGTTTATTTCACAGTAATTAAGATGCATTGTTTTAAGATCTACATTTTATGTAACCACCCCCATTGTTTGCGAATTGCGCAGGTGTTTCCCGATCTCGGATTATTAATCAGTCCCATTGTTTGCTAATTTCACTGGTGTTTATCGTCTCTGATTATTCATCAGTCCCATTGTTTGCTAATTTCACCGGTGTTGCATTACAAATGCTATAGGTGTCACATTTGCAAAAGTTATAACTATTGGCATTGTAAATGACAAAGCTATTAATTTCGCTATTTTCAAAAATCAAAACATAAATAAAAAATTTGTCATATACAATACCAATAGCTCAAACTTTCCTAATGCGAGACCTATTGCATTGCAAATGCTTGTTTCCTATGTCTTGGGCTCTTCCCAGTCAGAGGCCCTTGCCCCACCCAAACAAGTGAGGTATAATTTTACTCGGGAGACTGAGGGGAACGCTGTGGGCTAGGACATATGTGCCGGCACAGTGATTCCACTCAAAAATATGTGGAAAATTTGTTTTTTTCAGCTAAATTTGAGGTTTGCAGGGAATTCTAGGTAGGAAAAGGTTGGGGGACCCATGCAAGTCATACCTCGCTGGACTTTCCAGGGTTTCTAGTTTTCAGAAATGTGTGGTTTGGTATTTTTCCAAGATGGCCACTGAGCCCAGGGCCAAAAGCCAAGATGACCCCCCCTTGCAAAACCAGGTTTTTTTGTGATAGGTAATTTTGATGTCTCCTCAATACGCTTTGGGCCCTTGCCTGTTGCGGGTACTTGCCCCACCTATGCGAGTGAGATATAATTTTTATCAGGAGACCGGGGGAGTGCTGGGTGGTAGGAAATTTGTTGATCCACGTAGATTCCAGAACTTTCCCACACAGACATTTTAAAAAAAAGTTATTTTTTCAGCTAAATTTGAAGTTTGCAGGGCATTGTGGGTAGGAAATCGTTAGGGGACCCACGCAAGCCATAACTTGCTGGACTCCTCCGGGTGTCTAGTTTTCAGAAATGTGTGGGTTTGGTAGTTTTCCAAGATGGCCATCGAGCCGGGGCCAAAAACCCAGGTGACTCCTCTTGCGAAACCAGGTTGTTTTGTGAAAGGTCATTTTGATGTCGCCTTAATACGTTTTGGGCCCTTGCCTGTCGCGGGTACTTGACCCACCCTAGCAAGTGAACTACCATTTTTATTGGTTTGTGGATCCACATAGATGCCAGAACTTACCCGCACAGAATTTTGAGAAAAAAATGATTTTTTCCTCAAAATTTGAGGATTGCAGGGGATTCTGGGTAGGAAAATGTTGGGAGACCCGCGCAAGCCATACCTCCCTGGACTCTCCTGGGTTTCTAGTTTTCAGAAATGTGGGGTTCTGTAGGTTTCTGCCAACTCGGGACCAAAAACTCAGCTGCCCCTATATATCCGAAAATTACCTTGTTTTGCAAGGGGGTGTTCACATGAGATTTTGGTCCCGGGCTTGGCGGCCATCTAGGGAAACATACCAAACCCACACATTCCTAAAAACTAGACACCCGGCGGAGTCCATTGAGGTATGGATGCATGGATCCCCCAACATTTTCCTACGTAGAATGGCTCTCACCAGTTTCTCTTACCCAGAATCCCTTTCAAACCTCAAAATGTGTCAAAAAACCACATTTTCTTCACATTTATGTGGTGGAAAGTTCTTAAATCTGTGTGAGAGCCAGACACGTCACCCCATCCTGGATTCCCCTGGGTGTCCAGTTTTTTAGAATGTATAGGTTAACTACGTTTCCCTAGGTGCCGGCAGAGCTAGGGTTCAAAATCTACAGCTAGGTCAAATAGTGTCAGTTTGCACTGTAAAATGTGGAGCATCCACGCTGCGTTTTGGGCCGTTTCCTGTTGTGGGCACTGGGCCTACGCACACAAGTGAGGTACCATTTTTCTCAAAAAACTTTAAGGAACGCAGGGTGGGTGGAATTTTGTGGATCCAAACAGAATCCAGAACTTTCCACCACAGAAATGTGAAGAAAATGTGTTTCGTTTCACAAAGTTTGAGGTTTGCAAGGGATTCTGGGTAACATAAACTGGTGAGAGCCAGACAGGTCATCCTATCCTGGATTCCCCTTGGTGTCTAGTTTTCAAAAAAGTACAAGTTTGATAGTTTCCCCTATGTGCCAGCTGCGCTAGAGCCCAAAATCCACAGGCAGGCACATTGCTAAAAAAATAGTCTAGTTGGCTTTCTGCTGCCCTGGGGAGAATCGGAGGGGGGGGGGGGGAATTTGCCCTGATATGTCCCCAAGGGGAGCAGAAAGACTCAGGCTAATTGTGGAGGGGTGGGGTCATTGGTATGCACATTCTGGGCAGCCTCTATCCATGCAGCGAGGGTAGTCGCTGGTGCCTAGTGGGATTTCTGCCCAGCCGGGGCAGATAAGGGGCCACTACCCCATCTGCCCCCGGGGGAGCACAAAGACTGGAATTTCGCTGGGGTGGTGGCGGTATTGTCATGCCCATTTTCAGCAGCCCCCACCCCTACATGAATACAAAAAAAAATCCCTGGTTTCTAGTGGGCTTTCTGCCCCATGGGGGTGGGGGGCAGATTTGGGGCTACTGCCCCATATGCTCCCAGGGGGGCAGAAAGACTGGATTTTTGTGGGCGAGGTGGGGGCATTGGCATGTCCATTTTGGGCAGCCCCCACCCCTGATTCAAATTGGCAAAAAAAATCCCTGGTGTATAGTGGGCTTTCTTTCCCTTCTGGAGGGGCAGATTGGGGGCTACTGCCCCATCTACCCACCAGGGGGGCAGAAAGGCTGTAATTATGGCACAGTGGTGCATTGACATGCCCATTTTGGGCAGCCCCCACCGTAATTAAAAATTTTCCTCAAAAATCCCTGGTTTCTAGTGGGCTTTTTGCCCCCCGGGGGCCGATTGGGGGCTATTGCCCCATTTGCTACCCAGGGGGACAGAAAGGCTGTAAGTATGGCAGGGGGCATTGGCATGTCGTTTTGGGCAGTCTCCACCCTAATTAAAATTGTCCCAAAAAAAATCGCTGGTGTCTAGGGGGCTTTCTGCCCCCAGGGGGGCAGATTGGTTGCTACTGCCCCTATTTGCCCCCCAGGGGGTGCAGAAAGACTGTAATTGTGGCAGGTGATGGGGGCATTGGCTTGCCCATTTTGGGCAGCCCCACCCTAATTAAAATGACCCCAAAAATCCCTAGTGTCTAGTGGGCTTTCTACCCCGAGGGGCAGATTGAGGACTACTGCCCCATCTGTCCCCCAGGAAGGGCAGAAAGTCTGTAGTTATGGCCGGTGTGGGGGCATTGGCATGCATGTTTTGGGCAACCCCCACACTCATCGAAATTGCCGCCACAAAAATCCCTGGTGTCCAGTGGGCTTTCTGCCCCCCATGGGGGCAGAAAAACTGAATTTGGCCAATATTTTTGCCCTGCCTGGGGCAATCCCCAAGCAGGGATCCACTGGGGAGATTCCCCCCTTTCCAATGATACCTCTTCTGTCTTTCTACGTGCTCAGGGGGCTGAGATAGACCCCTGAGCACATAGAAAGTAAAACTTTCGGTAAGCGCAACGTGCGCTGATCACCATTTCATAGAAACCATGGGGGCCTCTGGAGCTGGGGAAGCTCTTCCCCAGCTCCCGAGGCTTTGGGGAAGAAAAAGAAATCCCTCTGGGTCCTGCACCTGAGGGATTTCCGGTGCTTTGTGCCAGGGCAGCCAGGAGCCAACCTGCGCACACGAGCACCATTGAGCATGAGGCTCCCGGCTGTCGTGCACACTGAAAGGGTTAAGAAAATCCATTCAAAGATGATATCGGCAAATGAACACACATCTATGTCAGCCATCTAAGAATGGATTTTCTTAAAGCTGATTAAAATACATTAGGAAATGTCTGTCATATATACGTGTGCACATGGAAGTTCTATCAGACATGTTGTAATGGTTCAAACATTTTTTATGATTATCATCTGCCAATGCAACATTGAGCTGAGCTAAGAGCCCGAAGTCTCTAGAGGATGAAGGACATGTTGAGAGGGTTGTTTTAAAAAAGAGAAGGTGACGGCAGAAGATGTAGCAGCAGGAGTAAATAAGAGAAAATAATACTTCATATTCACTGCAGTGCAAGATCTGATGCATGTAGTGAAAGGAATCCTGCCATACAATCAAAACAGAGTGAGAAGAAAAGGCTTGAATGAGAGACAAACACAATAAGAGGGAGGAAAACAAGACAAGAAAACCATCCAAACATGATCAAGGAACTGACAGAAGGACTACTCTATGTTTTGTATTGCTCAATTGGGCTTCATTAATAAACAGCTAACACGAAAGAGGCCCAAAAAAGCCCCAAAACTAGGGAGTCAGCCAAACTCCCTTTTCTAGGTTATTCGGGCAGGTGGAACAACTCATTGAAGTTTTTGAGTGATGAACTAGTCAGCGGTGGCATATGGCATGTTATCATAATGATGCCATGGAGCCCTTAGTCTTGCATATGGTGGCTGGCAATTAGCCCTCTCTTCCAACTGTTTGGAAGGGTTTGACCAGTGCTCAATTTATCTTGGCAAGTCAACATGATGTGTAAAGGGTAATTTGGGGGTAGGGTTACTTGATGAAAGTGGGCTGATTATTCATCCTGATAAGAAAAGTTAAGTTAAATTTGTCAGAACTTAAGTAAGATAAGCAGTGAAAGATGTAAAAGATTCTGTAAATAAGAACAGTGAGATAAAATAGAATTAGACAATATGCAGGTAGGTGTGGCTCCCTGAGGATCCTGTATACCCATGAGGACAAATGACCAGTATTTCATTAAGAAGGAAGCAACACGTAGGGCAGATGAGGGGGGGCAGTAGGACCTCTCTGAGTACTGAACACTAGATCATTGGACAACATGTAGCCACACCTCATGACAGAGGACCAGTAAGCAATGAAATAATGAGGAAAGGGCAAAAATTAGAAACATAAGTGTGGGAAAGGGAGATAATTATATAGCAAAGTAAAAGTGGAATGATTTGTTCCCTTCAAATATATTTTGATGAAAAACTTGTGAACACTCAAATGAATGACTTAAAAACATCCTATCATAAATTTCATATATCAACTTTTTCTAAACTCAAAACCTAAATAAAGGGGTACAAAGCCAAATGTTTGGTATTTTGCATTGCAAGTTTAGGTTGTCTTATATTTATTTAAATGCCTCAGCTACAGCTGAGTTTCGCTGCATGTTAAAATATATTTAAAGCATTTGAATAGTGCACATTTTGTCTTTGTTGATTTTCGTTTTTATCAGCAATCACATATCATGTGTGTGCTCCATGTCATAGGCCTGTCTCACAAATTGCACTCTTGATGGACCAGGAGGGGTGACCAAAGCACTACCCTCATAGTGCTGGAAGGCCACTGCCTTGACCCAGAGTTAAGCTCTGTGGCGGCAACCTACTGGGTAGATGATGATAGGAGTGAACAGGTCATTTTTATCCGGTGTTACTGGAGTTAGGTCTGCAGGCTCACTCCCCATTTTAAAAGTTCCACTGCTGTGTGCCTAACTGACCCTCGTCCTACTTGCCTAAAGTGCTGCGTAGGAGTGGTGACTCTGCACTGGTTGTATGTGTGCTTGGAAATGGTACAGTACGGGGATAGAGCAGTGCTGTGAAGAACATGCATGGGGAGCGCATGTACTGGGTGTATGTTGGCAGTGTGAAATACATAATATGAGAGATGTAGTGCTGTGCAGTGCATGCACAGTGAAAACATGTGCTGGGTATTTGGGTGCTTGCGAAAAGCATAACACATGAAAGGTTAAGTGTTGTGCAGTATGCGTATGATGAATAAGTGCGCTGGCTGTGTGTGTTTTTAAGTAGAACATCATTGCACAACAAAGAAAGGCTACTGTAATGAACAGTGCCCAGAGTGAATGTGTTTGCTGAATGTATGTGTGCCTGTGAGGATACTATGCATGAATGTAGCAGTACTGCATAGAGTATGCACTGTGTTCACACACTGTGTGTAGTGGGCCTGAAAAGGTACATTACATGGAGGACCCTGGGTTCCAATTTGGGAAGCCTCTGCCTACCTAATGAAGACATTACAATTATAGGAATGCCCCAGACAGCTTTGCTTAATGCTGCGTTCCTGTGAGCAGGTGGGGACACATTGGAGAAGGCAGAGAGAGACACCCCCCCCCAGTCACTGTGAAATGGCGAATGGGGGATAACTCCAACCACTTTAGACGAAAGAGGGTGCTACAGGGATTTACCTGTTAAAAACTGGAGCCCTAACCTCAAGAGAAATATTATTGCTTGTCAATGCTGAAATACATTTTTGAATGCGTAGAGTTAAAAAGAAAATAATACTTTTTAATATAAAAACAAAACATTGATTTAATGACAATATTAGTTATGAGTCGTGCTAAACAACCTGTTTCTACACTTCCCCTATGATGGAGCCTTTGACTGATTATCTACAGCTATCACAGAGAGTCAAGTGCGGAAGGGGTACTAGGCCCAGTTTCTCAGGGTCCATAGTAGGGCGGAATATAGGAGATCAGGAGTAAATTACCTCAACCACTACGATTGAGCCCATGAGCTCATGCATACCCTGTGGCCCTCTGAAAGAAGTCCTGACACTGTTACTCTTAATTTCTATAATCAAACTCCTCAAATATTATCTCATGTTAAAGTCCCCGGCATACAAGACACCAGACCCCATGAACTGTCTAACCTATCCAATAAGGCCTTGATTGGAGTTCTTTGTATTGCACACCATTAGTATTTGTTACCGACATTTGGCAGCATGCATTCACAGGCCACAATACCCGTGATCATTTTAAGTGTCGTCTTTAGGATTTTTTGGGTCCTTGGCAAAACATGGTTTAAGGGCCCCTATACAGTCCAAACTCGAATGTTATTACCAATTTCCTGGAAATTCAAGCCTGCATGATTCCAAACAGCACTAAATTATATATTAACGGGTCACATAATTAGTTGAAATATGTCTTGACCAGGGTGACAAAAGTCCTTAAAATGACACAGGGGTAAAAAGAGTCAGTTGTAGCAGTAAGCAAAGAGTGTAGATAGAGCAATAGAATAGTCAGAGATCAACAGGAGAGAAAGTTCACTTTCCAATAGAGTCTCTTGGAAGGGAGGGGAAACTGGGCAATTGCCCAATTTGCCCATCTTGCCTGATCATCCTGTGGTCACAAAAGCCCACCACCCACATACCATAACGCTCTATTAGATTTTCAGTGCTGCATTTGGTTATCGTTTGAGCATTATGTTGGGGTCGTGCCAGGATTAAGTACCTCCGACCACAATGACTGAAGGCCCAATACGCCCAGAACTGAATACCGAATGATCAATGATGCCACCACATCCACTATACATTCTAATACTGAGTGACTGCTGCCTCCATATCTGCATGAACTTTAATATTAAGTGATTGATTACCCTGCAATTCATGTACTATGAAATTACATAATAGCTACAAGGACAGCTTGTTCTCTGCTGAAAATGTACTTGTTCCATAACTACACTCATTTGTTTCAGTAAAACTATAAATAATGCGAGAAGGCACACAAAAGGAGAACACCCAGAGTACATTTATGTCTAGTACCATGAGACAATGAGGGGTTTTGTTTTTGACCACTTACCTCCTTCAGGCACTGCATATGGTTTGCAGCAGCAGATTACTGCCCTCCGACGGGGACGCATTTGCAACTAAACGAAGAGCAGACAGAATCATTAGGTCATTCTCTCTAAAACCAGATTTAATCATTGAGTCATTTTGTTATTCAGTGTTACACCCTGTGCCACTCAACCACCTTCTTGTTGAAATGTAGTAGCTAACTACTGAAGGGAACACCTACATACTCAACTATAATGGTCTCCATGCCACTGGTCTCACTACATTCTATGAGCTTTCTTGGTGTGATGCCCTATATCTCACTCCTGTCTTGAATGGGAAATAAATTGTTTAGTCCAGTGTAACTCTTTCACTTCACATTGAAGGCCTCTAGTAGGGTGAGCACTAAACATGATGTTTTTGCAATTTGGGGAAAAAGATCAATCTCCTGCACTTTTTTTTGTAGAGACTAATTTGATTGTGAACAAATCTGTGAACATCCCAATATCAATCACTCTTTTCATCAAGGGGGACACTTTAAAGTAAGCACTATAATATACTCGCTACTTATTCTCCCTAACTTTTATTCTCCCATTGTGAGTGGGGAAGAAACCCTATATCCAGCTCCAATCATGTCTCAGTCACCAAACTAAAACAAAGTTCAAAGCTCACTACAAAAACTGTCCCCTTTCCCTGTGTTTATAATAATACTAAGTGCCTCATTATGATGTCGGTCGGAAAGCACTGCGACCAACTCGGTGTCGGAAACATTTCTGACCAAATCAGATTTTGGGAGTTTGACTGACTGATTACAATGTTTCCGAACTTTTCCCAGAAGTACTCCAATTGACTTCAATGAGAGTCTGTGTTTCGACTTACAACACAGGCTCCCATTGGAAAATGGGGTGGGTGCGGAAAATCATGCGCCCTGGGAAGCCTGTCACACTGTGCATGGTTGTAAAGAGGGGTCCCAGGGTTACCCCCACAGGCCCCATTGGGAGTGCCCTGGGTGAAGGGGGCCTACTGTGGGCCCCCAAGGGTGAATTCTAACAGCCGATCTGTGTCAGAACAAACGATTTGGACAGGCTGTTCGAATCTGACATCGTAATCCATTGGTCGCAAACGAGGTCCGTAGACCTGAACAAGTCGGCTCCGACCAATTCGGTTCCTCAGAAGACCATCGGAACAGAGTCGCAACCGAGTAGGACAGTCCAAACGGTGCACAATCATCGTAATCGGTCGGTCGGAAGGGTTTCAAAGTCGGTTGGAAAGACAGGTTCGGAATCAGATTCGGACAAACCCAATGCCGCTCAGAGCCTTTTCGTCTGACATCATAATGAGGTCCTAAAATGTTTTCTACTCCTATTTTAAAACACATGCATGCCTCGTATTTTTCCCTTGCTCTCTTGCATCTTCCTTTAGGATCTTTCTACTATATTTGCTGCTATTGTCTCAGGCCTTAACCTCTAAACTTTCACCCTAATTAGTAGTAAACATTTGTATATCTGAAACTCAATCCCTGGTAACGACAATGAAGCAAAATACCTCATTTAAATTTACAGGCAGGAAATAAGAACTCACATTTATGGACATCTTGACCAGAGTAAAATTCAAATGTCAGCTGTGGTTGATGGTGCACACCCAACTGGATGGTAGGCAAACAGCTAGAAATTAAAAAAAAAAAAGTTCATGTGTGAAGTCAAGAACTTCAGTTGTCACAATAGTTTTCGAGTAAAGAATTCCATGAGTTGTGAGAGTCTGAGATCAATGACAGAGCCTGCGACATTAGGAAACATTAAACAATAAGAGTCATATTTACCAAAAAATGCTGGAGCATGGTGTTATGCCAAATTTGGCAATGTCATGCTTCGACATTTTTCAAAGTCAGGGAGGTGCCATATTTACACAAATACAGTGCAGCCCAGAATTTTCTGTAGCTCTGGTCTAACAAAGGTGCCTGTGCTGCAGAGGTGATTGTGCACATGCAGGAGGGACAACTTCCCACACATAAACAATCAATAATGGCGATTTGCTGAGTAGATAGAGAAATATGTGGAGAAAAATGTATAATTTCTCCTCGTATCACCAGTCTAAGACCAAGTATTACCTGGCCTTAGTTTTTGGTGCTGCCCCAGCCTTGTAAATCTGGGGCAGCCTCATAAAGCAATGAGTGTTGCGGTGGAACGCCCACAGCAACACCCATTGTATGTCCACTTGCCACAATGGACTGTGGAGGCAAAGGGTATATTTACAAGATGGCGTTAAGCCACGTTAAGCGGTTTAGCACCACCTTGTAAATATGTGAAATGCTGCAAGCACCAAAGCGTCAAAAAAAGTGACACTCCAGTGGCGCTAAGGGCTTGTATAAAGAGCCCTTATATGTTTTTAAAACACTGTTGATTCCAGACAGGTCTGTGAACATACAACTTTATTTTTTAACATGAATAATTTCTGATGAAAGGAATTATTAGAGAAAGAAAATCACTTTTATAACCAGAGTCAGGTGAGGAGAAGGGAGAGTAGAGAGGAAAACAAAAAGTGATTCTTGTCTAAGCTGTTGTTTTCATGAAACCCCAAATACCCCAGTATGTCAATATCAATTCTCCAAAAACAATGGGAAAACATTCATACTGTTATGTTCTGTACTAAAGACTTTATTGCATCACATCCCTAAAACATAACCAGAATTTGCCTCTATCAGAATCTGTGGGAATGCATATTTTCACCAAGTAACACCCACTTTCTATAAGTGACTACTAAAAAATTGCCTAGATTTGGGATGAAACAGGTTGACACTGTGGAACCTTTACAACTTTTTTTTATTTATTCATAGTGCTTTATGTTACATGGAATCAGCTCAATTGTGCTAATGAAAACAATGCCCTAAAGCAGCACCTGCCTTGTGACACAACTATTCTATGTGCTTTTGACATGTAATTGATGTGTATATTAAAGATGAAGATAAATTCAAAGATGTACATCTATTAGTGCTGTACTGCAGCATCATTGTTAAAACATGTTGTTGGTTGCATTTCAAGCTGTACATTAAAAGTATAAGTATCGAAGGCCATAGAGGGTAAGCACAGTTTCAGATGGCACGTAGACCATTCAAAAAGCATTTTAAATCACCCAATCAACTAATTTATAAGTGACCGGAGTAGTTATGCAGACAAATCAAAATGAGGAAGGGGAAGGTCTACTGGAGGGGTTATAGTGAGCATAAGGGGCATAGGGGAGCAATGCACTCCTCCAGTCAGCAGAATGTGTGGGTGAGATTGGTATTGTGTGAGTAGAGGACAGCCCTTGCCCCTGTGTATGTGTTTGTGTGTGTGTGTGTGTGTGTGTGTGTATACACTCCTTTGGTCAGCAGAATGTGTGGGTGAAATTGGTATTGTGTGAGTAGAGGACAGCCCTTGCCCCTGTGTATGTGTTTGTGTGTGTGTGTGTGTGTGTGTGTGTGTGCGTGTGTGTGTGTGTGTGTGTGTGTATATACATATATATTGTTAGATCTGGCAGCCTTGTGGTGGTCTACCCCCAACTTTTTTCCTTCTTCATCCACTTTTACTGACCTTGTTTTTGATAGTATTAGGACTCTGTGCACCTTACTACTGCTAATCAGTGTCGAAGTGCTTGTTTTCTCTCCCATAAACATGGTAACATTGGTTCGTTCCCAACTTGCATATTTAATTTACTTATAAGTCCCTAGAAACATGTTGGTACCTGTACCCAGGACCTGTAAATTAAAGACTATCAGTGGGCCTCCAGCACTGGTTGTGCCACCCACTGAAGTAGCCCTTTAACCATGTCTCAGTTCTTCAATTGCAGGGCCTGTGTGTGCTGTTCACACTGCCATGTCGACTTGGCAAATAAAACCTTTGGTTAGAAACAAATCTTCAATTTTTATACATATAAATCAACCCTATGGTAGGCCCTGGACAATACAGAGGGCAGGGTGGAATTTATTTTAAAGGCAGGACGTGTCGTTTTAAGTTTTGCATATACTTTTAGTGAAAACCCCTTAAATCCTTTTTTTACTACAGCAGGGCCTATGTTTCCGATAGGAACATTGAGATTATCTAATTAAATTTTATAAGTGCAATTTCTAATTGTGAAGAGGTAGAAATTTTGTTTTTGGTGTCTCTGGAATCGCAATTTAAAATACAAACTTGTGTTGAAGTCAGGTTTTAAGTTGCAATTCCGAAAATGCAACTTTTAGAAAGATAGCTTTTTCTTACTTTAGCCATTTGCTACTTGCTGTTTGTCTCTGATCACACGTCTGGGGTAGGTGACAGTTGGGGCTTGTGTATCCCCCCTAGACAGCCACCAACAATGGGACATTAAGTGTGAATTGATGGGCCAGCCAGGATTATGGTTCTTTGGCTCAGCGGCCTAACTGGGTCCCTGTAGCCGGCGCATGTTCTATCGCTGTTGGCCTTAACTTTTGACTTTGTCCTATCCAGTGCTACCAGATATCCCAAATAGTGCTTTTAGGCACTCGTTTAACAACAAACTTTAAAATTCAATGTCTCAAGTTCTACTTATTGGATGTTGGTTGTTTTGGTATTGTATATTTATTTAGTGAAGCTCTATTTTCTTATCTGGTGTGGAATCTTTTTGTGTGGCATTTTCACTGATTTACTATTTGAAGTTTTGTGCAAATACTTTGGACATTGCCTCTAAGTGAGAGAAAATCACACAACCATACAGCCACTTAGACAACAACTGGCTGATTGATACAGACATTCACACAACCATTCACTCACCCAAACATTCACTGAGACACCTAATCACTCACTTATACAGTCAGTCACACACCTACTGAATCATCCAAAGAGGTACTCACACACTCACTGATGCACCAATACACCTGGTATATAAATTTAAACCATCAAAAACCTTTAAAAAACGCTCATAGTCACTGGATGATATCATCAGTGATGTCCTTTGAAATGTCATCAGTGATGTCCCTGACCATATCATGAGTGATGTAATATCCGAAGTCATAAGCAGGGCATTGTGGGGTGTGAGTTATAGTTCTATAGTTAGCTCACTAACTATAACAGTTACATGTCAGTGGTTTTGTATGAGTGACACCTGAGCCTAACTATAATGTCCCTGTAAGCTGTAAGTTTGGTGTTTTTTGATTTTATATATATATATATATATATAAATACATATATATATATATATATATATATATATATATATATATATATATATATATATATATATATATATATATATATATATATATATATATATATTTTTGGAATTGCTCGCTTCAGCCACCAACTCCCATAGGGTCAGAAAGAAAACGAGGCAGACCCTTCTTAGTGCTTTCGTTCAGTTTATTTCACCAGTCCTCACGACGCGTTTCGGCAGATCCCTGCCTTGATCACATGACAACACGTCAGTGAAGCACATCCCTTTTTAAAGTGCTAGTGCTCATTAATAGACATAAAAGAGGTATTTACATATATACATCACGGTAATCCGTTTTTTAGCATTTCATATTTAAAACTACAAACTTTTTCCGTTGTTTGTGATTATATGTACAATACATTTATGCATTCTGGGAATTAAAGGAACATTTATGTCCACCTTACAGTATCTATTACAGTATGGCATTTCGCCGTTGTCACCAAAAATACTTGTATAATACATTTTTGCTCTTCACAGTTACTCCAATGTTTTGTATAAATACATGTAACAAACTTCAATATTGAAATGACATGGTTACGTGACTGTATGTTTTCCCATTTCTCATTGAAATTATGGTTGTATTTTCAATACCTCTGTTATTCAAATCAAAATACTGTGCTTCCCCCGGAACATCCCCTAATTAGCCTTTTTTAGTGTCTCACATAAAAAAAGTGCTATTCAAGTGCATATAAATAATAAAGTGCTAGTGTGCTGCATACTTTCATCTGTGCGGTATTTTCTGTTATGCTGTTTTCTTACATATATAAGCCGGTGTTTTTTCACGTTTAGTAGGATGCAGGTTAAATGGATTATCTCTTAGCTGGGTTTATAAAACATGATTCCCACAATTAATTTTCAACAAATATAACAATAAAATTCATAAAAAATCAATTCATGTTTAAATAGCTAAAAATTCCCAATCCATCTGAGATCATAAAACCAATATAAAAATACATTTTGTAGAAAAGGCACATTTATATAATAAGGTTCTAAAAGTTAATTTTTACAATAAATTTAAGATACATATCAAAAATTCATAGAATTAACTAATTTAAAGATTTACTAATTACAACGATTCCTGGTGTTCTTCCTGACTTGACCCCTTTATATTCTTATGTTCAGTTAGTATATTTATATAGGTATATATATATAATGCAAAGGGAGTGTTGAATACTATTAATACAATGTAGAGTAATTTTACATGGGCACCTTTTATTACATGGGCACAATAAAGTGAAGAGGGAGATAGGTTGGTTTTCTTTGTAGGTCAATGTTTGTTGGCAGTAAGTTTAAGTGCTAGGTGAGATGAAAGTCTATGGCAGAGGTTTATTGCAAAGTCGGTATGGGTAGGTTGTGAGAGATAGGGTTTGTGATTTAGGGAGGGTATATGCGTAGTGTAGTGAGGACTGACAGGAAGCAAGTACTTTGAGTGGGTTGTAAAGACCATGATTTGCTGAGGTGCTAAGGCAGCCTTTATCCACATAGTGAGAGTAGATCTCAAGTGCGATTTGTCAAAGCGTCACAATTCACAAAGGCTCTTGTAGCACAGTCAGCAGGGCGAATGGCACACTGCGAGCAAGCACTGATTTCTCAGATGATCACAGCTCACAGAAAGAGGTGGTGGTACACTCATCATTCATATATGTAGTTCACACATTTGCTGTGCGCTAATCATTCAGAAGACGAGGGACGCGTTGTTCAGAGTATTATAAATTGCTCCTATGACTTCATAACATTTAATTTGAATATTTATATATTTATCTGTATTCATCCTGCATTATGAGTGATGTCATTTTTTCAAAGATGATGTGGTTTGTCCAACCAATTTTGATGTCTGATGTGGATTATACATGCTTTAATCATGCTGCTTATAGTAAAAACCCTCATAAGAATCTAATTGCCAAAAGCCATATACAGTTGGAGGGGACATTTTTCCATTTCTCTTCTAACTAAATTACACTGCATGTGAAGTAATAAGTCAAAGGGCTTATCTTACTCACTTTGAGTTCAGACTCACAGTATCCATATTGAAATAAATCACAGTTTTTCTCAAGCTAACACAGCTTTAACCTTCTCTCTCCAAGTATCCAAGGAAAGTGATCACTGTTGTAAATTGATAAATCCGTTCCAGGCCATTCTGACTGGGCTCATTTAAAAGAATACCTTGCACCTGAGAGACTATCCATGCATTCACAGATTACTCTCTTTTGGCTTCAATTATAAACTTTCTAATTAAGCAGACCAAGTATAAGAAACTGGGTTCTTAGTTGAGAGGAGTAGAAGCACCAATCAAATAATAAACTGATTCCTTGTCTGGGTGAACTACAAAAGCCACTAAGTAATGTGTTATGTTATGTTATGTTAAATGGGACTTTTATAGCGCAACGGCTACTCCAAAGGAGTGTCCCGGCGCTTTTGTGCTCCAGACCAAAGAAAGAGCTGGAAAACATAACAGTAAAAAGAGCAGGGGCCTAAAGAGGGGGCAGATTATCCAGTGAACAGCCAGGTTTTTAAGTCTTTTCTGAAGGCAAGCAGGTTAGCGGTGTTTCGCAAGGACACCGGTAAGGAATTCCATAGCTGCGGAGCAAGAAAGCTAAAGGACCGGCCGCCTAGCCGAGCCCTTTTGATGCGTGGCACCCGAGCCAAAGCCAAAGCTTCTGACCTGAGGGATCGTACAGGTCGATAGAAGTCCAGCCTCCTCTGAAGATATTTGGCACCATTGCCATGCAAGGCCTTATGGGCGAGAGTCATGGCCTTGAAAAGTATCCTCTTCCGCACCGGAAGCCAGTGAAGGGATACGAGGAGATTGGAGGCACTGGTGCGGCGGTGCAGGCCAAAAATTGCACGAGCAGCAGCGTTCTGAGTAACCTGCAAACGCTGGAGGAGGTATTCAGGCAGACCCAGATATAGGACATTTGCATAGTCCAATCTGGACCCTATGAGTGCCTGAACAGTGATCCTCCGATGTTCCTCCGAGAGAAGGGGAAAGAACTTGCGCAACATTCTGAGTATCCCAAAGCATGTTCCCGTAAGAGTGGAAACCTGGGATTTGAGCGAGAGCTCGTTGTCAATTTTAACCCCCAGGTTCTTAGCCCACTTAGAGGACTGAGTGGGAGGGAACATGTCAGCAGGCCACCATCCCTGCCAATCTGGTTCTGATGGGCATCCGAAGAATAGTATTTCGGATTTGTCCGAGTTGCATTTGAGGCTGTTGTGTGAAAACCAGCTAAAGACAGCCCCAAGGCACTCGCAGATCCTTTCTCCATCGAACTCTTCGCTCTTACGACAGGTGAAAAGAAGCCTGTGCTTACTCCCTCTAGTACCTTAACACAAAAGCACTCACGCTTTACTTAGTGGTAATGTGTATAGTACTTAAACAAATAAAGTACTAAAGTGAAAACACTGCACAAGAAAAATCTCAAATATTTTTACATTGCTAGAGCTTCATGTTAGCAGTGGTCACAGTCTACTGCTGCTGATGCTGGTTCTTGTAGAGGACGCAAAGAGCAGGTTCTCACAGGATATTCACATCAGCGGGCATCGCAGATGGTTGTCAGGCAACATGAGGAGTCCATTTGTAGTCGCACAGGGACCAAAAACCTTAGAATCTTCATCAGGGACTCAGGAATTTTGGTTGTCAGGCAAGAAGAGAACACTCTGATGCCAGTCAAGGGTCACGACCTTGACTGGGGGATCAGCGCTCACTTCAGCAGAGGCCAGCACCAGGACTCATGCCGGTCCATGCAGGTCCAGTTGGTGCTTGTTGGCTTGACAGTTGCAAGGAGACCTCTGGAAACTTGTTTATTTCCTGTAGCTCTAACAGGAGGTTAGTCAACTGACACTTTGAAGCACTTATGTGAAGCCTGAGCTCAAGTCAAGCAGGTCTAATCTTCATTCTTCAGATAACAGGGCAATCCATTTCCTGAATCTATCACAGGACCAGCAGTTTTCTGATGAGAGGTTTTGAAGGTGCCACTTTTATCCTCAGTGCCAGCCTATGCGGGAGGGATGGCCCATCTGTCTAAACTTGCCGCTTACCTATGTTTGGCTCCAAAATGTGGAGGCTAACAAAGGGTAGACAGGCATATTTGTGAGATGCATTTTGTCAGTGGCACAGCAGGCACCCCTTAGAAGTCGGGAAGGGCTGGGCAAGCCCTAAGGCTATGCTTTGAAGTTCAGGAAGGCTAAGCACAACCTTCCAGGACATCCCAGTCAGGAGGTGAACACCCAGCCCCACACCCAAGGTTCTTTAGTCCTCACATCTGGAAGTAATACGCAAATCACAATGGGAGATACATTCAGAGTCATGTGATCCTGGATCTTGGCAGAAATGCACATTTGGTTTATGCAGAAAAATACACACTTTCTAAAGTTGGGTTTTTCAGAATTGTAACTTAAAATCCGGCTTTATGATTAAAGAGGATTACAAATTACAATTTATTTGAATGGAAACAGTGTCCCTTGATCTGGTTCCAAATTGAAGTTATGACTTATAAAGCGTGGCAAGGTAACCCGGTGTTAGTCTATGTGGGACTTAGCTTTACAACATTGAAAACTGCCTTTAGGAGTTTTTCATTGTCAGGGCATGTAAAACTGAAATAAACATGTCCTACGTTTTAAATACAATGCACCCTGCCCTGTATATTAGAGGTGAATTATATGTATTAAACAGGAAGGTTTTATGCCTAGCAAAAGGCTTGTAATGACTGGTTGAAATGGCAGTTTAACAGGTTACTACAGATTTCAGTGGCAGGCCTGAAACACGTCTTGCAGTGCTACTTTAGAGGGTGAGGAGGGCACAATGCATGCTGCAAACCACTAGTAACATTTAATTTTCCAGGCCCTAGGTATATTTAGTACCATATACTAGGGACTTACAAGCAAAGTAAATGTAACCACTCAGACGTAGGCCAACTTTCCCCTGTTTGTTAGGGAGACCACAATTTCTATACCACTTATTAGCAAAGTGCGCAGAGGCATAAAAGCCAACAAAAGCGGGTTCAGCGAATGAAGGAACAAATCTAGGGTGACCTTGCATAAGGTGCCAGGTTGAACACCGCCTCATTCTGTTTTTGCCTCCAACATCTAAAGTACATATAACCAGCTCACTGAATAGTAATATTTTGGTAGGTTGTAAGGCTGACCAACAGATATGAAACCATCACCACTGACATTGATTAGATGCAAATATAACTCATAAGCATTTATTCTTTTTAGTATTTGATAGGTCTACAAGCCCAGCCCTAATGTAGACATATATTAGATATCTCTAGATGGTGAATAGTGTTTGAACAGAAGACAAGTAATCCTTCTTCCTTTTACCAAACCCTGTATGTTTTCCTCTTGCACTGTACCACTACCCAGGTTCATAAAACGGATGTGCAACCACCTGACAGCCCTCAAACACAAGAGTCATATAAAAAGACAGAATGGCCAGCAGAGTTTAATAGCATCAACTCTAACCCAGAAGAGCAGTAAACAACAAAACTTACTAGAAAATCTAAATGTGAGCAATAGCAAAGCAAAAATAGAGATGTCTGTAGAATTATGAGGACAATAAATCACCCAAATAAAATTCATTCAGAAAATCAACTCTGAACCAATAAGAAAATGTTGACGATGAAAGAATTTCACAAATTAGGTAAGGCGTAACATTTACAGACTTCAGCCCCTAACACTTAAAACACTTCACACTCAATTACCATATTTCTAGAAGTTTTAAACCTAAATCAATCATGAAAGAAAATTAAAAAGGAAAACATAAATCATAACCTTTTACGAAGCAAGAAATCATCTAAAATGGTACATGGTGCACCAATATAAGTTGGTACTTATTTGAAAACTAAAAAAGGAGAGGATCAGAGAGATGTAAATGTTGGTTGTATAACCTATTAAATATAACAAAAAAATGACATAATCAAGAGGTCTGTGTTGTTCTTATGTACCTTGATAATTCACACCATATACTGAGAAATATTTCCAGATATTTTGCAGCACTGGTAACTGAATTACCAGGAAAGTCATGTGTGTTCCATTGAAATGGATTGAGTGCAATGTTATTGTGAAAAGTGAAACTGCATATTTTTAATACAGATGGGCTTTAAATTCACAAGACACTCATTAGTGTACCTCATATCTAAAACATTTCGGGGCATATTATCAAGGAATGGCGTTAAAATTATCGCTGCTTTAGCGGTAGGAAACTGCCTAAAAAATGGCTGTAATGGGCTTGCTAATAAACCGTAGAGAATTCCAATAGAAGCCCATGTTAACACCACAACATGGGTTTCTAATGGAATTCTCAAGGGTATATTATCAAGCCCATTATCGCCACTTTAGTGGCAGTTTCCTGCTGCTAAACCTCAATAAAATAGATTGTCAAAAAATAAGCTCTATTCTCTTAACCCAGTGGTTCCCAATCTTTTTTGACC
Organism: Lissotriton vulgaris; assembly: GCF_964263255.1. NCBI lineage: Eukaryota > Metazoa > Chordata > Amphibia > Caudata > Salamandridae > Lissotriton > Lissotriton vulgaris. Next base: position 323,316 of record NW_028250002.1, read on the forward strand.
CGTGGCTCCCTTGACCTAATTGGCAGTTGGCTCCCCACCATTTTTTTACCGGTGCACCGGGGTGCAGCGGCGCACACTTTGGGAACCACTGGTCTACATGAAGAATGGAGCCTAGACATGATGAAGGATTCAGAGAGTAGCCATTACCATAAAACCTTATTTGCATTCACAAAGATCTTATAAGTGCATCTAAATGCATACAAAACCATCATAGAGTAGCATAAAGCACTCCCACTAAAAGTAACCAGGCTAGAGAAAGGCTCAAGGAGCTCTGTTACGTTACAAGAAGTTTACATGGGGTATGCTCTGATGAACCCAAGACGGCTCACCAGATCCCATCTACCCAGTGTTTTAAGTGAGCTGGGTACAGAGGACAAGTGGGACAGGTCCAAAACTGTATAGTCTCTCAAAAAGATAATTGAAGACACTGGCCTGCATTACGGATGGACTATTGTAAGACGTACATACCCATAATACTCTGACAATAACATGCATTTTTGTTCTGCATTGAGAAGAAGAGGTAGTGTCCACAGGAAAGCGCACATTGGTGTTTAAACAAGTGGGCTTAGTGGAGATCCATGCAGGATGCAAGCACAGTATTATCAAAGATGAACAGCACCTGCGACCAGATGGATCTATGTCTCAGGAACACTACTTTCCATTCCTGGACTTTGCTTTTGCATCATTGTTATCAGGTTCGTTGGTGCAATTGGCTCAATTAACCTGAACCAAGACTACAACTCTCAAAATGCAATATGCTAAATCAAAACCCAGAAGTGGAAAGTTATGGCCTGGTGACATGGAGTCATCAGGACTCCCTACTTTTGATGCCCATCTGCACCATGACTATTAGAAGAACATGACAAGAAATGTAGTAACTGCGCATGTTTAGGTGGTATTCATAGACCTGGGAAAAGTGTAGTTTACACTGGTATAATTTGCATAATTTTAGGGATTTCATGTTATGCATGTTAAGTGAAATTCCCAAAATTATGCCACTTCACATACTGACACACCATTCACAGTAAATATTTACTGCAAAAGCGCGATATGTGACAATAAGTTTTCATCCAACATGTGGGACCATAATGCAGAGTGCTCTTGTTCATGTTGCTTTTCTTTCTTTACACTATTTTTAGCGCAAAATGTAGCTCTTGTCAAAAATTGACTCAATGTCACATTCTGCGCTAAATTACATTCTGTGCTAAAGTTTAGCTGGAAATGATGAATTTGCATTTCACATAAGTATGCACAATTTTGTCATTTGGCATAAATATGCAAAAACAAATTACATTAATTCCGCACTTTGGGAACCACAGCTATATAGCATGCCTTTACAAGTTCAAAACTGCCCCAATTTGCAAACATATGCCACATTTTAGGTATTTAATTCACAAATGAGGGGCGTTTTTTTATATTGGTGGCCATGTCTATTTTCTGTCCCAGTCCAACACTGACCCTTACCACGTCCTGAGATCATAGCAGCATATACTGCCATGTAAAAAAGAAAGGGAATGACAACTACTTGTCATGGAGAAAGGACAGGGGTTGAAGCACACAGGCACAAGCAAAATAAATGTAGGAAGTTAAGACGATAAGATTCTAAGAAGGGCCGAGACAAAAAGAAAGAGGGAAAGGGAAGCATCGACTGCAAAGTCAAAAATGCCCGATTAGTGACCCCAGCCCATTACATGAACTACAGAGCCCGGCTCTTCGTCTCCTGAGATCTAAAGGTACTCAATACATTACGGACCGTTCTGTTGGGGCAAATTGGTAAATCATCTGTAAATTGGGATTTGGGCAACATTCAACAAATCCCCGCTGCGTGCTTTAAAGAAGACAAGATACATAGGAAAATCATAAATGAAACTTCGGGGTCTCTGCGTGAGCACGTATCCGTGCGTGACAACACTTGCAATCCAGCGTTGTCTGTCTGTGATGTCACACGCATTACTCGGTGTCTGAGCAGCAGGTCGTTTCCCTTTAGGGTGTGAACAAAGGAGGGGGAGGAATTGCGGCTGCAATTTCCAGGACCCATCCTGCGAGGCAGCGCGGCGCCCCTGGCTTTTCATCACGGCGCACCTGGGCGCCGCGACGCACACTTTGGGAACCACAGCCTTAACCCATTAACCATACTGCTCATAGTCGAGTTACACGTTTGGTGACAGCGTGAACTTAAAGCCCACTCTTGCATCTTATTTGGAACTGCTGCCGTCTGGTGCCCTTTGTTTTATTCCTGACGTGGACCCGCTGCTGGCTTGAACTTGGGCTGCCCAGGGGGAGCGGGACTACGAGGACCAGAGGTACTTGCGCTTCATGACCACGCGCACCTGGTGCCTCTTCCCGCCCCCTCCTCCCTGCTAACCCTTAAAACACGACTCGCGGCCCCCGCTCCGCGGGAGCCTCTCGTAGTCGAGTTACACGTTTGGTGACAGCGTGAACTTAAAGCCCACTCTTGCATCTTATTTGGAACTGCTGCCATCTGGTGCCCTTTGTTTTATTCCTGACCTGGACCCGCTGCTGGCTTGAACTTGGGCTGCCCAGGGGGAGCAGGACTGCGAGGACCAGAGGTACTTGCGCTTCATGATCACGCGCACCTGGTGCCTCTTCCTGCCCCCTCCTCCCTGCTAACCCTTAAAACACGACTCGCGACCCCCCCTCCGCGGGAGCCGCTCGTAGTCGAGTTACGCGTTTGGTGACAGCGTGAACTTAAAGCCCACTCTTGCATCTTATTTGGAACTGCTGCGGTCTGGTGCCCTTTGTTATATTCCTGACCTGGACCCGCTGCTGGCTTGAACTTGGGCATGTCCAGGGGGAGCCGGACTGCGAGGACCAGAGGTACTTGCGCTTCATGACCACGTGCACCTGGTGCCTCTTCCCGCCCCCTCCTCCTCCTATTTAGTAACGCCCAAACACGCGCACGCGGGACGCGCGCGGGCGGGCGCCGGGCAAAGCCCGGGCACAGGGCGGGCCGTCTACGGCTGTCCAGGGCCGGATAAGGCCGGGCTGGGCCCCCCTCCAAGGTTTCTTCCTCCGTGGTAAGATTTCCCACCTATTAACTCTGTTAACAATCATCAAAACCACTAACTGATAACTGATTATAGCTCGTATCCCTGGAAGGGGGGGGGGGGGAACGGAGCACCACTGGACCTAGGGGGAGCTTAAATGGAACATTGGATGACTTTTTCATAAGAGCTGCTGGGGTTGTTGACAGAGAGATTGCACTCACAGAAAAACGCCTATCACATGAACTTTTGGGTGCTAAGCGCTCCTCGCTAGAGGACTTGAAAAATGCTGTTACACCAGTCCATGATGGACCAAGATGCTTAGTTACGACAAGCCCTAATGAACAAGAAGGGGTTTCACTTGATGATAAATTTACTGACTTGGATGCTGAGTTATCCCCTCTGAACATCTCCTCATGCAGTAGCTTATCTTCAGAGGGCTTCCACCCGATAGTGGCCAGGAAAAGTATACAGGCCATCGACTTACAAACTATAGTACCTACTTGTCCCAAGCAAAGGCCGTGCAACCTCCAAATACCTCAAAGTTTCAGGACTTGAAATTGAGTACATTAAAACGTTCCCATACTTGGGGGTATTAATTGATGGTTCTGGCACTTGGGGACCTGAGGTTAAGAATAGGACCCTATCCTTTAAACGATCAATAGCAGCACTGAAGAACTTCTCCTTTAAGTTGGGTAAAAAAAAAACTGAAATCATGTTAAAAATGTATGTGGCCAAATGCAGAAGTATCACATTGTATGGGGCAGGGATCTGTGGATACCAGGATACATCATTGTTACAGGTTGAAGAAAACACATTTTTTAGATACCTGCTAACTCTCCCAAAGGGCACCTCAGTTTTTAATTGTCATACGGAATTGGGGATGAACCATATTACAGACCTGATTAAAATGCAACCTATTCTTCTTTGACGCAGAGTATGGGCTCAGAAGCTCTCGGCCTAAACCAGGACATTATAAGGGATGTCATGGGCCTAGATAATGCGAAGCGCATTGCCTGGCTTGAGTATATTAAGAAAACATTAACTGACCTCCAACGGCCTGAGCTATTTAGTAACCCGGACTTATTTAGGAATGTTTCGAAAAAAGAACTGATGAGGTTATGCATGGCCCATTGCGACTTATTAAGATGTGCAGGGGAGTTAATGAAGAAAACAGTAAATGATCACCAATTGTCGCTAACCACCTATACAATACAACCATATTTAACCATGAGTACTGTGGGCTTTGACCGATTCATCCTGACCAGATTTAGGTTTAATTTATTTCACCGGCTGGTCACATTTCCAAGTAAAAATGACTGGTCTAGAACCTTAGTTCCTTGCCCCTGTGACAACTGGCTGTACGAGAGGGAGCGAAAAAGATGGATTAAACAGTATTTGAGGCAAGGTGTTTGATGGCAATGCAGACCTGCGTTTCTTAGCTTGCAGCAACTGGGAAATGTTACTTGCACTATGGTGATGACAGGATTTTTAAAAAATGTTTTAAAAAATCGTAATTCAATGATTAGCTGATTCATAATAATGATTTAATCCTATCTTAAGATAAATGTTATTTATTGTTAGATGAAATGTAATGCTGTATATATATATGTATTGTTGCTTTTATGATTTTAAATCGTAAAAATCGAGAAAAACTAATCTGAATCTAAATCTGAATCATTAACCATACACCCAAAAGTGTCATACCTATACCGTATATGTAACAATATTAAAACTGATAATAACCCTAACCCCTAACCCTTTAACTCCTTAACACTATACCCCAAAACCATAACACTTAAACCTGTACCCAACACCTTAACTATTATACCCTTAATCTAAAACCACAAATATATAATCCCCATAGCCTCACATCTATTCCCCTAATGCATAATCCCTAGTCCCTTAACTTTAATGTAAGGTATCGTCTTTTGTCCCCCGCATGTGTGTGTGTTTGTGCAAGTGTGCATGGATTCTGAAAATGCATGGGCCTTTAGAGGTAGAACAATGTCTGAATTACATTTAAAATAAATATTAACATAATGATTTAGATTCAAAACATAACAGATATCCCATCCATCGTATTCCAAGTGTATTATCGTCTAAGGCACTAAGGTAATATGGAGGAAGAAGTATATGCCACATTTTGACTGAGTTTCCCATCAACCATACTGAAAAAAGACCCCCAGTCAAGCAATCTAATACATAAATTAACCTACCAGTGGTAGAAGTAGTCAAGCTCACTAATAAATGGCAATGTTTAAAGAAATTGCAGCTCTCACAAGCTAACACAGCTTCAACCTCCTCCTTCCAAGTCTCCAAAGAAAGTGACCACTGCGCCTGAGATCTAGAACTCTCAGCCTCGGTGTCCGAGGCAGCACTAATGGAGCCATTATGACACAATCAGCAACCATCTGCTTGTTATGTTTCTATTTTTGCTACCTGGCAATGCTGATGATGTCACAGACACGGAATCTACAGAGGGTGGAAGATGAGTTGAGAATCCTGGTGTGAGGGAAATTACATCAAACAACTGAAGCAGGATTTCCCTTAAAGAAAATGCAGAAAACGTCACAGTTCTTTAATAAGGGAATGCCCACAAGCTTTCCAATCCACTGTAGCTTTGTTCCAGTGTCACAGTGTCACAGAACCCACATCTGTACATACAGTGTGCCACAGGAACCAAGCTATACCTGTCTGATGAACCGTACTAGGGTGACACCAGTCCTAGGTTTCTGGTGTTCTGGTTCAGGGAGAACCTGGCCTTTTCCCATTAGAGCAGAGTTAAGACCTATTTTGAATTTGACTGGGTCCAAACTGAGGTGATAAAGTATGGAAAATAATGATGGGTCTGGATGAGCCTTCGAGAAAATACCAAAGGATGAGATTAATTCAAGCATGACATCCATCAGTTTTCTGTACACTTTAACCCTTTCGCAGCTAGAACTTTCTCCCCCGCTGCTAAGCTATTTTTGGCTATTTGGGGTAGTTCACGCTTAGGCCCCTGTAACTAATTGTACACACAAGGTATCCATGCCAAATTTGTGTCTTTTTCTTCCACCATTATGTGGATTTTAGAGGTACCCAGGGTTTGTGGATTCCCCTGAAGGGGACACCAATATTAGCCACAATTGACAATGTTTGAAGTTTACAAGGGATTCTGGGTAACAGAACCTGCTGATAGCCACACAAGTCACCCCATCCTGCATTCCACTGGGTGTCTAGTATTTAAAAATGTGTAGGTTTTCTAGGTTTCTATAAGTGCTGGCTGAGCTGGAGTCCAAATTCCGCAGCTAGACACATAGCAAAAGACGGGTCCGTTTTTACTGGAAAGCTCTGATGTTCACGTTGCGTTTTGTGCCATTTCCTGTCACGGGCACCAGGCACAAGTGAGGTATCATTTCTATTGGGAGTCTTTGGGTAATGCTGGGTGGGTGGAAGATTGTGGATCCAAACAGATTCCAGAACTTGCCATCACAGAAATGTGAGGAAAATGTGTTATTTTTTTGACAAAGTTTGAGATTTGCAAGGGATTCCGCTTGAACCGCTGAATGGAATTACAGCAAATTTGATACAAAGTTTGATGTAGGTTCAGAAACCAAGCTTTTTATGACTTGGTGTAAATCTGTTGAGTAGCTTCAGAGATATTAAAGTTAAGAAATCTAGTTATCTAGGGACGCAAGAAATCTTTTATAAAAAAGATGCATTGGCTCCCACTGTTTTTTTTTAATGAAGACCCCAGGTCGGCCAAATCCCAGGGGCATATTACAATCAAGGAGAAGGTTCATGGGGCTCCCTCCTAGGCTTTTGAAAAGCCATGAGGACAGCAACCTACCCGGGGCACTTAAGCACACAAATTCAGGTGGCTTGCGCAGCCCCCACAGCCCTAGGGACCACCCTCTCCCAGGGGCACTGAACAATCTAAACATGGGGAGCCCGTCCAGCCCCCTGGCAGCCCCAGGGTCCGCCACCTCCCTGGAGCACATACATTATTTAAGAAGGAATGTTGGAGTGGCCCTACTGCCTCCCCTGCTGCCCCGGTGACATCTACTTCCCCAGGGCAGAAATAGTACATTTGTGGTGGAGCTACGTTGCTCCCCGGGTACAGCTACCTCCCTGGGGCACAAACAGAATAATGGGAGGGTGTCCATTGTGGACCCCTGGCCCCGGGGACCACCATCTCCCCTGGGCTAAATACTTGAAAGAGGGGGGCCAAGTGGCCCTACTTGTGGATCCGTAGATGGCCTGGGCGCTCTTGCAATGTCACAGGGAGGCCCCCTCCTGGGACATTGATGTTTGCCATGGCTTCTAGCAAATGCTGCTCCGCTTTCATCAAGCAAGAACATTAAAAATACTCTCACTTTCTGAAAGCAGAGCAGAATTGCTTTGGGACAGAGGGAGCTGCGTGTTTAGCAGCTATCTCTGTCCAAAATCAATGCAGGCTTCTGCAGGATGCGGGGTGCAGGCAGGGACCGGGGTGCCCCCTCCCTGTATTTACAAAAACAAAAAGAGGGGCCCAGCAGACAACCATTCAAGTGATTTTTGCACTTCCAAGGGGGTCGTAAATTGTGATCTACCCCATTAATATTCATGAGGTAGGTCATCTGCGATCCCCTATGAATCGCAGAAGGTGTTAAACACAATTTCGTGCATTCTATTTTCCGATTTTCCTATTGCGAATCGTAAGAATTCGCAATTAAGAAATCACAAAAATGGATTGTTGATGCATCTGACTCTGGGTTCTTAGTTGAGAGAAGTGGAAGCACCGCTCTAATGCTAAACACATTCCTTGTCAGGGTGAACCACAAAAGTCACTAAGTAAGCCTGTGCTTATCCTCTAGTACCCTAGCACAAAAGGACTCATGCTTAATTTAGTGGTAATGTGGATACCACTTATGCTGCACTCAAACAAATAAAGTGATAAAGTGAAAACACTACACAAGAAAGATCTCAAATCTTTCTACGTCACTGGAGTTTCATGTTGGCAGTCATCACAGGCTACTGCTGCTGATGCTGGTTCTTGAAGGGGACGCAAAGAGCAGGTTGTCACAGAGATTCAGGTCAGTGGGCATCGCAGATGGTTGCCAGGCGTCATGAGGAGTACATTCGTAGTTGCACACGGACAAAACCTTATCTTCACCAGGAACTCAAGACTTGTGGTTTTCAGGCAAGAAGAGAACACTCTGATGGCAGTTGAGGATCACAACCTGGATATGCACCTCTTACACTGACACTTTGAATAACTTATGTGGAGCCTGAGCTCAAGTCAAGCAGGTCCAATCTTCTTTCTTCAAATAGTAGGACAGTCCTTTTCCTGAATCTTCCACAAGACCAGCAGTGTTCTAATAAAAGGTTTTGAAGGTGCAACTTTTATCCTCAGTGCCAGCCTGCAGGTGAGGGATGCCCCCTCTGTATACACTTGCCTCTTATTTTTATTTGTCTGCAAAATGTGCAGGGTAACAAAGGGTAGACAGGCCTATTTGTGAGCTGCATTTGTCAGTGACACAACAGGCAACCCTTAGAAGTTGGGGGGGGGGCGGGGGGGGGGGGGACAAGCCCCGAGGCTATGCTTTGATGTTCAGGAAGGCTAAGTACAACCTTCAAGGACATCCTTGTTAGGAGGTGAACACCCCACCCAACCCCAAGGCCTATTCGTCCCCATATCTGGAAGTAATATACAAAACACAACAGCACACACATTCACAGTCATGTGATCCTGGACCTTGGCAGAAATGCAAACTTTCTTTATGCAGAAAAATGCTCACTTTCTAAAATGGGCTTTTCCAGAATAACAACTTAAAATGTGGGTTTATCATTAAAGAGGATTTCAAATTACAATTTATTTGAATGGAAACAGTGTATCTTGATATGGTCCCAAATTGAAGTCATGACTTCTTAAGCGTAACAAGGTAGCCCATTGTTTATCTATTGGAGTTCGTTTTACAACCCTAAATCTTCTTCTAGGAGTTTTTCACTGTCAGGACATGTAAAACTGAAATAAACTTGTCCTGAATTTTAAATACAATGCACTCTGCCCTATATATTATGGGTGAATTATAAGTATTAAACAGGACAGTTTAGGACTAGCAAAAGGTTTGTAATGACTGGTTGAAATGGCAGTTTAACACATAACTACAGATTTTAGTGGTAGGCCTGAGACATGTTTTGCAGTGCTACTTTAGTGGGGGAGGAGGGCACAATAAGTGCTGCCAAGCACTAGTAGCATTTAATTTCCAGGCCCTGGGTATATTTAGTACCATATAATAGGGTCTTACAAGTAAAGTAAATGTAACCAATCAGACAAACGCCATCTTTACCCTGTTTGCAAGGGAGACCATAATTAGTTTACCACTATTTAGCAGCCCTAAAAGCCATCAAAAACGAGTTCAGCGAATGATGAAAAAAATGGTGGATGACCTTGCATAAAGGGCCAGGTTGAACACCACCTCATCCCGTTCCTGTTTAAAACATCTAGGACTCATATTACCAGCTCACTGACTAGTAATATTTTGTTAGGTTGTAAGGTTGATCAACAGATTTAAAACTATCACCACTGACATTGATTAGATGCAAATATATTTCATGAGCATTTATTCTTTAATACTATTTGATAGGTCGACAAGCCTAGCCCGAATGTAAACATATGGTAGATATCTTTAGGTGGTGAATAGTGTTTGAACAGAAGACAAGTAATCCTTCTTCCTTTTCACCACAGCCTGTATGTTTTCCTCATGTACTGTACCACTACCCAGGTTCATAACATGGATGTGCAACCTGACAGCCCTCAAACACAAGACCCACATTAAAAGATGGAAGGAACAGGAGTGTTTAATAGCAACATCTGTAGCCCAAATGAGGAGCAAAACACAAAAGTAACTAGAAAACCTAAATGTGCACAGTAGGAAAAAAAAATAGAGATGCCTATAGAATTTTGAGGGCAATAAAATACTGCAAAAAAATTATTTTAGAAAATCACAAATTAGGTAAGGCGTAACATTTACAGACTAGAGCTCCTAACACTTACAACACTTCATACTCAATTACCACATTTCTAGATGTTTTAAACATAAATCAATCACCAAAGAAAATTAAAAATGTAAACATAAAACATAACCTTTTTACTAAGCAAGAAATCATCTAAGCAGGTACATGGTGCACAAATAACTTTGGGTACTTAATTGAAAGCCAAGAACATGTTTGCCATAGAAAACATTATAGATATCAATAAAATAACATACTCAAATGTGTGTGTGTGTGTGTGATTATTTATTTTCTTACCTTGATAATTCACACTGTTTATTGAGAAATAGATCCAGTTATTTTGTACACTTCCAACTGAATTTCCAGGAAAGTCATGTGTGTTCCATTGAAATAAATTGAGTGCAATGTTACAGTGAAAAGTGAAGCTGCATATTTTTCATACAGATGTGCTCAAAGTTCCCAAGACACTCATTAGCATAGCATAGCAGTAAAGCCTCATCATTTCTCCTCAGTATGCATTGAATTGTATTGTAATTGCCTTTATATAAAGCTTACTACCCCTGACGTGGCGTCAAAGAGCTTTTTCGGCGGGTGCACGCTACTCCGGGACCCATAGAGGATTAGTGTTGAATTAGTATGGTGAAACATGCAAGTACATTTTAAGTGGTGGATAGGTTAGTCAGTTATTTGGATATGGAATGATAGCAGAAGGATAGAGGAGGACAAAAGTTTCTATTTATTTATCGCTTGTTGACGCACGCTATTCCGGAAGCCTATAAAGGATTAGTGGTAAATTAATATGGTGAAATATGAGGTAATTTCAGTGGTGGATATTAGTCTGTTACTATGAGTGAGAAGGATAGCGGGGGATAAAAGGGGAATAAAGATTAGCATTCATATAGCACTTGTTAGCCCTGATGGGGGTTGAAGCGCTTTTCTGGTGAGTAGCATGCCACTCCTGAACCCATAAAGGATTTGTGTTTAAAATTCGTATAGTACAAATATGAATTAAGTTGAGTAGTAGATATGTTATTCAGTTAGTTGGGCAGTATATTAGTATAGTTGAATATGGAATTTGAGAAGTGAACATGTTAGTCTGTTAATTTTGATTGAAAAGGATAGTGGAGGGATAATAGAGTGAAAGATTTCTTTTTTTTTAGGTGTTAGCAGTAGGAAGAGAAATGAGAAAAAGGGCAGCATTTCTGGCCCTAGTCCCGACCAGTCTCGAACAGGCCCAAACAGGCAACTACCCTTGTCCTCTCTGCCCTTAGCCTCGATGCCCGGGCTGAGACACACTAACCCTTGCCTTGTGTAGCCCTAGTACTCAGGTGACCCCTTCTGCCAATGGGAACCTCCAGCCCTAACACTATCCAATCACAACACTAGCCCTAAAATCTAGAACCAATGGGAGACCAGGACCTTACTGCCAATCTTAGCCCTAGTCAAAGCACCCAATCAGTTCAAAAACCCTGATCTCTACGTCCAATAAAGGTCTTAGCCCTACCAGTAGTCCCAACCCAAGTCCAAGCAGCCAATGGTACAGGTAGCCCTAGTTCCTACTTCCAATAGAAATCCTAACCCTAGCACTAGTCCCAACCCTACAATGATTGAATCACAGACCCAGAAACCAATCAGAACCCTCAAATACTTAACCAATGAGGACATTAACCCTAAGCCAATAGAAACACCAGATACAACCACCAATCAGTGTAAACATGTGCCAACCACTAGCAGACCATATAAGGTCCCAGCGACCTCAGACAATGTTTGCTGGCCAGGGAGTTGGAAGTTGCTTTTCCTGTTCAGAATCTCCTAGGAGACAGACAGGCTTAATCCACACTTTATACTTCTTCAGGAAAAGGATTCACTAACTCGAAATCTAACAATACTGTTTGAATAAAATTTTACTCCCCCTCCTGGCCAAAAAACTACGTGCACAGGCCCCAGTAAATACAGTTTAAACAGCTCACAGAAGCACCCTCTGATGTAGAATATCCCTGTTGCTAGGGGGGGGGGGCAGGGGGGCTGGCCTCACTGGCTTGTGAACACAAAATGGAGTCTGGGGTGCACTGTTTTAACACACAGGTCTTAGCACAGAACAAAGTAGGAATTTGGAGGGAAAACATATTTGTCACCAAGGAATGAGAGGGACAAACTACAGAGGTTGGACTGCAAATCCCACAATTCAACATGTTAAATGCAAGCAATCATGGGTAGGGAAAACCACAAGTTTAAAACACAAAACAGGTGATAAAATATGCAATCACAGGCAGGTCAAAACTGCAATTTTAAACTGTAACAACCACATGCAAAGACAGTAATCACAGAAAGGGAAAATCGTTTTTTAAACAACTTTGTTTTGGGAAGAGATAGCACTAGTCTGTCTCCTTACCACATAAGTGTGCATGGATTTGGAAAATACATAGGCCTTATGAGGTAGAACAGTGCCTAAATTCTATTTAAGTTAAATATTAACATAATGGTTTTGATCCAAAACATAAGAGATATCCCATCCATCTTATTCCAAGTGTATTTATAGTCTAAGGCACTTGCAATATGGCAGAAGAAGTATATGTCACATTTTGATTGAGTATCCCATCCACTATACTGAAAAAAGACCCTCAGACAAGCAATCTAATACATAAATTAACTTACCAGTAGTCAAGCTCACTAATAAATGTCAATGTTTAAAGAAGCTGCACTTCTCCTGAGCTAACACAACTTCAACCTCCTCCTTCCAAGTCTCCAAGGAAAGTGACCACTGCGCCTGAGATCTAGAACTCTCAGCCTCGGTGTCCTAGGCAGCACTAATCGAGCCATTATGACACTATCAGCAGCCATCTGCTTGTTATGTTTCCATTTTTGCTACCTGGCAATGCTGATGATGTCACAGAAACAGAATCTGCAGAGGGTGGAAGATGAGTTGAGAATCCTGGTGTGAGGGAAATTCCAACAAACAACTGAAGCAGGATTTCCCTTAAAGAAAATGCAGAAAATGTCACAGTTCTTTAAGAAGGGAATGCCCACAAGCTTTCCAATCCACTTTAGCTTTGTTTCTGTGGCACAGTGTCACAGAACTCAAGTCTGGACATACAGTGTGTCACGAGCTATACCTGTCTGATGAGCCCTACTAGTGTGAAACCAGTCTTGGGTCAAGACTGATTTGATTTTGACTGGGCCCAAACTGAGGTGGCATGGTATGGAAAATAATGATGGATCAGGATGAGATTAATTCAAGCATTACATCCATCACTTTTCTGTACACTTTAACCTTTTCACTGCTAGGCTTCACCCCCTCCCCCCATGCTAAGCCTTTATTTTGGGCTATTTGGGGTAGGTTGTGCTTAGACCTCTTTAACATTTTGTCCACACAAGGTATCCATTCCAAATTTGCATCCTTTTCTTCCAACATCAGGTGGATTTGAAAGGTACCCATGGGTTGTGTGTTCCTATGAAGGCGACGCAGATATTAGCCAAAATACAGCTAAACTTTGGGTTTTGTGAGGAACAAATGAGAAAAATTTCTGCAGAAAAAAGTGCTTGTATTCCCCTGAAAGTGGTATCAACAAAGGGTTTGTTGTGCTGACATCACCATCTTCCCAGCATTCAGGGACAGGCAGACTTTTATTAGACAAACAACATTTTCTGCACAGTTGTGGTATTTTATTGGGACATAGCCTATTTTTGCAATTTGTTGTGCTTTTAACCTCCTTCCAGTGTTCTTTTTAATTTTTGTTATTGAAAGCTTGCAGTTACAATCCAAATGCTCCAATAGGGAGCCATCAGCGACTTCATAGCATGATATAGCACAAGCATTTTTAAGATAAAGTGTCTTCATAGTGGAGAAGGATGCAACTATAAAGCAGCTCAGAGAGTCAACAATCCCCACCCCCCAACCCTGCGCCCTCAGCACTTAAAGAAAAACAGTATCAAAGAAGCAAGGCACTTGAATGGCATTGTCAAGGAAATCTAGGGACACAGCACGTGAGTTGAACAACAATAGCCCCCATTGAGACACAGACCTAAACATAGTAAAAGAAAAGAAAACGCTAGGAGCAGGAAGCTTCACAAATCTGGATGACTCAAAATATACATTGTCAGTGGGGCCCAGAAATCTTTGGGACAAGAGGATTCAGCCAGATCCTCTGCATAGGTCTCCAGTTGTTCCCTGCAATAAGTTTGATCCCAAACCCATTTTTAAACTGTAGGGAGAATATTTCCATCCCAGCATTGTGCCACAGCCCGCTTGGCCATTAAGGTTGCTACTGCAACCAAACGCCTGTTACATCTCCCAGCAGACACACCTCTGGCACACACCACACTCGCTCCATCACCACCTTGGTCAACACATTCGCTACTTTAACCCAGAAGGCAGCCACCCCTGCACACTGCATGCTAAATGCAGAAAATCGGCATCAGCCTGCCCGCTCCTCACACAGCAGGCAGAGTCACGCAAGTCATATTTCTTTAATTGCAGAGGTGTATAATACCACTGATGGAAGAACTTGAAATGGATAATTCGTAAATTACAATTGGCGGTAAGACGCCCCGTCAATATATAGCAGAACTGCCAATGTTCAAGTGGGAAAGTGTGCCCCAAGGTTGTGTTCCATTTAAGAAATGAAGGGTGTTTTTCCTGGTCCTTCTCACGTTGAGATGCAGTGTATAGGTTAATGATAAAATGCTTACTTTTGTCCCCAGAGAGCACTGTCTGCATCATGCACTACGGCTGTGGTTCTATTGGATAATCAGGGTAGATTGCCCTAATGCCTGTCACACACTGACACATGTGAAGCACAGCGTCGGGTGGATGCCTGACCCGCCTGATTATCTTGTAGTGAGCGGAACTAGCCATGTTTGTATAGGTCGGCCATCTTCCCAACCCCAACCGCATGTAGCACACGTAGGGCAGAACGCTCCTGCACCGCAGAGATATCCGGATGAGCCACAACAGGCAGCTTTGGGGCATAAAGGTAATCCAGCTGTGCTCTGCGGGCAAGGGACCGCTAGGCCCTGGCAATACATAGCACTAGAATAAGCTCTGCCTGAGGACCTCCGTCACCGCTTGAAAGGGTAGCCGCGGCAAGCAGAAGTGGGAGGATAGCATCCACCTCTATCGCTGTGTGGGACAGGGACCACTGCAGATAGAACCAATAGTGCGCAAATTGAGCTTGGGTGCATAAATAGTAGAGATGCATATCTGGGACCTCGAAGCCTCCGCGGTAAAATGGTAACACAAGAGTATTCCAACTACATCTAGGATTCCCCCGCAGACGAACGACAACAGGGCAGTCTGCAAAGTTTTAAAAAGGGTAAGATTCAAGTGGATAGGAATGTTTACAAATAAGTACAATAATTTAGGTAAAATGGTAATTTTGATCACAGCTATGCGGTCTGCGAGTGAAAGAGGTAGTCGAGCCTAGCGCGCAGCTTTATCTGCAATGTGGGAGATGGTGCTGCCATAATTCATAGATATCACCTGCTCAAGGTCCCTATGAAGCCAGATACTCAGATATTTAACCGGGTCCTGGGTCCAGTGTGACTTCCTGGGTGCCAGCCATCTGAGGGAAAACAGTCGATTTAGCCCAATTAATCCCTACACCGGAGAAGCGCTCGAATTTCACATATTCTCTGAGCAGTTCTGAAAGATAGACTGCAGGTTCACGGACATACAAGAGCATGTCATCGGCATATAGCGCCACTATAAGTGGGCGCTGCCGAAGCTCAATGCTGCTGATGCATGCAACTGGCGGAGCTTGCAGGCGAGAGGCTCAAAAGCCAGAGCAAATAGCAGCGGCGACAAGGGGCAACCCTGCAGCGTGCCCCTTCTGATGAAAAAATCGGATGACACCCAGCCACTAATATGAACCCTGGCTGCCGGTTCGGTATACAGTACTCTATTTCACTGAAGAAAAAAGGAGGAAATCTCAGTCTCAAGAGGACCGTGAACATGAAGCTGCATTAGAGCGGATCAAACGCTTTTGCTGCATCGAGCTGCACAGCAACAACCTGAAAGTCGGAGTCAAAGCAGTGTAAGGTGGCAAATAAAGTACGTAAATTGTGCATGGTTAACCATGTTGGCATGAACCCAGATTGGTCGGGAAGAACCAACGGAGGGATCAAGGCTGTAAACGCATAGCAATCATTTTGGCCAGAATCTTGGCGTCAATATTAATAATGGAGAGAGACTTATAAGGGTCACAGCAATTGGAAGCCTTGTCAGGTTTCAGTAGCATCACCAAAAGGGCTTCCCATAAGGAGGCTGGGAGACGACCCATGTCATATGCCTCCACAAAGACCGCTAGCTGTCTAAGACCTAGTGCATCCATATAGGATTTATAAAATTCACTAGGGAGCCCATCTAAGCTCGCAGCCTTGCAGGTAGGAAGTGACATGATAGCTAATTTGACATCCTCCTCATCGAAAGGCTGCATAAGATATTCTCAGTGACCCAAAGACAGCCACAGCCAGAGCAATTTCGTTGAGGTATTCATGGATCTCTTCCTGCAGTGTGTCTGCTCTGCTTGCATATCACTTTGCATAAAAGTCCAGGATGATCTCACTAATGTCCGCTGTGGTATAATGCGCCTCCCCCACCTCATCGAGAATCTCCTTAATATGGTCCTGGCTACGAGGATCAGATAGCTTCTGAGCCAGGGAGAGGCTAGGTCTGCCCCCCTCCCCATAATAACAAGCTTTACTAAGTCTGGACCTATGGGCCATCTCCTGATCTACTGTCTCGTTGTGTTCGGTAACCAATTCCCAGATTGCCGAGAGTATCGAAGGGGAAGGGTCCGAGTCATAAGATCTTTTCAGAGCGGAGATATCTGCAGCCAATTTTTTAATCCTGTGCGGCAAATTTCGCGAAACGCCCACCTGCGCCCCCATGCACATACCCCTAATAGTCATCTTAAATGTCTCCCAGAGTACGCCCCCGCTATCAACAGAACCCTCGTTCTCCTTGAAAAAATTATGTATAGCCTCCCCAATTTCATGTTCAAAGACAGGGTCTGATAGCAAGGAAGGCTGCAGATGCCAAGGGAAAGTTGGTCTCTGACAAGCAGGAACCTGCAGCTCCAACAGCACAGGAGAATGGGCTGAGAATATCCGGACCATATGACGGGCATCCACTGCCCAGGTACACACAGCCTCAGTGACCAGCAAGAAATCCAGGAGGGACCAAGTCCCATGAACCGAGAAACCAAATGTACTCTCATGCGCCCCAGGATGTCGCAAGCGCCACACATCCCACAGCTGGCCAGCATCCATCAGTCGCCGCAACACCTCAGATGCCTGCTTGGCTCGTGAAGTCTCACTACCCATGCAATCTACAGTCATATACAGGCACGCATTAAAGTCGCCACCCCAAAGTATCTCAACCTCCGGGAAGCTGGTAATGCGGCGCCACACATCAGAAAAGAAGGTTGGATCATCTATACTCGGGCCATACACATTTAACAACAATACACTCACCCCACCCAGTTGCCCATGTAATATCGCAAGCCGGCCAGTTTCATCCGTGTCTGTGCGGAGAATGGTAAATGGGATGCCTTGTTTTATCAATATCATCACCCCTCTTGCACAACTAGAAATACGAGGACATCACTCGCACCCCCGCCCACCGATTCCCAATATTTCTTTCAGACAGTTTTGTGAGGTGGATCTCCTGCAAAAAGGCTATCTGCACATCCATCCTGTCTAAAGTAGCAAATATAGAGCGGGTCTTGCTAGCGGTGTTGAGACCACGGATATTTCAAGTTAACAGTCTCACTTTACCACTAATTATATCGTAGGGATCTTGTGCGAACTGTCATTGAGAACAATAAAAAGAGTTGTGCATGCTCCTGCAAAAAAAAAGGGTAGTACACCAAAAACTAAAGGTGCCGGACCAACCCTTCACCCACATCTCCCGCTTGCCAAACCCCCATCCCACTCCCCCCACCCCAGGCTCCCCACCCACTTCAGCATTCTCAACTCACTAAATCCATCCCAACCATCTCTGTCCCAACCCAACTCAGAGAAAGCCAATAGAATTTGTAAATGGGGTATTCCCATGAGGGGTGACAAAGTGCCACTAGCCTCCTAACTAGTAGGAGTTGGCTGAGCATAAACACCAAATATGCCTGATCAGAACGTATATACCTTTAAATTCCACATTCTTTTTCCAGGCAGGGAATCACAACACGGTTGTTACAACGACCGTGTTGTGATTCCGCATACCAATACTCCGTAAGTCGGAACAACGACTTGCGGAGGGGGGCGCTGGAAGTTGGAATAGTATAATTTACTATTCCAACTCTAGTCTGTGCGGACACTAGGGAAGGTGTTGGATTTTAAATCCAACACCTCCCCCCTCCGCAAGTCGTTGTTCCGACTTGCGGAGTAATGGTATGCGGAATCACAACACAGTCGTTCTAACGACCGTGCTGTGATTCCCTGCGGGGTAAAAGATTTGTTGTAAACGCTGTTTACCGATCAGAACACAGTATAGAGCCCCGCGATAAGGTGGCATAGTTGAGTGAAACCAAAAGGACTCTAGAGTGTCCATCTGTACTGGGGTGGGGAACCTGACATGCGTTGGGGGCAGAGCATATAACAGGTTAAAGATAAAGCTGCCCGAAGAGCTACACATTCTAACCAATTATCAATGTGCTCGCAATAACCCTGCTATTCATTAGTTTTGGATAGAGCTTGGGAATTCACTACTGTTGAGCAGCTTCAGAGATATTAAAGTTAAAAAAATCTAGATATCTAGGGATGCAAGAAATCTTTTATAAAAAAGATGCATGGGCGCCCACTGTTTTTTTTTTTATGAAGACCCCAGGTCGGCCAAATCCCAGGGGCATATTACAATCAAGGAAAAGGTTCATGGGGCTCCCTCCTAGGCTTTCGAAAAGCCATGAGGACTGCAACCTACCCGGTGCACTTAAGCACACAAATGCAGGGGGCTTGCGTAGCCCCCACAGCCCCAGGGACCACCCTCTCCCAGGGGCACTGAACAATGTAAACATGGGGAGCCCGTCCAGCCCCCTGGCAGCCCCAGGGTCCGCCACCTCCCTGGAGCACTTACATTATTTAAGAAGGAATGTTGGAGTGGCCCTACTGCCTCCCCTGCTGCCCCGGTGACAACCACTTCCCCAGGGCAGAAATAGTATATTTGTGGTGGAGCTACGTTGCTCCCCGGGTACAGCTACCTCCCTGGGGCACAAACAGAATAATGGGAGGGTGTCCATTGTGGACCCCTGGTCCCGGGGACCACCATCTCCACTGGGCTAAATACATGAAAGAGGGGGGCCAAGTGGCCCTATTGTGGATCCATAGATGGCCTGGGCGCTCTTGCAATGTCACAGGGAGGCCCCCTCCTGGGACATTGATGTTTGCCATGGCTTCTAGCAAATGCTGCTCCGCTTTCATCAAGCGAGAACATTAAAAATACTCTCACTTTCTGAAAGCAGAGCAGAATTGCTTTGGGACAGAGGGAGCTGCGTGTTTAGCAGCTACCTCTGTCCAAAATCAATGCAGGCTTCTGCAGGATGCGGGGAGCAGGCAGGGGCCGGGGTGCCCCCTCCCTGTATTTACAAAAAAAAAGAGGGGCCCCATGACCACCATTCAAGTGATTTTTGCACTTCCGAGGGGGTCGTAAATTGCGATCTACCCCAATAATATTCATGAGGTAGGTCATTTGCGATCCCCTATGAATCGCAGAAGGTGTTAAACACAATTTCATGCATTCTATTTTCCGATTTTCTTATTGCGAATCGTAAGAATTCGCAATTAAGAAATCGCAAAAATGGATTGTTGATGCATCTGACTCTGGGTTCTTAGTTGAGAGAAGTGGAAGCACCACTCTAATAATAAATACATTCCTTGTCTGGGTGAACCACAAAAGTCACTAAGTAAGCCTTTGCTTATCCTCTAGTACCCTAGCACAAAAGGACTCATGCTTAATTTAGTGGTAATGTGGATACCACTTATGCTGCACTCAAACAAATAAAGTGATAAAGTAAAAACACTACACAAGAAAGATCCCAAATATTTCTACGTCACTGGAGTTTCATGTTGGCAGTCACCACAGGCTACTGCTGCTGATGCTGGTTCTTGAAGGGGAGGCAAAGAGCAGGTTGTCAGAGGAGATTCACGTCACCGGGCATCGCAGATGGTTGCCAGGCGACATGAGGAGTACATTCGTAGTTGCACACTGACAAAAACCTTATCTTCACCAGGAACTCAGGACTTGTGGTTTTCAGGCAAGAAGAGAACACTCTGATGGCAGTTGAGGGTCACAACCTGGATATGCACCTTTTAGGGATCAGCACTCCATCCAGCATACGCCTGCACCAGGGCTCAGGCCGGTCCATGCAGGACCAGTTAGTTCTGGTTGGCTTGACAGTTGCAGGAAGACATCTGGAAGCTTATTTTTCCCTGTAGCTCTAACAGGAGAATCAACTGACACTTTGAATAGCTTATGTGGAGTCTGAGCTCAAGTCAAGCAGGTCCAATCTTCTTTCTTCAGATAGTAGGACAGTCCTTTTCTTGAATCTTCCACAGGACCAGCAGTGTTCTGATGAGAGGTTTTGAAGGTGCTACTTTTATCCTCAGTGCCAGCCTGCAGGTGAGGGATGTCCCCTCTGTATACACTTGCCTCTTATTTTTATTTGGCTCCAAAATGTGTAGGGTAACAAAGGGTAGACAGGCCTATTTGTGAGCTGCATTTGTCAGTGACACAACAGGCAACCCTTAGAAGTTGGGGGGGGGGGGGCAAGCCCTGAGGCTTTGCTATGATGTTCAGGAAGGCTAAGTACAACCTTCAAGTACATCCTTGTTAGGAGGTGAACACCCCACCCCACCCCAAGACCTGTTCGTCCCCATATCTGGAAGTAATATACAAAACACAACAGCACACACATTCACAGTCATGTGATCCTGGACCTTGGCAGAAATGCAAACTTTCTTTATGCAGAAAAATGCACACTTTCTAAAATTGGATTTTCCAGAATAACAACTTAAAATCCGGGTTTATCATTAAAGAGGATTTCAAATTACAATTTATTTTAATGGAAACAGTGTCTCTTGATATGGTCCCAAATTGAAGTCCTGACTTGTTAAGCGTAACAAGGTAGCCCATTGTTTATCCATGGGAGTTCGTTTTACAACCCTAAAAGCTTCTTCTAGGAGTTTTTCACTGTCAGGACATGTAAAACTGAAATAAACTTGTCCTGAATTTTAAATACAATGCACTCTGCCCTATATATTATGGGTGAATTATAAGTATTAAATAGGACGGTTTAGGACTAGCAAAAGGTTTGTAATGACTGGTTGAAATGGCAGTTTAACACATAACTACAGATTTTAGTGGTAGGCCTGAGACATGTTTTGCAGTGCTACTTTAGTGGGGGAGGAGGGCACAATAAGTGCTGCAAAGCACTAGTAGCATTTAATTTCCAGGCCCTGGGTATATTTAGTACCATATAATAGGGTCTTACAAGTAAAGTAAATGTAACCAATCAGAAAAACGCCATCTTTACCCTGTTTACAAGGGAGACCATAATTTGTTTACCACTATTTAGCAGCCCTAAAAGCCATCAAAAACGAGTTCAGCGAATGAAGAAAAAAATGGTGGATGACCTTGCATAAAGGGCCAGGTTGAACACCACCTCATTCCGTTCCTGTTTAAAACATCTAGGACTCATATTACCAGCTCACTAACTAGTAATATTTTGTTAGGTTGTAAGGCTGATCAACAGATTTAAAACTATCACCACTGACATTGATTAGATGCAAATATATTTCATAAGCATTTATTCTTTAATACTATTTGATAGGTCGACAAGCCTAGCCCGAATGTAAACAAATTGTAGCTATCTCTAGGTGGTGAATAGTGTTTGACCAGAAGACAAGTAATCCTTCTTCCTTTTTACCACAGCCTGTATGTTTTCCTCTTGTACTGTACCACTATCCAAGTTCATAACACGGATGTGCAACCTGACAGCCCTCAAACACAAGACCCACATTAAAAGAAGGAAGGAACAGCAGTGTTTAATAGCAAAATCTCTAGCCCAAATGAGCAGCAAAAAACAAAAGTTACTAGAAAACCTAAATGTGCACAATAGCAAACAAAAACAGAGATGCCTATAGAATTTTGAGGACAATACAATACCGCCAAATATATTTTAGATAATCACAAATTAGGTAAGGCGTAACATTTACAGACTAGAGCTCCTAACATCTACACCACTTCACACTCAATTACCACATTTCTAGATGTTTTAAACATAAATCAATCACCAAAGAAAATTTAAAATGTAAACATAAAACATAACCTTTTTACTAAGCAAGAAATCATCTAAGCAGGTACATGGTGTACAAATATCTTTGGGTACTTAATTGAAAGCCAAGAACATGTTTGCCATAGAAAACATTATAGATATCAATAAAATAACATACTCAAATGTGTGTGTGCGTGTGATTATTTATTTTCTTACCTTGATAACTCACACTGTTTACTGAGAAATAGATCCAGTTATTTTGCTACACTTCCAACTGAATTTCCAGGAAAGTCATGTGTGTTCCATTGAAATAAATTGAGTGCAATGTTACAGTGAAAAGTGAAGCTGCATATTTTTCATACAGCTGTGCTCAAAATTCCCAAGACACTCATTAGCATAGCATAGCAGTAAAGCCTCATCATTTGTCCTCGGTATGCATTGAATTGTATTGTAATTGCATTTATATAACGCTTACTACCCCTGACGAGGCGTCAAAGAGCTTTTTCGGTGGGTAGCACGCTTCTCCGGGACCCATGGAGGATTAGTGTTGAATTAGTATAGTGAAACATGCAATTACATTTTAAGTGGTGGATAGGTTAGTCAGGTATTTGGATATGGAATGATAGCAGAAGGATAGAGGAGGACAAAAGTTTCTATTAATTTATCGCTTGTTGACGCACGCTATTCCGGAAGCCTATAAAGGATTAGTGGTGAATTAATATGGTGAAATATGAGGTAATTTCAGTGGTGGATATTAGTCTGTTACTATGAGTGAGAAGGATAGCGGGGGGATAAAAGGGGAATAAAGATTAGCATTCATATAGCACTTGTTACCCCTGATGGGGGTTGAAGCGCTTTTCTGGCACGTCAGCCACTCCTGAACCCATAAAGTATTTGTGTTTAAAATTAGTATAGTATAAATATGAAGTAATTTGAGTAGTAGATATGTTATTCTGTTATTTGGGCAGTATATTAGTATAGTTGAATATGGAATTTGAGAAGTGAACTTGTTAGTCTGTTAATTTTGATTGAAAAGGATAGTGGATGGATTAAAGAGTGAAAGACTTTTAATTTGTTTTTACGTGTTTGCAGTAGGAAGAGAAATGAGAAAAAGGGCAGCATTTCTGGCCCTAGTCCCGACCAGTCTCGAACAGGCTCAAACAGGCAACTACGCTTGTCTTCTCCGCCCTTAGCCTCGATGCCCGGGCTAAGACGCACTAACCCTGGCCTTGTATAGCCCTTGTAATCAGGTGACCCCTTCTGCCAATGGGAACCTCCAGCCCTAACACTATCCAATCACAACACTAGCCCTAAAATCTAGAACCAATGGGAGACCAGGACCTTACTGCCAATCTTAGCCCTAGTCCAAGCACCCAATCAGTTCAAAAACCCTGATCTCTACGTCCAATAAAGGCCTTAGCCCTACCAGTAGTCCCAACCCAAGTCCAAGCAGCCAATGGTACAGGTAGCCCTAGTTCCTACTTCCTAACCCTAGCACTAGTCCCAACCCTACAATGATTGAATCACAGACCCAGAAACCAATCAGAACCCTCAAATACCCAACCAATGAGGACATAAAACTTTACCCCCCCTTCTGGCCAAAGAACTAAGTGCCAAGGCCCCAGTAAATACAGTTTAAACAGCTCACAGAAGCACCCTCTGATGTAGAATATCCCTATTGCTGGGGGGGGGGGCAAGGGGTCTGGCCTCACTGGCTTGTGAACACAAAATGGAGGCTGTTTTAACACACAGGTCTTAGCACAGGACAAAGTAGAAATTTGGAGGGAAAACAGATTTGTCACCAAGGAATGAGAGGGACAAACTACAGAGGTTGGACTGCAAATCCAACAATTCAACATGTTAAATGCAAGCAATCATGGGTAGGGAAAACCACAAGTTTAAAACACAAAACAGGTGATAAAATATGCCATCACAGGCAGGTCAAAACTGCAATTTTAAACTGTAACAACCACATGCAAAGACAGTAATCACAGAAAGGGAAAATCGTTTTTTAAACAATTTTGTTTTGGGAAGAGATAGCACTAGTCTGTCTCCTTACCACATAAGTGTGCATGGATTTGGAAAATACATAGGCCTTCAGAGGTATAACAATGCCTAAATTCTATTTAAGTTAAATATTAACATAATGGTTTTGATCCAAAACATAGGAGATATCACATCCATCTTATTCCAAGTGTATTTATAGTCTAAGGCACTTGTAATATGGCAGAAGTAGTATATGTCACATTTTGATTGAGTATCCCATCCATCATACTGAAAAAAGACCCTCAGACAAGCAATCTAATACATAAATTAACTTACCAGTAGTCAAGCTCACTAATAAATGTCAATGTTTAAAGAAATTACACTTCTCCTGAGCTAACACAACTTCAACCTCCTCCTTCCAAGTCTCCAAGGAAAGTGACCACTGCGCCTGAGATCTAGAACTCTCAGCCTCGGTGTCCTAGGCAGCACCAATGGAGCCATTATGACACTATCAGCAACCATCTGCTTGTTATGTTTCCATTTTTGCTACCTGTCAATGCTGATGATGTCACAGAAACAGAATCTGCAGAGGGTGGAAGATGAGTTGAGAATCCGGGTGTGAGGAAAATTCCAACAAACAACTGAAGCAGGATTTCCATTAAAGAAAATGCAGAAAATGCCACAGTTCTTTAAGAAGGGAATGCCCACAAGCTTTCCAATCTACTTTAGCTTTATTTCTGTGGCACAGTGTCACAGAACTCACGTCTGGACATACAGTGTGTCACGAGCTATACCTGTCTGATGAGCCCCACTAGTGTGAAACCAGTCTTGGGTTAAGACTGATTTGATTTTGACTGGGCCCAAACTGAGGTGGCATGGTATGGAAAATAACGATGGATCAGGATGAGATTAATTCACGCATTACATCCATCAC
This sequence comes from Lissotriton vulgaris, assembly GCF_964263255.1. Classification (NCBI taxonomy): domain Eukaryota; kingdom Metazoa; phylum Chordata; class Amphibia; order Caudata; family Salamandridae; genus Lissotriton; species Lissotriton vulgaris. Next base: position 348,488 of record NW_028250002.1, read on the forward strand.
TTTTCTGTACACTTTAACCTTTTCACTGCTAGGCTTCACCCCCTCCCCCCCATGCTAAGCCTTTATTTTGGGCTATTTGGGGTAGGTTGCTCTTAGACCTCTTTAACATTTTGTCCACACAAGGTATCCATTTCAAATTTGCATATTTTTCTTCCAACATCAGTATGAATTTCAAAAAATCTACACTGATGGGTCTGCCTCAACGGCCGCCTTTGTTAAAGATCAGATGCTGGATGGCAAGTTCCGTCCTCATTGCACCAAAAAAACTACCTCTAGGTAATAGCACGGCTTGGTTGGCAGCTTTTAAAGCCCTGATACTTGCACCTTTAAACACGGATCGAGAATTCCCCACACTCGTTGTGTGTGATTCTTTTTACTGTGTGCAATGATATAATAAATATTTACACCATTGGGAACAAAATGGGTTTAAAGATGAAACAAGGTGGCACAATTAAAGTACAAAATTATGGGAACAGGTAGTGGAGTTGAGAAACGACCTACCAAAAACTCACGCGATTAACACGCTGAGTCATTAACGTGATGGCGTGCATGTTGAAGGGAATTCAGTGGCTGTTGAAGCCACAAAGGGGGGCTGTTCACACAGCTTTCATAGCTGCGCACACTCGTCCAACAACGAGAATCGACGGTTAGAATATGGTGGCTGTAATTGCTTCACGCAAAAGCAGCACAGCAGTGCCTAAGAAATTTCCACTCAAATACTCCTACAAGTTAGATGCAAACAACATTCCATATGCTCAGATTCCTTGAGTGGGGGACAGAGTATTTTCCAAATATGGATAGTAGGCAGGAATTAATCATTTAAAGCACACAATGGCATGGGCTCCTCGCATAGAGGGGTAATAGCTACTATTTCTTCATTACAACAGTGCTATTGGTGGCCTGGGATCAGAAGTCAGACCATTGGCTTTGTCTTGAACTGCAACATCAGCAAACGAATTCCAGGCTACACCATCACAAGACCCGCTCAGGTCCCATTGCTAGACAGCCTCAGACTGTCCACTTGATCGTGTCGTGTAAAGGACCACTGCGGCACCTCACATTTTGAGGTGGCTTTAAAATATATCTTAGTGGCAGTGGGTCCTTGCTCAAGTTTCCCATAAGTATGGCCTTAATACTTGGCTGACGCTCAAAACTGTTATAGAAAGATTTGCGAGTCCACAACAGGAGATACGCAATCAACGTTACACCCTGACTGTGGCCCCACATTTGGCTCTCGAGCCTACTGAGAGGCCATGGAAGGGATGGACGAAGTATTGCGGTACTCCTCTCCAACGCCATCCTGGGGGAATTAAGGTAGAGGAGAGGAAGGACTGGGGCATAGAGCAATCATTACCAGCGAGGGTATTAGGCGGGGTATTAGTGGGGTCAAACACTTATATGGATTCAGGGGGAAATACACACTCAGCCAAGAAGCTCTCTAGGAGGTGTCACCCCATTTACAATTATGGGAACCTGATCGTACATGTGAAGGCACAGTGGCGGATGAAAACCATTCTGTATCTGTGATCATTTGGCTGTTTTACAGGAACTAAAGGAAACAAAGAAACAAACAAAGATTCTGTCAAAGTGAAACAGGCCGCCACTGGGAAGTCGAGGTAATCACGGCAAGTCCTGGCTGAATCCAAAAGTCATGGATCTGGGCAGAGAGAGAAAAAGATCGCGGACACAAAGGAATTTGAGCCCTCATACAGAAATACGTGTGCCACTCCTTAAAGTGAAAGGAACAAGAACTGGACTTTTGCCGCATACTGCTGTGATAAAAAAACAGATTCATTTCAAAGAATCAACCAAAATCGATGTTGCCAATACTGAGCAGTAGGCCTCGTGAATTCCACAATAGTAGACGTCCCTCTCAATACTATTCCAGAAATTCAAACTGAAAGGCTCATCAGGTTTGAGCAATCAAATCCATGGAGTGGGGAACTATGCAACAATGCAATGGAACCAGTTCTCCTTGAACCAACCTTTCAAATTAAAAATAAAAATCAAGACTACACTCAAGGTGCAATTTGGCCAAAAACAAATGTGTACACCAACGTTTTTTCAACAAAAGCATCTATTAATAAAAGCTTCTACGTTTTCTCAACAAAAACATCAAATAAAAAAGGCTTCAATATTTTTCAACAGAAGCATCAATTAATAAAAGCTTCAACGTTTTTCTACAAAAATACATAAATGCTTCAATGTTTTTCAACAAAAACATCAAATAATAAATGTTTCAACGTTTTTCAACCTTGAGATTCTTTCTCGTTGTAGCGTACACCGGCTGTCCGTGTCGCCGTGCTCAAAATACTGCAGATAGGACGTGTTATTCAAGCCACACCTGCCCTCCTCTTGCCTTATCCAAGTGGACTGTCTGTTGTTATATATAAAGGATAATTCCTTGTACTGGGGTTTGAGAGTGATTCCTGCCCCTACCCCCCACCTTTGTGTGGGCGGTTATGTCTGCTGGCTGCCGGCATCTGCCCTTGACGTCACGAGGACTTGATGAATAGAGTACCCATTGTCCTGATGAAGCCTACATCATCTGGCTGAAACGCGACCGCGACTGCGTCGACACCTTTTATTTCAATTGGAGTCCCTTGGTACCAACAAATAATTTGTTTGATTTATGTCTTGGCACCAACACAAATACAGTCTGGGTTGATTTAGTAACCCCCAGGTGCTTTTCTTTTGGGACTACCATTGTTTTGTGCTCTCATTATAAATTGAGTTGAGGCACTGATCCGAATTAGGATATATATATATATTTTGTTTATATATATCTTGTGTTTGGGGTAAATAGGTATTTGATATTGTAAATGTGATGTATATTTGTATATATGTATATGTGATATTTTGTAGATAGATTGTCGGTTATTGTGCTTCCCTTGATGCCAGCTCATATGTGTTGATGAATTTATATATGTAAATATTTCATGTTTAATTTCTGTTTCACAAGAGAATTAATTGTTTCTTGTTCGAGAATTAAATTTGGATCAATCCCTTCGGTACCCTTTGTTGCTACTTTTTCATCCTAGGATGTCCCCTGCTCAGGTATGGGAGGGTTAAGTGGGCAGAACCCCTGACCATTTTTTTGCTAGTCTTCAACGTTTTTCAACAACAGCATCAAATAATAAAAGCTTCAAAGTTTTTCAACAAAAGCATCGAATAATAAAAGCTTCCAAGTTTTTCAACAAAAACATCAAATAATAACTTCAACATCTGAACGTTTTTTCAGCAAAGACACCAACTATTAACTTCAACATTTCAAGGTTTTCAACAAAAACAGCAGAAATAACTTCAACTAAATACGATGCAATTTCAACAACTGAACTTACAGCTACTGGCTATTTCATTAACTGTGATACGTTTTCCATGGCTCCACGTGAACAGGAAGCGACAGCCAGCCCAAAAACAAACAACAAACATGCAAGTACAAACTTTTGAACCTTTTCCTTTCCAAAAGATACAGACCTGGCTTCACCATGAGTAGAACTATGGGGTATCTCTGGGTTCATATTTTTCTGTTCTGGCTTTGCTTAGAGCTAGCTTTTAGTATGACTATTAGTAGACACTTTCTACAACACAGGATCAACATAAAACTGAAGCCACGTCCATTTTCAATTCAAATGCAAAAGACCTTTTGTTACCAGATCACATAGGGTAGCCTGGCCTAGGGTAAGACAGTCAGTTCCTAGAAGCACAAGTGTAAAGGTTGCGCACCACCCTTTAATAACTTAATGCACTTCCACACAAAAACGACACTACACCAATGTTTTGGAAAAATATGGACTGGTTTATAAAAATATATTAGATTCACTTTTGTCTTTCTCACACTATCATTTCTCCTTATCCTCCTCTTATTTTACACAGTTGGAATCACATTACAAAGACATGTTTTTACTTCCTCCATCAACTTACATATGAACTCCACACTTCTTTACCCACCGGAATATTAGCAGTAATACATAGCAAATACTGAGTGAGCAGTAGATTAAGCAAGTTAAGCTATTCCATTCCCTAAGAAATCCTAGGCATTCTAAACAAGCAGTTGCACAGTGTTAACAGAAATTTTCCTCAGTTGATGCCTTCAGTTCTGTAGCCTCCTAGCACTTCAACTTCTTACAGAGAGTTTCTCTGACACGCAAACCCGATTGGAATTTCTGTCACAGGTAACCCACATCCAGGTGTCAGTATCCCAGTTAGACTGAAGAGCCACACCCTATCTCTGCCTCATTATAGTCCTGCAACAGAACTCCTCTAGGTGCCAGAAACGATCTCCTGCACCTTTTATCAGTGTTTCTAGTTAGTGGCTAGGCGAATTGAAAGAAAACCTAGGCACCCAACAGTTCCCACTTCCCTCCTTACTTGGGACGGCTGTTAGAGCCTTTCTCAGTTCACAGCTCCAGCCCCAGGGTTCAGCTCTCTTCGGGGGCCTCCTCCGGTCCCCAACAGCGCTTACTTCGGGGCCAGGTGAAAGTCTGCACACGCGTCAGCCCTGAGGAGAGGTCGCGCTAGGTCTGTCCCCAGCGCTTGGCTCCGATCCTGTCTCCGGCGGCCTCTGACGATCCTCTCACCGCGGCTCTACGGCGCAGGTGCGGGAGAGTAGCGGCCCTGAAACGGAGGCGGCTCCACTCGACGGCACTGGGAGTGGCTCACCTCTGGGCCTGCTCGGTCCTAGGCCCCTCCTGACAGGAAAGTGGTCACCACCGAGAGTATGCGCAGAATCGCGCTGCCCCAGGCTCGATCAGCCCTATGCTCCTCTCCACTTTACCTTCACGGCAGCGCCAGTGATTCCCCGCCTGGCCCGTCCTCAATGGATTCAGGACTATTGGACCACCCACCAAAGCCCCGACTCTCCTTACTTCGGGCTCCACAGGTGGGGGGTAAACTCCTGCTGCACTTCCTGATGCAGGTGAGAGGTCCCGATTTTACATAGGCAGCCAATGGCACCACCGTCACAGAGGAGGGGTGGGTCAGAGGTAAAGTCTCACGCTTTTGGGCCCCAGTCCTATATCTCCTGCAAGGATCAATCTAGCTCTTCATACTGGACAAAGGAAAGAGGGGGGGGGGGGTGCTTCTCACTTCTCGCCCTCCTCAGCTGGGATCCCCTAAGTTTCACCGCTAGCTGGGGGTCAATCCCTACACCCAATTTGAGGTGTCTCCCTGTCCAGGGTCAGCAGGTCGGGACTAACTGGGTCAGGTCTACAGGAATGGGGGTGGTGATCCCTGTAAGGGGGCAACCCTTGAAAAGTAGTCCACCCTATGAAGGCCCTACCCCTTCCAGACCCTTAGCCTATACTCGAGCTGCTCCTCACTGACAAGACAAAATGGTCGCCCCACAGGTGTTCTATTTATACCCTTAGCTCCCAAGGTCCAGAACTAGCCAGAAGGTTCTGGATGCTTCCTATTCTATCCTATGGGCCCAGTCCCTGAGTTGGCAGTTGTGGCAGTTACTAGCCACCATTTTACTTGGCCCAACCTTTCTAGTCAGAAAAGGGTACCTAGGCCTCAGGAAAAAAAACTATGAGGGCGAAAGAGCACCTATCCCCCAGGACAACACCATAAAAGTTCAGTGGACACAAAAAGATAAAAAGCGTATGAGGGGCGAAAAAGGGGACAAAATAATAATTAATAGGAGGGGCTACGCAAAAGGCCAGACAGGTCTAACACGCGTCCCCCCCAGCTGAAAGTGGGGAGAGCTACCCAACCCCTTGGGAGTCCTCATCACTAAGGCGGAAATACCTAGAGAGACCGTCTTTATTGGCGTGGTCCACTCCAGGCCGATGTTCCACCCGGAAGTCCATTCCCTGTAGGGAGATGGATCATCTCAACAACTTGGGATTTTCCCCCTTCATTTGCATTAGCCAACGAAGGGGTCGGTGGTCAGTCTGAACCAGGAAGTGCGAGCCAAACAGGTATGGCCGCAACTTCTTCAGAGCCCACACCACCGCAAAAGCTTCCCTCTCAATTGCACTCCACTTCTGTTCCCGGGGAAGCAGTCTCCTGGACAGGAAGACTAAAGGCTGATCCAGACCCTCTTCATTGAGTTGCGATAACACTGCCCCAATGCCATGTTCTGATGCGTCTGTCTGGACAATGAACTCCTTAGAGAAGTCTGGGGCCCTCAGGACCGGTGCCGCACACATTGCCTGCTTCAATTTTTCAAAGGCTTGCTGACAAGCCTCTGTCCAAACTACCCGTTGAGGTTGTTTCTTGGATGTGAGCTCTGTGAGGGGCGCTACAATAGTGCCATACCCCTTCACAAAGCGACTGTAGTAACCTGTGAGGCCCAGGAAGGCTTGGACCTCAGTCTGGGTCTTGGGGGGTTCCCAGGCCATGATTGCCTCAATCTTTGCCTGGAGGAGCTGCACTGTTCCCCTACCCACCAAGTGGCCTATGTACACAACCGACCCCTGCCCAATCTGACATTTGCTGGCCTTGATTGTCAAGCCAGCTTGTTTCAGGGCCTGGAGAACTGCTTGCAAATGTTGCAAATGGTCCTCCCAACTGCTGCTGAAGACAGCAATGTCATTTAGGTAAGCAGCGGAGAAACCCTCCATTCCGGAGAGGACCTGATTCACCAGCCGCTGAAAAGTGGCAGGGGCATTCTTGAGCCCAAAGGGCATCACACAGAATTGGAAGTGTCCTTCAGGCATGGAGAAGGCTGACCTTTCCTTTGCTCCATCTGTCAGGGAGATCTGCCAGCACCCTGAAGTGAGGTCAAAGGTACTCAAGTATTGGGCAGCTCCCTGCCGGTCAATTAATTCATCCGCCCTAGGGATCGGATGAGCATCAGTTTTGGTAACTGAGTTCAGTCCCCGGTAATCCACACAGAACCTCAGTTCTAGAGTGGTGCCTGGTGGAGCTGCTTTTGGCACTAGAACCACCGGACTGGACCAGGGGCTACTGGAAGGTTCTGTAACTCGTAGCTCCAGCTGCTTGGTAACCTCACCATTGAAGCTAGCCTTCACCTTGTCTGACAGCCGGTAGGTCTTTGACTTCACTGGTGGGCTGTCTCCTGTATCCACATCATGGGTGCACAGGTGGGTCCTTCCCGGGACAAGGGAGAACAACGCAGAGTACTGCTCCAGGATCTGGCGGCAGTCCTCTCGCTGTTCAGGAGTTAGGGATGGGGAGAGAATCACTCCCTCCACCGACCCATCCTTTTCCTGAGACGAAAACAAGTCTGGGAGAGGTTCGCTTTCCGCTTCCTCTCCTCCATCAGTCACCATCATCAAGATGACCTCGGGCCTCTCATGGTGGGGTTTGAGGCGGTTAGCATGTAGCACCCGTAGGGGCTGTCGAGGGGTCTTAAGGTCCACCAGGTATGTAGCCTTACCCTTCTTCTCTAACACCTCAAAGGGGCCTGTCCAGCGATCCTGGAGAGCACTTAGCTCTCCAGGCTCCATCACCCACACTTTCTGGCCAGGCTCCAACTCCACCGGGTGAGCGTTGTGGTCATACCACTCCTTCATTACTGCCTGGCTGGCCTCCAAGTTGTCAGAAGCTTGCTTCCACAACTTCGCCATTTGGCTCCTGGGGAGGCTTCCTGGGAGACTTTTCCCATCCATCCTTCACCAGGCTGAGAGGACCGCGTACAGGGTGTCCAAACAGAAGCTCAAAGGGGCTGAAGCCCACTCCCTTCTGTGGCACTTCCCTGTAGGAGAATAGCAAACAGGGTAGGAGGATGTCCCATTTCCTCCGCAGGCTTTCAGGCAGACTTCTGATCATGCCCTTCAAGGTCTTGTTGAACCTTTCTACCAGTCCATTTGACTGGAGGTGATAAGGAGTGGTGAACCGGTAGGTCACTCCACACTCCTTCCACATTGCCCGCATGTATGCTGACATGAAGTTGGTCCCCCTGTCGTACACAACTTCTTTGGGGAAACCCACCCGGGTGAAGATCCCCATCAGGGCCCTAGCCACTACAGGTGCAGTAACAGTCCTCAGAGGAATGGCCTCTGGGTACCGTGTGGCGTGATCCACCAGTACCAGGATAAACCTGTGAACAGCCGTTGTTGGTGGATCCAATGGCCCCACAATGTCGATGCCCACCCTTTAAAAGGGGGTGCTAACGACAGGAAGTGGTTCCAGGGGAGCTTTCAGCTTCACCCCTGTTTTCCCACTGGCTTGGCAGGATACACACGTCCGACAGTAGGTATCAGACGCCACTTTCATCTGAGGCCAGTAAAAGTGGGGGACAAGCCGAGCAAAGGTCTTGTCCTGACCTAAGTGTCCTGCCAAGGGTATTTCATGAGCCAATTCCAACAGAAAGGCTCTGTACCATTGCGGGACTACCAAGGCCCTTGATGAACCAGGTAAGGGTACCTTGGGTTCACTGTAGAGGAGTACGTCCTCCCAGTAAATGTGGTAGTGTCCCGCAATGTTCCCTGCTGCCTGGGCTTCGGCCTGTCGCCTCAGTCCCTCAAGGGTAGGGCACTCCTTCTGGCCCTTACAGAACTCCTCCCTGGTAGGCCCTCCCTCCACATGCCACTCAGCAGGGATGGGTAGGTCCTCCAGGGAGACTACTTCCCCCTCCACGGACTCCTGGTCCACCATCGCAGGTGTCCGATCTGTCACATGGGGTGTGGAAGCTGAAGCAGGCTTCTCCTGTCTTCGGGTCTGTCCCTTTTTGGCAGCGGGTTGGGCCATTGTTCCAGGCTCCAACCCAGGCAAACTCCCTCTCCGGGCAGTCGCAGACCTTGTGTACCCAGCATCTCTGAATGCGTCCGGTATTCCTCCTCTCTCCAAGCATTGTGCTCCATGTCATTCCCCAGCAGGCAATCGACTGGCACGGCAGGGCTTACGGCAACTCAAAGTGAACCTGCAACCCCTTCCCACTCAAAGGGAACCTCGGCCACAGGGTAGTGGCCCATTCTGCCGTCAGCCATCGCGGCGGGGTGGAGTACATTGGGAATCACCTGCTCTGGAGACACCAGTTGACTCCTCACATTAGTCATACTGGCTCCTGTATCTCTCAGAGCCTCCCCTCTCTGGCCATTGATGGTGATCCACTGCCCATACTTGGTAGTTTTTGGGGGCACCTGGATCTTAGGAACCATCTCCCGATCTCCCAGGGACACTAAGGTGACACCCGCCCACTCACCCCCCTTATCTAAGGGCAACTCCTACCCGAGCGCTACACTAGCTACTCCCGGGGCTTTTCCTCCGGTGGGAGGGGGTGGTCTCTTTGGGCATTTGACATCTCCCTTATAATGTCCAACACCACCACACTCAAAGCAGTGGACAACCCTTGGCTGCTGGCTTTGGCCAGGATGAGGGTTTCTGGGCGGGTTAGCCTTAGGGGTGAAACCTGTTCCTTTTCCCTGGAAACTGTTTTGGGGACCTTTAGAGAACTCCCGCTTTTTATCTCCCCCCTCCTTCTTCTGACGGGCGCCCTGTCCGGCCCTTTGGGAAACCCCTCCAGTCCCCTTTGAGGACACCCGGGTACTTGCCCAGATGTCCGCCTCCTCTGCAAGCTTCGGGGGGTTGGTCAGCTTGCTGTCCACCAGGTGTTGGCGCAGCTCGGGAAAACATTTCTCGAGTAGATACTCTTTAAGAAAAAGGTCATATAACCCCTCATAGTCCTTCACCTCGCTGCCCTGAATCCAGCCCTCCAATGCCTTCCTCGCATAGTCCAGAAAATCCACCCAGTTCTGGGTGCTTAACTTGTGGCTCCCCCTGAACTTTTGGCGATACTTTTCCGGGGTTAGCCCAAACTTTTTGATTAATGCTAACTTCATGGTGGGGTAGTTGGTCTGCTCATCCTGTTCCAAGGCTAACAAGGTGTCCCGACCAGTAGGAGGCATATATTTGTACAACCCACCCCCCCAGTGTTTCTCCTGGATCCCATGGGCTCTTAAGAAGACCTCATAGGCAGCCAACCATTTGGCTATATCGTCCCCCTGACTATAGCTGGCAACTATGTCTTTAGGCAGGTAGGGTCTGGACTCCCTAGTTGGTTTTCTGGTTTCGTTGCCACCATTTGGAGTAGGGGAGGGTCCTAATTGCAGGGCCTGGAGTTCTAGCTCTTTTAATTTAAACTCATGAGCCATCCTCCGTTCTTCCCTCTCCTGTTCTAACCTGGCTAACTCCCACTTCAGTTGCCTTTTCTCCCTCTTGTCTGTGAGTTCCGCTTCGGTCAAGCTTCCTCCGGGGACACTACTGCCCCTCTTTGAGTAGGTCATTGGTCCTGGAAGTAGGTTTCCCATCCCGGGATGGAACATTCCCTCTACTCCTATGACTGTGTCCCGGTCCGTCCCCTCTTCCTCCTCCTTCCCTTCTCCATGTGCTTCCACCCAAGCCCTCAAACTGGTCTGGAGTTCCCCCTTCTTGGCCCCACGCTTAAAGAACACTCCCATCTGTTGACAAAAGTCCTTAAGCTGGGCTACAGAATAAGTGTCCAGTTCTTCCAGAGCAAATCCCATTTTGCTAAAGAGCTATGTAGGGACAAGCACACAAAAAGAATAGATTCACAAGGGGCAATCTGAAGCTACCTCCACCCACCACCAGGAATGAATTTGGAAAAAGCAAAAGTACAAATTAGGAAGTCCGCCAGGAGAAAACTCCTGGTGTAGGTCAGTGGATTACACTTAGTTACTGCAGAGTAGTCGCAACCACAGTTCTGATCCCACCGCTAGACACCAATATGTTGGACCTTTTGTTACCAGATCACATAGGGTAGCCTGGCCTAGGGTAAGACAGTCAGTTCCTAGAAGCACAAGTGTAAAGGTTGCGCACCACCCTGTAATAACTTAATGCACTTCCACACAAAAACGACACTACACCAATGTTTTGGAAAAATATGGACTGGTTTATAAAAATATATTAGATTCACTTTTGTCTTTCTCACACTATCATTTCTCCTTATCCTCCTCATATTTTACACAGTTGGAATCACATTACAAAGACATGTTTTTACTTCCTCCATCAACTTACATATGAACTCCACACTTCTTTACCCACCGGAATATTAGCAGTAATACATAGCAAATACTGAGTGAGCAGTAGATTAAGCAAGTTAAGCTATTCCATTCCCTAAGAAATCCTAGGCATTCTAAACAGGCAGTTGCACAGTGTTAACAGAAATTTTCCTCAGTTGATCCCTTCAGTTCTGTAGCCTCCTAGCACTTCAACTTCTTACAGAGAGTTTCTCTGACACGCAACCCCGATTGGAATTTCTGTCACAGGTAACCCACATCCAGGTGTCAGTATCCCAGTTAGACTGAAGAGCCACACCCTATCTCTGCCTCATTAAAGTCCTGCAACAGAACTCCTCTAGGTGCCAGAAACGATCTCCTGCACCTTTTATCGGTGTTTCTAGTCAGTAGCTAAGCGAATTGAAGGAAAACCTAGGCACCCAACAGTTCCCACTTCCCTCCTTACTTGGGACGGCTGTTAGAGCCTTTCTCAGTTCACAGCTCCAGCCCCAGGGTTCAGCTCTCTTCGGGGGCCTCCTCCGGTCCCCAACAGCGCTTACCTCGGGGCCTGGTGAAAGTCTGCACACGCGTCAGCCCTTCAGAGAGGTCGCGCTAGGTCTGTCCCCAGCGCTTGGCTCCGATCCCGCCTCCGGCCGTCTCTGACGATCCTCTCACCGCGGCGCTACGGCGCAGGCGCGGGAGAGTAGCGGCACTGAAACGGAGGCGGCTCCACTTGACGGCACTGGTAGTGGCTCACCTCTGGGCCTGCTCGGTCCTAGGCCCCTCCTGACAGGAAAGTGGTCACCGCCGAGAGTATGCGCAGAAGCGCGCTGCCCCAGGCTCGATCAGCCCTATGCTCCTCTCCACTTCACCTTCACGGCAGTGCCAGTGATTCTCCACCTGGCCCGTCCTCAATGGATTTAGGACTATTGGACCACCCACCGAAGCCCCGACTCTCCTTACTTCGGGCTCCACAGGTGGGGGGGTAAACTCCTGCTGCACTTCCTGATGCAGGTGAGAGGTCCCGATTTTACATAGGCAGCCAATGGCACCACCGTCACAGAGGAGGGGTGGGTCAGAGGTAAAGTCTCACGCTTTTTGCCCCAGTCCTCTATCTCCTGCAAGGATCAATCTAGCTCTTCATACTGGACAAAGGGAAGGGGGGGGTGCTTCTCACTTCTTGCCCTCCTCAGCTGGGATCCCCTAAGCTTCACCGCTAGCTGGGGGTCAATCCCTACACCCAATTTGAGGTGTCTCCCTGTCCAGGGTCAGCAGGTCGGGACTAACTGGGTCAGGTCTACAGGAGTGGGGGTGGTGATCCCTGTAAGGGGGCAACCCTTGAAAAGTAGTCCACCCTATGAAGGCCCTACCCCTTCCAGACCCTTAGCCTATACTCCAGCTGCTCCTCACTGACAAGACAAAATGGTCGCCCTACAGGTGTTCTATTTATACCCTTAGCTCCCAAGGTCCAGAACTAGCCAGAAGGTTCTGGATGCTTCCTATTCTATCCTATGGGCCCAGTCCCTGAGTTGGCAGTTGTGGCAGTTACTAGCCACCATTTTACATGGCCCAACCTTTCTAGTCAGAAAAGGGTACCTAGGCCTCAGGAAAAAAAACTATGAGGGCGAAAGAGCACCTATCCCCCAGGACAACACCATAAAAGTCCAGTGGACACAAAAAGATAAAAAGGGTATGAGGGGCGAAAAAGGGGACAAAATAATAATTAATAGGAGGGGCTACGCAAAAGGCCAGACAGGTCTAACACGCGTCCCCCCCAGCTGAAAGTGGGGAGCGCTACCCAACCCCTTGGGAGTCCTCATCACTAAGGCGGAAATACCACTCCAGGCCGATGTTCCACCCGGAAGTCCATTCCCTGTAGGGAGATGGACCATCTCAACAACTTGGGATTTTCCCCCTTCATTTGCATTAGCCAACGAAGGGGTTGGTGGTCAGTCTGAACCAGGAAGTGCGAGCCAAACAGTTATGGCCGCAACTTCTTCAGAGCCCACACCACCGCAAAAGTTTCCCTCTCAATTGCACTCCACTTCTGTTCCCGGGTGTAGGAAGGTGGATATCTGACTATGGTTACCCCCAAACTTTTTGCCTGGTGTTTAGCTGGTTTTTGACTTAGTTGGCCTGGGATCCTGCTATTCAGGGCCCCAGGCTGATTGCTCTCTCCTTAAAATGGACTCCATGTACCTTAGGTGCATAACACAATTGGAATTGGTTCACCTTATAGGCCCCTGTAACAGTGTACCATAGGTACCCAGGGCATAGGTGTAGCCAAGGCCTGCCAGGGGCTGCAGCATGTATTGTGCCACCCCTGGCCTGGCCTCCATATTTGACACAACTGGCTGATCACTCAGCTGGGGTAAGTTGGTGTAATCACCTCTTACTTAGGTACAGTATGCCTGTGCCTAACCCTAAACTGGACACATATGTTCCTATCAGCCACTCCTATGGAAGGCCTCATCAATCCTGGAGGCAGAGTGCTTGGAAATATGTGAGATGGTGCTCTAGCATGAGCTGAGCCTGTCTGCAGCTGTCGGGAACCACTCCCTAAGCTGTTCCGGGATATTGCCATACCATATACTCTTAAGTGCATTATAATCCTCGCGGTTATATGCTATCTTTGGTTTGGCTTTATCAAAACATGTCGAGTAAGGTGTCATACGAATTGGAATACTATCCCCTCGCCAATTCTGGCGACGGGGATAGCATTCCACCCTTCTAGAGGGACACGACATGTGTGTAGCCTTAACCCCGGTTAAAGTTAAACAGAGCCTCAGCTTCACAAAATGGACGCTGCCACCACAGACACAAGTCTGGCCTCCTGCTGCTGACCGAAACTCGGCAGATGGTGGCCTGGACAAAGGGTTTCCTGCCTTGGGAGGTGCGAGCACCACCCCAGACAGGATTTTGTGTATTAGGTAGGACAGGGCTGAAAAGAATCAGACATGCCCGGGGCACACAAGGTGTCCCCGTGCATAGGCCAGTCCAAACCGGTTCTGGGGCCTTCCAGCCCCAGTCCTGGCGCGGAGCTGGACAAAGGAAAGGGGGTGTAACCGCCCCCCTTCCTGGTTCCTCCCAGAGGAGGGACCTAGTAGGTGATCCACCCCCAGTTTGGGAATAAGAGGGGGAGCAGTGCCATTGCACAGCAGATCATCCCGAAATCAACTTTAAACAAGAAGAAGACTGGACTTCGACATTCTGCTGCACAGAAGACTGAAGAAGAATCTCCCTTGTGGCCAAGGAGTGACCACCCTGTGAACACAGGTACCAACCAGCAACTCGACGTCTGCTTTGCCCCCGCCTCCCGCCGGAGACCGAGCCCAGAGCCCGACAAGAACCAGACTCCCAGACCTCTCCGAGCCCGATCCACAGTCCCTGCGAAGAAGGGACCCGTGGAGGCACCGAGTGACGTGGGACCGGACCTCTTGGAAGACACTCGACAAGCTGACTGCGCAGCTTCTGAGGTATCCTCGACGTTGTGCTTTGGGGATTGAGAACCCCCACCACCGAGCAGCCCTTGCACCGAAGATCAGCCCTCCAGCATCTCCACGATCTGCGTGGGGCCCTTTTGCATTGTGCCACTCGACGCGCCATCCCGGCCACTAGCCACGCGGCCAGCGGCCATCTTGGCGACGAACCCGAAGATTTAAACAGCAGGTCTGGTTGCTCCAGACCTACCCAAGCTCCTGTGAAAAGGAGCACTCGCTCTGACCTTGCTGGTCCGAGTGAACAGCATCTTTCAACTTCTGCGTGGCTTGCATTTGCCAAGGCCTGTTTGCTCCGATCAGGTCGCCGACACCGCCAACAGCGAGAAGCCTACGTGGGACAGCTCGTGACCGACTCCTGGACGTCCTCGACCCCGGGTATCCACGTGGCTGCAGAAAGAAGCTACCCGACAACGCCTGTTTGCACCCGACATCGCCTGGTTCCAATCTGGTTCCACGGTAGTCACTGGCTAGTGACTTTGAACACTGTCCCCTCTGCTTTCAGGTCTTCACATCTTCCGATCCACCCTTGGATCCACCGGAACTCTTCTCATCGAGCCGCCTGCAGCATCTTCAGCTCCAAGCACCATCGACCAGCGTGACGAAACCCGACACATCTTCGACCCTGTGCACCCGCTTCCTGTGGGTGAGGTAACTCAGCTCCGCCGGTGCTCCTGCACTGGTACACATCCCAAGGGCCTGTGTTTTAAGTTTCAGCTCCGTAGGTCACTCGGAAGGTTCCTAACTTTCTAACTTTGTGCTTTTTACGCACCATAGACTTTGTATTGAGAAGTGCGTGCACTTTGAACACTGCACCCGAGTCCCGTGGGCCTTTCCCGACTTAGTTAACTCCAGTCTCGAATAGCTCCAGCGATTCCCAAGGCCCTAGGCCTCTTCACTTTCCTCTAGGTATCTCTTATACCACTTTCTTAGTATATGGTTTAGGTGGCCCCTAGGGCTCATCCATATTGTGCAACTTTTGTGTATTTTAAACTGTCTTGTGATTTTACGCTTGTGCTTCTGTGCTCATAAAGAGTCCAGGGGATTTTAATAGTTAATAAATCAATATATATTTTCAATATATATCTGTGTGGTGTCCCTTTCATTTGGTATTCAAGGGGGTTGTGTATGGTATAACAGCTGGCTTCACATGCCTTTCAGAGTTTAGCCTAAGACTGCTTTGTCCACGTTACCACTAGGATAACTGGTCTACAAGGTTGAATTACAACCATCATCATAAGGGTTGCTTGGCATGGTACAAAGTGATCACTAGAATTAGTGAGCATTATATACCAGGCCAACTTCTCACATTGGTGAGCAGCGGATTGGGATCTGAGCTTGCTGTTGTTTTACCATTACAATCTTTGAGATTATCATTTGAAAGATCATACAGGTACCTGCTAGGTACATATAAAACAAGACTAGTATACTTAAGTTCTACTGAACTTAGTTGTTGTAGAGCAAAGGGAGTAGCACACCCTAGCTACAACTACTAGATAGGTTTAGTAGGTAAACACCAGTGTAGGTAGATTGCAACACATCCACCCACACTAGAGCAATGTCGGGAACAGAGGGGTCCAGTGGACTTACTCCTGTTGAGAGTGACCCTCCAAGGGCACCATCCCAATTTGCTATTTTTCCCTTTAAGGAATTAAGACAGCTTTGTGTCTTAAGGGGTCTGAAGACAGGGCCTTCCCCTACTACAGACCACCTAAGAGAGCTCTTGGATCAGTCTGAGGCTCTAAAGACCTCTAAAGCAAACCCCACAGGGAATGCTGAAGGAGGCCATCCTTCAGAGGATGACACTGTAGACCCCCCTGCCCCTATCATCCTGGTAGATGAGGAAGCCTCCACCACTGGAGCTCCTCAGGTAGATGTAGAGGAAGAGGAGGAAGAGGAGGAGGTGGAAAGCAGTGAGTCAGATGATGACAGAAATAGTCAGGTGCTGGTCAGTAGACTGAACCAGGCTAACTTAAGCTTACTTGGGAAGGAATCAGGTAACAACCCATTCAGACCCCCAGGTGGACTTAACCAGAAGCCCAGGAGGAGAAGGACTCACTCAGGTGACTCTGACAACTCCCATGCTTCTAGAGGCTCTCATGGTCACTCCAGAAGGGGGATGACTAGCCCTCAGAGAAGGGAACATGAGGCCAAATTGAGAGAATCTCAAATTAGAGAGGCTGAATTGAGAGTCCAGAGACAAGAGTTAGAAATTGCCCTGGCCCAAGAGAAACTTGCTAGAGCAAGACAGCCTAGAGAGAGTGGATTAGGATCCACTGGTGGCAGCAATATCCAGAAGGATAAAGACAGGTCCTTTGATACAAGAAACCTGAGTAAGATTGTGCCCCCCTACAAAGCTGGGGATGATATCCACAAATGGATGACTGCACTTGAGAGAGCCTGCATGGTACAGCAGATCCCTCAGGAGCAGTGGGCAGCAATCTTGTGGCTCTCCTTTGAAGGTAGAGGCAGAGACAGACTCCTCACAGTTAGTGATGAGGATTCTAGAAACTACATGGTCCTGAAGAGTGCTCTGATTGATGGGTTAGGCTTAACCACTGAACAGTACAGGTTAATGTTCAGAGATACCCAGAAGACACAGACTCAGGACTGGTCTGAATTTGTTGAGTGTGCCACTAAGGCTCTGGAGGGCTGGTTGCTGGGAAGTAAGGTTACTGACTATACAGGATTGTATAATTTAATTATGAGAGAGCAAATCTTAAGTAATTGTCAAAATCAGCTTCTACATCAGCACCTGGTTGACTCTGATCTGACCTCCCCACAAGAATTGGGTAGGAGGGCAGACAAATGGGTCAGAACCAGGATCAGGCCTAAGAACCAGGGTGGTGACCAAAAGAAAGAGACTACCAAGCCTCAAGAGAAGGGTGGGGATAAAAGTAAGGAAAAGACTTCCCCAGGGCCCCAAAACTCCAAGAATGGGGGTGGGTCCCAAGACACTTCTACATCCCAGAAAAAGCCTTATTGTCATACCTGTAAACAGGTGGGGCATTACAAAACAGATAGCTGTTGTCCCAAGAATTGCAATAAGGAGAATATACCTCCAGGTAAGGCTCCAACACCTCCTGTCACTGTTAGCAGTGGTCCCCCAGGCGGTGGGAGCACCCCCAAGAATTTGGGTGGGTTTACTTTTGGAGGACAGGTGGACTCTGGCCTATCCAGGTCCCCTAACTCAGATACTCTTGTCTATGAGACTGGCATGGGGTTTGCCAATTTCACAGCTTGCCCAAACACTTTGAGCAAGTATAGACAGGAGCCCCTCATCAATGGCTTGAAAGTTGAGGCCTTCAGAGACACAGGGGCTAGCATCACCATGGTGGCTGAATGTCTAGTCCCCTCAAGGCAACTTTTACCTGATGCCAAATATCAGGTGACAAACATTGATGGCATAGAATCCAATCATCCCATGGCAGTAGTCAATCTTAGCTGGGGAGGTGTCACTGGCCCAAAGAGAGTGGCAGTGTCAGCAAACTTGCCTGTAGATTGCCTACTGGGTAATGATTTGGAAATCTCAGCCTGGGCTGAGGTTGAACAGCAAACCCATTCTAGAATGATAAATCTCCATGGAAAGGTTAGTGGGGCTGTAATGGCTACAGCCCCAATTCAAGATGTCCTTCCTGAAAAGGTTGGGAGGGCTGAGCAAACCTCAGCCCCATCTTTAGATAACTTCCCTCCTGGAAAGAGTAGCAGGGCTGTACTAGTAACAGCCCATACCCAAACTGAGTCTCCTCCTGAAAAGGTTGGTGGGGCTGTGATGGCCACAGCCCAAACTCAAACCGATACCTGGGTAGTGAAGCCTGAAATGATGGATCACTCCACCCAAACAGAGAGCATGGAGGAGGAAGAGAAATCTCCCTCCCACCAGACTTTAGGAAAGGATCAGCCTCCTCAGGGAACTGATCTTACCCCTGATGAAGGAACTGTCCCAGAGGTTGTTAGGCCTGGCCTGACAGAGCCTCTGATGGCAGTGGACCCTTCTCAGGAGGGACCCAGTCTGGAGCAGGTAACCTGCCCCTCTCTACCTTGCCTTACTCAGCCCAGGGCTGCAGAGGACAAGAAGGACAGTGAGACCCAAAGGGCCCCCTGTCAAATAAAGCACCCCCATCAGCAGATTAGGGGCACCGAAACTAGTAGCCCTAGTGAGGTGCAAGCTTTAAAAACTCCTGAGGGATCCCCCTTAAAAGTAGTTAGGGACCTCCCCCAGATGGATATTGTTGGGCACAGCCAAACCTGGGACCCTAAGGGCCCAAACCTGACCTGTCCCTCCAGTAAGCCAAACAGAGGGACCCAGCCTCCAGCTTTAGGTAGCCAGAGGTTGACCCTGAGAGCACAGTGCAACTCAGTCAGAGAAAGAAAGGCACACATGGTGGAGAGTGATTGGAGGAAGCTGAGCCCTACAGAGGAAACTCACTTCAGTACTCCATCTCAACACCAGCCTTTGACTTTGCAAAGACACACCACAGGTAGAGATTCCCTATGGTGGAGACCCTCAGATACCCTTAGGGTGAGGGATTGCTTAGTGGACCATGGGACAGGGGGTTACCAAGCCAGAGCTGGTACTTCCTTATATGGCCACTTAGGCAATATAGGCTTACCTGGTCAAGGATAGCCTTATCTCCTTTCGTTTGGGGGGGGGGTTATGTAGGAAGGTGGATATCTGACTATGGTTACCCCCAAACTTTTTGCCTGGTGTTTAGCTGGTTTTTGACTTAGTTGGCCTGGGATCCTGCTATTCAGGGCCCCAGGCTGATTGCTCTCTCCTTAAAATGGACTCCATGTACCTTAGGTGCATAACACAATTGGAATTGGTTCACCTTATAGGCCCCTGTAACAGTGTACCATAGGTACCCAGGGCATAGGTGTAGCCAAGGCCTGCCAGGGGCTGCAGCATGTATTGTGCCACCCCTGGCCTGGCCTCCATATTTGACACAACTGGCTGATCACTCAGCTGGGGTAAGTTGGTGTAATCACCTCTTACTTAGGTACAGTATGCCTGTGCCTAACCCTAAACTGGACACATATGTTCCTATCAGCCACTCCTATGGAAGGCCTCATCAATCCTGGAGGCAGAGTGCTTGGAAATATGTGAGATGGTGCTCTAGCATGAGCTGAGCCTGTCTGCAGCTGTCGGGAACCACTCCCTAAGCTGTTCCGGGATATTGCCATACCATATACTCTTAAGTGCATTATAATCCTCGCGGTTATATGCTATCTTTGGTTTGGCTTTATCAAAACATGTCGAGTAAGGTGTCATACGAATTGGAATACTATCCCCTCGCCAATTCTGGCGACGGGGATAGCATTCCACCCTTTTAGAGGGACACGACATGTGTGTAGCCTTAACCCCGGTTAAAGTTAAACAGAGCCTCAGCTTCACAAAATGGACGCTGCCACCACAGACACAAGTCTGGCCTCCTGCTGCTGACCGAAACTCGGCAGATGGTGGCCTGGACAAAGGGTTTCCTGCCTTGGGAGGTGCGAGCACCACCCCAGACAGGATTTTGTGTATTAGGTAGGACAGGGCTGAAAAGAATCAGACATGCCCGGGGCACACAAGGTGTCCCCGTGCATAGGCCAGTCCAAACCGGTTCTGGGGCCTTCCAGCCCCAGTCCTGGCGCGGAGCTGGACAAAGGAAAGGGGGTGTAACCGCCCCCCTTCCTGGTTCCTCCCAGAGGAGGGACCTAGTAGGTGATCCACCCCCAGTTTGGGAATAAGAGGGGGAGCAGTGCCATTGCACAGCAGATCATCCCGAAATCGACTTTAAACAAGAAGAAGACTGGACTTCGACATTCTGCTGCACAGAAGACTGAAGAAGAATCTCCCTTGTGGCCAAGGAGTGACCACCCTGTGAACACAGGTACCAACCAGCAACTCGACGTCTGCTTTGCCGCCGCCTCCCGCCGGAGACCGAGCCCAGAGCCCGACAAGAACCAGACTCCCAGACCTCTCCGAGCCCGATCCACAGTCCCTGCGAAGAAGGGACCCGTGGAGGCACCGAGTGACGTGGGACCGGACCTCTTGGAAGACACTCGACAAGCTGACTGCGCAGCTTCTGAGGTATCCTCGACGTTGTGCTTTGGGGATTGAGAACCCCCACCACCGAGCAGCCCTTGCACCGAAGATCAGCCCTCCAGCATCTCCACGATCTGCGTGGGGCCCTTTTGCATTGTGCCACTTGACGCGCCATCCCGGCCACTAGCCACGCGGCCAGCGGCCATCTTGGCGACGAACCCGAAGATTTAAACAGCAGGTCTGGTTGCTCCAGACCTACCCAAGCTCCTGTGAAAAGGAGCACTCGCTCTGACCTTGCTGGTCCGAGTGAACAGCATCTTTCAACTTCTGCGTGGCTTGCATTTGCCAAGGCCTGTTTGCTCCGATCAGGTCGCCGACACCGCCAACAGCGAGAAGCCTACGTGGGACAGCTCGTGACCGACTCCTGGACGTCCTCGACCCCGGGTATCCACGTGGCTGCAGAAAGAAGCTACCCGACAACGCCTGTTTGCACCCGACATCGCCTGGTTCCAATCTGGTTCCACGGTAGTCACTGGCTAGTGACTTTGAACACTGTCCCCTCTGCTTTCAGGTCTTCACATCTTCCGATCCACCCTTGGATCCACCGGAACTCTTCTCATCGAGCCGCCTGCAGCATCTTCAGCTCCAAGCACCATCGACCAGCGTGACGAAACCCGACACATCTTCGACCCTGTGCACCCGCTTCCTGTGGGTGAGGTAACTCAGCTCCGCCGGTGCTCCTGCACTGGTACACATCCCAAGGGCCTGTGTTTTAAGTTTCAGCTCCGTAGGTCACTCGGAAGGTTCCTAACTTTCTAACTTTGTGCTTTTTACGCACCATAGACTTTGTATTGAGAAGTGCGTGCACTTTGAACACTGCACCCAAGTCCCGTGGGCCTTTCCCGACTTAGTTAACTCCAGTCTCGAATAGCTCCAGCGATTCCCAAGGCCCTAGGCCTCTTCACTTTCCTCTAGGTATCTCTTATACCACTTTCTTAGTATATGGTTTAGGTGGCCCCTAGGGCTCATCCATATTGTGCAACTTTTGTGTATTTTAAACTGTCTTGTGATTTTACGCTTGTGCTTCTGTGCTCATAAAGAGTCCAGGGGATTTTAATAGTTAATAAATCAATATATATTTTCAATATATATCTGTGTGGTGTCCCTTTCATTTGGTATTCAAGGGGGTTGTGTATGGTATAACAGCTGGCTTCACATGCCTTTCAGAGTTTAGCCTAAGACTGCTTTGTCCACGTTACCACTAGGATAACTGGTCTACAAGGTTGAATTACAACCATCATCATAAGGGTTGCTTGGCATGGTACAAAGTGATCACTAGAATTAGTGAGCATTATATACCAGGCCAACTTCTCACACCGGGGAAGCAGTCTCCTGGACAGGAAGACTACAGGCTGATCCAGACCCTCTTTATTGAGTTGCGATAACACTGCCCCAATGCCATGTTCTGATGCGTCTGTCTGGACAATAAACTCCTTAGAGAAGTCTGGGGCCCTCAGGACCGGTGCCGCACACCTTGCCTGCTTCAATTTTTCAAAGGCTTGCTGACAAGCCTCTGTCCAAACTACCCGTTGAGGTTGTTTCTTGGATGTGAGCTCTGTGAGGGGCGCTACAATAGAGCCATACCTCTTCACAAAGCGACTGTAGTAACCTGTGAGGCCCAGGAAGGCTCGGACCTCAGTCTGGGTCTTGGGGGGTTCCCAGGCCATGATTGCCTCAATCTTTGCCTGGAGGGGCTGCACTGTTCCCCTACCCACCAAGTGGCCTATGCACACAACCGACCCCTGCCCAATCTGACATTTGCTGGCCTTGATTGTCAAGCCAGCTTGTTTCAGGGCCTGGAGAACTGCTTGCAAATGTTGCAAATGGTCCTCCCAACTGCTGCTGAAGACAGCAATGTCATCTAGGTAAGCAGCGGAGAAACCCTCCATTCCGGAGAGGACCTGATTCACCAGCCGCTGAAAAGTGGCAGGGGCATTCTTGAGCCCAAAGGGCATCACACAGAATTGGAAGTGTCCTTCAGGCGTGGAGAAGGTTGACCTTTCCTTTGCTCCATCTGTCAGGGAGATCTGCCAGTACCCTGAAGTGAGGTCAAAGGTACTCAAGTATTGGGCAGCTCCCAGCCGGTCAATTAATTCATCCGCCCCAGGGATTGGATGAGCATCAGTTTTGGTAACTGAGTTCAGTCCCCGGTAATCCACACAGAACCTCAGTTCTGGAGTGGTGCCTGGTGGAGCTGCTTTTGGCACTAGAACCACCGGACTGGACCAGGGGCTACTGGAAGGTTCTATAACTCCTAGCTCCAGCATCTTGGTAACCTCACCATGGATGCTAGCCTTCACCTTGTCTGACAGCCGGTAGGTCTTTGACTTGACTGGTGGGCTGTCCCCTGTGTCCACATCATGGGTACACAGCTGGGTCCTACCCGGGACAAGGGAGAACAACGCAGAGTACTGCTCCAGGATCTGGCGGCAATCCTCTCGCTGTTCAGGAGTTAGGGATGGGGAGAGAATCACTCCCTCCACCGACCCATCCTTTTCCTGAGACGAAAACAAGTCTGGGAGAGGTTCGCTTTCCGCTTCCTCTCCTCCATCAGTCACCATCATCAAGATGACCTCGGGCCTCTCATGGTGGGGTTTGAGGCGGTTAGCATGTAGCACCCGTAGGGGCTGTCGAGGGGTCTTAAGGTCCACCAGGTATGTAGCCTTACCCTTCTTCTCTAACACCTCAAAGGGGCCTGTCCAAGGATCCTGGAGGGCACTTAGCTCTTCAGGCTCCATCACCCACACTTTCTGGCCAGGCTCCAACTCCACCGGGTGAGCGTTGTGGTCATACCACTCCTTCATTACTGCCTGGCTGGCCTCCAAGTTGTCAGAAGCTTGCTTCCACAACTTCGCCATTTGGCTCCTGAAGACCAGCATGTAGCTCACCACATCCTGGGGAGGTTTCCTGGGAGACTTTTCCCATCCATCCTTCACCAGGCTGAGAGGACCGCGTACAGGGTGCCCATACAGAAGCTCAAAGGGGCTGAAGCCCACTCCCTTCTGTGGCACTTCCCTGTACAAACAGGGTAGGAGGATGTCCCATTTCCTCTGCAGGCTTTCAGGCAGACTTCTGATCATGCCCTTCAAGGTCTTGTTGAACCTTTCTACCAGTGCATTTGACTGGGGGTGATAAGGAGTGGTGAACCGGTAGGTCACTCCACACTCCTTCCACATTGCCCTCATTTATGCTGACATGAAGTTGGTCCCTCTGTCGGACACAACTTCTTTGGGGAAACCCACCCGGGTGAAGATCCCCATCAGGGTCCTAGCCACTACAGGTGCAGTAACAGTCCTCAGAGGAATGGCCTCTGGGTACCGTGTGGTGTGATCCACCAGTACCAGGATAAACCTGTGAACAGCCGTTGTTGGTGGATCCAATGGCCCTACAATGTCGATGCCCACCCTTTCAAAGGGGGTGCTAACGACAGGAAGTGGTTCCAGGGGAGCTTTCAGCTTCACCCCTGTTTTCCCACCGGCTTGGCAGGATACACACGTCCGACAGTAGGTATCAGAAGCCACTTTCATCTGAGGCCAGTAAAAGTGGGGGACAAGCCGAGCAAAGGTCTTGTCCTGACCTAAGTGTCCTGCCAAGGGTATTTCATGAGCCAATTCCAACAGAAAGGCTCTGTACCGTTGCGGGACTACCAAGGCCCTTGATGAACCAGGTAAGGGTACCTTGGGTTCACTGTAGAGGAGTCCGTCCTCCCAGTAAATGTGGTAGTGTCCCGCAACGTTCCCTGCTGCCTGGGCTTCGGCCTGTCGCCTCAGTCCCTCAAGGGTAGGGCACTCCTTCTGGCCCTTACAGAACTCCTCCCTGGTAGGCCCTCCCTCCACATGCCACTCAGCAGGGATGGGTAGGTTCTCCAGGGAGACTACTTCCCCCTCCACGGACTCCTGGTCCACCACCGCAGGTGGCCGATCTGTCACATGGGGTGTCGAAGCCGAAGCAGGCCTCTCCTGTCTTTGGGTCTGTCCCTTTTTGGCAGCGGGTTGGGCCATTGTTCCAGGCTCCAACCCAGGCAAACTCCCTCTCCGGGCAGTCGTAGACCTTGTGTACCCAGCATCTCTGAATGCGTCCGGTATTCCTCCTCTCTCCAAGCATTGTGCTCCATGTCATTCCTCAGCAGGCAATCGACTGGCACGGCAGGGCTTACGGCAACTCGAAGTGAACCTGCAACCCCTTCCCACTCAAAGGGAACCTCGGCCACAGGGTAATGGCCCATTCTGCCGTCAGCCATCGCGGCGGGGTGGAGTACATTGGGAATCACCTGCTCTGGAGACACCAGTTGACTCCTCACCATAGTCATACTGGCTCCTGTATCTCTCAGAGCCTCCCCTCTCTGGCCATTGATGGTGATCCACTGCCCATACTTGGTAGTATTTGGGGGCACCTGGATCTTAGGAACCATCTCCCGATCTCCCAGGGACACTAAGGTGACACCCGCCCACTCACCCCCCTTATCTAAGGGCAACTCCTCCCCGAGCGCTACACTAGATACTCCCGGGGCTTTTCCTCCGGTGGGAGGGGGTGGTCTCTTTGGGCATTTGACATCTCCCTTATAATGTCCAACACCACCACACTCAAAGCAGTGGACAACCCTTGGCTGCTGGCTTTGGCCAGGATGAGGGTTTCTGGGCGGGTTAGCCTTAGGGGTGAAACCTGTTCCTTTTCCCTGGAAACTGTTTTGGGGACCTTTAGAGAACTCCCGCTTTTTATCTCCCCCCTCCTTCTTCTGACGGGCGCCCTGTCCAGCCCTTTGGGAATCCCCTCCAGTCCCCTTTGAGGACACCCGGGTACTTGCCCAGATGTCCGCCTCCTCTGCAAGCTTCCGGGGGTTGGTCAGCTTGCTGTCCACCAGGTGTTGGCGCAGCTCGGGAAAACATTTGTCGAGTAGATACTCTTTAAGAAAAAGGTCATATAACCCCTCATAGTCCTTCACCTCGCTGCCCTGAACACAGCCCTCCAATGCCTTCCTCGCATAGTCCAGGAAATCCACCCAGTTCTGGGTGCTTAACTTGTGGCTCCCCCTGAACTTTTGGCGATACTTTTCCGGGGTTAGCCCAAACTTTTTGATTAATGCTAACTTCATGGTGAGGTAGTTGGTCTGCTCCTCCTGTTCTAAGGCTAACAAGGTGTCCCGACCAGTAGGAGGCATATATTTGTACAACCCACCCCCCCAGTGTTTCTCCTGGATCCCATGGGCTCTTAAGGAGACCTCATAGGCAGCCAACCATTTGGCTATATCGTCCCCCTGACTATAGCTGGCAACTATGTCTTTAGGCAGGTAGGGTCTGGACTCCCTAGTTGGTTCTCTGGTTTCGTTGCCACCATTTGGAGTAGGGGAGGGTCCTAATTGCAGGGCCTGGAGTTCTAGCTCTTTTAATTTAAACTCATGAGCCATCCTCCGTTCTTCCCTCTCCTGTTCTAACCTGGCTAACTCCCACTTCAGTTGCCTTTTCTCCATCTTGTCTGTGAGTTCCGCTTCGGTCAAGCTTCCTCCGGGGACACTACTGCCCCTCTTTGAGTAGGTCATTGGTCCTGGAAGTAGGTTTCCCATCCCGGGATGGAACATTCCCTCTACTCCTATGACTATGTCCCGGTCCGTCCCCTCTTCCTCCTCCTTCCCTTCTCCATGTGCTTCCACCCAAGCCCTCAAACTGGTCTGGAGTTCCCCCTTCTTGGCCCCACGCTTAAAGAACACTCCCATCTGTTGACAAAAGTCCTTAAGCTGGGCTACAGAATAAGTGTCCAGTTCTTCCAGAGCAAATCCCATTTTGCTAAAGAGCTATGTAGGGACAAGCACACAAAAAGAATAGATTCACAAGGGGCAATCTGAAGCTACCTCCACCCACCACCAGGAATGAATTTGGAAAAAGCAAAAGTAGAAATTAGGAAGTCCGCCAGGAGAAAACTCCTGGTGTAGGTCAGTGGATTACACTTAGTTACTGCAGAGTAGTCGCAACCACAGTTCTGATCCCACCGCTAGACACCAATATGTTGGACCTTTTGTTACCAGATCACATAGGGTAGCCTGGCCTAGGGTAAGACAGTCAGTTCCTAGAAGCACAAGTGTAAAGGTTGCGCACCGCCCTGTAATAACTTAATGCACTTCCACACAAAAACGACACTACACCAATGTTTTGGAAAAATATGGACTGGTTTATAAAAATATATTAGATTCACTTTTGTCTTTCTCACACTATCAGTTCTCCTTATCCTCCTCATATTTTACACAGTTGGAATCACATTACAAAGACATGTTTTTACTTCCTCCATCAACTTACATATGAACTCCACACTTCTTTACCCACCGGAATATTAGCAGTAATACATAGCAAATACTGAGTGAGCAGTAGATTAAGCAAGTTAAGCTATTCCATTCCCTAAGAAATCCTAGGCATTCTAAACAGGCAGTTGCACAGTGTTAACAGAAATTTTCCTCAGTTGATCCCTTCAGTTCTGTAGCCTCCTAGCACTTCAACTTCTTACAGAGAGTTTCTCTGACACGCAACCCCGATTGGAATTTCTGTCACAGGTAACCCACATCCAGGTGTCAGTATCCCAGTTAGACTGAAGAGCCACACCCTATCTCTGCCTCATTAAAGTCCTGCAACAGAACTCCTCTAGGTGCCAGAAACGATCTCCTGCACCTTTTATCGGTGTTTCTAGTCAGTAGCTAGGCGAATTGAAGGAAAACCTAGGCACCCAACAGTTCCCACTTCCCTCCTTACTTGGGACGGCTGTTAGAGCCTTTCTCAGTTCACAGCTCCAGCCCCAGGGTTCAGCTCTCTTCGGGGGCCTCCTCCGGTCCCCAACAGCGCTTACCTCGGGGCCTGGTGAAAGTCTGCACACGCGTCAGCCCTGAAGAGAGGTCGGGCTATGTCTGTCCCCAGCGCTTGGCCCCGATCCCGCCTCCGGCCGCCTCTGACGATCCTCTCACCGCAGCGCTACGGCGCAGGCGCGGGAGAGTAGCGGCCCTGAAACGGAGGCGGCTCCACTCGACGGCACTGGGAGTGGCTCACCTCTGGGCCTGCTCGGTCCTAGGCCCCTCCTGACAGGAAAGTGGTCACCGCCGAGAGTATGCGCAGAAGCGCGCTGCCCCAGGCTCGATCAGCCCTATGCTCCGCTCCACTTCACCTTCACGGCAGCACCAGTGATTCCCCGCCTGGCCCGTCCTCAATGGATTCAGGACTATTGGACCACCCACCGAAGCCCCGACTCTCCTTACTTCGGGCTCTACAGGTTGGGGGGTAAACTCCTGCTGCACTTCCTGATGCAGGTGAGAGGTCCCGATTTTACATAGGCAGCCAATGGCACCACCGTCACAGAGGAGGGGTGGGTCAGAGGTAAAGTCTCACGCTTTTGGGCCACAGTCCTCTATCTCCTGCAAGGATCAATCTAGCTCTTCATACTGGACAAAGGGAAGAGGGGGGGGTGCTTCTCACTTCTCGCCCTCCTCAGTTGGGATTCTCTAAGCTTCACCGCTAGCTGGGGGTCAATCCCTACACCCAATTTAAGGTGTCTCCCTGTCCAGGGTCAGCAGGTCGGGACTAACTGGGTCAGGTCTACAGGAATGGGGGTGGTGATCCCTGTAAGGGGGCAACCCTTGAAAAGTAGTCCACCCTATGAAGGCCCTACCCCTTCCAGACCCTTAGCCTATACTCAAGCTGCTCCTCACTGACAAGACAAAATGGTCGCCCTACAGGTGTTCTATTTATACCCTTAGCTCCCAAGGTCCAGAACTAGCCTGAAGGTTCTGGATGCTTCCTATTCTATCCTATGGGCCCAGTCCCTGAGTTGGCAGTTGTGGCAGTTACTAGCCACCATTTTACATGGCCCAACCTTTCTAGTCAGAAAAGGGTACCTAGGTCTCAGGAAAAAAAACTATGAGGGCGAAAGAGCACCTATCCCCCAGGACAACACCATAAAAGTCCAGTGGACACAAAAAGATAAAAAGGGTATGAGGGGTGAAAAAGGGGATGAAATAATTAATTAATAGGAGGGGCTACGCAAAAGGCCAGACAGGTCTAACAAGACTTATAAATGTATTTGACCTGAACAAACCTTTATATTCTAAATGATGTACTTAATCATCCAGTGTTTTAATTCTGATTAATGTATTTTGAACTTTCATTTATTTTCATTTATTTTTATCATGCATTCAGTGATGTCATTACCTTCAGTAACTTTTTCTGAAAATTGGGCTACTGATACAGTGTATAATATGCTGTCTGTTTTAGGAATAATTGCTACATTTTCAGATCATCAAATGTTAGAGATTTAATCATATTGCAACGCTACATACCTGTTACCTTTATTAAGGTTATCAACTCCTACAGAATTGAAATACATCTAGAAATATGGTTGTTTAAACACCAGTAGGAATGTTGCCAAACACCACCATACATACATCAGCAGAGGCAAAATTAGATGCTATTTACAACACAACAGGACAGACCCAGTTAGGAAAGTATGGGTGGTTTGGCCTTTTGACACAAATACCAGTCACAGAAATGATTCCTGAACGTCACCAAGGGACTCAGTATTAATCATGAGCGGAAATCCATTCCGCTCGCGGATTTTGCGGATTTTCAGTAAATCCGCGATCCGCGAACTCCCGCTAATTTACTGAAAATCCGCGAGATCCGCGTGCGGCAGATTTCGGGGGCAAAAGTTCAAGCCTGTTGAACTTTTAACTATTTTAGGATGGCGCCGGCAAGCTGCCAGCGCCATCCTAAAATAGTTACTAAGTTAGTTCGAAAAAAGGAAGCACTAATAGATAAAATAAAGCAGGTGCTCGAGCACCTGCTTTATTTGATCTATTAGTGCTTCCTGATTAAGCTAATTTAGTAACTATTTTAGGATGGCGCTGGCAGCTTGCTGGCGCCATCCTAAAATAGTTAGTTAGGATGATGTGTGTTTTGTCGAGGCTGGGTAGGTGTGCGTTCTCCCCATATCTATAGTCGAAAATTAGCTATGATGCTTGATGGAGGCCTTTGCATAATTGACTTTCACTAGCTCAATCCCTGTGCAGTTCCTGTGACCACGAGCTTCTCTGATCCGTGCCTGTCATTTTATACACACAAGAGGCATGTGAACTCGCATATAAGCCCCGTCCGTTTGGCCCCTCCCCACACACTAGTGGTGTGTGCACCGTCTTCGCTCCCTTTACCCACTTGATGGACAGCTCACTCGAGGGACCCCGGCGCCCTTTGGTGTGATGGCAAAGTTAATCAGCCCCCCCAAAAATGTGTGTTTTGTCGAGGCTGGGTAGGTGTGCGCTCTCCCCATATCTGTCGTCGAAAATTAGCTATGATGCTTGATGGAGGCCTTTGCATAATTAACTTTCACGAGCTCAATCCCTGTGCAGTTCCTGTGACCACGAGCTTCTCTGATCCGTGCCTGTCCTTTTATACACACAAGAGGCATGTGAACTCGCATATAAGCCCCGTCCGTTTGGCCCCTCCCCACACACTAGTGGTGTGTGCACCGTCTTCGCGCCCTTTACCCACTTGATGGACAGCTCACTCGAGGGACCTCGGCGCTCTTTGGTGTGATGGCAAAGTTAATCAGCCCCCCCAAAAATGTGTGTTTTGTCGAGGCTGGGTAGGTGTGCGCTCTCCCCATATCTATCGTCGAAAATTAGCTATGATGCTTGATGGAGGCCTTTGCATAATTGACTTTCACGAGCTCAATCCCTGTGCAGTTCCTGTGACCACAAGCTTCTCTGATCCGTGCCTGTCCTTTTATACACACAAGAGGCATGTGAACTCGCATATAAGCCCCGTCCGTTTGGCCCCTCCCTACACACTAGTGGTGTGTGCACCGTCTTCGCGCCCTTTACCCACTTGATGGACAGCTCACTCGAGGGACCCCGGCGCTCTTTGGAGTGATGGCAAAGTTAATCAGCCCCCCCAAAAATGTGAGTTTTCTCGAGGCTGGGCAGGTGTGCGTTCTCCCCATATCTATCGTCGAAAAATAGCTATGATGCTTGATGGAGGCCTTTGCATTATTGACTTTCACGAGCTCAATCCCTGTGCAGTTCCTGTGACCACGAGCTTCTCTGATCCGTGCCTGTCCTTTTATGCACACAAGAGGCATGTGAACTCGCATATAAGCCTCGCCCGTTTGGCCCTGCCCCTCACACTAGCGATGTGCACCGTTTTCCCACCCGGCCATTCCCCACACAATCCGCAAAATCCGCTAATCTGCAAATTCGCTGATTTTGCGGATTGCGAATTCGCAAAAATTGCAAATTCGCGAATTGCGAATTCGCAAAATTCGCACATGCCTACTCAGTATACATAGGCCAGACCTAAGTTATGTACAGATAACATCCAGAGGTAGTGAAATCCTACAGTGTAGGGAAGCTGTGCCATTTAAAAAAAAAAGCCCCAACACTGACAGTAGTAAAAACAAAAGTTTCCTTCATAAAATTCAATAATGCTTAAAGCAATCTGAAAACCATGCTTGTGCAGCAGCTTTTATTTTTTCATTTTACATCAGCTAAAGAAATATTTTTTTCTTTTTTGCATAATAGTACTCTTAAATACAGGCTGCCCCTTTTTTCCTTTTTGATAAATTTGGTCTTTCACATACAAGCAGTGTGGGACACCTTGGGAATAGCTCGAACAGGAACTATGCTTCTCATGGTTTCTAATATTTAAAAGAACAGTCTGAAAAGACTGCAACGTACCTCTTCCAAAGGAAAATGCCAGTGGCAATCACCACCATGCAGGGTCTGCTGAAGTCCTATGCTTGGCTGTGTCCCAAGCGTATTCACATCAAACCAAAGCATTCCTTGCAAATCCAATGGGTGCCTTGTACTTCATTTAGCAACACCAAGGTATGGATTGAGACCTCATCGGCGAATATGGCTGAAGGTGAGGTACGAGTAAATCCAGGCACACAGGTACAATCTTTAGCACCGGCTGCCTCGGAACAAGCAACTAGCAGCACTGTCTTTCTGTGCTTCCACAACGACTGTGCGAGGTATTAAAAAGGTCTGTTTACTGCAGCAAATGGCTACGAGAAATGTTGTGACTACCAGCACCTTTTATCTCTAGTTCTTCAAAACATGTCCTGAAACACATTTTTTCTGTTATTGTTTCAACTTTCACCGAGTGCTTGGAGCTTTCCCTCTAAATTGACTATTTTAAAGAAAGCATGGTCTTCTGAAAAAAGCATGAAAGAGTTTTCAATTTTATAAACAGAAACTTTTATAAGTAACTACTTACTCTAAAGAGTATATATATATTTTTTAATGACACTATAGATTTTTCCTGTCTCCACAGAGTCTACAGTAATTTTATATATTTTAACAGCTGCTATTTTTTTCAGCTCATAAAACTCTCATGCAACTACCTGCCAATTATATGCAAATGCCTATTTTAGTCACGTAGTTTGCTTTTAATGGGTTATTAACTCTTGTCCATAGATTGGAGTGGGTGTTATGAAGGAAATTGAGGCCTTAACATAGGTACTGTCTCAGAGGCACAAATTCTTTGTGTCACAGAGACAAGCAGGCCCTTTCACAGAGACAGGCAGGCCCTTTGACCTAGATTAGCCCTCATTTCACAATAACGAGCAACAGAGAGGCTGTCCCCTTATCTGATCACTGTGTGCTCTGTGCACAGAAGACGGTCCATCCTAAATACGTAATCTCCATGTCCAACAGTGACTAACCTACGTCACAACCAATTCTTGGAAACAGACCAAGAACACATCTTCCTCTGACCAACATTACGTCAATCCAAGACACCTATCCAGTATAAGTATACCTCCCTTTGCCCAAGCAAACCAGAGGAGACAGAGACTTCCAGGCGGACACTCTGCCTGAGGCGCTGCAACCTGCGTCATGCCACAGCTCCAGCTGGCAGAGGTCCATCACCCATCTGTGGGTGTCCAGCTCAAGATCAGGATGAAGTCCCAATAAGGTAAAGGGGTTAGACTAACTCCTAGGGGGATTCTTGGCTCTCTAAGATCTACACACATGCTAGGTACACTTAGGTACATCTAGTTAGGCATCATAGGGGTATAGGCTTTATCTTAATGCATTCTGTATTTCATGTATGTGTTCATTACTGTTGCAAAATGGTAGAACTATACAAAGCCTTTTCATTTAACTGCACTGCTGGCCATAATTCTCTGCTACTGTCCAACAGTTGTCGAAGCACATATAACCAGTACTAGAATAACAACTGTGCAATAAATGTTATTGTAAACACACCGACTGTTTCTTCTATGTACTTCTCTGAGATGAGTGACTGAAAGAAAAGTAGTATTTTGTTTCCATGATCCTGAGGGATGTGGGTTTTATGTTATGTGGTTGCCAGAAGCTATTCCCTTCTTGTCTTCAAGAAGTTTCTAGTGGCCTCTGAGCTAGCTGGTACATAGTAATTAAGCTTAATATACATATTAGGGGCATACAGACCTCAGTCCTATGCCAAGCCTATTGTGTATGTTATTCCAATGCGCAGAACCTATAAGGGATATAGGAACTACACTACAATAAAAAGCACTGGGGTCTTTATATAACAAAGCTGGCCAATGCTGTGGCACTAGGGGCACCAGTACCAAAGTCTTGGCTAGGGGCCGTTACAATCCCGGTGTATAAGAAAGGCGACAAAACACAGCTTGGGAACTACAGGCCTATTAGCCTGTTAGACACGGTACAAAAGGTGATTGGAAAAATGACCCTAGAGAAAATATCGGCCTGGGTAGAAGAGAAAAATATTCTGACCCCCTTCCAGGCTGGATTTCGTAAATTAACTAGTACCACAGACCAGATATTCAGATTTACACTACTATACTGGAAGACGGTAGTACTAGGAAAAGGCAGCATCTATGCAGCGTTTATAGATTTACGTGCTGCCTTTGATTTAGTCCCTAGATCCCAGATGTGGAAAGTGCTAAGCAAGATGGGTATGCCGCTAGAGATCCTAACACTTGTGATGAGGTTGCATGAGTCAAATTATGCAAAAATACAGTGGGGGGGGGGGGGTGTCACGGCCAAGTAACCTCTGAATTCCCGGTAGAGCGTGGGGTGCGCCAAGGCTGCGCTTTGGCCCCCACGCTCTTCTCATTGAGCATTGATGGGGTAGTTGAGCGTATGTTGCTGGGAAAAGTAGATGCTCCTAGCCTGGCTGGAGTGAAAACTCCAATTCTACTATTCGCTGATGACACGCTAATTTTATCTAAAACCCTTAGCGGGTTACAGCGAGCCCTGAAGATCTTTGAGGTTTTTTGTGTCAACCGGGGGTTGGAAGTTAATGTTACAAAGTCAAAGCTTATGGTATTTAACCCCCACCACAGCTTTAGAGGGAAATTCTCTTATGGATGGACAAAAAGTGGAAATGGTATCGGACTTTGGTTACTTAGGTATCCACGTGTCAAACGGAGTAAAATGGGGGAAGCATATAGAAATGGCGGCATTAAAACTCCGCCAAAACACGGGAGCTATAAGCCCGGAGCACAGGAAGTCCTTGACCAAGCCGGTACAACCAGCACTGCAAGTATATGAGGCGCAAGCCCTAAGTTCGGCCCTTTATGGTGCTGAAATATGGGCTTATGATAAGTTAACGTCACTAACGCTTGTGGAATTTTTTTTGCCGTAATCTTGTTGGCCTCCCTAAAAGTACCCCAATCCAACTGCAGCGCTATGATCTAGGCAGGAAAGCCCTCTCAGATATGGCTAGATTACGACCTATTCTATATTGGAGGGTTACTCCGGAACTTATAAATGTTAAATGTTGTATACTTGTAAAGCGCACAGCTGCCCCAGCAAAGGGGCGTCCCGGCGCTGTATACTGCTGGGGAACCCATCCTGGCTTTCCCTGTGAGATTGTCCCTCCTGGGCATCTCCAAGGTGAAGACAAGCATCCCCGGCGCTGATGGGGCCGTTAGTAGAGATTAAGCAAGCTATTGCCCAGAGTTGCTGAGTGAGACCCATGGTTGGTGTAGGCACCGAGGCGAGAATTATCGAGTCCGCTGACCATGGCCCAAGACCCTGCCGCGTCGGGAATCGAACCCTGGTCCCGGGTCGACCTCTGCTTCCAGGTCTGCCGCCTCTAACCAGTGAGCCACACCACTCTACTTATGCATTACGCTCTGGGATTTCTGTATGTGATTAAAACTGATATATTCCACAAGATAACTTGGCTCAAAGAACTTCATAAAGTATTGGGAATAATGGGTATGCAGGAGTTGTGGGAGAACCCTGAGACAGCCCAGTTCCCAACCAAAGGCGCCATAAAAGAAAGGTACTGGGAAATGGTCGCCTACGGGAACTGGAATGATGTTGATCCCTCTACTATGGATTGTCGCTTTTTGGAAACAAAAGTTTCTCCTAGCTTAGAGCCCTATTGGGACAACATCACAAAGCCGGAGGATAGGAAGCTCTACTTCCAGCTTAGAGCAGGGTCACTCCCTATAAGATTACTAACCGGTAGATGGGGTATAGGTAATTCTGAATTATGCCCGGCGTGTAAAAGTGAAAGCGAGACCATTGCCCACCTTCTTTTTGTTTTTAGGGCCTACTTAACCCCCCGACGTGTTTGGCTAAAGGCGATGTGCAAATTGCTAGGCACAAGGGACAGTAAGGTGGCCTTAAGAATAATTTCCACTAACACCTTGCCGGTTATTACAGTTGCGGTCGCCAAATACTTTGGGTGGGCATGGGCCATTAGAAGAAAACTTGTGGTGGGCTTGACCCCCTCGAAGTGATTGATCTGTTTTCCTTAATTTGTCTGTCTCTATAGTAAAAGCATAAAATGTTTAAACTGTGTTCTCGGGGGCATCTAACATAACGATTGTCTATTTTAACTTGTTTTTTAAACTGCAGTCAGTATGTTTTCTCTTAATGGTTTTTAATTGTATTAATATATATGATGAATTTTGTGATTTGTAAATAGTTTTAGTAACTAATACATCTGTTTTTATGCTGTATGCTTTTATGAGTTTTATCTGTCCCTCTTCCTATTGGTTTATGTGCACGTGCTACCCCTGGAATGTTGAGGTGTATTTAAGTGACGTCACTACCCAGCTCGATGAGAAAGACCTGGCGACGCTGCATGGTCATCTTTCCTCTCACAAGCTCTTTCTTCTGGTAAATAATTACCAATTACATATATTCTTCTCGTGTGTCATTATTTGATAACACAACAGCTACCACTAGGTGGCGCCACAACCACTCCTCATTGCAGGCAGCGCCTCTATGGTGTCCATTTAGGGTAGGAAGCAGCCTTGCCATCTCCAACCAACTGCTACCAACCGGCCGTGCTGGTGATCGTAGTTTTCTCTCCCTCTGCGAGCTGTTTTCTCATTGTGTGGACAGTCTTTCTCCCCTTGATGCCTGGTTGTCCCTTAGTAGGCAACAAATAGCCACTCTGGGACCGTCTTCCCTCGCTGTGGCCTCTCGTCCAACCTGCAGTCACATCACTGCCAAGGAAGGCAGGTAAACGGCCTCTACCGCAGAAGGTAGCGGGTTGGGTGATTTTACCTCCGGGTGCAGTTCAGCATTGTCGTGCCACATCAGTAAGGCGCTCCACTCCCTCCCCTCCTCACTGAGATAGACAGTGGCAGGCGGTGCAGCTGACGGGCACTCCAGCAAGAAGGGGAGGCGCTATGATTTCAGTTTGGGCCTCCTGCCTGGTCACCTTTTTGATTTCTTCCATTGTTTGATCTCTCCTTGTTTCTTGTTCCAATTCTGCGTTTGTTATGGATGCTGGTGTGTTGTGCTTCAGGATGAAATTCAAGTATTCTTTCGCCATTGTTGTTGTTTCTGTGTTGCGTGGCAATGGATGTCTGGACATATAGTCAGCTGGGTTATGTTCCTTTCCAGGCTTGTGTATTATTTTGAAGTTGTAATCCATCAGCCGTATTCCCCACCTCTCTATTCTTGGTGGTATCTTTGCGTTTGGGTTTCCGTAAATTGTTACTAGAGCTTGGTGATCTGTTACAATTGCGAAAGGCTTCCCGTAGATGAACATGTGGTAGTGTTCACACGCGCACACAACGGCCAGACTTTCCTTCTCCGGTTGAGAGTAAGCTCTCTCAACGTCGGACAAGCTCTTACTTCCGTAAGCAACTATGCATCTCGGCGAGTCTTTTCCTGGTTTGTGTTGCTCCAGTATTGTCCTCAGTCCTACTGGGCTGGCGTCCACCGTTAGTTCTGTACACAGTAGTGGGTCAAAGTATGCTAGATGATCTACCGCTGTTACTGCCTCTCTTATTTCTTCGAATGCCGTGCTGCACTCTTTTGTCCATGCAAAAGTTTGTCCCTGTTTCGTCAGCTCCCGCAGTGGTGCGCTCACTGTTGCAAAGTCTTTGATATATCTTGCACAGTAACTGGCAAGTCCAAGAAATGACCGTACTTCTGCTACATCACTTGGTGGTTTCGCTTCTTTCAGAGTGTCGCCCTAGCTCACATTTGTCTTCATTTAATGTGAGGCCAGCCTGTTCTAGTTGGGCACACACCTCTCGCAATGCCTTGTCGTGTTCTTCGTCTGTCTTGCCAAACACTAGGATGTCATCGCTGTAATTGAGACTAATTTTCACTGGCCTTATCACCTGTCTGATCGTTTCCTGAAATATTTCTGCTGCTGACGATATCCCAAAGCTTAGGCGCTTGTATCAGAATAGACCTAGATGTGTCGAGAAGGTTGTGATATATCTCGACTGTGGATCCAGCTCCAGCTGGTGATATCCCTTACACAAGTCCAACTTTGAGAATCGTCTTGCTCCTGTCAGGCAACTGATCATGTCGTCGAGGTGTGGTCCAGGGTGTCTTTCTCTTTCGATCGCCATGTTTGGTATCCTCATGTCGACACAGATTCTTATTTTCGATGTGTTTTTCTTTGGCACGGCTACTATCGGCGATACCCACGGCGTTGGTCCTTCTGCCGGCTCGATGATGTCTTGTTTCAACAGCGCATTTATTTCTTCCTCTACTTGAGGTTGCAGGTGTATTGGTACTCGCCGGTGATGCTGAGCTACTGGTTTCTTTGTTTCGTCGATGTGCAACGTTATTTGTCGCCCTTTTAGCTTCCACGGGCCTTTCAGTAGCTTTGGATATTCTTTCAAGATGTTTCCTTTTTCTGACATGTTATATGTCATTGCTATCAGGCCCATTATTTGTGCTGTTACATTGCTCAGTAGGCAGGGTGCTGGAATATCTCCTTTCAGTACATGAATCTCTTCTCTGAGTGTTTGGTTTTTATATGTTATATCTTCAGTGAATTTCCCCAAAATTGTTACTGGTTTCCTTGAGCCCCAAGTGAACACTTCAACCCTTGATGGTCTCAGCACCGGTTTTATTTCCATTCTCTCATATTCTGACGCACACATGATGTTGCATGTGGCGCCGCTGTCAAGCACGAACTGTGCTTTATGTGGTCCGACTTCTATTGTCACTGATTCCATTTTTTTGATTGCTTTCTTGTCTACCAGACGAATGCTTTCTTCTCCTGTGTCTTCTTGAGTGGACATGAGGTACAGTCGCTCCACTTTTTCTTCTTCTTCCTCTCCTCCTGATTCTATTGACGAGCCCCTGTTTGCTGTTTCGATGTGTCTGACGTGCCTGCTTGTCGTCATCCACTGCCTGTTTGGTCTTCCTCTGTCATTTCTGAATTATGTCCCTTGACACACACTGGCAAAATGATTGCTTCTGTTACATTTTTTTACACATCTGTCCAAATACTGGGCAGGCGCCCTTGTGAGGAAATTCTAAACCACATCGGTAGCATTGTGGCCCTTGTTGTTTCTTCGTTGTGTTGTCGCGTTGTCCCTTTTTCCAGGTGCTGGTGCGACTGTTATCTGTAATGCGGTGTGCTTGTTCGATCCTCCGTTCCATCTGCTTTGATTGTATCTTTGCTCTTGCTTTTGCCCTTGCTAGCGACAGGATGTTTTCCAGCGATGTTGGTTCTTTCAATATTCTGGTGCGGAATTCAGTGTCGCGACATCCTTCAATTATCAGCAGGCGAATTGCTTGCTCGTTGTCATACTTGTCAAATTCGCAGTGCGTTACCAATTTTCTCAGTCGTGTCGCAAAGTCATCCAATGATTCATCGTCATGTTGGAAAGCTGTGGTGAACGTGTATCTTTCAAAGTCTATGTTCCTTTGAGGGTCGAATTTGCTTGTTAGGCACTTGATGAGCTTTTTGTATGTTGATGTCTCTCCTGCCGGTAGTGTCACTAGCAGTTCATCCACGTCGTCACCCACGAGGTTTAGGAACAGTCCTAGCTTCTTTTCTTCTAGTACGTCAGTGGCCTCCATGTATCCCTCGAACCTAGCGATCCATCGCTCCCATCTTATTCCTACTTGTGGTTCTGATAGATTGAACGGTAGTGGTCTGCGATATTGGGCGCTTGGCCGTGGTTCTGCCATCTTTTTCTTACAGTTCTTTTGTTATTACTTTGTAAATGCTCTTTGTGGCGCTTATTTCTTTATTGTGGCTCTTTCTGGTCTTTCTTTTATTTATTTTCTTATTTGAGCCTCTCTTTGCTCTTTATTTTGTTATTCAGCTTCTTTTGCCACCTTTCCTGATCTTTTTGTGGTTCTTTCTGGCTCTTTTCGACCTTTTTTCCCTTCGCCTGACCTTAAAATGGCCGCTGACGTTTCCTGTGCTCCTATTGGCTCCCTCGCCTGACTTCAAGATGGCCGCCGATGGTCTCGTGAGACTTCGCAGCCAATCAGTGCTTCGCCTGATTTCAAAATGGCCGCCAGCAATTCCTGTGCTCCTATTGGCTCTCTCGCCTGACTTGCAAATGGCCGCCGAGACTCTCGCGAGAGCTCGCGCCGATTTGTATTCCTTCACGCTTCTTTCTCTGGCGCTTACCCAATGCAGGCGATTTCGTCGTCGCAGCAGCCGGGGTGGGCTCCCGCGTCGCTGCTGTCCTTAATTTCGTTCTTTGGCCACTATGTTCTTCTTCTCGGCACCAGTCCAGGGTGGGCTCCTGGCTTGTTCACGACGTGGTCGATCCGGCACGCGTGGTTTCTTTATTTCTTCCTTCGTCGCCAGTTGTGGTATCGTGCAGGGTCCCCCCACAGATGACAGGACACGGTGCAGGCGATTTCAGGTATCTTTATTTCGTATCTCACATGAGCTTGTATTGGTGCTTCCTTCCCTGCCTCTTGCTTCCTGTGGTCTGTCCTTTGTCCCCCTGACCGGATGTGGTGTCCGGTGTCTGTCCCCCCAAGTCCGTGTCCCTGTGGGTCCTAGAGCCCATGTTCTCTGGTCACGACACTTACTGGACACAACGGATCAGCACCAGCCTTCGCATGCACGTGTTATCTTGCGAACCCTTCTTCCCTGCTTGCTAACGTCACCAGGCGGATGAGCGATTCCCTCATGCCTCACTTTCATTCCACCAATGTTTTACAGGCACTGAATCAGGCATGCTAGTGCCTGGAGAAGCTGCAGTATGGAGACATTTCACCTTGGCACGGAACGAGGCCTACACCCTCACAGGCGGGTACCACAGTCCCTGACCTACTGCTGACATGCAGCGCAGTGTCCTCCACGATATTGTGGGCTGTGTCGTGCTCTTTTCACTTTTGAGGCAGCTCTGTGGATTGAAGCTTCTCCCTTGGTTACGGGGTTCTGCCGGCGCTGTGGGGTTTCGCTTTATGCGCTCCTTTTACACATCCCCTCCACTCATTGCTGCCCACTGCCAACTTCTGAGCTCAGTCAGCTCACCTTCTTCCCAGTGGTCCTATGTTGCCTTTTAGGGGTCATGGCAGGCAGGCAACTGCATTACATGGAGGCTGGATGCTGTCCTCTTCACTCATAGTGTGGCCGTTGCGCTGGCAACCGGTGCAGGGGTGCCGTGGGCATCGGCTGCACTACCCCTCATGATTTAGTACCAAACTGGTGACAGCTCACAAGGGGCTCATCGCAATTGTAATGGTTAGAGCCCTAGGCCCTCATGCAGCTACAATAATGACGCAGACACATAGTCATATGGTCTGGAACTGGCCCATGGCCCATGGCACGTGCTCCCGGCCCCTTTTATTAGCAGGGTCACCTGACCAGTGACACCTGTGATAGATGGATGTGCGGTGAGTGTGGAAGCTAGCCCTCAAGGAGTGGCTGGTGGAAATGCATATTGTAGAAACACTAGATCGTGACCAGCCGGTTACTAGAACCTCCTGGCCTTTTACTTCAGATTTAATTTCTGCGGCTCACCATTGAAATCACAATTGGTGTCTATACCAATAAGATCACAATAAATAGGAATAACTTCCTCTTTCGAGGACTACGTTACTCAGATATTCTATTTCATATTACTATTAGACGTCATACCTTTCCAGCCCTCTCTAAAGCCAACAGCTATGCAATTAAGATGCTACACATTACCATCACTTAACAACGCATAATTATGCATGACTTTAACAACCTCTTATGGTTTAAAGAAAAATGAGTCTCTTCCTTAAACACTTTCCCCGTTTTTTTTTTTCTCTGACCAATTTTAATTCTACATGCCTTGGTATTGTTCCTTTCATCATATCTTGTGTAACCCTCACAAGCTTTCTTAATTCTATTCCTATTGTCTTCAGTAGGCTAGTAATTGATTTATGATTTATATTTTCACTTTGGATTACATTTTGTCCTAGGATTACGTCATTTTATAATCTCAAATGGTGTTAACCCTGTGCCCTAGTTAACAGTTATTCTATGGATCCACATGGTCTTTGCAACCTTTGCCTTCCAATTAAAAGTACACTTAATGACCACCTGGACAGCACCTTTCAATTTGAGATGATTAAATCTTTCAAGCATCCCATTGCCACAAGGATTATGTAAAGATTTGGTCCTATGCTTAATTCATGTACTTTCCAAATATTACATAGTTTGTGCAAAGAAAATAAAATACCATTATCACACAGCAGGCATACCTTATTCCATGTACACACTCTCCCAAAAACTCAACACTTAATCA
Organism: Lissotriton vulgaris; assembly: GCF_964263255.1. NCBI lineage: Eukaryota > Metazoa > Chordata > Amphibia > Caudata > Salamandridae > Lissotriton > Lissotriton vulgaris. The sequence continues at coordinate 389,944 of NW_028250002.1, forward strand.
ATGTTGCTCTAGCTACAATCTGAATAACTGGGTAATTTGAGAAGTATTAGTCAAAGGGAAAACCTACCTTTGAGTAACGGCAACAGGTCCCTTGTCTTCTGCAATGCATACTCAAGGATTATTGAGATAAATATTTTCATACATGAGCAGTTTCAAGGCTTTCCAAGTTTATCAGCCATCAAACACTATGTACACTCTCTCACATAGGTGCTGGAAGTAGGGGTGTTGGAGGTGCTTTAGCACCCCCAAAATAACAATTCTGGAGTTCGGAAGGTGACTGAACAATAAAGATGGCTTTAATTTTGTTTTTATCTTTATGCATTTGTAGTGCAATTCAAAGACAGGGGTCAAAAGTCTGGCTTTGTCGTCTGAAAAATTGCTACTTATTCTTTTACTATGGAGACTGGTGTTTATTTTTTCTTTTTCTAGCTGTAAAGTTAGGGCATTTTGTAAGGTAAACCATCTTTGAAAATATTGCTGGGTTTCAGAGTGAAAGGAAAGGCTGTAGAATGTAATTTATTTTTAACACACAACATTTAAATACTTTCAAAAGACAAAGGAGACAGTGGAAACTTCTTAATTATAGCACCTAACCCAAATCACCCCCAGAATTCTAAATCGCCCTGGGTAGTTTGTATGGGCGAAGTGTGTGCACACTGGTTAACATCCACTGTCACAGTGATAGTTCATCCAAGAACTCAGTAAATTAATAAATAAACGCAAAGGTGCACCACACAATTCCAGAAATATAGTGTCAATGATCACAGACGTAGGTTTTCTTAGTTGTGATTTTCTTTATTCCAAAAAAAGGGTGTACAATCAAAACACGGGTATTCGCAGCCGACGCGTTTCGTCCTCAAGGGACTTCTTCAGGGCAAATTCTTTTGAGTATATATAGTCATTGTAATCGGTGGGAAATTTCTTTGTGGATGAGCGTTTCCGAATGATCTCTTAATTGGTAGTATTAGGAAGCCACAAAATCGTATGTGCATGCAAACAAGTAGTCAGAATGTGAATCGTCTTCAAGAATTTCGCAAGATTTCTATGAATAGTCCTCTTTGGTTATAATATAGATTAGTGTTCAGAGGAGGATGGGCAGAAAAATAATTGTTCCATCAGGGATGACTCTTGATAAAGTTTTAGATTCCCCGCATCCTCCTTCTTCGTACCGCACCACGCGAAGAACGGCTTCCTTCCCGGAATAGGGCGCAAAAGGCTTATATATATATATATATATATAAATACTTGTAAATGAACTGTACAAATACTTCAAAATATATCAGCGGGTAGGAAGCCAGACATTATTCTGTAGTTTTTTTAAACTCTGAAGTGTAATGAAAAAAAGATGGGAATTGGACTAAAACCATCAAGACACTTAGGCCCTCATTACGATTTTGGTCGGAGTTGCTTCCGACTGACACTGTTTTGTGGAAGGAACCACCCGAACATAGGTCGACAGATCCGACAGCACAATTAGGCATGTGTAGTCGCAAACTTCCATTTTTCGATGGCTACTTGTGCAGCTGGATGAAACCGCACTCAGCACAAGCCCCCATCAAAAATGGAAGTTTTAAAACATCTCGGCACCATGTGGCCAAATGCAGAGGACCAGGGTGAAGGGGGCCCTGCTAACCCTCAAAGTCAGTTTCTGACAGGGGGAAGGGGCCCTGCTAGCCCCCAAAGTCAGTTTCCGACAGCCGATCCATGTTGGAAAGGCTGGCATGGATTGGCATAAAAGTTCCTGCGCTGTTCTCTTTTGGCTTTATACCTATTATTCATTTCGACCATTCATTTTCTGTATTTCATCATAAGGCCCAAAACTTCTTGCGCAGTTCCTTTTTTTTTGGCTTTATACCTGTGATTCATTTAGAGTCTTCATACACCGTTACAGTAGCCATGTAGTTTTATTATATCTCTAGAAGTAACATGACGGGTTCAGACTATTTAGACAAGACTGCGCAATTGTTGCTTTGCTGGTCCTGAATAGGAAGTAGAACATCAATAACTCTGCTCTAGGTCTATACCACAATTATCTGCAAACATACATCTGTACATTTGGTCGTTATTGGTCTTTATTTGGTTTTATGTCACCCACTGCTGGTTTTACCTTGGTAAACCTACACTTACATCATGGCCGCCACGTAAACCAACCAGCTTTGGAATCAAACATGTGATTTGTCACATGACTGCCATCTGACTATTTCTAAACCATTTCCAAGCGTTGCAGTGGCATCAAATTATCCGTCTTCCTATACCATGCATGTTGCATCTACCAACATTCGACGTGGTTGACTCGAGGCGTATCGATTACCTCATTGTAGGAGCCCAAGTCAGAGACCTTAATTATCAGGATAGACACAATGGTAAGTCCTGGTTTATACTCATACATAGCCTTTATCGCACCGCATAGTATTCCATCTCATTGCCACGCTGGATTCCATTTTATGCATCGTGATTTTGTTTGTCATTTCTAGCTGTTGTAATTCAGTAGCTTTAACCCGTGTTCCTCTTCGACTTAATGGTATTTTTGCGTTAATTGTTCAGTTGTCACCTCACATTAGCTCTAATCTCCTTTACCTTAAAGAGTCCGTTTTTTCTATCTAAATGATGGTGCCTATCACAGTTTGAACTGCCTTTGGCTGTTAGCCTTTAAAAGTCTTTGGGCTCTACTGTTAAACGAGAAATATTGACATCTTATTGAGAAATGGATACCTGAATTTTTGGCAAATAACCTGGGGAGCGCACCCCTAGACGTAGTGTGGGACACATTAAAAGCTGGTATCAGGGGTGAAACGCTGCGCTTCTCAATAAGGAATAACAAAGCTGCCAAACAAAAGATAGCCGAATTACAGGGGAAACTGACAGAGGCCGAGGGGGATCTTGTAAGAGCTACTGAAGGGGGTATAAACATAGAAACGGCATCACAAAAGATTGCCATCGCAAAAAAATAGATTAACGGAGATATTTGCAGAAAAAGCAATTTGTAAAGCCACGATCCAAAAAGAAAAAGTATACGAACTAAGCGAGCAAATAGGGCACCACCTCGCCACTCGCATGAGACAAGAAAACATTGCTAACATAATTAAAGAGATTAAAGACTGTAACAACGTTCTCAAGCAAGACCCGTAGGAGATCAGATCAGAATTTCAAAAATATTACCAAGCTCTATATAAAGAAACCAATAAAGACCAAGAACTTATTGACATATATTTAGAGGCACAACGGGGTCTGCCACTGCACCCTAGTACAACGCCTCAGCAACATCGGGATCCAAGAGAAGGCACTCGAGTGGATCATCTCCTTCCTCGCCGGAAGAACCCAGAGCGTCTGCTTCCCCCCGTTCAGATCCGAGGCCACGGAAGTCATCTGCGGCATACCCCAAGGATTCTCACTCAGCCCCACGCTGTTCAACATCTACATGAGCCCCCTTGCGGCCATCGCACGCCAACACAACCTCAACATCATCTCCTACGCCGACGACACCCAGCTGATCCTCTCCCTCACCAACAACCCCACCACTGCCAGAACCAACCTACAACAAGGGATGAAAGACGTAGCTGAGTGGATGATGAACAGCCGCCTGAAACTGAACTCAGACAAGACGGAAGTCCTCATCCTGGGATCTTCGCCCTCCGCCCGGGACGCCTCCTAGTGGCCCCCTGCCCTAGGCAACGCACCCAAACCGACAGACCACGCACGCAACCTGGGCTTCATCCTGGACTCCTCCCTCTCCATGACCAGACAAGTCAACGCCGTCTCCTCATCATGCTTCAACATCCTCCGCATGCTACGTAAGATCTTCCGGTGGATCCCCACAGAAACCAAGAAGACGGTCACCCAGGCGCTCGTCACCAGCCGCCTGGACTATGGCAACGCCCTCTATGCCGGAACCACAGCCAAACTTCAGAAGAGACTCCAACGCATCCAGAATGCCTTTGCACGCCTCATCCTGGACATCCCCCGACACAGCCACATCTCCGAACACCTGAGAAACCTGCACTGGCTCCCCGTCAACAAGAGAATCACGTTCCGACTCCTCACCCACGCACACAAAGCTCTCCACAACTAAGGCCCAAGATACCTCAACAACCGCCTGACCTTCTACACTCCCACCCGCCAGCTACGATCGACCATCCACGCCCTCGCCGCCGTCCCCCGCATCTGAAGAGTCACAACGGGAGGAAGATCCTTCTCCTACCTGGCTGCCAAGACGTGGAACTCCCTCCCCATCCACCCCCGCCTGACCCAAGCCCACCTCTCCTTCAGGAAGCAACTCAAGACCTGGCTGTTCGAGCGGTAGCGGACCCCCTTCCCCCAGCGCCTTGAGACCCTACGGGTGAGTAGCGCGCTATACACATGCTTTGATTGATTGATTGAGAGCAGGTAACGGCACCTCAATTGTCATACACCAACCAAGCTAATTTAGCGACCACACCGCAGTGGTTGGAAATTCTGCTGTCCATCAACAGGGAAGGCAGCTGGACTGGATGGAATACCCGCCGAATTCTATATCAGATTTTATAAGTCACTAAAGAATGTGCTAACTGACTTAATGACCGAAGTATTCCAAGGGGGGAACCACCAAAATCATGGGCACGGGCTAAAATTGTAGTGTTTCAAAAAAAAAACAAAGATCCAACTAAACTGGGATCCTATCGCCCAATCACCCTAATCAATTGTGACTCAAAAATTTACGCTAAATTGTTAGCCTGTCGACTTGCTCCGATTATTCACAAGATCATATCAGCCCGACAACATGGATTCATCCCCGGCAGATCCACGACGGATCACGTACAAAGGGTCATCACACTCTTTGACATAGAGGAAGTCGCAGGAGACCCTACTGCGCTTATACTCTTGGACGCAGAGAAGGCGTTCGATAGGGTCTCCTGGCAATATCTATGGACGGCCATGTCAAAGAGTGGGATCGGAGATCGATTCATTAACGCTGCACGTAGATTGTACCATAACCCAGAAGCAGTCGTTATGATAAATGGCGGACTGTCAAATAAGATAGATGTGACTAGAGGGACAAGGCAGGGGTGCCCGTGCTCCCCGTTATTGTTCGCGATATTTATCGATCCGTTCATCCGCAAACTGGAGACTAATCAGGATATATTGCCTATTAAGACATCAAATGGATTAACAAAGACTCTAGCATATGCGGATGATATCGCGATCGTTACCAGTGATCCTCATGTGGCCATCAAAATGATGGAAAAAGAGGCTTCCCTCTTTGGCGCGAGCTCAGGATATAAACTAAATCAGGGTAAAACGCAGATAATTATCAATAAAAAAAGTTAATTACAGAAATGAAAGGATCTTCAGGAACGCTGTATATCTAGGCGTTAAAATCACATTGAATCTAGACGAATTAGTCAAGATCAATATAGACCCACTCTTGAAAGAAACAACACGAAATCTTAGCAAATTAGACAACCTCCATCTAACCCTAATAGGCAGATGCAATGTGATCAAAATGATTTATCTCCCGAAATTTTTGTATTTTTTCCGCACTATCTGCCTAAACTTTGATCAACACATATTCAAGGCAATAGACAACACATTTTTTTCTTTCTTTTTTTTTGGAAAACCTTTATTGTAGCATTCAATAAAAATACAAGCATGGGCCTACAACCGCAGGGGCCGGCCGCTAAACAAAATTAAGACCCACTATATCACGGTACGACACAGCTCATCAGCTGACAACCCTGAGGTCCGGCAGCAATCCAGGATAGAACTTGTATTAGAACGAACAACTAAGTCACAGGATGAGACAGAGGTTTTATTTTATATTATCTAAAGAAACGGATCAGGTGCCATACAATCAAACCGAAGAATACGGGGGACAGGTCAAGAGACATGATATGCACGTAGAAACAGCTATAATGGAACTTTGGCGCCAAAGCATATGGATCGGTGTAAACAACAATACAATATACATTCTATGTTAAGAGCCAGTTCTCAGGGCCTGCCCACCCGGGAATCAGGATAACGTAAGAAGCATGAGCACTAAATACAAGTACACGATAAAAATCAGAATGATTCGCAATCTATACTGATCCTGTAAGGAAGAAAAAGGGAAGGAAGAAAAAGCCCATAGAAATAAAAAAAAGGCAAAATAAACCCCCCCACCAAACCCTACCCTGCACCCCTGTGGATGGCTGCAGCCTAACCCCACTAGCAGCGGGCCTGTCGCCCCAAATAACTAAAACCCTAAAAGTAGGAAAAAGAATGGAGGAGGGCTTATCCGTATGGGCTCCCAGCCCCCTTAGTCCCCCCGCCAGAAACAGCCACCCCCCATCGCAAAAAGACCAATGTATGACAACCCTTATAGGAGAAATTTGGGGGCACCGTGATACACCGCCCAGCCTCGTAAATCAAACAGTTGCAGGTCGAACACCCGTAAAAGCCACTCCAAACCGTCTCAATCTAATTGATATTAACCTTGACCCTTCCGAACGAGCACACAAACCCCCCCTAGCAAGACCGAAAGGCACACAAAGGAGTCATAGAGGAGAAGGAAGTCATCAAGAATCGATCCGTGGCAACTCGTAGACAGTGAGTCCACAAGAACTTCAGATGCAGAAAAACTCTCTCTCCTAGGTGGACAGTCCCAATGTATCTTGCCCCGGAGTCGTAAAGTCACCTAGAAAGGAGAAGACGAACATAAGATTAAAGAAAAGTCCACAACAAAAGTCTCCGGGAGGGGAACGCCTTTCGATACCCCCAAAGTCGATAGTGATGGAAGGTTCGGCGGTACAATCACGACCTCGGGAACACCGTCCTCCAGGGCACCATCCAATGGTTTCAATACTTGCTTCCTCACGGGGTCCTCGCACGGAGTCAAAATGGCCGCGGCTTGAATGGCTGCAGATTGCTGGTCCAACAGTAGCGTGGAAGGGTATACTCAGATGTGAGTCCCTAGCTCATTGCACCATCAGGATTCAAGCAAGCCGGGCCGAAGACGGCTGAAATGCCAGAAACCGGTCCCCGGTAGCTTGTTTCCTTCCCAGTATAAGAATTGGCTTGGTAGTTTGGTCTGCCCTGTTCCCATGATGCACTGGGCCAGGGTCAGACTAATTTGCATATAGCCAAGTTCTGAGCTGGGATGGTGCAGTGAGCTAAAAAACGGTGATGGATCAAGCCCTGATCTTTGGACTGGGTAAGAGTGGTCTGCTTAATTCAGACACTCTGTTCATCACCACCCCCTTTTCTGAATCATTTTTGTCCACCATAAGCGTGGAAGGGTATACTCAGATGTGAGTCCCTATCTCATTGCACCATCAGGATTCAAGCAAGCCGGGCCGAAGACGGCTGAAATGCCAGAAACCGGTCCCCGGTAGCTTGTTTCCTTCCCAGTATAAGAATTGTCTTGGTAGTTTGGTCTGCCCTGTTCCCATGATGCACTGGGCCAGGGTCAGACTAATTTGCATATAGCCAAGTTATGAGCTGGGATGGTGCAGTGAGCTAAAAAACGGTGATGGATCAAGCCCTGATCTTTGGACTGGGTACGAGTGGTCTGCTTAATTCAGACACTCTGTTCATCACCACCCCCTTTTCTGAATCATTTTTGTCCACCATAAGCGTGGAAGGGTATACTCAGATGTGAGTCCCTAGCTCATTGCACCATCAGGATTCAAGCAAGCCAGGCCGAAGACGGCTGAAATGCCAGAAACCGGTCCCCGGTAGCTTGTTTCCTTCCCAGTATAAGAATTGGCTTGGTAGTTTGGTCTGCCCTGTTCCCATGATGCACTGGGCCAGGGTCAGACTAATTTGCATATAGCCAAGTTCTGAGCTGGGATGGTGCAGTGAGCTTAAAAACGGTGATGGATCAAGCCCTGATCTTTGGACTGGGTAAGAGTGGCCTGCTTAATTCAGACACTCTGTTCATCACCACCCCCTTTTCTGAATCATTTTTGTACACCATAAGCGTGGAAGGGTATTCTCAGATGTGAGTCCCTAGCTCATTGCACCATCAGGATTCGAGCAAGCCGGGCCGAAGATGGCTGAAATGCCAGAAACCGGTCCCCGGTAGCTTGTTTCCTTCCCAGTATAAGAATTGGCTTGGTAGTTTGGTCTGCCCTGTTCCCATGATGCACTGGGCCAGGGTCAGACTAATTTGCATATAGCCAAGTTCTGAGCTGGGATGGTGCAGTGAGCTAAAAAACGGTGATGGATCAAGCCCTGATCTTTGGACTGGGTAAGAGTGGTCTGCTTAATTCAGACACTCTGTTCATCACCACCCCCTTTTCTGAATCATTTTTGTCCACCATAAGCGTGGAAGGGTATACTCAGATGTGAGTCCCTATCTCATTGCACCATCAGGATTCAAGCAAGCCGGGCCGAAGACGGCTGAAATGCCAGAAACCGGTCCCCTGTAGCTTGTTTCCTTCCCAGTATAAGAATTGGCTTGGTAGTTTGGTCTGCCCTGTTCCCATGATGCACTGGGCCAGGGTCAGACTAATTTGCATATAGCCAAGTTATGAGCTGGGATGTTGCAGTGAGCTAAAAAACGGTGATGGATCAAGCCCTGATCTTTGGACTGGGTACGAGTGGTCTGCTTAATTCAGACACTCTGTTCATCACCACCCCCTTTTCTGAATCATTTTTGTCCACCATAAGCGTGGAAGGGTATACTCAGATGTGAGTCCCTAGCTCATTGCACCATCAGGATTCAAGCAAGCCAGGCCGAAGACGGCTGAAATGCCAGAAACCGGTCCCCGGTAGCTTGTTTCCTTCCCAGTATAAGAATTGGCTTGGTAGTTTGGTCTGCCCTGTTCCCATGATGCACTGGGCCAGGGTCAGACTAATTTGCATATAGCCAAGTTCTGAGCTGGGATGGTGCAATGAGCTTAAAAACGGTGATGGATCAAGCCCTGATCTTTGGACTGGGTAAGAGTGGCCTGCTTAATTCAGACACTCTGTTCATCACCACCCCCTTTTCTGAATCATTTTTGTCCACCATAAGCGTGGAAGGGTATACTCAGATGTGAGTCCCTAGCTCATTGCACCATCAGGATTCAAGCAAGCCGGGCCGAAGACGGCTGAAATGCCAGAAACCGGTCCCCGGTAGCTTGTTTCCTTCCCAGTATAAGAATTGGCTTGGTAGTTTGGTCTGCCCTGTTCCCATGATGCACTGGGCCAGGGTCAGACTAATTTGCATATAGCCAAGTTCTGAGCTGGGATGGTGCAGTGAGCTAAAAAAAAGGGTGATGGATCAAGCCCTGATCTTTGGACTGGGTAAGAGTGGTCTGCTTAATTCAGACACTCTGTTCATCACCACCCCCTTTTCTGAATCATTTTTGTACACCATAAGCGTGGAAGGGTATTCTCAGATGTGAGTCCCTAGCTCATTGCACCATCAGGATTCGAGCAAGCCGGGCCGAAGACGGCTGAAATGCCAGAAACCGGTCCCCGGTAGCTTGTTTCCTTCCCAGTATAAGAATTGGCTTGGTAGTTTGGTCTGCCCTGTTCCCATGATGCACTGGGCCAGGGTCAGACTAATTTGCATATAGCCAAGTTCTGAGCTGGGATGGTGCAGTGAGCTAAAAAACGGTGATGGATCAAGCCCTGATCTTTGGACTGGGTAAGAGTGGTCTGCTTAATTCAGAGACTCTGTTCATCACCACCCCCTTTTCTGAATCATTTTTGTCCACCATAAGCGTGGAAGGGTATACTCAGATGTGAGTCCCTAGCTCATTGCACCATCAGGATTCAAGCAAGCCGGGCCGAAGACGGCTGAAATGCCAGAAACCGGTCCCCGGTAGCTTGTTTCCTTCCCAGTATAAGAATTGGCTTGGTAGTTTGGTCTACCCTGTTCCCATGATGCACTGGGCCAGGGTCAGACTAATTTGCATATAGCCAAGTTCTGAGCTGGGATGGTGCAGTGAGCTAAAAAACAGTGATGGATCAAGCCCTGATCTTTGGACTGGGTAAGAGTGGTCTGCTTAATTCAGAGACTCTGTTCATCACCACCCCCTTTTCTGAATCATTTTTGTCCACCATAAGCGTGGAAGGGTATACTCAGATGTGAGTCCCTAGCTCATTGCACCATCAGGATTCAAGCAAGCCGGGCCGAAGACGGCTGAAATGCCAGAAACCGGTCCCCGGTAGCTTGTTTCCTTCCCAGTATAAGAATTGGCTTGGTAGTTTGGTCTGCCCTGTTCCCATGATGCACTGGGCCAGGGTCAGACTAATTTGCATATAGCCAAGTTCTGAGCTGGGATGGTGCAGTGAGCTAGAAAACGGTGATGGATCAAGCCCTGATCTTTGGACTGGGTAAGAGTGGTCTGCTTAATTCAGACACTCTGTTCATCACCACCCCCTTTTCTGAATCATTTTGGTCCAACAGTGAGGCAGGGTCCGATTCCACAAGGAGCATCTCAGATAGGCGTGTATCCAATTTGTTCAATAAGACAACCACATGTGAATGAAACGCCCAAATCTCTGCCAATATTGACCTCAGTGATGGCTCAAGCACCGTTCGATCCATAGTCTCACGCCCGACACCAGTCACAATCACCTCCCCCGGTGAATCTGGCATCCCCGAGGGGGACAAACAGGATCACGAACGGGCAGATGCGGAGGGTGACCAGTCCTTGTCTGCGCCCGCGGTCAACCCGGTTAACGCCACAGGCCAGGGATCCCGACCCACCGAACTCCGGCGGGGACCAATACCGGGTCTGCGGGACAGGGACCCCCACCCACAGTCAATAGCAAGCGAAGTCACTACTCCATCAATGCTGAGCAATAGAAACGATTGCCGATGAAATTCGGGCATAAAAGAACCCTCCACTCCGATTGACCGGACCCTGCCTGGGTCTCCCGGCCGATGTTTTTGCACAGCAGCCCGGTTGTGAAAGTACTCGAGGCCCCGGCTTCCACGCTGGAGTAGGCCACAATCTTCAACTCGAAGCAACTTCGTCAAAGCAGCCGATAAAATTTTCCGGATTTCACCATCGGAGTGCGGAACAGTTCATTCACACAGAGGCTTGGCGTAAAATCAGGATAATGTACAGGATCTTGTGGCGGGATACGGAGGTCGGCGGAGCCGGGAGCCTTAGCAGCCATCTTGTTTGCCAGCGTAGCTCCTCCTCCACAACACATTTTCTCGATTTATATGGGGCCATACAAAATCACACAGAGGTTACCGATATATATCGCTCCCGCAAGAAAGAGATGGACTCGCTGTCCCTAACCCCAAGGTCTACTGGTGGGCCACACTCCTGAAATATATCAAGATCTTATTGACCCCAAATCTGAATCCTACGCAAGAAGGAGAAGTTCCGACCCCACAAGAACTCATCCTTGGTATAGAAACGGGTGAACATCTATGGCGACTTACCTTTGACTGTCACTACAAAAAGGTCCATTTCAAAACATTAACCGGTGTATATATAACGCATGGAGAGATATACGCAAGCTTCTCGGGGTCGGTTGAAACTTTTATTGTACGAGCCTTCATCAGAACTATAATCTACCTGATATCTTCTTTGATAACTATATGAAAAGATGGGTGAATATGAGGATCACACGATGTGGATGTTTCTATACATCAACAGACTTCAAATCATTCGAAGAATTAAAGAATGAGTTCGGCTTAAAACTGAGATTTCTTTAAATTCCTTCTAATAAGAGATTTTTTAATAAAGAAAGGTGGTGGAAGCGCGGAGTTCCACAGGATTCAAATAACAGAAATCCTCAATAGAAACATCACCGCAAAAATAGGAGAAATATATCTCAACCTAGTCTCCTTGTTACCAGATGACATGTATAAACATATAAATAAATGGCAAAATAAGCTAGATATGAATGAGGAGTCAGTTCAGAAGGCATTCCAACTCTATCAATCACTCTTAATGTCACCCAAACTACAAGTCCAATACTATAAAACCTTCTTCCAATTATATCACACACCCTACAAGATAGCCAAATGGAGCACAAGTAAAGGTACCCAATGCCCTAGATGCTCGACACCAGCGCCCGATATAGTCCACTTATTTGCCACATGTGATAAAGACAGACCCCTTACATGCGAAATATCAGCATTCTTATCCGAAATCTTGAACACAAACATAGAAATCACAGTAGCCAAAATTATGCTAGGAAGGGACGGGGATATCAGGCCAAAAATAATGCAGAGGTTCATATATGTCTCCCTGGCTGTCTATAGAATATGCTTAGCATCCAGTTGGTTAGATCTAAATCCCCCGACTTTTTCACAGTGGCGGGCAAGACTCTTAGCCACATACACTCTAGAGATTGCGATATATCGGAGGAAGGGAGTTCAAAGGAAAAAAAAGGGTCTAGAAATATGGGATCACCTAACACAGTGGATACGACATCAAGAACTATAAAACAGAATATTATACTTATTATATAAAGTTAATGCCATTATAATCTAATGTTTTTTTTTATGTCAATGACTCCCGAATATGTCTGAATTTGATGTTTCTCTGTTCTCTTGATTTGAGTTATTCATCATCATTCTTTTCTTTTTTCTCCTTCTTCATTTTCTTTCACTTTTTTTCTGTTCTTACTTTCTGTAAATCTGTGACAAGTAAACAGATGACCGGATCGGGGGGTGGGGGGGGGGGGGGGGGGTGGCTCATGGGTGGGAGGTACATGTTGCAAAAAATATTAAAATAAAGAAAAGTTAAAAAAAAAAGTCTTTGTGCTGTTCTTTTGTGGAATCTCTTTGTAGAAGCCTGTTTAGGTCATTAGGCTACATATGTACCAGGACTCAGATGTATGTTTTCTTGTTCCATGTAGGAAGGTTTCAAGAAACTGGCTACCGAATTTGCTTTAAAAAAATACTACAAAGACAGCCTTTAAGTGGACCCTGTCCACTTTAATCATAAACATACTACTATACATCAAATATGCCTACAGCATGGAAACATTACAATATCAGGCATCTTAATGTCATTCTTTCTTTTGTTTCACATAGAAGACCAGGGCATATTTCCCTTTCAAGTAGGACATTGCATATTTTTTAAGTGTACTGGCGGACAGTTTCCACAGTATATGGTAATGATGTTTTTAATGAACATCGCATGACGCAAGGGCACATATATAGGGATATTTTAACCATTTGTGTGGGTCTTCTCTTGGCGCTTTTCGTATTTGTCGCATGCAATCACACCTCTGTGATTTTCACATTCAATTCTGCATGCTCCTTTACCACTGCACCATGGGGCTATTTATTTAAGTGATATGCTCTTCCTTTTGCTTTTCTCTGAGGTGATGGTCTACCAAATACAAAGCAATAATTATATGTGTAGATATTTCATGTACAATGTGATTTCAGGAAGGACAGCATACTTATGTTCTTTGTATTTACAGATATTGCCTGAATCTGCTGTGACTTTTCCTGACGAAGGCATTTTCATGCCGAAACGCTTGTAGGAAATTATCTGGAGCTACAGCCACTCAGTGAAACAGATATGAATTTAGGAACTAAAAGCCTGCATCTCAGGCTCACCGAGTAAAAGTGTTGAAATCAATATCATAATGGCAATGTTCAACTTCTGGCTATGTACATAATGTTTTGAATCGCAACCATTTCAGGTGTTTATAGTGCCAGTGATGTATGCATTATGACTGCTTCGTATGAATGATGACATGGATGTGGTGTGCTTGTGGTCTGTTTTAAGATTGTATTTTTTGAATATATATTAAATATAACATTTTCAATAAAGAACTATTTTTGTATTTTTCAAATATTTTTTTTGCCTGTGTCTCTCCATATAATAGAAATGTTATAATTAAGTGTTGTTTTTATCCTGAGTTGCCCTAGGAATTTACACTGTGTATTATTTCCCTGCCTAGAGGAACTCCCTATTAGTAGAAGGGGGCTCTTTTCATTAACGCTTGGCTGTCCGAAACCAACATCATAATCCCGAGGGCGGAAACGCCATCCTTAAGAGATTATGAGGGCTTTCCAACAGGCTCCTTGAGTCAGATTCCCCAGCCAGTTTAAACTCTGACTGCCGTCATCATAATACAGTGGTCTTACTTTAAACCTACAGGCTTTTCGACTAACATCGTAATCAGGCCCTTAGTGATGTACGAATGATAAATATTTTCTGAAACCCAATTTTGAGACATTTCTCGTTTGTACACTGTGTTTTATCAGTGAAACTGCATGTTATTACGAATATTTTGGCCATTTCAATGGAAAATGTTTTTCGGTTAAAGTGATAGATTTGCGACAGTAAACTTCAGCACCGGCTACATACCACACCCTTACCACTCTCCTGCTGAATGTGCATGATGCATTGCTATACTTATTCTTGTGTGTGACACTTACATTTTTCACAATTCCTATGAATTCAATGATGTAACATTGATGGCAGCAACCCTACTCTGAAAATTGTTCCAGCACCACTGCCCCCTCACTACTTTTTCAAAACAACGTCTGAACTAAGACACAAAGTGAAATTCTTCACCACCTGTTTTGTTATAACAATGTCTAGGTGTCCTTCATGGCCTTGTTTCACAATTCTTTCAATGGTTTAAGACTAGAGTGTCTTTAAAAATAAAGTGACAAAATAAAATATAAAGGCACAATTTGGGATTTGCAGTCATAAAGGTGTTAGTACATAAAGTGTACAGTGGCTGCATAGATGGGGAATTTTAAAGTGATTTTTCACAGTAGCTGAGATTCAAAGTACTTCCAAGACCATAGTGACTTTTATTGAATAAGTATTGTCACAACAATATCCGTGCAGTAGTTGCATTGAAGGACAATGTTTGATTCCTGAAAGGAATTCTAACCAGGCGAGTGTCAAGTATTTCTACCTAAGTCAGTACATCAATTTAATTGTATGTGCTAGCGTACAGCAGCCTGTTTAAAGAAAAGCGTTTTAAGAAACATGAGACCTGCCCTGGTTTTTCAACCTATGGATTTCTATTCTAGAGGCGAAGTGCCTGATTGGTGTCTCTTGGCACTTTGGTCTGTCTGCATGTTGGTTCCCATCTGCATTGAAGCAGAGAACCACACGGATCGTTTCTTGCATAATTTCTGCATGTGTAGGATTGCCAGCGTTTCGCAGTTGGTGCACTCTTTTGGTGATCCTGGAGTCTACACACGACGCTGCTTTCTGCTTAATTCAGAGAATCTGTCCCTCACCACCCCTTGTTGTAAATATTTTTGTCCACCCTAAGCGTGGAAGGGTATTCTCAGATGTGAGACCCTTGCTCATTGCACCATCAGGATTCAAGCAAACCGGGCCGAAGACGGCTGTAATGCCAGAAACCGGTCCCCGGGAGCTTGTTTCCTTCCCAGTGTAAGAATTGGCTTTTGTAGTTTGGTTTGCCCTGTTCCCATCATGCACTGGGACAGGAACAGACTAATTTGCATACAGCCAGGTTCTGAAACTGGGATGGTGCAGTGAGCTAAAAAACGGTGTTGGATCTAGCCCTGATCCCTTGACTGGGTGAGAGCGTTCTGCTTAATTCAGAGACTCTGTCCCTCACCACCCCTTGTTGTAAATATTTTGTCCACCCTAAGCGTGGAAGGGTATTCTCAGATGTGAGACCCTTGCTCATTGCACCATCAGGATTCAAGCAAACCGGGCTGAAGACGGCTGTAATGCCAGAAACCGGTCCCCGGGAGCTTGTTTCCTTCCCAGTGTAAGAATTGGCTTTTGTAGTTTGGTTTGCCCTGTTCCCATCATGCACTGGGACAGGAACAGACTAATTTGCATACAGCCAGGTTCTGAAACTGGGATGGTGCAGTGAGCTAAAAAACGGTGTTGGATCTAGCCCTGATCTCTTGACTGGGTGAGAGCTTTCTGCTTAATTCAGAGACTCTGTCCCTCACCACCCCTTGTTGTAAATATAGCACTACTTTTGGCATTTTATAGCCGAAGTGGTGTTTGAGTACTGAATCTGTCATTAGTTTATTTCATTTTTATTTTCTATTGGTTATGCAGCACATTACTGAGGAAATTGCTCTATTGTACGATTACAGCGCTTTTGAGGTGAGCTTTCCTGCACCGTTCAACCTTTTTTTTTATAACCGCTGTTTGGTACATTCAAAATCTGAGGCGCGCGCTACATTCAGCTCATGGAATCTTACCTGCATTGTAGAGACTCATGTGGCATTCCAAGCTCGTCCTTTTGAGAAGCTGTGACGAAGTTTCAGATGATGGACGCTTCCGCTTGTGATAGGACGTTTAACTGCAAAGGCGTGCTGGGAGCCACCCGGCGCTACGAAAAAAACGTGCCGCCATCTTGGGGTTTCTGGGTGTCTGAGTGGGATGAATGTTGCAGTTAGAGATGGGCTGAGCAGCTAGGCAGGCTGCTCCTGGTGGGGCTGGTGCCACACTAGGCTGGC
Source organism: Lissotriton vulgaris (assembly GCF_964263255.1). Classification (NCBI taxonomy): domain Eukaryota; kingdom Metazoa; phylum Chordata; class Amphibia; order Caudata; family Salamandridae; genus Lissotriton; species Lissotriton vulgaris. The sequence continues at coordinate 406,289 of NW_028250002.1, forward strand.
TGGAGTCAAGACAGATGTAACCTACAATTGAAGACTGAATAAAGAAGACCTAAATATACATTCTGGCTCCTGGTGTCTTTCTACTTAGGACACAACACACCACCTTAACTTTGACCAACCGGCAAGAAGGCTATTTTTTGCCTCCCTTTTACTTGCAGATACTCCCCACATCTACCAAAGCAGAAGTGGAGGACGCTCCTTCTCTGGTATTGCAGCAGAGACTGCCTAATGCAGCACACATAGAAGTTGCAAAACTGTATTTTAAAAAAATGATTGTTTTTGTGCAGGAGGGAGGATCTTCCTGACCATAAACTTTCATTGGCCTTTTGCTGTTTTCATGTGTGCTGTACAACGCAGCACACATGAAAACAGCAAAATCGAGGAGAAACTAAACTCATTGCTGCAGGGTAAGACCAGGTTTTCCCTGGCCTTCATTCTGGCAATGCATCCTATTTACGTCTCCCTTGTAAATAGGGGCCAGCCTCAGAATCAATGGGTGTTGCAGTGGAATGCCCACAGCAACACCCATTGCCCCCCCGCTTCACGCTAAGCGTAGCATGAAATGGGGCCTTATTTACAAGGCAGCGTTAAGCCACGCTAAGTGGCTTGACGCTGCCTTGTAAATAAGTGGAAGCCCCTATGGCCACAGGAACACCGTAAAAGATTACATCCCTGTGGCAAAAGGGGCTCGAAATTATATACCCCATTATATGCTTTTGGGCACAGGGGGATTAAGGGATTTGCCCAGATTCACAGGACGTTTGAGCCTCCCAATAGACTCGAACATGGTTTCCCAGTTTAAAAGTCGGCCGCCCTAGCCCTCAAGCCACACCCTAGTATCTATTACGAGGTCCAGTCTTTTAGCAATCTCATGCTGGCAAGGTGGCATTACAAACATCATATTACAGCGAGTTCATATGGAGACCCAGGGCAACAGCCTTTAGCGGATCATTAGGACTGTTTGTGAACAGACCATAGGTGTGTATACAGTCCTCTGTAAAAAAACGTAACACTATCATATTGTTCTACAAATTGCACACAATCAAATCTCCTTAGGCCTTAAAAATTGGTACCCCAAGAGGCAGTTAGTATTGCCCTTTAGTGAGGCACTATACTCTATAACATGAGTTTTCATATATCAAGTAAAGACAAAGTAACAAGTTGCATCATTAGGATAGAAATCCTTCCCGAGAGTGATGAATTAATAAGCCTGCCAAAAAAAGTACCAAACCCTCATCTTGCTCATCTGTTCTCATCCCTCCCACTTTTATAAAAAAAACAAGAACATTCTCTATAACAAAGGACATTTTGAGACACACAGCCATTGTCTCTGACTTGTGCCAGAGAAGCCATGTGATCCTCAGTTCCATCTCTTCCTTCTTAGAATGAGTCAGGAGTCAAAAAAATAATTTGGGGTAAAAATCGAACGTTCTCCTGCGAGTTAGGGGCTTAGATACTCTCACTTTTTTTTTACTTTGTTATTTACTTCCTCAAGAAAAATGTATGTGCCTGTTACCCTGCTCAAGGACACTACAATATAATTGAAACAGTGAGATTCTTTTTGTCCATTGAAACATCCCAAATAACGAAGACGGTTAAGAATAGTTGAAGAAGATTCATAAATTTGATCAGCATAGATTTGTTTTTTATGGTGATTTGTGTAAATGTAGTTTCCTAGATTCTTCATGGCTTTTTAATGGCTGGCATAAGCGGTTCCGTAAACAAGGGACAAATTAGTAGGCTTGAGTGACAAAAAACTCCACAGCACTCCGCGGAGGTCCACAAGCAGCAGAGTGAGAAAAGTCACACTGCTGACTTTTAGCACCAGAAGTAAAACAGGGTGAACAGCACCACAAGCAACGCAAGAGCAAGCTTCTTTCTGCCGATTGAGCAGATGTTTAACTTGATTAGCAGCTTCCTCAATGCAAGTGGCCGGTTTCTCAATGTATGCGGTAACGATCTGCTGTGACAGCCCATGTTGAGGATTCTCGCAGGGAGATAGTCTAGCCTCGGTGAGCCGGGAGAGAGAAAATACTCCTTTCCATGCCACTATGCAGAGTTTTTCGGATCTCTGTGCTCTGTATGTAAAGCGCAGAGTGGGAAAAACTCGGTAAGTGCAGCAGAGTTTACTGCCCAGCTAATAAACAGAATTCTTTTCTTCATGTTGCTTCTCTTGCACATGTCTGAGCCAAGCAAATTCATAGACAAAGACCAGTGTGTCCCTGTGTTTCAAACTTGTGAATGTGATTTAAGAAACATGTTCCATCCAAATCTTAAATTCTGCATATAAATACCTTGCTGAGAGTGATTTTTCAAGAGTGATGCATTGTGTTGCAATATGCCCCACACCAACTTAGTTTTGAAACTCTATCTTGAAGGATTATGCCAGTCATGTAGCCAAGAATATATGAGAGCTCTCATTAAAGGCAAGAGTATTTATTTTCTTATTTTTTCTTTATTTAGTTCCAAGGCCCCTTAAAATGCATAACAAACAACACATTTACAATGTTTACATTCAGTAAAGTCTTGGAAAGAACATTCACATTACACATATTTTAAAGAGTCAGATTTACTTTACAAATAGTAAGCAATTTCAAATTCATCATAGCTGTACAATAACTATTTAACAACTGCTTAATATTGCTCAAGTTGTGATAAACCAACATGCCATGGCTGATATGGGGGAATGATTTGATGTAGGAGCCCCAGACTAGAGAAAGCAGTACTTCCTTGGAGTCATTGGAGGTCAAAGGAGGTTATCCTAAGCTGTACTACTGAGTTGCTGTTGTCATTCTTCGTCAAATCACAAAAGTCGAACCTTCATGTTTCTCTATGGCTGGTGAAGCTTTACTATTCAATGATTTCTAATGGTTCTCTGGATGTCATCTGGTGGGATATGGCGTTTCAGGACTGAATGTTCCACAGAAAGGAAATGGTGAGGGATCCTCCATAAATGTTGTTAGTGATATCAGTCAGTGGTCAAAATCAAAAGCCAAAGAGATTGCATTTAGGCTGGTACCTGAAAGTTGAAAGGTACAAGGTCAGATTGGTCAAGTAGGCAATTGCCCATCCTCAGTCTAGCAAGCAACGTGGAGGCACCATGAGCTCATAAAGTATCTTTTGCCTTGTTTTAAATGTTGGCTTGAAAAGAATTTGAATAACTTTAACCAAGGTAAAGGGGGATTTATCTGGGAAGAGACTGTGCCTCTTTAAATACAACAAGAGGTAAGACAGTTCATAAAAATGTGCTGCCATACAATATTGTACTCCAGTAGCTGCCACGTATCTTCTCCAGTGTCACAACCTCTTCCACACAGGAGCTACTCCACAGAATTCTAGCACTCTTGGAAGTCTCAGTCAGTAGGTATTTTTTAATCATACAGATTTATAAGATTTATATGACCGCGAACTGATAAACACCAGTCTAACACTCTAGGGGGCACATAATGTCCCTTACCCATTGGGCCCCCCTTGCAAATGAATTAGATTTGCAGAACTATTTTGCTCTTATGTGGCAATCCCAAAGCATCCATAGTGGGATGACAACCAAGCTCTTGGGGGCACTATTCCCACATGATGCAGATAATGAATTCATATAAACAAAGTGAAGACAAGTTACTTACCTGTAACCAGTATTGGAAGCGGTCATAGAATCACTTGCCTGAATTATTCCCCGTCATCAAGACGGGAGTCTCCGGTACATAAAAAAGCAGTTCTTAGTAGTATAGCAAATTAAAAAGAGGCTTAGGCCTACTCCCCTTTTGCAACCCATAACCTTTGTTATGTAAAAGAGACCAAACTTTTCCCTGAACCAATCAGAGCTCCTCTCCCTCTAAGAACCCTCCTGAGAGAACCTTTTGCCCCTCAGATTTTCACGTACTTGTGCCATAAAGCCTCACATCCTATGCGGACGATACTCAGTTGGTCCTGGCCATAAAAAACAATGGACAGAAAGTAGCAGCCAATTTCCAGCTAGGCATGAACGCCATCAGCAACTGGATGGCAATAAACTGTTTAAAACTGAATTCCGAGAAGACGGAAGTTATGATGTTTGGCAAGCTCAGCCCGACCTGGTCCACTTCCTGGTGGCCCATTGAGCTAGGTCTCCCGCCTAACCCAGTCACCAAGGTTAGAAACCTAGGTATACTACTTGACGACAAACTCACCTTTGCCGCTCAGGCAAACACCATTGTTTCATCCTCCTTTTACAAATTAAAATCCATTAAAAAAATCCTCCCTTACATCCCCTCCAACTCAGGAAAAACTCTGGTCACCGCATTTGTAATGTCCTCCTTGGACTACTGCAACGGACTCTTCATGAATGCCCAGCAATAAGTCATCCGTAAACTACAGTCGGTGCAGAACGCGGCTGCAAGAATGCTGTCAGGTACTCCCAAGTTTAAACCTATAGCCCACGTCATCAAAGGCTACCATTGGCTAGCCGTTAAAAACCGTATCAAACTCAAGGCGCTTTGTATAGCCTACAGAGCCTCACGCAAGCAAGGACCCCGTTTCCCCCTTAACTCCTTAGCTTTTTATGTTCCCAACCGATCTCTACGATCAACTAACGCCCTCATGATGTCACGCACTAAAACGGCCTCCTGGGGCGATCGTCGCTTTACGGTTTCCACAGCCAAACTCTGGAACTCCCTCGACCTGGACATCAGGTCCAGCCCCACTCTGCTAGCTTTCAGGAGAAAAATCAAAACCTTGCTGTTCAATCAATAACCTTCCCCCCTTTTCTGCCATGTTCACAGCGCCGAGACGCCCTAGGGCATTTGTTGCACTTTACAAATTTCATAAATAAATAAATAAATACCTTCTGTACTAAATCAGAGGTGAGCTTCTCAGGGGAGGAGGGTGGTTCCCATGTGAATCTATGAAAGCTTCCAATACTGGAGAACTATTGTTACAGGTAAGTAACTTGTTTTCTTACTCCAGTATTGGAGCTTTCATAGATTCACATGCCTGAAACAGAATAGCGATCAGTAGTATAAAGCACATTTAATTTTTTTTTTTTAATGCAGATCCAGTATAGTTACTTAAGACATCATCTTTTATACATATTGAACTTAGAATTCTGCATATTAGTATTGCAACCACTCTTACCAAACATAATAATAAAAAATGTGCATTTGTAACCAATAAAAAAAGGACGGAGGGATATAAAAGATGGCTTACCGTTTTTGAATAATGTTTCTCAGCACCGCTTCTCCCACGGCCACATCTCTCTCTCTCTCTGCGGCTGTATCCAAGCAGTAATGCCTGGTGAAGGTATGCATATTTCTCCAGGTCGCTGCCCTGCAGATATCCTGCATCGGCACTACCACAAACAAAGCAGCGGAGGTGGACACTGCTCTTGTCGAATGGGCACGAACTCGTGCATTCAAAGGTTTGGCAGCTGCTTGTTCACAGTATTCTATTGCACTGGAAATCCTGTTGGTCTAATGTGGTCATATGATTTCCTGGGTTTAAAAGCAGAAGGATGTTTTGAAGGGAAACCATCCTGAAAGATTGTTTTTTGAGATAGGTGTTTAGGGATCTGAGGTCTAGAATAGGACACCATTGGAGAATGTTTTTCTTGACTAGAAAAAAACAGTAATAAAATCCTCTTCCCTTCTGGGATTTCGTACCGGTTCTATTGCTCCCTTTTGGAGCATTGTCCAAATTTCCGAACGCGTCTGATGTAAGTGCTTGACCTCTTGATGCTTTGGTGGTGTACAGGGGGGCGTTTGTAAAAGTTCTAGAGTGTGTCCGAATTGTATAATGTTGAGGACCCATTGGTTCATTGTTATTTGCTGCCAATTTACGAGATATTAAGCAATTTTTCTACCCAGGGGACCATGTGACGTAAGAGGGATAAGTGTAGCCGGATCTTGTAGGTTGTCATTGTCGTCGGGTGTTGTCCTTCCCCTGACGACCTCTTCTACCTTAAGGAGTACATTTTGTGTACCTTCCTGACTGACGTTGCGTATACTGCTGACGGTAGGGCTGAGACGAGGTGGGGTAAGAAGAGTATCTTCTTTGCTGGTACCCTCCTCTATAAGATGATTGGCCTCTACATTTAGAGTCTCAAAAAGGAACTTTCCGATATTGCAGTGTTCCTAATGATTTTGCGGTTTCAGTATCCTTTTTGATACTTTGTAGTGCCTCGTCTTCATGTTTTCCGAATTGAAAGGAAGGTCAAAGATTTTATTTTGGACTTTAGGCCTAAACGCTGTTGCTCTTAGCTATCCTTGTCGACGTAGGACTGCTGCTCCACCCAACGATCTGAAGGCCGTTGTCACGATGGCCATCATGCAATCAATGACCAGCCGAAGTACTTTCCCCTTCTTGGAGAATCTTCTTGGCCTCCTGTCTATCAGCTTCTGGAATGCAGTCTTTGTAAGGCAAGAGGTCACACCACATCTGCCTATCGTACCTGCCCAGAATGGCCAGGGCATTCGCCGCTCTAACCAGTAGGGCAGACATTGAGGAAAACCTCTTCCCCGCATTGTCCAAAAGCCTACCCTCTCTATCAGGAGGTGTCATAATAGGAGCTGATGGATTTGGTGACTTCTGCAGAGCCGCCTGGGTTATAACTGAATTCGGCTTGGGGTGTCTTAGAAGACAAGCTGGAGCATCCGAAAGCGCTTTATATTTTTTGTCTAGTCTTTCGTGTCCTGGAGTCACAGTTGCCGGTGTCTCCATGACCTTCAGGCCTTCCTCCCATAGATGATTGACAATCGGGAGAGACCAAACTGCTTCTCGATATGGCTTACTGAAGTCGTACAAGAAGATTCTACCTTGTCAGATGACATGGTGAGCGCAAATCTGTAGTTCTCTCCATTAAATTATGAAACCCACTGATGTCTTCCGGTGGTGAGTCGACAGGCTTCAGTGAAGGAGAAGAAGGTGATGAAATGAGATAATCATCCCACTCTCTGCTAGGGTCTGGTATCTGTCCCTCCTCCTGATCATCATCCGTGGTCACTGGTTCTTGTTGAGACTTTGGTAGTGGAGATCTAGGCAAGGACTCTGGTAAAATCTCTCGCCTTCTCACCGATGTACTTGGCCTAGGTCGTAGTTGAGGCATATCCACTTGTAACTCTTGAGAGGTATGAGGTACAGGATGTCTTTTCTTATAATCTTCCAGCATAAATTGCAAATCTTTTCGCAATAAAGATGGAACGCTCACCACCTCTTCTTAAACTCCTGGCGATAATGTTGCTGGGGACGTTCTTGATAGTCCTCATATTCATCCTGCGAGTCATCTCCCTGGCACTTCACATGCAACTGCGACAGGCTACTCGCGTAGCCAAAAGGACCACCACCATCCTCCTCCTCGTCTGACTCCTCTTCCTCCAAAAGGTGAGATGGTACCAGAGGTGTCACCTTACTTGGAGAGGTAAGTTCCGGGGTAATTGTCATTTTCCTGGTAAATACTCTTTTTTCTGGGGGGTTTCTCTCGTCGACGAGATCGCCATAGTCATCGTCATCGTCCCTGATCTCGGCGTCGACACTGTCGCCGACAGTGCCACCGTCGACGGGAATAAGCAAGTTTTACCTCACTTTTCGCTGATGACGACAATTTCTTCGTCAACGATTTAGTTTTTTCCAATATTCCCTCAGGAGATCTAGAAGCCGGCTTCTTGGCTGAATGCTTGACTTTAGGGGGTGATTCTGAGGGCTCAGGGCTTGTCCTCTTGGCATTTTTAACCCCTGATGCATGACCCTTGCTCTCCTTTTCCTTGCTTGGAGATTTTGAGGGACTGCGCCCAGAAGAACCTTTGGTTGTCTTTTTAAGGGCCTTCTCAGGTCTTTCCCTTGAGGTATGAGCCTGAGGAGATCTGCTTCTTTTCTGAGATTTCCTAGAAGTAGAAGATTTCTCATCACTGTCACTAGACATGACTTTCCAGGCTTTTAGCTTTTAAAGCCATAGTAAAAGACTTCTTTCGCTATCCCTCAAAGTTTTATTTGAAAAGGTATGACATACCTTACAATCCTTTCCCTGATGGTCTGGATAAAGGCAGTAGATGCAATCCTTATGAGGACCATCTGTATATGGTCTTTTCTTCCAACAGGTGGCACAGGCTCTAAATAAACCCATTTTTTCCTTGTCAGCCCTTCTCAGAAGATGTAGAATTAGTAGGTAGTGATCCAAATTATTAATTGAGAAGAAGAAAACTCTCAAATCCAATCCAGATTGAGTAGAGACAGTAGAATTTGAGCAGAGATCAAATGAAATCACATAGCACAACCTGTGGTAGAAAATCTGAGGGGCAAAATGTTCTCTCAGGAGGGTTCTAGAGGGTAAGGAGAAGATTGTGGCACAGTAAAACAGTAGACAAAATATCGAATGGTAAATGTACAGAGTGACGTATATAGTTGCCATTCTTAACTCCACATAAATGAAGATATATGTGTATGTTTTTTTGGTACTCAGATGTGGAATACGGTACAGAAAATCTATACACATACCTTTTGATATTTTGTCTCTCGATTTTTTGTCAATGATATTAGTGCGTCACAATATTGATATTCAGCAACCACAGCACTGAGCCTGCCCTCATCGCCGCCACCGACGACATCAGGACCCTGCTGGACAATGGCGGGACCGCAGCACTCATCCTCCTAGACCTCTCTGCCACCTTCGACACTGCCTACTACCGTACACTACGTGCATGCCTCCACGCCGCAGGTATCCGAGACAAGCCTCTGGATTGGACCACCTCCTTCCTCTCTGGCAGAACCCAGAGCGTCCTCCTCCCCCCAGTCCGTTCCATAGCCTAAGAGATCATCTGTAGCGCACCCCAGGGATCCTCCCTCAGCCCGACGCTGTTCAACATTTACATGGATATCTAGAGAGAGAGTACCCCACTACCACCAGGGATCAGGGTACAGTGACAACCAGTCTGTGAAAAATCCCTGGGTATAAACTATCGAAGAAGTTCACTCTATTTTCATACCTTATCCGTCTAGGTGTTCATACACTCATGCTCCTACCAACACAACCCAATCAATCACGGTGATGGTAAATGGTCAATTTCCACACTAAAATTGAACGTTCACAGTCTCTTTAATAAAAAACCATAAAAAGATCTATACACATAAACAAATTAAAATTTCAAAGAATAATCTTTGAACATATACATTGAAAAAACAGATATTCAAAACAATTCAATATAGACATTGGGCAAGCACAATTTCATTTATCTAAATTAATGTATCAAAGTTATAAACATGTTAAAAACAAATATAGCAAACAGAAATACTATACAATCATAAGAAAACCCCCTACACAATGTGGCCTTTAAGTTCCTTCGCCACTCTAATTTCTAGATCCAATGGTCTTAAGTTGATTTGCACGTGGTATAGTCAATAGTACCCTAAATGTGTTAGTATCTATTGCTTCCCAGACCCTATTTGGATTCTACACACAAAAAAAGGAATGCTTCGACGCGTTTCGGTGCTGTGGACACTTGATACTGTAGCACCTTCTTCAGGACTGCCGTTTCTTTGGGGTCACCGGCTTCAAGGATTACTACTTAACACCCTCTCTGTAAATACATAGGGAGAAAAGCAAGGTATCACTACTGTAGAATAATTTGTGACACAATTATTAATCTAGCACATCTTATTACTTTTATTTGATGGGTTGGTATCATGATCTAATCTCAAATACCCTTATGTCAAGTTGTTTCCATCAACTTTTTCCAAATCTTTAACCGCCCCCTCTTTCAAATGACTTCTCATGGGTCATCAGTATAATACACATATGGGATCTTATAGGACATGGGGGCCCTCCTTCCCCCGTGTACACGTGATTGCAATCTCGTTATCCTCTGTTTGATTCAAGGGTCACTTATACATCCGTACTGAAGATTGTTTCACACATTGTTCGATTGTTATCCCTCCGTTTCTTTTTTAGTGTGGAAATAGAAAAAACTTTGGGGACCTCACTCAAACACAGTCTTATAACCTTAGGTCATACCCCGCATGCATGTCTCTTTCTTCCCCCACAAACGTATTCTTACCCTGTGGGTATAGATGGATATCCCCTGCGGGTGTTTATCTGGTCTACCACTCCTATTCGTGGCTTCTCATATGGGGTGAAATCCTTCCTAATGTAGGGACACAATGCATTATCAGTCCCTGCATACAATTTAACCAAAATATTCTCGGGACTACAGTAGGGAAGTCAATTACCTCTTCACTGGTATATGGCTGAAGTAAAAGGGGCCTCTCCACTTCTTTGTAGATCTATAGAGACCCTTCCACTCTTCTTATTGGACTGTATATGTCTCTGTTCAAGCAAAAGGTATCACTGATCAGCTATTCAATGGAACTACGCGGACATATGCCCGTCCAGAAATAATTTTACTGACTTTTTAAGGTAGGAGAATAAATAGAATACAACCGTCCGGATATATAGAAGGGGCACGATTATCTGGAATACTTTAACAGTGATACCTTTTGCTTGAGCAGAGACATATACAGTCCAATAAGAAGAGTGGTAGTTCGGACTGGACTGTTCCCATGAGGCACAGGGTCAGAGCTGATTTGCATATAGCCAGTGTCTAACCCAGGGTGGTGTGGAGGGCAAAAAAACGATGGATTTAGGCCCAGATCCTTGTACTGGGTTGAATGTATGACATAGTTCTACATTCTGTCCATCAACTGTGTTTTTTGCAATTTTCATCCCGAGTGTGCTGGGTATACTCAGACGTGAGTCCCAGGCTCTCCACACCACTGGAGTCAAGCTATCCAGGCTGAAGAAGGCTGATAGCCAGAAACCGGTCCTTGGATGCTTGATTCCATCTGGGAAAGACATGGCTTGGTAGTTCGGACTGGACTGTTCCCATGAGGCACAGGGTCAGAGCTGATTTGCATATAGCCAGTGTCTAACCCAGGGTGGTGTGGAGGGTTAAAAAACGATGGATTTAGGCCCAGATCCTTGTACTGGGTTGAATGTATGACATTGTTCTACATTCTGTCCATCAACTGTGTTTTTTGCAATTTTCACCCCGAGTGTGCTGGGTATACTCAGACGTGAGTCCCAGGCTCTCCACACCACTGGAATCAAGCTATCCAGGCTGAAGAAGGCTGATAGCCAGAAACCGGTCCTTGGATGCTTGATTCCATCTGGGAAAGACATGGCTTGGTAGTTCGGACTGGACTGTTCCCATGAGGCACAGGGTCAGAGCTGATTTGCATATAGCCAGTGTCTAACCCAGGGTGGTGTGGAGGGCAAAAAAACGATGGATTTAGGCCCAGATCCTTGTATTGGGTTGAATGTATGACATTGTTCTACATTCTGTCCATCAACTGTGTTTTTTGCAGATTAATAATTGTGTCACGAATTATTCTACAGTAGTGATACCTTGCTTTTCTCCCTATGTATTTACAGAGAGGGTGTTAAGTAGTAATCCTTGAAGCCGGTGACCCCAAAGAAACGACAGTCCTGAAGAAGGTGCTACAGTATCAAGTGCCCACAGCACCGAAACGCGTCGACGCATTCCTTTTTTTGTGTGTAGAATCCAAATAGGGTCTGGGAAGAAATATATACTAACACATTTAGGGTACTATTAACTATACCACGTGCGAATCAACTTAAGACCATTGGATCTAGACATTAGAGTGGCGCAGGAACTTAAAGGCCGTATTGTGTAGGGGTTTTTCTTATGATTGTATAGTATTTCTGTTTGCTATATTTGTTTTTAACATGTTTATAACTTTGATACATTAATTTAGATAAATGAAATTGTGCTTGCCCAATGTCTATATTGAATTGTTTTGAATATCTGTTTTTCCAAGGTATATGTTCATAGATTATTCTTTGAAATTTTAATTTGTTGATGTGTATAGATCTTTTTATGGTTTTTTATTAAAGAGACTGTGAACGTTCAATTTTAGTGTGGAAATTGACCATTTACCATCACCGTGATTGATTGGGTTGTGTTGGTAGGAGCATGAGTGTATGAACACCTAGACGGATAAGGTATGAAAATAGAGTGAACTTCTTCGATAGTGTATACCCAGGGATTTTTCACAGACTGGTCAACATTTACATGGCCCCGCTCGCACACCTAGCCCGACAGCATGACCTCAACATAATCTTCTACTCCGACGACACTCAGCTGATCCTCTCCCTCACCAAGGACCCCATCACCGCCAAAGCCAACCTCCACGAAAGAATGAAGGCCGTCACCGACTGGATGAAGACCAGCCGCCTGAAGCTGAACTCGGACTAGACGGAGGTCCTCATCCTCGGCTCCAACCCTTCAGCCTGGGACGTCTCCTGGTGGCCGACAGCACTGGGGGCAGCCCCGACACCCACCGACCACGCATGCAACCTGGGAATCATCCTCGACTCAACGCTCTCAATGACCAAGCAAGTCAACGCCATCTCATCATCCTGCTTCAACACCCTCCGCATGCTCCGCATGATATACAGATGGATCCCGACAGATACAAGAAAGAAAGTAGTAAAGGTAGTGCACTTTACAAATGATTTATTGATTGATTGATTGAGAGACATTTGGAAGGCCAAATTAGGGAGCACAGTGAAAGTGATGCAGCAAATGTAGTGCATTCTGTGACAATACTATTTTGCTATTTCATCACACATTAATGCTGTTCTCACAAGACGCTCTGCCTCTCTAGTACCAATATAACACTTGGGTGAAACAATCAGGTGAGTAGTTAACATTTGCCACGGCGCAGCACCATGTGTGATTTCTGATCCTTCTGAACTAGCAAAACATTTATTTGTGGAAAACTGCAAAGTGTGTATCATAGGGTGGAATATTTGGCAAGTTTAGAAGAACTTAACTTAATGTGATTCCAGTGTTTATAGTGGTATTCATTTACTATTAAAATATAGTATTTATTTAGTATGCATGAAGACTGTAGTATGCCCACAAGCCGAAATATGCAAATGAGGGAATACTAGTTCTATTCAACTACCCTTCAAATACATAATGAACACTTCGATTGATTGCTAAAAGAAGACTAGTCGTATTCTAGAAGAATAGTATTTGAAGCTTAGTGGTATTCTGTTAGGGTTTATTTGCAGCTCCTGTGCCATTTCAAGAAAGATTTCTCATTTATTGTGACAACTTTTTAGTGAGCAATATCTGAATACTAACGGCAATGATTGTGAAGACTCAAGTAAGACTAGCAGAATTTAAAGTGAATGTTAATTGAACACTAGTCACATTCACTCAGATTAATTTATAGTGATTGATTTGATTGCTTGCACAGGGCTTCTCTTAATGTTGCCTTACGGGCCTTTCAGACTAAATTTTATTTTTTACATGCTTCTGAGTCAATGATTATAATCTGCCTGTTACAAACTCTTTAGTGATGCATTCAGCAAAATTTTTATGATGTGTACCCGGACATGTGTTTGTTTTCAGATTACCCAGAAGGAACAATTGTGCAAAATTGAATTAGTCGCCAGATAACAGCTTTCCTCCTGATTTGATTTTCCACCAGACTATGAATGTTAGAATTTAGAAAAACAATTTGCTAAACACATTGTACAAGACTTTTGTGGAATTAACTTGTGAAATGTTCTTAACGAGATGCAGGTGGACTGCGAGATGACATTTTATTGATAGAAAAACTTGCCGAATGGTTGAACTTATGTAACAATTGTAGACCACATTATTAGTAAACATGTCTACATCAGATGTTTGAATGCTGTTATAGTCTATCAAATTATCAGAAGAGATTTTGAAAAACATGACAAATATAACCAGTCCATCTCTTGGCATCTGCACTTTTAGATATATTGCTATCTAAATCAAAGTTTATAAGCACATTAGTAGTAAAAGTGTCTGCATCACACATTTGAGTGGAGTAATTGTCTATCAAATTATTAGAATTGATTTAGAAAAACGTGACAAATATTACCAGTCCATCTCATGCATCTGAACCTGCAATTGCTATCAAAATCAACAAAGCTTCTAAAGTTTGATGTGGTGAAAAAGTCCGTCTTGTATTAGTGCACTTGTTAAAGATCCATTGGTCACTATTTGGAACTTTCCAGTGGTGCTCCTTGCAAAGAGCCCAAACAAATTCTGTAGAATAAATATAAAAGTGGTTATATTAAAAATATATTAACAGGTGAGCACAGTCAGGTCAACTGATTTCTGTCATGAGCATATCCTTCAGTCAATGTCATCACAGTTCCATTTACCACCTGCACCCCACTGACTCAAAATACTACAGCAACACCTTTGATTTCCCCTCAATCCCCCTCAGTGGTGGTGGATCTTGTGGAGTACACACAGGACTTTGCTATTGGAAAGTATTGAATAGTTTCTTAGCTGTCGGTGTAGTTTTGTAGCTTGAAGACTTTCTGGATTCACTATGCTGTGCAATACTCCACGGTCCAGTGGTTGGGCCCAGAATCATAGTCTTTTTTCTCTTTTTTCGTGGCCCAGGTGGGCGTCGACGTTCCACCATTTGGTGTCCTCCTGTGACGTTGGCTCGCTTCTTCCGGAAGCTCCCACCTCTGGGCGCCATCTTTTTTTCTCTTTCTGTTTGTTTGGATTGTACTATTATTAATCCTTTTTCCATTTATCCTTCCCTCCTGCCTCATCTTTCTGGCAGAGGTGGCTCTTTTCGCTAGTGAATCCAGAAAGTCTTCAAGCTGCAAAACTACACTGACAGGTAAGAAACTATTCATTTTGCAGCGTGAATCTTTCTGGATTTACTATGCTGTGCATAGACTTTGTAGCGGTTTGCTATTTTTGCGGCCGCTGGGTGGAAGATGAGCGTTGGTTGTTGAATATATGTTGAAGCACTTTTGTCCTACTTGCACCTCCCTGTTCATCTGTATATCTGTGCAGTAGGGTTTAGTGAACGTGTGCACTGAAGCCCATGTTGCTGCCATGCAGATGTATCGGATGGGCGTGTTTGCTAGGAACGCTATCGTTGCTTCCTTCTGTCTTGTAGAGTGAGCTTGTGCTGCTCCTTTTAATTCTTGACCTGCCTGCTTGTGGCAGAATTGGATTGTTTGTGCGTTCCATCGCACAATGGTGTTCTTAGTTACTGGTCTTCCCATGAAACTGCTGGCGAAAGACACAAAGAATTGTTTTGTTTTCCTGTAATCTTTGGTCCCTTCAATGTAATGCATCATTGCTTTTCCAGCGTCGTGTGCAGTGCTCTTTCTGAGCTTGTGGATGGTCTATGGAAGAAACTTGGTATCTGTATTGTTTGGCTGATGTGGAACTTTGACACCACCTTTGGCATGAAATGTGGGTCTGTTCTCAGGACCACCCTGTCATTGTGAATTTGAATGTAGGCTTCTTGTACTGTTAGCGCTTGCAACTCGCTCACTCTGCGTAGCGAGGTGATTGCCACCAGAAAAGCCATCTTTATGGTGAGCATATGTAGAGAAGCCTTGTGAATGGGTTCGAACTGTGCCTTCATGAGTTGTGTTAAAATTACATTGAGGTTCCATGCTGGCGATGGCATCCTTTTTTGGAGGGGCGATACGTTTGGTCCCTTTCAGAAATCTATTCACCACCTGGGATGTAATGAAAGTTTTCCCTGTTTCTCCTCTAGTATAGGCTACTATTGCTGCCAGATGTACTCTTAGCGAAGTGTAGCTGAGGTTACTCTTTAGCAAGTGTGTTAAGTATTTTAGCACTGTTGATTCCCTGGTGGTTTTCTTTTGGAGCTTTTCCCTGATGCACCATTGTGTGAACCTTTTCCATTTCGCCACATAACACTTTCATGTGGTGGGCCTTCTTGCTTCCCGCAGCACCCCCAGTGTGCTTTCTGGGAGTTTCAGGTGCGCGACCTCCAAGTCTTCAGGAGCCAGGCTGCTAGGCTGAGGCTCTCTGGTTCTGGATGAAGCACCCTTCCATTTTGCGTAGAGTGTAGTTCTCTTCTTTTTGGGAACTTGTGTGGTGGCCCCTGTGCCATCTCCACTATTTGTGAGAACCAGGACTGCCTGGCCCACTGTGGTGCTACCAGTATTAGTGTCATGTTGCTGCTTTTGCACTTGCTGAGCACCCTGTGCATCAGTGGTATTGGGGGAAAAGCGTAGGCAAATGTCTTCGACCAGCTGATCCATAGGGCATTCCCTTGGGATTGTTGACTTGGTTGTCTGGATGCGACGTATTGGCATTTTGCATTCTGGTGTGTTGCAAACAGGTCTATTTGTGGGGTCCCCCACTTCTTGAACAGCTTTCGCATTTCCTGTGGATTGACTTCCCACTCGTGGGATGCTGATGTCTGTATGCTGAGTCTGTCCGCTTTCACGTTGTCCTTTCCTGGGAGATGTATCGCCAGGAGGTCTACTTGTAGTGGGTTGGCCCATCTCCATATCTCCTGCGCTAGTTCTGATAGCGCCACTGATTGTGTTTCTCCCTGCTTGTTGATGTAGAACATCGTTGTGGTGTTGTCTGTTTGTATCAACACCCTGTGCTCGTACAGCTGCTTCTGGAAAGCTTTTAAGGCTAGGAACACGGTCTTCAGTTCCAGGTAGTTGATGTGTTGGACCGCATGTTTGCGTACACAAACCCATCACCTTGAGCTAGTTCATGTGCGCTCCCCACCCCATCTGGGATGCGTCTGTTGTGATGGTCACTGTTGGAGTTGGTGGTGTAAATGGCTTCCCCTTTCTTATGTTCTCCTTTGTCCACCATGTCTTCGCCTCTTGCACTGCATGTGTAACAACCACTAGATCCTCCCAACTCCCAGTTGCCTGTGACCATTGCTGTTGAAGCCATTCCTGGAATGTTCTTATGTGGAGTCGAATATTGGGGGACCAGGTGTATGCAGGATGCCATCATACCCATGAACTTACTCAATGCCTGTTTATTAGGGCACTGGAGTTTGCAATGCGCCAGTGAATCACTGCATTCCTCTCTACTTTTCTTCTCATGAGGTCTATCCTCTTACTTTCCTTGTCTGGAGGTGGCCCTGAGTTTGTGAGGTTGTTGGCCCTCTTCCTGGGTGTTGACGTTATAATTGAGTCAGCTGGTACTGATCCCTGGATATATGCTGGGTCCTTCAAGGAATGCTTATTTTTTCCAGTGTTCTAGGGGCAACAGATCTGCAGGCTGCTGGATTCTTGAAGGCTTCCCTGCCCTGCTCCAGCACACTTGAGACAAGGGTAGGAACTGTCTCCTAGTTTGAGCGGGAAGCAGAGTCTCCAGAGAAAGCAGGCTTTTGGTTTCTCTTCCTCTAACTTTACCCCATATGTTACTGCAGCATTTTTAATGATCATATTGTAGATGCAAATGTCGTCCGGCGGCAAAGACCTCGACTGATATGACTCTACGCCCTCCTCCGGGATTTCGGCGTTGAAGTCCTGCCATACCAGGTCCTGCGCCTCCGAGGATATCGAGCCCAAGTATGTCCGCTGATCATCCTCACCTTCCCCTTTGTCATAGTACAGGCCTTCTTCGTCCTGTTGCTCTGCCGGTTCAGGAGTTTTCGGCATCTCTCCAGCGTCGAACTCCTCTTCGACTTCTGTTTCGGCTACAGTGGCGGGCTTCGAAGGGATGGTGTATCTGCTCATCCGTTCGTCAAAATCTTTTTTCCTCTGGAGGATGCTGTTCATTTTGGCCTTAAGCCTTCTCTTTCTCTCCATTTCGGCCGCTTGTTCGGCGTCAAGAGTTTCAGCGCTTCTCTTCTCTTTGATGTCAAAGTCGCCTTTAGCTCTTTTTCCTTCGGCGTTGAGCGTGCCTTTTCGGGGCTGGGCTTCGACGACCTTGGTTTTTCTAGATCTTTTGCCATCTGGGAGTCCTTTTCGAAGGATCCGCTGAACTGTTTGTCCGTGGATGCAGCTGTGATCGTCAAAGGTTTTGACACCAGTGCTCCTTTCGAGGACTTTGACTCCGTTTTTCGAGAGTCCATCGGGGCTTTTGGGGTGGACGTCTCTTACCACCTTTGTCGACTTCTTATCTGTCTCTGCGACCGTGTAGTCCTCTGGTCCCTCGCAGATGTTGTCCTCTTCTCCGCTGGAGAGGCCCAAGTCCCGGAACGATGGAGGTTGTACTTGCCTCTGAATGTTGTGGCTTGCTATCCTCTGTCTCTCCCTCACTCTAAGTGTCTTGGGTGCGAATGCCGAGCAGGCGTTGCAATCCTTGCTTTGATGGTAGAGAGGCAAGCAAAGGATGCAGACCGGGTGCTGGTCCTTCTGCGTGTACTTGTGGTGGCAGTTACGGAAAAATTTGAAAGGGGTTTAGTCCATTCCTGTGCTCAGGGGACCCCCTGTATGCGCATTCTCTGTTGGACATCGAAGTTCTTAATCTTCCTCACCATCTTTGTCGTCCCGGCTCTTTGTTTTTTTTTCGGTGTGCTGAAAACTCCAACCTTTGGTGTTTTTTGGTCGATTTTCTTCTTCTCTGTGAGAAGTTGGCCTGGCATATGATGTTGACTATTCTAGTGGGCACCTTGCACCAATCCAAACGAACCTTATTGATGGTAGGTTTAACAACAACCTATATAGAAAGCTATCCTAGTTGGGGCTGTGGAGAGCAGCCTTCAGGCTAAGTCTTGAAGGAATGTTAAGCAGCTTGTTTTACCAGTCTATAATCACATGAATGATCAAATGAAAGGAGAACCACACCAGTTATATATATATAAAATATATATGTATGTATTCTAACCACACCCCTCTAGTCTCTTTTTGAGGCTAGAGGCAAAAGTACTTACAGAGAACTTAATAAGCACACAGTAAATTAGCACAGTATACCTTTGCCCTAGGGGCTTCACAAACCATATACTAAAAAAGTGGTATAAGTACCACTACAATCATAGAGACAAGGCCTCGGGCCTGTAGAACCGCTGCGGAAAACAGGAACCACCCAAGGTAGGGACGCAGGAGACCCACAAGGGTATGCAGTGTCTGAACACAGCCATGAATAACCATTGACTTCTATGGAGAAAGTTGAGATTGGATTTTTAAAGATTAAGGACACTTAGGAGTGGACTAGGAACAAACCCCTGCAGTACTGCACAGTTTCAGAGTCAAAACCCACTGGAGCACTTACTCGTGCTACCTCACCCAGGGAAACCAGGTGCATAGGTTTCTTTTTGTTTCGGGTTTTGTCGTCGTTTCCTATGGAGAGCTGCAATGAAGTGCTGCAGGCGACCAGATGAAAAGTGTCCGGATGGATCCAAGGGTGGATCGGAGATCTGAAGAACCTGAAAGCAGAGGGGACAGAGTATGCGTCACTTGACAGTGACCAGGGAGGCAACAGGAAGGTACCAGCCGATGTTGGGTGATTTCAGGTGAAGCTTGACTCTTCAGCGACAAGGACCAGGAGGTGTTGACGACACCCAGGAGCTGGATTCGAGCTGTCCCACGTTGGATGACGAGTGCTGCAGCTCGGTATCCGGATTGGACCCAACAATCCTTGGCAACAGCAAACCACGCAGAAGGAAAAGATTGGCTTTGGAGCAGACCAGCAAGGTCTGAGGGACTCGCCCTTTGGAGGCGAGTCAGGGCACATCTATGGAGCAACCAGGGAGGCCCAAGAAACAAAAGAGTTACCTTTGTGAGGACCCACCAGTCGACCGACCGGGGATCGCGAAGGGGCCCTCAAGCAGTAATGATAGAAGCGGGCACACGGAACACTCGTGGAGTGTAGGCCGACAATCTTCAGTGCAGATGGTGCTCAGGGCTTGGACTACGAGTAGCCCAATGCACAACTTCAGGAAAGCTCGGGAAGTAGGTGCACTTGCAAATATGAACGGTGTCCAGGAGTTCCGGTCCCACGTCTCTTGTGACGGCTGCAGGTCTCAGCTTTTCTGTGATCTCTTGTCGGCCTCGGAGATGTCTGGAAGTCCATTTCCTGTGTCGCAAATCCTTCGGGATATGGCGGGAGCCTTGGAAATTCAGACGGCAAGATGCTTCTTTGGTGCCAGTTTCAACAGGGGAGGCACTCCTTGACCCCAAGGGAGATTTCTTCTAGCTTCTAGTCGAAATAGAATGTCAAAGTTTCAGGATATATGTTGCAGAGTTTTGTCCAGGGTAATCAAAAGTCCTAGGGACTGAAGTCCTATACCTATACTAAGTTTAGGGGCTGGACTAACTCTAAGGTCCGACCTATGGGAGGACCTGGGGAGGGGGTGGTTAAACCCCTTCCCCTTTGTCCAGTTTCGCGCCAGAGCTGGGGCTGAGTGCCCCAGCAACCGGTTTGAACTGGGGTATGCACAGGAATACATTGTGTGCCCCGGGCACTGTCTGAAAAGCATTCACTGAATGCAACCACCCTGCCCCAATACACTAAAGCCTGGCTGAGGAGGTGGTTACACCTCCCTGGACATGAAACCTATTGTCCAGGCCTCCCCTGCCGGAGTTTCGTCCAGAAGGAGGTCAGACTTGTGTCTGTGGCAGCAGCATCCATTTTGTTTTGCTGGGGCTCTTTTAAACTATTACCGGTCAGGTAAGTGTGTATATGTCTTCTCCCTCTGGAAGGGTGGAATTCGACTCCGCTGCCAGAACTGGTGTGGAGGGGGGTAGAATTCCAAAGTGTTTGACACCAAACACAACATGTTTTGATGCAGCCATTCCAAAGTTAGCCTTTACCTCGAGATTATAATGCACTTAAGAGTATATGGTATGGCTGTGTCACATAACAGCTATAAGGAAGGGATTCTGAAAGCTGCAGAGGGGCTCAGCTCATGCTTGGACACCCTCTCACACAAAACCAAGCACTCTGCCTTCAGGATTGTCAAGGCCTGCCATTGGATTGACTTATAGGTTTATATGTGTCTGTATATATAGGTAGATATAGGTATACTATATCTTAGTAAGGGGTGCTTACACCACCTTACCCAGGCTGCAAGAGCAGACCTGTGGAGCCATTTTGGAAGGCTTCCTAGGGCTGGCTTAATACATGCTTCAGTCCCTGGTAGGCCTCTGGTACCTAAGGTACCATATACTATGGACTCACAAGGGTAACCCAGTAACCAATCAGGAGTGTACCTAATGACCATGCAATCAGTTTACAAAGGAAGCAGCTAGGCTGGGGTCCTGGTTTGCAGAGCCCCAGCAAGACTAAAGTCGATAAATCAGTGAAACACAGCAAAAAGTGGGGGTAACCATAGTAAGCAGAGCCTACTCTCCTACATTCTCTTTTCCAAAAACTCTGGAACTCCCGGTTGACGATCCAGACCCAACGGCGGAAAGAAGAATCTGAAGATGGCGCCCAGAGGTGGGAGCTTCCGGAGGAGGCGAGCTGACGTCACAGGAGGACACCAAATGGTGGGACTCCGACCCCCAACTAGACCACGAAAAAAAAAAAGGGGAAAAAAAGAATACGATTCCAGACCCAACCACTAGATAGTGGAATAATGCACTGAAATCCAGAAAGATTCACGCTGCAAAACCTTATAACACTTTCAATGGATAAAAATGAAGAAATACACCAAGGTTAAATAGTTCAATACATAAAATATATCCAAACATACCTCTGCAAGCAGAAACTCTTCATTCAAGCATCTATCCTTTGAATGCTTTCTTTGGCCAGTTCCTTTACTGTTTGCCAATTCCAGATCATTGAACACCATTGATATGACTCGATTTAGTATGCTCTAGGATCACTTGAAATATGTGCTCTTGCAATTAAACTATATAGTTGGCCAGTATCTACCAAGATATTGTAACGAAGAGTATTTTTCGGGTCCTTAATAAGTTGTATAAGTGCCCTTGTCTACATTCTCAAAATGCACTGCCCATCTCTTCCTGCATTGAAAGAATGACGATGGATATTAGAGATACAAACATGAAATTGCCCTGGATATGAAATTAACATTAATATCAAGAGTCTTCCCAGTAGCGTGAAACAGCTCTTATTTAATGCCCCAAGTAACATTTAAAAAAACTATTATGAGATAGACAGAGAGAGAGAGAGAAAGAGACATTTAGAGAAATTTAGTGCGAGAGTTAGCGAGATAGAGGGATAGAGAATGAGGGCCAGATGTACGACCCTGTTTTGCGTGCACAAACTGGTTTGTGACCAGTTTGTGCATGCAAAATCTAATAGGCCGTGTAACAATCCCTATTAAGTGAGGGAGATTTTTTTTGTGATTCTCTAAATAGGAATTGTGAGTTGCTATTAGAAAGGGGCGTCCCTTCCTAATAGCTAGTCGGAGGCCTATGTGAGAATGTTTTGTGACCGCAATATGCGCTGATAACAGTTTGAGCCCCATCAGAGCGCTCGGGCCACACCCATAGGAATCTCGACACTACCTGCCCTTAAAATAATTAAACGAAAACGTTTCATTTTTCTTTTTTTAAATGAATCCCGTTTTCCTTTAAGGAAAACTAGCTGGATTTTTTTTTTAAACTGCTTTATTTAAAAGCTGAGCTCAGCAGGCCACCATGTCTGGGAGGGCCAGCCATTCTCAATGGTGTCGCAAATTGCAAGTGCCTCATGAATATTGATGAGGCATACAATTTGCAACCCCATTGGGAATCACAAACAGTGTCTCTGACACTGTTGTACATGATATTTAGTGACTCGCAAATTGCGACTTGCATTTGAGCGCAATTTGCGAGTCGCTAAATGCCATGGTCGTACATCTGGCCCTTAGAGAGGTAAAGATAGAGATATGCAACACCACCATGCACATATTAATCTTATGAAACTGATAGCAAGTTTTTTTTGTATGTGTGAATATGAACTTATACATATGTCAGGGGAGATAGAATGGCAATATAGGAACAATTTACACTGAGTTTCAGGTGACATCATACACCATTGGCTGAGTGGTTTAAAAATATCCGCTATAGTGTTTTTAGTCTGTTGCTGCTCCATGGTATTCTGGTCTTCCATGTAGATGTGATCATGCCAATACTTAAAAAAAACAAAAAAAAACTACGACTACACAGTTTGCATATAAATCTGCTAAAAAATCTCCTGTGTAATCTCAGAAAATCATGCTTCATATTTGACTGCAATATACACACTTTCACTCTAAAAATCTAAAAACAGGCAGCAACTTACCCACGAGTCCAGCTTGTCCTCTAAAGTATTTTAACATTATATGCCTGTGTGATTGCTGGAAAACCTGAAGCCCCCTGCCCCTCCAATCTTACTGACCAAGCAACACCCCATGTGTTGTGTGAACGAAGGTCGTGTGCTTTAAGCACCGACGAAGTGCATTAAAAACAAGCATTTGCAATGCAATAGGTCTCGCATTTACGCGAGTCTGAGCTATTGACATTGCAAATAACAATGCCTTTTTGTTTTAAAATTTTAAAACAAATAAAAGGCATTGTCATTTACAATGCCAATAGCTTAAACTCATGTAAACACGAGACCTTTTGGATTAGTGGTGAATTAGTATGGTGAAATATGAAAGTAACTTGAGTGGTTGATATTAGTTAGTTCGAGTAAAAAGGATAGCAGAGGGATAAAAGGGGAAGAAAGGTTTGCATTCATATAGCACCTGTTACCCCTGATGAGTGTTGGAGCGCTTACTACTGCATAGACCCAAAACAGGGGAAAATACATACAATTAATAAGAAAGTTGTTCGGGTTTAAAGTCGATCACTACAAGAATTTTTATGGTTTGTAAATATTAGGGGTGGGCGGAATTTGCGGAATCGTGTTACGCAAGTCTCTGCGAAACTGTAAAAAATCTCTGCGAACATGCAGAAATTCCACGAACAAGCGAAATTGCTTGTTCGCGATGCTTTTTTACTGTTTGCAATCCCTGTTTGCGTGCTCGGGGGGAAATTTCTCGCGAACACTAATTTGAGAACGCGAACAAGCAAAAAATTTCGCGAAGTTGCAGAACGTAGAATTTTGGGCAATTTTGCGTTCTCTGCCGAACGCAAAATTACCTACATTCCACAAAAGGAATGTGATTTACCGCCTAGGCCTAGTCAATCTTAGAAAGGGAATTCACTTCTTTTTTTTTTTTTAAATCTTTTTATTAGTTTCAAAACAAAGAAAGTAATAGACATATCAGGTGCCATACATTGAGACATAATAATAAGGCGAACAGATGTAGATACAGGATAGATACTAGCAGTGAAGAAATGGCTGAGACGCCTACGCCATTGTATGAGAAACAGGATGTGCCACAGTACAATATACAATTCACATTAAGCTCAAGCTCTCAGGGTCAGCCCACCCATAGAATCAGGATAATAGAAGAAGCATGGGCACCAGATACTGGAATACCAACAAAGTCAGGATGTTCCACCAACTATACTTATAAAAGGAAAGTGAAAGAGAGTGTGAAGAAAAGGAAACCATAAAAACAAAAGTGAAGACAAAACAATAAACAGATCCCCCCACCCTGCACCCCTGCATATGGCTATAGCCTAACCCCAACTAGCAGTGTGCCTGTCGCCCCAACTAACTAAATACTAAAAGTAGAAGATGGAGGAGGGCATCTTCATACTTGCCCCCGGTCTCCGCTCCCCCCGCCAAAGCCAAGAATCCCCAGACTAAGGTCTCGAAATCTATTAAGCTGCAGTTCCGTAGCGCAACAGGGGAAACTTCAAACACCACCCAACCTCCCGAACGGATCATGGTTGCAAACCCCGTGTCCAGTAATACCCGATGGCAAACTCAATCACACAGTCTCATCCTTGACCCTTCAGATCAAACATGTGCGCCCCTTCCGGACAAACTGTCACTTCCGCAGGATAGTCAATGCACGAAAAAGCTGTAGCAAAGTTAAAACCGAGACGAACCAGAGAGATGAAAGTGTTGAGAACTCCGCTAAGTCCAAAGACTCCCCACACCGTCATGGATTCCCAAGGTTGTTTCGTCCGCCATCTTAGCGGTGCCGATGCATAGGGGAGTGACGCAGTTTCAAACCAACAACAGTTCCCATCAAAAGTCTCCGGAAAGGGAGCATGAAGTAGTCCTTCTATAGTCGGCAACGATTGTAGGCCTGACAATCCAATTGCGGTATCAATCTTGCTCTCAGCACCCAAAACACTGGTCAGAGGCTCCAACACCTCCCATATGTTATGTTAATGTTATGTTAATCTTTTTCTTCTATAGCGCTCGGCTACTCCATGGAGCATCCCGGCGCTTTGGCGAAGAGTATCTACAGGTAGAAAGGCAACATAACATCTGAAACGCAGACTAAGAAGACACAACAAAAAACTATTTAGTGAAAAGCCACGTTTTCAAGCCCTTCCTGAAAGCAAGGAGGCTAGAAGCCTGTCTTAGGGATAGTGGTAGCTCGTTCCAAACCCGCTGGGCCAGGTAGCGAAACGACCGGCCTCCCATTCTAGCACGCCTAATGACAGGAACCGTCATTTTAGACAGAGAAGTTGACCTCAGGGTCCTACTGGGTTGGTAAAAGGAAAGGCGTTTTCCGATAAACTTGGGACCTATGCCATGTAGAGCTTTGAAGGCCAGTGTCAGGCTTTTGAAAAGGATCCTCTTTGGAGTAGGTAGCCAATGTAAGGTGTTCAGTAATACAGTGGCACCTGCTCTTCTCGGGAGTCCATAAATGGCTCGGGCTGCCGAGTTCAGCACTACTTGCAAACGGTTCAAAAGATACTTCGGTAGACCGAGAAAAAGAGCGTTTGCGTAGTCTAATCGTGATCCAATCAGAGCCTGAACAATTATTTTCCTATGGTGAAGTGACACCAAAGGAAGGAACTTTCTCAGCATCCGCAGAATGCCGAAGCACTTCCCTGAAAGGCACGATATATGTGGCCCAAAGGAGAGATCACTGTCCACTATCACTCCAAGGTTCTTGGCCTTGAAGGACACATTGTCAGGGGGAAACATATCCTGTGGCCACCAGGATATCCAATTTGGCTCGGAGTGCATCCAAAGAAGAGCAGCTCAGACTTATTGGAGTTGCACTTCAGGCCATGACATCTAAACCACTCAAAAACCGCACCAAGACATTCCCTAATCTGGATGCCATCAAACACCCCGCCCCTGTCGTATGTGAACAGGAGCTGGGTATTGTCAGCGTAAGATATGATCTGGGCGCCAAAGGACTCCGCTACCACCGCCAGAGGGGCCATAAATATGTTAAAAAGCATGGGGCTAAGAATGGAACCCTGTGGAACCCCCACCTCTAGCGGTGTCATATCAGCGGAGAAAGGGGGCGCCCAGATCGTTTACCGGTGGCCGGCCAGAAAGGATTTGAACCAGTTCCACACCGTTCCACGAAGGCCACATTCCCAGAGTCTTAAAAGGAGGCTCTCATGGGGAACGGTGTCGAAAGCCGCCGACAAATCTAGCATGACTAACATGGCCTTTCCCCCAGAATCGAGCACCTCCCTGATGGCATCAGTGACCTCGAGTAAGGCCGTCTCCGTGCTCAAATTGGCACGGAAACCAGATTGTGATGTGTGCAAAAGATCGTTTCCTTCGATGAAACTGGAAATCGACCTATGCACGTATCTCTCGGTCACTTTCGCCATGCAGGGAGGAGGGAGTTTGGCCTATAGTTGGCATGGATGAGGGGATCTAGGGCAGGTTTTTTAGTACGGGGTCTGCTTCCTCCATCGAAGTAGCCATCTTGGGTATCTTGAGTCATTTCGTTTCTTGAAGTGGACCAGGGTCCGGTCCCATCCACCCAGTTCCACACAAAAACACTATCATTTTATGGATGTGGGCTTCGACGCAAAAATGAAGTGACCCTATGGCTGCCAACACAGTTCGTAGTGACTGGTCACTCTCAGTCCGCTCCACAACATCTCGCTCAGTTTTGGTCATATTCGCGTCCCCAGAGAGCCCGGTCTCCCCGGGGGGAATAGGTGGATGCGGAACGGACGACTTCAGAGGGGAACTTATCGTTGGGGACAATAACAATCCAAACTCAGCCACCGCAGTCGTAGATCCCAACACAGCGAACACCGGCGGGGCCCTAACCGGGTCACCGGGCCAGGGACCTCCATCCACCGCTCCTATTGTGTGTCGTCACCCCTCCTTCGACATTTACCAATTCAGCCAACCATCGTCAACTTCGGTCCAAGAAAATTTTTCACCTCGGTAGACCGGACCCTGTCACACAACTACAGCCGATGTTGTTCAACTGAAACCCAGCTGGGCCAGTACTCGAGACCCCGGCTTCCAGGCTGGTCTAGGCCACAAACTGCCACACAACGTATCTTTGTCTACCAAACTGGTAGAAATCTCGGGATTGCACCGTTAAGCTCCAGTCCGGTCCATACACACGGAGGCAGGGCGCAAAAACAGGATAAATAACAGGATCTTCTGGCAGGAGTCGGAGGTCGGCGGAGCCGGGAGCCTACGCAGCCATCTTGTTAGCTGGCGTAGCTCCTCCGGGAATTCACTTCTTAACTATGTTTTGCTAAAATTTAAACAGCGCTAAAATGGAGAGGAAGGGTGGTATCAGAAAGTAAAACATAGTTTGGATAGGGAATAAAAAAACAATATCCAGCGGCATGCTCCCATCATGATCCAATGGATCACTACCCCATACATATATCCTACCATCCTCAGTTAGACAGGAATGCATCACAAAATCCGATAAAAATGTTAGCAGTGACGAAAATATGTTAATTAAATGGACGGAGCAACTGAGGTTTGAAATTGGATTTCATCCAGAAAGGGTTTAAAATATACTCAAAGTAGGAAAATAGGATGGTCATGTGAGGTCGGTGTTAAACTAATTATGTGGCGACTGTATAAGCTTCAACAACAAGGGGCTCTAAAAATATGTCTTAGGCTATCAAAGGGTAGGGAGTTTCTGGAAGGAAAAATTACAAAACACTAAAATGCCGTAGCTTACTACAAAGGTGAAAACCCTCTGCAGTAATGTCAAATTATGTAAAAAATGAGAATACATCTTCACTGGTCCAAAAGTCAGAAATAACCTAAGACCAAAGGAATTAAGCTCTGGCTAAGATTAGAGAAACACTCAAACCGTATTTTGAAAATTGGTGAATACCCTCGAAATTGCTTTCGAGGGCTAAGAAGTGCAACTCTGACCCAATACTTGCATGAGTATTTAAGACTTACTTTCAATGGCTGTTTCAAGAGAAAGGACTTCTTCATCCCTAAATGATGCTAATTAAAATACTGAATTTCCTTTATCCGACCTTGCGTGTGAACAGTTCTACCTGGCGATTCTCTTGTTCCATTTTAGGTCTCGCTAGAGTCAGGGCATTCGCTGGTCTTTTCTATAAATTTAGTAGCTGATTTAAAAAGTGCTACCCAGGCCGGCCACCAGCTTGCTATTACGCGCAGAAGCACGCGCAACGTACACAGCACTTTTTAACGCCGCGCACGTGCACCACTCACGTTAATTTTTGTGCCCGTGGACACAACTCCCGGGCGGGTCGCGCGGTCAATGCTTGTTGTACATATCCTGTGCCCCAAGCCTCTGCTTTTAGATTAACTGTCAACATAGCCTTTGGGTTGGTTATCTTTCATCTACAACCCTTCGACAACAAACGCACCCCTGGAAACTTGCGTGCATCCGCCCTCCAGCACCTCAGCTGTCCTTTCACTTCTCCCCAATACCCTGAAGGTGCCATGTGTTCAGTGTCACATGCCAAACATAGTTGTTTTTCCTGTACCCCAATACTCTACCCTCTCTTGTGCTTCCATGCCCAGTGTATGCTTTTCCCTGTGCTCCCACGTCCTGTACGTGCCACATCTGGTATACAGTTCAAGCTATACATGTGCCCTGTCTTGCTCTGAAGTCCGCAAGCCAACACAGCACCTACTGTTCATTCCATTTATTTCTAGTGCCCTATGCTGCAGGTGTTCGCTCCCCAATGCAATTAACTGCGATGGACCCATGGGCCTGCTTATCTGCAATGCACAATAAAAAATTAGCTAGCTATCGCACCAAGAATTTTCAATTCTATTAAGGACACGGAGGCGAGGATTATGCTTCTCTTTCTTTAATATGCTACACACAGCAGCCAATGAAATTTAAGTTGTACCAAAACAAACTACATTTCCCATGATGCTAAACACACATCACTTCCTGCAATAGTCCATAAGACCTGGTCACTCCCGGATATCATCCTCTTTCTTTGCTTCGAACAGAAGTCCATAAATAACTGAAGTCCAACAAAACAGCCTCCAACATGGAAGAACAGCCAACAGGAAAGAATTCCTTAACCAGAGATGTACTCAGTCCATCTTCTTCTCAGAACCTGGAAGAATGAGAAAAATAATGCCCGTAAAATCTGCATGAACAGATCATAAGCATAGGTTGGCAAATATTACAATGCATGTAATACAACCAGGTGGGATAATCCTCGCCTCCGTGTCCTTAATAGAATTGAAAATTCTTGGCGCGATAGCTAGCTAATTTTTTATTCTATTACAGGACCGGAGGCTTCGTATTATGCTAGTTTAACGCTCTTGAAACACCACAGAGGAAATATCACCCACCGGCTTGTAGTAAAACTGTTTGAAAGTGGATTTAGAAGACCAATAAGCTGAATGCATTATATCCTGAATAGTACCCCCCAACATAAACCTTTTAGACGCCATGGCGCCCCGAACAGAATGTGCTCCAAACACCTGGGTATCAATACCCGCTTCCTGCATAATGTATCTCAACCACCTGGCTATAGTAGCCGCAGTAACAGGTCTGAACGGTTTCTGCAAGGCAATCAATAATTGCTTAACACCCTGAGGCCTGACCTCTTTTGTACACGCTTCATATGCTTTAAGACATTGAACCACACAAAGATTGGCATTGCTGGGAAAAGCATAATAATCAACAGATCTAGACATAGTTTTGATTCTGGCCGTTATATTAAAGGAAACCGCTTCAGGGGTGAATACTCTACCCGTAATATCCAGAGCCTTCACGTCCGAGGAGCGTCGGCAAGCCCACAGACACAGCAACATGGCGAGCTTGGTTGAAAGTTGTTTCCTGGACAACAGATCATTACTTGGCTACTTCGCGAGAAAATCGAGTACCTTAGAAACATCCCACAAGGACGTATATTTTGCCTTAGGTGGATTCGCAACCCGAATCCCCTTTAAGAGTTTACATACCATAGGATGCATACCTACCGGCTTACCATCGATTTGGGAATGGCCCGCCGAAATCGCGGAGCGGAAGTTATTAACAGAGCGATAAGCCAACCCCTCCGAAGCTTTCGAAGAAAGGAAATTTATAATGCAGGGTAGTCCTGCCCCCACGGGATCCATGTGCCGTTCCACGCACCAACGAACCAAGCCCTTCCACGCGGAAGTATAACGTTTTCTGGTGGAGGTAGCCCAGGCTTGATAAATGAAGGCTGAAGCTTGTTCCGAAAACTCCGGCATTTGCCAACGTTTCCTGAAAGTCTCCAGGCCATCAGTGTCAGATGCCCCGACAATACCATCGGGTGCATCTCTCCCTGAGGACCCTGGAGCAGTGTCGGAAAATCCGGGATCTTCCTGGGAAGGTCGCAGCACAGCTCCAAGAGGCTCGGGAACCACGGCTGCGACTTCCACAGGGGAGTCACTAAAATCAATTCCGCCTTCTGACGCAGTACCCGAGAGTACAACCGCGGAATCAGAATGAAGGGGGGAAAGGCATAATTCAGTGACTGAGACCAGTCCTGAGAAAAAGCATTGGTCGCTAGAGCTAACGGATCCGGCCTTCAACTGAAGAACAGAGGCATCTTACGATTCAGTCGGGACGCGAACAGGTCTATCTGACACGTTCCCCACGTCCTTTGCAACAATTGCACCACCGTCGGGTCGAGTTGCCAATCGCTGTAGTCCTTCAGGTGACGAGAATGCCAATCCGCCACCACATTTGACTGACCCGGGATATACTCCGCCGTGACTGAAATCTGATGGGTCAGACAGAAATGCCAGAAATCTTTCGCTATCTCTACTAACATGGAGGATCTTGTGCCCCCCAGTTTGTTGATATAGCGTACCGCTGATACGTTGTCCATCCTGAGGAGGATGCAACAGGACACCTTCCTGGGCGCCAGGGTACTGACCGCGAACGAACCGGCGAGCAGCTCGAGACAATTTATGTGCAGCTCTAGCTCCTGCAGAGACCACCTGCTGCCGGTGGAAATATTTCCACAACGCGCTCCCCAGCCCCAACGGCTGGCGTCGGGCTCTATGATGACCTCTGGAACGGAGCCGAAGACGGCCCGGCCGTTCCAAGCCACCACGTGACCTAACCACCACTGGAGTTTCTGTCGAACCTCCGATGACAGAGGAACTAGATCCGTATACAAGAGACCCTCCTGTAGATGCCGAATCTTCAACCTCTGAAGGGCTCGATGATGAAGGGGTCCCGGAAATATTGCTTGCACAGATGATGCCAGGAGACCCACCACCCTAGCAATCGCTCGCAGTGTCACACTCTGTCTGGACAACAGGACCCCAACTCCTTCTGGATGTCGCGCAGTTTCGACCGAGGGAGGCTCAACTGAGCCTTTTGCGAGTCTATGACAAAACCCAGAAATTCTATCCTCTGGGTTGTGCAGAGAACCGATTTCTTCTCGTTGACGACAAAGCCTAGATTTTGAAGCGTAGCAATGGTCAAGCGCAGATGTTGGGATGCCACATCCTGCGCCTGTGCCATGATCAGGATGTCGTCTAAGTACACTATGATACGGAGCCCCTGCTCCCTGAGATACGCAATCATCGGTTTCAGCACCTTGGTGAAGCACCAAGGAGCTGATGAGAGACCGAAAGGCAGGACCAAATATTCGTACCATTTGTCCCTCCACTGAAACTGTAGAATTTCTATGATGGGGTGGAAAAATCGGAATGGACAAGTAGGCGTCCTTCAGGTCCAAACGGACCATCCAGTCTCCCTGCTTCAACAGATCCGTCAGAAGATGGATGCCCTCCATCTTGAAATGCTTGTAAACCATGTACACATTGAAGGTTTTTAAATTGAGTACTAACCGGTAACCTCCATCTCTCTTCTGTACTAGAAAAATATTGCTGCAGAAAAAGCGAGTGCCCGCGTCCCAGCGTGCTATCGCGCGTTTCCGCAGCAATTCTCCTATTTCTGAATCGATAAAAGCGCCCTCTGCTTGGGAAAAAAACAGCTGTCTGGGAAAACTGTCTTGCACGGGGACCTGAAAGAAATGTAGATGAAAACCTTTAACAGTCTCCAGGACCCAAGCGTCCTGAGACAATTGAACCCAATTGTGAAAGAAGTGACGAGTACGACCCCCCAAAGGCAATGGGTAAATATCCGGAGCACTCACCTCCTGACTCTGAGGCCTGGAAACCACCACTGTAATATCCTTTGTTGAACCGTCGTTTGTTGAATCGCTGCCTGGTAGGGTAGAAGGTTCCCCCTCTGGTGGAATCCCACTCGCCCCTGCCACGGCCAAAATCGCCTCTATGGGGGCATTGGAATTGCTGACGGCCAAACGAACGTCCCCGGCCTCGTCCGGACCTGTGAAAAACACCAGCTTGCAGGGCACGCTTGATACCGGATTGAGCCTTATCCAAAGTGGTGAAAGTACCCACGTACTTTGCCACATCCTTAACAAAGCGGTCACCAAATAGATTGCCCTCCGCCAAGGTCCCTGGTTATGCGGTGGCAAGTTCAGTGAGATTTGCATCCATCCTCATGAGGAGGGACTTGCGCCGTTCAGTGGAAATAGCACAGTTTGCATTGCCCAATAGGCAGATAGCCCTTTGGGTCCAGCCCGCCAATACATGCAGATCCATGGCCGAACCGGATTCTTGGGCCTCCAAAGCCATCTCTAGGATCTTGGCCAGGGGACCGACCACGTACAGGAGTTTGTCCTGGCAGCCCCTCCATGCGCGATCTATACCCTTCTTAGGGTCCTTTGCGAACTTTTTGAGGAAAGTTAGCATGCTAGGATCAATATCCGGAGTCTCCGCCACCTTGTCGGAAATGCCGGGCGCGGGCATTCCGATGGAGTCTATTTCTGACCTCCTTGTCGAAACTCTTGCGGAGGTTGTCATGAATATAGGCTGCGACCTCTGGCGCCGGGAGCCAGTCAGAAGATCGCGGGTGGACAATATCTGCCGGATCGAAAGTAAAGCGTGTGGACAGAGACTGTGTAGATTCCACATTCTTGGACTTCTTTGCTCGTTTTTTAGGGGGGGATTCATCAGAAGTATCAGTAGTAGTGGCAGTGTCCGTGTCGGTATCGGTATCCTGTACCTGGGATTTCTTACCAGAGTCTGGAGCAGGCAGAGAAGGACATAGAATAGGAATGAGGCCAAGCCTCCGAAGGCGCCTGAGAGGCAGCTGCGCCCTTCTTTGCGGTATCAGCTGAGGTAAAACTATGCATCTTCGCAAACTTCTCCAGTTGTTTAGTGATTGGCTTCAGAGCACTAGCCAGAGCCTGCTGAACAGTTCCTGGAACTGCCTTCTCCAGGGCCTTGTTGACAGAATCTTGGACAGAGGCGTCCAGAGCCTCAACAATCTTTTCTTCAACAGAAGGATTAACCACTTCCTCTGCATAGACATTCTCCTCATCATTTGTCACCCAGTCCTCCATGGTGGCACCAAATTTATACATAGACTTGCTCATGGATAAGGCAAGAGTAATATCAGAGGAGTAAAGGGGGGGGAGCCAACCCACAGCACAAGAAGATATTATATATATATATATATATATATATATATATATATATATATATATATATATATATATATATATATATATATATATATATATATTATATATGCATATATATGGGCAACCGGTACCTAGCTCCTCAGCCAAAGGCTATATGAAATTATTGCAGCCCACAGGCGTAAAATGGAGCCAAAGTCTCTATAATAGAGTGATAAAGTCCAAAGAGGTGTGCACCCTCTAGGCCCAGCAGTTATTCCAGCCAGCTAAGCGTCAATGATCTTCCTCCGGTGGAAGTCAGCACCAAAATCCCTAAAAACTAACCAAAAACTGGCAGTAGCGACGTGCGTAGCCCAATCCTACCAAAAACAAGCCCAATTGGGCTACGCAGGTCGAAACTATCGAAACCGAAACTACCTAAAGGCTCCGAGCGTCTAAGGCCAATGAGGGGGGCCACGCGCTCTCAATAAGGTAAGAATCTCGCCGTCGGCAAGTCGGTACCGTGCCCAAAGTGAAAGGAAATACTTTAAACTCAAGCGGCAACAGCCGCGACCGCCGCGCTCAACAGCGCGATCCAAAAAGCCTCTCGGGAGCCAGTGCGATCACAGGCGCCGCTCCTAAAACATACACGCGGCGTCCCGGTGCACTCGTGACCCCCACCCCCCCCCCCGCAGGGAAGGAAGGCGCGATCGCACCCGGCAGACGCTGAAGCGAAGCGTTTAAGAGATTGCAAAGAAGGCAGCAAAGTAGCGCGCCGCAGCGCGAGCACAGGCAATAAGACCAGAGGGACAATAGTGCCTAAATACAGAAGCAATAATACAATGATTATCATATAAATATAGCAAGGCAAGAAATGGCACTTTACTGGCTGTGTGAGCAGCAAAGAAAGAGGAGGATATCCGGGAGTGACCAGGTCTTATGGACTATTGCAGGAAGTCATGTGTGTTTAGCATCATGGGAAATGTAGTTTGTTTTGGTACAACTTAAATTTCATTGGCTGCTGTGTGTAGCATATTAAAAAAAGAGAAGCATAATACGAAGCCTCCGGTCTTGTAATAGCATTATTTACAGGATCCTATAATTTGGAAGGGGCTTAGTCTGTATTCCAGTGCCATGCAGGATACCACCCTGTGTCCTCCATATCCTGCGTGGGTTGTATGCCCCAAGTACCTTTGTTGCCTCCATGCTCGGACTTGTGTCTTCTCTCCGAGCCAAGCACAATTCCTACTGTGATCACATACTCTGCAGAAACATTTTCTCCAGTGCCTCCCAGAGACAGGAGCCTTCTCATCTGTGCCCTCATAGAACACGAGTCATGTGTTCTGTGTTTCCTCCCCACACCCACCCAGCAAAAGCCCTCTTTTAAGTGATCCCACGACAAGGAAGAACTGTGACCACCTGTCTGCTACTTACATGGGCCGTCCGTGAATTCTGTCTGTCAGTCGTCTGTTGATCTTTGAACAGATGTAATTTGTCTGTCCTTTTTGGCACTTCCGGGTCGCATAACAACCAATCCCACTGCTGAACATACTGCGAGAGTCGTTTAGGGGCGGTGGGAAGGATACTGTGTGAGGCGACCTAGGATTGGACCAATGGGGACCCCACAGCCAATCCCAGTGTGCTGTACATAATTGGAAGTGACTGGGTCTTATTGCATCATTCCCTCCAGCTGGTCTACTTTTGTCTTCTCATTCAAGAGTTCTGTGCCAGGGTCTCGCGTGCTTTTTTTTTCTTCAGCGCGTGCGCTCACACAACTCCCGGCCCGGGCATGTTAAAAGCTAGGGGACCATTGGTCAGGTATTGTCCTGCTGTTAGGTTAAATTCTATGTCAGTCCACGGAGGCTCAGATTATGCTTCTCTTCACTTTACTGACATAAACAGCAGCCAATAAAAACTTTAAACTGGCATGACCCCGGAAGGACAACCCCCTCCAACAGTATGCACCAATCACTATCAAGTCCAATGTATAACTGTCCATGTTTATCCATACGACCTCCTCTTTCTTTGCTGCTGCAGCAGCGAGTTAAGTGCCCTTTACCTTTCTACTTTATGGTGGTTAATGGTTGGAGGGCGGTGGTTGTGAACGGCGCGGGTTCGTGCCCTTGACTTTGTTAATGTTGATGTGGTTTCATGCCTTAGCGCTCATTGACTGCAACGTCTTCCGTTGTGCTGTGTACCCCTCGCACGCTACTTCGCGTTGCGGAGGTGTGTATTTTGAATATTCGCCTTATGACTCAGGTTATTTTGTGACCCGCTCGGGTCTGTGCCGCGCGTTTGTTTTGCCCGGTGACCGCGAGTCGGCGGTGCGCGTGTCTCGCTCGGTAGGGGGCGGTGGAGAAGGAGGAGACAGACGCGAGCCTCTCGCGCTCAGGAGGCAGTCAAGTTCGGCCCCACGAGCGACGCGCATGCGCGAGGAGCCGCTTTCGTTTTCAGCAGTGCCGGCTCCTCGCACATCGCGCGTCTTTCCGACTGCATCAATCCTGGTCTCAGTGAACGCTTACCGGAGCGTGTCCGGATCAGAGCCTTGCTCTAGGGGAGCGTTTGTGTGATAAAGGGGTCTCCTTCCACCTACATCTTGGCCTCTCAACGTGGTGACCTTTCTGGATTACTGTGTGTGTGTGTGTGTTTGAGGCACCACTGGGCTGCTCCCCCCTGTTGAAGTTCCTCCACACCTCCCTGCTTTAGCGCTATGGCGTACTACGCCGAGGAGGATAACCAATGGGCAGAATATAATGAATACGAGGAGTATGAGCCACAGGAAGAACAATTGGAGGAAAATTTGGTTGAGGCCCTGGATACCCATGTCCAAGGGTCAGTGAATAAGGCATTGATCAAGGCTCTCAAGCCTTTTACTCACACCCTTCAGAAATATGGCAAGAGGAAGTTTGAGTCAGCCCGACAGGGTGATACCTCTACTCAAGCCTCGGCCCAGGTGTTAGCACAGATGGCCAGGAATGTTATGAAGGATCATGGCTCGATGGTTATGGATACATCTGGGGATTCGTCCCCGACCCCGCCTGTCACTTCTGATTCTGAGGTGGACTCGGTGACGTCCAGGAAGAAATCGAAGAAGGTGAAACACACCGCCTATAAGGCTGATGATAGTCAGGCGCCGAAGAACCTTCTGTTTGATCCAAACAACATTGTACACCCTAGGTCCACGGAATGGGTGCCGTGCCCGGAGGTGGCACACTATGTGGGTAATAACCTGCGACAGGGTTTCGACAGTAGTGTCAGAGCCACACTCAGATCTGAATGTCCCAGGCCATCCATGACAGGAAAGGTGGCTGATACGCCGGACTTGGACCCCACGATGGCGGCCTTTATGAGAAAGTTTTCGAAAGATCCGAAAAAGGGATTAGATAGAGCCTGGCGGGGGTGTCAGGACAAAATGTTGGACGTAGCTGGACCCCTCACAAAGATTCTGGACGCAGCAGTCAAGGCAAAGGATAGGAAGGTGCCACTGGATGTGTCAGAGATCCTTGAATGGGCACAACGTGCCATGTGCTTTTTAGGGAACGCAAATGTGGCCCTGTCTACGGAGCGGAGGCGCTCCTTTCTTATGAGAATCGACTCCCAGCTGGCGGAAATGGCCCCTACCGAACCTGGTTCTCTCGCCAATGGTATGCTTTTTGGAGACAAATTTGTTAGAGAAATGGGCAAGTACGTTGCCACCTTTTCCGTGCTGGACCGGGCGCAATCAAATATCAAGAAGGTATTCCACACTGGTGTTTTTGATAGGGCCGGACGCCCACGAGGTCGAGGGTCCGGCCGAGGTTATGCACAGACCTCACGTGGAGCAGATCAGAGAGGCAGAGGCAACAGACGCTCCAACTTCTACCCCTCTCGCGATAGAGGAGGAAGGGGCAAAGGACAGAGAGGAACCTATCGTGGCCAGCAGAGTGGTTCTGGAGACAACTCCTACTCAGGTACGACTTTTGTGTCCGTCAGATCATATGGTGAGAGGCAGACTGTCTCTTTTTCTCCACAGGTGGCGCGCGCTCACGAGCGACCCTTGGGTGTTGCAGACAGTACAGGGATTTCACATAGAGTTCTATGCCTCCCCGATCCAACGGCGGAGACCGAATGCCCTGCATTTTTCCCAGACAGAGCAGAGTTTCATCGACGTAGAGATATGCTCTTTACTCCAGAAGGGCGCGATTGTGGACACCGTTCCGCACGACCTGGGCTTCGTGAGCACTGTCTTCGTGGTCCCCAAAAAGGACCAGGGGTATCGGCTGGTGTTGAACCTCAGGGAATTCAACGGCTGGGTGGTGTATCGACACTTCAAAATGGAAGGTATACACCTACTGCGCGACATCCTACTAGAACAGGATTGGATGGTACGCCTGGACTTAAAAGACGCCTACCTGGCGGTGTCCATTTACCCCCCGCACCGGCGTTTTCTACAGTTTCAGTGGCGCGACCGGTGGTTCGAGTTTTCGGCCATGCCCTTTGGGCTGTCGTCCGCCCCATGGTGTTTCACCAAGTTGATGAGACCCGTGGTACAGCACTTGAGGGAACGGGGCGTTCGCCTCATTATTTACCTCGACGACATACTGATTTTAGGTCGGTCACCGGAGATGGTGTCACTCCATCTGTCCTGGACGATTCAACTTCTTCAGGACTTGGGTTTCCTTCTGAATTTACAGAAGTCCATCTTGCAACCTTCTCAGGTGATGGAATTCCTGGGTTTCCAGGTCGACTCGGTGAAGGCTCAACTACTCTTGCCCCTCAAGAAGAGAGTGGCTATCAGGAAGGAGTTGAGGAGAGCGCTTGCCTCTCCGACAATCTCCTTGAGGATTTTGGCGCGCCTGGTCGGACTTCTAGCGTCATCTATCCAGGCGATATTTCCGGGCCCTTTACATTACAGGGCCTTGCAGCGTTTGAAGGCATTGCACTTGCGCAAAGGTCTGACTTACGCTCAACAGGTTTCCCTTTCGCCAGAGGCTCGTACGGAGATGAACTGGTGGTTAGAGCATATGGATGCGTGGAATGGCAGAGCCATTTTCGCGGCCACCCCGGAGGTGGTGATAGAGTCAGATGCCAGCCGCTGGGGCTGGGGAGCCCGTTGCGGCTCGGTGGAGACGGGGGGTCGATGGTCCAGCGACGAGCTGAGTCTCCACATCAATTGCCTGGAACTTCTGGCGGGTTCCTTTGCGATTCGCACTCTGTCCCCTCAGAAAGTGTCATGCTGCATTCTCCTACGCATGGACAATGTGTTCGCGGTGCGATACATAAATCGCCTGGGAGGAACCAGATCTCGCCTCCTGGCGGAGATAGCGAAGGATTTCTGGCACTACTGCCTGGCCCATCAAATTTCGGTGACGGCGGAATATATTCCGGGGTCTGCCAACGTGACGGCGGATTGGAACTCTCGGTACTTGAGAGATGCGAGCGATTGGAGACTGCATCCTCGGATCTTCGGGGCATTGAACCGCAAATGGGGTCCGTGTGTGATGGACCTTTTTGCCTCTCGGCTCAACCGGCAACTTCCCCAATTTTACAGCTGGCGCCCGGATCCCTTGGCGATCAGCTCGGACGCCTTCCTTCAATCGTGGACGACGGGCATTCTGTATGCGTTTCCTCCGTTTATCATGATCCCGAGAGTTCTGGCTCAGGTTCGGAGGCAGACAGCGGAACTGGTCTTGATCTCACCGTGCTGGAAGGCACAAGCGTGGTTCCCGGTGGCAATGAGTCTCACCTGTGCACCGCCAGTGCGGATTTCATCGTTTCCGGATCTTCTCACGGACCCGGTGGGTCTTCCCCACCCGTTGGTCCTTCAGAATCAGTTGTCCCTCATGGCGTGGAGACTTTCCGGCGACGTTGGCAAATGCCGGGAGTTTCACAGGACACTCTCTTTTTCTTATCTCAGGCATGGGCACCTTCCACCCACAAACGATATGAGTCAGCTTGGAGACGATGGGTTGGTTGGTGTAACGAACGGCAGGGAGATCCGGTGGGATCCGATATCACTGTCATAGCGAATTTCTTATCGGAATTGGCGCGATCTGGCCTGGCTTATCGAACAGTGAATAACTCCCGGTCGGCGATCTCTGCGGGACACCCGCATGTGGACGGTAAGCCCGTTGGGGAACACCCTTTGGTGTGCAGAGTTGTCAGGGGGGTCCGCTTAGTGAAGCCCCCTCAACCCAGGTATACTGAACTCTGGGACGTGTCAGTGGTCCTACGTTTTTTGGCGGCCTGGCCGGCTAATGAGGGTCTGTCTCGCAAACAGCTCTCAGCTAAACTTACACTTCTCCTCTGCTTGGTTTCATGCAGGCGAGTGTCGGATATTCGGGCCTTGGATTTATCAGGTAGAGTATTCACTCCCACGGGAGTTTCTTTTACGATCTCTAGACGTACGAAAACTCATACAAAATGTATTGCATATCCTGCATTTCCTCATCACAGTAAATTATGTGTAGTCAAATGTTTGGAGGTATGCGAGGATTGTACTAGAGAATTTAGAACTGGTTTTGGTCAACTGTTGATTTCATTACAGAAACCTTTCCGCCCAGTCACCAGTGCGACTCTGGCCAGGTGGGTTACCTGGTTGTTGGACCTGGCGGGTATTGATACCTCTAAATTTGGGGCTCATTCTGTGAGAGGGGCTATGGCCTCAAAATCCTTTGGTGCCGGCTCTCGGCTTCAAGATATCATGACTGCGGCAGATTGGTCTTCTGATTCCACCTTTAAAGTGTTTTATCATAAGCCTATTGTGGATGTGGCCTCGGTGGTGGTGGATAAACTTTAAACTAGCATAATCTGAGCCTCCGTGGACTGACATAGAATGAAAAATTGTCTAGCAGACGCGACAAAGAATTTTCAATTCTATTAAGGACACGGAGGCGAGGATTATCCCACCCGGGCTTGCAGGATGGTATTTCATGCAATATTTTATGGTTGATGAATTATTGTACCCACCCGAATGATTGTTATTGGCTTGTTGTATTTCCAAGTTTGGGAATGGCCATTACGACTTATGTTCTTGTTTCAGGAGATCAGCACAAGCAGACATGAGATGAACAGTCTATGCTCTGGAAATCTATGACGAGGTGCAGGAGGTGCCTTCCTCGACGTTGGATGCGATGGTTGCCACGTTGGCCTCCGGTCTTGTTGGACTGATGATGTGTCGCAAAGAAAGAGGAGGTCGTATGGATAAACATGGACAGTTATACATTGGACTTGATAGTGATTGGTGCATACTGTTGGAGGGGGTTGTCCTTCCGGGGTCATGCCAGTTTAAAGTTTTTATTGGCTGCTGTTTATGTCAGTAAAGTGAAGAGAAGCATAATCCTCGCCTCCGTGTCCTTAATAGAATTGAAAATTCTTTGTCGCGTCTGCTAGACAATTTTTCATCCTTGACTAGCTCGTCAATGGACAATGAAGTGGGTTTAGCGTACTTGTCTTCGAGTTTGATTATGCCAGCTCTAGTACGGGTTTCAGGCTTTGTTTGCACACTAATTTTCTTGAGTTCTGAACAGAGCTGCAGCAGAGTATCAGGAACATACATAGGCCGCCGTTGTCTTTGTTTTGGACAAGCATTTTCTCCAGTAGTACTTTGCCAATGCTAATAGTCTGGATGGACCCTGCTTTCGGGACCATTATTTAATACTTTTGCCACCAACTGCCTGCCACTGTTAGCTACGCCTCTGTATTTAATAGAACAGTGAATATGCTCCGCAGTGGTTTTTAACCAGGAAATGCTAAAATCGCATATTTTCTGTCAGGTGGATATTTTAAACATAAATGAAGGCCCATCGAAAAATCATTTTTTTATGTTTTCTATCTGATTCTTATCACTATCTATACTCGAGTATATGCATGTAGGTATTTATGTATGTTTGCGCGTGTTTGCATGTATATAGTACACACACATAGATGGAGATCTAGATCGATAAAGTATTCGTTTTTGAACCATGTTTATTGACAAATTAAATAGTAATTTGAGGGGTTTCTTTCAGCAAAACGTCAGCAGTTGGAAAGGTTTGACATTCCAGCAGTGCTGTAGTTCGTGGTTTTCCCTCTCGAGATGAGACTGGGTTCACATGTGAGTGAGAGGCATTCTGGAAAGTCAGTCTATAACAACACCTAGGCTGCACATATTCTGTGCTGCTCTGGTTTACACTGACTAGTGATTATTCTGTTGGAAATTGAGATATAATATTGTTCCAGATCGAAGACTACTCTTCCCCAAACACATAGTTACATTTGGTTTAGTGTTAAGTGTAATGGCAGAGGTTTTTTTATTCGTTGAAATTTTTGAAAATGTGACATTTCCACGTTGCAGGCAAGTAAGCCTAAGAGTGCTCTTTAGTATTTTTATGTTTAATGGTTTTACATTCAGTCAGTCAGTAAAGCTTATTACAATGATATTCTCATCCAAGAAGTTTATACATTTGCTGCATGTATTAGATATACTCTAAGGTATTGAAATAGCTAATTGACTTATGGACCTCCAACATTTAGAAATTGGGTTAGTCTGTGATTTCCAGTTGATATCTGGTTTGCATTCTATAAAGTAATTTTTTGGAGGGGCTTCTTGAGAAAGGCGACTTTCACTGAATTAAGCTTGCCCAAACTAGGTGATTACACAAAATTCCACAATAGTGGTGAAGCAAAACAGCATTTAGGGCCAGATGTAGGTCGCCAATTACCGGCCAGT
Source organism: Lissotriton vulgaris (assembly GCF_964263255.1). NCBI lineage: Eukaryota > Metazoa > Chordata > Amphibia > Caudata > Salamandridae > Lissotriton > Lissotriton vulgaris. Next base: position 448,426 of record NW_028250002.1, read on the forward strand.
AACGGCCGATTTCGGCCATTACTGACCGGTATTTGGGATTTGGCATGTAGGGGGCATTTTATTTCCAGAATCGGTATATTTACAGATTTGGTAAATTTACAGAATCGGTAAAATACCGAATCGGTAAATTTACTGATTCTGTAAATCAAGATGTAGGTGGCACTGTAATCAGTGCCACAGGCCCTTACCGAATCGTTATTTACCATGGAATACTATTCCATGGTAAAGAACGAATTCCAGTTTACATGCTCCTCTGTGCATGTACACCTGTGCCATGTGGCACACAGACATGGCCTAAGGGCATGTCTGTGTGTCACATGGCACACAAGCCAGAAACAGGGGTGCAACAGGGTGTCAAAGTGACACCCTGTCACCCTTGCAAATTCGGTAATTTTACCGATTCTATAATTACAGAATCGGTATTTGCCATTGATTCCTATGGGCTTCAAGGCCCATAGGAATCAATGGCAAATACCGATTCTGTAATTACAGAATCGGTAATTACCGAATCTTACAGATTCGGTATTTTTACCGAATATTTTACCTACATAGCAATTACCGAATAGTGAATACCGAATCGATAAAATTCGGTATTTACCATTCGGTAATTTGCTATTACCTACATCTAGGCCTACGTGTTATATTTTAGTGCTGAATGCTTACATTTTGGAGGCAAGTGTACATTTTGTGCTTAAAAAAACATGAAAAGTAGAAGTGCCATGAACAACTGCCACTCGAGGTTTGGTCATACATTTAGGGCCAGATGTAGGTAAATCACATTTACAGATTTTGAAATACCGAATATTACCGAATTTTACAGATTCGGTATTTCAAAATCGGTAAATGGGATGTAGGTACCAACATCTGGATTTATTACTGATTCCTTAAAAATTCGGTATTTACCGATTCGGTAAATACCGAATCGGTATTTGCTATTGAATCCTATGGGCCTTGAAGCCCATAGGATTCAATTCAAATACCGATTCGGTATTTACCGAGTCGGTAAATACCGAATTTGTCAAGGGTGCAGGGGGTGTCACTTTGACACCCTCTAGCACCCCCAAAACGGGCATGTGTGCAATGTGGCACACAGACATGCCCTAAGGGCACGTCTGTCTGTCACATGGCACATGTGTACATGCACAGATGTGCATGTACACAGGAATCGGTATTTTACCATAGGATTTGTATTCCATGGTAAAATACCGATTCTGAAAGCCATGTGCCAATGGAAAATTGGCTACCCACATTTCAATCTTGCATTTTCGGTAAAATTACCGAATTGGTAAAATTACCGATTCGGAAAAATTACCGAAAATGTAACATTTAAGGGCCCCTACATGTCAATGGCCATTTATCGGTCGGTAACGGCCGAATTCGGCCGTTACCGATCGGTAAATGGCTATTTTCGCACACCTACATCTGGCCCTAAGTCCTGCGCTAAAACGTTGCCGCAAAGAGGGTATAATTACACCTCGTGGTGTAATGGTGGAATTTTGCGTAACAATTACTTGCAAGATTACGTCTGCATAATAGACATTTTGCCCAGGTGTAGCCAAAACATTTGTTGACGTGTTAACCAAACCCATACAGCTGAATTTGCTGCACAATAGCAGTTAACTGCCTGCTGAACATTTAATGTTTGTGTATGATAAAGATATACATATTATAAGACATTATTTATCAGCCCCCTGCTTAGTTAGATACCATTTTGACACTCCTAGCAAGAAATATACATTTTTATGATGATTTGATTTGTGCTTTATCCTGATTTAGATTGTACTCTGTATACATTGGAAAAACTATTACGTTACGTTTGTGGGATACTTGTGCAGTTTCCTCGTCCAGTGTCATCTGAAATGGGCTGCATGTAATCTTTGTATACTTTTTGGTTCTGTCACAATACATTGATTACTATGGAACACATACATTTATATTGTTATCTACGTGTTAACTTCGCTTGGCTTGGATGGTTGCTTTGGGTATTGGATACACACCTCTGGGTCAGACATTTTTTTGGGGACACTGAATGTAAGTGACGGGCAGACTTTGTAGTTGTGTATAATTGAATACAAGTGCTAACAATTGACGTGAGTTGTTAAAACTTGAATGGAGCGCTCCTTTTTGCGCAAGTGGTGGTGGCAGTGTTCTGTACCTTCACTTGTGTTGCTTTCTTGGAAGGGACAACTTGTGAAAATTCTGCTCCGGAGTTGAGTAAATGGTTGAGCGTGAACAAGATTACAAGGTACCAAGGAGCTGCCTTTAAATTGAATTGTGCAAGTGGAATGGTTTATAGCAGGAGAGCATGCAGCTGGATTGAGAGACTGCTGGACAAGATCTTTGACCAAGCAGCTTAGTTCTGGGGCCATGCAGGGGATCAGGTCGTGCGTGTATTCTAACACAGTCCTTATTTCATTGTGTGAACTAGGCATGTCAAAAGAAACACTCTGTCCCCCTTACCCTTTCCCTTTTAAAAGTGTGTTTTACTCTCTAGCCAACTAAACAAATTGCAGCATTGTTAAAATACATCTTGCTGTTTGAGGCATAGGACACAGCAATGTGACGATCAGTGAAGTCAATATAAGGTTGTGACTAGTATTTAATAACATTTTAAGAAGTACGTATGCGAGAAAATGACAATTTCAGTTAGCAAGTAGGTGTGGCCAAAAGCTTTTCGAAGTAGAATTTTAAACTTCCAATTTCTACCTTTTTGTTTTCTGTGGCAACCCTTGTATGATCATGTTTCTTTGAGCAGTATTCAGCACACAAACTCCAATGCCCTCCACGGCTCACAGAATTCTCCCTCTGTGCAGAAATAAATGTAAGTGTAGACTGACTGAAACTAAAAGTTGGTTAAGGGAGAGTACTTAAGAAAATCTAGCCCGTAGGGTTTAGGTGTGTATTAAGGAACATGCTTCAAAATGAAGATGTTCGTATTGTTGGAGAGGGAGTACAGAAAGTACTCGAAGTTTAGGGATGAGCATTTGTTGATTTGTTTAAATGAGTTGGAGCGGTGCAGCAGCAATTGTAAATGTTTAAAAAAATAGGAACCGTATCAAATGCTTTGAAAACTTTTTTTACTTGTTTGTAATTTAGACTGCTCTTCATGCTTCTAGCCGTGTTAAATGCAAGAAAAAAAACGGATTTAACAACGAGGCTGATCTGTCATCTGATGCTGACTGGTATGATGTGGGTTCTTCATATGCAGCGAAAACGTACGCAGCATAGAGGTTTAATTGTATCAGGTGACGGACAAGGTGTCTGTCAAAGTGCTTGAAAATAAACTTAGCACAAGTAATTAGACTGAGAACTGCTAAGAATCTACAAAGCTATCCTAGAAGGTAAGAAGGCAATGCCGTGTGACCAGCTGTTGCTTCTGTCTGGCCAAAGTACTGCAAGTAATTCTCCAACAGGTAAGCTACAATTTTACTCATTAATAGGATTTACTTGGAAGAAGGACTGGCGATGAAGCATTGGCATAGCCAATAGGTCTCACCTTTGGGACCTTATAAGTGTTTAGCCATGCAACAGTTGATGTTGTTGCACCAAGGATATTGTACTGCATAACTAAATACTTATAAGGTTCCAAAGGCGAGACCTATTGGCTATGCAAATGCTTGTTTATTTATTAATTAATTTTTTTAAAGGAGAGGCTATACAGTATTTTCTTTTAAGAAAGGGTAGATTTTAAAGCACTGATGTGCTATTTGTCAGCAGCTCATATAATGTGGTCATTTGCATCCATATGTTCTGTAAAAAATGATTTTAACAAAATGTATATGAAAAATAAAATGAAAAGCAACATATCCAAAGGCCTCCGCTCCAGCGATTGCCAGTCCCAAAGCAGCTGATTTACCAGCAAGATAAGTTGCTGCCAACAGTGCAAGAGCACACACTGTCACTGTACTAGGAAAGCACCAGGGAGGGATGCAAGACATGCAAATCAACAAACATTAGCAAAACCAACTGTAGAGCAACCATTTAATCCACCTGAAGTATGCACACTCTGATTAATCATTTATCCTCTTTAGTTTCTTATGACTAGTGTGATAACGCTGCCAGGAGGTGACAAGAAGCGCTATGTGCCTTAAAGAAACGTTTATTAAATGAAATAGCGCAAACCATTTCCCGGTGGTTAATTTTGAGAATATGACCAATATCAAAGTGACATGAAATGTCTGCAGCATTCACTTTTACAACTGTGTGAACAATAAACTGCAGGGCTCTTAGAGTGATGTGGATACGTCCACTTCATTACTGGAAACAACTGGGGTTCTTTGTGCATTTTATAATTTCGCTAAAAGATGTGGTTTGCTCTTATATACGTATGTTGCATTTTAAAGGCGGTTAAACATTTTTTATTTGACGAAGTAGGAGGGGAGCAGCACGCATCCATTCTTCCCCTTCATGTGCAGGCCCAAAGAGTGTGCGTCACGCAATAACTCCACTCCACGCTGTTACTTGAAGCGTAAAAGGCCATTTTATTAGGACAAGGTTGCAATCATTTAGACTTATTAACAGTACATCAATGTAAGAAATATACGTTCCCACGCATTCTCCATTCTGCCTTCTCAAAACCATCTCACCTGTTTGACTCTTCCCCATTCACTCGATAACCTCCTTCCTTTCCCCATTCTCACCTTCACTTGCCCTCCAAGCATCCTCTGTTGATTTTGCCTTCAATGCTCATTGCCTCCTGTGCCCCGCTATCAGTCACCTGTGTACCATTCTCCCCCCACCCGAGGGGTGGATCCGCCCGTATGTGACTCCCCACCCCTCCAAAGTACAGCCAACCAGGGAACCCCCGTGGGGCGGTTACCTGCCCCACCCCCCACACTGTCCTGTGCACCTTTCGCCTCCTGCCAGCCGACCCTGCGGCCTCCTAGTGGACGACCATCCACCACCTCACCCTGTGTCCTGCAGCAAAGTAACATTCTTGGTACAAACGTGAATCGCGAAAGGTGCCCATCCAAAGCGGGCCCACGTGCCCTTCAGTCCTGTGCGCTTAAAGGCTGCCCCACTCTGCAGCACCTGGTGAACGACCATCCACCTAAACATGCATCCCCTGCAAGTCAGGAACGTTCCCGGGACAAACCCCAAGAAGAAAAGATGCTCTCAACGCGGTGATAGTCCATCACCCCACCTGTACCTGCGTGCCGGGTAAGCAAATAACATCCCATGGGGCCACTCCCTGCCGTAAACGGCACCCCCCAATGTGGTGAACGACCATCCACCACCTGGACCAATGCCCGTATAAACCAGCAACATGTCCGGGCCCAATCATTTGACCGAAAAAAGGTGCCCCCTCTCGCGGTGAACGGCCATCCACCACCTGGCCTGCATCCTGTGGAACTGGTAACCTTGCAGGGCCAATCCCTGTCCGCAAACAGACACCTCCCTCGCCGTGAACAACCAGTCACCACCTGGACCTGTGTCCCATGTTCATGCAACCTTTGACGGGCCCAATCCTTGACCCAGAGACAATTGCCCCCCTCGTGGAGAACGACCGTCCACCGCACGTACCTGTGCCTAGCAAAACAAGCAACCTTTCTGGACCAATCTATTGATCACCCAAGGTGCCCCCCCCCCTGAACCTTCGAGGTGAATGACCATCCACCCCTTGTACATCAGTCCTTTGCGTCCCTTGATAAACAATAAGATTTTAGACCGCTCCTTGTCCATAAAAAAGTGCCCCCCAACGCTGTGTAGCATGTAAGTTTGTTTCCCTTCTATATTTAATTGCATCGCATCTTTAAGGAATGTTTAACCTTAGAAGTTCCTGATGACACAGAAGTATTCTAGAACGTGTTGTGATCTTCAGAGGATTGCAAAGTGAACAAACGTTGGTCTTTGTTAAGAATCAAACTTCTGCATGTTAATCTTTAATTTGTCTCTTATATCTTTGTGCTTTGGATATTTACATTTGGATCCCGCTACACGCAGTGAACGACTATTCACCACCCGGGCCTGCATCCCATACACAGAACGTTCTCGGGCCAAACTCCGTCCATGAGAGGCGCCCCCCATGGACGACCATCCACCACCTGCACCTGTGTCCAAATGTAAGTGAGTAACAGTCCCCGACCATTCTTGGACCGTGACAGGTGCCCCCCCTTGAAAAAAGACCCCCCTCAATTTCACCTCAAACAGTCTCATCACCAGTGTGCCATGGCCTGGACCTCCAAATCCATAACCCCCCAACCCATCCTCTAGCAAGCACAATCCATGCGCATGACCAGGATGCCCCATGCTCCGTTCACTTGAAACACATCCCCGGCTAAGCATCCCAGGATAACGCCAGACCTGACATATCCCAGTAAACTTCTCCCCCGCATGTATTCTCAGATCGGGGCAACCTCATATTTTCTGCGACCCAATGTCAACCGTACTGGCAACAAACATCCCCCCACAAATTTAATTTGACTGGTTCCCCCATCATCTCACAGCCTGATGATTGTGGTCCCTGCCCCAGTGATGTCTGCACACCCGCTAAAGCGCCTCCTGTGCTGTCCAAATGCCGGGAGAAAGACCACCCCCATCCAGGCGACTGCCCTGGCTCCCGCTCTACTTCCAGATCCTATGGTAGAAAAAGAAAAATTAGCTCTGCAAGAAATACATCGTGGTCCCCAGCCCCCTTACGGCAGTCGTCCTAAACACATCTGCAAAAAACCCATGCCCCCAGTACCTACGTCGCCACAGACACCATACTGTACTCCTGTCGCCCCGAGTCCGCAGCCCCCCAAAGGATTAGCCTCCGCTGCTCTGCTCGAAATGCCTGTGCCTCATTTTTGGCACCACCAACCGCCCAGCGCAACCCAACCTGCCCCCCCTACAGCCCCCTTTTATCCGTAGCTCCCTCTGAACCATAAACTCCCGCCTCCAGGGTGTGCAGTACCAAGCACGCAGTTCAACGAAAAAGCTCAGACAATATAACCCAGCGGCTCTATACCTCTACCACAGCGTTCCATCTTCCTGCCCCACCTCGGCCAACCCCGCACAAAACCCCACGTTACGCGCCCTTGTCAGATCATGCGCACTTGCCCAAACAATGGCCACCGAGCCGCCACCTGCACCCCTGCACACATGCCTCCCCTTCAGAATCTCCTCGTTCCCCTGCCAAAAAACACACCTCCCCCTACAATCCCACCAAAATACCCTGCCCATGCCGACGTGTCAGTCACCCGTCACCTTATTACTTTCACCCACCAACCCCTTGCGTAGCACCATCATACCCGTGTTCGCTATCGTAGACTGTGCCTTCCATCCTGCACTCGGCTCACGTGACCCCCACCCCGCCCCCAGGAAACTGCAATGCAACAAATCCCGAATACTAAAACCTTTTATCATCCGTTATAGCCCATCACAACTGCCCCCCACCCTGGTGTGGATATCCCATCTGACAAGCCCCTACCCTGCACATCTGATGAGCCATGATGTGAAGCATGCCACCTCCTACATCGTACACCAAAAAACCTGGCTTCCTCCCAGGAGACATCTAGCGCCATGACCCCATGACCCCCAGTTAGCCAGGAAGGACCCCCCAGACCCCGAACCTCAACCCGCCTGCGTCACATCTGTGGAATCTGTCCCCTTTGACCCCCGGGGACCTGTCCGGCATAATACCTTCTGCGGAAACCTACCCCCCCTCCCCCAATCTGCCCTGTCCCCTTCTCTGCTACTTCATTGAGCCCACGTAATGCTGCCAAGCTCGCCAGCAAGCCATGGTGTGGGTAGTGTCTGCATCTTGCGAAACACCCCCCCGCCGCAAGGGTAATTTTCCAACCCCTGAGCCCCACCATCATATGAATGCCAATGCTTTGCCACCAAATGACCGCTTGTGAGCCGATCGGCCACCCTTGCTACCCCAGTTGCCATATTATCCTCTCTGACTCATGCCACCCAACGTTGGGTTCCCATCGTGACTCCTGCCACAGCAGCACTTGTATCCCCACAACACCCCCCCCACACTCATAGCACACCGCTGCTGAACTGCCAGTGTCCCCGCCAAAAGCTTTCTGCTTTCCCAGGCCTCAGCCGTAATCACGTAGCTGAGGGTTAAACCAGTACATTTTACGTTTGTTCGTAGCTGCCGTGCCAACAGTGGCCGTACCCACAGGTCATTAAGTAGCCGCACTTGACCCCTGCAACAATAAGGAAACAGTCCAGTTACCATGCACCCCCCTCCCCCCGCAGCAACCCACTCAGCCCCAGCCCTTCTCACGACAACTTCCATTCCCCACGGCATCCCCATCACACACCATCCCAGAGCCCACTTCGCCCTTCACAACCACGCCAGCCGACCCCCACTTTTCCCTCAACATCCATGGCATCTCTCACGCATTATATTCGTAACATTGTCCAACTAAGAAAGCGGTATTGGTCGCTGCGCGATCCCCCGACCGAGGGCAGGCCGCCGCGGCCCCCCCTACTGCTTCTGGCCAGCGCTCGGAGGCCGTTGTGCGCCCACTGGCATCACACCTACTGCCGGGCTCGACCTCCGGCCTTGGTTCGCCCACCGGGTCGCCACAACCAGGTGGGCCCAAGCACCACCGGGCCTCGTGCCATGCTGGCAGTCCCTCAACCTTGTCCCGTATACCCTTCACAGCGCCATCTACAAACTCCGACAGGGACCCGTCGCCCGACCCCCCCTCCATCCCTCCTGCGCTGTAAACCCCCAGCTGTCTCCAGTGCACCATGACCAACTAAATGGTGCAGATTCCAAGAATGGATGGGCTCATACCTCCACCTCGCTGCTAGAAAAAGATAGATGCCTGATGGAACCACTGCCGGCTCCGAGGATTGTCATTAAAAAATGCTCACAGTCCACTACCTAACCACATTAAAAAAATTCCCTCTGCAAAATTAAGGTGCCACTATCTGAATTAAGGAATGGAATGCCACCGAAAGACGGCGAACAGCTACCACAAAAGCTCATCCCTGTGCTTAATCTGGGCCCGATCACGCACCCCCCTGGCACCCCGACTCAAGCCCCCCAAGCCTGAGGATGCAATGAAAACCCCCCCTGGCTACGGGCCCCCCAGCAGCCGCGCACGCTGGCTCCAACTCCCCTCCCCCATCCCTACCCCTGCGGGCGAAGGCAGCATGCAACGCAACCACAGATAACACCACAGCAGATAACGAAACCATAGGCACGCAGCGAGACTCCACCGCCCGCTCCCATAATAGAGTGCCCCCTCCCTACCTGCCACGTCCGACGTGTACGGTGGCTACTCCTCCTCGCAAACCACCACCGCAGCAGCACCCGGCCGTCCCTCGCACGTGCACAAATTTTCTCGCGAAACCCCATTCAGGCCTAAGTCTGCGCCTGCTGGACTCGCCCACTGCGACCTCTCCACACGGCCTGCTCAGACTCGCACACACATTGTGGCAAAGCCAGCCACCGCGCCATAAGTCTCCCTGGGGGCACTTCAAACGGAGACACTCTGCCTAGTTCAGCCGCGACAAATTGCTAAACCCCCGACCACCAGCCGATCGACAAATCGGCCTCCTGTCCCCCAGCCATCCTCCTACCTATAAACTTTCTTAACCACAAACCTTCTAAATCCTCCCGGTGGTGCTCAGGTGTCAGGATGAGGCAGGATCTTCCTCTCCTGATACCTTATATGCCCTCCCTCCTTTAACCCTTCTAGTCCCGCCCCCCACCTTGTCCTTCCGTCATTGCGCGAATACCCCGGGGAAGACTGGTCTTCGACCTTCACTTCCCCCGGGGGCTGCAATGCCTATAATGGGTGCACGTAGTAGGGGAGTGAGCAGAAACATGAGGCTGTAACCGAAACCAGGCCAATTCTCATTTTATGTCTGCGATGGGGGGGGGGCAAAGAAAAACGCTCATTTATGGTCGCACGCTACACCAAGACAAATGTTCTGCCTGACCAGCATCTTACGGAATACAGGCTAGCACGAAAAAAAAATCTGGATTTATTTTTTACACCAAGCAGACTTTCCTCTGAATACCAGGGCGCAACACAGCATGCAAATAGCACAACAATAAACATCACTGTTCCACATAGGGGAGGTTATTCAGGACCTTGGCATCAGTGAACAGCGCCTAGAAGCCTGCTTCGTTGTTTGAGGACCGTCCCATTTCGAAGGCACCTGCCTTTACTCTCTTGGTTGTCCGCCTTTTTACAACGTTTACGAGTGGTTGCGAGCCATAAACAATAAGTAAATTCCCCTGATGCGTGTAATTTGTAGGCGCATGATCGCGCTCCCAAAACTGAGTGCGTTATTTATTGCAGGGGTATTCTAACACTACAGCGTGGGATAGAAGGAGAAGGTTATCCCATCCGACTTCGAAATCGTGGCTTTAAAAATGTATGGCATAAATTAACCCATGCGTATCACCTGCTTTAAGCCTCCCCGTTCAGGATGACTGGGCACATGTGCAAACTTACTTTATCTGTGACTCCCTGGGCCTATAACAAAAGAGTCACGATCTCTGCGGTGTCGACTGAAGAGATCGCCCGCGTCATCGCAGCTTTTGAAGATAGAGCTGCAGGGGCTGGCCAATTTAATTGCCAGGGCTGTCATTGGTAGCGCTGCTCGATTGATGGCCCGGTGACCCAGTACACTGCAGCCATGTAAGCAGCATGTGTGCTTGCAGTGCACGTAAATGCTGCAAGTCCATTGCCCAATCATGATGCACAGCCATTCTGCGCACGCTCAAGAGGATTGGAGGTAACTGCCAGAGCGTGACAGCCCACTCTGGTGAGTAAGTGAATTACATTTGGGAGATATGGCACTTTAGGGATTGGACAGCAGACTAAAATCTTTTTGTATAATAGAAATGTTATTTTCCAAACATGGACAATATCCGAAGAGGTTTCTTTACGCATAGCTGCCAAGGTTTCAGATTGCTGTGTGTGACATTCTCATAATTACAGTGTAATTATGAGTGACATTTCAACGAGTACAAGTGACACTTTCTTACAAGCAAAAATCAAGCAATGACGACGATGTAACTATAAATATCAGAAATTAGACTCATTTAGGCATAGAGAAACTCTAAGAAGATCTTAAAACTAGGCCTGGGCAAAGCACTACGCTACGCTTGCGTTGTTTGCGAAGTTTTTGCTACTTCGCCCTACGCATACTGCACGTAGCACAGTGCAAACCCCCGTAGCGGTCATTTTGACATGCCGGCGAGACTTTTTCCTCGTTCGCAATCAGCAACATCAAGTTGCTGAATGCGAGTTTGGAAAATAAACCTCCCGGCAAGATTCTCAACGCGGGGAGGTCAGGTTTCTCATTGCAAGTGGTCACGTATGCTCGCGACCGCTCACGATGAGAAACTACCAGTCCTTGTTGAGAAAGCTGCCGCTCAAGTAAAAATCTACTTGAGCGGCAGAAAACTACAGCTCGCACTGTGCAAGATGCCGTTTTCTATGATTGCACAGTGCCGGATGCTTGTCCGCACTATGCAATCATTGAAAATGGCATCTTGCACAGTGCGAACCGGCTACTATGCAGTTCACGTAGTGCTACGCGTAGCTCGCGAAGTGCACTTAAAACTGGTGCAAACGATGCGCCCGCTGACGCATGATTGCAATAAAATTATTAAACTGTCACACATAGCAATCTGAGACCATGGCAGCTATGGTGATTTAACCACTCAGTGCATTCTGGGAGCTGTAGTCTTGACATGCCTCAGTGGAGCGCTTTGTATAAACACACTTGAAAACAAAGATACCTAAAACGAAAGGCTTGGATTGTAAACATGGTGTGCTGCTCTTTTTTAGAGGAATGGGACACATTTTTCCTTATTCAGACAGGGTACGGGATAAAGGCGGAAGAAAAAGGGGGGAATAGGAAAACTGTAAAAAAGGAGAAAGCATAAACAACTAGCATTGGCATAGCCAATAGGTCTCGCCTTTGGGACCTTATAAGTGTTTAGGTATCCAGCACAATATCCTTGGTGCAACAACATCAACTGTTGCATGGCTAAATCTTATAAGGTCCCACAGGGGCGACCTATTGGCTATGCCAATGCTTGTTGCCCTTGCCAAAAAGACACACACATTGCTTGAAACGTACTGTCTGGTGTGGCGGAGGCGGTGGGTACCATGATGACAAGGGGAAACACTTTGCCGTTGTAGAGCAGGCATGGGGCACATGCTGTCTGCCTGGTGGCCCCCATGCCTCCCATTCTTCACGTGCAGGCTGCTTCAAGTCAGCTGAACTGGACTGCTTTTGGGGATGTCTCACTGAAGAGAAGGCTCCTGTTTCTGGGACAGTACACATGCTCTTGTGTCAGCCCATGCCAAGGTAACTGGTGCGGGTCCTCCAGAAACACCAGAGGACTACCCCAACAAAGCGATCAGATCAACCCCCCGGTCTTGCTTCCACCAAAACCACAAAAAAACATTTTCTTCCCCACCCTCGCTGTCGATTTTTGGAGCAGTCAGAAAGATGCTTTTTGCAGAGGAAACACGCCAGCCGCTGCCTTTTGCTGAGGTGTGCACAGGGGGCATCGGCCAAACCATTTACAACCCCCCCTTCAAACACAAGGTGAAATCTCCACCTGCGACTACACAGCACCACCCACTTTCCATTTCACAGGACAGGACCCAACCTGGTCCAGACTCTTATTTACCTACCCTCAGTATGCCCCGCCCTGGCTCCACCTCCCACTATACATCCACCGGCGGAGGAACCTGTCAATCAGTGATTCCTAGAATGTGTGTGTGAGTGTGTGAGAGAGCGAACGTGAGCTGTCAGCTTTTGGCACCTGCATATCTAAAACAAGGGGCAAATGTGTTTTTTGCTTGTTCTGTTTTGGGTTGCCTCAATTCAAAATATTTATCCTGAAAACTAAAATGAGACAGATCTTGCAGCACTGGTCGAAGAACAAGTTTCTTTAACGTGTTTGGGAAATAACCGATGCTAGGGCAGGTACACCCTGGAAGCCCAGCAGACATGGGTCGCGTGCCAAAAGGGTGGGTAAATCTACTGCAGAACAGTTCAGAAATTGTTACATGTCCCGCAAGAATAAATAACTATTTGAGCCCAGGTATTTACCTGGTCCAATTACAAGTTTACTGCTGATTTAAAACAGGTGGTGTGGTGTAAAGAATGGCCTCACAGCAGCTCCTTTGGAAATTCCGATGGCGCTATACGGAAGAAAATGTACGCCTAAACAATGAAAATGTTAAGTACATTTGCACCATGTATAGGTCCGGCTTTACTACGTTCTGCGCGACAATAATTACACTACCATCACTATAGTCTGCATTTCAGTAGAGATAAAAGGAAATACTTTCCGGCGTACCTTGAGAATGAAAGCAAGTGTGCCCCTCGCACGGCAGCAGGGGAGGGGGCCTGCGCGATTCCCTTGCGGGAGCGTGCAACCATATGGCGCTGCGCGCTCCCTTAAGTAAATTGCCAGACGTGCACGCGTTGCCATTGCAAGCAATGCAACACGTGCACGTATTTGCTCCCCAAAGCGGTGCCGATGGCATTGGGTCTCTCTCCTATGCAGCGCATGTGCGTTGCATAGGCGAGACCTAAAAATGAACCTATAAAAGAGAGATAAAGAGACACGCAGGGTTGGGGTGGAAACACTGGCATTAGTTATCTACAAGGCACTCTAGCATATTACTGCTCCTGCAGTGGGCCCCTAAGAACATCTTTGGGGCCCTGTGCTTGTTATTTTTTAGGTCTCGAACTGATCATGCGCTGGTCTGGCCGAGACATTTAGTAGCTGCTTTTAAAAGTGCTACCAAAGCGGCCACCAGCTTACTGTCACAGGCACAAGCGTGCGAATCCCTAGCGTGCTTTAGCACGTCATCGCGATCGTGATCACCTGCGCTATCAGAGTGATCGCGATGACTTTCACTTTCACGGCCGCGCAGCGTTACTTTTACTGCTGCGCAGCCAATGCTCGTTTGGTTATCCTGTCTCTGCTCCTGTTAAATGCTTAGTTTGGTTTACTTCCTATAAGCCTTCCCAGCCGCTTTATTATTCTGCTTGCCCATGACTCATCTTCCCGATCTCCAGTGCCTTGCCCAACACCATCTCACCGCTCCCACTTGCCCTCCGAGGTCACTGCGTTCAGTGACCTCTTTCCGCTCCACTGTGTATTGATTTCCTCCCTCCCCTTTTGCAGTTTTATACAAAGCGATCTCGGCCCGTAGGTATTGGAGCGCTTTATACAAGCATCAGTTTCATAACACACGGTAACATTCATTTTTTGGTAGGGCCGGTATTGTTTTGTGTGTGCTGAATTGTTTTAACAATCAATGTTGGAGGGCGTTTCGACAGACTGGTAAATTGAGGTCTTCTTCAATTGTTGGTGCTTGAGGTTAGAGCGTGGGTTTGCTGGCAGAAGCCACTTGAAAGCTCAGTCTCTGTCTGGAGCTTTCCGTGGCTCCGCCACATATACTTAAATTGCACAGGATGTTCCAGACTTAACAGAGTTCTTGTAAACAGGCACCTACGACAGCACATACTTGCAGCACCGATAAAGGACATTGTTTACAGAATAGCTCTAATAAGTGACAGCTCACAATGTTCCACTTTGATAGCTGCATCTAATGTTTCTCACTCGGCACCTCTTATAAACGCCCCCTCTGATAACTTTGTGTGATGTTAATTCTCACATGCCATTGCCTATAAACAACCCGTAATGTTTTAACTTCTCCCTCGCTGTCTAATGTCACATGCTTCAGCGCCTCTTCTAAACAGTCCCTGGATATCAGCCCTGCCCCAAAGTACACTCCTGCAAAAGAGCTGTATTTCATGTATGGAGCAAATGTAATGTTGCTGCAGTCTTGCTTAGCACTGTTTCTTATGTCTCTTTCCCGTTTGTTTTTTGGCATTGTTTCTTATCTCTTTTTCCCGTCTATCTCCCCTTCACTGGCTCCCCACCCTCCCCCTTCACTCTTCCTCTCTCTCCTCCCTCTCTTAAAAACCTGATAAAACACTACAGTTTACTTTATCTGCATATATTTTCTTTCGTTATTATTTTTTAGGATCCCTGCCCGTGCTTAATTGCGAACTCGTACTTAAAGGCACATTTCGTATCTGTGGGGGAGATCAGCACCTAAAAAGGATACATCAAATCCATTTTGTGCACCTTAATTAGTGAAACCAACAAATGGATCACTAGGCACTTACACAGCCCCCGCTAAACACACTACCATTGCTGAGGCTTACAAACCATTCATTCCTGCTCTGTAGGCTGTATGTCAGGAGGCTCGATTTGCTTAAAGTACTTTTTGGAAATATAAAAACTGGTGTGAGTAGCTGTGTACAGTACTACACAAGTAACTAATTGCCACCACTTTGGTGCCAGCTTCTCAACCATTACATGTACAGACATCACACTGTACAAAACATTTCTAAAAACAGTTGGAAGAGTTTGTGGAGGGGTGCAAGAGAGTAGAGGTGGTAGGGTTTTTGTATCAGTGAAATCTAGGCACCAGCTGCGGGGGCCACTACGCACTAAGAACACTTTGTCATAATTAAAGCTCAAGTTAAAACCTGCAGCTTCACTAAGAGGTTTACCTTGAACATAAGGGTTAGTAGCAGCATCAAAACTATAAATTACCTTAAAATGAGAAACCCACTGAGGGTCTGTGGTTTGAGTACTTATTATAGTTAAAATGCAATCACTTACCCTAATTGAATTGATCGTCTGCTAGAAGATATTTGGACTGCGCCTCTGTAAAACCTAAAACCACGATCCCAATTCTAATGCTTAAGCTCTGTTTTGGCCATTTTAAGGGCAAGTTTATAATGTGCTCAACCATCTATGTTTGTAGGTTTTGTAAATGGTCCCACCCACAAACGCCTACTGGCAAGGGAACATAAGGCATCATACCATCGAGCTGTTGCCTAATTGCCTTATAGGTAGGGCCACTGGAATTATACTGCAGGAAAGGCCAAATTATGGGGCAGGACTGAGTAAATTATGCGGCAAGAAAAGGCAAATTGTGCAGCTTAGTGCTGCTTATTTTGTAATAGTATTACTTCATTATTTAGTGAGGTCAAAAATAACAAGCATTGGTATAGCCAATAGGTCTCACTTTTGGGACCTTATAAGTATTTAGGCATTCAGCACAATATCCTTGTTGCAACAACAGCAGATGTTGCATGGCTAAACACTTATAAGGTCCCAAAGGCGAGACCTATTGGCTATGCCAATGCTTGTTTAATTAGGCACTCTCTTTACCTCTCCTTTTCAAGAGTTGACAATCCATGCTTCCCTAGTTCAGACCGCCCCTCCCATGTGGATAATTTGTCCTCGCTCCCTGGGAGACCTGGCCTTCACAGGTGCTCTGTGAGGGCTCCCCGACTCCTTCCCTTCCCAAGATTATATTGGGCTCCCTATCACTGTCTTTACCTGCTGATATTTTAAGTACAATGTGGCACGCCTGGGAGTTCTGGAGCATCTCGCCCCTGGGTTTGTTTCCTGGTTTTGGAGGCCTCGTTCCCTGCTGCAGCTTCCAACTCGGTCTTCAAGGCTCTCTAGGATTGTGGGAAACACGCCTGCCAGCTCGTGGCCTTGCTGGTGCCCTATATAAGGCCACCTCAAGAAGCATGCAAAGCAGGAGAGAAGGAATGTGCAGGAGGGGAGGTCCAGACAAGGGAAACTACGGCAGAGAGGACACAATCCTGGGACTGTCTGCCATGAACATCCCCGGACACAGTTCTGGGAGTGTCTGCAATGGCTGCCATGGATGGACATCCACACAGCGGACGCCATTGTGCTGTTTTTGCTGCAGCTCAGCCTCACTCGAGCAAAAATTAGCTATTGCTTAGTCGCCCAAAAATGAGGAATTTCAGCCATGCCACAACTCTGTGGCTAACTGCGCCGAAAACAGTCGAACAGCAGCATAAGCAAGTAGGATTTTGTAATGAGACACTTACTTTTGCAGCAGTTGCTGCCAACGAGCCTGCTCCTTGTAGCCGCAACTACACGGACTGCTGGGCAACCCTGCTGCGATGACTTTCCCCTGAAACAGCTCCGACCGTGGTCCAGGTCTCGAGTCGAGGACAGTGCCAACGCAGCATTGATAATGGCCTCAATGCTGCTGGACACACTACAGGTTGCAGTGTCTGCTGATGCACTGTCACTTTGGTGGCAGACAGGTTGGTGATGACGGCGTGGGCATGTTATGGTACATAATAGTCTGACGCAATATGCGCAGTGTGAGCACTCAGCAGAAACTGTCTGCGCAACCTCGCGCTCGCGGCACAGGTGAATTAGTTAAGTTGTAACCCCACCTGCTTGAGCCTTGTGCGAGTTGAGCCAGCCCCCCCAAACAAGCCTGCAAGCTGCGCGCTCCGAGTGCTGTCAGCTTTCTGCCTGTAGTGTTAATTTACAGCGCTCCTGTTTGTTTTGAGAGCCCAGGAGACGCTATATAAATGCATGACTTTCCATTTCAGTGCGGTGATGCGGACCACCACACTGAAATGCATTAGTCTAACAACACCTGATGCGTGATACTTAGCAGGCCTGCAGATTTAGTCGGACTATTGAAGGAATAAGATTGATTCATGGGTCCTTTCTTTTAAGGGATGATCTCCTGGTTGCTGAAGTGGTAGAGTTCTATATTCTGTGGCATGTTTTTGCTGGTTAAAGGTTTGGTTGTAGATTGAGAATCTACAACCAAATTGAGAATTGAGAATCAATTATCGACTCCGCGGCTATTGCCGAAAGCTTGGCTCCTTATTATGCAGAACTTTACGCTTCAAAAGAATGCTGTAATTTATGAATTAGCTGCCGTCATAGGTAAATTTATCGATGATTTACCGTCTAAAGATGTGTTGGTTGAGGTGCGAAAACAATTGGAGCTGCCACTGACAGATGAGGAGTTGGGTACTGCGCTGGGAGAACTCAACCCCGGGAATGCCCGGGACCCAACGGATTCCCCATTGATGGCTCGCTCCCCCGGACTGGAGACATGTGGAGGTGGTGGTATTCCACAAACCAGGTAGGCCCCCAGAGCAGCATGCTTCATACCGTCCCATCTCCCTCTTGAATGTGGAGGCGAAGGTTCTGGCCAAGGCTTTGGCCAACTGTCTTCTGCCCCACATTTCCACTCTGGTGCACCCCGACCAGGCTGGGTTTATGCCCCAGAGGGCGACCAGGTAGGTGGGCACATGTGGCGGCCAGCGGGCAACTGGAGGAGCCAGCTGCACTGTAATTGGCCAATATGAACAGGTGTTTGACTTCCTGAGCTGGGTGTACCTTTTTGCCTTGCTGCGAAGGCTCAACTTCGGCCCGCGCTTTCTTTCCTACCTAACTCTACTATACGCAGACCTGACGGCGTCGGTGCGGGTGGCGGGAGCACTTTCTTCATCCTTCTCTATTAAGCGGGGTACACGGCGGGGCTGCACCCTGTCCCCATACTTATTTGCGCTTGCCATGGAGCCGCTGGCAGCCTGGGGGCGCATTGACGCTCAGATCTGGAGATTTGAATGGGCACCGGGCCTGTTCGATAGGATTGCATTATACGCGGACAATGTCCTTTTCTTTCTCACGGCTATAGATAGGACGGGGCTGCGGCTATTGCGCATTCTGCAAATCTTTGGGGACACTCCAAGACTCTATATGAACCCTCATAAGTCAACACTATGAATTTTAGGGGATCACACTGGAGTAGGAGCGTGGGAGTCCTCGGTCCAGCTGGCGGCGGGGGAGCTGCAATACCTGGGCATGTTTCTATCAGATATACCAGCAATTTCCTGGGAACGCAATCTGGTCCCAGTGTGGGAACGCACTCGGGAAGATCTTAAGTCCTGGTCCCATATGCCTCTGTCCCTATACGGGATGGTGGTGCTTCCTCTGCTCCTCTACCAATTGCAGAACCATCCATACCAGATCCCACCCCGATGGTTTAAGCAAGTGAACGCACCACTGGGTCAGTTCCTGTGGGAGGGGGGAAAGGTGCGGGTGGCCTTGCGCAGATGTTTCCTGTCCACCTACTGTGGAGGGCTGGCGTCCTCGGATGTCCTCTCTTAATATCAAGCTTCACACTTGCTGGTTCTTAATGAGTGGTGGTACGGTGACGAGGGCGGCCCGGCATATGCAGTTGAGCGGCAGCTCATGGAGCGCCATTCCCTACATATGATATTATATTTGTCGCTGCCATCGGTCATGCGAGCAGTTTTTCTGATTTTGAGGCAAGCTCTACGCCACATGGGGTGGTGGAACATTTTGACTCGTGAGACCCCCCCTCTGGGACAATGGGCTTCTGCCTCAGCTAGCGGCCTTACAGGGTTTCCGGGGTTGCAACGCAATAGGTATCTCGGTCCTTGGTGATGTCATAAGGGGCCGGACTCTCAAATCTTTTAAAGACCTGCAGAAGGAATCTTCGATGCCGAAATCCCAGTTTTACCGCTACTGCAATTTAGGCATGCCCTATCCCCTAGTTTAGAGGGCCTGGAGTAACTGCCGGAGTTCAGTCCATAAGCGGTGAAGGTCTTCATGGGAGATCTCACTGACCTGAAGATCTCTCGAATTTACCAATCCCTGGTCAATCACTGCTACCCCACGCTACAGAGGCTTCGGAAAGCTTGGGAGGAGGATGTGGCACATTGGAGGAGGAGGATTGGACCGAGGCCTTAGCAGCCCCGCGGGGGCGGCAATAGTGATGCGCCTTTGGCTGGTGCAGTTCAAGTACCTACAAAGGGTCTACTTCACCAAAGTGCGTTTGTGGAAGGCAGGGCTGATCGCCTCCTCTATGTGCCTTCGCTGTAATCGGGAGAAGGGCACATTTATTCACACGTTCTGGAACTGTCCGTCTCTTAGTCGCTTTTGGAGTTGGGTATATTCCAGCCTCTCTGAGGTTCTGGGATGGGGTCTCCCCCGCATGCTGCAGCTTGCCCTACTGCATGTTATGGAGGAGGTAGGGGGTAATAACTATAAGTGACACCTCATGCAATTGGGCTTTACACTGGCAAAAAGGGATATTGCCAGGACATGGAAGGCACCTAGGGCCCCATCGGTGGCTGCATGGAAGAATGGGCTGGACTTCTGTATGGGGCTAGAACAACCCATTTTGATTGCTAGGGGGTGCCCGCGCAAACACTACAAAATTTGGAAACGGTTGGGAGATTATCGGGGTCTGATGTTGGAACCGCCGCCGCCGGTGGTAGAGGCACATTTGTCAGAATTATACATATGCATACTTTTAGACCAGGGGGCAAATTGTGGGAGGGCTCAGAGGGGCTAGCATTTCCTACTGTGTCTCCAAGTGGTGGACAGGTTTATGTGGAATTGGCGCGATCTGGGGGGTGGAGGGAGGAGGGAGGAGGAGGTAGTTGTTAATATGTGTTTGGTTATTAAATGTCAAAGTCATTATCACTGTATGGTTGAATTGTGCAGTTGTCTCTGGGGTGCAGAGCCCTGCAATGTATGTGCAACTTGACAAATAAAATTTGTTTAAAAAAAAAGAAGGCACAAGCTAGTTCAAATGGTCAAGCCAAATAAATATTATAGCACTTAAGGGTGACAAATGAAGGTGGGCTTCTATGCGTCTCAGTCATTGTATGTGGAGATTGTTCAATGTATTACTGATAAAAATTCATATACTTTTACTTTATTGTAATCTTAGGACTTTTGAAAATAAACCAAATAGTCATATGAACAAACGGTCATCAGTGCTGAAATACTTTGACCATTAATTCATACTAATATATTAATTGAGGAAGTTGTGAGATCCTCCAATCTATGCATGTGTAATTAGAAAGTATCTGCTAGTGTACCTGTTTATTTTTTAATATTATGATATATTATTAACCTAGCCATACCGTTCGGTTTAGCTTTAACAGTTTGGACACAAAATGCTTTGAACATCTTTTTAATATTTAGTAACTAATAAGGTTCACAATCTGCTACTATTTAGCATGCAGCTTGATTAGAATGTTAATAGTAGTCTGGGTAAAGTCCAGTAGTATTCAAATTGTTTGTATTCACTAAATGTTCTGCATTGTAAATGAAGACTATATGGTTAGCAAATAAGTATTTGCTTAGTATTCTGTTAGTGTTTAAGAAGTATCACTCACATATCATGCCACTATGCAGACTTTTTCAGATCTCCGTGCTCTGTGCGGAGCTCAGAGTGGGAAAAACTCAGTAAAAAAACTCCTCAAGTGCAGCAAAGTTTAGTGCCCAGCTAATAAACAGAATTATTTTCTTCATGTTACTTCTCTTGCCCATGTCTGAGCCAAGCAAATTCATAGACGAGACCAGTGTGTCCCTGTGTTTCAAATTTGTGAATGTGATTTAAGGAACATGTTCCATCCAAATCTTAAATTCTGCATAAAAACCTTGCTTAGAGTGATTTTTCAAGAGTGATGCATTGTGTTGCAATATGCCCCACACCTACTTAGTTTTGAAACTCTATCTTGAAGGATTATGCCAGTCATGTAGCCAAGAATATACGATAGCTCTCATTAAAGGCAAGAATATTTGTTTTCTTCATTTTTTTTATTTAGTGCCAAGGGTGCTTAAAATGCATAAAAAAAACAAAAAATGTACAATGTTTACATTCAGTGGTCTGGGTAAGAACATTCACATTACATTTATTTTAAAGAGTCAGATTTACTTTACAAATAGTAAGCAATTTCATATTCATCATAGCTGTACAATAACTATTTATTAACTGCTTAATATTGCTCAAGTTGTGATGAACCAATGTTTCATGGCTGATATTGGAGAATGATTTGATGTAGGAGCCCCAGACTCGAGGAAGCAGTACTTCATTGTCATTGGAGGTGATTCTAAGCCGTTGAGATGCTGTCGTCATTCTTCGCCAAATCACAAAAGTCGAACCTTCATGTTTCTCTACAGCTGGTGAAGCTTTACTATTCAATGATTTCTAAATGTTCTCTGCAAGTCCTCTGGTGGGATATGGCATTTCAGCACTGAATGCTTCTCAGAAAGGAAATGGCGAGGGATCCTCCATAAATGTTGTCAGTGATATCAATCACAGTGGTCAGAATCAAAAGCTGAAGAGATGGCATTTAGTCTGGAACCTGAAAGTTGAAAGGTACAAGGTCAGATTGGTCAAGTAGGCAATTTCCCATCCTTACAGTCTAGCAAGCAACGTGGAGGTACCATGGGCTCATAAAATATCTTTTGCCTTGTTTTAAACGTTGGCTTGCAAATAACTTGAATAACTTTAACCAATGTAAAGGGGGAGTTAGCTGGGAAGAGATTGGGCCTCTTTAAACACAAGAGGTAAGACAGTTCATAAAAATGTGCTGCCATACAATATTGTACTCCAGTAGCTGCGTCGTCTCTTCTCCAGTGTCACAACCTCTCCCATGCAGGAGCTACTCCACAGAATTCTAACACTCTTGGAAGTCTTTAAACAGCCAGTAGGTGTTTTGTAATCATACAGATTATTTATAACAATGTGACCGCGACCTGATAACCACCAGTCTTAGACTCTAGGGGGCAGATAATGTTACTTACCCATCGGGTCCCCCTTGCATCTGACCTAGATTTGCAGAATTATTTTGCTCTTCTGTGGCAATCCCAAAGCATCCATAGTGGGATGACAGCCAAGCTCTTGGGGGTCCATTCCCACGTGATGCACATAATGAATTCATATAAACAAAGTCTTTCTCTTTTAAAAGGTTTTGCACCCAATCTTAATCAACATAAAAGTGTTTCTTTGATGATGAGGACTTGAATGACCCTACCCCAGAATCGCTCCTCCTCAAGCACCAATGGGATTTGAGCCTCAATCTCTCCATGTCGTATGTTGATTACATTTTTCCCCATGACTCTTAAAAACCTTTGTATTTCGTTCTTTTTCTACACACCCAACTGTAATGTAATTTAATACATTAATCAAAGGTCTTCTATCAGAAGTGGCTCTGGAATTCTGAAACTATGAAGGGGCGATTGTATTTTTGAATATATAGGACAAGAATATTGTGGCACAGTAAAAGAGTGGACAAAATATCGAGGGACAAAATAATGAATGGTAAATGCATAGAGGAATGTATACATTTGCCATTCTTAACGCCACATAAATGAAGATATATGTGTATGTTTTTTTGGTACACCGATGTGGAATTAGGTGCAGAAAATCTATACACATACCTTTTGATATTTTGTCTCTCGATTTTTTGTCAATGATATTAGTGCTTCACAATATTGATATTCAGAGACACATTTGGAAGGCCAAATTATGGAACACAGTGAAAATGATGCAGCAAATGTAGTGCATTCTGTGACAATAATATTTTGCTGTTTCATCACACATTAATGCTATTCTCGCAAGATGTTCTGCCTCTCTAGTACCAATTTAACACGGGTCAAACAATCAGGCGAGTAGTTAACGTTTGCCACGGCGCAGCACCATGTGTGATTTTTGATCCTTCTAAAGTAGCAAAACAAATCTTTGTGGAAAACTGCAAAGTGTGTATCATAGGGTGGATTATTTGGCAAGTAAAGCAAACCCATTATTGTATGGAAGAAGCCCCTGGATACCCTCTAGGGTGACAAGCACTGCTCTACAAATCCACCTTACATTTACATTACATTCCAGCGACCTCATTGAATAGTGACGGTTATTTGTGTGATTCTTTCAATTAGATAGTACTCACGCTCTCTCTTTTTGACAGAAAAAAGCATCAAAATCTTACCTCGCTCTATGTAGAAAGTATGAACTCATAAAACCTGAGAGTGCTTTTCATCATTTTGATCATGTTCTCAAGCTGATAGATAGAGAGAATGGAAACAAGAAGGCTATTTAGACATGTAAAACAGTTGATTTATTTTTCTCTAAAATAGCAAACTGTGGGCATTACCAATAACCGGTTGATCCTAGGTAATAGGATAGGATAGTATTTATAAAGCGCACTTATACCAGCTGATGTCAAGGCGCTAAGTGAACAGGGAGAAGTAAGCACCAACAACCTGCTAGGAGGCAAATAAACAGGGGCCTGGTGTACGACCCGGGCATTTAGTGACTCGCAAATTGCTCTCAATTGCGAGTCGCAATTTGTGAGTCGCTAAATGCCATGTACAACAGTGTCAGAGACACTGTTTGTCATTCCCAATGAGGTTGCACATAGCATGCCTCATCAATATTCATGAGGCACTCATAGTTTGCAACCCCAATAGGAATGGCTGGCCTTCTCAGGTATGGCGGCCTGCTCAGCTCAACAGGCCTCCATGCCTGAAACTGCTTTTCAATAAAGCATTTTTTTAATGCAGCCCGTTTTCCTTAAAGGAAAACTGGATGTATTTTAAAAGAACATATAACGTTTTCATTTTCCCCTGCAATTGCAAAGTGGAAGGGGTCCCCTGGGGACCCATTCCCATTTGAGAGTGTTTTATCACCCTCTTGAAGAGGGTGGTAAATTGTGAGTGTTTTGCAACTGCAATTGCAGTAGCAAAACATTCTTACATAAGGTAGCAAGTCGCAATTAGGAAGGGGCACTCTTGGAATGCCCCTTCCGATAGTGAGTTGTAAATCCTATTTAGCGAGTTGCAAATAAATTGCAACTTGCTAAATAGGGTTTGTACATGGCCCTATTTGTTTTTGCATGCGCAAATGAGTCCATAACCCGTTTGCTCATGCAAAAATGGGTCGTACATCTGGCCCCATTACTTTAAGAGCTTCTTAAAGACCGGAAGTGAGTCTGCCTTGGAAATCGGAAGGCGCAAAGATTTGCAGAGTTTTACGGCTGCCAAAGAGAAGGAGCAGCCACCCCACTTGCACCTGCGAAATCTGGGAGTGACCAATTTTTTAAGAGAAAAATATTTTTTTATTCTTTGCTCAAAGCCAATGCCAGCCGAATCTTTTGCTTAATTTAGAAGTGGGGCTAAATTTGATCCTAGAGTGAAATGGAATTTTTGAGCCCATAGTTTTTTGCTCGTCCACAAGTAGGATCAACCCTGTGTTTTTTGTTCTCGTCTCGCACAGAAGAGGTTAGTCTAGCAGTCAGAAGGATGATTGTTTTAATTAATCCCTGTTTCCAGCAGGAGATAGATTCCACCTCTGTCTGTTTACACTGTGCACTAAAACCAGCTTTGAAATTAAGAGATCAGCTGTAGCTCTCTAAGGGTTCCAGTGGATGAGAGACAGATTGAGTTGCTACACCATTCACTCATTGCTAGTATCGTAAAGAATTCCTTTGTTTCTGAGAATGGAGTGCATTTTCCACAGGCAGTTATTCCTGTGATATCTTGCAAATTTACTTTGATTTGTGAAGATAGAATGGAAGAAACATAGTTTGAGAGAGAAGGAACATGAACATGATGGTATGGTATTTTAAAGAAGACTCAAATGTTTCTCAGCTGCTAAGGTGGGGATGTTGAAGACATCCCTGTGTTCTGGTGGTGTTACTTCTTCAAGTAGTTTATATGGATACTGTAAATATAATAAAAAAGATCAGCATTACCAAGACCATTGTCAAAAAATGTAGACTGTCATGAGTTTCACAGAGACGGAAGTCATGTAACGCTGCACATCTCAAGGTACTAAACATTTTAAAAACCATTTGTACAAGTAACTACATGCTATGCTTGCTTACCATTTTGGCATTTCACATCCATAGCACTTTGTGTTTATCACCTTCTAAAGTAGAAGATAGGTGTGAGTGAAATATTTCTATCTGTGAGTAATAGATCAAAGATGCAGAAACAGTGAATAAAGGTGAGCTGGCTATGTACAAGTGTGCTGCTACCAGAAGTGCTCACTCTGCTCTTTACCCAAGAAATCTTGTGTGACTCCTTCTAAACAATACAGTTTCTACCTGAAATGAGGCGCTAGGGGGCGCACAGCGGAATGGCTTGGTGAGACCGCAGCTCCGCCGGACAACCGAAGGAAACGCGGTCTGTGCTCGCCCCGAGGCCTGCAATGTCGCCGACGGAATATGGCCCCGACGTGTGAATACATCAGGATGGTGAAAAAGCGAGTTTGAACGCCAATATCACGAGTGGAGTAGAGAAAACTGCGGACAAAAGAGAGTGGGACTGTGCGGCGATTCAAGATGGCGGTCGCCGCGTCTGCTGCCGACTCGTACAAGCCCAGAACTCCGAAGTAAGCAACGCGGAGACCAGCAACACCGTTAGCGCTGTACGTGTGGGCTGTGACATGCGGGCTGAGACGAGCACCGGAAGGTATGGATTCAGTGCCGGACCGTAATGGCTGGGGTACGGCTCCTTTAAGCGCCCGGGAATGCACTGAGGCAAAATGGCAGCGCCCGTGTAACCTGTGATCGGCAGGCGAGCATTGCACTTACTATACGACCAACGTGATATGTGGGACTGGGGGAAGACTGCTCACTGTAAACCAACCCTTGGATGTGTAGGCGGCAGTGGCGTCCAGAGCACGCGCGGTGCTTCGCGGCCCAGGAGGCGATACTTCGCCAGGCGCTATGGCAATGAAAGGGCGCGAAAACGCACGGACTGGTCAACCCTGTATGCAAGCGAAGCCTACGGACTAGGACGATTCGCTGTGGTGCCATTGGGAGGATACGGACTTGCAGTGGCTTTTGATGCGCCGTGTCGCTCCATTCATGCACCTGATAAAGCCAACACTGTACTCAGCGTCCAATGATTCATCAGGGCTGAAGGCTGCTCGCCCTTAAACAAACATCGTGGGGATCAGCCATCCTGCTGGGTATTGCAGTGGTGCCCCCCTCAGCCCCATTACAAGATAACACTTTGCACCCCACCAGGCAGCTCAAACCACGCCTCGGTTGGACATCGGGAGCGGCGGCGCTAGGGACCCTGATTTGCACGCGGTGCACATAGTTAAATATCGCTTGGCAGCAACGACGGCGGCATCAACCAGGATCACCAGGTCCTCGCTTCAGGCTGTGGAACCAAGACCACCACTGCCAGTGAAGATGGTTAAGCCAGACAAACAGCAGCAAAAGATTTCATTTGAAAGCAAAAAAGCACCTAAACCCACGGAGCAGATGGCGGACGGCGAGGTGTCGACCGACCTGGCGCCGAGTAACAATATGGAGAAGATACTGCTTTCCATTCAGGCGAACTTACAGGACATTAACGGCAAATTGGACAACTTGACATGCACGATGGACGGCATGTCTGACAAACTGGAAAAACATGGCGAGAGGTTGGAAACGGCCGAAACCAGGATATCAACAGTAGAAGATGAGTCGCGCGCCACGACCAACAAATGCGCCGGCATGGAACGCATGTTGGAAGTGATAAAGGCGAAGGAGGAGGAATTGGAAGCGCGGTCCAGGCGCAATAATGTGTGTATCACTGGCCTTCCTTCCGGAAACAACAAACACCGGTCGCATGGAGGTATACATAGAACAGTGGTGCAAAGATCTCTTCGGTGCAGACGCGCTATCTCCGATCTTCATAGTTGAGAGGGCTCACAGATCCCTCGCGCCTCGTCCACCGCCGGGAGCTCCACCACGGCCCATAGTGGCGAGAATTCTTAATTATCGTGACAGGGACACCATCTTGAGGCTCGCACGTGAGAAGGGAACGATCACCCATCAAGGTAACACTTTAGAATTCTACCCGGACCACACTGTAGCGGTACAGCAAGCAAGGAAAGAATTTGCGTCTGTGAAGGCCAAGCTCCGAGATCTCAACATCAGTTACTCCATGTTATACCCGGCAAATTACGTGTGTCTTGGGAAGGTAAAGCTGTACTGCTGTCGACCCCTAAGGCCGCGCAAGAATTTGTGAAAAAGGTGATGAAACAGAATAAACTTAATGCACGAGTGGAACAGAAACCGGATTCCGACTGAGGGGGATGGACAGATAGGCAGTACTCCCGCAAAAATTGTGGTAAGACGATGTCTGATCATTTGTGGTTTGATGTTCCCAATAACTGGTACGGTCATGTTCACGGCGTGCAAACCCCAGGTGGCATCGACTGCCAATTTCCGTGGCCTGCACTAACTGTTTCAAAGGGCTGTCAGATATGCAAACTATTGCTTTGGGTGTAATCGTTGGAGGCCGCTGGACGTGACAGGACTAGAGACTGGCCCACTGTGTAGCCATGAGAACTGTATCATTGCTACGCTCATTAACAAGGCGTTGTTATGCATTAATCCTAGCCTCCAGAGGGCCCTTTATCGCTATGGGTTGCACATCACTGGCATATCTGCATTACGACCCTAACTTACTTCTGATGTAATGAGGAAGTGCCTTGCTGGCTGATTGTTAGTGCTGGCCAATGGGTCTGCACATGCCCTCTATACTGTCCCGCTCCACTCGGGACTCTGTCACTCTGCATGATAATGTTTCACGCTCCTATGCGTCCTGTAGACCACTGCCCGTTTGACGAAAGGACCAGGGTGAACAATGGCAAAGGAGCACATGACCTGTGATTTGTGGTGCGGCCATTACGGCCTCACGCAGTGTCATAATACGGAAGGTTCGATATGACCGGGTGAGATATATGTGCACACTGTATACCTTGTTATCAGCCTTACACAAAGCCCCCTAAATCGCTGGCATCTTCATGCTGGACTGTCATGCTCTACGAGGTCACTGATGTTACTACTCACAGACTGTATCCAGGTTCCTGTTGGTGGTGGGTGGGATAGGGGCAGCCAGCCATACCACACATGTGTGAATCGATCGATAAGTGAGTCGTCCGCATCCATTAAGTTGGGTGTTGAGTTGTGCGCCAAGCGGACCTCCGCAAGGGTATCCCCCCACGTAAGTTCTGTTAAGATGGGAATTGTTCTGAAGTTCTCTAGGTTGAAGGGTATGTTTCAGAAGGGCAGATTTGGGTTGCTGGAGTGGGTGGGGGGAGGGGTAGGGGTATTTTTCATGACAATGTCAAGTTCCTGTGTTTTGTATGGCAAGGGGCTAATAGGTCACATGTGACCGCACACATTGCAGTGCGTATGGATTCTGATCATGATTGTAAGTTGTTGCTAGCTTGGACTCAATGGCCTTATCGATGACTCCGGAAGGTAGAGGTACAGGTAGAACACATTTAAATTTCCTCACGTGGAATATCAGAGGCTTTACACAACCAAAGAAAATAAGACAGGTGTTTGCCTACCTAAATAGATGGGACATAGATGTGGCTGTGCTGCAGGAGACATACATCGCACCTAACACACATCAGGACATAGGCAAACGCTGGGCGCAGTCGTCCTACACTGCTACTTACTCCTCTTATTCGAGAGAGGTGAGCACACTGATCCGGAGGGGTGTGAACTTCACAGTACACCAATGGGAGATATGTTATTGTGTCCGGCACATTACGTGGGCAACGACTAACGCTCCTTAACGTGTACGGTCCGAATGTGGATGCACCCGAATTTTTTCAAGAAGTGTGGGGGCATTTACAGACACTCACAAACACACACATCATATGCGGGGGTGACTGGAATGTGGCTATGGTGGATGGTGTAGACCGTTCCTTACACTCCTCGGAACAGCACAAGCAGGCAAGGACGAAACTTGTTCATATGCTGACGGACCTGTCGTTAACAGATCTTTGGAGACACAGACACCCTGACACACCGGGGGCCACACACATTTCAGCGATCCACAATAGTTGGTCACGTTTGGATTACTGGCTGGGCACGGATAGCATTGCACTGTGGGCACAGGACTTGCGCGTCCTACCTAGAACACTGTCAGACCATAACCCTGTATTGTTAAAACTCACGATACCGCATTACGCACCACCCCCGTTTCACTGGAGGTTCAACTCACGTGCTCTAGCTGATAATGTTTACGCTAAAACCATCAATAAAGCGATTAGGGAATATTTTCAGATAAATGTACCAGTGGTGGAGGATCCAGGGCTGTTATGGGAGGCATTTAAGGCCACAATACGGGGCGTGTGCATGAGCACTACAATAGGCATATTAAAGGACATTAGGCAACAGATAAAGCGCTGCGAGACGCGCATGAAGGAGCGAGAAATGGCCTTTGAGACCACTCACGATATCACCCTACTGGGGGAACTGCGTCTAATACACACAGAACATCAAACATTTGTTGACGATGAAATAAAGTATATAGATCGAAAACACACGGCTAGATCTTTCGGTGAGGGCGGTAGACCTGGCGGCGTACTGGCAACCAAAATATGCGAGGGCAAGGGACACACGGCTATACTGCGCATCAAGTCTAGGGATGGTACATTACAGACACAAGCCACGGACATTCTGAAAGGCTTTGTTGACACTCACGGGGCACTATACAAATCACAACCGATAGCATCGGCGGAGGAGATTTTTAGCTATTTGGAGGATGTGGCAATAGGTTGGCTGTCGGACGGCCAGTGTGGTACTGAAAATTCTGGACCCCGCTATTGTGTGGTACCGAAGCTCTGCATCCGTGTCATAAATATCATCGTACCATGACGATTTTGGTATCGGCAGACCGGTAATGATTGGGATACTATACATCAACATTTGCGTCATGATCGAGTGATGCAATCACCCTGAAATCGTAGTTTTCGTCTTTGAACCCTCGGGTTCCATTTTGTGAGCGGCATCCATTTTGTGATTGCCCTTACCTAGTCAAAACGACCAAAGGCCGAATTCGATCTAAAAGGACACGTACACCTTTGCTGACTCCTCTGTGACCTGGGCGAGTTGACTCCACTGCCTCAAGCCAAACCTGTTCGGGCAGTTCCTTTCCCAATGGCCGAACAAGATTAGTATCAAGGCATAACATGTCATAAACCGTTCATCGCATACAAGCTATGTTTTATCTCACACACACCTTTCCCTGTTTCTTCTTTATGACCTGTTTTACAAGGAGGAGGTGCCCGATTTTATTAGGGGTCTGTCGATATCTGATGAAAGTTCTGGGCCTTGCCGGGTAATCTATCACGAACTGGACAGACTGAAATGTGGGCTTGTCATCGTGACTCTGCTTTTTCTTTGTAGTGAAAATATGTATATGGTCAAACTGTAAAACAAGGAGTTCTTGCCTGAAGCTCAATATTTTGTATAAAAAGAGAAGGCTGGTTCTGTAAAAACGAGCAGTCTCCTGAGAACATACATGCGCTTCATGCTATTGTACTTCTAGGATACCTGTTACTGGTTGCAGCCAATAAATACGATCTTTGCCATCACCTAGAAGACTGTGTTTCTGTGGTCCAAAACAGGAAGGACTCAAGGTCTTTGGGTGTTTCCCCTGGCACCGCCGGGTCCATAAAAACCCGGTACCTCAGTTGGCACCCAACTCGGGCGGTATCAAGCGGTACCGGTCCAAGCCAGAGGTTCGTGAGGAGCTTCGAGTGAAAATTCCGGAGGACGGCCAGCCACTTCAGCGACCCCTGTATGTCGACGTGGTTCCGAAGGTCTTTGCTGCGAGGTTCCCCACGTCCCGACGGCTACGAAGGACTGCTGCCCTGACTATCGCCCTGTTTTGGACCCTTGATGATTGGTAGAGCGAAACGATAGACGAGTCTTCTGGTGACGTCATCGATCATCGATACTTCAGTTAAGTATAAGTGGAGCGTCTCCCAGTCCTTAGTTTGGTTCTTTGTTTGGTATCCTTCGGATACGCTTTGATTTGGAACTTGCAAGCGCCAAAGCCGAAGGCCTCGTGTATTCACGAGACTATCGTATTCGATAATCCTTTGCAGTTTGAAGCCAGACTAGAGAGCGAAGATGCCTGGTCTTAGCAGACTTGGAAATTTGTTTTGTCTTGGTTGTAGTAGGGACTCCCGATTGGAGGACTCGTGTCCGGTTCCTCCGATTGGAACTCCAACGTATGAGCTCTATGTGAAGCATGGCGTAGGCCCTATCACATATAATGAAGTGTGGATCCGATACACCAGAAACGATGGTGTCTTAAAATGGCCCCAATATGGTAGCTTTGACACAGAGATTTTAGATAATCTGCAGGTAAAACTTTTCAAGAAGAAAGCCCGGCCGGCGATGTTTGATTCCTTTCGCCTATGGCGCAAAGAAGCCAAACAGAAAGAAATGAAATTAGCAAAGAAAAATAAACAAGGTATGTCGATGGTACAAGCTGCCGTGGCGTTCAGGGATAATGAGGAAGAGCAAGAGAGTGAACAAACACTTAGAAGTAGGAAGTTAGCGGTAGACAAGGTCTACCCAGTTTTGCCACGTAAAGGACGAGGTTCAAAAGAAGAACTCGATAAAGATCCTTTAATGTCTCATTTACTGAGTTCACCACCGCCTTATGCGCAGAGTGCTACAGCACCCCAACAACCTCCCATTGTTGGTCCACAGGTTCTACCACAAGCACAGCTCCTCTTCAGCTGGTTCCTACTGCTCCGGCGCAGCCCTCTCAAGGGTCGCCGCCTTTGCTACCTACTCCATCTGTTTTTTCTACGACTTCGCCTACTGCTCCAACTGCTTATCCTAATACTTCCTCTATTACTGCCTCCACCTCTGCTTTACATCAGCCTGTCTTTTCCGGCGCTTATGCCTTTCCGTCAGTTTCTCCTTCTGTTCGACAGAGAGTAACAAACACTGTTACTGGCCTTTTCTCACCTTTCTCACCTTTCTTTGGGTCGCCTAATACGACCCCTAACTCAGAACGAAGACAGTTGCGGAGTCAACTGCCTGACTATCGGGAGAGAGAATTATTGGATGAGTTAGCGCGCAAATGGGTTGTCGATACTGCAAGACATGATGAAGAGTCTATTATAGAAGTCTTCCGTCAATGGGAAGCATCGAAACAGAGATATGTTTTTGAACAAATGTGTGTACTTCTCCGCGAAGATCTGAAGGGAAATGATCCGGAACACGATCTGTCTGAGTTGTACCTTGTGCGGTTCAGGTTCGCGGAGGGCATGATTGTGGGCACCGATGTTGAACAAGCGGTTGCGACATTATTATCCTATAGGAGTAGAGGGGGCACTTCCAGATCACTATCTGAATGTGACGCACCAGGTAGGAAAAAGGCGCAACAGTATCCCATGAGAGAGGTTCCCCCAGTTTGGAGGGAAGGTGACGCAAATGCTAATCCAGCCATTCCGCCGCATTTTCAGCGTGTGTGGGTACATGTTCCTTGGAAGAGATCTGATGTTTTGGCTCTTAAACAGACATTGCCTGATCCCCGTAAAAATCCTGCAGGATATTATAAGGAGTTATCACAGACTGCGAGCTCCTGCATCATGAATTTAGCCGATATAGACATGTTGTTTGGAAATGTTGTTCCACAGCCTTTATGGGGAAAGATTCGTCATACAGATCATGATCAAGAGTTAGGTGACACATGGGTTAATATTGCAACTGCTGATGCTAGACAAGTTGGTGGTGCTAAACCTGAGCCTTTAGTAGCAGAACTTCCTGGTAGAATTATTACGTATATTAAGACTTTAATGCCCGAATTGCGTGTGAATTGGGACAAGTTGTCTGCGTGCAAGCAGAAGAAAGATGAGACTGTGTCCGACTTTTTCACGCAGTTCGAGGAGACTTTCGTCGATAATAGTGGTCAGGATATGGCTACTGAGGGTGGCCAGAGATTGTTTGTTGACAAATTTGTACATAATTTGCTTCCTGAATTATGTAATAAGTTGAAGGATTCTGAGAGTGCTTGGGCCGTTTCCACATCAGCACAGATTTTAGCTACGGCCCAGTACTATGAAAATCGGCGCAAAGATGAGCTAGAGAAAGCGGATAAAAAGACTAAGGAATTGAAAACTATAGTCCTTCTACAGCAAGCTTATCCACCTAGTACTACTAGTCAGCGTGACTATCAGCAACCCCAGCAGTATTCGAGAAACTCGCAAAGAAACGAGTCTTCTCAACCACGTTTACAGTATGGACCGAATCAGTGTGCGTATTGCAAGGAAGAGGGTCATTTCGAGAGTAGTTGTCCGGTTTTGTTACGACGTATGAATGGTGCTTCTGGTGCAAGAGGTCGAGGTGTTCAACAGGCTCCTAGAGGTAGGGGCCGTGGAAATTTCCCCCAGAATGCTCCTTCTTTCCCGCCTCAGAATTCTATGAATAGTTTTGACCAGCAGAATAACGTGTTCGCCAGGACAGCTCAGAACTATGCTGATGACTACTATGCAGAAAACGATTATGTATGATTGCTAGGACAGCCATGGACAAAGAGAGGGAGTTGTAACAGTTCCAGTAGATCAGAACGGACCTTATGTTGAGGTGATTACATCAGGTGTGTCAGAGCCTTTTCTGTTAGATACTGGTGCTACAAAGAGTTCTATTATGCACTCAAAACTCCCTGGCGCACCTTTGTCTGGCGAAATGAATGTTTCAGTAGGTTTTTCTGGCGCCCCGGTTAGGAACCGATCTCTAGTCCTATGTCCCTTTCTGTTGGGCCATGTGAATTAGAAGCACCCCTTATTCTCACAACAGGTTGTGGCGAAAACTTGTTGGGATTGGATCTGTTGAAAAGATTGTATGCAACCTTGTACTGTTCTCCTTCGGGAGTACAGCTTACACTGGGTAAGAAAGTGGTTTCTCCAATGTACATGTCAAGGGAAAAGCTCCCAGCAGAATTGTCTTCTCTTCCGGATACACTTTGGGCTACTGGCTCTAATGATGTGGGTCTCTTGGAAATAGCGCCATATGTTATAACATTGAAAACTAATGTTAGAATGCCACGCATTCCCCAATACAAGATCTCTAGTGAAGGTGAAAAAGCGTTGTTAGCGATCACTTATGATCTGATTGAGAAAGATGTCATTGAGGAGACAGCAGGCAACATCAGTAATAGTCCTGTTCTGCCGGTTCTGAAGCGTACTGATCCTTCCCAGCCACCTGTGTACCGATTTGTGATTGATCTTAGAGAGGTCAATAAGATTGTTGTGCCACAATTTCCAGTCGTCCCTGATATCACTGCCCTATTGACTATGATTCCAGCTTCAGCCACTTGGTTCTCGGTGATTGACTTAAAGAATGCTTTCTTCAGCATCCCGATTGCCGAGGAGAGCAGAGATATTTTTGGCTTCAATTTAGGAGGCCGAAGTTTCCGCTTCAAACGCGCTCCTCAGGGCTACTGTGAAAGTCCATCAATATTCAGTCAGGCCTTGAAATCGCAGCTTGACACGATCGTTTTACCCGACGGCGCTACCCTTATTCAGTACGTCGATGATTTGCTAATAGCTGCAGATACTGAGGATATTTGTAGGGAAGCCACATTGTCGTTGTTGCGTCATTTATGTGATCTGCACCACAAAGTCTCTCTTTCAAAGTTGCAATATTGTCGACAAGAAGTGACCTACCTAGGTCACCTCTTATCGAAGGAGGGAAGGAAACTGACCCCAGAAAGAATTCAGGCAATTGCAAGATTGAGTGTCCCAAGGACACAGAGAGAAGTGCGTGCTTTCTTGGGCATTACATTATATTGCAGGCAATGGATATTGAATTTCTCCTTATTGGCCAAACCTTTGGTAGCATTAACTCGTAAAGATACACCGAAACCCATTCCGTGGTCTGAAGAGTGTCAGAAAAGTTTTTCCAAATTGCGTGATGCATTGTGTTCGGCTCCTGTGTTGGGTACCCCCGACTACAGTAAGCCTTTTACATTGTATGTCCATGAGAAAGAAGGTTGTGCTTTATCAGTTCTGACACAATCTTTCGGGGACAAACAGCGTCCATGCGCATACTTTTCAGCGACTCTAGATCCGGTAGCTAAGGCATTGCCAAGTTGCTTGAGAGCCACTGCGGCAGCAGCTGTCTGTATTCGACAGTCTGCTGGGTTAGTAATGAATAACATGCTAATTGTCATGGTCAAACATGCAGTAGACATTTTGCTAAACAGAACAAGGACACAGCACTTAACTAGTGCTCGATTGTCAAGTTATGAGCTGACACTGTTAGCAAGTCATGTACATATAAAGATGTGCGACACACTAAACCCAGCCACGTTATTGCCCATTCCAGTAGAGACAGATGAAGTCGAGGAACATGAGTGCTGTTTTAGGACAGAAGAAGAGACAAGAGGGAGAATAGATTTACAGGACACTCCTCTTCCTGAATGTGATGATACCTTATAGGTTGATGGTTCATGTTTCAAGTTGCCGAATGGCGATACGACTGCAGCATATGCTGTAACGACGTTGCATACTATTGTTGAAGCTGCACGTATCCCCCACAATTCCGCGCAAGCAGCAGAGTTGATTGCACTTACAAGAGCATGTGTTTTGGCAAAAGGGAAACGAGTGAATGTGTACACGGACAGCCAATACGCCTTTGGCGTGGCTCACAGTTTTGGACGTTTGTGGCGAGAACGTGGGTTCCTGACTTCGCATGATGCTAAGATCCAGCATGGTCAGTTAGTAAATAAGCTTTTCGAGTCACTGACCTTGCCATTACAAGTTGCGATTGTGAAATGCAGTGCACACAAAAAGGTGACGGATGATGTTGGTCGTGGAAATGCATTTGCGGATGAAGTCGCGAAAGAAACTGCATGTAATGAGCCGAATGTATGTTGCAGGCCCTGCGAGATGGATTGGTGATGTTGGTATGTGTGAAGATGCGATTGAGAGTGTGAAGTCTATCCAAGCCGAAGCCACAGAGAAAGAGGTGAATGAATGGAGAGAAAGTAAGGGTAAATTGGATGCGAATGGTTGTTGGGTCGAATTGTCAGAACATCAGAGATGGTTGTTACCCGATGCGTATGTGCTTGCCGTGGTGACAATGGCTCATGGAATGGCTCACATTAGCGTGAAAGGGATCTGTAAGTTGTTGGCTCCAGTATGGCAAAATGTTGGGATCCCTAAGTGTGCAGAGAATGTGGTCAAGAATTGTATGGTGTGTCTGAAATACAACCCTGGTAGAGGAACCCCAACTCCAGCTGGTCATTTTGCGCCTCCAACGTATCGGTTCGAGGTTTTGCAGCTAGATTTCATCCACATGGAAAGGTGCAACAATCTGAAATACGTACTCGTTGTTGTTTGTGCCTTCTCCAGGTGGGTGGAAGCATATCCCCTTAAGGACAACACTGCCTTATCCACAGCTAAAGCCCTTGTCAAGGAATTCTTCCCTAGGTTTGGAATGCCTAGTATGGTTTGGAGTGATAATGGAAGTGAATTTGTGGGACGAGTGAGGAAGAAAGTGTGTGAGGGGCTAGGCATACAACAGAAGTTCCACGCTGCAAATCACCCCCAATCAGCTGGACTAGTAGAGTGCTATAATGGCACTTTAAAACTGAAACTGGCCAAGATTCAAGCAAGCACAGGTCTTAAATGGCCTGACGCCCTGCCCTTGGCACTCCTATCCACAAGAATGACTGTTCACTCTAGAGTGGGACTTATTCCACATGAAATTGTGTTCGGCCGCCCGGCCAACATATGGGGAGTGCCAAGGCCCACCAGGTTTAGTGAAATAGAGCATCCTGTACTGCTTGACTATCTGTATGAATTGACGGCTAAATTGCGTGTTTTACACCAACAGGTCCACGACATCCTACCTCAGGCCTCTGAAGCTCCAGGACACCCTATCGATCCTGGAACCTATGTCCTCGTGAAAAACTTCCAGCGGACAAAGAATGATGAGCCCCGCTGGACCGGTCCCCACCTAGTTATCCTCTCCACAAGATCGTCGGTTCGAGTGGAAGGAAAGAAAAACTGGATCCACGGGACCCATTGCAAGAGGGTCCCGTTACCTCTGCCTTACGACCAGCGGGTCCAGGAAGGGATTGCTGACTCTGAGACCGAGACTTTGCCTCGCTTCTTGCTCTTTAGTGATGCACAGATAAAAGGAACAAACTCTGTATGCGAAAGTGACGACATTCTGCAAGGATCTGCGCCACCGTCAATGCGATTGGACACTACAGAGCCTGAACTTCTGTTTCTAGACCAAACGGCACCTGGTACCAATCGTTATAATTTGAGGCTGAGACCTATGACTATGGACAAATAAACCTTTTTTACTTTTTATTGTGCAGCTCTCTCATCTAGGAAACTTGCTCATTTTAGTTTTTTTTGAACCGCCATCCGGTTGTGCTGCTAGGGTCGCGGTTGCCACAGTCTTTGGAGTGCAGCTGGAGACGGTTAGGTCGACAGTTCTGGTCGGTTCAAGAGAGTTACCCTGGACTGACAGAAGCACTCCTTAGCAGAAACAACCTCCCACCGCGGGCAGCAAATTAGGGAGGATGGAGTTTCCCAACATAGAGAGACCTGCCAGATCAACGAACTTTGAAACCAGAATATGCACTGTAATGGCAAAAACACGATTTTTAATAGTATGCATTTTTATGTTGTGTAGTATAATGATGTTTTTAATTGGCTATGCTTTATACACCTTTCGAGTTTCATTTGCACCCACTACACAGCCCATACCTCCTCCTACTGTTTCCTCGCATTCTTTTCACCCCCTGCCCGAACATGAGTCCTCTAGGAGATTAGAATTTATAAATAACTCATTCGTTCAGCTCCTACACCAACACCAGTTTGTAGTGAACACGACAAATTGTTGGGTGTGTGGACTTATGCCGCACACGACAGATAAAGGTATCCCTTATTTTGTCTTGCCATTTAGCTACTATGGTTCTCTGTGGGCATTTCAAACAATGTTCCTATTTGCCCTCGAACCATATTCCTCACGTTCCACAGGAAGCAACTCGAGCAACAAGGCACTAGTTGTGGGAATCAGAAATATGAGTAGAGATATCGACACGTATAGAACGATTCCCAGAGACGAATTGCAGGCTTACAGTAGATGGAATATAACAAACTATGAAATTTCCTTGAGTGAGAGCCAGCGAGCAAAGAAGTCCTCCCCAATCTGGATAGTACCCCATCAGGGTCACCTATGTCTGCAGGGAAATGGCAAAAACCCCAGAGCTCAGCTAGGAAAGAGCGTCTGTACCGAAACATATGTTTTCGCGTCTCAGACCTCCCCTTCATTCTTAGCAGCTAAGGGTACATATTTCATCTGCCATGATAGAGCATATACATGGCTGCCCCCTGACTTTTCGGGCACATGTTTTATCTCGTTCCTGCTGCCACCCACCTACACGGCCGCGGCAGATTACCATAGGACAAGGACAGTTAGGGGTGTTGTGAGTAAAGACGACACTGCGGAACAGGAGTTTGGGGATTTCGCAAAAGGTTTTCTGCCGTTTTGGGGGCCTATGGTGAACAACAAGAACATTCGCCAATTGACGAGGGTAGTTGAATCCGCCGTGATTGAAACGGCTGGTGCCCTTAGTAACTTGACTGCGGAGCTCCAGTCGGACCGCCTTATGACTCTTCCGAACAGGGTTGCCCTAGATGTCATACTTGCAGATCGTGGTGGGGTATGTAAGGTGATCCAATCCAGTTGCTGCATCTTCATCCCAGATAACTCTCCGACAGTATACCAGGCCATCTCCAAATTGCATAAGATCTCTGAGTCCATTCATGTGGACAAAAGAGACTGGTCCTTAATGGGGTGGTTCTGGGAACTGATATCTGCCTGGGGATGGAAGATTCTGATAGTCATTGGGATGGTCTTAGCCGTTCTGTTTATGTTCTGCCTGTGCGTGCAGTGTGCTCCTGCAATATGTGCCCTCTGTGCTACATCATGTGTAAGGAAACCTGTATCAAGAGGTAAAGTAATAGGATGATGCTACAGAAGCATCTCAATGACTTTATGTATACAGACCTAGACTCAGATTAGAATGAGTATAGGTTATTGCCTATATAAGGGCAAAAGAAGGGTCTGTGGTACTGAAAATTCTGGACCCCGCTATTGTGTGGTACCGCAGCTCTGCATCCGTTTCATAAATATCATTGTACCATGACGATTTTGGTATCGGCAGACCGGTAATGATTGGGATACTATACATCAACATTTGCGTCATGATCGAGTGACGCAATCACCCTGAAATCGTAGTTTTTGTCTTTGAACCCTCGGGTTCCATTTTGTGAGCGGCATCCATTTTGTGATTGCCCTTACATAGTCAAAACGACCAAAGGCCGAATTCGATCTAAAAGGACACGTACAACGTACACCTTTGCTGACTCCTCTGTGACCTGGGCGAGTTGACTCCACTGCCTCATGCCAAACCTGTTCGGGCAGTTCCTTTCCCAATGGCCGAACAAGATTAGTATCAAGGCATAACATGTCATAAACCGTTCATCGCATACAAGCTATGTTTTATCTCACACACACCTGTCCCTGTTTCTTCTTTATGACCTGTTTTACAAGGAGGAGGTGCCCGATTTTATTAGGGGTCTGTCGATATCTGATGAAAGTTCTGGGCCTTGCCGGGTAATCTATCACAAACTGGACAGACTGAAATGTGGGCTTGTCATCGTGACTCTGCTTTTTCTTTGTAGTGAAAATATGTATATGGTCAAACTGTAAAACAAGGAATTCTTGCCTGAAGCTCAATATTTTGTATAAAAAGAGAAGGCTGGTTCTGTAAAAACAAGCAGTCTCCTGAGAACATACATGTGCTTCATGTTATTGTACTTCTAGGATACCTGTTACTGGTTGCAGCCAA
The DNA here is from genome assembly GCF_964263255.1 of Lissotriton vulgaris. NCBI lineage: Eukaryota > Metazoa > Chordata > Amphibia > Caudata > Salamandridae > Lissotriton > Lissotriton vulgaris. The sequence goes on from NW_028250002.1 coordinate 488,768, forward strand.
TAAATACGATCTTTGCCATCACCTAGAAGACTCTGTGTTTCTGTGGTCCAAAACAGGAGGGACTCGAGGTCTTTGGGTGTTTCCCCCGGCACCGGGTAAAAACCCGGTACCTCACCAGAGGGAATATTTGGCGTTACCCATTACGGTAGAGGAAGTGACTGACGTGATCAAATCACTTCCGAACGGGAAGGCACCTGGCCCAGACGAGTACACAAATGAATTTTATAAACAATACGTAGATGTGCTTGCGCCTTATATGGTAGAAATGTACGGTGCAGCTTTCGACCGGGCAGAATTACCCCCTACACTTCGGAAGCTGTGATAATCGCCCTTTTAAAACCCTCCAAAGACCCGGAATTGTGCAACTCTTACAGACCGCTATCGCTTATCAATACTGATTCCAAAATACTCGCGAAATTACTGGCTGTTCGGCTGACTCCACTGATGACGAAATTGGTCCTCCCGGACCAGGCAGGGTTTATCCCTACGCGGGCAACATCCCATAACACTAGGACACTGTTTGCCCTCTCGCACTATCTTCAGCCTTCCACGAAGGCAGTGGCAGTCATGCTCAATGCCGCTAAGGCTTTCGATTCTATTGAAGGGAGCTATCTGATTGCTATTCTGCAGAGAATGGGCTTCCCCAAACGTTTCGTACAATGGGTATCGTTGATATACACCAATCTGTGCGCCCGAGTTCGAGTGAATGGTTACTTCTCTGACATCTTTAATATAGAGCGAGGTACCAGGCAAGGGTGCCCGCTTTCACCCTTGCTCTTCACGCTAGCACTGGAGCCATTGGCCTGCCTGATCAGACAGAAATACAAATCGTCGGCCCTGCAGTTCCCTTCCAGACCACTTCATATCTCGCTGTACGCAGACGATATGTTGTTATACGTTCGCGATCCCAACATACATTTAAATCGGCTGCTGCGAGAGTATATCAAATTCGGGGGACACTCAGGATTGGCCATAAACTGGTCCAAATCCTCCATTATCCCTCTAACGGATACGACGACTCCCTTTGACACTGAATATCCGCTAGAATTGCAGAAAGATCCCATACGGTATCTGGGTGTGATGTATCATAGAATCCCTGAGGTGATTATCAGGTCGAACTATGGGTCAGCGATCTCCAAATTGGAAGACAAGGTACAGCGTTGGATACAATTGCCACTATCTTTGGCGGATCACATAGCGATCGTGAAAATGAATGTGTTACCTAAACTATTATACCTTTTTAATAACATCCCTATCACACCCCCTGGAGAGGTTTTCCGCCGCATAAAATCACTCGTACTAAAGCTCATATGGGCAGGCAAACAGGCTCGCGTGGATCTAACTCTTCCATATATCCGGGGAGGTTTCGGGGTGCCGGACTTTCTATTGTATTATTTATGTGCCCAGGCCCAATATGCTGCTTATTGGTACCACGAGTTACCGTACATCGCTCATACTGCCATTGAGGAAGGGGACGGGGAACCAATCCCATTGACAGCAATCCTGTCTCATGTCAGACAACCCCTTCATGCTCAAGACATCAACACTATCGACACCACAGTCAAAGCCTGGCAGAAACTCGGGCAACTGGCGCATAAGACCCCGCTATATGCACCTGCAATGCCATTACATCACCATCAGGCGTTGTCGGTCACAGGTGAAAAAGTGGGCATGTCACTATTACAACAAGTGGGCATAGAAATAATGGGTGACCTGTTTCATGAGGGCACATTTCTTGACATTGAGGACCTAACATATATTCAAAACAAGTCGCCCATGTTCCACTTCTCGCACCTCAGATTGAAACGCGCACTGAAAGAACTTTATCCTACATTCCCCAACGAACCAGATAGTTTAGACACACTACAGCTGCTCATTGAAACCCAAGACTTATCGCACCTAGTATCAAGACTATACTCCACAGCACAGGCTGAGATACCACACACCACTGAGAAGGCTAAAGCACGATGGGACACGGTATTAGAGGATTCACTGACAGACCAAGAATGGCAGCAAACTTGCGCATTAACACAAATCCTGATGTTTGTACATCAGGCGTACTACACGCCTGCGCGTATGTGTAAATTTGGCCTACAAGTAGAAGACAGGTGTAAGAGAAGTGGGGTGGAGGGCGCAGATTTCGCACACTTGGCTTGGTCATGCCTAAAGGTCCAAGACTACTGGGCGGAGGTAACCACAACACTCTCTACTATGATAGGGGTAGAGGTAGAATGCACAATACGGTCCTGCCTGCTAGGAATCGTACCACATCTTAAAGCCGCCAAATGCAAATTTTGTGTGATTTCCCTACTGTTGGCCAAAAGACAGATTGCACAATGCTGGCACAGTAGGAAAGTGCCAAAAGCATCCAGATGGCTACACAACATGTCCAGCTGTAGAGATAAGCTGTTAACATACGAGGAAGAGCTACCGGTGAAATCTAGGCCCAAGAACTTTTGGGACTACTTCACAGATTATATGGGTACACTGGATGTGGACGCGCGTGAGTGATCCATATACATGAGTTACAATGTAAGGGTCGATGTTGTGATGGTTGTGTGCCGTACTGTCCCGTCGGATTGTACATGTCATGAATCATACAGATTACACTGTTGTGACAGCTGGATTGTAATGGTCTCATTTTCAGGTTTCTAAGTAATTGTTTTCTGTTTGTCGTTGGACATCTACAAAAGAACCATAAAACTGTAAGACTTCATGTAATGCATTAAGCCACCGGACCTAGCGTTGTCGGCTGAAGGGCTGTGTAACTCCTTCATTGGCTTGTCCTATTTCTTACCTCGCAGCCGGCCCCAGGGTTGTAGGCTCCTGGCTGTGTACGATTATCAAATGACAATAAAGGTCTTGCAAAAAAAAAAAAAGAATACAGTTTCTACCTTATCTGATAAATACCATCATGTCTGCAAAGGGCTCACCTACCATTATATATCACTCTCCTCCCCTACATTGTAAAGAGCATCAGGAAAGAAATTACTGGTGGGCGTGGCCAAGCAGCCTAAAATGGTGGCCGCGTTTTAAGCAAGCTGGTGTCAGCTCTGAGAATCCTGCTGAATCTGACCCTTAGGCGACCTTTTTCGGTCGCAAGCACCCAAACAATGGTCCTTATTTTCACCCCCTTTGACTCACCTGAGCCCATCCAGGGAGCCTGTGATGAGAGAGATAATTTCGGTGATCGACAACATGGGTGTGCATATGACCTGCCGGAAGACTGCCTGCCGGTGGCAAATACCACCTGGAGCTGTGAACCCACAGTGGCGAACACCCCTTTGCATCAACTCCTGGATGAGCGAGGGAGAGAAGACAGCTGATTAGCCGGGGTGTGGGACAAAGCTGTTTTCACTTCCAAGTGGTAGCCCGTAATACCGGAATGGGTAAATTAGAGTGGAGGAGATGGGCTGCCTGGACGAGCCGACTATGGGGCAACCTTTTCTCTGATACAAAAATCCATAAGGTGGCCCGAACCCTTGTCCCCTTTGGCTTACCCAAGTCCATGCTGGGAGCCGGGGACAAGAGAAACGCATTAGTCCATACAACGCCCTGCCGTGAGACTGGCATGCCGGCAATGGACACAACCTGGAGCTGCAATCGCACAGTAGAGACCCACCTTTACCTCAGCATTGACTGTTGGGGCACAGCGAGGCTGAGGAGTCAGTCTCAAGAAGAAGAGAGATAAGGACCCCCTTTCACCTTTAGGCAACCACAAGAGTTTGTGACAGCCCAGCTGAGCTGATGGACAAGGGTAGATGAGACAGACTGAGCAGCATGAGACTCCAGGACTACGATTGCAGCCTGGGTGAGTGGAAACCCACACAAGACATCTGAACTGGTTTGGACTAGGCAAAACCCCCTCTGCCCTCAGAGGACAAATAATTTTGGGGTATAAATATTGGGACCCTCATCCCAAGAAATTAGATCACTTTTGGACAACAAGAAAAAACCTTTGCTGAGGAGAGGAACCTGACGAAACTGAGGAAAGATTATCCCTAAGCTGAAGTGCTGCTTGGGGGACTGGCCTACAGTGGTTGCCTAACTGCCAAAGAAAGGTGAGAGGAACTTTGTGTGTACTTTCATCAACTTGTGTAAGGCTCTCCAAGGGCTTGCAACAGAGCTTGCCTCCTGCTGAAGTCTCAGGGATGGCAATTGCAAAAACAACAAGTGATGGACCGAATGTGGATCAATGTCACACATTCACCCCAGTCAAAAGATCTGGGCCCAAATCCATCGTTTTTTTGCACTCCACACCACAGCAGACTTCACCCACTGGCTCCTCAAGAGTTCTCCTGAAGAGCCTGCAGTTGTGTTGGACTTTTTAGGGACTTGCGCGTCGCAAGGAGCTGGTAGCACGACTCAAGATCGAGAAGTGTGTCGCAGAGCTGCCTCTTCACAACATGAGGTGCCTCGCATCGCCAGAGGAGAGTATCGATGTTGCAGCAGACGCCGCCGCCTCACCGGGAAGCGTGTCGTAGGAGTAGAGGATCGACGTTGTATCAGTCGCCGCCGCATCTCCGAGTAGCATGTCGCAGGGCCTGTCGCCGCTCATCGCCGGAGAAGAGGATCGACATTGCAGCAGATGCCGCCGCATTACCGGGAAGCGCGTCGCATCAAGGAGAAAGCACCATCTTTATTTCTTTGCACCGGATATTAGCTGCATTTCCATCGTTGCAACACTTTCGTTGCCCTTCGTGTCGCATCTTAAGGTACATAGACTCAAAGTGTTGCATTTTAAGAACTAAAGAGAACTAAGCTAAAACGACCATCTTAATTTTAGGATTGTGAATTTTTGTTGGTAGTGGTCTTGTGATAAGCCTATATAAAGAATACTTATTTTTTATATAAAACCTGTGTGGTATCCATCTGTAGTGTTGTCACTTGATTACTGTATGTGTTCACAAATGCTTTACACACTGCCTCTGAGATAAACCTGTCTGCTCGTGCCAAGCTACCAATAGGGTGAGCAGGGGTTATTTTAGGAGTATACCCCCCTTACCCAGACTAGAGGCAAGGGGCCCTATTTGTCACAAGTACCTACCTGGGCCAACTACAGACCCCCAAATCTAACAATAAGAAAGGACATTTTGAGACACACAGCTACGGGGTTTGTTTACTAATTACCTTGTCTCTTACTTATGCCAGAGAAGCCATATGATCCTCAGTTACATCTCTTCCTTCTTAGAATGAGTCAGGAGTCGAAAAAATCATTTGGGGTAAAAAGCGAAAAATCTCCTGCGAGTTAGGGGCTTAGATACTCTTTCACTTTTTTTTTACTTTGTTATTTATTTCCTCAAGAAAGATGTATGGGCCCATTACCCTGCTCAAGGACACTACATAATAATTGAAACAGTGAGATTATTTTTGTCCATTGAAACATCCCAAATAACGAAGATGGTTGAAAATAGTTGAAGAAGATTCATAAATGTGATCAGCATGGATTTGTTTTTTATGGTGATTTGTGTAAATGTGGTTTCTTAGATTCTTCATGGCTTTTTAATGGCTGGCATAAGCGTTTACATAAACAAGGGACAAATTAGTAGGCTTGAGTGACAAAAAATTCCACAGTGCTGCATGGAGGTCCACAAGCAGCAGAGTGAGATAAGTCACACTGCTGATTTTTACCACAAGAAGTAAAACAGCGTGAACAGCACCACAAGCAGAGCAAGAGGAGCAAGCTTCTTTCTGCCAATTGAAAACATGTTTAACTTGAGTGGCAGCTTCCTCAATGCAAGTGGCCGGTTTTTCAACGTGAGCAGTAACGATCTGCTGTGACAACCCATGTTGAGGATTCTCGCCAAGAGATAGTCTAGCCTTGGTGAGCCAGGAGAGAGGAAATACTCCACTCCATGCCACTTTGCAGAGTTTTTCGGATCTCCGTGCTCTGTGCAGGGCACAGAGTGGGAAATACTCTGCAAACTCCGGAAGTGCAGCAGAGTTTACTGCCCAGCTAATAAACAGAATTCTTTTCTTCGTGTTGATTCTCTTGCACATGTCTGAACCAAGCAAATTCATAGACAAAGACCAGTGTGTCCCTGTGTTTCAAATTTGGGAATGTGATTTAAGAAACATGTTCCACCCAAATCTTAAATTCTGCATTAAAAAACCTTGCTGAGTGGGCCTTTTCAAGAGTGTTGCAATATGCCCCACACCTACTTAGTTTTAAAACTCTATCTTGAAGGATTATGCCAGTCATGTAGCCAAGAATATATGATAGCTCTCATTAAAGGCAAGAGTATGGATTTTCTTTATTTAATTTATTATGTTCCAAGGGCACCTTAAAATGCATAACAAACAAAAAATGGGACAATGTTTACCTTCAGTTAAGTGTGGGTAGGAACATTCACATTACACATATTTTTTGTGTTGAAAATTTGTATTGAGTTTTATAACATAATACAAGTTAATAATAAGGCATCAATAAGTGGTTAATAAATACAATACTAAAAAAAGATATCAATGGAGGTATAACATTTGCTGTTGAATAAAACAAATAAATATGGAATACATAAATAGGTATATACTAAATGTTTATTTAAATAAATATGTAAAGAAAGGAAATGGTGAGGGATCCTCCATAAATGTGATCAGTGATATCAGTCACAGTGGTCAGAATCGAAAGATGGCATTTCGGCTGGAACCTGAAAGTTGAAAGGTACAAGGTCAGATTGGTAAAGTAGGCAATTGCCCATCCTCACAGTCTAGCAAGCAACGTGGAGGCACCATGAGCTCATAAAATATCTTTTGCCTTGCTTTAAATGTTGGCTTGCAAAGAATTTAAATAACTTTAAGTAAGGTAAAGGGGGAGTTAGCTGGGAAGAGATTATGCCTCTTTAAACACTACAAGAGGTAAGACAGTTCATAAAAATGTGCTTCCATACAATATTGTACTCCAGTAGCGGCCTCATCTCTTCTCCAGTGTCACAACCTCTCCCACGCAGGAGCTACTCCACAGAATTCTACTACTCTTTGAAGTCTCTAAACAGCCAGTAGGAGTTTTGTACTCATTCAGATTATTTATAACAATCTGACCGCGACCTGATAAACACCAGTCTTGGACTCTAGGGGGCAGATAATGTTACTTACCCATCGGGCCCCCCTTGCATCTGAACTAGATTTGCAGAATTATTTTGCTCTTCTGTGGCAATCCCAAATCATCCATATAGGGATGACAGTCAAGCTCTTGGGAGCTCTATTCTCACATGATGCATGTAATTAATTCATATAAACAAAGTCTTTCTCTTTTAAAAGGTTTTGCACCCAATCTTAATCAACATAAATGTGTTTCTTATATGATGAGGACTGCTTTGAATGACCCTACCCCAAAAACGCTCCTTCTACAGCACCATTGGGATGTGAGCCTCAGTCTCTCCATGTCGTATGTTGATTTAACTTTTTCCCAAGACTCTTGAAAACCTATGCATTTACTTCTTTTTCTACACACCCAACTGTAATGTAATTTAAAACATTAATCAAATGTCTTCCATCAGAAGTGGTTCTGGAATTCCAAGACTATGAAGGGCCGATTGTATTCTTTAATATCTAGGACAAGAATATTGTGGCACAGTAAAACAGTGGACAAAATATAGAGGGACAAAATATCGAATGGTAAATGCACAGAGAGATGTATACATTTGCCATTATTAACGCCACATAAATGAAGATATATGTGTATGTTTTTTTTTATACACAGATGTGGAATTAGGTACAGAAAATCTATGCAAATACCTTTTGACATTTTGTCTCTCGACTTTTTGTCAATGATATTAGTGCCTCACAATATTCATGTTCAGAGACACATTTGGAAGGCCAAATTATTGAACACAGTGAAAATGATGCAACATAATGTAGTGCATTCTGTGATAATACTATTTTGCTGTTTCATCACATATTAATGCTGTTCTCACAAGACGTTCTGCCTCTCTAGTACCAATATAACACTTGGGTGAAACAATCAGGTGAGTAGTTAACGTTTGCCACCGCGCAGCACCATGTGTTATATTTGATCCTTCTAAACAAGCCAAACATTTATTTGTGGAAAACTGCAAAGTGTGTATCATAGGATGGATTATTTGGCAAGTAAAGCAAACCCATAATTGGATGGGAGAAACCCCTGGATACCCTCATGGGTGACAAGCACTGCTTTACAAATACACCTTACATTTACATTACATTCCAGAGACCACATTGATTAGTAACGGTTAGTTGTGTGATTCTTTCAATTGGATAGTACTCACACTCTCTCTCACATTGACAGAAAAAAGCATCAAAATCTTACCTCGCCCTCTGTAGATAGTATGAACTCGCACAACCTGAGAGTGCTGTTCATCATTTTGATCATGTTCTCAAGCTGATAGATAGAGAGAATGGAAACAAGAAGGCTATTTAGACTTGTAAAACTGTTGATATATTTCTCTCTAAAATGGCAAAACTGGTTGATCCTAGGTAATACGATAGGATAGTATTTATAAAGCGCACTTATACCAGCTGGTGTCAAGGCGCTAAGTGAACAGAGAGAAGTGACAGCAACAACAACCTGCTAGGAGGCAAATAACCAGGGGCCAGATGTACGACCGGGGCATTTAGCGACTTGCAAATTACGCTCAATTTCGAGTCGCAATTTGCGAGTCGCTAAATGCCATGTACAACAGTGTCATAGACACTGTTTGTGATTCCCAATGGGGTTGCACAATACATGCCTCATCAGTATTCATGAGGCACTCGCAGTTTGCGACCCCAGTAAGAATGGCTGGCCTTCAAAGGTATGGCGACTTGCTCGACTTAGAAGACCTCCATGTCTGGGACTGCTTTTCAATAAAGCAGTTTTTTTTAAATCCAGCCCCTTTTCCTTTTCCTTAAAGGAAAACTGGATGTGTTTACAAATTAACGTTTTTGTTTTCCCCTGCATTTGCAAAGTGGAAGGGTCCCCTGGGGACACCTTCTCATTTGAGAGTGCATTATCACCCTCTTGAAGAGGGCGGTAAATTGTGAGTGTTTTGGGACTGCAATTGCAATCGCAAAACATCCTTACATAGGGTAGCAAATCGCAATTAGGAAGGGACACCCTCAGAATGCCCCATCCTAATTGTGAGTTGCAAATCCTATTTATCAAATTGCAAATAAATTGCTACTTGCTAAATAGGGTTTGTACATGGCCCTATTAGATTTTGCATGTGCAAACAGGTCGCTAACCCATTTGTGCATGCAAAAATGGGTCATGCATCTGGTCCCAGGTCTTCAAGAGCTTCCTAAAGACCGGAAGGGAGTCTGCCTTGGATATCAGAAGGGGCAAAGATTTCCAGAGTTTTACGGCTGCCACAGAAACGGAGCGGCCACCCCACTTGCACCTGCGAAATCTGGGAGTGACCAATTTTTTAAGAGAAGATTTTTTTATTCTTTGCTCAAAGCCAATGCCAGCTGTTTCCTTTGTCTAGTTTAGAAGTGAGGCAAAATTTGATCCTAGAGTGAAATGGAATTTTTGAGCCCATAAGTTCTTGCTTGTCCACAAGTAGGATCAACCCAGTGTATTGTTTTCTCATCTCTCACAGAAGAGGTTAGTCTAGTAGTCAAGACAATTGTTTTAATTAATCCCTGTTACCAGCAGGAGATAGATTCCAACTCTATCTGTTTACTCTATGCACTAAAACCGTCTTTGAAATTAAGAAATCAGCTCTAGCTTTCTAAGGGTACCAGTGGCTGAGAGACGGATTGAGTTGCTACACCATTCACTCCTTGCTAGTATCGTAAAGAATTCCTTTGTTTCTGAGAATGGAGTGCATTTTCCACAGGCAGTTATTCCTGTGATATCTTGCAGATTTACTTTGATTTGTGAAGATGGAATGGAAGAAACTGAGTCCGAGAGAGGAGGCACATAAACATGATGTTATGGTATTTTAAAGAAGACTCACATGTTTCTCAGCTGCTAAGGTGGGGATGTTGAAGGCATCTCTGTGTTCCGGTGGTGTTACTTCTTCAAGTAGTTTATATGGATACTGAAAATATAATAAAAAAGATCAGCATTACCAAGACCATTGTCAACAAAGGTGGACTGTTATGAGTTTCCAGAGATGGAAGTCATGAAACGCTGCACACCTCAAACAACTAAAAATGGAGAAAAAAAATTGTACAAGTAACTGCATACTATGCTTGCTTCCTATTTTGGCATTTCACATCCATAGCACCTTGCGTTCATCACCTTTTAAAGTAGAAGATATGTGTGAGTGAAATGTTTCTATTTGTGAGTAATAGATCAAAGATGCAGAAATAGTGAATAATGGTGAGCTGGCAGTGTACAAGTGTACTGCTACTAGAAGTGCTCACTCTGCTCTTTACTCAAGAAATCTTATATGACTCCTAAACAATACATTTTCTACCTTTTTCTACCTTATTGATGAATACCATCCTGGCTCCAAAGGGATCATCTACCATTGACATATCACTCTCCTCAACTACATTGTAAAGAGCATCAGGGAAGAAATTACTGGGGGGCGTGGCCAAGCACCCTAGGATTGTGGCCACATTTTTAACAAACTGGTGTCTGCTCTGAGAATCGTGCTGAATCCGACCCTTAGGCGACCTTTTTTCGGTTGCAAGCACCTGAACAATGGCCCTCATATTCACCCCCTTTGGCCCATCCAGGGAGCCCGGGATGAGAGAGATCATTTTGGTGATCGACAACATGGGTGTGCGTATGGCCTGCCGGTGGCAAACTCCACCTGGAGCTGTGAACCCACCGTGGCAAACCCCCCTTTGCATCGATTCCTGGGATGAGCGAGGGAGAGAAGACAGCTGATTAGCCGGGGTGTGGGACAAAGCTGTTTTCACTTCCAAGCGGTAGCTCGTAATAGCGGAACGGGTACCTTAAAGTGGAGGAGATGGGCTGGGCGCTATAAGTAGCCAGGACTGCAACTGCATCCTGGAAGAGCTGACTATGGGGCAACCTTTTCTCTGAGGCAAAAATCCATGAGGCGGCCTCCGCGCTTTTCCCCTTCAGCTTACCCAAGCCGGGGACAAGAGAAACGCATTAGGCAAACAACGCCCTGCCGTGAGACTGGCATGACGCTAACGGACACAACCTGGAGCTGCAATCCCACAGCAGCGACCCACGTTTACCTCAGCATTCACTCTTGGGGCACAGCGAGTCAGAAGAAACAGTCACATGGAGAAGAGAGGTAGGGACCCCCTTTCACCTTTAGGCAGCCACATGGGCTTGTGACAGCCCAGCCAAATTGGCGGACAAGGGTAGATGAGACAGACTGAGCAACATGAGAATCCAGGACTACGATTGCAGCCTGGGTGGGTGGAAACCCGCACATGACGTCTCACCCCAAAGGTAGGAGATGGGCACACAGCTTCCCCCTCAGGAGGTGACCCCCCAGGAGCCCACTACAGCAAACACTGGGCTTGGACGGTCAAACAAGTACAGCAATACTCCACCTCACTGTGGTGTCTCAAGAGGATAGAGGGCGTGGCCCCTGTCCTGGACCAGCGTAGGCAGATGTTCCCTGTATCAGGTGTAGGGGGTGACCCTCCTCTGCCCTTATGGCTGGTGGGCCTCCCAGAGGGCATGTAAAACCAGCACCCAGAGAAATTCCTCATGGAATGCTTCAGACCCTGGATCCTGGATTGTGAGTTTTCCCCCTACTTTGTTCTGGAAAGGGCACACAGGGTGGTTGCCCTAAGGCCTCCGACGGGGGGGACCCACTAGAGCCATTGTCATCAGGGTACTGAACTTTGTGAACTGATAATATATCCTGTGGCAGGTACGCCAACATCTAGACATCCATTATTACACAACTAAAGTGCAGCTCCTTTGTAAATCTTTCTTAGAGATTAAGTAGAAAGTCAGGGCTGTGGACATTCAATATATGCTGATATAACCTGCCAAATTGAAATTAATGTCACAGTGGAGAACCATTTTCTTTGAGAGCCCGGAAGAGGCCTGGGAGTGAGCAGTGGAGAGGAAATAACTGCCCATATAAACAAAGGAGCCAATGACATCTCGGGAGACTGTAGGGGGTCAACCATCCCACCCTAAGAAGAAGTGTAGCAGACTGATAGGAGGGCAACTCTGGTCACAACCAGAGGACAGACGTAGAGCATCCTCCTCAGACAGGAGAATTTTGGTACCCTTCCTTCCTTTCCTCCATGTATAGCTACAAATGTTGTCTCATTCACTTATGGAGAAGAGACACATTGCCTCCAGATAGAGGGGCTTGCTTGGAGCGAAGCTACACAAAACTATGGTGATTACTTTCTGCCGACTTCATCCCTCCCACCCCTTCACACCCCACCGCTGTTACCTGTGCCAGCCGCGCCTGAAGTTGCGTACTATAGGGCTGATTTCGGTTGCAACACTATGCCTCACGCAAGACACATTACACGGCCACGGACCCTAGTCAAACAGGCTCAACGACTCGCCAAGACCTCTGACAACAAAACCATCCACTAAAAGCTGTTGTCTTGCAATGTCAGTGGGTTGCTGGATAAAATAAAATGCACAACAATTCTCAATAGGTCCACAAGCTGACCCTGGTGGTTCTATTGTTGCAAGAGACATATTTGCTTGGGAGTAGGGGTTCCTTTTTGGTACAGCATGGCTTTAACTGCGTATATCATGCAGGGTTTACTAGGTGCTCAACAAGAGTTACCTTTCCCCTGATGGTCACGCATGCTATCTGAGACACCATGGATAGATATGTGGTGGTTACTCAATTCCTGAATGGCATCCTATGGATGGTAGTGTCTGTGTATATTTCACCGAACCTGCAGGCGACCACAATGAAAGATCTGATGACAGTTATCACCACAGTCTCGGAGTGGGACCTTACTGTAGCAGGCCACTTCAATAATGTCATGCACCCACAACTTGATGTGAAAAGAGAGGCTCAACCCTGGTGCCATGGGTGGAGTCCCTGATGCTTTGCAATCAATGGAAAGCAAAGAACTAGTCAGTATGTATTATTTTCACTGCTGGACTCCGATTTCTCAGAAGGGTACCATTGGACCACTGACCGATTTAACTAATTGGGGATGCCTAGGTCTAATACGCACTGAAACCTTCAGGTTGGGTGACTGAAGTATGTTAGATTTTCGGAACACATGAAGGTAAAGATATAACTTTACCTCAGAACAAACTCCACAACAGATGTCTCCCCAATCACATTGTGGGAGGGAAGGAAAGCAGTTCTTCAGGGGAACACAATAGCAGACCCTGCATGGGCAGCAGTGTCCGATTCTCAAAAACAGCGAGAATATGGGAACATTGCTACACAGGCAGACAGGTTTGTCCCATAGACACGGGGCCCGACGGTGAGGTGACACATGATGCTGAGGCAATCGGCAATGACTGCACACATTACTATGAGAAACTTTACCAATCAAACACGTCGGGCACGTGGAGCAACAACACCCCATAGCTGCGGACCTGATCATGCTGCAGGACTTGGATGCACCTCTGTCTAAGGAGGAAATATTTTCAGCCTTGCAGGAGATGCATTCTGAGAAGGTGCCCGGTTCAAGTGCAGAAAAGGTTACACCAACACTACTCTCTCACTTCTTTACAATGGTCGAAGCTGCAGGTACAGCTATGATAATTCCCTATCATATCTAGGGGGCCTCAGTTGTAGTTTTCCCCAAACCATATAGGCCACCTACAGACTGTGCATTTTACAGCCTGATTCCCCTAAGTAATATTTAAACCAAAATATTTGCAAAGGCCGTAGCACCAGGGTACTGAAACAGGTGAGATTCCTAGTGATGCAACTGGACTTAGAGAAGGCCTTCGACTCAATTGAATGACCTTTCCTCCACGCATCATGGAAAAGATTAATTTTGGCCCTAAAGTCCTTCAGTCTGTAAAGATGTTATACACAGTGCCATGTGATAGGGTCAGAGTGAACACCATTTACTCACAACAGTTCCAGCTAGGCAGAGGCCACTGGCAGGGCCACCTGCTGTCTACTCTCCTGTTCGCTCTTGTGATTGAAACACTGGCCAAATAGATCGGGGGATGCGCAGGTTTGGGGCTTGAGGTGGGGTGTAGAATTAGGGTACTGCATCTCTTTGTATGTGGTATGATGTCCTCCTTTATATTCAGCACCTAAACCAACTGATCCTACAGCTGATTTGCATTCTAGAAATCTACAAAGAAGAAACAGGCCTGAGAGTGAACTGGGGGAAATCAGTCATAATCCCTGTGGTGCCATTCCTCCAGAGTTACTTCCAGGTGATCTGGAGCATTTAAATAGTTGGTGTTTGACCTGTCAGCCCGAGGGTGGTGTTCCCCAATCTTTTTGCCTCCACATTTGGCTGAATCTATTGTTGGTCCTAAGACTCTGAGCGCTTTACCACTCTGAATCAGTGCTAAAGAGCATGTGCTTCTTCCTTAAACATGTGTATAATTGGTGTATACTTAATTGACCTGTTTATTTAACTTGTAAGTCCCTTGTAAGGTGGTATATCATATACCCAGGGCCTGTAAATGTAGTGCTACTAGTGGGCTGCAGCTCTGATCGTGCCACCAACAGAAGAAGCCTTTCAAACCTCTCTCAGGCCTGCAACTGCAGTGCCTGTGTTTGCAGTTTAATGCTACTTTGATTTGGCATTTAGAACTACTTACTAAGCCTTAAACTCCCCCTTTATTACTTATAAGTCACCCCTAAGGTAGGCCCTATGTAGCCCTAAGGGCACAGTGTATGCAAGTAAAACGTAGGACATGTACTTTTCTGTTTTGCGTGTCCTGATAGTGACAAACAGCATATTTCACTTTTCACTACAATGAGGCTTTTTTGTGTTTCGTATGTTTGGAATGGTAGTGATATATCCTACTTACTGGTGAAGTTGAATTTAACATTGCTATTTTAGAAATGCCGCTATGCTTTAAGAAAGTATGCAAAAGAAACAATTGCTGGACAGAATGCTGGACAATGCAAACATTCACCCCCGGTCACAAGGATCTGGGTTTAATCTATCATTCTTTTGCTTACCACACCACCCCAGTTTGGACCCAGCCATATGCAAATCAGTCTTGACCCTGTTCCTTATGGGAGCAGTCCAGCCTGAACTGCCAAGCCAGGTTCAAGACTGATTTGCATGTAGCTGGGTCTGAACTGAAGTGGCGAAGTGAGCTAAAGAATGATGATGCATTCATCCCAATCTGTGACAGGGGGTGAGTGTCTGAAAAGTGTCAGCGCTCCGTACATCATTTCCTTGTGTTTGCTTTGTTCACAATAAGAAAGTAGACATTTATCTGCACATACTGCGTTGTGTGCCTGACAGCCCATCTCCAATAATTGGAGTAAGTGACAGCTACACTTTTTGCATTCCCTCTTGACAGCCACAACCCAGAAAAGATAGGTGTGTCTGAGTAGCCATCAACATGCATTTGTATTCTGATGGCCTTACCTGGGCAGAGTGCAACAGAGGGTCTAACACTTTACTTGAATAGGCAGTGGCCTGTCCTCACACAAAGGACTGATTATCCCCTATAGATAGCCTGGAGGACAGGACTGGGCTGAAAGAGGAAGCTGTGCACTTCAGAGAGCTGCTTTGAATTCACCAACCAGCATCAAAGGCACTTTTGGCTATAAGTCTGGGTCTCTGACCAACACGCCCCACTCAAAATCAGGCACTTCTGGATCTTGAACTGAATCTATGTCAGAAGGACTGCTGTTCTGCTTAAATGACTTATCTTTGGCTTGCAGGCTTGGAAGGCCTGCTTTTCTCTGGTGTTTCTCTGCTGTCTGCTTTTCTCTGACTGCCCTGAAGGAGAGCTGGGCTCTGCCTATCCTCCAAGTGATCTCCAAGGGCTTGTTGGCTGGCCTCCTATTGCATGAGACTGAGGGACATCAAAGTCTCTATCCCTGCTCCAGTACCTGAACTCACTGGAAGTGGCCCAGACACTTGCAGCATGGAATTTGATGAATTGTATGTCTGTGTTTAACAGAACTGGCGCATCAACCAGTTGCAGGAGTAAAATGGGCACAGCGCATCAGAACTAGCGCTTTGCCCTCAGAGATCGATACATTAGACTGCGTATCGCCTCGGCGGCAGCTTGGTAAGATCGATGCATCCCCTCGACTGTGTCGCAGAATCCGATGTGGCACATCACTCAACACATCTACCACCCATTTTCAGAACTGACGTATCGCCTTCACTACGTGGAGCAGATCAGCACATCTCACTGTTTGAGACCAGGAAAGGTACTTTTTTCACTTCTTCCTGCCGGGGTTCAGTAGCTGGCCTGCGCTTCCACGCGTTTGGCCTGAACTTTGACCCGATACAGCGCAACCTGAAGTAACCTTTTTAGAGCTGCTTGCTTCTAGGTGCTTTAATGCATTTATTCATTTAAAAATGTTATATATCTCAACTTCTATACATTGGATTTTTGTCATTTTAGGCTTGTTTTGGTTATAATATAATTGTCTATCATTTTCTAAACCTGTCTAGAGTCTTGTTGTGGTGTATTCATTGTGTTACTGTGCATGTGTGTGTGTTGCACACATACTTTGCACATTGTCTCTGGATACCCCTGAGTGTTCTGTGCCAAGCTGAGCACAGGTTATCTTTTAGTGTGTATCTTGCTTATCCTGACCAGTATTATGGCTTCTGCTTGGACAGGGTGCGTACCTGTGCCAACCAGAAAGCCAATTTCAAACACTGAGGCATGCTCTTATCAAGAGACCCAGAGGAACGCTAGGGCAGGAATATAACCCCTTTGACATGCAAAATTAAGGGACATATGGCAAGATGGAACTCTCTCCCCCTGATCATGATGGGGTCTATAGCCGTCTTCAAAATTGTGGCCTGGTCACAGCTGTTGTATGTTTTGCAACACTACCCCCACAAAATCCCTAGCCTTTTGTTTACAACCCTAGAGGCCAACGTCAATAGCAACAAGTAGCGAGGATCGTTGCTGTGAATCTCCCATAAGAACTGCATAAAATCCCCTTATGATGGTGGACTAGGGGCAGTAGACATCAGACTGTATTACTTTACTGGGCTGCCCAGCTGGTTGTGGTTATTGATTGGATCTTTGGTGCACGGGGACCCACTACGAGACGCACATGGACTTTACCAGGTAAGCACCAGGGTTTTGGCTGTATGGGGAGTCCCTCCTACCCACTCCCCCGGCCATTCCAGCCATTCCAGCCATTCCAGCCATTCCAGTGATTAGCTGGAAAGAGGCATTGCAATGGATATGAAAGTGGAGGGTGCCCACTAGGAAGAAGCCATTGTGGAAGGGTACATGGCTATGGAAAACAGTAGGGCTCAAGTACACTGAAATAAGTTGGGGATCTCAAAATTGGGAGACGTCTGGCAGACACACCATATGATGTTCTCTGACCATCTCAAAGCTGAATGCCATTTACACAGAACTTATTCCCGGGTTGGGACAGGTAAGGGGACAAAAATTGATGGTTGGGATCAGTTGTTTTTTGGCTAAACATCACATAGCGGGCCATTGAGGATCCGGGGGGCCCTCCCAATCTCAAAGTGGCTAAGAGGGATGGATTTCTTCTTTTCAGCTGAGGAAGCCGTGAATAGGTCCAGAGGGGGACCACAAAAGTATGATAACATCTGGGGACAGTAAAAAGCACTTCACAAAATACCCAGAGCGGCCCACCCATAGGAAGTTGTTGGGGAAAAGCACACAGTTGACTGGGGCACAGACCCATCTATAGTGCACCGGACTGGTTGCAGTGGACTTGACTGTGGTCTACTTCATGGTATTTTGGAACTAAATGGGATATTAAGAAAGGGGAGAATCAGGTGGATGGCGAAGCAGTGTCACAGTATTGTGATCTTAAAATTGTTGAAAACTAAGTAAAATAATTTTTTTAAAGAAATAAATTACTATCCAGCTACAGGAAATACAACAAGAATTATCTCTTGTGCAATAGCTACTCTCGAATCAGAGTGAAATGCAGCAATGAATCTCCACCAATCTGTTCACATCACAGTCAAAGCTGACCCTGCAGATGTGCCGGCTGAATTTCTTCACAACTTTTGGTATTATTGACCCAAGTCCTACAAACTAGCATGGGATTTTCAGAGGGAAGAAATCCCTCAATATGGTTGGCTGTATGTCTGCCAGGTCAGTAGAGTACATGCCACCACTGTCCTGTCCAAACGGAGTACACTATTTGATGGTCTGGCCCATCCATCAACACTACAATATTTATGAAGTTCAGATTATAGAAATATCTATGCATACATACATGCAATATCAGTGTAGAGTGTTAGGTTACCTAGGAAGAGGTGGGACTGCTGTTGTGACTGATGTATTCTAAGAGAATCAAATTACATGTTTCTAGATTGACAACTATTGGTTAAAGTAGGCACCTCACTTCAGCCTTTGTAGGTGCTGTTGCATTTCTCTAAACTCTTCATCTAGTCTGAGCCTTTCATTGTCTTGCTTTATTAGCCACTGATCATCTACATTATCCCTTTCATAACCCTCAGCCAATGCACAGAGACCTTCACAGTTATTGGATTGCATAATTTAACAAGCATTTGCAATACATTAGGACTCAGATTTTTGATATTTAGAGCAATTGACGTACATGACAATGCCTTTTACCTATATATTTTGGTTTGGAGTGAAGTGGATGTATGTGGTGTAGAGTGGAAATATGTGGGTTGTATTGGACATTGTTAGTTTTGAAATTGTGTTGTGTATTTGTGAAAGGGAATGTTGTGGCATAGTGAATAGATAGGGATGAGAGCTGCACAGAATAGATAGAAAAGAAGATCGAGAGGAATAGGTAGTTTGTGCAGGAAGTGGTGATTGATATTGAGATAGGGTAGCAAAAAGAAGGGGACAGCAGGCCACAGATGCATACAGTGGGACCACGTGTGTAAGCAGAAGACACCCAAAGAAGAGGAGGAGAGGATGGGTTTGAGGGATTGAAATTTTGAAAAGGCACGAGAAAGAAACTGTGCTTCAAGACCTGAAGAGAACCATATGAGAGAGGCGGTAAGCGTGTGTGAGGGAGCGAGAGAGAGGGGTGAGAGAGAATACAAGTGAGAGAGAGAGAGAGAAAAAGGCATGAGTGGAAGGGGCACCCATGGGGGAGAAGCGGACCAGTGCAGAGCGTGAGGAGGTACAGGAAGGTAGCGTGTGTGAGCAGGCAGTATAGAGAGGAGACAGTGTATGTGAGGGAGGGATGAGAGGGCAGTGGTATTGCAAGATGAGAGCGGGTACTGTGAGTGTGAGGGAGAGATGAGAGGGGCTGTGGGTATGTGGAAGAGAGATGACAGGTTTGGTGGTAGTGCAAGTGTTGGATTGAAATTGTTTGTTGTGGAATTGTGTGGCGTAGTGTGAAGTTGTGTAGTGGAAATATGTGGCATGGTGTGCTGTGGAATTATGCGGATAGAATTTAAGAGTGACAAAGGTTTCAGCAAATTGGAAGCCCATGGGCAGGCTGAAGCCTATGTAGTAGATGCAGTATTTCTTGGTTTGAGACAGCTCATGTGTGCTGTCTAGAGCCAAGACCTAAAAACATGACTTAATCTAACTGTGTAATTTACCATCAGAGAGATACCTGAATAGCGGTGCAAGGCTTTGCCTGTACCAATGCATATATGTTTTCTTCGCATTCTCAGAGTGAGGCATAGAGCAAGATAGACTGACCAAGCAGACACTGTGGTTTATGAGTAAGTGGGAGCAGTATGCCTGACAACAAAAATGGCTGCGTGTGTTTTGGCCACGGTATAGGGGTAGTGGACAAATTTGTAGATGCAGACATAAATGTGCAATATGGCATCCTGTCCTTGGGGGTATGCACACAAAGTAGCACACATGTGTACAAATGTAATCCTAGGAAAATCACATGTACATGCAAATATGGTGTAATCCAATATAATAAAAGAAACATATGTAACAGGTTTCTTCAAATTAGATGAGTGTAAAATGACTCCGATGGTTCTCAAAATGTTCATAGTGTAGTACCTTACAATCTGCCACTCTTTTCGATCACATACCAACCTTTCGACCCACAGTTACGTTCTGAGAAAAGTAGGCGTTGTTCCTATTTTATTGAAGAGGTGGCACACGGATTGAGAGGTTGCTTCAGTGCGGCCCACACTGCAGTGAAAGGCCCCTCCTGCAGAGAGCCCAGGTAGGCAGTGGCAAGGGACACATAAGCTTTTGCATTTTCAAATCCACTGGAGTGTGAGAGGGTACCTAGCCCCAGGAGTTAGAAAGAGAGAGCAATAATAAGGGCACGTTATACAAATGAAAAAGCCCAATAGGGACCCATCTCAGCACCTGTTTTTTAGTACTGCTGGTGCACCGTCAAGACCCAGCCCACTTAAAGCCCTGGGACTACGTGATATTTATTTGTGCCTACCCACCGGATGCCAGTGCACCCATTCCCCTGAGCTGCATACTCCTCAGCATACGCTCCCTGCACAGACATGCAGTAGAAATCTGGGACTTACTCAGCGGAACCTAGGCACCGCTACTACACCTACAACCAGCAATGCCAACCAGCCTACCATCACCGCATGGACCCCTGTCACCACAGAAGACACAGCTAAAACCATGAGAAGCATACACTCAGGAGCCCCCACTGACCCCAGCCCGACGTACATCTACCACAGAGCCACCTCCCCTATAACACCCTCAAAACAGGCATGTTTCCCGGTGATTGGAAACACACTGATGTCAAGATCCTCCTCAAGAAGCCCTCCGCAGAGCTGACAACCTCCAGAACTATAGATCCATCGTTCTCCTCCCCTTTGCAGCCAAAGTCACCGAGAAGATCGTCAACAACCAGCTCACAAACTTATAGAATCCAACTCAATCCTCTACACTTCCCAATTTGTATTACGTAGTAACCTTAGCACTAAGACTGCCCTTATAGCCACCACGGGCAACATCCGCACCCTCCTCGACCAGGGACACATGACTGCCCTCATCCTATTAGATCTATCAGCAGCCTTCGACACCGTCTCCCACTGTGCATTAACCGCCAGTCTCTGCGACGCCGGAATTCAGGGGAATGGATCCGTTCCTTTCTCACCTCTCTCCTCCCCTTCACAGCCAAAGTCAAACAGAAGATCATCAACAACCAGCTCACGAACTTTATTGAATCCAACTCGATCCTCTACACTTCCTAATCTGTATTCCGTAGCAACCTCCGCATGAGACTACCCAACTAGCCGCCATGGGCGACATCCTCACCCTCCTTGACCAAGGACACATGGCTGCCCTCATCCCACTAGACCTATCTGCAGCCTTCGACACCGTCTCCCACCGTGCACTAACCGCCAGACTCTGCGACGCCGGCATTCAGGGGAATGGATCCATTCCTTTCTCACCGGCCGAACTCAAATAATCAGACTCCCGCCCTTCCTCTCTGAACCAACAGAGATCAGCTGCGGAGTACCCCAAGGATCCTCTATCAGCCCCACGCTCCTCAACATCTGCATGGTCCTTCTTGCCACCATTGTCAGAAAACACAGACTCAGGATAGTATTCCACGCTTCCGACACCCAGCTCATTTTCTCATTCACGAACCAGGTACACGAACTGCAAATCCTATGCCTAACGATAACGCTATCCTCATCAATTGCCCATTACTCTTATGCAATGTAACCCAAACACAAAACCCCTAACACTAGCAGCATTATTTACACCTACATTCCATAAACCTAAACCTAGTTCAATCCTGCAAAGTATCCTTAACCTTAAGAAAATCATTTACCAATACCCTGTATCAAACCCATACTTCATCTCTAGCCATAAAGGTATCCCTAAGACTAACATTAAACAAAAACTGTTCCATAATTGGCACAATATACACAACCTGGAGTCTATCACTGCACCTAACTTTAATGTGTCCCATTACTCCTACTGTAGCTCTTATTCACACACACACACACACACTCTCTGGTATTAACACTACAGTCAACACTAAGGGGAGCGCCCTAAGTGTTGACTGTAGTGTTTAAACTACAGTCAACACTGAGGTAAGCACAAATTGTACCATGATACAGAGGAGCAAACTTATCTGGGTCATGATGCAGTGTCTGGCCATACCCTTTTCCCTGCCAGACTGTTTTAAATGGCCTCCTCTATAATTTATCACATGTTCCTAATGTTCCTTTTTGTAAATTTTGCATTCCAGCCAATTTATTACACTTCATCCGGCCTGAGCTGGAAAGAACGACTCAAAATGGAGAGTAATGCCACAGCTGGAGAGTACGGCCCCAGCCGGAGAGTAAGGCCTGGGTGTGTAGAGTTTGGGACAGAGGCGAAGATTCCGGCCCGACTGCAAACGTATAGATACGACTCATAAATGACCTCTTTGAATACCAAAAGTCATAAATAACTTCTGTGAATACCAAAAGTTGTAAAGTTAGACTTTTGTCTCAGATTGCCTTTGCTATTCGGCCCCAGGATGTCCTGAATGTAGCACAACACACCAGGGCCAGTGAAGGTTGCCTCCTGGCTTAAGCCAGTCACTATTTCAACTGGAGTTATGAACAGAGCCCTTCCCCTTTCCTCAATGTAACTGTATTGTGTATCCTGTGGATACAGAGCCCAGCCTTTAGCCAGGCCTGGTGTTTGATCCTGAGTACTCCGCCACCTCGGAGTGCAGGGACCGGTCTTAGACCCTGTCTTGTATTGATTCCTAAATGCGAGTCGCCTTGGAGGGCAGCCTTTCCCTCTGTGCTCTATCACTTCTGAAGTCATGAGTAATGCAAAGGAGGAAGTAAAGGTTGAATGTTCTTGTTGTTTATAGTGAATTTAAGACATTGTTGCATTTGGTATCATAAGCCCATTCAAAATAAATATTTAAATTTATTTTGTTTTCGGTATTGTAGACCACCTACGCCTTTAGACATATTTTTGCTTTTCTTTCTTGTAAACTGTTATCTAATTGCAAATTACACTTTTATAGATGTAAATCGCCACTGCTGAGGAAAGTTGGAAATATGAGACAAAAAGAGATGCATGGTTCTTACCAGGTCAATAGCAAAAAGATAGCCTTTGTACTCTTCAATCACCCGACGGCTTTCGAATGGATGAGTCTTGGCACATGTTTGAAATCCAATTATTATATCCTGCAAAGAGTGAAAGACAACTCACAGCATTAGGGAAACATTAACCAAACACAGGCATTTTGGAATAGAGATTCCATATTCGAAAGAAATTATAATGATACGGTTCTTGATTGGACCTTCAGTGTTTACAACTGGCAATTACAAATGGTTCTCCACTAGTAAAGCAAATATATTCAGTTTCCAGAAAGCATGATTTAAGGATACCCCCTATACAACTATGCTGGAGTGTCCTTACCATGCTACTGAAGAAACATCTATGGACAATAAGATGAGAGTTCAGTCACTATTTCTGTTCTGTAACTTAGTTCTTTCTGGTTTTCACCTAAAGAAACTGCAAGGACTTTTTAGTACACAAGCATTTGGGAAGAAGGAGTGCACTTTCTTTAGAAGGAATGCTTATCCTCTCTTCCTCAAGGGTACTGTGCAAGGATTATACCAGATTCTGCTCTGTCCTTCATTCTTTGATAAATCGCCCCCCTCTGACAACAGGTAGAAACAGACAGCTCTGTTATCTATTTGGGCCTTTCTGAAAGCTTCACAAAGCTTTAGATCGTCATCCCATTTATCTGCTACATTGATTAAGCTTGATTTATATAAATAATTCACTTGTGTCCATCAAGACGGATCACCTAAAGAGGCAAAAATAATCCCTGATGAAATGCAGCAGTAGTAACCCGAACAAAGGCGCTACACTTCTAGTTTCAGCTAGCTTAGTCTTCACCCACTCTGCGGAGGGTTTCCACTCTGATATGATTTGGCTATCCATGGGGTAGATATCACACTTTTGGGTGACAGGATGTGCTAAGTGAGGAAGGTGTTTCCTGTTATCATTAATTTACCATCAAGCTCCTTTAATGAAGTTACAATCCAGAACAATATAACCCAGATGCTCTTCAGTCCCGTAAGACTCCATGTGCTTGTTCTGGTCATACAGGGTCAAATTTTACCTAAGGGGAATAGAAATACACTTGATACTTACTGCATGGTGAGGAGTTGTAATAAACTTAGTAGAATTGAACATCTTTCGAAGGTAACGTAAGATCAGCTCAGTATCATCGCATGCAGCGAGGCACTTCCCGAGGCACCGGAAAATAAAACCCTAATATAGGAGTAAATTAAAGACAGTCTGAGTTAAGAATGAAAAGAAACTCCTGCCCACTCTATGAGAGTAATACTTATAGAGGAGTATTCATCTTTGATTCACTCTACACATGTCTTCAACTCACACTATGAAACAACTCTTAATGAGTTGAGCGAAATGTTTGTTATGTTATGTCATGTTATATCTTCTGGACATTGTAGAGATTTGGATATGGCCATGAATATGACTCAAAACAATGAAGAGGGAGGACTGGGAGCCAGTAAAGGTCCAGTACCTATGCTCCGAAACTGCTAATCCAAAAAGCAGTTGAGGTACTGTTCCTTTCAGGAAGCAAAGAAGAAAGAAAGGCTGACAAAGAAGGGAGAATCCCTTTGATTATATCTTGGTGCCATCACACATCCATGAAGATGTACTATATCATCATAGGACGTGCTCCTCATAGGGCTGGTGCTGCAGTGCCCCACGAAGGGTCGCTTTAGCAAAGACCTTTTTAGGTTTGCTATCTGATGACATGTGCCAGTGTGATGGCATTTTGAATGTGTGGGGTGGAGTGAATGGGTATAGTGAAATGAAAGGAGACTAAAACAGTCTAAGAGATACCACGCAGGACTTTAATGTGACAGTTCCCTCTGCAAGATTGAAAAACTTAATTTGGTAGGGGCTATTACAGGGACGTGATGTATCCAAGTAGCCTAAATCTGTAAGTGTGGTCAGGTCAACATGTTTTGCGCATGATGGTCCAAAAAGGATCCAAAGTGCTTCTTCAGAACCTAAAAGGGGGGGTAACCCTACCCCACACCTAAGACGTAATATGCAGTGTAGGTATTGCCCTAGAAAACAACTTCTTGTTAAAATTTTTTAAAATTGATCATCCAACCTAGAAACTAAATTAGAAAATAAAGAAGACACACTGTAAACAAATTTGTTTCATGTATGGCAAGTAACTCATGTAGTCCTGTTAAACTTTTCAGAAGGGAGCAATGGTGTATTTTCTGCCTCTCCATGAACAGCAAAGGTCTGAATGATGAAATCCCTTGGTGCAAGGTGTAATTCCCATGTCAGACTCCTGCTAAATCAGATACTCCCTTACAATGGATTTATTGACATGCCGTCATACAGGGGATCTGATCTACCATTTCACCATTGAGACCATGTAACATACCTGCTTTAGAGTCTCATATACCACAAAAAGCAGTGCTTATGATAAGCCTTTTGCGACTTGCCATGGGTATCTTCTTCATTACTACAAATGTTTCTGTGGAAACAATGAGGTGGTACCCTTCATAAGAAAACATTTAACTGTGTTAGTCTACTGTTTTAGACGCCGTTTTACTAATATAATTGATGACTTTGGGCCAGCCCACATTTAACCGCACCACAGACTCCAGGATGGCCACCACTGAAGGATGATACTTCTGTTACACCAGCACATGAGGGTCTCACTCCTATGACTTCTAGCACACCCCTACTCTTCTCTCTTATCCTCATTAGCCATTTGCCCAACAGTGCTCTCCAAGCATGCAAATCCATTGGCAGTAGACCAGTTAGCCGCCCTTGTTACTTATTAAATGTGACCGCCCATATTTACAACATGAACATAGACGCCAATATGCCTAGAATAATCCATGAGGGATGGCAAGCACTTATGTGCACCTGACTTGCTTCCCGTCACTATATATGCGTGAGCACTTAGGTGCCCCATACATTTCTCTTACCATCACCTTCCATTAAGAAAACCTTCAACTGTCTTAGTTTACTGCTTAGATGCCACCTTTCAAAAACCATGGTTGACTTTGGGTCGGCCAGCATTTCAGCACTACACACTCTGAGATGGCCGCCAATGAGGGATGATACCTCTGTTACACCAGCACGTGAGGGGCTTGCTCCTACTGGCTCAAGGTTACCCCTCCTCTCCTCATTGGCCATTTGGTCATCACTTCTTCCCGCAAATGCACACACCACACCTGTAAAAATCACTCCAATTACCTGCACCTTAAAGCAGAGGAGAATAGACTCTTGTGCTTTTGAACTATGGGGCATAATACATTGTATCAAAGTGTAAGACCCTGCACTCACACCTGAAGACAACCAATCACTCATGAAGCGATGTGTAACACCACCAGAGATTGGTTTTATGTTGTCTGTTCCACGTATGTCCACTTGCTTTATCTGTTATATTGTAAGTACAAGTGTGTTTTTCACATTTTTCACATTGTGGTGACTGATCAGCACCAATATTAGCATGAACATTTGTACCTTTGGAGACAATGTGATACAGTGAGCTGGAAAAGCGATTCCAGTGAATCATTGGACCATATATACAAAACATTTGCTTACTGTGTGTTTTTTTTTATATTCTCATTTATTTTCTAGATTGGATGATCAATTTTTAACTTGTTGAACCGGGTATTTTCTTTTGAGGGAATACCTATACTGGATGCCACGCCTTAGGTGTGGGAAAGGGTTATCCACCCGTTTTTTAGGTACTGAAGAAGCATTGTGGATCCTTTTTAGGCCATTGGGCGTGAAACATAGCGACCTGCCCACACTTTAGGCTACTTGGGTACATCACCCTACTAAATTATGTTTTTTAATCCTTGCAAGGGACCCATCACATTAAGGTCCAGTTTGGTATCTCTTAGATAGTTTTAGTCTCCCTTCCCTTCACTTTAGACTTTCACTCCACCCCCACATTCAAAATGCCCTCACACAGACACTTTTCATCAGACAGCAAAAATAAAAAGATCCCCGCTAAAGCGACTCTTTGTGGGGCCCATAGAGCATTACAGTGATGGCCTTACAAGGAGCACGCCCACTATGAAGCATGACATCCTCATTGATGTGTGAGGGCACCAAGAAATAATCCTTAGGGTTCCCCCTTCTTGTCTGCCTTTCTTTCATCCTTGCTTTTCAATAGGAACAATAGCTCCACTGATTTTTGCATGAATATGACCTTACATCCACTGAATGGGGAGTGGCTCTAATGAATAATACCTATTGGCTAAAGAAGATCCATTAGGGCAAGGAGTATAGCCCTGGTATGTGGTGTCTCCTAACGAGCCAGGTGGAGAGGAATTACCTCATGGTGTTTATCTCCATCTGACTCTAAGAAGGTTGGCTTTTCCAGGGAGTTGGAGAACCATACCTGATTTTCCCGACTGACTAATTCCAGTGCTGTGCACCCATAGTATACAAGTGTAGTTTACCAATCACAGTGCGATTGGAATACAAAGTTATATCCTTCTCTGACTTTGTATTAAACTGCCTTTCCAAATGACCCTTGAGAGCACTAACCTCCTCATTCTCATGATTGGCAAAACTGTCAATTTGTGCGGTGAGTTCTTCCATAAAAAAGGCATGCCATTTTCTGTATGGTGCTTGCTTCAGGATAGTCCCCAGGAACTAAAAAGAAAACAGTGAGAGACTTTAATGCAGTAATATAAACATTAATGCAGTATCCACAGCTGATGTTTGCAGTGACTTTGAGAAGATATGGGAAAACAAACTTCAGCTGACAACAACCTCAGTAATGATGAAATAATGTGTGGACAGAAGAACCAGAGAACACATAGAGCAGCACGTAAATAGTGTGGTGTGAAATCAGTGGTCAGAAGAAATAGGATGCCTTTACAGTGGCAGTGATTTACACAGAAACATACGCACCAAAAGCATGCTGCCTGCAAATTATTGTGAAAAGAGTTACAGTGCAGCCATCCAGACAGAAAACACATGGGGATTTTGCAGCTATATCATATACTTAGGAGCAGAATGCAAACCTCTAGGGGCTGATTTACAAGCCCCTTGAGCCACTTTTAACATGGGAAAAGTGGGAAAAGTGACGCAAAAGGGGCGGACAGGGTTGTAAATCTGCTCCATATACCCTTAGATCACCAGAGTTAGGGCTGAATGAAAATGTAGTGTTAATAAGGGTGAAGACTGAACACAAGGAAAAGAAAATTACCTCACAGGAGCACAATAAAAGCAAAGTGAAGTGTGATGACCTGGCAAAGAATACACTGTTACAAAGGAACCAAGTAGGAGTGCGATAACCAAGGATTGAATAGAGACAGTTATAACCTGGCCATTACAAGGTTACACTAGAACAGTGACAGAGTAACAATTCAGATGAATATGGAGAGCACTGATCACATGCCAAACTGATTGCAGAATATAAACATTCTGATGATGTGAAAAGCAGTTGGCAGACCCGGAAGAGTGATATTGTGACAATCCAGGGAAAGAAGAATGTTGTGCTAGTGTGACTATCCTGGGGACAAAAAGAGTCAGAGGACCTGATTTCCAACACGGGGCTACATTTCTAACCCTGTGTAAAAACAGTCAGATTGATTTAATGCAATAATCACTGCAGTGCCTGTAATTTATGTAGGTAAAACATGGAGATAAAATCTTATACATGCAGGACTATCTGCAGTAAGCACGTAATTCCAAGGTTCTGAATGTGAATATGGCCAATGAGGTTTTAAATGGTTCTGGTAAATATTGCATTCTAGGAAAAAGTTGTGTACCGAGATTGGCTTCTCCCTCACCGTGCCCATTCACAATCCAGAGAAACAATAGGCATATGGTGAACATATTGCAACCACATAGCAGAACAGCACTATGATGGGGTGAATTTAATATCTGCATTAATTCACTCTAAATGAGTGAATATGAAAGACAATGCGTTAAGAGCCATGTGTGACATTCATTAGCAATTAATCCTTACTGAAACAAGCGCGCATTTCCACTGTTCCAAGTCAAAGTTTCTTTCAGTTGCAGCTGAAATAGCAGTTGGGAAAAAAGAAAATATGTAAGTAAAAGTGAACAGCAGGCAACATTTCAAATGCCATGGGCTTAAATACCAAGCACTAGCAGAAGTAGAGTCACACAATTCAAAGTGTGCAAAATCTGGCTGTTGGCTCAGCCTGTCCTGGGATTTGAATTCAATGTCATCAGTTGTTCATGTGCCCTTGATGTCACTCTTACATCCTTATATCTGGTTGTAATTTTAGGTTTATATATTTTTGTTTCCTTTCTTATATAACCGAAAGGCTGCCACATCACTTGTTTGCAGAAGATCTATTTTTACAGAGCTTTAGCCTGAAAGCATTTGGCTGTCAGATGCAGCCTTGATCACATAGGGGATGGCCGTCGTGGTTCAGAGATAAAAAGTGCATACCTGCTCTAAAATTACATACATATAGAAAAATACTCCTTTATTATAACCAAGACCAAAATGATTATAACACTTCATAGTTCGACCTCCTCATCTGTTGACCTATTGTTTCATATCATTCACATTCTCTTCTGCCCTCCACAGCATTCATCATGGGCCAAATCAGCCTTAAGCTAACTTCACTGTAAGTGATGGCATTTTGCTTTTTCAATCAATCAATCAATACACTTGTAGAGCGCACTACTCACCCGTGAGGGTCACAAGGAGCACATCCACAAAGTATTTTTCTTTAGTTCCAGGGACTACTAAAGGAATGTGGGCTTTTTGAGTACCTGGCATCTCCTCCCACAGTAAAGGCTTACAAAAACTGTGAAAAAAAACAAGCGTGGACAAAGCCTAAAAACTAGCAGCCAACACCAGGCTTAATAGCTTTGTCAATGCTTGTTTGAAATACCATTAATGCTTGTTTAAATTGGGTGCTCAATGGCTTGTGCTTTGGGAACTCACCTTCCAAATATGTTATCAATGGGGGGATCTTCATTCTGATGAGCCTCGCTAAAAACGGGTAGTTTGCAGGAATCAGGCGTTCGAGAAGAGCCAAGACAGCGGTTCCCTTTTCGACATCCCAGCGAGGATGTGAAGAAATGACCTGAAAACCCACAACAAAGAATTCAGCAAGAGAATACTCACTGGTCTTTAAAGCATCTGGAAATGCTACCTTGTTTTCTATACAGTACTTAATACCTCATTTTGGCTGTTTCTGTGTGATATAAATAGTATGTCTTACTGATAACCAATTGACTAGAAATAAAACCATCAAGTTCAAAAGGATAAAAGCCGAGTTGAATGCAAGCTCTCCATGGGCAGGTTGCATAGAAATGCCAGCAAAGAACTTGAGGAGAGGGATCTGTTGGAATATGGTGGGGGTGGATACTCACAAGCAATCTTATGAAGAGGCTGTGTATTGGAATTCCTTTAGCTGTTTAGATACAAAAGAAAGAAGACATGTCATACTCAGTCCATAAAATACTGAGCAACACTTGCCAAAGGAAGACATGTGGCTGACAAACACACTTAAGACACTCAGTAGTATCTGCAAAGAAGAGGATGGAGTGATGGGTGGTAGTTCAATAAGGCACTAGAGGTCATGAGGATGCTTTAATGTCCCTGCAGATACTGACAAAGACAACCCCACCACAAAGGATGCTGCTAGTGGTATACAGTACCTCAATGGTCTGTGCTACAATGCTCCACCTCCCTACCCCAACAATTGCTGTCAAGGAATGACAGCCGCAGAAGATGCTACCTAAGCTGTCATGCAATGGTCCTGCTTCAGCTGTCATTGAGTGACAGAAGACTACAGTGGGATAAGAGAGGATGCAACAGGAGC
Source organism: Lissotriton vulgaris (assembly GCF_964263255.1). NCBI lineage: Eukaryota > Metazoa > Chordata > Amphibia > Caudata > Salamandridae > Lissotriton > Lissotriton vulgaris. Next base: position 519,518 of record NW_028250002.1, read on the forward strand.
CGTGGACACGCCCTACATATTGAATGGACCATGCTAAAGAGGAGTCATTCTGCGACAGCGGATATCCCAACAGAAAGAGGACACCAAAACATGTTCTTGCATAACCATTTTCTAATAATGTTAACCACCTGGGGAGCAGGCTATAATGAATACATAATTACCTGTTCTGTTCTGCTTAGGACCCTTTACATGAGTGACAAAGAAATAGACTATGATACCATCTGCCCAGGTTACTTGTACTTTATCCACATATTCATTGGAAAGTTGAGTGGGGACTGCTAATTGGAGCTCTGGAAATGTAGTTTTCAATTACAGGTTCTCACCACATGATGCTAATCTACTTCTTGACCTTGGAGTCAGTCCAAATAATTATTTTCACTTACCCTCATTGAGTAGGCCTCCTTGTCTATCAGGTCCATATGTCAAGTGAGAGCCAATAACTAGCAATTTAGTCTGGATCTGAAGTCCAAAATAATGAACCAGAAACATTGAAGAGACAAATATCATAACCAAAAGTAACTCCATAGAGAAATAAAATACATCCATTTTGCGGCTGACTAAAGTAAAAGCGTATAAATAGGTACCATACCCAGAAAGGTCTGATCACCATACCAGAGATAGGTAACTCCATGGAGAGCAAGAATACTCCAAGGTTTGAAGAGGACCATTAGAGGCCTGAGAAGTCTCACAGAGTGTGGAAACCTGAGACAGTCAGCACATTGCATTTAAGTGGCGTGAGGGTAATAACCAGATGAAGAGCTGAAACCAACAGAAAGTAACTTTATGGCTGACAAACTACAATAAGTATATAGAGAACAAGGCGGCGGACCCTCCCATATCACCGGGCACATTATCTTTAAGCGACAAGGGGAGGCATCTATGCTAGTCACAGATAGAAGTACAAAAGGGGGTGGTAATGGACGGAGCATCTGAACCAATCAAACACTCACACCCAGTCAAAAGATCTGGGTTTAATCCATCACCGTTCTTTAGCCCACTCTGCCACCCCAGTTCAGACATGGATATATGCAAATCAGTCTGACCCTGTGCCTCATGGGAACAGTCCAGTCCAAACTGCCAAGCCATGCCTTCCCTGGACCGGAAACAAGCTTCCGAGGACCGTTTTCTGGCATTCCAGCCGTCTTCAGCCCGGCTTGCTTGAATCCAGTGGCAAAGTGAGCAAGGGACTCACGTCTGAGCATACCCTGCCACACTTATGGCGGCCAAAAGCAGTACAAAAGGGGGTGGTAATGGACGGAGCATCTAAACCAATCAAACACTCACACCCAGTCAAAAGATCTGGGTTTAATCCATCACCATTCTTTAGCCCACTCTGCCCCCCCCCAGTTCAGACATGGCTATATGCTAATTAGTCTGACCCTGTGCCTCATGGGAACAGTCCAGCCCAAACTGCCAAGCCATGCCTTCCCTGGCCCGGAAACAAGCTTCCGAGGACCGGTTTCTGGCATTCCAGCCGTCTTCAGCCCGGCTTGATTGAATCCAGTGGCAAAGTGAGCAAGGGACTCACGTCTGAGCATACCCTGCCACACTTTTGGCCGCCACAGGACACCTTACACTTTGTCTTCTTATGTAAATATTTTCCCCACCCCAGGAGATTGATTCTTAGGCTCCTTTTAAAAGCCATGAAATTTAGACAAGCCTGGGTTGTAGTAATGCATTTGCAGCTTTTGCCTAACAACCATACCCTTTTTGTTGCCACAAATTTCCTGAGGGATTCTTTTAGATCAAGAAGCTCAAGATGCGACTGACGTCAGCTTGGACCTTGCAAATTTGCACAGTATCTCTTTTAATGTAATGAAGTTCTTCTTATAGTTATATTTTATATTTTTTTGAATCTTTTATGGATGTGACTACTTCCGAATGAAGATTTATTATTATATAGAAAGCAGCAACATCAACACAGATACATATATCACTAAAGTGAGAGCAAACACTGTTATTGAAAGAATGACACCCACATACTATAGTAAATTAACCAAACTCCTGAGCTAATGGACTGGTTCTTCACCTCATGCCAGATCATTACTAAATATGAGGGAATCTGGGGAGAGGAGGAGGAAGCATTAACCACCTTCAATGGTAGATCCCACGGCATCAATGAGTAGGATGTTTAAGACTCACCACATTCCTTAAAGTTGATGCTTGCTTTCTTATCTACAACAAGTACCATCTGGCACAGTGCTGGCACAGATGAAGTATAGCCCTCTTCCAGCATGTAGAGCAAAATCTCTTTCCAAAAGTCCTGCAAGAAAGAGTGGTGAACGTGTTATTTGTATCATTAGCATTTAATAAGGCTTTATTCCCACAGATAAACAATCATGGCTGGTGGGAGGGTTTTTGGCATTTTATTTAGTTCATAGGGCATTTTGCAAGCTCCCATATCCAAGAGATGGGGCTATATTTGATTCATCCCCTTGCTGATATAATTCCTCGCTGATGGGGTCCAAGGCAGATGCCTAGTATTACACTGATGTAGCACTAACCGTGTTTAATGCTACAATCTGGGATTCTGCATCCAATCAAAATGAACCCATTATGTGCAGAGAATGTGTGAAACATGTTACTTTCCAAAAACCCTACAAGTGAGCTGAAGTTTGCAAATTAGCTCATTATCTGTTGGAATCTTCATAGAATCATCTTTAGGAATGTGCCAGAATACGAAAAGCAATGGCTGGGAATGAACAACCATGTTGATATGAAATATTGGTGCCTGATGTATCATGGGACAGGTAGCAAATAGGAGATGCAAATTGAGAAGCAAAGTTATGCAATATAACCGATGTACCATTAAGTCTCATTTCAGTCTATTTAGAAGAAGCTGCAAACCCTTCTGCCTCATTCTAATGAATGAGGTAGGATTCAATTGGTGCTCTTGTACAAATGCTCCAAACCCTGGGAAGTTCTGCATGGGACAGCAGACCTCCATTCCTCCATCAGAGGACACAACTTTTACATCGTATCTCGAACCACTGTGTGCATTAACAATGTGATCCAACTCACTAATGCATCTTTACAATGTATTCCTTTACCACACAGGTAGTTGCGATGCCTCGCCTAAAGGAAAGCGTTGTTGGACTAATTTTGGACTTTAAGGCCAACACTTTCCCTACTGTTGCACATAATGGAGTTGGAATAGTACATTTTACTATTCCAAAGTCCAGCGCTTTCCCTAAGGCAATTCATTGTAACGACTTCTCTGGTAAAGGAATGCGTTTCAAACATGCAATCGTGGTTCAGAACACGTTGTTAAGGCAGGTGTGATAAATTCCTGCATGGTTCCAACATACAACCCTGCAGCAGAGGGAGCTTTACAAAAATGTGCTTGTATGTGAGCCGGAGGATAATGAAGATCACCCGGGAATTTAGGAGTCTTTGGACATTCTGCAAGTTATATTTTCTATACACCTAGTTAAATAACCCACCTTGTTTCACATCCCCCTTGCTTACCTCATCAGTATTTCTATGGTGTAATGCAATTGTATTGAGGAGCTGAGAGATTTGGATGAGGATGGTCTCTTCCTCAACATCAGATTCATCATCCAGGTGACTAGCGATCTGTGGAAATGTGGAAAAGAAAGCAAAGTAAAATACGATGTATTTGCACATAATTTTAATTGTATTTTCTCTCCTTATGGAGGGACAAGAGATTTGAGAGTTAAAACATCACAACTTTCTAATCAAAGTTGTCAAGCACAAAGAGAACCTCTTGACAAATCCAAATGTGAAAGCAAAACTACTAGCCTCAAACATGTAAATAGAAATGTACAAATGCGATTATGCTCTCATGCTCCGCTCTGTTGAGTATAAAAGTACCCAGCCATTAGGCGTGGGAGGGTATAGCATTCATATACTGTCAAAATACCGGTGGACTCACTTATAATATATAAGGTTCTGATACATGGGACACTACCCCTGAGAAATTGCGCCTCTGGCACCACACAGTAGTATCTCGTGCTCACCACACAGATTTGCCCTTCCCCTATGACTTGATGAGGAAGTATGTGATACCTTATGGGACTTCATACACTCAATAAAGACTAAAGAATACCAGGAACCACGTTTATGGTAGGCAGTTTTGATATAAAATACTGATTTGAAGTATGTTCATGCTACTTTGCGCTGGATTTGGTGGTTTGCCATGTTAGGCATTTAAACTGTAAAGTGGGGTATGCAACAGAAAATAACCCACTAGATAATGCACTGTCAGTGAAAAGCCCAGCTTATCAGTGCAGTAGCTGAATGCCCATGTGCCTTCCCCAATCACCCCAGAAATAGCCCAGTTAGCCTTGGTAAAGTCTAAGGGGCAGTTGGATCTCATAGGCTGGATTGTGTGGTTGGCCTCTGTACTGCCTGTGAGCACTGCTGTTGAGCCAGTCCCATTCCCAAAGTGTCTGAGCATTTTATTTCTTTGCGCTTAAGCCAGTCAACATGTGCATCAGGTTAACTAAGATGGGATCTAGGTGTACAAGCATCATTCTTACAGTGCGATGCAACACAAGGACAGGCATCTGAATTGTCCCCAGCATCAGACCTTGTTAGAATAAAATTGTTTTTGCTGTTTTGATTATGCACTTATTCATGTAAAAATTTGCATTTGCGGCACCATTTTATCTTTGGCCACCATTTTGAATCATGACCAAAACTGACCCTTGCCTTTCCAAAAAATGGCTTTTCATAGGTTTTGTTTTTTTAAGGTTGGGTCTTGCTTAACTGTCAGTCAACATGAGCTTTATTCGACAGATGTCACAAAAGCAATTCACATAAAAACGATTTTTCAAGTTATAAAAAAAATACAATAAATTGAAAATTTCAATAAAAAGAGATAATCAAACACATTAAAAGAGCATATACTATATGTTGATAGACAAAATTAATGCTACTAATTGATAGATAGTTTAAAAAAGTGTCCAAGCATTAAAATATAGCATATTATTATTATTATCGGTAGGAGACTTCATTTACAGAGGTACAAAAGGAGCCTAGATCTAATTGTCCACATCCATCTCAAAAACGTTTCCACTGATACTGCGCACTGGACTGATGGATCAGAACACAATATTCTCATTGCTACACTTAACAAGTGAGTACCCATGTTCCTACAAATGGGTGTCAGCCAGGCTTTGCGGGGAGCAGCGTACGCCGGACAGACAAACAGCACATGCGCGTATGATTCTTCAGTGTCAGTGCAGTTTAGACATTTGTCATCGGCCGCAGTGGACCATGCAGCTGTAAAGGACTTCAAAGGTAAGCAGCCTGCTCTAAACTGAAAACACAGTTTGCGATCTAGCGGCTTAGTACTAATTACGTCACAGTAAAACATGGATTTGGTTTAATTTGTTAGAACTTCCCTGTTAGAGAGGTGGCATCGCTCATTCTATTTGCTTCTTGCACCATCGGTTCCCAGTACTTTTGCTTAATTAAATGTTTTGGTGGGAACCCAGTAGCACTAGGATCATCCCACAGTGATGGCATACCCATGCTAATTAGTAATGATCTGATGTTGCATAGCCAGCCAATCTTGTGGAAGTGATCTGCCTCCATTATATCTTTAAGACCGTCTGCAAAGATGGCCAATTCTGGGGTACGCCAGATTCTACGCCAGAAGAGAATAGGGCACAGCCTTGCAAGGTCTACTATGGCTTTTCTGCCTAAATCATAGGGGTACTTTGATGTAGGCTTGTTATCCCACTCAGGAACTTATTCTCGGAGAAAGCTAGAGGATGCATTTTCTCTAAGCCCCATAATATAGATGTGCAGTGCCGGGGTAAAGGGGCTTAGTCAGTGATGTCTTATGTTCCTTTTTTTCATGGCTCCGGCCAACTGCATGTGCTTTAAGGCCATGGTGTCAATATGCGGCCTCCAGCTAAGTCGTTTATGCAGGGTGATGCCTAGATAAGTAATGCATTAACCTGATCCACGGATTGCCCATCCATTACCCCCCATTAAATGACCTATGTGGTTTAAAGGTCATGAACTTTTATTTGAACTATTAACTGTTAGGCCAGGCAATAAGCAAAATTCTTCAAAATGCAACAGCGAATGCTGTAGCCCACTCAGTGTTTTAGACAGTATAAGCATATCGTCCGCAAACATTATTATGGGACTTTTTGTGCCTGCTAAAACTGGAGCATCTGTGGAAAAGGAAGCTAAAAAGCTAATAATACCATTAATAAGGAGTGAGAATAACGTAGGTGCTAAAACGCAACCCTGACGTACTCCCATCATTACCGGGAACTGGTCAGTCTTGTTTCCTGGCGCCCCCCAACAAATGTGGTCATAGTTGTATTCGTAGAGGCGCACAATTAGGAAAAGTAGGTCGGGGGCAAGCCGAGTTCCTGCAGTACCCTCCACAGTTTGGGCCGTGATATCAAGTCAAAAGCAGACTTAAGATCAACAAAGGCTGCATAAAGGCTTCCTTTTCCAAGTGTTACTGTCCACCGATAAATTTTAATTAATCGGAATACTTTATAAATAGTGCTCATATTAGCCCAGAAGAGGACTCAAAATGTCATTATCATCAATACAGGTTTTAATTTTTGCCAAGATAAGTTGAGCTACGACTTTCTGGATTGAGTTTAACAGGCTTATTTGCCTGTAGTTCCCGGGTAAGGATGTATCTCCTTTTTTTATAAATCGGGATGATTTCCGCCCCTCTCCAGGTATACGGGATCAGAGCTCCATGAGCAATTGCATTTGCTAAAAACATTATGTTTTAATTCCATTGTCTTTATCCTGGAGAAAAATATCTGCGGGGACCTTGACTATGCCTGGCGCTCTCCCAATGGTAACAGTGCTCAGCGCCATTGTCACATCAGCTAAGTTGAAGACAGTATCCGATGATTTAAAATAAACCCAAGAAGGGTCATAATCAATTTTATTATTAGATGCATATTGATCTGAAAAAACTTAACCTACAGAGCAGGCTCCACATGATTTTGCAGTGATTACATGTGCTTCCTGCACCCCATTTTATCAGGCTCCAAAAGTGGTGCATGTTCCTCTCCTTACAAGCTTCAATAAGGTCCCGCCATCTTTCACAGTGATCAAAAAGGACATGGTACGTTTGCTGTTCTGGAGGGATTGGGGAGAGCATAAGCAACTGTGGCCTACTCTCACAGGGACACTGACAAAGCCAAGTGTCCTGCAGCCTTCAGGCACCATGCCACCTCCCATTGCCCATGCTTTCACACCATCACCTGCAGCCCCACAAACACTGGTGAAGGGCACTGATCCAAAACTCATTCCTGTCCCCTAGTCAGATGACAGGTGTTTCTACAGCGACTAGAGATATGATCAAAGTGTAAGCGTCCATAGGACTTGAGAAGGTCCAAGAAAAGAGAAGAGGCAGAAGACGTGCCCAATACAAAATCACTCATTGGATCTGTGGAGGAAGAGGAGGGCAAATAATTAGAATGAGAATAACTAAAGGATATTATTGGACCCTTTTCTGATGTGCGTTGTTCACAACATTGAACAATTTTTCACACCACAAGAGCTTGATGAAAGCCATCAAAGGATCAGAAGGGCCACAGTCCTACTCAAACCAGTGGCAATGACTCTTATTTGGGGACACTGACTGCACTTGTGTTTGACATCAAAACTCGGACCCCACAATAGTAAGGGTACACTGTGTTAATCGTTTCGCAATAATTGAAAAACCATGGATAGGGTATACTTTGGCTGTCTTAGTTTTAAGCCTATAATAACTGATAAACCCTCACCAGTTTAAACTTATAAACACTGAAAAAACACCTGCGTACTACTAATTAAATGCCACTCAAAGAAAGGAAAAGGAGAGTGAAAGAGTCATTTTTTCCTGAGGGGGCCTATACAATATAACTTTGTTATATAAGGTGGCAGCAAGAAAGACTGGGCTAACATTATTCTGCTTGAGTTTTGCTGTTGAGGGATGTCACTGAAATAATGTTTTTTCTTCCTTTTGCTTTTTGAAGTTTTGTGGTCTTTGGTCTAAAGATGCAGAGTTTAGAAGCATGTTTTAGGTCGTGTTTAATAATTTGATAAACTGTAGAGAATCAGGAAATATCAAAATCATATTTGATATTTTGGCTGTGTTTGATTCTGTAACTGATAGGTAAAATGGCTGGTTTCATACAAATCTGTCCCAAAATGTGCCATCACATTTATCCACAGAGAATGGGTAAAAGCCCTTGATAGATCAGCCCCAAGTTTCTAGTGAGTCAGTATTGATAGTAGGTGAATTGACAACACCACAGGCTTTAAACATTCAATGCAATGTATAATGACAAGTATATGTGAAAAAAGTGCTATCGCCAAGCATCTGGGATAGTGGTGAAAACATGACAGGATGAAACATGGATCGCAGTGTCACTCGGTATGCCGCTGCAAAATGTTTCTTTCTAAATTCAACACAGATTGGAGTGATTTTGATTGTACTTGCAGTGATTCAGCTACATATACAAAAAAGCTGTGTAATGACCTTTCAAAATTGATACCTGTAAGAGATCCTTTCCACTTGTTAGATGGTATGCTAAAAGCATCTTTACAATCTTCAGAGTTAATGAAGAATGCTATTGACTTTTTAGTCCATCCTAGTGCACTGTTTTGTTGTGCGAGGGGACTAAAACACAAATATTTCTCATTTTGTGCTTTGTGTGGCATCAAAGAAAAAGTCATCCCACTGTGAACTGTGTCACTTAGCTGATGGTTCTTGGACCAAGGGGCTGTGAAATGCTATAGTACCCATGTGGAAACCGTTTACAACATGTTTGCTGAATGATGATGCCAAAGGCAAGAAATGTGAGGATATTTGTTCGCAAATTACTAGTGATGTGAAAAGAAGTACACTCTACTAAAGTCTTAGATGTTTACAGGAAAACATAACTGCTGTAGTGGACATAAAAAAAACTAGAGGCGGAAAACACCCTGGTCTGCCAAGTGTTCTGCATACTTGGTGTAAATGTGAAACATCGTCTTGAGAGTTGTCTGGGTGACACCTTAAATTGACTTTGGAGCTGCAACATGTTCCATGTTAGAGTGCTTGCCATATGGTAAACAAATCAGTGTTGAAGAGCAATTCAGGAACTTTTATTTTACAATGTACGAGAAACGGCTTGACATAGAAATGTCCCTTCATCAACCATGGCATTTGAAGTCAATGAATCCTCACTGTGGTACACTGTGCAAGTTCTAGTTCCCTTCAGTAAAGGGGAATTTTCTCAGTAGTTTCAAAAGTGCTGCTTTATTTTTGACCACTTCAATAACTCGGAGGGCAGAATCGCCCAGTTCAAAGCAAATGCTGCAGAACCTGTCCAGAGAATTGCAATCTTCAAGGGCACAGTGTAGGTATAGAAAGCTATGTCAGTGGCCAGCGTTAGCAAATAGTGTACTGGCTGTCTTGTCATTGCCCATTTCAAGTGCCAATGTTGAGAGGGCCTTTTCACAGAAAAAAGGGACATGGGAAGGAAAAAGCGAGCGCACATGACCAAAGACTCATTGAAGTCTCTGGTCTATGGTGTACTACAATACGTTTGATTTGCAAAAATGTATTTGGACCTCATATACACTGTACATACACTGTCTATATACCATGCATTATCAGTGTAGAAAGCAAGCAATAATAAAAGCAAAATGTTCCATACACACCAGAAAAACACTGATTCTGTTGCTTTTCATGGCGCGAAAAAGTTGTAACCCCTGACACCACTGATTAGGTCTCGATGAGTCAGCGCGCATGCGCTGTCCATATAGTAGCGGCTTTGGGAAGTGCTCCCAAAGCAGCCACCAGCTTGCTAGAATGCGCACAAGCATGCGGCCTGCTGCGCGCGCATCCCTTACGTGTTTTGGCACGTCATCGCAATCACTTTCGTTTTCACAACGATCGCGATGACCCACTTTAGGTTGCTGTGCTTCATGTTTAAACATCATTTGCACCTACAATGCTTTTTCGGCCACCACCTACGTGCTTTTTTCAAAATGTCCTTTAGATGTTTAGCATGCGCGCGGGCACTCTCCCACCCCTCCCTCTCGTTTACTTCTTGCCTCGTGCGCGCACCACTCGTGTGCTGCTGAAGCTTGTATTTTTTTCTGTTTCTTTCACTATTATACTTTCAATGTTCATCTATAATGAAACCAAGTGAGATACATGTGGCGTCTCTGTATCTTCCAGCATGCAGCTGTATGCTCTCTGTTATGTGCCGGGCAGATTCTAAAGCAAATGGTAGAATACAAATGCATGGTTTTGTTTAGTTCCGGTTGTTTCTAGTTTTCTTACATTCTTTGGCGAGAAGGCCCTGTGGGAGTCCATGCTCAGTCTGCACCACAAGGAAGCTGTGATGGAGGTTAGGCTCCACCTAGTGGAGGTAGCGAGCAGAGAGAACCTGCCTATCAATTCGAGCATTGGTATGTTTGGATTATTCAGTGCTGCATTTGACTGGGTAAACGTGGTCGCTCGTCGCTTAACGTATGTCTTGTAAAAGACTGGCAATAGATATTTACTCTAGCTGTGCAGGATGTGTGACTGTAGATTTGTAATGTGTTTGCTAGGCTGGTAAGCCCTGGAAGTAATTAAATATTGGATCCCACAGAGCTTCCAAACAAGCCCAAGCAAATGAGTACTGGGGTACCAGTCTGTCAAATCGCGTCTTTGCACCTTTCTAGGATTTTGAAGTGCTTTATAGGTGCAACGCCAACTTCTGATCTACAAAAGTTTAACAGATAAACCATATTGTTTTCCGTATCCCCATAGTCTCTATTTTTCCCGTTATTGTTAAAAGTAAACAAAAGCATTGTTAAAGCAGTGCAGCTCACAAGCCACTGTTGTTCCTCACTAGTAGTCCATTTTGTTTAGCATACTCGGTGCTCCAGGCAAAGAAGGAAAGCCGTCTATTTTAATGGCCTTTCCTTGATTTATTGCGCCACCTAGTCCTAATACCCTAACATTGCTGCCTCATTTCGCCTTATGCGAGTCATGGTCCTGCTGCATGGAACTTTATGTAATATTAAAACCGCACTATCTGCCCATTTATCATGAACAACTGATGAAAAGTGTGGGCACACATCTTCTTTTACATGGAAGTGCGAGATAGTTGTTTCGGAGCTGGGCCGGTGCTGCTACCCTGCTGCAGGACTCCATAAATCATAATAATTCCGACACATTTGCCCAGTCCTATCTCGTCCCTTACCAGTCCTGGTGTAGCCACAGATGGCTTTAAGCTGCTAGCGTTCTGTGAGGAACTCTGCAGCCCACCTCTGCCAATTCTTTCCACCATTATGCTCCATTATGCTCAATAAATTAACACATTTACTCCCTTTGGAAACCCTTTTATCAGTAGTTCTTAAACATCCTAATCGGAAAGGATGGTTTAGGAGCTCATTACGAGTGGCCTGCTGGGGATGTGATATTTATGGCATTCTTTTACATCTAACACCACGGGGATCGGAAATTAAAAGGTGCCATCATTTTTGCCTGTTACAAGTGGTGCCCTTTAAAAGAGGGCATAACAGGGATATTGGTGATTTGCACAGCAGAATTTACATTTACTCCTACTTACCGGGTGTTTTGCTTGGGAAATTGTGGAGATATGAGATTTTCTAGGAAAGCTGTAATTTTGATCATTGTATAAACCATTGAGAAGGGATTTTAAAACAAGCATTGGCATAGCCAATAGGTATTTCCTCTGGGACCTTATAAGTGTTTAGCCATGCAACACTTGCTGTTGCACCAGGATATTGTGCTGGATAACTAAACACTTATAAGGTCCCAAAGGTCCCAAAGGCGAGCTCTATTGACTATGCCAATGCTTGTTTTTAAAGGTATTGAAATAACTTGAAAACATTGAAAAAAAACACGAGAATGGACCACAAATAGAAACTGAAAACAGGAAAGCCTAGGTATACTGAAAGGATGACTGTCCAAGTGAAGCTACAAGTAAATATAATGGAAAGCACTTGAGTGGCTTGGTTCACGTCATGGGCACCCTGAAAGAACAAGACATAAAGAAATGGCATATACAGTGTTGACACTGGTAGTCAGCAGCTGAATTTCAGGTTCAAATGTAATCAGCCTGATGGAGCAAGGGAGACCCATACGGTTGAGGGAGGGTGAAAGACGCACTGGAATGCAAGTGGGGAACATCAGGCTCAAATGGAGAACATGGAATGTTAAGTGGGCCTATGTGAACTAAATAGAGGTACATAGGTCTATATTCCACCACCAGGGGCAAATATGGAACACTGCAGATCTGTATTACGTGGCAAACAAGCTACATTGGGGCACAAAGGGGCTAAAAGGTCCACTTATTTCTTTTGGGCTGACTACGGTTGCTGTTCCCCTAGCACATTCACCCACCCAAATATGTACATCTGCCACTTACCTGTTCTTCAATGATGAGACTGTTTTTCCTAAGCACATATTCCATCAAAGCTCTTCCATTCATATCATAATATCCTTTGGTTGTTAAATTGGATATTAAACTTAAAGTGGCAAGAATAACCTGTGATGAAGCAAAAAATGGTTAGTGAGAAACCCTTTTGATGTATAAATAAAACCAAATCCCACATTCTGGTGAGGGAGCAGCACGGGAGTGTGAGAAAACCATACAATCTCTCCTTCCTTTTTGTTCATAGAGGAAATAGAAATACACTTGTATGTGTGGAAAGCTAGTACCTGGATATAGCCTTTGAAAAAATATTGGAAAATGGTTATTAAGACACTCTGAGAATAAAACTTGAATCAATTTAATTAAACTGTTTTTACAGAATGTCTGACCAAAGCGTGATTGAGGGAATATTCAAACATTCCAGGTGGTGTACGCCTTCTATAGGTGATTGGAACTTGGTAAAAGATTGAAAGATACATTGCAAAAGATGTCTAGGTAGGTTACAACTAGCAAAGAAGCTCTCAGGACCTTGTATGGATTACAAAAATGCAAATGAGAAATCAGTAGGCTGTAGATTCCAATAATGTGGAAATGAAAAAAAACTAGAGTAGTCTGTGGGAAGAATGATGGCCACTGTCTAACTCAACCTGCAGGATTTAGCAGACCTACACTATACTATATATTGGGTCTGAAAATGAGTTGACACAGAGAAGGACAGGAAAACTTGGATATGTCCACTTGAACAGGGAAACAGTAGACACAAGACACTGAGGAGACACACATGGATGGAGGTTGCATGACCCAACACCTGCACGAAAGACCAGCCTTAGAAAAATACAACAGACTGTGGTATACGCACCACTGCAATGAGTCCACGTAAGTAGAGAATACTGCACTATTCAAAAAGTGCATAACTTAAATTAGATTGCGTTGCTAATTATGAAACTGCTTGACCACAGAATGCTGCACACATAATAACTTGATGGTACCTTGTGATTGTCATCCTCAAGCACGTGACGGACAGCATCCAGATAAGAGGCACCTTCTGAATCTATGAAATGAAGCCATACATCAAATGTTCATAACACATAGATATTGTCTTTGTCTAGTACGATCAGGAATAATAGATAAGTAGATGAAGCTTCCACTATTACATGTGCCTACCTACCTGAGGGTCCTGTCAAGTCTTGGTGTGTGTGTCTGTGACTGTGAGCCTCATGGGCCTATCAATGTCTTCCTGTTCTACTGTGCATGTCTGTGCCATCATGTACCACTGAGTGTGTCTGTGTCTTCCTGCCCCATATTTTATGTCCCTTTTTGTTCCTCACCGAAGTCTATGTCAGGATCTCTTTCCACAGTGTCCCTGTCCCATTATTGGCTCACAGTGGGAGCAATTTATCAAAAAGACAGATGTGGAAATGTTTGACCACTACTTTATTTCTTCACCACGACTCATGTTAACGATGGGAGGATTTATTCTTAAATTACAGTGCTCTACCAGGAACTGTTGGCAGTCAGTGTAGCTGAGGAATATGAAATTGAGGTGATTTGCTCATAGCTGCACCATGTTGGTTAAGTAAGAGGGTAAGTTGGAATTATAACTTAGGGCTCCACATTCCATGAAAGCATTCAGTCCTTTAACTATCTTCCATGTCTATCGAAATCACATGCTGCCACCCACCCACTGAGAGGCTTACCAGTTTCAGCAAGAAGCTTGCAGAGCAGCTTTATTGTTGTGGCACGGGACTCTGCACCCATATGGATCAAGCTACTTCCAAAATATTTAAGGACCTCACTAGAGCTAGAATGGGCTGCAAGAGTAAAGTGAAGAGAAAAATAGACATACATGAAAAATGACATACAATAAAATCATGCACGGAGGAACTAAACGCAGGGGAGCAGGTCATCAAGGCCAAATGTAAGGAAATTTTCAACGCATATCCAGGAGGTACAATATCAATAGTTTACAACATTTAATGATGATCGGTGGAGCACATGGTACTCATGTGACTACTATAGCTGTATATAGTAAATTGGACAACGTGTTCTAATAGAAAGCTAACAAATGCACTGGGAAGGGAGGTAATTACTGAAGCAACAATAGCTTTTAAGAAGATCAAGTGATGTGCAGAGCAGTGGACAGAAATTAATGTTTCGGAGGACCCGATCACTGGTAAAGACCGTCATATACTTGCAGTATCACAAATATATACATATATACATTTATGACCAACTCACCCAGTGACAGGATAATGGCCGTGGACACCTTGACTGACTCTTCCCTTTCATCTGAACCTCCACGGTAGGGTGCGCAGATCTGTCAATAACAAAGCCATATTAAACAATAATGGAAGCTAGGCTATTTGAAAGCCAACCCTATACATCTGGAAAGCAAATTCCATTCAGTGGGGAAATGACGGCATAAGAGTTTGTCAGGATTTGTGGGGCCATGATGGTGGAATTGCAAATTCTCAGTTGCCATTCTAAGATTAACGCCTTAGTTTCCTATGGTTTCTGCATGGTTTGGAGACTGAAGTCTCACAACATTGCAGCAGGCAGTCGTACTGAATGCTATTTAACACAGTTGGCACTAGTGACAGCGTCTGCTGTTCAAGGAAATCAAGACAGAGGCTGTTGTTGCACTTCAACTTAGTTTATCTCCAGGGACTGTAAGTGCGTTCCCCCTTTGCATCTCACAGTGTCTGGCTAGCAAGGTGGGTTGCATGCTTTTCAGAGCGGGCCTCTTTTGTGCACTTTTCCTCCCTTTTGTGTCCCCAGTTTCTGGTTGGCAGAGTAGTGAGCGAGTGTTTCTGTTGGTGCCTGCATTAGGGTCTTTTTCAGGTCTCACCGCCACTCGCTGCTTCTGCCGTACCGCTAGCAATAATTTCTTTTTTTTGTTCTTTGCTTGCATTCAGTTCTCGCAGATTGGTCCCCATCAGAGCTGCATGTCTTTTTGGTTCCTGTTCATTGCAAATTCCGCACACCAGCATTGCTATTTAGAATTTCATGCCATGGTCGTCAAGTTGTGTACTTCCTTTTTTAGGTCTTGTGACATAGGCAGTGCATGTGCTGCTCTCGTCTTACGAATCTTCTTGGAATTGATACAATTCCAAAAGCCTCGTCTTAGCTCCACCTTCAGCTTTGATTCGTGCGCGGCGTTTGGCATCACAAATTATGCCGATAGCAGTGCAATGATTGCATGCAAGGCATGTAAATCGCTGCTTGTTGCCATCCTGTCTCCTTTTAGCCATGCCTAGCGGGATTGGATCTCTTACCCGTGGCGTGACACAGTAGGTATATTATCAGCTTGCCACACTTTTTTTGTAAGCTTCTTTATTCTCTGCCGCCATGACGGTAAGCGTATGCTTCTCATAATTATTTATTTTGTTCATTGCAGCACTTTTTTTTGTAAGCTTGTTTTATGTAGTAGCTATTAAGTGACACATACTTTTGTAGAAGGGAATACTGAATATTACTTTAAGGGTGATTTGTCATCAATTATTCTGGCTGAACGTGCCACACCTGAACCAGTCATTTAAGGAGTTGTGACACTGGTCTTCGACTCCAGCCATTCTGATGACCGGTTGGTGCCATAATTGCGGGTGAGCAGCCGCACGGAAGATGACTATGTAGGTCTGTTAGTAGGGAAGAGCATGATAATGGGAGACAACAGTTACAACGCGGTCTTTACACCGCAATATGTTTACAACGCGGTCATTACAACGCAAGTCGTTACAACGACTTGCACTGGATGGCGCTATATAGTAAGGAATAGTATGATTTACTATTCCAATACCTTCCCTACTGTTACGTAGCTGGAGTTGGAATAGTAAATCATACTATTCCTAAGTCCCTCGCCTCTAGCGCAAGTCGTTCTAACAACTTGCATTGTAATGACCGCGTTGTGAACGTATCGCAGTGTAAAGACCGCGTTGTAAGGTCATACATTCCATGATAACAGCAGGTATGTTTTGACATGAGCACGACATCTTTGTAAGTCATCTTTGAACACGTGTGAAACCTAAAGCAGCATCTTGTAGGTGATTGGATGAAACCGAAACAGTAATGGATAGAGCGACTCCACTGAACAGTGGCATTTCCTTCTAGAGACAATTGGTAAAACCCTATGATACTCGTGGTTCGAGGTTCATTGCAGGGAACTTGATTCTAGGAGTTTGACATCATGGGATTTTGACAACTTGGCTTGTAAGTATGCTGCTTGCAGGTTAAAGTCCGAGACGGGGACAAGGATTGTGACACAATAGGAGATATAGAGAATGACAAGACAGGTACATGCATTGAAAGTTGGTATGTCTGGGATGCATGAAGATGCTCTTTAAGCCTGAAGGATATTTCACAATAGCCTTGGCTATTCGTCTGAAAAGGCGAGACCTGTGACTTCAGATGTTAGAAGCAAAACCCAGCTCAGATGCGTTCTACCCCGATTGAAGCCTGACACCATCCGGGTATGGTGTGCGACAAGGTGGGTTATGAAGAATGACAGGCAGTGTATGAGGGTTATATGTATTGTTATGGGTGGAGGAAGAGAGACTAGGGCATGAGGACTTTGACATGGCGTAAGGGAGACGGCTTGATGCATGATGACAACTGCTAGTAGCGGAACACCTGCACATTGAGGCTTGCTACCGGGAAGACACAGCGTGACACATGAAAATACTGAACAACTTTAAGTGGGTGATAAGCATGACACTAGTAGGAAGGGGTTAGGAACATTGCATATGTTGAAGTGAGGCGGAATTGCCACTACAATTAAGTGGTGTTTAAACTTTTGACATCTGTAAACAGACACCGACTGAATCACTACTAGAAGCTGGACCCTGCCTGAGCACAATTGCTTCGATTCAAACATCTAAACAATACAGGAAAATAAAGAAACAAGTGTACATCAAAAAAAATACACAACATATGCAATTATTTCACTCACAAATAAAAAACTATGAAAAAGTTGACATTTTAATTGGAAGGTTGGAACTTTTCAAAATGTGTTTTTATTTCTCAGATTCAAAACAATATGCTAGACTGTTGCAAATCACTTTCTTTTTTGTTCCTACTGCTGGCGTTTTTTGTGTCTAGCAGTGCTCCAGTTGAGGCCACCATTTGTCCAACTGGATTCTAGTTGCTGTTCTTGTGCTGCTCCCACGAATCGTGCTAACAGTACCAACTTAATTTTTAGACTCCCAGTTGCAAATTCCTACTAATTTATAGAACATTAATACATATTCGATGTTTAGCTAGGTTTGCTTAATTAATTTGCTATTTGATTTGATTTTCTATTGTGGGCAGCCTGAGTAGGTGTTGCAGAATCCAGGTTAAGAACCACTGCACTAGATGGTAGAATCTATATTACCAGGCTGGAGGCATGGCTTTGAAGAGCAATTTTCATGTAACATGAGCCAGGTTGCCACCACGTCGATAGTTACTCCGGAGACCGAGAGCATATAATTAATTAATAGATGTGAAGACCTAGAAAATAGGTCCAGACAGGCAATCTAAGAGGCTGTAATATGGAAAAGGAAAGGGAGAAGAAGGAGAATATGTGGTGGAGTGCTTGAACAGCTCTTTAGACTTCCCTATAGGGATTGAAAGAGACCACAAAGGGTGAGAAAGAGCTATATGACAAAGCTAGACCTCAGGACATTGTGGCAAAGATCTCCTTGTGTTTGCCAAGATACCACATACCATCTGAATATATTAATTCTTGCAGAGAGGAGCAAACAGAAGACCATTCAAAGAGGAACCTGTAAAGGGATGGTTTTCCAAGACTTGATACACGACTCTCGGAACAAGGAGACTGTTTATGGGATAGCATGGTTTTGTCTAAATATAAA
This sequence comes from Lissotriton vulgaris, assembly GCF_964263255.1. Lineage (NCBI taxonomy): Eukaryota > Metazoa > Chordata > Amphibia > Caudata > Salamandridae > Lissotriton > Lissotriton vulgaris. Next base: position 537,747 of record NW_028250002.1, read on the forward strand.
TAAATCTGAAACACTTGCACTGATGCCTGCACAAACAGAAGTGAAGGGATTTAAAAAATAACTTCTATTACACTAAATATTAAAGACTTTGCATCACTCCATCACTGCCAAAGATGGTCCCTGATAAATGGTTAGCATTAGTAAAAGATATTAAGCAGGATCTGAGTAAATGTAGTATGCTCCCAGTCTCTTGGAAAGTACTCATAGCAGCAATAAAAAAAAACAAGCATTGAAAATGCATAGGTCTTGCTTTTGATTAAGTTAAAGGCATTAGCTTTGCTAATGCTATTGTATAGCAAAGCGAATGGCTTTAACTTGATTTTGAATTATGCATTTGGATTGTTTGAACTTATTTGTAGGGTAGTTTCTGTACATATTGACTTTAGGAACCCCAGCTGGATAAATAATGAATTTACTTTGATCGATGACATTAATCAGATGTATATGATATATACTATTTATCATTATTTATATAAGTATATGTTATATAGTAAAGTCTAGTTGGACAATTGACCCTCAGAGATAATCATTGTTAGTGATTATATATTTGTTTGTAAACCATTGTTATTGGGCAAATCTTTTCTTTTTCATGTCTCCATCCTTGGTGTACCTCCCTGTGTCCCTTCCCTTGTCAGGCCACTCTGTTGCTACCTATTATCAGAGCCAGAGTTGCTGAGAGGTAGACTTATGGGTGGTTCCTGCTGATGACCTCTCAACGCTGAAAGATCTGACAGAGGTATTTGCATTGTATTCTTTCTTTGCATCCTTGAAGCAAATTGGTTCATGTAGGCTCTTTATGGGTGATCATTTAATATTTTATACAAGCGAGTTCCCAAATGTTCCCCTCTAAAAATACTCTTACTATAAATTGGATTAATGCAGGACCCTCTTTGTTAGGAAATGTCAGTTGTCTCCTGCTGAAATACTTTGCATGTCCTCATGTATATACTTACCAGGTGATGCAGAGCCGTAAGCACGGTTGGCACAGTTTCCTTCAGTGCTCTGCAACTCTTGGTAACAGCTGCCTTCATGCATAACTCAAGGGTCTGCAAGGAGATAAGTCAATTGAGATGAGGCCAAAGGGCAAAATTGAGGACATGGTGAGGGTCAATGGTAAATGACAAACATCAAATTATACATTCTGTATGAATGCTAGAGTGAGTTTGTGTGTGAACAAGCTCTCTTATGTACTAATTCTAAATACACATGACCACAAGTATTTTTAGAAAGGTGACCATTAATATGTCTAATTGTTTCTTCATTGATGGCTCTGTTTTTTTGACTCACAGTGCCTCACACAGGAGTACCCTTTTATAATTAATGCCTGTCAGCAATCAAGATCTCTAATGTCCATAGGGATGTCTGTAGAGGTTACCTAATGGAGTCAGATTTTGGATTATAGACCTTCAAGGAACCACAAGAGGACACATGCAGCATTTAACTGGTGTAACTGTAATAAATGATGGATGGAATGCTGAATGATTCAAACATTCTCCCCCAGTCAAGAGATATGGTTTAAATCCATCATTCTTTTGCCCACTATGCCACCAGAGTTTGGACGCAGCCTTATGCAAATCAGTCTTGACACTGTGTCTCATGGGAACAGTCCAGAGAAAATCGGCAAACCTGGTCCTCCCTGGACCAGAAACAAGCATCCTGGGACCGGTTTCAGGTTATGTCACCCTTTATCAGCCAGGCTAGCTTCAATACAGTGGCACAGTGAGCAAGGGACCCATGTCTGTGAATGTCCTTCCCACTTAGGGTGAAAAGTGTAACTGCAACAAATGATGGACGGAATGCTGAATGATTCAAACATACTCCCCAAGTCAAGAGATCTGGGTTAAATCCATTGTTCTTTTGCCCACTGCTGCACCCCAGTTTGGACCCACCCATATGCAATCAGCCTTGACCTTGTGCCTCATGGGAACAGTCCAGAACGAACTGCCAAGCCAGGTCTCCCTGGACAGGAAACAAGCATCCTGGGACCGGTTTTATTTCACCCTTCATCAGCCAGGCTAGCTTGAATCCAGTGGCACACTGAGCAAGGGGCCCACGTCTGGCGCATACTCATCCCACTTAGGGCGATAAGTGTAACTGCAACAAATGATGGACGGAATGCTGAATGATTCAAACATTCTCCCCCAGTCAAGAGATCTGGGTTTCCTTTGCGTATGTCACCCCAAGTTGGAAGGGTATGCCCAGACGTTGGTCCCTAACTCACTACACCACTGGATTCAAGCTAGCTTGGCTGATGAAGGGTGATGCCCTGAAACCGGTCCCAGGATGCTTGTTTCCGGTCCACGGAGGACCTGGCTTGGCAGTTTGAGCTGGATGGTTCTCACAAGGAACAGGGTCAAGACTGATTTGCATATGGCTGTGTCGCAACTGGGGTGGTGCGGTGAGCAAAAGAATGATAGATTTAACCCAAATCCTTGTGACAGGGGGTGAATGTTTGCATTGTCCAGCATTTCGTCCATCAATTGTTCCTTTACATATGTTGCCCTAAGTGGGTGGGTCCCATGCTCACTACACCACTGGATTCAAGCTAGCCTGGCTGATGCAGGGTGATGCTCTGAAGCCAGTCCCAGGATGATTGTTTCCAGTCCATGGAGGACCTGGCATGGCAGTTTGGTCTGGAAGTTCCCACAAGGAACTGGGTCAAGACTGATTTGCATATGGATGGGTCCAAACTGGGGTAGTTTGTTAGCAAAAGAATGATGGATTTGACACAGATTGTTGTGACTTGGGGTGAATGTTTGCATTGTCCACCATTCTATCCATCAATTGTTCCTTTTGCATATGTCGTCCTGAGTAGTACGGGTATGCCCAGATGTGGGTCCGGTGTGCACTACACCACTGGATTCAAGCTAGCCTGGAGGATGAAGGGAGATGCCCTGAAACCGGTCCCAGGATGCTTGTTTCTGGTCCAGGGAAGACCTGGCTTGGCAGTTCGTGTTGGACTGTTCCCTCAAGGAACTTGGTCAAGACTGATTTGCATATGGCTGGGTCCAAATTGAGGTGGTGTGGTGAGCAAAGGAATGATGGATTTTACCCAGATCTTTGTGACTTGGGGTTACTGTTTGCATTGTCCAGCATTCCGTCCATCAATTGCTCCTTTGCATATGTCACCCCAAGTGGGAAGGGTATGCCCAGACGTGGGTCTCGTGCTCATTACACCACTGGATTCAAGCTAGCCTGGCTGATGAAGGGTGATGTCCTGAAACGGGTCCCAGGATGCTTGTTTCTAGTCCATGGGAAGAAAGGCTTTGCAGTTCAGGCTGGATGGTTCCTATAAGGAACAGGGTGAAGACTGATTTGCTTAAGGCTGGGTCCACACTGGGGTGGTGTGGTGAGCAATAGAATGATGGATTTAACCCAGATCCCTGTAACTGGGCTTGAAGGTTTCCATTGCCAAGCAGCCCGCTCATCAATTGTTCCTTTGCAAATGTCGCCCTAAGTGGGAAGGGTATGCCCAGACGTGGGCGCTGTGCTCAATTCACCACTGGATTCAAGCTAGCCTGGCTGATGAAGGGTGATGCCCTGAAACTGGTCCTAGGATGCTTGCTTCCAGTCCAGGGAGGACCTGGCTTGGTAGCTCAGGCTGGACTGTTCCCTCAAGGAACAGGTCTAAGACTGAATTGCATATGGCTGGGTCCAAACTGTGGTGGTGTGGTGAACAAAAGAATGATGGATTTAACCCAGGTCTTTGTGACTGTGGGTGAATGTTTGGATTGTCCAGAATTCTGTCCATCAATTGTTTCTTTTGCATTTAACTGGGGCATGCCCTAACGCATGTAGCCTAGAATCACTTCTTGTCATTGTGGGCCCTGTATTCCTAACCACAGTTGCTGAAGGCCCTCGTTTTGGTTGTCCTAGTTCTCTTGGTGATTCTAGTTCTCTGGGTTGTCTGCTATGCCTGCTTCTTATGGCACTCTTGTCTAGATCCTCTTGGCCATTTTAGTCCCTCCCCCCAGTCATGGTCTTCTTGTTCCTCATCCTCCTGCTGGTCTTGATGGTACTAACTAGTTTTGTTTCTCTCCCTTTCCTTTTTCAAATCCTTATTCTGCATTTGCTACACCCATCCCTAGTCCTCCTAATGCTTGTTCTCACGATTCTCTTGTTGCTTGTATCCTGGTCCTCCAGGTCATGGTCCACTGATTCTCTTGGTGGACCTGGTAATCCTAGTGCTCCTAGTCTTCTCGGCTGCCCTGGTCCCTCTGCTCCTCCTGGTCATTCTCCTCATCCTGGTCTTCCACCAGCAGGTTTTCCTCTTCATGCTCCTGGTTTACCAGCTCTTCCTTTTCCTAGTTCTCCTAATTTCATGTTGGTTTTCAAGCTATCCTTTTTTCTAGATCTCTTCCTCCTGATTATCTTCTTAATCTTCTTTACCCTGTCCCACCTCGTAGTTTTCCTCAAACTCATACTTCTGGTCTTCATCCACATATTCTTGGTCCTGATCTTCTGGGTATTGATAATTGGTCATAAGTGGCCCTCATCCTCCTGAGACCCTTGTCCTGTTGGTAAATATTATCTTTACCATGGTGCTTCTTGCTGTGTCCCTCCTTGTTGTTCTTCTGGCGATCTTGCCCTGGTGTTCTTGGAACTTTTCATCCTTCTGTTCCCAGTCCTGCTGGTCCTCATGATCTTGCTTGTCCTTGTGTTTATGGTCCAACTAGTCTTGGTCATCCTCTTCCTAGTCCTCTGGATCCTCTAGTGCCATTCCTCCTAGCGGTCCTGATGTTGACCCTCATGGTGATCATGGCGGTGACTGCTGTTCTGTTCCTCCTGGCCTCCTCTTTCTCCTTCTCTTTTTAATTCTCCTCCTTTTTCTGTTCCTGCTCCTCCTGGGTTTCCTCCTTATTCTCCTAGTCCTCTTGGAAGTCCTTTTCCCAGTCCTCCTGGTCTTGATCCTCTTGGTTTCCCTAGTACTTGGACAAGGTATTGGCCCCCTGTTGGTCAAGTGACCCAAATCCTTCTGGTGGTCCTGGAGTTCATAAACTTCTTAGTGGTCCTGGACCCCCTTCAACTCCTCTAGTCATCCTCATGGCCATCTTCCTTCTCCTCATCCTGTGTGTGGTCTTTGTAGTGGTCTAAGTCCTCCTTGTGGATCTGGCCGTCTTCTTCCTTCTTGTTCTTGTGTCCTAGTCCTCCTGATGCCCCTCGTTTTCCACTTGCCAATCATTCTCCTCCTCTTTGGCCTCCTGGTTCTGGTATTCCTCATTCTAATTCTCCTCCTGGTTTTACTGATCCTTCCCTTTGTCTTGGGCATGCTGGTCCTCATGTCCTTGTGGCATCAGTCATTCTAGCAGACTTGGTCTTTGGTGCCTGATCCTCCAGGTCTTTTTCATGGCCCTACTGATATTGCTTTCTCTTCCTTCTTTTGGACATCCAGTTCCTAACCCTACTGGTGGACCTGGTCATTCGCCTCCTCCTTCATTCAGTTGTACTGGCCCTTTTTCTGGTCCTTTGTGAGATTCTTGTACCCTTGTCCTCCTCGTCTGTGTAACCGCTTCACCCCTTAGTTCTCCCTCTTCATCCCACAGGTCCTCTGGGTATCTGCCTGATTCTGCAAGTGCTTCACCAATATATCCTCATCCAAAGTCAACCAGATACAGCCTCCAGTCAGAGGACACACTGAGATTGAGAATGTTTAGATGGACACCATTGAAAGGAAATTAGCCCCTTGTTTACATTTAGACAGTAAAATACAGTCATCATTTGGATGTTCCCCTAAACCCTGGACCTAGGTGCCACTACACCTGTTTCAGTATTAGCATTAGTGGATAAGGTATTTTTCAATGTCCCTCTTGCAGCCCTGCACATTGTGAACCAAGGGAGTGCAGATGTGCCTAATAGGGGGAGGGGTTGCTTAGAAGAGACACAGAGGTGACTTAGAGGCAGTAGCTGCAGCACATAAGATGGGTGACTGAAAGTAGATTTAGGAACACATTTAGGTTCACAGATGTTAATGAGGAGAATGATCACCTGCAGTGAAGGCTCAGAAGACTCATCAGGGGAACAGCCTCAAATGTGCATGGCCAGTAGGGTTTACACCAAAATGTTGTCATTTGTTTTTGGTTTGTAGCTGGCTTTCAAATTTTTATTCTAAGTGGAGGCTTTCAAAAGAAGGCCCATAAGGGAATCGTAAAACCCTGTCCTTTGAACTGTAAGAGCTCAGACCAGGCAGAAACTGAATCACTTTGGACCTCAACATTAATCTTCTAGTCTCAAGGCTCATAAAAGTATATTTCTGTTCAAATGAAAATTGGCAGATTCAAGAAGTAATGATTCCAATAGCGAGTCCACCAAGGTCTGTCTCTCTTGCTTTTCCAGCAAATATAATTCACACCCCAGTAACTGTAGACTATTTAATTTGCAAAAATATTTTTTAAGTTCACATCGCAACCACAAATAGTATTCAATAATGCAAACACATTATTGATTTCCAACATGGTACATTTCAAGGGCTCCTCTTAAGACTCCTTTGTTTTACCTGTTTGGTCACCAGGAGTGTAATGCAAAGTCATTGTGATCTTTAGTGAAGGTCATTTATACATTTACTTGGACTGTCTAACTTTTATTTCAAAGGGTGTATGCAGCCCCTCAGACTAGAGAAGATACAATGGCACACAGTTTGTTCTAAGAGGTCTTCTTCTTCAACCAACTTTATTTCGTTTCAAGAAACCATAAAAGTGCACAGGACAAAAGCAATATAAATACATAAAAGCACAATAGATACGAATTACAGGTCATAGCAGTGTAATATATAAAACAATTACATTAATAATACATTGATTGTGAAAATGCTAAAACAATACTAAGACGAAAGCCGAAGGGACAAAAACCTCAGAAAAAAGTTCTAGGAAGTGGCCTCATTAGGGGTCGCCTATGTTACCTGTGTTATCTATATTATTGTCTAGTATGGGGAGGTCAAAAATATTCACTAAAATAGGTGGGGTACTAATGAGCCCTGCAATGATTGAAATAATATAATTTTCAAGCAATAAAACATAAATGGATGTCATTATACTGATACATTTCACCTAGCTGCTCGTCCTAATATAATGATAGGAGACTTATATTCGATTTTGCGATACAATCATACAAGTACATAAGAGAATCCATCACAGTAAAAAAAAGTATATGAATAGATTCATATGCCATACAATACAAGTGGCATTGTCCCCTATCGTACCACTTTATGAACCCCTCATATGAAACATTGATACTTTATAATATATTAATTGCGAATTTAGAAGTTGTAAAACAAAAAAGTTGCCCTGTCCCAATTATAGGAACCAATTAAAAGAAGTGGATTTGAAAATTTGTGATGGAGATGTTCAAACATAGGACATATCAACACGATGTGCAAAATATCACTTTTAAAAGACAAATTACAGGAACAAAATGGAGAATCGGTATACTTAAACCATTTTTCCTCTGGATTTAACAACTGATGAAACAGACCCAGCCTAAAAAAGTTAAAAGACAGTACTGGTGAACAGGCATCCCATAGAGTAAGTATGACTGGAACTGTCTTAAACATGATCATTTTTTTAAATAATGGTTTGGCCAGTGATAGAGCTTCTCTCTCAGCAGCCTGGAACTAACTGTCTGTTGGACTCCTCCCTGCGGTCATGTGCATTCTTGTCAGCAAGCGAGTGAGGCTGCGGTGTTGGAGAGTGGAACGGCCGTTTGAAAGTGACATTGCTGGATTTGCCTCATTGTAGCCGTAGCCGTAACCGTAACTCCTCTGCCACTCCTCTGAGGGCTGTATTGGGCGCTCCCACTGCTGGTGCTGCTCCTTCAAGAACCAGGCGGTGTTTGTCACGGTTGCTCACGGCCTTTTGCAGCCTCTTGCGGCAGCAATTGCAGTTGCAGCTGAAGTGATATGAGCCAAGAGCCCTTGTGCCGGCAAAGAACACGGAGCATCAATGTCATCTGGAGGTGAGGAGAAGAGAGAGGGGAGAGCTAAGCTGAGGGGAGAGCCGTGGTCAAGTACTTACTTTCGCTTAGTTGCGGCCCCCTCTTGAATCCCACTTGACCCTCTTGGCTCTGCCCAGCCCCTCTTCAAACCCTGATGGCCATAAGGCCCTATTGCTCTTTCTCGTCCTGCTGCCTCAACTCTTAACGAATTCCTGCCTGGGGACCCGTGCAGAGGAGTAAACGGTAGTCAGGAGGACTAAGCCCCCTGAAATCCAGAGATGCAGCATCAGCCACAGTAGAGCAGCCGTCAGGCTAATTAGACGGGTCGCGGGACCAGCAGGTTGGGAAGCCAAGCACAAGCGCAGCCACCATTAGTAGGTGGATGCTAAGTGAGAGACCCGGTAGCCAGCAGAAGCGGCCAGAACAGGACCGGGTGCAGCTTGCAAGCGAACTGCATTGTCCCCACTTGTTGGCCCCGATTGCCTCCCACTTCTCCTCTTGCATTCAGGAGCAGCATCGCAGAAACAGAAAGGAGAGCAGATTAGCAGCAGAGAATAAAACAAGGGCAAAGCGGTGTACAAAGACAACCAGAGATGGTAGCAGCCCTGTGGGGTTAAGAGTTCTTTCTTGTCCTGTCGCTGGGGGTTGAGAGACTCGGGCCCCCGGCTTCTTACTGCACCTAGTCCAAGAGGGGTTCCAGTAGGTGTTTCTCAGTGCACTTAGTGGTGGCTGACCAGCCGTCCTCTGCTCTCAGCGTCTATTCCTCCTTGCTGGTGAAACTGTCTGGTACACTAAGATGCAACTAGAGCCAACAAGCAGATCCACTGGAAGTGAAACTGTGAGAAGTTGGCCTGGCATATGCTGTCCACTATTCTAGTGGGCACCTTGCACCAGTCCAAACGACCCTTATTGATGGTAGGTTTAAAGATAATCTATATAGAAAGCTATCCTAGTGGTAGCTGTGGAGAGCAACCTTCAGGCTAAGTCTTGAAGGTATGTAAAGCAGCTTGTTTTGCCAGTCTATAATCTCATGAATGACCAATTGAAAGGAGAACCACGCTAGGTATATATATAACATATATGTATTTATTCTAAACACATCCCTCTAGTCTCTTTATGAGGCTAGAGGCGAAAGTACATTTGGTAAACATATTTAGCACACAGTAAATTAGCACAATATATGATTAGCCCTAGGGGCGTAATAAACCATATACTAAGAAAGTAGTATAAGAACTACAATAGACATAGAGACAAGGCCTAGGGCCTGTAAAACCGCTGGGGCAACCAGGAACCACCCAAGGAAGTGACAGAGATGACCCACGGGGCACACGTGCAGTGTCTAAACACAGCCGAGAATCACCATTGACTTCTATGGAGATAGTTGAGGTTAGAATTTTAAAGATTAGGGACACTTAGAAGTGGACTTGGAGCAAACCCATTTAGAACTAGGCAGCTCTAGAGTCAATACCCACGGGAGCACCGGAGTACTCGAGTTACATCACCCGTGGAAGCCGGGTGCATAGGTGTCTTTTTGTGTCAGGTTTCGTCGTCGTTTTCTATGGTGAGGTGCGGAAAAGAGCTGCAGCGACCAAGTAGAAAGTGTCCGGATGGATCCAAGGGTGGATCAGAGAGATGAAGAACCTGAAAGCAGAGAGGACAGAGTCTGGGTTACTAGCCAGTGACCAGGAAGGCGATGAGCAGACGCCCACCGATGTCCGGTGATTACAGGTACAGAAGGTGAAGCTTGACTCTTCAGCAATGAGGACCAGGATGCCTCAACAACAATAAGGAGCTGGATTTGAGCAGTGCCATGAGGGATGTCGAGTGCTCTGGTGTCGGTATCTGGATTGGACCCAACAAGCCTTGGCAACAGCAACCCATGTAGAAAGCAAATAAATTGGCATTGGTGCAGACCAGAAAGGTCTGAGGGACTCACATTTTGGAGGGGAGTCAGGGCACATCTGGAGCAATCAGGGAAGCCCAAGAAACAAAAGAGTTACCTTCATGGGGACCCACCAGTCAACGGCCCAGGGACTATAATTAGCCCAATGCACAACTTCGGGAAAGCTTGGTAAGTTGATGCACTAGCAAATGTGCATAGTGTCCAGGAGTTCCGATTTCAAGTCACTTGTGAGGGCTGCGGGTCTCAGCTTTGCTGGGATCTCATGTCGGCCTCGGGGAAGTCTGGAAGTCTGTGTCCTGTGTTGCAAATCTGTCGGGATCCGGCGGGAGCCTTGGAAGATGCTTCTTTGGTGCCGGTTTGAACAGGGAAGTCACTCCTTGACCACAAGGGAGATCCTTCTGTCTTCTAGTCGAAATAGAATGTCAAAGTTCCAGGATATATGTTGTAGAGTTTCGTCCAGGTATAATCCAAAGTATTAAGGACTGGGTTCCTATACTTATTCTAAGTTTAGTGGTTGGACTTACTCTAGGGTCCCAACTACTGGAGGACCCAGGGAGGGGGTGGTTACACCCCTTTCCCCGTGTCCAGTTTCGCGCCAGAGCAGGGGCTGAGTGCCCCTGCAACCGGTTTGAACTTGGCTATGCACAGGGACACCAAGTGTGTCCGCAGCACTGTCTGAAAAGCATTCTATAAATGCACCCACCCAGCCCCAATACACTAAAGCCTACCTGGGAGGTGGTTACACCTCCCTGTGACAGGAAACCTATTGCCCAGTCCTTCCCTGCTGGAGTTTGGTCCAGCAGCAGGAGGTCAGGCCCGTGTCTGTGGCTGCAGCATCCATTTTGTGATGCTGGGGTTCTTTTAAACTATTACCGGTTAGGTAAGTGTGTACATGTCTTCTTCCTCTAGAAGGGTGGAATTCTACCCCCGCCGCCAGGACTGGTGGGGTGTAGGATTCCAAAGTGTTTGACACCAAACACATGCTTCCATACAGCCATTCCAAAGTTAGCATTTACCGCGAGGTTATAATGCACTTAAGAGTATATGGTCTGGCTGCATCACAGAACAGCATCAGAGAATAGATTCCGAAAGCTGCAGAGTGGCTCAGCTCATACTTGGGCACCCTCTCACACAAAACCAAGCACTCTGCCTTCAGTATTGATAAGGCCTGCCAAGGAGTGACTTATAGGTTTATAGGTGGCAGTGTAGTAGTAGTAGTAGAAAAGCTTTATTCGATTTCACAAAATATAAAATCATAAAAGCGACAATTCATTTGTTAAGTCAAACATTCCAATGAATTACAGATGAGAACAGTAAATAGGTTCATAAAAGTTTTAAGAGCTAATTAAACTTTTCCTTTTCCTCAAGATACTTTTTAAAAAACCTGTCATTATTCCAACACAGTATGTATCATTTAAGGATTGTAGAAACAATAGAGCCGGGCGACATTGATGCCATGAACCTTGTTTTTTTTTAAATGGTTTGATCCATCTTGTCCTTTCTGTTGAATAAAATTTACCAAAACATATTACATGCAGAGTAGATTGGTCTGATATATTATCGCACGGGCATTTGCAGAGCATTCTGGACCAATCGTTTACTTTAGAAAATGTAGTTAAGCGAAAAACCAAGTGGGAGCACATTTATGCCCGCCGTCCGCCTTCTATTATCCCCGTCCCGATCCAAGATTTCTTTGACTAAGGGTGGGGAGGCAAATGATAAAACTAAGCAATCCCCAACAAAGGACTTATTATTTGGGGCAAGCCACCTTACTCGCTTTGCCATTTTAAATGAATGTAACATATCTCGTGTTAATCCCGTTTTCTGACCCAGGAAATGAATAGCTTTGTTTCTCAGTGTTTCCCAGTTTTCCCTCACCCCGTCCTCCACTATGGGAACGTTGGCCAAAACCAACGTATAGGGAGCTGCCGCGGGTGGGAGGTTCAGATTTGGCAAAAAATAGCCGTCATCTTGGTAAGGAAGTGTACTACTCCCTGTTTTTCCAGGTCCATCTACCGTGGGCATGGAAGAACGATGCCCACTATTATTTTGACTGGCAGAAGTGGGGGGCCTAACTTTGTGCGGACTGCAAGGCCGGCTAGGCTGAGTGTTGCTAGTACTACTAGGAGCAACCTGTTTACTGTGTACCTCTTTCCCTTGCACTGTGAGTATTGTCAAAGTGGACTCTATCTGTCCCAATCTGTTCCCCATTAAAGTTATAGCTTCTTTCACGAATATGGTGAGATCAACTATTGACTTCATGATGTCTCCATAATCAGTGTAGTGTTGGCCCTTGCTTAAGCGTTCATCGTTAGTGGATTTTGGACACATTTTTCTTTTGTTCCTTTCTGCTTTTTCTTACCTCTTTCCCTATATGTGATTTACTTTTACTCTTTAGGACATTTGGGGTTGCTGGAAATTCATGGATCTGAGGTACTAAAATAGTGTGGGGAGGATTCTTGGACATGCATACTCTTTTTTGGCAGGGGAGATCAGAGCCCTCTAGGTCAATTACAGAAATCTCGTCGCTACCCTGCTGTAAACACACATTGTGGTGATCCAGGGGAGATACATTTGCTATAAAAATTGCAGGTACATCACTCAACTCGTTTCTAACAGGTTCAATGATGCTTGTTGCGGACAGCCCTATATTGAGTTTTTCCTCTACGTTAGAAATTCGCTTCTCTATGGCTCCTACTGCATCCGTCAAATATTTCATTAGGGTCGTACTCGACTCTTTAACAATAGACGTTTTCTTGCCCGGTGGGCTAGTGTGTAGCTTTCTTTTCCCCATTTAACAAAAGGCCAGTTAGTAACTGCTATACCCTGATCGGTTGATGGAACTATACCCTTGCTGTTGTTTCACAAAGTTGGTACGTACTTATGAGTAAACAGCCCTGCACGCCCTCGCCACTTACATGTACAAACTAGACACAATAGACAGAGTGCAAAAGTAAATATCCGGGTATTTAACTTACAGTGCGGTTGATAATTATCACCAGCTTTCTTTCCTGGTCCCCCTGTTGGCCCTCTAGGTTGATTAGCAGACCCAATAAGAATATGGGGTTGCAGACCCCGAGTCGATTATGGGTTATTGCAGACAGCAAGGATTACACACAATAAAGTCTATAGTGTCATTTACCCGTGGTTCAGTATTTCAATCTGCTCCAAAGCTAGTGATGAAACCAAAAGACCTGGTCCAGCCCAGCCCAGCCTCCTCCGGCCTTTGACGGGCGCGGACGGGCCCGCCCTTGGCCCGGGCTTTGCCCGGGCACGCCCGTGCACGTCCCGCACCGCGGGAAGCGCAATGATCTTTTAAGCGCCTCCGGGTGCTTAGAGGTGATGTCAATCAGGTGCGCGGCCCCCAAAGCACCCTGGGAGGTGTAGTCTGCTGGTTCCGGTGCTGCGTGGGCGGCAGTTCACTCCGGCAGGCGAGCCGGACCAGCAGCGATACTGCTGATGTCCCCAAACAAGTAGGTTTATCCAGAGAATGCAAGTAAAAGTGTCCCGCGTCGCAGGAGGCGCCCTGATCTATTAAACGCCTCCGGGCGCTTAGAGGTGGTGTCAATCAGGTGCGCGGCCCCCAAAGCACCCTGGGAGGTGTAGTCTGCGGGTCCCGGTGGTGCGTGGGCGGCAGTTCACTTCAGCAGGCGAGCCGGACCAGCGGCGATACTGCTGATGTCCCCAAACAGGTAGGATTATCCAGAGAATGCAAGTAAAAGTTTCCCGCACCACGGGAGGCGCCCTGATCTTTTAAGCGCCTCCGGGCGCTTAGAGGTGATGTCAATCAGTTGCGCGGCCCCCAAAGCACCCTGGGAGGTGTAGTCTGTGAGTCACGGTGCTGCGTGGGCGGCGGTTCACTCCGGCAGGTGAGCCGGACCAGCGGCGATACTGCTGATGTACCCAAAAAGGCAGGATTATCCAGAGAATGCAAGTAAAAGTTTCTCGCGCTGCGGGAGGCGCCCTGATCTTTTAAGTGCCTCCGGGTCAGGATCGGATGTGGAGGGAGGCCCTCGCCTGTTCAGCTCTGACGATGAGGGCAGTGACGCACCTGCGTCTTGAGAAGGCTCAATGACGCCTCCAATAGTGACTCCTCAAACAGCTAACACATTGATATAACAGTCTAGTGGGCGCCCAGGACACACAGTGAGAGTTGCATGACCCGGAACTGAACCGCGTGCATGCACAATGGCATCCAGTCACCGGGATGTAGAGCGGCGACCGTTAGGACTTATTATGATGAATGTAAGACAAAGTCACTCTAATCCAGTGAAAACAATCAACACTCACTGTGATGCAAGGGGGCACATTCCCGCAGTCTTTTATGAATGTGCAGCCGCACCGGCAGAAGTCAGGGAGAGGAACCGCCACTACCCCACAACAATGAACTAAAGTCTACCTATGATGACCAGTTTGAACGTATTGCCTCCATCAGTAGGTCCCCCAAGTTGGGACTGTTCCCCAGAGTTGCAGTTTGTCCCCCTTTCTTTCCTAAATTTCCCAGATATCCTTAAGCGGGTGAGATGTGAAGAGACTGGACAATACAGAGTTCTCAGAGACGGTGAGCGGTGGGGGGCGGGTGGGGTGGGTAGGGGGAAGGGGACAATACAGCTAGAGAAGAACGCAGATTGTTCATGTGACACGACACATAAAACACCAAACACAGACATAAAATTCGTCACACTGAACCTCAGGGGTATGCATACAGCTACGAAACGTTACTCTGTCTACGCCTATGTTAAGAGGCAACAGACCCAAGTGGCCCTCCTACAGGAGACACATCTGCCAGAACAGGAAGTAGGCCGCCTGCACAAAAAATGGCGGGCATACTCTTGTGCCACTGTGTACTCCACCTTCACCAGAGGTACACTTATATGGATAAGACCAGGGGTGCCCTTTAAGGAACAAACTCGACACATAGATAGGGAAGGGCGATATGTAATCATGACAGGGCTATTAGAGGGTCAACCTATACTCATATGATGTATATACGCCCCCAATGTGGAACAAGACCAGTATTGGGAAAAACTTACAAACGTGCTAGCTCACTACACAGCCATCCCATGGCTCCTAGGGGGAGACTACAACTGCGTACTAGATTTACACCTAGATAGATCACATTCCCCACCACTATACTCGCCTGCGCATAAACAAACTGACCGCTTCCGTAGATGGGTAGAGCACTGGGCACTAGTGGATGCCTGGAGGGCGCGGAACCCAGACTCCAGGATGTACTCCTTTCACTCCATCCCTCACAACTTGCGAGTTAGACATAATAGGTTCCTGTGCTCCACAGACCTCTTACCCAAGATGCAATACGCTTACTATATGGGAAGGATAGTGTCGGACCATGATGCACACATAGGGACCCTTAGATGGAGACCGCCCCAACCCCCAGTCCCAACATGGAAACTGCCCCAAGACTGTCTCACTGATCAGGCCTTTCGCCACATCCATGGGGAATATATCCAGGAACATTTTCTACGGAACGCTGGCTCGGCCTCCTCCAGGGCAATAGAGTGGGATGCATATAAGGTCAGCGCCAGAGGACAATGTATCCAACAGGTGGTGGGGGTACGGAGAACACTAAAACAGACACTAAACGGAGCAGAGAAAAGATTGGCAGACATGTCCCGAGACACGGACCAGGGGATGGCCACACTAGCGCAGCTCTCAGTGGCAAAACTCTTACACGCAGAGGCGCCACGAGACCTACGCAAATACAACTTCGGCGCATATGCAACCAGGGCACACAGGGAGGGCAATAGAACGGGAGCGTTACTGGCATGGGTAGTCAAACAGGAAACGGCGTCACATCCCATCACAGAGCTCACAGTCAGGAATGGGCACCTAAAACACTCACAAATCGACATCTTGCACATATTTCAGGACTATTATACAGAAGTATACCGTGCCCCGACACCGGAGACACCAAGTGAGCTGGCACAATTTATGGACCCATCGCCTATGCCCACAATCTCCCTGGCAGATAGGAATGATTTAGACAGCAAAATTACACCCTCCGACATAAAGCATGCAATCGGGCCGTTAGCAAAGAAAAAAGCGCCGGGTATGGACGGATTCCCACTAGAGTACTACAGCACGTTCGCTGCCCAGATAGTGCCCCACCTAGCATCCACATATGACGACACCCTAACCAGAGGCATTTTACCGGAGTTGTTCTGCGAATCGGTGTTGGTGACATTTCCGAAACCCCATAGAGACCCAACACTCCCGGCCTCTTACAGGCCGATAACACTTCTGAACGCAGACTGCAAGATCCTGGGAAATCTATTGGCCAATCGCTACAGTCAAATTCTCCCAGCCTTGGTACATCCTGACCAATGCGGCTTCGTGCCACGATTTAATACTTCGCATAATTTACGTAGACTGTTTCATATACAGGACAGGGTAAAAGACAGATTCCCACTTGCGGCGTGCCTGATCCTTGATTTAGAAAAGGCATTTAACACACTGACATGGCCCCCTCTGTTTGAAGTCCCTTGGAAAATAAATATTGGCCCAACACTGATGGCATACACAAAGCTCCTATACAGAGGCGTCACCTCTAGGGTGAGAGTCAGCAAACTTATCTCAGCCCCATTCCCGGTGGAGAGGGGGACTAGACAGGGGTGCCCCCTCTCCCCCCTCCTTTTTGCACTGGCAGTGGAACCCCTGGCCATACGATTACGACGAGAGGGGGAAGCATGGGGTATCCCGATAGCGGAAACACTACACTGCGTATCGCTATATGCAGATGGTCTGCTGATATACGTTCGGGACGTAACAGGCAGCTTCACCTCAATATGGGCAGCTTTACAGGAATTTGGAGAGACCTCCGGTCTCAAAGTCAACTGGGGAAAATCAACAGTTTACCCACTCGGTCCCCAATTGGCGCCACAGAACATAGAGATAGGCACACAGACATTGAAGTGGAGCGAAGCGACCCCAGATATCTGGGAGTACGCCTATATCACTCCCCGGAGGACCTCTATGAAGGTAACCATTGCAAAGTGTTAGCAGGCCTACGATCAGCGGTGGGCTTCTGGAAGACACTACCCCTGACACCTATTGGGTGGGTAGCTATAGCTAAAATGATTATGGTTCCCAGAATGCTATATTACTTCACAAATCTTCCAGTGATCCCACCTCGTTCCTCCCATGATGCGAGTGCACAGAATATTGAAAGGGCGGCTGCTATACTCCCCACTGCTTCCCTTGGTGGGCCTCCCCCGAAAGGAAGACTACTACACCGCGAGAGCCCTGCAGGTATGGACCGATCACAACGTGACGGAAGCAGAAGCTCTGTTCCCTGAAGGGCAACTAAAAACATATGAGGACATGGTTGAATGGTACGACCTCCCGCAGGGGCAATTCTTAACAGATAGGCAACTCTTGGATAGCGGTCGCCAATGCTGGGACCTACGAGATGGGGAACCCCCAATACACCCGGTACTGCACACGATATTACGAATGGGGGCAGGCAGACACCTGGTAACATGGCACTACAAAGCGATCGGGGAATTGACCAATGTCTCCCTGGACGGATTGAGACATTCGTGGGAGGACGAAGTGGGTCGAGCCCTCCACGACAAAGAATGGTCCCTGGCCTCAGAATACCCTAAAAAGGTTTACAGGAATGGACGTTTCAAAAACATACAGTTTAATATCCTGACACTAGAGGCGAACTTCAGACACATGTTCTGGGACTGCCCATCCATACAATGCTATTGGGACAAAATACATCGTACACTACAAACAATAGTCAACCTGCCACACATTACCACATAGGAGGAGTGTGCCTTTGGAATTTACCGAAAAAAGTCTGATAAGCTGCAGTGGCGATTCACATCCCTAGCTATCCTCCTAGCAAAAAGAAACATAGCCATGCACTGGAGAGCCCCTACAGGACCCCCAAAAGCAGCTTGGGTGGGAGCGGTGAGCAAATGGGGGGCAGCGGAGGAAGAGACCCTGAGAGAGGAAGAGGTGAAAGGCACACTTAAACACCCAATCTCTATGGAGTGGGCGCAACTATTAATACAATTTAAACACGGACCGCAGTAGGCGCCCTGATCTTTTAAGCGCCTCCGGGTGCTTAGAGGTGATGTCAATCAGGTGCGCGGCCCCCAAAGCACCCTGGGAGGTTTAGTCTGCTGGTTCCGGTGCTGCGTGGGCGGCAGTTCACTCCGGCAGGCGAGCCGGACCAGCAGCGATACTGCTGATGTCCCCAAACAAGTAGGATTATCCAGAGAATGCAAGTAAAAGTGTCCCGCGTCGCAGGAGGCGCCCTGATCTTTTAAACGCCTCCGGGCGCTTAGAGGTGATGTCAATCAGGTGCGCGGCCCCCAAAGCACCCTGGGAGGTGTAGTCTGTGGGTCCCGGTGGTGAGTGGGCGGCAGTTCACTCTAGCAGGCGAGCCGGACCAGCGGCGATACTGCTGATGTCCCCAAACAGGTAGGGTTATCCAGAGAATGCAAGTAAAAGTTTCCCGCACCACGGGAGGCGCCCTGATCTTTTAAGCGCCTCCGGGCGCTTAGAGGTGATGTCAATCAGGTGCGCAGCCCCCAAAGCACCCTGGGAGGTGTAGTCTGTGAATCACGGTGCTGCGTGGGCGGCGGTTCACTCCGGCAGGTGAGCCGGACCAGCGGCGATACTGCTGATGTACCCCAAAAGGTAGGATTTTCCAGAGAATGCAAGTAAAAGTTTCTCGCGCTGCGGGAGGCGCCCTGATCTTTTAAGTGCCTCCGGGTCAGGGTCGGACGTGGAGGAAGGCCCTCGCCTGTTCAGCTCTGACGATGAGGGCAGTGACGCACCTGCGTCTTGAGAAGGCTCAAGGACGCCTCCAATAGTGACTCCTCAAACAGCTGACACATTGATATAACAGTCTAGTGGGCGCCCAGGACACACAGTGAGAGTTGCATGACCCGGAACTGAACCGCGTGCATGCGCAATGGCATCCAGTCACCGGGATGTAGAGCGGCGACCGTCAGGACTTATTATGATGATTATAACACAAAGTCACTCTAATCCAGTGAAAACAATCAACACTCACTGTGATGCAAGGGGGCACATTCCCGCAGTCTTTTATGAATGTGCGGCCGCACCGGCAGAAGTCAGGGAGAGGAACCGCCACTACCCCACAACAATGAACTAAAGTCTACCTATGATGACCAGTTTGAACGTATTGCCTCCAGCAGTAGGTCCCCCAAGTTGGGACTGTTCCCCAGAGTTGCAGTTTGTCCCCCTTTCTTTCCTAAATTTCCCAGATATCCTTAAGCGGGTGAGATGTGAAGAGACTGGACAATACAGAGTTCTCAGAGACGGTGAGCGGTGGGGGGCGGGTGGGGTGGGTAGGGGGAAGGGGACAATACAGCTAGAGAAGAACGCGGATTGTTCGTAAGACACGACACATAAAACACCAACCACAAACATAAAATTCGTCACACTGAACGTCAGGGGTATGCATACAGCTATGAAACATTACTCTGTCTACGCCTATGTTAAGAGGCAACAGACCCAAGTGGCCCTCCTACAGGAGACACATCTGACAGAACAGGTAGTAGGCCGCCTGCACAAAAAATGGCGGGCATACTCTTGTGCCACTGTGTACTCCGCCTTCATCAGAGGTACACTTATATGGATAAGACCAGGGGTGCCCTTTAAGGAACAAACTCGACACATAGATAGGGAAGGGCGATATGTAAGCATGACAGGGCTATTAGAGGGTCAACCTATACTCATAGGATGTATATACGCCTCCAATGTGGAACAAGACCAGTATTGGGAAAAACTTACAAACGTGCTAGCTCACTACACAGCCATCCCATGGCTCCTAGGGGGAGACTACAACTGCGTACTAGATTTACACCTAGATAGATCACATTCCCCACCACTATACTCGCCTGCGCATAAACAAACTGACCGCTTCCGTAGATGGGTAGAGCACTGGGCACTAGTGGATGCCTGGAGGTTCGGAACCCAGACGCCAGGATGTACTCCTTTCACTCCATCCCTCACAACTTGCGAGTTATACATAATAGGTTCCTGTGCTCCACAGACCTCTTACCCAAGATGCAATACGCTTACTCTATGGGAAGGATAGTGTCGGACCATGATGCACACATAGGGACCCTTAGATGGAGACCGCCCCAACCCCCAGTCCCAACATGGAAACTGCCCCAAGACTGTCTCACTGATCAGGCCTTTCGCCACATCCATGGGGAATATATCCAGGAACATTTTCTACGGAACGCTGGCTCGGCCTCCTCCAGGGCAATAGAGTGGGATACATATAAGGTCAGCGCCAGAGGACAATGTATCCAACAGGTGGTGGGGGTACGGAGAACACTATAACAGACACTAAACGGAGCAGAGAAAAGATTGGCAGACATGTCCTGAGACACGGACCAGGGGATGGCCACACTAGCGCAGCTCTCAGTGGCAAAACTCTTACACGCAGAGGCGCTACGAGACCTACGCAAATACAACTTCGGCGCATATGCAACCAGGGCACACAGGGAGGGCAATAGAACGGGAGCGTTACTGGCATGGGTAGTCAAACAGAAAACAGCGTCACATCCCATCACAGAGCTCACAGTCAGGAATGGGCACCTAAAACACTCCCAAATCGACATCTTGCACATATTTCAGGACTATTACACAGAAGTATACCGTGCCCCGACACCGGAGACACCAAGTGAGCTGGTACAATTTATGGACCCATCGCCTATGCCCACAATCTCCCTGGCAGATAGGAATGATTTAGACAGCAAAATTACACCCTCCGACATAAAGCATACAATCGGGCCGTTAGCAAAGAAAAAAGCGCTGGGTATGGACGGATTCACACTAGAGTACTACAGCACGTTCGCTGCCCAGATAGTGCCCCACCTAGCATCCACATATGACGACACCCTAACCAGAGGCATTTTACCGGAGTCGTTCTGCGAATCGGTGTTGGTGACATTTCCGAAACCCCATAGAGACCCAACACTCCCGGCCTCTTACAGGCCGATAACACTTCTGAACGCAGACTGCAAGATCCTGGGAAATCTATTGGCCAATCGCTACAGTCAAATTCTCCCAGCCTTGGTACATCCTGACCAATGCGGCTTCGTGCCACGATTTAATACTTCGCATAATTTACGTAGACTGTTTCATATACAGGACAGGGTAAAAGACAGATTCCCACTTGCGGCGTGCCTGATCCTTGATTTAGAAAAGGCATTTAACACACTGACATGGCCCCCTCTGTTTGAAGTCCCTTGGAAAATAAATATTGGCCCAACACTGATGGCATACACAAAGCTCCTATACAGAGGCGTCACCTCTAGGGTGAGAGTCAGCAAACTTATCTCAGCCCCATTCCCGGTGGAGAGGGGGACTAGACAGGGGTGCCCCCTCTCCCCCCTCCTTTTTGCACTGGCAGTGGAACCCCTGGCCATACGATTACGACGAGAGGGGGAAGCATGGGGTATCCCGATAGCGGAAACACTACACTGCGTATCGCTATATGCAGATGGTCTGCTGATATACGTTCGGGACGTAACAGGCAGCTTCACCTCAATATGGGCAGCTTTACAGGAATTTGGAGAGACCTCCGGTCTCAAAGTCAACTGGGGAAAATCAACAGTTTACCCACTCGGTCCCCAATTGGCGCCACAGAACATAGAGATAGGCACACAGACATTGAAGTGGAGCGAAGCGACCCCAGATATCTGGGAGTACGCCTATATCACTCCCCGGAGGACCTCTACGAAGGTAACCATTGCAAAGTGTTAGCAGGCCTACGATCAGCGGTGGGCTTCTGGAAGACACTACCCCTGACACCTATTGGGTGGGTAGCTATAGCTAAAATGATTATGGTTCCCAGAATGCTATATTACTTCACAAATCTTCCAGTGATCCCACCTCGTTCCTCCCATGATGCGAGTGCACAGAATGTTGAAAGGGCGGCTGCTATACTCCCCACTGCTTCCCTTGGTGGGCCTCCCCCGAAAGGAAGACTACTACACCGCGAGAGCCCTGCAGGTATGGACCGATCACAACGTGACGGAAGCAGAAGCTCTGTTCCACGAAGGGCAACTAAAAACATATGAGGACATGGTTGAATGGTACGACCTCCCGCAGGGGCAATTCTTAACAGATAGGCAACTCTTGGATAGCGGTCGCCAATGCTGGGACCTACGAGATGGGGAACCCCCAATACACCCGGTACTGCACACGATATTACGAATGGGGGCAGGCAGACACCTGGTAACATGGCACTACAAAGCGATCGGGGAATTGACCAATGTCTCCCTGGACGGATTGAGACATTCGTGGGAGGACGAAGTGGGTCGAGCCCTCCACGACAAAGAATGGTCCCTGGCCTCAGAATACCCTAAAAAGGTTTACAGGAATGGACGTTTCAAAAACATACAGTTTAATATCCTGACACTAGAGGCGAACTTCAGACACATGTTCTGGGACTGCCCATCCATACAAGGCTATTGGGACAAAATACATCGTACACTACAAACAATAGTCAACCTGCCACACATTACCACATAGGAGGAGTGTGCCTTTGGAATTTACCGAAAAAAAGTCTGATAAGCTGCAGCGGCGATTCGCATCCCTAGCTATCCTCCTAGAAAAAAGAAACATAGCCATGCACTGGAGAGCCCCTACAGGACCCCCAAAAGCAGCTTGGGTGGGAGCGGTGAGCAAATGGGGGGCAGCGGAGGAAGAGACCCTGAGAGAGGAAGAGGTGAAAGGCACACTTAAACACCCAATCTCTATGGAGTGGGCGCAACTATTAATACAATTAAACAAGAGACAACAGTAGAGAAGGCACCGGAGCCGACACAACCCCCACACCGCAATTCTTCCCAACACCCCAGGTCACAGGTCTCAATGCCAGCCGAGTGAAGCCCCCGCTGAGAGGATAGAATAGGACAGGCAGTCAATACTACTGAGACTATCGTCTGCTCCCATGACAGATCACTCATTCCCCATCACGGGTGGCACGCGACCCCACCCCCTAGGCCAGTACCAGGCTCACATACCGCCCGCCACGGCCACCTGTCCTCACTCGCCCCTTGTACTCCCCCTCCCCTCTCTTTTGTGAGAGGTTTCTTCCCACAGTTTCCAGTTAAGTTCCAGGCGGCGATTCAGAAGCCGACCTATTCACAGAGCACTACCGATTGAACACGCAGTAAAGGATAATCATACACAGGTAGAGGGGAGGAAGTTACACCAGTCCTCGCCATTATACAACACAAGGGACCGGACGCAATACTGCACAGCATCATGTAACAAGACGATTTATTAACAGATACCTGAGAGATGATGTGTTACCACATTTGTAGGAATGGAACCCGAATGATAATGATGTGCTATAACTGTAGCTGATGTGTAATCAATAACTTATGTGATGATTGACCTGTGACCTGTCTGACGTCCCACATGGGAATCTGTAAAGTAAAACCCTAATAAAAAGATTTAAACAAAAGTCATTCAGGGGTGTCACAATGGAACTATACCCCTTGACAAATCTTCTGTAGTACCCAGTCAGGCCCAGGAAAGCTCTGGCCTGAGTCTGGGTAGTTGGAGCAACCCATTCCATGATGGTTTGGATTTTGCTCTGCAATGGTTGAACCTGGCCTCCACCTACAAGGTGGCCCAAGTACACAACCTGACTCTACCCTATCTGGCACTAAGTAGCCTTGATAGTTAGGCCTGCCTTTTGCAGGGCCTAGAAAACATTTCACAGGTAGACCAGGTGATCTTCTCAGGTGGAGCTAAAGACAGCAATATCATCTAGATATCCTGCACTATAGTCTTCCAGGTCTGTTAGGACTTTATTCACCAACATTTGAAAAGTGGCAGGTGCATTCCTCAGACCAAAGGGCATTACCACAAATTGATAGTGCCCACAGGGGTTGAGAATGCTGTCTTTGGCTTCACATCATCAGCTGATCTGATCTGCCAGTAGCCTGCTGTAAGATCAAATGTGCTCAGAAATTTGGCTGAGGCCAACATATCTATAAACTCATCTGTTTTTGGGATTGGATGGGCATCAGTCCTAGTGACTGCATTGAGACCTCTGTAGTCAACACACAACCTCATCTCTCTCTTACCACCTTGGGTGTGAGGTTTAGGTACCAAGTTTACTGACTAGCCCAAGGGCTATCTGCGGGTTCAATAACTCCCAAATCCAACATTTTCTGGACTTCAGTCCTGATACAGTCCCTGACATGATCAGGTTGCCTGTAAATCTTATTTTTAACAGGCAGACTGTCCTCAGTGTCCACTTCATGAGTGCACCAGGTGGTCTGACTTGGAGTCAGAGAAAACATATGTCTGAACTGATTGAGAACTTGTCTGCAATCAGTTTGCTGCTGGTCAGTAAGGCTGCATGCCAAGGTTACACCATCAACTGACCCATCATCAGGGTTCTGGGAGAGCAAATCTCGGAGAGGGTCACTCTCTTCCTCCTGTCCCTCATCAGTAGCCATGATTCTGACCCATTTGTCTGCCACCTTTCCCAATTCTTGGGGAGAGGTCAGATCAGAGTTTACCAGGTGCTGATGCAACAGCTGATATTGACAGTTATTAAGGATCTGCTCCCTCATGATCAAGTTATACAATCCTGTATAATCACACACGTTACTGCCCAGTAACAAGTCCTCCAGAGCCTTAGTAGCACAATCAACGACGTCAACCCAGTCCTGTGTCTGTGTCTTCTGGGTATCTCTGAACTGTATTCTATACTGCTCAGTGGTTAAGCCAAACCCATCTATTGGAGCACTCTTCATGACTTTGTAATCATCAGCATCCTCTTCTCCTTATCGAGGACCGTGTCTCTACCTTTGTCTGCAAAGGAGAGCAACAAAATTGCTGCCCACTGCTCCTCGGGGACCTTTTCTACTTTGCAGGCCTTTTCCAGTGCAGTTATCCATTTGTGGATGTCATCCCCACTCTGGTAGGGAGGGAGAATCTATTTAAGTGTCTATTTTCATAGGGCCTTTCCCTACTACTAGGGAAGTTGCTGTCACCCTGGGACTCTAGTCCCATCTTTTTTCTTGCTTTTTCAAGCTCTAGGGACTCCCTTTCTAAGGCTAACTTTTGTCTCCTTATTCTCAGATGAGCTTCTTTAAGCCTCAGCTGTCTCTCTCTTCTCCTGGGAGGTGTCCCTCCTATGAGAAGAGACAGAAGTCCCTACAGAGTCGTCAGAATGGTCAGATTCCACTGAAAGTGACCTGGGTCTTCTAGGCACACCCTCAACTCTTCCTGGGGGGACACAGAGAGGGCCACCATGGCCTTCTTCATCTCCAGTTAGAGCTGGATTGTCCAGGTCTAGGTCCTGTTTACCTGCCTGGTCAGCATCAGAGTCTAGGTCCTGTTGGTTTGCCCCACTGGGCCCTTCTTCCTCTGCTGTCCCCATCCCACTGCCTACCCTTTCAGGCTCTGAGGCCTGTCTAAAGTCTTCAAGCAGCAATGCCTCAATGAGGCTTTGGGTATTGGGATTTTGTCATAGCTTCAATTTCCTCATAGCACACAGAGCCCTTAACTCTTGAATAGGGAATGTGTCATATTTGGATGTCTAGACTTGACTGACATCTGGCAGAGACCCATTGGGCCCTGTCCTTGAAGTCATGACTAGTGAGGTGTGGTGTATGCACTACCTACTCTAGTTGTTTACCTACTAAACCTCTATTGAGTTGTAGAAAGGGTGTACTTAAGACCTTGAGAGACAACCCTAAGTTCAGTAAAACTTACTGTATTTAAGCTTGCATTATGTGTACCTCTGGTACCTTTAGTGGTTTTCAAATGAATATGATTTTCTGGTAAAACAATGGCAAGCTGGAATCCCACACACTGCACATCAATGTGAGAAGTTGGCCTGGCATATGCTGTCCACTATTCTATTGGGCACCTTGCACTAGTCCAAACGACCCTTATTGATGGTAGATTTAAAGACAACCTATATAGAAAGCTATCTTAGTGGTAGCTGTGGGGAGCAGCCTTCAGGCTAAGTCGTGAAGGAATGTAAAGCAGCTTGTTTTACCAGTCTATATTCTCATGAATGACAAAATAAAAGGAGAACCACACTAGGCATATGTATATAAAATATATGCATTTATTCTAAACACATCCCTCTCCTTATGAGGCTAGAGGCAAAAGTACATTCGGTAAATTTATTTAGCACAGAGTAAATTAGCACAATATTTGACTAGCCCTAGGGGGCGTAACAGGCCTCAGGCCTGTAGAACCGCTGGGGCAACCCGGAACTACCCAAGGTAGTGACACAGGAGAGAATCACCATTGATTTCTATGGAGAAAGTTGCAATTAGAATTTTAAAGATTATGGACACTTAGAAGTGGACTTGGAGCAAACCCCTTTAGAACTAGACATTTCTAGAGTCAATACCCATGGGAGCACCAGAGTACTCAAGTTATCTCACCCAGGGAAGCCGGGTGCATAGGTGTCTTTTCGTGTCGGGTTTTGTCGTCGTTTTCGATGGCGAGCTACAGAAAAGTGCTGCAGGCAACCAAGTAGAGAGTGTCCGAATGGATCCAAGGGTGGATTGGAGATCTGAAGAACCTAAAAGCAGAGGAGACAGAGTCTGGTTCACTAGCCATTGACCAGAAAGGCGATGAGCAGATGCCCACCCATGTCGGGTGATTTCAGGTACAGAAGGTGAAGCTTGACTCTTCAGCCACGAGGACCAGGAGAAGTCAACAACAACCCGGAGCTGGATCGGAGCTGTCCCACGAAGGATGTCAAGTACTGCGGCGTCGGTATCCGGATTGGACCCAACAAGCCTTGGCAACAGCATCCCACGCAGAAAGCAAAGATTGGCTTTGGTGCAGACCAGCAAGGTCTAAGGGACTCACCCTTTGGAGGGGAGTCAGGGCACATCTAGAGCAAATAGCGAAGCTAAAGAAACAAAAGAGCTACCTTTGTGGGGACCCACCAGTCGATGGACCAGGGATCGCGAAGGGGCCCGAGCAGAAATGCTAGAAGCGGGCTCTCTGAACAATTGTGGAGTGTAGGCACACAATCTTTGGTGCAGATGGTCTCGGTATTGTACTATATTTAGCCCAATGCGCAACTTCGGGAAAGCTCGAGAAGTCGATGCATTAGCAAATGCGCATGGTGTCCAGGAGTTCCGGTTCCACGTCACATGTGAGGGCTGCGGGTCTCAGCTTTGCTGTGATCTCGTGTTGGCTTTGGAGAAGTCTGCAACTCTATGTCTTGTGTCGCAAATCCATCGGGATCCAGCGGAAGCCTAGGAAATGCAGACTGGCAAGATGCTTCTTTGGTGCCTGATTGAACAGGGGAGTCACTCCTTGACACCCAAGGGAGATCTGTCTGTCTTCTAGTTGAAATAGAATGTTGAATTTCCAGGATGTATGTTGCAGAATTTCGTCCAGATATAATCTAAAGTCTTAAGGACTGGTTTCCTAATCTCATACTATGTTTAGGGGTTGGACTTACTCTAGGGGCCCACCTATGGGAGGGCCCAGGGAGGGGGTGGTAACACCCCTTTCCCTTTGTCCAGTTGCGCACCAGAGCAGGGGCTGAGTGCCCCTGCAACCGGTTTGAACTGGGGTATGCACAGGGACACCAAGTGTGCCCCCAGCACTGTCTGAAAAGCATTCTATGAATGCACCCATCCAGCCCCAATACTCTACAGCCTGTCTGGATGGTGGTTACACCTCCCTGTGACAGGAAACCTATTGTCTAGGCCTCCCCTGCCGGGGTTTCATCCAGCAGCAGGAGGTTAGACCCGTGTCTGTGGCTGCAGCATCCGTTTTGTGATACTGGGGCTCTTTTAAACTATTACCGGTTAGGTAAGTGTGTACATGTCTTCTCCCTCTAGAAGGGTGGAATTCTACCCCCGCCACCAGGACCGGTGGGGGTGAGGGGGGGGGGGGTAGGATTCCAAAGTGTTTGACACATGTTTCCATGCAGCCATTTCAAAGTTAGCATTTACCACAAGGATATAATGAGCTTAAGAATATATGGTCATGCTGCATCACAGAACAGCCTCAGAGAATAGATTCAGAAAGCTGCAGAGTGGCTCATCTCATGATTGGGCACCCTTTCACACAAAACCAAGCACTATGCCTTCAGGATTGATAAGGCCTGCCATAGGAGTGACTTATAGCTTTATATGTGTCAGTGATTGAAGGTCGATATAGCTAACCTATATCCTAGTAAAGGGTGCAAGCGCCACCTTACCCAGGCTGCAGTAGTAGACCTGTGGTGCCATTTTGGAAGGCTTCCCAGAAGTGGCATAGTACATGCTTCAGCCCCTGGTAGGCCTCTTGGGTACATATGCCCTTGGTGCCTAGGTACCACATACTAGAGACTCACAAGGGTAAACAAGTAACCAATCTGGAGTGTACCTAAAGTACATGAAATCAAGTTAGAGAGGAAGCAGCTGGGCTGGGATCCTGAATAGCAGGGTCCCAGCTAGACTTAAGTTGAAAAACAGTGAAACACCAGCAAAACGTGCCATAGTAAGCAGATCCTACTCTCCTACAGAAACGAGTAAACATAACCTGATTAAGGCAAATACGAAAACTCAACAGGAACTCAAGGAAGGTAACAACCTTAAAAAAATATGTGATCTGGCTAGGTCAGGAAGGACCAGGCGACAAACCAGGAGCCCACAAAAAAGGACCTAAAGGAAAACAAAACACTAGGGAAGCGTCCAAAACAACCGGCGCTAGTACTACATGAAGGAGTCCATTGATCTCACCAATAGCCACTATGTTTGGAAGATCGACTAAGAGCACTCAGGCAATACGAAACACCTCATATTTCAGTTGCTCAAGGACCCGGGTTTAGTAATCTTTGCAGCAACAGGAGATACTCCAGGTTTAGTGACTCCCCATTTGCTGCCACTCAGTCCAATTATAACAAGAGATAACATCTCAACAACAACAGCTCTTGTACACACAGACTGCAAAGAAAACAATATAAGGGGAACCCATGTCCAGCCACTTAGGCTAATAAAAACTGAAGGAGACAATATCCCAGTAAGTCTAGTCACTAAACAAGAGAAACAAGCACAAGACATCCCACCTGGGGCACTCTCTAGGACTCAAGACCAAGGTCACATATTTATCTCCCAAACGTCTCAATTGAGTAACGAGGACCTAGATCTTTTATGGCTAAACCTACATATCCCAGAAATTGACAAGGTTTACTCGCACACTAATAAGTTCAAACAAAACTCGCAAGATGGTTTGCCTGAGGTGTGGCGAAGAGAGGACATGGAAGAACTCCTACATAGCAATAACAATGTGCCAGTTCAACAAACAATGTTGCCTCAAAAATGCGCTATTAAGTCTTGCCCACCCCCAGAGCTCACTGTAATTGCCAGTTTAGGTACAAATTTTCCACTCGGACCTAAGGAAAATGCCAGACAAATTCCCCTAACAGACAGCGGGGCAAGGACCACGACACAGATTCCGATGGAACTCATACCCCTGTTGCTGCAAGCATCCACAGAAACTCTGATTATGCAGTCAGACAGGCTTGACATTCAAATAGACCTAATAAACTTTATTGCATCTTACATTGCAGGTATAAAGTTAAAACCATCCATTGACTCCACCCAGCCCACTTCATGTGCATGCGGCCCAATACTAGATAAGATAAGCTTTCTACCAGCTTTAATGGAACAGATTCTTTGTCTTAACAAACACATGGTTCACTTTAACCCCCATCCGGAGAGTATCATTACAGATCATACCGATTCAACTTCAAACAAGCAGCCTCATAAGTAGTGCCAGTCTCCGCACTTGGAATTAATAGCACAACCCAGTCTTCTACCACAGAAACTGGTGAATATGCAAATGCGGAGCAATTAACAAAACTATTGCTATATCCAGGTCAACCAAACACACTGTTGCAATCCAGAAGGCAAAAAAAGAGAGTAAGGAAAGCAAGAAATAGAATAAAGGAACATCCTACTGAAAAGCTTCACCAAACTATACCCAATCTTTACTACATCATGTCAAACTAAAAACTTAGATGAGAGTCTATCGTCATCAACACTTGCAAATCCCCCGCTAACCCAAACTAATTCAATTAAAGAGACCGGAGGAATGAATACAGAAGGCTCTGGGTCTCTTAAAAACAAAACCACTGATACCACTGTCTCGGTTTATGCTATAACCCCAGGAGGAAATGGAAATACACAAGTCAGTTGACAGAGCTGGTTTGTGTGCATCAGAACTCAAGAGGCGAACAGACAGAGAAGGATCCAAAAAAAGGGGAAACCAAGCTCCTTTAAACTTGCATCTCTGATCAACCGCACACTCACTGCCTCCAGTTCAGAATCTTTTACCCAGAATAACAGTAGGTCCTAAACCTGTCAACTAATCAACGACGATACACTGGGCTCCCAGCAGCAGGAAATAAATAATAATACAGACCCACCAGAGATTTCCGGAATCATTGCCGTAAGCAAAGAAACGATAAAGGGAACCCAGCTATCACAAGTACCACTACGATATCATATTGAAAGCCAGATAAACCCTGTATCAAAGGAGAGTACACTTAAGGAAAGCTTAAGGGACATAACTGAGCTCAACAGCCCAATTTAGCAGATAATATGGACTCCAGAATATAATTTACAAGGCAGCCATGATATCTTGAACAGAAGTAAGATACTAAGGCTCATGGCTGTAATCCCGGAACCTAAAACTGATACATACAACCAAAATTCTGGCAGTCCAGTTCCTTACAGCAGACCGAAAAGACTCTAGGGAACAAACATTAACTACATGGCAATCAGCAGAAATTGCTCAGCTAATAATAAACAGCTCCCAACAATATGCGGACTGCGGTATAAAACTATCTATACCAACAAGCCCTTGCTACCCCTCTCCACTGATTGATAATCACTTACATCAACCTAAACAAGATCTCAACAATCTTCTGGTTACTAAACAAGTTTATTCCATACTGCAGAGCGCTAAGGGACGCAGCAGTTCACATGCAACATTGGACAGAATAGCCATAGATCGTCACCCAGTAAACAACTGAAGTTTAAATGAATGACACTGGCTTCCGGGTACACTAGCCCCCCAGTAACAGAGAATGACAAAGAACAAACAAAACTAGAAATCCTTACGAGAACGAGATTCACATTCTATCCTGGAATATAGCTGGAGCAAATACATTTCTTGAAGAAGGTCTTCCACTGTGTGTGGTCTTCTGTGACATAATTAACCTTACAGGAGACATAGGCATTGGAAGACCTTCCTATAGTTGGATTTGCTCATTACACAGTGGTGGCAGAAAAATGCAAACAACATGGCTGGACAATGGGGTCCTGACAGTTTGCATTTGCTCTAAACTTTACCTCTTAATAGTTGAATTCTCCAGATTAGAGTATTCAACATATTAAACTTACATACCATTGCTTGGGAAAAAGACATCAGTAATATTGATCAACTACTACACGCAGCCGAATGTCCCCTCCAAAAAGAACAACAACGCACTTTTACTTAAAACCATCTCGGAATAACATTGGGCTGAACCAGCATGGGATATAGTTCTAACTGGGGATTTCAACTAAACTTGTTCCACACATCTGAAGAAGATGAAATTCTGGGATCTGACAATATTTTCTGGAGCGTACTGCAACAGCTCTCAAATAGACCGACTCAACAGGACAAAATCAGCGACAGCTGGTAAAAGCTCTAGAATACCAGGGAATGTGTGTGATTAATGGAAGATCGGAAGAAGATACCCCACCCAAATACACATACCACTGCCCAATGTCACTGCCGACACTTGATTAAACGATCATAACGCTACCATTAACGCCACTTCTTACTCATTATTATATTGAATACACCACACTGAGCGACCATTCAATTCAGCACATTGTTTTTAACTTGAACTTGACACGATTTCAAGCCTCTACATCTCAGTAAGGCAACTTGAACACAATAA
The DNA here is from genome assembly GCF_964263255.1 of Lissotriton vulgaris. Taxonomy (NCBI): domain Eukaryota; kingdom Metazoa; phylum Chordata; class Amphibia; order Caudata; family Salamandridae; genus Lissotriton; species Lissotriton vulgaris. The sequence continues at coordinate 569,543 of NW_028250002.1, forward strand.
AACTAAAATGCCTCACCTTGTCAAGTGGAAGCAATCAGCTGCAATTTACAACAGCGAAAGTGCAACTCGTGAGTCTACTCAAGCAACTGTAAGGATTAAACCTTGTCACAAGATACCATGCTTCAACCCACATAAAGGATTAACAAGTGAGGTACAACATTTAAGAAGAGACTTAAATAAAACACTAAGGAAGCTACAAACAAAAAACAGTAATGCCCTGCATGGGAAGCATTATAAGAGCAGAGAAAACATTATTAAAAAAGCCATGGGGGGAACAAAAGATCAAAAGCGGATAACTTCTGGGTAAAACTATTACACAACACAAGAAATCATAACTCAAACAAATGTTGGCAAACAATAAACGAATTGAATCGGCCAAGGAACACTCTAACATTAAATATGCAGGAACAAGAATGGACAAACTATATAAATCAGAAATTTGGAATACAGCACCATATTTCCCAACGGACACAGACAGTGCAGGTTCACATAAGTCATCCACAGCAACCAGGTGCTGACGACCAACCACCTTTGCATATGCCACAAACAAGATCTTTGGCAAAATAACGGAATCTAATACAAACAAGTCCCCTTACACAGCAGATGCAATAAAAAGTATAAAAAAACAAAGCAAAAGAGATGAAGCAATGGGGCACAATGGTGTCCCGTAAGCCTTTGTTAAACATGACCCAGCTTTCTGGAGCTCAACACTAGAGAACCTTTTTTTTAGGCTGAGCTCCTAAACCAAATTCCAGAGAGCTGGCAAGGATCTATTTTTACACCAATATACAAAGAAGGAGAACAAACAAACCCATCCAACTATAGGCTAATAGTACTGCTGGATGTCGAATCAAATTACCTTGCCTCCCTGATCCTGGGAGATCTGGTTAATTGGTCTAACAAACTCAATCTGATTCCTGCAAATCAACCGGGCTTTAGAGAAGGGATAGGAACTATATCTAACATTTTATCCACCCCCCTATTGCAGAGAAATGCAAGACAAAACAAACAGAATCTGCATCTCGTTTTTATTGATCTAAAAGCTGCATTTGATAGCGTGGACCGGAATCTTCTGTGGACTAAACTGCGAGCATGGAACATTCTAGAAAGAATTCTAAATGGACTAAATGTTATTTTATACTGATACATGGGTAAGAGTATAACTCGGGGACAGTTCAAGAGTCTCAAGAAAAATATATATGAACAAAGGCCTGATGCAGGGATATGTGCTGGCCCCACATCTATTTAATCTTTTCATATCTGATCTGTCAATAAACCTTAATGCAATTAACTCTCATTCCCCATATCTTGGCACCTTAGCCCTATCACACCTTGCTCACGCTGATGATATTGTGTTAGTCAGCTTAACCAAGATTGGCCTAACCAGAATATTAACTGAACTTGCACAATTTCTTTTTTTATTTTTTTTATTTTCAAACAACCTTTATTGTTTTCTTTCAATGGATGTACACAGCCTGTAGCCTACAACCCAGGGGGGCCGGCGGCAGAGTATCTTGAATCCGAAACAAGAAACTTTACAGTAGCATGACAGCCATTTAGCCGACAACCCTGGGGTCCGGCGGCAAACTGTTCATTCAGAAATCAAGTCTCTGCTGCCATTGCAAAAGTAATGGGGCATCCCTACCCCTCTGTTAACACCTTGGCTGCTATGGATTTCACCTCCTGTGCTGTTACTCCAGATTTACCATTGTTCATGACGAGCTCAGCTCGTCATAAGCACAGCTCCACTGTGCCTCATGACGAGCTGAGCTCATCATGGGCAGGGAAGGGGTTAATCTTGTGTCACACTGAACTTATCCCCCAGTGCGTATGTATCTAGCCCCACTAGGTGCTATTGCATTCATGTTATGTTACTGGCTAGAGAAAACCATGTAGCATGTATTAACTATCCCCTCCCCCCCAACTGCCCTGCGCTAACCTACTCCCTTCCCTGTGGACTTTCCATCTAGGATTGGAGTCCAAGTGCCCCCAGATATCCCTGTGTTTGCTGGGTAATCAAGTAGCATTCTCACTTATGTCTGCAGCCGGACAGTGCCGCACAGTGTAGCATGAGCCAACTCATTTCTCTTAAATGTGATCATGACCTGTTGGTCTCTGTCTGCCTCTCCGAGTTGCTGAAAACCGCCACCCCTATCTGCGAATTTCTCCCATGTGTCGCCTCAAGTACGTTACCCCGTAGCGTTGGTGTGTTGTGCATCCCCTGTGTGTGTAAGTACATCAGGACTCTGTCCTTCCCCGTTCTGGGCTATACCTGCATCATCGTTTGTATCCCCAGCCTTAAAGTGCGTCAGATACAGGCCCCAGAAGTTCTTGGGTTGGGACATATGGGGGAGAAGGTCGCTATAAAGCTCAGATTGTGTACAGCAATACAGCATGTCATTAGCCCATCTTTTGGCTGTTGGTAGTGGCCCCCTCATCCAGCACCTCGCCACAACTCTCCTGGCTATTAACATACCCATATCTGTGAGTCGTCTGACTGCTACCGGCAAGCCTCTGGAATATCCTAGCAGCGCAAGCGCCGGGTCTGGGGTCAGCTGAAGGTCCAGGATCGTGTTTATGGCTGTGAAGATATAGACCCAATATTGCAGTACCCCTGGGCAATACCACGCTAGGTGCATAAAATCTGCAACCGGCTCATGGCATCTTTCACACTCAGCAGATTGTCTCAGGCCATATCTGTGTAGATGCTCCGGGGTGTAATAAACCCTCTGGAGAAACTTGAAATGCACCAACCTATGCCTACCATTCAGCGACACCTTCTTAGTGTTCGCACAGCAGTACCTCCACATGTCATCATTGATTTCGACTTGCAGGTCAGTTTGCCATGCTGTTCTCGCTTTCGTGAATTGAGACCCTTTGTGCTCCAGAGCAAGTTTATACAGCTTAGTGATCAAATTCCTGGGGGTCTCAGCTCTGATCACACGAGTGAGTTCTGGGACCTCCGGCGGTTCCGCCATGTCAGGGCCTAAAAGGTCCGTTAATGCACTATGCACCCTATGTTATTGGATGCGGTATAGCAGGGGTACTTCACCTCCCTCCATTGTTATTTGATCGCTTATTTTCACTGTCCCATCCGCGAATAAGTCTCCCGCCATCTTGATGTGCAGTTTGCTTAACGCTTGCACCACGCCTTTTTCTCTCCCCGGCGCTATCCACAAGGCACACTCAATGGGCATGCTAGGAGAATATAAAAGCGCGCACCTCCGAGCCTGAAAAAGAGAGTACCATGCATGATTGGTAGCTGCAATGGAGTCCAAGACACCCGTTCTTCGATCTACTGGTCTGAAGACCGTGGCTGGGAGTGGCAGAGGGTCCGCAAAGAGCCTTTCCATGCGGAGGTGGGGGATCCTTGCATCTCCGTGGATCCACGTGTGAAGGTGGGATGCCTGTGCCACTCTGTAATATAGTTCTAGATCAGGGACACCCAGTCCGCCATGTCACACGGCAGCATAAGCAGAGTCCACTTCGCTCTGGGTTGTTTGTCTCCCCACGCTAGCTTAATCATGAGTTGCATCAGGGTCTGGAAGAAGGTTTTAGAGAGTACCATTGGAATGGCACTAAACAAGAAGAGGAATCTGGGGAGGACCACCATTTTCATGATGGCTATACGTCCTAGGATGGAGAGCGGGAGCTTGCACCACGCTTCTACATCGTCCTCCAGCCTACCATATGCCACCCCATAGTTTTCTCGTAGTAATATTTCTGAATCTATGTGCAGCTTGACTCCTAAGTATCGAAACGGGTCTGTGGACCACTGCAATGGATATTCCATGTCAACCCTATAGGTCACTGGGGTGAGGGGAAATGCTACTGATTTCGTCCAATTGACTCTAAGACCCGATAGAGCTCCAAAATGTACCACGTCTCTCAACATTGATGACAAATTATTTTCTGGGTCACGAACATGCAGCTGTGTGTTGTCTGCGTATATCGACACAACTATCTTATATGTTGGAAAGCTGACTCCTCCATTCCCATGGTATTCCCGGAGCGCACAGGCAAGAGGCTCTGCCACCAGCTTATATAACAGGGGAGACAATGGGCAGCCCTGCCTAGTACCCCTGCTAATAGGGAGCGAGTCTGTCACCAGATCCCCCAGTCGGAGCCTGGCCGTTGGTTTGTGATATAGAGCGCCTAGCATTTGGAGAAATGGCTCGCCCAGTCCCATTCGTCGCAGTACTCTACTTAAGAATGGCCACTCGACGGAGTCGAAGGCCTTCTCCATGTCGAGAAAGACCGCGATGGCCTCAGTGTCCTGCCTGATGTGTTGCATAGTATCTAGCACTGTTCGAATATTATAGGTCAAATTTCTCTCCGATATGAAACCCGCCTGCTCCGGTGCGACCAGCTCGGGGGCCAGAAGTGTGAGGCGAGTAGCCAATACCTTCGCATATAGCTTAGCTTCAACATTTAATAACGAAAGTGGCCTATAGGAGCTGCACTCATTGGGAGGTTTTCCGGGTTAAAGAATTGTGACTATTAGAGCTTCTCTCATTGATCGTGGCATGCTCCCCTCCACGCAGATGTCATCAAACAGTGTGGACAAGTGCAGGATTAGTTTCTCCTGGAATGCCTTATAAAATCCCACTGTGAGCCCATCCGCTCCCGGAGCACTGCCAGAGCGCATACCCGACAGGGCCTTAACTATTTCATCTTTGTCTATGGGCTGCATGAGGAACTCCAGGTGCGCGTTAGTAAGCATGGGCAATGTTATGTGTTCAAGATAGTCTGAGATTTCATCCAATAGGTCTCCGCCTCTGGAGGAGTACAGGTCAGTATAATAGTTCCTAAACTCAGTAGCTATCTCCCTCTCGTCTATAATTACTTTACCATCTGTCGTCTTCAACTCCGAAATCTGAGACCTCCCCCTGTTGCCCTTCTGTATTCTGGCTAGGAGTGAGCTAGGTCGGTCTCCCTCTCCATACGTTCGTGCAGTGGCATATTTGCCCATGTGTTGTACCTCTCTGTCCGCCTCCTTGTTGTATTCGATTATAAGTGCTTTAATTTCCTCAACTATCGCTAAGTCCGTGGTGTTCCTTTGTCGTTCCTCCAATATAGCTAGTTTCTTTTCTAACAATGACAGTCTTTGCCGGATGGATTTAAGGACGCTCGAGTGCTTGGGCATAGCTATGCCCCTAATGTATACTTTAAAGGCCTCCCAGATTGATTGGAAATTGTCTACAGACCCTATGTTAGCTTCAAAAAAGACATTGATCTCTTCTGCAAGCTCACCTCGGAACTGTGGGTCTAGAAGCGAAAACGGAGGGAAGCGCCATGTGAACGGGGGTAATGCCTTTTTAGGGGACTCCAACTCCAGCAGAAGCGGAGAGTGTTCTGAGAGAGTGCGCGCCAGAACTGTGCAAGCACTGACGCGCCGCAGCAAACAGGAACTTGCCAGCCAGTAGTCTATTCGCGTGTGAATGTCATGGTAGGCAGAGTAGTGCGTAAATCCACCCTGTGCTTTGTGTTTATACCTCCATACATCTTCCACGTCATGGCTAATCATTTCAGCTTGCATCGCCTGCGCTGCAGCAGAAGGTCTACGTGGTGGGCCAGCTGATATATCCAGAGCCGGGTCTAGTATTAAGTTTAAATCTCCCCCCCACAGCGACTGCGACGTGGGAAAGGTGCGAGCCACACTGGCCAAGTTACGGTAGAACTCAGTAGTTAGGGCCATACACATTAATGACTAGTAAATCCAGTCCCATCCCTGTACACCGTGTGATCCCATAACGGCCCTCCCTGTCTGCTTGTAGTGGCTTCAGTGTCAGCTTCGATCTAGGGTTGACCCAGGTTAACACTCCCCTGGAGTGCGACGTGAATCCTGCCGCCGCTATTCAACCCACCAGACCTCTGCTCTGTAACATCTTGCTTGTGAGTGGTAGGTGTGTCTCTTGCGAGAGTGCTAAGTCTATCCTCTGTCGCTGCAAGTAGCTGACTACCTTCCTAAGCTTCCGATAGTCATTGAGGCCACGTACGTTCCACGTAAGAGCCCGAAGCCTAGTAGGTGAGTCGTGTGTGTTCGAGTTAGGTGCACCCAACATCAGGTCGATCGAAGTGTGAGTTGAGTGGCAGACAGTGTCGTGAGACCCCAGCAATGAATTTGCTATCTGTCAGGAGCGCGTGTAACATAGGTGGCAGAGAGATGCTTAAGCCCAGGGCAGGCAGTGTGCGCAAACAATAAATTCCCCCTCAAAATAACAATAACCAGCAGTAACCTCCCCCCTCCCACAGCAGACCTCCCAAAACCTGATCTTGCCGAACCCTATCCCATCCCCCCTCCCTCTCTTTCCCTCCCCAACCGGTTCCAACTCCTGAGAGTCAAATAAGATCATTAAGCGCTGGGGCCGAGGTTGCCATGTTGTCAGCAAACAGTGCTAAGTCGCACTACGCCGGAGACATGAAACCCACTGCCCACAACGGTGTTAATCACACATCAGCAGTTCTAGGGGGGAACTGGTCACTCACACTTAGAGTTGGGGAGTGCAAAGAAAAATCTGCAAGCATAGTGCAACAACCCCCATCCTTGTGAGTAATCATAGCAAAACTACAGCATAATATTGCATTTCAGACCCCATATCAACAGTGCGTAGCCTGTGCGCATAGAGCACTTCCCGGACCCTTAATCTCTTGTGACTGCTGCTGTAAATTCACTTGTAACGTTAGTCTCTCCACAGCAGCTTTGAAATCTGCGCAGTCCTTCAGGCGAAATCCCCCCTCCCCTCAATCCCTGGCAGTCTGGAATTGCTCCTCCATGAGGCACTACCCCTGTACCTCACCATAACACAGGAACAGTTGTAAACGGCGAATCACTCCTGCTCGTCCAGTTGACTGCTCCCTTCAGCCTTGCTGCTAGGTACGTCAGCAGCCTTGCGATTTTCCCTCGACCAACCTTTTAGAGCCTGCTGCAGGGCGTGTGGGTCCGTAAACAGGTGAGAGTGCTATTACTATTGACCCTTAGCTTCGCCGGGTACAACATCGCGTAGTCCAAGCCTAAGTCTCGCAACTGTTTCTTATACGGAGCAAAATGTTTGCGAGCTTCCTGTACTCTGGCGGTGTAATCCGGGTACAACGAGATCTCCGATCCCTCATATTGGAGCTTTTTCTTGTCTCTGGCTTGTCGTAGAGCCGCGTCCCTGTCCCTGTAATTCAGCACTTTAGCAATGATTGGGCTTGGGGGGGGCACCCGGCTTCGGTCGCGGTCCCAAGGATCGGTGGGCGCGCTCGATCACAAACAGTGGAGAAAAAGTTTCCTCACCAAGCAGAGTGATGAGTAGCTTTTCCACAAATCTCTCCATGTTTCCCGTCTGTGTTGTTTCCGGAAGACCCGTGATCCGTAGGATACAGCGTCGAGACCACGCCTCCAAGTCCTCAGTCTTGTCCTGCAGGGCCTTCATCAATGATTAAATTTTTTGATGCCCGGTGTTCAGCTCCATGTGCACTTCCTCCACTTCAGTTAGCCTCCGCTCCAACATATCAAGTCTTTCTGCATGCTTGTCTATTCTTTCAGCCATCCGGTCCATTCGGTATGTAAGGGCGTCAATTTTAGACCTCAATGCCGCCATGCTATTTTGAAGGCCCTTGTCCATCGCTAGCAGCATAGATTTTATGTCAGCATCTCCGTCGGCGCCTTCGCCCTCCTGTGAAGCGCCATTTTTCGTGTGAACTTCGTCCTGTGACTTAGACCGCCGTTGATCAAAGGAAAGTTTAGTCTGAGACTTGTCTCCTCGACCCATCATGTATGGCACCTGCAGGGGTAGCCCTCCCCGCGATGCAAAATGTGTACCTTTGATGAGCGCACAATAGCCGTGCAGCACTCTGGGCTAGGGCGGTGTTTATCTGGTGCTGTCGTGCCCTTGCCTTAATGTTGGCCCCAACTCTGTCGCCGCCGGGCGGCTCCGTCTTCCGGATAACGATCCGGGTTCGTTACAGCCTAGTATCGGGCTATCAGCGGGATTAGGTCGCAACTACTGCCCTAGTGCTTGGCAACTATCCAGCAGGGCCCCACACCTCCGTTGTTTCGGCTATCGAGGAGTGGAAGGCTCGGGTCAGGCACCCCATGTGCATTCCAGAGCACGCACCCGCTAGATCCGTCCTTAGTGCCCGACTTTCACCTCCAGCCAAATTATGCCCAATTTATTATGTATAAGCTTCAGGAGTTCAGTCCCGAAGCACAGTAAGGCTGTCAATTTAGGCTCACCCGCTGGCGTCCGCCTTCCTGTCTTAGCAGGTGCCCAGCAAACTCCAAGTTATGGGTTACTACCCCTGGGCACTTTCGAGGGTGCACACTGCCAACGCCGACCGCCTTAGTTGACCCGGGGCCCCGCAGTCAAACCCCTCAATGTGGCGCCCAAACCAGACAGCAGCAAGCGCCGTGCTACGCTCCCCCTTTCGCCAGGCCTCCTTTGTTCTTGAATCGCCACAGCCGCCAAACGCGGTCTATCTCGCGGTGGAAGCTCAAATTAAGTCCTCCGGCTTCGCGGCAGCGAGGCGCCGTCACAAGGCAGTCTCAGCCGTTGTCCCTCAGCACCCGTTTCGGGCAGTTGGTTAGGGTCCGCAACACTCTCGGGTGGACGTCACTCCTCGGCTGCACGCACTGCTACAGCGTGCAGATCGCCTCAGCACTCGAGGCTGCTGCTTCTCGGCCCACCACAGTTCGGCCCTGCCTACTTCTTGTTCGCAGGGATCCAGGGTCGGCGCAGAGTCGGGATTCCCACTCGGCACAGCACAGCTCTCCTCCGGACAGGAGGTCAGAATTTGCACGCTATATTTACTGCTAATGTAGGATTAGTGCAGGATTATTGATATCACCGAGCGGAGCTCGAGGCTTATGCAGCCATTTTCTTCGCCGCAAGCTCCGCCCCCCGAACTTCCACAATTTCTAACAGCAAACAAGTTAGAACCCAACACAACAAAAACAAAAACCATGCTTATTAGTCATCGGGTAGCCCGCCTGAATAACATCTGTCTGAAAGAAAAATCCTTAGAAAATGTGTCTAGCTACAAATATCTAGGATATTACATTGGCAATAAACTGACTCATTGCGAACAGCAGAATTATATGGATCAACAGGAAAGTGCACTAACTTTTGCTTATAATTCACTTGCAAAAAAACTGGAGGGCCAATCATTCAGACCACTGATTTCAGTAATGGCAGCCAAAACACTCCCAACTTTAATGTATGCCAGTGCTGCCCTTTACGAAAAGACTCAACTTTTCTGAATAACTTAATAACTATTATTTTTAAAAAGGTCTTCCAACTCCCTTAAACCGCTTCGCCAGCTCAAATGCCCTTACAATTTGGCCTAATTAATGAAACACTGGGCCGACTTTACTCATCAATAAAAGTTTGGTATTGGATAAAACAATATGTGGAGAATGCTAGCCTTAATGAGGCATTGTGGCAAGAACTCGAGAAAGGGAATAAATCACCATACACTGTTTTTTTGCACAACGCACTTAAATCCTCTTGCACTTTGGGCCTTTGGAATAAAAATCTTTCCTTTTTAACAATTAAGTTAACACCAAACAAAGCTGCAAAACTCCATTCTTTATGATTGAACAAAAGTACTTTTAGTCAAAGATCTCATTCCTGGACAGTACTCAACAACTATAAAGTCCTCAAACCAGCGGCTTATTTAGACCTAACTTTTTAAGTCCACAAAAAAAGGCTGATGGCACTACGGTTTGGAAATTATCCCCCACTATCAGGCGCTCCCAGGTGGAAAAACATTGGCTTAAAAATGCGTTGCTTGTGTGGTAGTCATCAGGAAGATCTTACACACCTGATATATACCTGTCAGAAACTTCATCCAGAATGTGTCACTTTACTAAAGGAAGCCTTCTGGAGTAGAGGAATATGATCCCGCAGGGCCGCTGTTATTACAGGGCTTGATCCATCTGACCCTCAGATGAACTGAAAACTGGTTAAGTTTCTTCATATACATGATCAGGCTCGGAAGTCTTAGCCACCATGTGAGGGTTCATCCACTGAAGAAACAATGCCTACAGCAACCGGTCCTAATGACTAATATAATAGACCTAGGGCCCCAACATTTCATTTATTAATTACTCCTATCATAAATGAAAGTAATACTTTTCTCACCCATTATTTGATGGTTTTCCATGTCAGTCCTAAACAAATCAATAGTCTTACATAGTTTACATACCAATTTTGAGAGTTTCTGCCAACACTGATAATTGAGGATTTTTGTTTTATGACTGTGTGATATTATATTGTGACATATTGGGTTGATGAAATAATTTCAATGTATGTTTTTAATCAAAGTTGATACATGTATAAAAAAATGGTATGGTTTTAATTAACTAAACAATAAAGAGATTACATGCTTCTCGCTCAGCAGCCATTCTTACATTAAAAGCTTCCTTTAACCAGGTCCTGTCTTGTTTGGTAATGTTGGATGGATTAGAAAATAAACCTGGTCTTTCTAAGTTTATAAAATTATCTCTGATGTAAACCAGCCATGGTATATTGCATACATTGCCTAATTTCATGCAATCAAGTATGATTAATCTGTTCAGGCTTAGAACTTCTTTTAACCAAACGCTACACCGGAGCTGTTAGAGCTGTGACCTGATATAATCCATAATGCAACTGATACTTAATTCCTAATGTATAATTTCAGTGATGATATATTGTCCCAATGCCAAAAGTCCTCTGAGATTGTTATTCTCTGCTATCATTAGTTGTTTTATATTCGATTACCCCATATTTCACTGCCAAAGGTTGCAATTGGTATGCATTTGCCTTTGTATATATCCAGAATAATTTTCAGAGGTTTGTGGCACAAACAGGAGGAGAATTCATTAACACCTGCACATGCTCTCATAAAGGAACATATGTTCTTTTTAACTAATGGTTTCCACCTAATACGATACTTAAATACGGAAAGTTGTCCACCTTACTTAAATATGGCCCTGGGGCAAAAAGTGGCACTTTTCATGTACTTTAGTGTCAGGTTCATAACATGTGATTTAATAAAATTGGTCGCAGGTCCAAGCTATTCATAAAATCAACAACAAGGGTTAAATGCTGCTGTAATGATCTTGCTCTATGCACAATTAAAACAGCATACTTTCAAGAGCACACTGAGGCTTCAGTAAGCCTCCCAACTGCTCAGGATCTATCACAGGGCTCTAGTGTCTGAAGATTTGCTGTTTCGTTATGATCAACGCACCAATATGGAGCGTCAGTATGCTTGATTTCACTTCCATAACCACATTTTACTTACTCAGTATCACAACAACAGGTGGAGAAAAATACTGCAATGCTAATGTTTATTTAAATTTCAACACCACTGTTTGGTTCATATTTATTTTTTATTTATCCCAATTTCATATGTAACAAATAAAAATGTTAGTTTTGCTTCTCAGGCTGCCTTCACGTATTGTGTACAAATCAAAATGTATTTAGTTCAGTATTTAGACTGAATGCTGGAAAACGATATTCCCCCTAATCCCTTAATCTCCCCAAACAATACACCAGATCAATGCTTAAGAAACTACCATGCTTGAATGTGTCAAATAGTGGGGTACTACAGTCTGAATTGTATAGTATTTCTATTTCTCACGGGTACCTAAGGAGCAAGCTTGGAATCATGCATTTTTCTTACATCTCAAAATTATTGATACCCGCAACATTTGTACTGTCAGGTGTGGAATACCAATGTGATGACCTAATAGTCACATGATGGAGGCCTGAACCATCTCGGACTCTAAATGTGGTGTAACTGACTCACCAATAGAACCCTTTAGTTCTGTATTCAGCCCTCATTTCTCAATAATGTATTGTTTCATTGCAGCTAATCACTCACTATAGGAGACGGTGTTCATTATGAGTGGATCACTTGGGATTGGTTGAAGTGACATGCATGGACAGCAAATAGAGGTCACACTCACCGTGAGCAAACGAAATGCCATATCAGCAGGCAGTTGGGGCTGGAGCCTTTTAACCTCATTGACCAACCATGGAAGCTCTTTATCTAGTTGCTCCTCTGGCAGGACGGAGGCCAAATGTCCCAGAGTGGTGATGACCTGTCCCCAGACCTGTTAAGATAAATCACAGCAGGTTTTCAGTTCCACACACTAGACATTAACTACTAAGAAAACATGAGCCACATGTGGAAGGTGGGGGTTCCCTGGAGAGGCAGCTGCACTAGACATCTGTTACCTAGGAGGTGATTTTGCCATGCAAAGGCAGTGGTTTGTTTTTACTGGCAGCATAATCTACAAGACAAATTTGAAATGTTATCCAAGAATTTGTTTCCACAAATATTTCAAATAAATTATAGTACCAAGTTGTTATATTTATAATAATTATTGAATGTAATATCAGAGTAATTGCCTCATATTCCGTTGCTAAAATTGCATTGATCCTTTTGTTCGCCACCATACCTTCCTATGCTGCACCCCTCACAACCCTCTCTTGTTTTACTTGGATGAGGGTCCCCACCCACCCTCTTTGTTTTCTCCCCCTCATCCATTCTTTAAATGTATGTATTTCCCCTGCCACTCCACCACGTCTCTCAGCTGTTTTTAACAATTTCTACTCCCCTACTTAAGTCATCTCTTCCCAGAAGCTCCTCATTACAACTCCTGCCATTAACCCTCACAACCACTTTTCAGCTGTGCCATCATTTTATCCCAATGTCCTCTCTGACTCCTCTTCATGTACAGGCTGTGGTAGACATAAAAAAGAGACTACTGTAACACTTATTTTATTAAATTGCCATAGAATCTCTCTATGGCACTTTCGTTTTTCAAAAATGCTTATTAGACTTAAAAGTGTTGCTTAATACTTTAGTATTATAACATGGTTTAGCTTTGATTTTGTCTGATATAGCGGACCTGATATTCTTTTGATACTTGGTGTGGTACAATAAAGGTTTTTACACATTTTAGTTATCTACAATAATGGAGATCACAAATGTGGGTCAAGAGAATGAATTTCCTTTTTTTGTATTTCATCAAATGAAGTACATATGCAAAGGTAGAAGAAGGGGCAGTCAATGTGTATGCATCAGTCATCTCACAAAACGTAACAGCTCTCAACCTTCATCCACTGCGCTCTGTTCTTTTCCCACTTTCCCAACTTACCTCCTGGAGATTGGGGATGGTTTCTAGAAGAAATGCCTTACAGGTTGAGTAGGCTTCAAAGAAAAGTGTGACTACAGGAGTGTCTACACTGGCAGCAAACTGGCCTGATAACATCTCAATGACTTGCAGAAAAACAGAAAATCACAGTTAAAGCTCAAAGGCTTAAGTGTTGCATTTATCTACATATTTCCCACCTTGCCTGGTAGTGCATAGGACATACTGAGCAAACACAGTGCAATGTGTCTGCTGATATTAAACGATTATTCACAGGTAATAGTCTCAATACACATAGCTTTTCTCTGACTCTCATGGGTCATGTAATGGTTTCCATTTCGCTTCTGCATCCTATTGCACTTTTGTAGCATTCTAGACAATACATGGTAATAATTCCACATTAATGCAACTCATTGTTTTGAACTCAAAGGAAATGAAAGGCCGAATTCGTGTCACCAGGTTGCTTTCTACTTAAAATTTGTTGCAACGCAATTCCATTTTGCACAGTATTGTTGTTTTTGAAATAAGAGTGGATAAATCAGATTTGCACAAGTTCATAGTGTATGAAGATATTGGCCCTCTGGGCAAAATAAAAAAAAAGTGCATGTAAAAATATAAAAGATGATGCATTAAAACATTCCTTATTAGTAATTTTGTGAATCATTTTATGTGGTTAACAAAGAAGTGCTGATTCAGAGTAAAAATGTGGCATAGTGGTTATACACTATTTTACTGCTCAGGCAGGAAGAAACTGGACTGATTTAATATCACATATCTGAAAAAACACTAATTTACTCAATTTCCTATTTTAAACATAGCAAAAAGTGTGAAATTACATTTCTACTTTTTATGTCCTATTATTGCACATGTTTTTTGGGTGCAGATCTTGCTTCCTGCATTCTTTATTTTTCCTGTGGGAAAAATGGTTAAAATATGTGTACTCCCTGATTTGCACCAGTCTAAACCTTTACTTAATATGGTGCCGAGTTTGCAATTGTGCGAGCTGTAGGTTGCAACTAGATGTCTGTGCCATGGAAATGAACAATGACCTCTTGAAATTTATGTACAATTTCTACAGGCTTTAATTCTCCTCTTTCCATGGATGTGATTTCACAACATAAGGCCTGTATTTTTTTAGTGTTATATAGCGCATACTAGACCCGAAGATATCAGGTATCAGAGTGCTGTACATGAGCACCAGTTTCATTACACAAGGACATATTCATTTTGTTAGGCACAGGGAGATTAAGTGATTTGCCCAGAGTCACAGGATGTTCAGAGTCGTTGCCGAGACTTGAACCCTATTCCCCAGCTTCGAGATCATCTGATCTAGCCATAAGGATACATCCTCTACAGATGGGTATCCCATCAAAAGCATGACGGGATAGCCCCTTCCGTCTTATTACAAATACAATATGTTATAAAGAACTTATAATAAATCAGTTGATGGAACATACGTCACGTTTGTGATGGAGCAACATGTCCCCCAAAACTTTAAATCAGACCCTTAGATTTTTGGTACGGAAATTAATAGGGTGTCTCTCAGAGGTGTACTCTTCAGACAAGAGATGTGTTCCAGTCATGACATAGCAAACTTGACACAGCAGCTCAGCATGCCAGTTCAATATGCAGATGTACTAGAAAGTAGGGGAGTTACACTTTATGCAGACCAATGTTGCAGTTGAATTCTGATTTGGGCAACAAATAAGAGTTCAATGTAGATTAAAAAAAAGATGAATATGGACTGGTATTCGCTGCATCAAACAGAAATTGCATCTCTTTGCATGAAGGGTGTTCTCATGTAATGTTACAAAAGAGAACTTAATAAAGGTGTACTCTCCCCACACTCCCCAAGCATCAAACAGAGCCCCACCATTACACCATTGCAAGTACACACCAAGGCTAAACCAAAATTTCTGGTTGACTGTAGAAGCAGTCTTCATTACAGGACAGAATGTTCTGAGAATAAGACTGAGGCATTGTTCCATTTCTGGTTCTAAAAGAGAAAATAGAAAAAACATCAATAATAAAATAAAAGATGATTAAAAACTTGAAATGAAGAGTGTGCTGTAAAGCTTATGTTTTTTTATAATACATTTTGTAAAATAACTTGATGTATTGCTTTCTAAATATTCTACTCAGCAGACCATAAAACTTCAAACCCTCCAGGTATATGGGAACCAGGTTTCACCATTTTTGATACAGAGAAATGAGGACCTTTCTTTTCTGACAAAATGACTGCAACTCTTCCTTAACATGACTCACACAAGTAAGACTTTACTACAATTTTTGCATCTTGGTGTAGTCGACACTTTTCTGCATGTACAGCAACGTTTATAGTAACAGTTCTGGAGAAAGCAAGTAGGGAGTCTAGCCAAGGGAGCCTCTGTTGCCTAAGCCAAGCCAAAACAATGTTCCCAAAATGCATCTTTTCACAACGCACGTTACGCAATCGACCTTTATCAGTAGGCAGAAAAGAAAGTTTCACATTGTTTTTTCCCTGGATTCACTTGCACCTTTTTATGACGGTGATTAAGGAGTTCAGAATTATAGCAGAGTTGCTGCATTTCCTTGTACAAATAAAGGCTTAATAATAATAGTTAAGTAGCTAGTTGGTGTAGAGCTGTTTTACTTTTTAACTGTTTTTTAGCAAGCGACATAATGAAATAACACTTGTAAGGAACATCTTCTGCTGGTATGTGGTGCTGAAATGTGTATCTGCAATTTGAAATGACCACAAACGTCAACAAATCTAAAACAATATTCATCATTTTAACATAATATCCAAAATAGCAGCAATACATTTTGTCCTTCAAAAGTGGCTGTCAGTGGACCTGTATTTAGCTAAAGTTACAACCATACACTTCTAAGGCCTTTTGCTGGAGTTGCATATTTTGAAGCTTCCTGATGGCATGCTTGTTTCTTTCATGAGCACTGTCTAAAAAGGAATCATTTTAGAGTTTATGTGTGTACCCATTATGACACTTGGTAGAAAAGCATAGTAGTGATGTTTTATTTCCTTCATTTCAGTTGTCACATTCCTCAAAAATGAAGTGTTTTAAATATGCAGGTTAAAATGACAAAAATGCACGGGCCTCTATTCTCAATGCCGCCATTGTTTGAAATATTTGTAGGAGAGAACTTAAAATTACTGTGTATGGCTTTTTTCTGCTTTCAATTTGTATTGTATATGCAATGCTAGTGATTGACCCATTTTCAATCACCACTATAAAATGTATAAATCCACAATACTGTCATTGGTTTATTCAATATGTGAAAAACCTTTCACAAGCAATGTATTAAGGGACCTGAATGAACAAGCCAACATCTGTTGGAACATGTTTCAAAGCCCACTCTCTGTGTATTTGAGTGTGGTGATGGCATGAGCCATAGTAAGATAACACTATTTGCAGCCAGACCTAAAAGTAATGTAGATTCCAGTAGATTCAACAAACAAAGAGAACAAGATCAAAGCTAAGTTTCAATCAAGCCAGTCATCATGGTCATCAGAAAAAGTCTGCCTTGCAGGGAACCCATTTGGTTTATCGAAGAAACCTCACCCACGAAACTAGTTGGTGGCATGCTTCATCATACGGTTCCCACCCAGGGGGCAAGTGCCTCCTAGGTGTGCTTTGACGCCTCATTACAGCTGAGCTGTTTTTATTGTTGTGTTTCTTTTTGGTGAGGAGTAAATACCATGAGAGTGAAAAATTAAGGTTAAAACTATCTCCGGGGTACCAAATTCTTTATTATGTGGTCCCTGGGGTAGGGTTCAAAGCAAGTTATTTGGATGTGAGTGAGAGAGTGTGATCTTGCACGTCTCTGAAAGGGTGTGAAATGGTCTACATGTTTCAGCCAATGCGTTTCCAATTAATTGTCTTTCTTCAGGGCCTGTGGTTCAGAGTAAAAATAGCCCTGAACCTACATGAACTAAGCATACATGCTAATGTGTGCATAGGTGTGTAAGGTACATAACTTACAGTTACGGTTCACCGTCAGATTTGATCATTTATGCATGAGAAAAGGAGACACAACATAATTACAAACAATTAAAAGGTCCCCCATGGTAGGGACCTGTCATCCATGCATGTGTCCCGGGTAGTTAATTATCCTCTACTGATAGGTGTGCCTGTGAGAGTAGTGGTTGCATCGTCTGGCATGCAGCACTGAATGCAGGAGGGCTCTACTAGGCCTATGGCCTAGTAAATAGGGGCTATCAGATGGTAATTCAGATTTTTGAGAAAATCCGAATCACACCTCGTGTGCCATCGGATTATAAATTAGCCTGTTATTACCATTTATTACCATTTAAAATTAAAACATCAAAATGCCCCAGCACGTCAATTAATAAGGCAGGGTGAGTGAAATAGACTGAGTACCTGGGCTGAGGAGAATAAGACAATCTTGGATATCCAGTACGGGTTCCTCCCAGGTCACTCGACAATGGCCCAGTGCCTCAACCTTTATCTGATCCTGGGTAAATACACCATCGCCCGCCCTGGGACGATCTACATGGCCTTCATGGATCTTTCCTCGGCCTTTGACTGTGTCAACCGAGGAAGGTTGTGGCAGTCCATGGAGGCCATGGGGGTGGAGCGATCTCTGGTGAATTTCCTAAGGGACCTTCACAGAGATACCAAGGCCAACATCCGATACTCAATAGAACTGAAGGTATACAGGAATTTTAACACCGAACGGGGGGTACAACAAGGGTGCATTTTAGCGCCCTTTCTTTTTAATCTATATATTAACAACCTAGAAGGAGTTTTGCTGGACACGGGGGATGATTAGCCTTATGTAGGACAGAGAGGACTGCCTGTCGTGCTCTATGCAGGCGATGCAGTCCTCCGCACACGCACCCCTAAGGGTTTACAAACCCTACTTGACGCCTTTAATGGATTCATGACCAAGCGAGATCTGGCCATGAACAACACCAAATCCTACATGATGCAGGTAGGGTCTAGTTCCAAAAGTAAGTACATTTTTGCTGTGAATGGAACCAGAGTGCCCACCTGTTCAACCTTCTCCTATTTGGGTGTTCTTTTAGATCACCGGCTTAACTGGGTAGCACTCCTAAATAAAAAAAGGCGCAAATTTACAAGGGAAAATGCCGCTTTATTCGGATTTGCCAACAAAATGGGCAGTCGACCAGTGGCAGCTTTGTTAAAAATATATTGAGCCAAAAGTCTATCAATAGCCAGCTACGGGAGTGACACATGGGGTACACTGGCCTTGTAGGCCTACAGGTGACTGAAAATAACTTTTTTAAACAACTACTGAGCGTCCCAAAAGGGACAGCGAATCTGTCAGTCCGCGAAGAAACTGGTTTACCCTATGTAAGTGACACGCTGGTCTTACGCCCGTTGACCTTTTGGCCTCAATGTTGGCTCAACAAGCACCTAGGTCTTACACATAACCTTATGAGGGACATTTTAAACTTAGATCACAGGACCAAAATGCCCTGGATCAAGTATTCAAAATCTTGGGGCATATTATCAAGGGGGTTTATCTCCGCTTTTTTGGCTTTAAAAGCCAAGAAAGAGGAGTTAAATTATCTCCCTATTACCTAGCTGTCGCTAACACCAGTTAGCGACAGCTAGTAGGAGATAGCGACCATCTTGGGCCCCGCTTTGCATGTCAGTGATATTTATCACTAATGACATGCAAAGTGGGCGTGCCAAGATGCTAGCGACTGGAAACAGTCGCTAACATCACTATCTCCTATTACCAACTTTTGGAGATATTCGCGCTAAGCGCGAATATCTCAAAAAGCTAACACCTGCCCCTGAGCAGTTCTTAGCCATGTTATCCAATGGTAGGTGGATAACATGGCTAAGAGCATTAGCTCGGTAATGCATGAATATCGCTGACTTTTCAGCGATATTCATGCATTTCGGCCGATTTTTATCGCTTAGAAGATAAACCTTGATAATAGCAAGGTTCCTTAGCGATACAAATCGCCGCAGCTCGGCGATAAAAATATCGCTGCTAAACCAACATACCGATAATTATTGCTAGTTGTTGGTAATATGCCCCTAGTTTTAACGATCTGGGACGTCTGGACTTATTCACAAAACCTGAAGGTATAACTAGAAAGGATATAACGTTCGTAAAACACTCCTTTATTCTCAACAAAACCTGACGCTTAAAACCTCCCCAGATATGGAACCATATCTGTCCTTGCCAATATCTGCATATGATCGTTTTCTACTTACTAGGTTTAGACTAAATCTTTTCCACCTGTTATTAGCAGTACCAAGGGAAAGTCACAAAGGGAAAGTGTTAGCATCCTGTGGCTGCGACAACAAGTCTCCACAGGATCTGCTCCACTTTACGTTCCTCTGTAAATACTATGAAATGCCCATATCCCTTTTTTTAAAACCCATTTCAAAAAAGTTAAATTTCCGGCATATACGTCCAGCTCTTTTTTACCTGCAGTTGCTGAATCCCAAATGTGTCCCTTTAGTGGCCGTTTTTTTAAAAAGTGCAATGAAATGTAGAAAAAGTCTAGATTTTTAATTGGATATTGTATTTTTAAGGTTCTTTTTAATATGAAAATGTTTTTATGTCACCAACATCTCTACAACGAAGTAATCAATTTCCTGTTAATGTCTTGCCGTAGGGTAACGAAAATGTATTATGTGTTTGTACTGTATCTTGGATTATTTACCTTTTATGGTTTCTGAAAATGAAAACCGAATAAAGTACTTTTGAATTTGAATTTGAGTCAAGGAAGGTGCATAAGGATATTATAGCAGACTGTCAGAATAAAATGCAAGTGTCAGCAAATGGTTTTTAAGTACAAACTACTTAATGCACTAAACTTTTTCACAACATAGTTCCCGGTGGGAGGCGGTGCCTATTGTCACACTCTGTACATGGTAGTAAGGGTGAAAAAACCAGGGAAAAAATGGTTTTAACACAGGCTGTACCTGTCATGTGACATCTCAAGTGAGTGGTATTGTGCTTTAGTTACTCACTGCATCAAGGTCAGCCGCCTGCATACTTACCTACTCATTCGTCTCTTCTGGAATCTCGGTGAAGCAGTGTTCCCGGGAGGTTTAAAAGACTACATCATCCTTCCTACAGTAATGAGCGGTGCACATTGACAAGGGGATGAGGCTTTCTGATCAGTTGGGGTGAGCCCCTCTGGTGAATTAACCTTTACCTCTCAAGGACAGTGGAAAATCACAAGCCATCTAAAAGCACTTTTGTCATCCTTTGGGACATAGAACCAAAGCGGTTCAGGGTAAGTTATGCACCCTAAACACCTATGCACACCTTAGCGTGTATGCATAGTTCATGCAGGTTCAGGGCTATATTTACTCTGAAGCATAGATCCTTAAGAAAGCCAATCAATTGCAAAATTAATTGGCTGAAACATGTAGACTATTGAACACCCTTTAAGAGACGTGTGAGATCACAATCTCTCACTCATGTCCAAAGAACTTGCGTTTAACACTACCCCTTAGACCACATAATAAATAATTTGGTACCGCGGAGGTAGTTTTAACCTTAATTTTTCTCTCTCACGGTATTCACTCCTCACCAAAAAGAAACTCAACAAAAAAAGATATCCGCTGTAATTAGGCATCGAAGCACACCTAGGAGATACTCGGCCCCCTGGGTGGGAACCCTATGATGGAACATGACACCAACTAGGTTGGTGGGTGAGGGTTCTTCCATAAACGAAATGGGTTCCCTGCACTGGAGAGTTTTTCTGGTGACCCTGATGATTGGTATAATTGAAGCTTAGCTTTGAGTTTGTTCTCTTTCTTAGTCTAATTCAAGGTTAGTGGAGACGAACGAGCGCCTATGTTCCCTCCTCACTTTTCTTCTTTTGTTAAGTAATTCCAGTAGATTGCCACAGATCACAGTGTTCCACAACTAAATAGCATTATTTCAAATTACCGTATAGAATTGCCATTTGATGGATGGCCCAAAATACAATCTCCTCTGGAATAGAAGGCACCGTAAATAGATTTACAATCCTAGAGGATATTGAACGTGGTATCCCCTTGGTAAGCGCAATTTGACACATTAATGCCATCCTTTCAAGTTCAGCTGCATTCTCCTAAAGATGCAGAAAAAGGAAATATTGGTAATTTGAATGATTTATGACAAACAAGAAGAGACAAACAAACCCAAAACAAGAATTAAGTAAAACGTATCAGGCATTGAGCAGTTATTGTGACACAGGAGAGGCTTAAACCCATCATTAAGGGCCTGATTATGAGTTTGGTGGCTGGGATACTTAGTCACAAACATGATGGATATCCCGTCCACCTAATTAGATCCATGGATATAATGAAGTTGTAATATTGCAGACAGGCTATCCCTCAAGTTTGCGGCACACTAACCCTTTCCGGCAAACTCGGAATCAGGCCCTACGACTCAATCAACAATAAGACAGAACCGGAGCAGATAAGAGAAATATATTCACTCCTTGAAATACACCAAGTAGAACCATGAGTTGCCAAAACAGATTGAAAATAAGGATGTAGCCTAAGATTTCTTGAGCACTAGCAGCAAGAAAGTGTTTAGGATAAAGATGGGTCATATATAGAATAAATATAGTGGTGCACCCGTTAACAATATCAGAAATTCTTGCCTCTATTTCACATCCAAGATAGTTTTATTTTTTATAAATGTATGTCTTTCTGCACTGCAGAGAATACCAAAAGCGATTGATACCATTTAGAGTGTGCACCAAATGTATTTCTAGGGACTGGCTGGGAGGTGTGAACTATTTTCATAGCCACTTTCTGTACTTGAAATGGGCATTACAATCAAAAGTAATTAATTGCATTTGGCTATTCTCTAGACTTGTATTAACTTACAGGTACATGCATCATTGTTGGCTTTTGCGATTTCTTAATTGCGATTTTTAAGGAATCGCAATTAAGAAATCGCAAAAGCCTATGCATGAAGAAATCACTGAAAAATTAGCGATTTCTTAAAATTCCTTAATTGCAACTCGCAAATTGCGAATCCCAATTAAGGAATACCTTCCCATTCATTCCTATGGGCCTAGTGGCCCACAGGAATGAATGGGAAGATATTCTCAATTTGCGATTAGCAATTAGCGAATCGCAAATTGAGAATGCGATTTCAAGGGTGCAGGGGTGTCCAAAGCACACCCTGTTGCACCCCTGAAATCAATCTATGCACATATGTTGTGTACACACATGCCCTTAGGGCATGTGTCCGTACAACATGAAACTTTGAAAAATGCACAAAAGTGCATTTTTCAAAGTTTTGGCAAATTACCATGAGGTTCAACCTCATGGTAATTTGCTCCACCTAATTGCGAATTTGCAATGTTTTTTAAGTTTCATGCATTGCATTTAAGGAATCGCAAAATGCGATTCGTTAAATGCAATCGCAATTTGAGAATTTGCAAATATTTGCGAATTCTTTAATTGCAAGGGCCTTCACCCTTCATGCATTCCAAAAGCAGATTTTGCGATCGCAAACGGCCGATTTTTGCGAATCGCACCGTTTGCGATTGCAAAATCCTTTGATGCATGTGACTGTTAGTGTTTTCTACCTATAAAATAGCTGTACTTTAATGTGTGATTTTGTGAAATATTTAACTTCTTTTCAAACACAATATATGACATAGAGACTGCAATATCTTTTTTATCAGAACAAATAGTAAACAGGCTTTAAAAACACTGAATAATTATTTTAACAAACATTTATCTTATTTTAGGACTAACACTCTAAAAATGATGGACTGTTTTAGGTAGCCATAACGGGAAATACATGATAAAGCATCATGCCAATAAATCAAAAGTACTATAATAATAACATACATAAACTGCATCTTAATGACCATGCGATGTATTACAAAATAGGTCTACAACTGCTTAGTCTCTTTGTATATTTTGTTAAAAAGTTGACCTCTCCAGTGAAGTTCTGAACTCTCAGAGGCCAAAGAGTTGAGGATGTGTGGCACTTCCATGCTGTTCTGTTTTGTACTGCCAGCATATCGGACTGCATGTTGAAGTGGATACATTGCTTAACTTCATCTTTCTTTATGGGAATGACTGGGTCCCTGAGACTCCTCATGGCTCCTCCCAAAGTGTGCCTGGGTAGGTGTGCTAGCTTTGCACCGCTTCCCAAAGACATCTTCTGGGATCCAGTTTGCCTTTGTCAGTGCTTAGTAATTTGACAGAAAAACCTGGACAAAAGTGGTCCCTCATTTGTATGGGGCTAAACCTAACAAGTGGTTTAATGCATCTTGACACACTGAGGGGGTGAAATGGGTGTAAGTACAAACCTTGTTAAAAAAGGACCCGCACATGCCTTGGCAGCATCTGCTGCAAAACAGAAGGCTCAATGGGGTGCAAAAAAAGGAGCTAGCACCACCTATTTCCTGTGCACTTTGCTGATCTAGGGCCCGATGTAGGTAAATCCCATTTACCGATTTTGAAATACCGAATTTTACCGATTCAGTATTTCAAAATCGGTAAATGGGATGTAGGTCCCAACATCTGGATTCGTTACCGAATCCTTAAAGGGTGCAGGGGGTGTCACTTTGACACCCTCTAGCACCCCCAAAACGGGCATGTGTGCAATGTGGCACACAGACATGCCCTAAGGGCACGTCTGTCTGTCACATGGCACATGTGTACATGCACAGATGTGCATGTACACAGGAATCGGTATTTTACCATGGATTTGTATTCCATGGTAAAATACCGATTCTGTAAGCCATGTGCCAATAGAAAATTGGCTACCCACATAGCATTTTCGGTAATTTTACTGAATCGGTAAATATTACCGAATCGGTAAATATTACCGATTCGGTAATTATTACCGAATCGGTACTTATTACCGATTCGGTAATAATAAAGATTCGGTAAAATTACCGAATATGTGCACCTACATCTCCCTAGCCCTTTACCGATCGGAAACGGCCGAAAATCGGTATTTTCGGCCGATTCCGATCGGTAAAGGTCTACCTACATCTGGCCCCTAGTCCATGAGGTGAAAATGACTGGTCAGGTCTAAACTGGGGTGGCATGGTGAGCAAAAGCTTGATGGATTTAACCCAGATCCCTTGACTGGGGTGAATGTTTTGATTTTTTTCTGCATTCCGTCCAGCAATAATTGTGTGTTTTGTGAAAAGAAATGCGGTTTCATCTCTCTCTCCCTTTCTTTCTCTCTCCTTTCTCTGTTTCTCACACACATACACAACTACACAAACAAACACATACGGACATGAACACACATTTCTGTGTGCACGTCAGGCACTAAAATAGGCAAGTAATTCTACAAAACACAAATCAAAATCTACAAGACAGCTTTGCTTTTGAATCTATAAGTCTGTTACATACAGATTGAATATATTTTGTGTTCTCAGCTCTTGCCTACATGTGGAATTTGGGCTCGCATATGATACTTGCTTGTCAACAGGCTTGTGAAAAGGCAGGTGCCCACCTGATAACACAGCTATTAAAAACACTGTGCCTGTTTCTATGATTTAGGCAAAAGCTGACAGTACTAGATGATGCAGACTATCCTTTTCTGAAAAATAATTTCTTTTTTTTCTACTTTATTTCCACCTTCTTTCCTTGTCTTTCTTTTTTCTTGCTTTCCTGTCTCTCTTTCCATTTCCATTCTCACTGTATTTTATTCCCTCTTTCTTGCTTTCTCTTGTTCTCTCTCGTTCTCTATCTTTCTCACTTTCTTCCTATTTGTTTGCACTATTTCTTTCTTTAACACTTTTTGTGCAACCTTTTTCAGTTCTACCTCTTTTATCTTCTAAGCTTAATTTTTATTCTTGCTCTTTTCCCTTTTTTTCTCATTTCCATCTCTATTTGGTCCTTTTCCTCCATTTTCCCATTCTTTGTCTCTTTCTTACTTTTTTTCCCCTCTTTAAATCTCTTTATTTTTTCTCTTTTTCTTGGCATATTTCTTTTTTCCAACTAATTCCTTCTTCTCCACCTTTCTTTCTCTCCCTGTTTCTCTCAGTGATTCTTTCCTTTGTTCTTTCATTCTTTCTTTTCCTCCCATTTCTGTGTTTCTTTTTTCCATTTTTATTTTTATTTCTTTCACCTTTACTTGATTTCTCTCCTCTCCTTCTTTTCTTTTGTCCTATCTCTGTCTTTCTCAATGTCTTTCTTTCTCTGTATTTTTCTCTTGTTGTTTCCTTCTATCCCTCCTTTTGTTCAATCTGTTTTCTCTGCCTTCACTTTTCCTCCTCTGTTATTCTTTTTCTGTCTTCCTCCTTTTGTTGTATTTACCTGTTGTTCTTTTTTCTTTCTTTTTCTCCTTTCTTCATCCCCTAGTGACCTGATCTCCTTCATTCTTTTTTCTTCTACTTTCGTTCTCTTATTTTTTCCTTTCTTTCCTTTCTATTGTTTTCTCGTTGTCTTTTTCTTTCTCTTACCTTCTTTCGCTACTCTTTCTCTGTTGTGCTCTTTATTCTTTCTCCTTCTACCTCTTCCTTTGTCATGCCTTCTTTATTCTTACCCTCTTTTCATTCATACCTTCACAGTTTGATTCTTCGTTTTTCGTTTCTTCTTAATTTCTTTCTTCCTTCATTTCCTGTATTGTGCTCTTTTCTCTAGTAATGTAGATATTCACCTTTATTTTGCGGTCTTTCTGAATATCGCTTCCTCTTTCCTATTTAATTTGTTTTCTTTGTTTCTTGCCGTTTCCCCCTAATTCTTTCATTCTTTCCTTTTATTTTCTTTCTCTTCTCACTTCCTCTCTTTTTTCTCTCAGATCATTGTCTGTCTCTCTTTCTCTCACTCTCTCTAATTCACTCTCTTTTGTTCTTTCAAGGGCAAAGGGACACAGCTGATCCCCAAGGATCCCAAAAGTAAACCTTTGCAATGCATCTCCTGTTCTATTAATACTTTATGTTCCCTGTATCTGGAATGAGGTACTCTAGGGGAAGTATTTAAGTTATTTGGGGGCAGATGTATCAACCGTTTTGCGACTCGCAAAGGCCGAAATTCGCAGAATTTTGGCCTTTGCGACTTAGCAAATAGTCATTTTGCATGATTTAGAATGTATCAAGAATTTGCAAATTAAGAAATCGCAAAGATTTGCGATTCCTTAATTTGCCACAGCATTTAAGGAATCCCAAATTTTGTGATTCCTTAAATGCTATGTATGAAGCATTTTTCTGTTGCGAATTTTGGTTAAGGAATCGCAAATTACCACCAACTTGTAGTTGATGGTAATTTGCGAAGTCCTCAACAAATGCACAATTAAAAATTTTTTAAGGTGGCATGTGACGCGCACACATGCCCATGGGGCATGTATGTGCGCCATATGCACACATATGTACATTTCAGTGGTGCAGCAGGGTGTCTTTCAGACACCCCAGCACCCTTGAATTAATTCTCAAATTGCGATTAGAAAATTGCGAATTCGCAATTTGAGAATTAGTTCAAAATCATTCCTATGGGCCTCCTGGCCCATAGGAATGCATTGGAAATTATTCGCGAATTTGCAAATAAAGAATAATAAGGAATCGCTAAAAAATAGCGATTTTGTACATACATTCCATTTTGCGAATTCTAAATAGCGATTCCCAAAAAATCGCTATTAGAATTCGCAAATTGGAATCTTGATACATCCGCCCCTTGGTATCTATGTACATGTATAAACTCCCTATATTAGATAGTAGCTCAGGAAAGGTTGAAGACACCTGTTTTAAAGAGTGCTGACGGCAGTGTAGGCTGCATGTGGTGCTGAAGGATGTACATGTTAGCTAGTCGTACCTGATGTAGTTGCAAGAGTGTAGAACAGCAAACATTAGGAAGTAGGTTTCATGTATGATGTAGGTAGTGAAGGTGTGGTGTGTAAGTGCAGTGTAGGTGCAGGTTAGAGTTTAGCTGGTGATGTCAGATGTCCCTAAACATGTATCAGAGTGGCATGTTTACACTAGTTTGTATTGCAACCTGATGTTCACTGCACTCATTCTATAGAGGCAGACCATTTGAGGCACACTATTACTTCCTTCCTCAGGACACGCCTCATTATCAATATAATAATTCATCCCTATCAACTCTAAATTACCACTACACCAGAATAAAGGACCTAGAAGGATCACAGAAAATAACATGCAAATACTAGGTAACAAAATGATTAACTGTTGTCTTGTGAGTGCTTTCTGTAGAGAGATTCTCTACTAAAACTCTTAAATGGGAATAATAGAATATTGCACCCACAATAGTATCAGCAATGGCAACAAAAAAGGCAGCACTTTGTATTTTACTCCTCCTTAAAGGCTTCTTAATGGAAATAAATGAGAAACTGGTGTGTAAATGACAAAACTGTTTGGAAAATGCCATATTTTTATGGTTAATTACTTTTCTGATTTTATTATCCATGTAATGGTTTTGAATAACCATGCACTTTACAAATAAAACTTACATACTTAAACTTACTCAGTTGAAAAGGTCATTGTTAAAAATAATGTGTGTGCACACAGTGATACGTTAAGCGTTTGCATTTTAATTGAAATAGAAATACTATGACTGCATTTTACACTATGTGAAACCAAATTCTACCTTTTTACTGCAAGTACTACTGGACCAGCATCTAATATATCGTATAGGTCCACCTGACATAATCTGATGATGCAGAAGCATCTGGTGTCAATGCATAGTTATTCTACTCTGCCTTCAATGCACATGCCCATGCACAAGATCAAAGTATGGCCATACAAACTGGATTTTCATATGGTGTACCTGCCTGTCTGAGTGCTACGGATTTACCCGCTATCACCCCTTATAATTTTTAATCTATCATCCTATGCCACATTCTATTGAAGGTGTGGTACCAGAATATCTTCGTCAGTATATTGTCTGAAATACATTTTTTTAACAAACATTGTACAAAAAAGTTTTTGCCACATTTAGGACATGATGGTGATGTCAAATGATATTCTATATATAATATTCTGATATATAGTCCTATTGATTATTACATTCCCACCCACTGTAAAACTAAGTCTGTGCTGTCTTTCAAAGAGCTGCCACATTTCTTGCAGCTCAATGAGATCTCCAATCTAACATCCTGTGGTACATCCTACAAAATCCCTCCTATTCCCATTGGGTAAAAAATGTGACTTTTTCATGTCAAGAAGATCTTGCTATTTTGTATGCCTCATTGTATCTCCCATGTACTACTTTTGCTGGGCTCTTAACTAACATCTATTGCAGAGACAAGTTAATCTTCCAGTGCTAATTATTGCAGATACTCTAAGAGAGCCATCTGTATAACCCTATTAACCATCCAATCACACCTTTGCTGGTTTCTATACTGGCTGCAAACCATGACGGAACTATCTGGGATACCAAAGGTCTGACTGAATGATCAGCAGTAATTCTGCTTTGCCGTGTCAGGAAAGATGCAGTGCTTTGCAGCCCCTGCCGGAAGGTCCTGAGGTTTTCCATGACTGAGTGAATGAGCACCATCTGTCAGTGAGACCCTGTGCTTACCGAGCCTGTCAGGATGCGATCCAGAGTGTCAGCTGTCACAAACATGGTCCTCTTTGTCACCTCCCTTTGAGTGATGGTAGTATACATACAACGTACAATGGCTAGTTCCTGCAGGGGTGTTAACTGGGAGAAAAAGCACATTTCATACATGTGAACAACAGGATGAATCAGGGACTTATTCACAAAGTGCAACATACTACAAAATGTTTCCCCAAAACCTATATCTGAAGACCTCTCTTATCTTTTTTACAAGGAGATATCTGCCCCACATGTACACCTACCGTTTTGTTCTACCTGTGGGAAGAACAGGGGTTCCTGGCTGGAAAATGGGAACTCTTATTACAAAATGATAGAGGTTTAGGAAAAGGTAAGGAGGGGAAAAGGAAGAATTATTGATGTGTTTAGGAAGAGACAAACATCCACCGCCAAAGGTTTAAGCTTCTTGCTATTTACAAACTGTACAAATGTTATTACTTCAGCCATACAGGTCATAAAGTAGTTACAAATGTTTTTCGGGCCATATCTGGATAAAGTGCAGTCACACAAGGCAAACTATTGAAATTGCAACACTATTCCATTGCAAATAATGGAGATATAAATGAATGTTAAAATACATGAACTTATTTTGACTTTTAAAACCTACGTATATACACATATAATTGTGTGTGTGTGTATATATATATATTACCAACTGGTGGTCGCCAGTAGGTAGTTATAGTTAGGACCTATTTCCCATAGGAAATCCGCAACATTCTATTTGTGGGCTCCATATCTATGTGTGGGCTCCATATCTATTGTGTGGGCTCCATATCTATTATTACTTTTTAATGCAATTCTTCATGGCCTCCCAGCACCGTCCACGTGGGCTGGTGCAGAGATCATTCCGATCTATAAAAAAGGGTCCCCCATTGAACCTGCAAATTATAGGCCAATTAGCCTCATTGATGTTACTCAAAAAATCTTTGCAGGGGTGTTATTAGAAAGACTACAGGATTGGATGGAAGACTGTGATGTTCTAACTCCGTTGCAAGCAGGCTTTAGAGCTAAAACTTCAACTGTAGATCAGCTGTTTAGCCTTCAGTTGATCTATTGGAAGCATGCGGTTCGGGAAGGTGGGAGCCTGTATCTTACTTATCGTGGATTTGAAATCAGCGTTTGATATGGTGGACCGTGACCATCTGTGGAGCATCCTGCTGGACATGGGAATTCCACCATATCTTTGTTTCCAACTTAAACGCCTCCACGCGGGCACATACGCTAGAGTAAGATAAGACAAGAATGGCCAACTAACAGCCCCCTTCCCTGTCGGTAAGGGGGTGAGGCAGGGATGCGTGCTTGCGCAGACCCTCTTCCTAAACGGTTTAATTGAAGATCTACTTGCCGCCAAGGATTTGGATTCCCCTAAAATATCATTCCGCAAATTTCCCGCACTAATGTTTGCGGATGACACCCTGCTCCTCTCGAAATCTCCGATGGGGATGTAGAGAGTGTTAAAGGAGTTTAGCCAGTTTTGCAAAAAGAGGAACCTTGTAGTAAATATCAATAAAACAAAATATATGGTCTTCAATGTCAATTCCACTAACTGCCCACACCCAATGATGGATGACAGGCCGCTCGAGCGGGTCCATATCTTTGATTATTTGGGCCTTTCCCTAAATGATAAAATGGGTTGGGGTCCCCAAATCAACAAGGCCAATCTGAAGCTAACCCAGGCAATTGGGGGAATCCTAAAAGTCCAGAAGAGTTGTGCCTTAAAGGTCATAAGCCCACCGCTAGAAATATACAGAGTCCAATGGGTCAGAATTGTGGGGGCACAGTCCATCTAATGCCCTGACCCTCACTGAAAATAGGTTCATTAGACAAATCCTGGCTTTGCCAACAAACACACCCCTAGTACCACTAAGGATGGATTTGGGTATCCTCCCAATGGTGGATTTAATCTCATCCCGACCGTTGCTTTATTGGCAACGGCTGTGGAGTACACCAGAGTTGAGACACTATCGGGAAGAACTAAAAGCGGTAATGTCATCACTGGGGCTGTGTTTAGTATACCTTGGTTGTCCTTTATTTAGGGATTCTTTTCGAGCTATGGGCATGGAGGACTTATAGATCACTACCGAAGAATCTTGTCTAGCCATCCCTAAAAAAACTTTAGCTAAAGTAGTGAAAGAGTTTAAATTGACTAGCCTTATACAGGCAGTCAAAACTATGAGTTTAACACATGGGTTCTTGGATTTTAAGTCACATTATCAATTTAAGCAGGTGCTAGATTTAATACAGCCCCCATTAGCAAGGAAGTTGTTTCTGCAATTTAGATATGGGACGCTCCCGCTCTATGCAATAACTAATAAGTGGGCGGGCTCAACCCATTGCCTCTGTCCTGGATGCCTAGTGGAGGAGGAAACAGTAATTCATGTATTGTTCTCATGCTCGGCATACAAACAGGCCAGGTCTAAATGGGTTATACTATTGTGCAGAAAACTGGGCATTAGGAACCACCGTGAATTCTTTAGGATCCTAAAATCTGACACTGACCCAGTTTATGTTGCTTTACTTTCGAAATTGCTCCTTGCTATGTGGTCTAAACGAAGGTATTTGTTAAAGACTGGCACTTAGTTTTGCTTTTTTGTTACCTGTGATTCTCCACTCTGTTATAGTTAACCCTGCAGCAAGGCATCTGGAGTTAAATCTATGTGAGAGATAGAGTTCCCTCCTCCCGGCTGGTCCACTGACAATGGACGTTTTAAAAGATATTGGGCGTTTTTAATAATGTTCTTATATGCTTTTATTGTAAATTATATATTTTTTTCAAAAGTATTTTTATTGGCATTTCTTTGTAAAACACAGAAAAAAGGATGAAATTACGACAATGCCGCGCAACTCCCACACAGGGGTTAGCTGTGAAATTAGAGCCCACCTTCAACCCACCTTACCGGACCGAACTCATTTCAACCAGGCCCCAGGCACATCAATTAGGGTTCAAATAGGTGCAAGCTTGACGAAGAGGGGTGCCTCCCAGCTCGCTGGGTAAATGCACAACCAGTGGCAGGTAGGCCAGACCCCTGCAGTGCTAATCAATCAAAGTCTGACCGGTATTGTCCAACATAAAGTCAATAACCATCCTCTCATGGTGGGTCAAAGGCGAACATCCTCGCGTGGCACCCTGGTGGGGTTCGCCATGAAGAAGCGATCAGCGGGATACACAGTAATGATAACAAAATTAGGAACCCCCCCCCATCCCCCCTCCACAATCCTCCCCCTCCCCCGTGGTGGTAGCAACTTGTAGGTACTAAAGACAGGCGCACAGTGTGGACAGATCACAGTTGAAACAAGTGGAGGGCTCTAGCACTGGCAGGACACACTGCGGAAGGCAGTCCTTTGGAGAGGAAAGCAACCAAGGGGCCCCAGCGGAATTCAAAATTCTTAAAGTCGTCTAGGAATATGTCGGCCATTCTTTCCATACTTAATAGCCTCCAAAGGCGCGAGTGCCAAAGAGAGATGGCCGGTGCTTCCCTCTGTTTCCATGCAGCAATGAGGGTGAGTTTGGCAGCCCCGATGCTGAGCCACATGTTCCTCTTGTCCGCCCTAGTTTGATGGTCGAGACTAGGATCACAGAGACCCAGGAGGGTAGTGGCTATCGAGGTAGGAATGGGGTACCCCAGCATCTCCTTAATGTGGGGCAGAATTTCCTCCCAAAATGGTCGTATGATAGGGCAATCCCACCATATGTGCTGGAAGTCTCCCAAAATTCCACACCCCCTCCAGCATCTATCTGAAGTGTCGGGGAATATCTGTCGCAGGTTGGCCGGGTACAAGTACCAGTCCATCATGGTTTTCATATGTGCCTCCCTTAGTTCCACAGAGTGCTTAAACTTAGCTATATCCGACCATAAGTGTGTCCATTCCGTGTCAGGAATATCCCGTTGGAGCACCCCCTCCCACATGGATATGTAGTGAGGCCGAGGGGAAATGGCGGTGGAAAGAAGGAACCCATAAATAAAGGTGATAGCGCCCTTCATGGAAGAGGATTTGGTCATAAAGGCGTCAAACTTGGTGAGGGGATGTGTAGCTGCTTCTCTCACCTAAGGAGATAGTGCCCAATGTAGTAGCTGTATGTGGTGGTAGCGTTCGGTCTCCTGAACTCCATAGTCCCTCTTACAGTTGTCGAAGGTGAGTGGGTCCCAGTTATGGAAATGATGTGTTAGAGCTAAACAGCCCCCTTCCCTCCAAGTATCAAAGGGGCCCTCCGTCATTGCTGGTTGGAAATCAGGATTAAAGTGCAAGGGAGTGAAGGGGGAGGTGAATGTTGTCTACCTTTCGTCCCTGGAAACCGAGTCCCAGACCTTCAACGTAGTGCTAGTGGGGGTACTGAGGTACACATTTTTAGGTCTGTCGCTCTTGGCTAACCACACTAGATCCCAGATCGTCCTTCCCGCTATGCTTTGATCCATATGGAGCCAGTGTTTTTCTGATTCCTTTTGCGACCATTCTACTAGCACTTGGAGTTGCGCAGCTTTATAGTACAGGTGAATGTCAGGTAGTTCCACACCTCCCTCTTTCCTTGGTCTGCGCAGGATGGTGAAGGAAAAGCGCACACGACCCCCCTGCCAGATAAACCGTAGCATCATGGATTTTACTCGCCGAAAGAACTCCCTGTCAAGGTCAATAGAAAGAGC
Organism: Lissotriton vulgaris; assembly: GCF_964263255.1. Taxonomy (NCBI): domain Eukaryota; kingdom Metazoa; phylum Chordata; class Amphibia; order Caudata; family Salamandridae; genus Lissotriton; species Lissotriton vulgaris. Next base: position 602,821 of record NW_028250002.1, read on the forward strand.
CTGGAATAAATAAAGTAGTTGGGGAAGAAGAGACATTTTAATCGCGTGGACCCTCCCCAACCATGATATGAACATGGGCTTCCAGCGGTTCAGGTCGGTCTGTATCTGGGCGAGAAGCGGGGGAAAGTTGGCTGAGTTTCCCCAGTGTGGGGGTCAAGTGGATCCCCAGGTATACAATGGAGGAGTTGGCCCATGAGAGACGTGTTGATGACTGCAGACGGAGGACTTCAGAGTGGGGTAGTGTGAGGTTCAACACGCATGATTTGTCATAGTTAACCTTGAATCCGGCAACCGCCTCGAAGCGCTCCAGTTCCGTCTGCACGTGGGGGAGAGAATGGCCCGGGCCCGAGAGGGAGAGGAGGACGTTGTCTGCAAAGAGCGTGAGTTTGTGTGCTTCCCCAGTGAAGGGTAGGCCTTGAATATTGGGATTGTCTCTCACTGCCATCGCTAGGGGCTCTATACTGAGGGCGAAGAGCAGGGGAGAAAGGGGGCAACCCTGTCTAGTCCCCCAGGACTGCTCAAAGAAGGAGGACGGGTGCCCATTTACTACCACTCTGGATCTAGGGGAGAGGTAGTTCACCCGAATCATCGTCAGAAACCTTGAGGAGAAGCCGAAGGCGGCCAGCGTCTGGAAGAGGAATCCCCAGTCTACCCGGTCAAACGCTTTTTCAGCGTCGAGCCCCACCAGGAACGCTGGGATTTTAAACTTGTTGGCTTTTTCGATCAAATGTAGTACCCGCCTCATATTGTCTTGGGTCTGGTGACCCTTGATGAACCCTGACTGGTCTGGGTGTATGAGAGCCGGCATCAGGTCATTGAGCCGTCGGGCGATGATAGAGGAATAGAGTTTTGCATCCAGATTCAGGAGGGCTATTGGCCTATAAGAGGCGCACTTCTTGGGGTCCTTCCCGGGTTTGGGTATGACGGATATCAGAGCTTCCGTCATTGTGCCCGACGTCTCCCCCTCGCTTGCCAGGTTGTTAAATAATGCGCCCGTCCGCGCCAGCTCCGGGCCAAGGGCCAGCCATGCTGCCGGTTCCCACCCCGCACAGAGGCAGGTCTGGACTAGATCACAGCTTATTGATCTTGGAAAGTCAACTTGCACTCCCTCAACACCATGCAACCTCTCTCTGACTAGCCCCCTCCTGTTTAAATATCATAGCTGCCCTTTTTCGTTCTCCCCTTACACAAAATGTCCCCATGACTAATTAGTTAGTCATCCCACACCCATAAAAACATATTCTATGGGATTGGTAAATTGTCGCTCTTTACCATGCCACGCTACTGACATTTGGTTGCTGCTGTCTTCCATGTCCTGGGACCTACTGTTCCTGACTGAGACATGGATTAAAGACTCCTCCAACCCAGACATTTCCCTTGCCTTGCCCCCGAGATACCGCCTTACAGGTATAAGCCGCGAAGGCCCCAAGACGGGAGGTGGAATCGCGGTAATCTTACAGACTCACCTGACGATCACGTCGAGAAAAATCACAAATATAGGGCCCATAGAGGCACTATATTTCTCCATATCGGACACTACTACAGCCATCTTGTCAGGGATCCTGGTTTACAGCCCCCCTAACACCCCACAGTCTGCCATTTCTGAACTATAAGCAGTCACCGCAGATCTGTCTCTTAAGCACCCTCATTTCACGGTATTGGGAGACTTTAACCATCACGTAGAGGTAAGTGGCTGCAGCCGCGCCACATATCTCCTCGACTCCATGCAAAGTATGAATCTGACACAAGGGGTTGAGGCCCCACACATGTTGCGGGACACACCCTTGATCTAATCTTTTCTAATTGTACGAAGCTTAAAATTCTTCCTTCCACACCTCTGCCATGGTCTGACTATTCCCTGATTCCGTTCGAGGTGTCCTTACCCCAATCTCCTAAGAAGGAATCTGCCATCAGAGCACAAGGCAGAAAATGGCACAAGATCTCATGTACTGCCCTAGAGCAATCGTACAATAATAGCTCAGACTCACTCCCTGACGATCTCAATGGAGCGGTTCTTACATTTATTAAAGATCTCATGAACGCCATTGAGAAAGTCGCGCCCCTACAGACCCTTACCTCCCTCAGATCTAAACCTTCAGCTCCCTGGTTTACCCTGGAATTAAGGGAAAACAGAAGCAAATGTAAAAAACTGGAGCGCCTATGGCGTCAGACCTATGATCCTGCAACCAAATCTCTTTACAGACAGGCCCTTAAAGAGTTTCATAAACTCAAACGTAATACCATGAGTGTATACTTTGCAGAAACTATTGTCAACGCAAAAAACTCCACTAAGGCCCTCTTTACCATCGTTAAAGAGTTCACCAATCCCACGGCTCTGTCCGCTCCCGTCATCCCCTCCCAAGCACTTAGCGAAGGCCTATCTGACTTTTTTGCGGAAAAAATTGCCAATATCACGGCAACAATCCTTCAGAATCGTACAGAAATCACCTTAGATTCTGACACCACCTGCACTAAAGCATTTACAACTTTTAAACCACTCACCAAGGAGTATGCCCTGAATCTATTTCTAAAATGCACATCAGGCTCACCATTGGATCCAGCCCCGGCTCTGATTCTGAATGAGATTGCCCCACTAGTTATTAACCCCCTGCTTGAAATCTGGAACTCCTCCTTATATTCAGGTGTTGTCCGTTCCATATGGAAACACGCGTTACTAATCCCCATTAAAAAAAAGCCGGTGTCAATCCTACATGTTTGAGAAACTACCGACCGATCTCACTCCTACCCAAGCCAGCCAAAGTGCTCGAGAAGGCGGTACAAGAACAGCTGTCCAACTATCTTGAGTCAAATTCGCTGTTCCACGACTCTCAGTCAGGATTCAGGCCGGACTTTAGTACCGAATCAGCACTACTAGAAGTGTACAAGTCGATTCGTAAGTGCACGGATAGGGGAGAGGATGCCATGCTGGTCCTTCTCGACCTATCCACAACATTCGACACCATCTCCCATGAAACACTACTCACACGCTTGCAAGAGGTGGGAGTTGGTGGGACCCCTCTCGCCTGGGTCAAATCATTCCTCTCGGATAGATTCCAACAAGTGATGCTGGGCTCCTTCTTTTCCACCAAGAAACCGTTGACATGGGGGGTTCCACAGGGATCTGCCCTTAGCCCGCTCCTGTTCAATGTATACCTGAAGCTTTTGGCAAAAGTGGTGGAATCATGGGGCGTCAGAGTGATCTTCTATGCTGACGACACTCAGCTGGTGTTCTCCTTCAAAGATCATTCTGAAAGCTTGTTGCAAAATTTTCGCCCCTGCATGGTGAACATCGCAACCTGGATGTCCTCTAACAATTTAAAACTGAATACAGATAAGACAGAAGTCTTATTTTTTAACCAGAAATCCCCCATCTCTTCCAGCCTCTGGTAGCCGGCTGAATTAGATCCTCCCCCTGTACCTGTCCAAGCTGCTCGCAATCTGGGCTTCCAATTTGACACTGTCCTCCCCTGCAAGACCCAAATTAACAAAGTCACAGTATCTTGTTTTGGAAAGCTCCGCATGATTAAAAAAATCATCCCTTTCCTGCCATTAGACTCACGCAAGACAGTAGTCCACACCCTCATAACTTCTAATCTGGACTACGCAAATAGCCTGTACGTTGGAGCCCCGGCGTATCTCATCAATCGATTACAGACAGTACAGAACTCAGCGGCCAGGCTGATCTGTAATATCCCATACCGTCATTCCATCTCACCCCATCTGATCAAACTCCATTGGCTCCCAGTGAGACTACGTATTCAGTTTAAATCCCTTACCCTTACTTTTAGAGCTCTTAATGGCCGAGGCCCCGCCTACCTGAGACACAAGCTGAAGATCTCACAGGCATCCCGAAATCTCAGATCTAATCATCTCCGCCTTATGATCTGCCCCCGTTTTCGTCTAGCGCGAACGGGAGGAAGGGCCTTTGCAGTAGCCACCTCCAGACTGTGGAATCACCTCCCAACAGAACTGAGATTACTGACTTCTGAGCCTCTGTTTCGGAACAAACTTAAGACCTGGCTCTTCTCTCTGATCTAGCCCACTCTTTTCCTCCTGAACCCCTCTGAACCTCACAAGATATTGTCTTCAGCGCCGGGACACCTCCGTCGGAGGTAGCTGCGCGCTTTACAAACTTCAAAATAAATAAATAAATAAATCTGACCAAGAATGGACTAAGTTCAGAGGCGAAGGTCTTATAGAAGATGGCTGTGTATCCATCTGCCACCGAGGCCTTGTGGGATTTCAGACCCTTAATGGCCGCTAACACGTCATCTCTGGTAAAGGGTGCAGAAAGCGTCTCATTCCATTCCGCCGACACCTGGGGTAGCGGTAGCATTCGTAAGTACTCCGTTTGCTGGGCGGTATCATGGGGCTCCCCCGAGTAGAGGTATTTATAGAAGGTACCAAAAAGCTCGGCTTTTAACTCGTCCATGTGTGTCAGTTCCCCCTGATTGTCCAGAATCCCCCCTTTATATATTCTCTGTCCCTTTTGTCTCTGAGCTGCCTGGCGAGATGCCTCCCCACTTTGTTGCCTTGGGAGTAGGAGAGACGCCTCAGTTTGAGCAGCGTGTCTTCTGCCCTATTATTGTAGTGTGCTCTGAGTTTCCCTCTGACTGCTGTGAGTTGTCGCACTGCGCGTCTGGAGGGGTTAGCCTTATGAGCTTGTTCTAGGGTGGAGAGTTCCTCCTCTAATTGTTCCCATTCTCGACCCCGCTGTTTATTTAGGGAAGCATTCAGGCCCAGGCACTGTCCCCGTATGCATGCTTTAAACGCGTCCCAGGTGGTAAAGATGGAAGTGTCCCCCGTGTCGTTAAGTGTGAAAAACTCCTGTATAGCTCCCCTCAGCGCAGTACAGGAGGTTTTGTCCTGAACCAGGGATGCCGGAAAGTACCATCTAGGGCTTGTCCCACTCTTCACACCCCAGTGTAGGCCTATTGCATGCAAACTATGATCGGACACAGACAATGGGAAAATCTTGGCTTTGTGTAGATCGCCTCGGAGGGACTGACTCAGGAAGAAGTGATCTAGTCCGGAGTAAGAGCGATGAACATGTGAGAAAAAGGTGTAGTCTCTGGATTGGGGATGTAGGGAGCGCCACGCATTGAAAAGCCCCATATCCCTGACCTGCTGTTGTGTCTCAGGGGAAAAGGAGCCCATGTCAGACCTCTGCGAGTGAGTACTATCCAGGTCTTTCTGCCATACCAAGTTAAAGTCCCCCATAATGAACAGCGGCCCTTCAGCAAAGTCTACCACTTTCCCCAGTAGAGTCTGAAGGAACCCATTCTGGCCTGTGTTTGGAGCGTACAATACAACAAAAGTGCATGGTCTACCCCGCAGAAGCCCCTTCACCATGATCCAGCGCCCCTCTTTGTCACCTTGGACCCCCATGGGCTAAAAGTGCAGGGCTGAGCGGAACATAAGGGCCACCCCTCTCTGTTTCGTGGAGACTGAGGACCTATAAATAAGTGGGAACTGTTTATGCTTAAGGCGGGAGTCATCTAATTTAGTTAGGTGTGTCTCCTGTAGGCCCACGATATCCAACTGGTGGTGAATAATATATTTCCAGACCTTTTGGCGTTTTTGGGGTGAGTTAAGCCCCTTTACATTCCACGTCCCCAGTGTTATCGGCATCGTCTATGGAACCATCGGGACTTCTCTGTGGGGGCCATCCACCCCTTACCTCCATATTGAGCCCATGAAAGCATAGTTTCTCCACTGCGTATCTCTTTCCCCTTGGCGGTAACGGCATAGGACCATCCAACCCGGATCAAGCCATTTCCCAGTACGCAGACCCCCGGCCCTCCTGTCCTACCCCCTGCGGCCCGTTTCGTATGTAGGATGCCATCAGTAGTTCTGTACCCTCAGTGAACAATACCCTGCTACCACCACGTCCCACCCTAACCCCCCCACCCACTCTCCCCAAACCCCTCAAAAGCAAAACAGAATATAGAAACCAATATGAAACAAGACCCAAAGGAAGGCGGGCATGGTACCCGACAGTTGGTCTCCGGGTCGTAGTGCAGGAATCCGTCATGAGCGAAGATCTAGAGCTCAAGACTGCAAACCCTCCCGACACCACCCTGCAGAACAGACCTGGTCTTCATATTAGTGTCAAGGTGCCGGGTCATTTTCAGTCACCAGCGCCACAGAGGAGACGGCCGCCTCCCTTTCCAAGAGGCTTGCAGAAGGGTCAGGCTTCCCTGTCGGTAGTGGTCTCCCCACTGTTTGCCATTCGCTAGACCGCCTGCGTCGTCGGCGCGGGGAGTTGTCAGTGGCTGCTGCTGGATCCGGACGAGCCAGGCCCAATGCCTCAAATGCTGCCTCCAGAGAGCGTAGCTGCAGGAGCTTCCCTTTGTATTTGAAGATGATGCGAAACGGGTGGCCCCAACAGTAAGGGATGCCCTGCTCTCGTAGAAAGGAGGTGATAGGCCTGAAACTGCGGCGTTTGATGAGGGTGGAGGTCACCAAATCCTGAAAGAGGGCAGGAAGGTGCCCACGGAATTGGATGCCCGCAGGGTCCCTTGCTTTGCGCAGGATTTTTTCCTTAATCTGGAAGTCATGGACGCAAACCAGTATGTCCGGTGGCGGGGCCTGTGCCCCTCTTGGCAGGCCAACCCTGTGCACTCTGTCCAGTTTGAGCTCGAAGCCGTCCCCCTTGCCCAGGACCTGGCGGAACAGAGCCAAGACGTAGTCTCGGAGGCTTTCCCCCCTCACCCTTCCAGGGCACCGCTCTAAACCTGATGTTGCTCCTCCTCGAGCGGTTTTCCAAGACCTCCGCATGCGCTTGTAAATCCAGATTTTGCTCTGTCAGGCGAATGATGTCTTGTTGGAGGTGGTGCAATTCGTCTGTGGTGCCCACATCATGCTCATCCAGAGTGGCCACCCGCTCCCCAATAGAGTCAACATCGCAGCGCATCTCCCGCATGTCCGAGGAGAGCTGGGAGCGTACCTTCAGAATGTCCTCCTTGATAGCAGCAAAGAGCTCCATCATGAATGCCTTGGTGGCTGGGGCCTCCTCGTCGGCCTGATGTGTTACCTGCGCCGCCGCCTGCTGTAGGATCTCACCGTTGTGGGGGACATAAAAAACTCACACCATGCTGGCTCCGTCCAAAGTTTTAATTACGACATCTTCCTAACGTGTTTTGAGGCCAGTGAAGAACAACAGTAGAAGCTGCTGCTACGATACTTGAGCACATGCGCTAATTATTTCACAGTTGTGTGTTTCTCTGATGGCAAGCTGGTACCTGTAGACTCTTTATGATGAATAGCGCAGTACTACCACAGTGGGCACTGTAGTTCAGCCCTGTATGAAAGTACATTAGAATCCTACTGGGCCTCTGGGCGGAAAAGCAGGCAAATACTCTGAAAGTGTATATATATATATATATATATATATATATATATATATATATATATATATATATATATATATATATATATATATATATATATATTCACTGAAAAAAACCATAGGTTATAGACCATATATAGTTAGGGATTAGCATTTACAAAACCTTATTTTACTCGCACAAAACCATTGAAATTCGCGTATATAGTTAGTTCCACTAACTATATATCGCGCACCCGCAATCCACTGCTAATGATGTCACATATTACATCATTCATGACATGGTCAGTGATATCACTGATGACATCACTGATGACATCTCAAATGACATCACTGATGACAACATCAGTGACTGTATGTTTCTGTAAAGTTAAAATATGTCTTACATATTGAAGAATGAGTGGATGTATAAGTGTCTGGATGAAGGATTTAGTAGGTGCATGACTGACTGTATGAGTGAGTGATTAAATGTGTCTCACTGAGTGCATGGGTTAGTGACTAAACTGTCTTAATTTGTGCATCATTATGTCTGTTGTTCTGTAAACTGCTGCATGTGTTAATCAGTAGCTATATGAGTAACTATATGGGTTATTGATTGGTTGTCCAAGTATTTGTATGGGAGACTGAGTATGTGTGTGGGTGGCTGGGAGGGGTATGACTCTGTGCATAGATGTGTGAGCAGTTGATTCACTAGATGTATGAGTTCAAAAGTGCATGTGGAAACAGCTATATGGGTAGTTGACTGTGTGCATGAGTGTATTGGTGAGTGAATGGATATCTCAGTGCTACATGTCAAAGTAAGTACATATGTAAAACACAGTACATGTGAGAGTTGACATATATAAATAACTGTGCATAAGAGCCAGTGAATGTGTGAGTGGCTGTATGGATCATTGTGAACTTCAATCAAGGATTGTATAAAAGAGTAAATATGTGTTAGTATATGTTTGAATAAGTAAGGTGTGTATAACTGTATAGTTGAGGAAATGGAGGTGTGATTGATTCTTTGCATGACTGACTAGGTGTGTGAGTAACTCCATGGATGAGTGACAGTCTGTGAGTGTCTGTTTACACTGTGTGTATGTAAGGTTATATTAGAGTCTGAAGAGGTTCAACGTATTATCACATGAATGATATCATCAGCGATGTAATCAGTAATGTCAAATGAGATGTCATCAGTGATGTCATCAGTGATGTCATTTGAGATGTCATCAGTGATGTCATCAGTGATGTCACTGACCATGTCATGAATGATGTAATATGTGACATCATTAGCAGTGGATTGCGGGTGCGCGATATATAGTTAGTGGAACTAACTATATATGCGAGTAAAATAAGGTTTTGTAAATGCTAATCCCTAACTATATATGGTCTATAACCTATGGTTTTTTCAGTGAATTTTTAAGGTTTTGTAAATGCTAATTCCTAACTATATATGGTCTATAACCTATGGTTTTTTCAGTGAATTTCAATAGTTTTTTAATAGTAAATATCAAAAGCTGTAAAATGTATTCTTATTTTAATGCAAAAATATATTTTATATGTTTTTAATTAAAAAAAATTATGCATCTGCCAAACCCTGACCTCTTAATAGTGCACTGTGGTGGAAATGATTTGGGCACTATGACTGGGGTTGGTCTGGAAATGCTTTTAAAGAACACCTTTCTTCAATTGTTGACACTTTTTCCCCAAACTGCCTTGGTATATTCCAATATATGTCAAAGACAGAAATGTAAGTGGTCCAACCAATTTTTTCCCCAATTTGAGAAAGCACGGAAACATGTGAATAAATCTGTTTCTGCTTACATGAGAGACTATGGAATGGGTTTAATATACAACAATAACTTGCGTTACAACATTCAAGACATCTACAGAAGAGATGGTGTGCACTTCTCCGATAAAGGGAATAGAATATTCGTCCTTTATTTAAAAGTGTGCATTGGAACCTACTTGTAGGTACCTAAATTAGCCACAGAACCCAATAGCTCTTTTCATAGCTACCCTACCTCTGATCATTCAAAACGTTTATATTTTTCAAACTTTTTTTTTTTTCACCAAAGTACGCTCCCCGGTTCGCTTACCGGTGCGCGTACCGGGCGCTCCTCCGCGAAATTTTCAAAATTTTTATTTTTTTATTTTTGCATATATCAGCGTCCTAATCCCCCCTCAGAAAACCTAGACGGTCACAAAGTGTCTACCGTGCCCCCTTCTACCCATTCCGAACATTGTTTGTCCTCCATCTTATGTCTCAATTCTACCGATACACAAAATGGAGGACTCCCGTAACGCTGCCGGTTCGCGTACCGGGGAGCGCACCGGTAAGCGCTCGATAAAAAAAGGTGGGAAAGTAATTTACAGAAAAACCACTACAGACACTTTCATCAAATATAGAATAGGCCCTACTACATAGCAGTCCCTACCATTTACCCAAATTTGATGGAATTCCATTGAGAACATTATACTGTAAGCCTGACTAAATATCCTGAGGTAAATTACCTAACAAAAACACTTATAAAGTGTTAGAATTGACAGCCAATCAAAATACTACTTTCAATATCTTCTATTATTTCATGACATTTGATTGGTTATGTACCCGAATATATATAAAGAAAGAGAGAGAAACACGGCCATTTTGACTACTACTTCCTGAAGTACATATCAAGTGCATTTCAACTGAGAACTTAAACTTCTTTTGGAAAGGTAAGATGTTATTTTAAAAACTGAAGTATGTTCTGCACTTTAAGTTAATTAGGAAAACATTTTCTGATAGTTATATACTATCCCTCTGTAATACTTATAGAATAAGATAGACTTCTCTGTTTTAGTTATGGATGGAGTTAGGCTTGTCTTGTATAATTAAGAATTGACTTAGGCTTTATCACATACATTTTTTTATATTTCTACTTCCAGTCTGATACCATGCACTGCCCAAAGATAAAATCACTGTTTAAAAAACCAAACTACCTGTCTGTACTTAAACCCAACAGTGCCCTATCTGTACTGATATATTTTTTTAAAATTCATTTTACAGCACAAAAATGGAAGGAGAGAAAAAAAATAACTTCGAAATTGTTGCAGAAAGCAACAAAGATACAGAAATTGACTCTGAATTCTTTGATGAAACACGGGACTTTGAACTTCTGCAATGTGTAGAATCAGTAGATTACCTAATTGAAAATGAGAAAATTTCTGACAATGAATTATTAAAAGTCCTTTTTAATTTTGAAAACGAATCAGAAAAATAAATTTCTATTTAATAATTCAAAAATTGTTCATTTTTATATGTATTTTTTAAACTAGTAGCAAATTGATTATAATGTAAAATTAGATTTTAAATATACTGTGCAACTTTTTTGTGTTACATAGTAAGTTTGCTCATAGTTACTTCCTTTCTTCCACTATATTATCTCCAATGTGTATTTAACATCTCTTTATCATCTCCTGCCTCCATGGTGTTTCTGCTTTCCTGACAGACTACGCTATGAATTCCATATACCACAATAACTTCTGAAACAACATGCAAGATATCTACAAAGAAAACGGTGCATTTTTATTTTTAGACTCTGCATTGGTACCTAAATGTTGGTACTTAAATAAAAATAATTTAAAAAAAATAAAACAAAAAGGACAATCAATAAACATACAATATTTGAACATTCTTTTATCCTATTTTCCGAATATTACACTTCCCGGACCGCTTCCCGGTGCGCGTACCGAGCGCTCCCCCGCGCAAAAACGATAATAACATTTTTTTTTTTCCCCCGCGGGGCCCTTTTAAAGCCCCCTCATCAAACCTAGGGGGTCAGGGAGGATGTACTCTGCCCCCTTATGCTCATTTCCCCCTTTGTTTTTGCCACATCTTGTGTCTCGATCCTACCGAGACACAAGATGGCGGCCGCTCCGGACTGTTTAGAATGTTCACAGTCACCGGGGAGCCAATCCGCTTCTCCTAGCGAAGTTCCGTTACGCGTCAGGTACGCAAACCGGAGCGCTAACCGGAGGGCTGTTACAGATATATCTGTTTTTTGAAACGCTAATTTCTCAAAATCCACTGGAGCACATATATTGAGACATAGCAAAGGCACGACGGGCAAACCATATCTACAATTTTGCCAAGTTTCGTGTAAATTCATTCAGCCGTTCGAGCTAAAAGTGATTCCAACCGCCCTATGGAAAAATGAATGGGAAAAACGCGTTTTGGGACCCCCCTTTTTTCTCGGCCCCCCCTTGACGAAACCCCCCCAAATTTTCAGGGGCTGCTCAGAATCAAAATGTGCCATTTTCCTGTATATATATATATATATATATATAGTATATATATGTTGTTTTCCCTCAGAAAGACGCTGGACACTCAAGGCTTCTTGTTTCTTGATATTTCATTTTCAATTGTACGTGCAAACTACAGCTGGCAACACTTTTCGGCTCCCTGGCCTTTGTCAATGTCAGCTACCCATAGTGACAAAATATGTTCAATCTAAAAACAATGCATTATGATTGGCAGAATCTTAAAGCATATACATAAACAGAGAACTGTTCAAATCAATCTCAAAAGATTAAAAACGAGGCAGCCATTTTGTAGTCACATGCAGACATAGAATACATAATCTTTTGTGTTGCACATGATTAATATTTAAAGTTAATGTTAATGTTTCTTAATAAATCGGAATAGATTTGCCATTTACCATAAACTTCACAATAAAAACATGATTGCGCGTACAGTTTACAGAATCAACTATCATGATTTAAATAAATACTTGTCTCCTAATCTATGTATCTATTTACCCAATTTCTAAAGCACGAATGTTATATTAAATAAATAAATAAATGTCGAAAATGTACTTCAAGGATGCCTGTAATCCCTCAATGATGCTAGTCATCGTGAAATGGACATTCCATTCCCTACACTGCTGTGCAACCTATATAAAACATGCATGCTTATCATGTGTGAAACCTCTTTTGTATAAACTTCCTAAAGAGGCTGCTCCAAATGTCTAGCATTGTATAGGCTGCGTATTTAGATCCTACAGTTTGTTTATTTCCGGTACTTACAAACCATGGCATGTACCAAGAGAATGTACAACAGCAGCATCAATTAACAAAATTGGCACTTAGGGGTTCATTATGATAGCGGAAGGACCACCACCGCTGGGCCGGCGGTGGCGGTCCTCCCGCCACCTGACTCCCATTTCCCCAGCCACATTAGAATGGCAGGTGGAATCAGCCTTGTTACCGCGGCGGTAACAAAGACCGCCCTTCACCCTTTCACCACAGACAATCGTCACGATTGCCTGGCGGAGCGGTCAGCATGGGTAAAATGGCGGCAGTGCCTAGCCGCCACAGCCCACCAGATGACAATGCTAGCGCCAGACAGTCTCTACCATGGAAAGGCTGGCGGAGGATGGGTTTGGGGACCCCTTGCGGGCCCCCTCTGTATGGGGGGAGGATGTTTGTGCACTGGGGGTACCCATGGCACCCCTTACATTTTCATTCACAAGGTGGCACGCACTGCGTGGTGCCTGCCACGTTGTGTATGGAAATGCGCTACGTGGCATTTTGGCATTGTGTGTCCACAATGATCAGGGCCCTGAATGTGCCTGCCATAGTGGCGGGCACCTCCTAATTCACTCAGTGGGACCGCCGCCATACCGGCGGGTAGTCCCAGCACCGCAACTATCCGCCATCGTAATGAGCCCCTTAATTTTGATCTCCCTCAATTTCAATATATATGTAGTGTGTGGAGTCATCACTTGTAGTAAACAACCTCTGCAGATTTCAAGCAATGGTAGTGTCTCTGGCCAATCTTTGCTACTAAGGAGAATGGTTGTATATGTATATACGCTTAGGGAAATGGTGCCGTGGCAAAAGCAGTAAAGTTACTGCAAAGTCTAAGAGTAAATGTACACATGTGTGTAAATTTACTTTTGTGAATAGGTCCCTCATTGTTTTTGCATTGGTAATCATTAACCTTTTCCTGGTGCCATATTTCTTTATTTTTTTCAACTGTCCATACCCAGAGTAGGAACAAGGTATGAATGTTTGCTCTTTCAGACATTTCTCCTTTATATGACACTCAACATAACATTGTTAGGTCTAAAATAGCTAAAGATGAGACATTTCCATTCACATATTAGTTTTAATCATGATCAGGGGGTTTCAAAAAGGTCTCGCAAGGCAAGTTTCAGGATAGATTCCTGGATTGACCACAGTGTTGGAATGATCTTCTTTTCGAATGTGTTATGTATATTTGTTTTATAGGAAGATCTGGAATACCTGGCATGATCCAGTCTTAATGGTTCTAGGTTGCACACCTAAGAACTGAAGTATTTTTACAGTAAACTATCATTGTAACTGTTCTTTCTTCACTCCAGTGACTTTGCCATGACATGTAACAGTAAGGTAATAGTGTCCAGCATTGTCTCCCACAATCTCTAAACTAACAAAGGGGTGCCGTAGTTGCTGTGAGAGGAGTACTGACTGTCCTTGTCTGGCTGCCGCTTTGGGGAGATCTTACCGCTAATTACCGCCACTGCTTGCCGCATCGCGGTTTCTGGACGAGAATATACACTTCCCTGGGCATTTGCTGGCGCCTGCGACCTGGGGCGGCTCCTCAACTGAAGGAGATTACGCAGAGAATGCCTGCAGGGACTCACTCTACCAGGAGTCCCTGCTTCATCAACACCACCTGGTCCCGCATTGTGACTCTGCCCACTGGATCCCTCCCTCGACATGTTAGTAGCCTGGGCACCCGCTGCATGGAGCGTGCGGGAGCATCCCGGGAGAAGCCCGGGACAAGGGCGGGACTGTCCAAGGCCGTCACAGTCCGGAGGAGGCCGGGCTGGGCCCATCCCTTGACATCTGCTACTTGGGCCACATCGGCCAGAAGGTACTGATTATTAATATTGTAGCACAAATACCCCGATTGCATATATACCTATTAGTAACTCTTTTGGTAATTTGTAGGGGCCAAGAAGTTTTTGACAATGACTAAACGCAAGGGAGCTGCAGGAACTCTGGATGATTTTCTTGTCAGGGCTGACAACTATTTACCACACGAAATTGAGCTTACTGTACGGCGTTTGTCCTTGGATGCTCTAACCAGCATCCTTGGACGTTAAATCAGGGCGATACCCTTTATCCTCGTCTTTCTTTATCGCCAAACTTACAGCCACTGTCTGAGGCATCACCCTCGCCAACATTATTGATTACGGAGACTCCACCTATTGTTCCACCTAATGGCTCAAATTTCGTTGCCCGGGCACGCGCCCCCAAAACCATGGCCTCTACCAATCTACAGGAGCCTGCAGCAAAACGGAAACGATTCATTCCACCTGTTTTAAGGAAACCCAAAATTCCTCCTAAAAATATAAGAAGCATCGTTCCTTCTGCATCCATACTGACCACCTCTTCTATTGGTATTCAGACTGATGACGCACGACCCCCACTAAGAACAGGTAACATTATTGATGTTTTGGACTCTAGCTTGAGAACCATGATGAGTTATATTAAAGCTCTTTTTGAAAAGAACATTGGTATACTACAAAAAAGATTGGATGACTTAGAACGGTTGATTACACCAGAGCCTGGTATAAATAATTTCAGAGACTGTGCTCCTCCTCCGATTATCGATCATACCTTGGTGACCATGGCAGCTAGTGTCAGTAATTCATGTACTAATGGTCAAGATGGCACCACTTTAAAACCCATTGCTGCTACTGGCCCTGGGTTGGAGGATTGTAATAAACAGCACCCTTCTTGTATATCTTCTAACGCTTAAGAACAAATTGGTTAATACTAGAGTGTTGCCCATCTGTTAACAGCCTAATACTGATGTCTTGAATCTTCCCCGGCTTCCTGCCCCTATGTCTTGGTTCTGGCAGGCGTTCCTAGTTTGTCATCTAATGGGAGGGAGTCATGGGTCAACCTACGGAACAAGTGTGTGGACTGGCTTAAGAAAAATAAAGGTTTAAATCCCGCTAACTTGCATGAAATACTGATGGTGCGTAGAGTGGGGTGGGTTGGTTTATCCCACAAAAAATCATGGGGGACTGTATTTTTATTAACTTTTAGTAAGCCCCAATCGGTGCGTAATATCCTTTCCTCACGGGAGCACATTTTCAGTGCTTGTACTGACATTTGCGCCCTTCCTTTGGGCTACTTCTACAAACCCCCCAACCGCCCGCATTCTAACACACCTGCAGACCTACCTTTGGTTAATCGCTTTTCTGCTCTGTCAGATCTGGATATTCCTGACTGATAACCACCTTTACAAACTTACCATCTAGAGCATGCCAATGTCTCCTGTGCCTTATCTCTTTTGTCGAACTTTAATAACCCACCCAGACTGACTAGAATAGCGGGAGCTAACAACCTAAAAGTCCTAACCTGGAATGTCGCTGGTCATCATCCAGGTTAGAAGATGTGGAGTGGCTCAGCCTGATAAACCAGCAGGATATTGTGATGTTTCAGGAGACCTGGGCCACACAAGAATTGCACCTTAATGGGTTCCAATGCCATAACACCCTAGCTGTTAAACCAAGATTGGATCCCCCTTCTGGCGGTCTATCAACTTGGATTAACATTTCTGCTTTAGGGTGTGTTAAGAACATACCAACTGACAATTTGCACTTCCAAGCTTTTTTATATAAACGGAAAGTTTCATTATTTTTGATTAATTTTTATAACAACGATTTTAACACTTCTCCTACTAGGAATTTTCTTGATTTATTCAATTTTATTACTAATTTAGAGTCTAGGCCAGATTTTCATAAGACTTGTGGTATTCTCCTGGGTGGAAATTTTAATGCTATGCTGACGAGTGTGGCCCCACACAACAGGCGGAATGGGCAAAGCACTTCTTGTCAAAGGGGAACTAAATTGTCCTCCTTTTTACATACCCATAACCTGCAAAATGTCATGGACACCGTTGTTAATTTCCTTCCTAATGCCCAATTAGTGCCAACTTTTAGAGGCAGGGGGTGTTCCTCAACTATTGATTATTTCTTTGCCTCACCCCGTATAGCGGACTGTCTACTGGATGGTGCTGTTATCCCAATGAGCCAAGGGGATCACAACCCTATTAGGGTTGTCATGAGTATGGAATCACGGCC
Source organism: Lissotriton vulgaris (assembly GCF_964263255.1). NCBI lineage: Eukaryota > Metazoa > Chordata > Amphibia > Caudata > Salamandridae > Lissotriton > Lissotriton vulgaris. The sequence continues at coordinate 619,276 of NW_028250002.1, forward strand.
CATCTTTAATAAGGAGTGTGGTGCTAGGAATCTCTCACCCTTCATAGACAAACTTTGACTCAGATGGCAGGGGATTAACATTAGGGAAGTGTTTCCTGCCATAGTCAGAGATAATTTATATCTCTTCAATTCATGCTTATTAGACACGGCCCCCCATCCCAAGGCCGTCTGTGATTTTGTCAAGATTTGATCAGCCTCTAAAATGTTATTATCTGTACCTTGCAGGGATATTGCACAAGATCCCAGATGGTTTAATGACGAATGCTCCAAGGCAAACAGGGAAGTGCGAAGGGCACTGTCTTTTAAACCAATCTGTTCCATTAAAATAAGAGAAGCTAGATCCAGGTATAAAGCTGCTGTTAGTAGAAGGAAAACAGAGATCTTAGAAGGTCGTGGGGCTGTTTTAGCCAGAGCCGCTGACCTAAAGAAGGGTAATACCTTTTGGTCGGCTGTTAAAGACTTACGCTCCTCTGGACAGATCATGACCCCGATCAGTTGTACCATCACAGGTGAAGCATGGGTGAATCATTTTAATGCCATCTATGCCGCGCCCTGCCCGGAGCCGACCCCATTGTCTTTTTGCCATCCACCAAGGGTTGAAATAACTTTACCTGAAGTGGAGGATGCTATTAATCAGAGCATGGGGAGTAAGGCACCGGGCCCTGACGGCCTACCCATTGATATTATCAAAATAAACTTAGACGTCTGGGCTCCACTTCTTTTAAATGTGTTCAATAACCTTACTGTTGCTCCCCTTCCTCGTACTTGGTCAACAAGCATTATCGTCCCTATTTTTAAAAAGGGAGACTGTTCACAACCAAACTGCTATAGGCCCATCTCCCTTATCGATAATACGCTAAAAACACTTGGCAGGATCTTATACAATAAGATCCTGACTTGGACCGAGGATAATGGTATCTTGGAACGCTGCCAATTAGGTTTCCGTAATAGGGTCGGAACCATTGAGCAGTGTCTCAATTTAAATTAAATTTTGGGGAAATATAATATTGCACGCAGATCGCCAGTCTATCTCGCCTTCATTGACCTGTCCTCTGCGTTCGATTTTGTAAATAGATCAAAGCTCTGGACAGCTCTCTTGAACTACGGATTAGATGAGCACCTTGTGCACTTCCTGGCCTATCTGCACAAAGATTTGGAAGCCTGTGTTAGTTTGGTCAGAAAGGGCTGCGTTTTAGCTCCCCTCCTCTTTATTATTTATATTAATGGTCTGCATAAAACGCTCACCCCTCTTACTCACGACGTGCCGAAAATCTTGGGCAACTCCCTTCCCGTTCTGCTTTATGCAGATGATGCAGTGCTTATGGGCCGCACCCCGAATGCTTTACATAGATTTGTTGACTATATGGAATCCCTTGACTTAAAAACTAATTTCAAGAAATCTTTTATTATGTCTTGTGGCCCTAATAAACGACAGTTAGGTAGTATCTTGGTAGGTGCAGACAAACTATGGTCCACTAATAGTTTTCCCTACTTAGGGGAGGTCTTTGCTGTGAGCAACTCCTGGACTGAGCATATTGCTCACTCCAGGAGTAGGTTCTCAAAGGCCATCAACTCAATCCTCAGCCTACCCCGTTCTAAACACACTGGTACCTTATCTGCCATTTTAAAATTGTATAAAGCCCAGTGTACCCCCATTGCCACTTACGGCGCGGAGGTTTGGGGTGTGACCAAGTGTGGACCTATTCAATTGGAAGAGAACAGATTTCTCAGGGAGATGCTCTGTGTTCCTATCTCTACTACACAATATGTCTGTCACAAGGAGTTAAACTTCATTCGTGCTCGTCCTGCCCTGCTCTGGCTTTCTATTTGGAAGAACCCGGCGACTTCACTTTCCAGAGATATTATTACTGATTGTCGGAACTGTGATAAATGTATGAGTATCCCCTGGCTTTCTGGAGTGTATAATAGTTTTTGTAGCATCAACTATGGGAATGTTTTTATTAAGAACACTGCTGATAATCTCCCACATAAAAATGAAATAAGAATTGCTCTATACACACTGTATGATGAAGAAAGACTGGACAGGGAATCTCCTAAGATCACTGTTTCTACATATCTGGCTTTTGATTTTTTAACTTCGCTCATGCCCCACTATCTGACACTTCCAATGAGCCACTGGGTGCGGGGTTTATTATTCCGCTTGAGGGCAGGTTCAATTAAATTTGCACTTTGTTTTCCCCTTGGTCACCAGAAAGAACTTGATTCCTTGCTCTGTCCGTGCGACGGATCGAGTGGCCAATCTGCGTTGCATTTTCTATTCTTTTGTAAATTTTATATAAAATACAGTAAATGGTTTTTAAATCAGTATTTTAAAAAATTAAAGCCTATTAGCTTGGAAATTGCATATTTAATTATATTAACTATGGACAATGATGAACTCATACTTCGCACTGGCACTTTTTTGCGTATAGCTGTTCGAGCTAGACTGACTATGTTTGATCTGTGAACCTGTATGTATTTTGCAAATTTACGATGCTACTTTCTTTTTTTCTTTTTTAATTGTTTTGTGACTCTTATGTTCTTTTATGTATCTGTACTTTTATGGATACTTTGTTATCCGAATAAAGTTTTATTGATTGATTGAACAGAGTTGAAATGCTGAAGCAAAGGTTACAATTCTGTATTCCCCAATGATTCCTCCAAGAAGTGCAATATCAATATGCATACTTAATGGATGCTTTAGATGAAAATATGTCATCCCAGGTACTTGCAACACAACACAGCATGGTAATACACTACAATACATCATTGCACCATGCTACAACACTACACCATAACACACACAAAGCTGCACTACTGTACAGCAGGTCACTGCAAAACTGTACAAGACTATAATACACTGCAAACATGTGATATAACACTGCATTATCGCACTATAACGTATTTATACTGTACACTACAGCACGCACTGCTCTGCACTGCAACCCAATACAACCTAACATATTACAGCAATACTTCACACTACACAGTCCTTTACAGTACAGTAAAGCACACGTCACAATACAACACTACAATATACCACAATGTTAGACAACCACATATGTAGCTAAACCTCACTGCCTCTCATTGCCTTAAATGCCATGTAAAGTGATGAAGACTGACAGATACCTTTTTTCGATGTTCCAGGATTTTACAGCAAGATAAAATGGTCTCATCTGGTTCGGCAGAAGCAGACGTATCCAAAAAACCCATAAGGGTTTCTATATCCAAGCGCCGGATCGATTCCGTCAGTCGAACTGTAATGAAAACCCCAAGAAATAGACACATGTACGAATATTGTCCAGACAGATGTTGTTCAACATTCTTTAGTCATTTAGAAAAGAGTATCATGAGACATTCTTAACTCGCAGCACAATCTGCATGAATTTTTCAAGAAAGGACAGATGTCCATGATGCATTTGTTCTTGCGCAAATTATGTTGTATGTTATTTTCTTATGGATTTATCACATATGGAATTCAAGTGTTATGCTCATGATATATGTGCTTATGAACTACTGGTAAAAATAACATTGGCAAAGCCAACAGATCTTAACCCCTAAATAGGTTTGCCACCTTTCCAAAAGAAAAATGTCACCATTTGTTGTTGGTTTAAGAGCCTGTAAAGGCCCAAAATAGGACTTTAAACAAAATCGTATGTATTTATTTGTAAAATGGCTCTTCTGTCTTAGTTTAAGTGAGTTATTTGTCATGGATGATTTACTCATGTCTAGAACACAGATAAGGGCTTAAAATTCCTGCATTAGGTGAGTTTGCTTATTTTTATTTCAACTGAGACATTAAAATGATGGTGGCTCTGCTAGGGAGCAAGTTAGGTGGCAACCCTAAACCTGAACCATATTGGATTTTCCAATTATTTTTAGGTGACTTCTGTGGATGCACATGCATTCCTGGTTGTCAGCTTTGAAAGGATATTTTATGCTTTAACCCCTCGCTGCTAGGCCTCCTCCCCCCTATGCTAAGCCTTTGGCTAATTGGGGTAGTTCGCGCTTAGGCCCCTGTAACGTTTTTACCACATACGGTATGCATGCCAAATCTGCCTCCTTTTTTTCCAACATCATGGGAATTCAAAAGGTGCCCCAGGTTTTTGGATTCCCTTTGAGGGGACCCAGAAATTAGAAAAAATACAGCAAAATGTTATGTTTTTGGGGAAAAATGGGCTGCAGATGAAAGCGTCTGATTTTTTCCCTGCAAATGGTATAAAAAAAGGGGTTGTGATGCTGAAATCACCATCTTCACAGCTTTCAGGGACAAGCAGACTTTTGTCAGAAAACCTAAATGTTTTACACAGTTTTTGGCATTTTTCTGGGACATAGCCTATTTTTGGTATTTTTGTGCTTTCAACCTCTTTCCAGTTAATGGTAGAAATGGGTATGAAAGCAATAATGGATCCTGGAAAGCTATACATTTTAGATAAGTGGACAAAATTCTGAATTCAGCAAGGTGTCATTTGTGTAGATCCTTCAAGGTGTCTTTGTAGAGACTAACCGTTGAATATAGGAAAGATTGAAAATTAGTGGGGAAAAAACAGCCATTTGTGTCAACGTTTTAACCTGTAACTGAGTAGGGCCTTGCAATGTTTTTTTAGTATGTACCTGGTATATAGCAATTCATTTGGGAAAATACATACATGGAAAAATTGGTATGAAAGACACCTATGTAGTTCTGACATTGCAACAAAATATAGAGGGGCAGATTTACAAGCCCCGTACGCCACATTTGTGCTGCTGTTGCTTCACTTTTGTGATGCAGCAGCAGCGCAAAGCCAGCACCATGCTGATGGGTATATACAACATGACACATCTAGGGAGATGCGTCACATTGTAAAGCCCTGCACCACATGAGGGCGTTCTGGCATGGGGGGGGGGCACCGGCACAGGAACGCCTCAGTAACATTTACGGCCATGCTGCGTCAAAACTCTACGCCTGCTTGAAGCAGGCGTAAGGATTGACGCAGCATGTTAGGCATAGGGGCACCCAGAGCCTCGCTGGAGCTGAGTCGCTCTTGCGACGCGACTCCAGCAATGCGCTGCCTTTCCGCCAGGGGATGCGACACGCATCTGACCATCTGGGGCACCACGGTGCAGTGGTGGTGCACGGGTGGTTTGGCTTGTTGCAACTGTTCTGGCGCATCCCTACTGATTAGCAGAGATGTACCAGAAGTTGTAAATCTGCCTCAGAGTTTAGAAACAGTATATATTTGCGCATTTCCGAAATTGTTAGTACCCATACTAGCATGAGAATTATGGGCCATTTTTCAAAATGACTTCTTTTTTCACATTGTCTTTCATTTGGAAGGCAGAAATGCATCAAAAATCTATAGGTAATAACAGTTGCTCTACAATTCTGTGTTACTGTAAGTCTCCCAATAAAAATGGTACCTCACTTGTGTATGTAGGCCTAGTGCCCGTGACAGGAAATGACTCAAAATGCAACATGGACACTTTCTTTTAACAGTGAAAACTGACCCTTTTTTTTGTAAATTGCCATCGCTGTAGATTTTGAACCCTAGCTCTGCTGGCACATAGGGAAACCTAGCAAACCTACATATTTTTTTTAATTAGACTAAGGGGAATACAGGACTTGACTGGCTCTGACCAGGTTCTATTACCCAGACCCCCTTGCAAACCTAAATATTTGTAAACAAACCCAAATGTTCCTCACATTTCTGTGGTGGAAAGTTCAGGAATGGGCGTAAATCCACAAAATTCCCCCCACTTCGAGTTCCCCAAAGTCTTCTGAGAAAAATGTGTAGGTAGGCCTCGTGCCCGTGACAGGAAATGGCCCAAAATGCAACATGGACTCACTACATTTTTACAGTGAAAACTGACCCTTTTTTTGCAAAGTGCCTAGCTGTAGCTTTTGAATCCTAGCTCTGCCGGTACCTAGGGAAACTGAGCAAATCTATACATTTTTTAAAGCAGGATACCTAGGGGAATCCAGTATGGGGTGACTTGACTGGCTCTCACCAGGTTCTATGACCCAGAATCCCTTGCAAACCTAAAAAAATGTAAAAATAACACATTTTCCTCACATTTCTGTGATGGAAAGTTCTGGAATATGCGCGGATACATGATATCCCTTCCACCCAGCATTCCTCAAAGTCTTCCAAGAAAAAGGTACCTCACTTGTGTGGGTAGGCCTAGTACCCACAACAGGAAATGGCCCAAAATGCAACGCGGACACACCACCTTTTTGCAAAGTGCCTAGCTGTAAGATTTTGAACCCAGCTCTGACGACATCTAGGGAAACCTAGCAAACCTATATATTTTTTATAACTAGACACACAGGGAAATCTAGGATGGGGTGACTTGCTCATACCAGGTTCTGTTACCCAGAATCCCTTGCAAACCTAAAAATGTGTAAAAAAACACATGTTCCTCTTATTTCTGTGGTGGAAAGTTCTGGAATTTGCGTGGATCCACAAAAGTCTGCTCACCCCATATTCTCCAAAGCCTTCCGAGAAAAATGATACCTCACTTGTGTGGGTGGGCCTAGAGCCCACAACAGGAAACGGACAAAAACGCAATGAGGACACACCACATTTTCAGAGTGAAAACTGACCCTTTCTTTGCAGCGTGCCTAGTTGTAGATTTTGAACCCTAACTCTGCCTGCTACTAAGGAAACCTAGCAAACCTATACATTTTTGAAAATTAGACACCAAGGGAATCCAGGATGAGGGGACTTGACTGGCTCTCGCCAGGTTCTGTTACCCAAAATCCCTTGCAAACCTCAAAATGTGTAAAAAAAAACACATTTCTGTGGTGGAAATGTTCTGAAATCTGTGTGGATCCACAACATTCCACCCACCCAGCATTCCCCAAAGTCTTCTGAGAAAAATGGTACCTCACTTATGTGGGAAGGCATTGTGCCCGCAGCCAGAAATGGCCCAAAACGCAACGTGGACACACCACATTTTACAGTGGAAACTGAAACTATTTTGCAAAGTGCCTAGCTGTAGATTTTGAACCCTACCTCTGCCGGCACCCAGGGAAACCTAGCAAACCAATACATTTAAAACTAGGCACCCAGGGGTATCCAGGATGGGATGACTTGTCTCGCTGACTGGCTCTCACTAGGTCATGTTACCCAGAAACCCTTGCAAACCTCAAAATGTGTTTTAAAAAAAACACATTTCCCTCACATTTCTGTGGTGGAAAGTTCTGAAATCTGCATGGATCCACAAAATTCCATCCAACCGCGTTTCCTAAAGTCTTCCGAGAAAAATGGTACCTCATATTTGTGGGTAGGCCTAGTGCCCGTGACAGGAAACGGCCCAAAATGCAACGTGGACACACTACATTTTCACAGTGAAAACAGACCCTTTTTTTCAAAGTGCCTAGCTGTAAATTCTGAACCCTAACTCTGCCTGCACATAGGGAATTCTAGCAATCCCATACATTTTTAAAAACTAGACACCCAGTGAAATCCAGGATGAGGTGACTTGACTGGCTCTCACCAGGTTCTGTTACCCAGAATCCCTTGCAAACCTCAACATGTGTAAAAAAAACTCATTTTCCTCACACTTCTGTGGTGCAAAGTACTTAAATCTGTGTGGATCCACAAAATTCCACCCACTCTTCCTTCCCAAATTCTTCAGAGAAAAATGGTACCTCACTTGTGTGGTTAGGCATAGTGCCCACAACAGGAAACGGCCCAAAACGCAACGTGGATATACCACATTTTACAGTGGAAACAAACTATTTTACAAACTGCCTAGCTGTAGATTTTGAACCCTAGCTCAGCCGGCACCTAGGGAAACCTAGCAAACTAATACATTTTTAAAAACTAGGCACCCAGGGGAATCCAGGATGGGGTGACTTGTCTGGCTCTCACTAGGTTCTGTTACCCAGAATCCCTTGCAAACCTCAACATTTGTCAAAAAAACTAATTTTACTTACAATTCTGTGGTGATAGTTTTGAAATCTGTGTGGATCCACAATATTCCACCCACCCTGCGTTCCCCAAAGTTTTTCTGAGAAAAATGGTACCTCATTTGTGTGGGTAGGCCTTGTTCCCACAACAGGAAACGGTCCAAAATGCAACGTGGACACACCACATTATCACGGTGAAAACAGACCCTTTTTTTGCAGAGTGCCTAACCGTAGAGTTTGAACCCTAGCTTTGCCTGCACCTAGCGAATCCTCTCAAACCTATACATTTTCTTAAACTAGACACCCAGGGGAATCCAGGATAGGGTCACTTGGTTGGCTCTCACCAGGTTCTGTTACACAGAATTCCATGCAAACCTCAAAATAATTTTTTTTTTTAAAAACACAATTTCCTCACATTTCTGTGGAGGAAGGTTCTGGAATCTGTGTGGATCCACAACATTCCACCAAACCCTCCTTCCCCAAAGTCTTCTGAGAAAAATGGCACTTCACTTGTGTGGGTGGATCAAGTACCCGCAACAGGCAAGGTCTCAAAAGCTATTGAGGTGACTTCAAAATTAACTATAACAAAACCACCTGGTTTGGCAAGGGCGGGTCCCATGAGTTTTTGGCCCCGGGCTCGGCGGCCATCTAGAGAAAATACCAATACCACACAATTTTGAAAACTAGAGACCCTGAGGAGTCCAGCAAGATATTTCTTGCGTGCGTCCCCCAGGATTTCTCTACAGAGAATCCCCTACAAACCTCAAATTTAGATGAAAAAAACACTTTTTTCTCAAATTTCTGTGTGGAAAAGTTCTGGAAACTACATGGATCCACAAATTTCCTTCTATACAGCATTCCCCCAGGTCTCTCGATAAAAATGGTACCCTTACTCACATGGGTGGGTCAAGAACCCAAAACCTATTGAGGCGACATCAAAATTACCTATCACAAAACAATCTGGTTTTGTTTGGTGGGTCCCGTGAGTTTTTGGACCCGGGCTCCGTGGCCACCTAGGGAAACCTACAAAACTCACACATTTCTGAAAACTAGACACCCAGGGGAGTCCTCCAAGGTATGGCTTGCATGGGTTCCCCAACATTTCCCTACACAGAATTCCATGCAAACCTCAAATTTTGTTTCAAATATCTATTTTTCCTCACATTTCTGTGTGGGAAAGTTGTAGGATCACAGGGTTGACACAAATTTCCTATCACCCAGCATTCCCACATGTCTCCCGATAAGAATCGAACCTTACTTTTGTGGGTAGGCATAGTGGCTGCAACAGGAAATGGCCCAAATCGTACTGTGGAAACTTCAAAGTTACCTATAACAAAAAAACGACCTGGTTTTGGAGGGGGGCACCTGGGATTTTTGCCCCGGGCTTGCGGCTACCTAGGGAAACCTACCAAACCCATACATTTCTGAAAACTAGACACCTCGCGGAGTCTAATGAGCTATGGCTTGCATGGATCCCACAAAGTTACCCTACCCAGAAATCCCTGCAAACCTCAAATTTAGCTGAAAAAAACACATTTTCTACATATTTTTGTGAGGAAACATAGTGGTAGCACAAACTGCCTACCCCAGAGCGTTTTTATTAGTGTCTCAAGTAAAATGATACCTCACTTGTGTGGGTGTCCAAAGCAGAACTGGCTGAAAACGTATTTTCTTTAAAATATAGCACTTGGAATTCTAGGTGCTATACCCTTTTTAGGTTGAGCCTAGACGATAGCAAAGCAAAGCTTTGCTGTCTAGAGGTCTCGACAACTTATGTCGCCACTTTCAGGGGAATGTGGACAGCAGACTGTCACGAGCGAGCGTCTCCTGCCGGAGATTCTACCTCGTGAGCGCGCACGTCGCCGTGCCTCATTTTGCCATTCTCAAACCAAGCCACACTCACGCATGCGCACATACACACACTGCATACACACACACACACGCACCCCCCCTTAAACAGACACACGCTGCATACACACACGCACCCCCCTTAAACAGACACACGCACGCATGCACAGACACACTCAAACAGACACACGCGCGTACACCCCCACCCTCAACCCCACTCACCGGGCTCCTCTCCCCTTACGCATGTGAAGGCACTGTGCTAGAAGGTGCCTGTCTGAAATCACCGCCGCCTCCCACAGCGGCATTGTATGTCAATTATAAGTTGGCTCCCCGAAAACACCGCCGCAGCCCGGGAACTTCGGTAGCCTCACAAATCCCAAGCGCAGCTCCTCTGACGTCAGACGAGGAGCCGCGCTGGGATTGGTGCCGGTGGGGCCGTTGCCTGGCAACGGAAGTGTCGTCGACGCCGGGCGGGAGGGGCTTCTTTGCGTAACACATCACATATCCCCGTGCTTACAAGAAAATAAATATTTCCTTGTTTTTATTGCTACTCAGGCGCATTGAAAGTTAGTCGCCAGTGAGCAGAACGGCCATCACAGCTTGGAAGCACTGAATTCCCTTTTTGCTCGCATATTTTCCTAGGGCCCTTCTGTGTCCTATTTCACGCCTTCCGCCTTCTTTCCTTCTCCCCCACCCCCGGTTCCTCTTTGCCCCCCTCCCGCCCCCCACAAAAACTGAAACAGGAAGCGGCGCCGCGGAGCTCTTGTGGAATTGAATAGGAGGAAGTGAGCACGTTTCGGCAGAGAGGATCTGGCAGAAGTCAGCTGGAGAGGGGACAGGCCGGAGCCCTCAGCCGAGGCTGCGAGGGGCGGACCGGCCATGCATGGGGGCTGGGGTCCGTTCATGGACTGCGCGCCCAGAGGTGACGCGCGCCATGGAGGCGTTTTACCAGGGCACAGCGCGGCGGGGGTGCGCCTGCGGGGGCTCGCCCAGTGATGCTTTGGGGTGCCGGTGATGTCCCTGGAGGAGATCTGAGGTTTGGAAACACAGTCTTTATTTCCGGCTTTGGCTGGTCTGATGCCTTCTGGTGAGACGGGGTTATCCTGCGCCCGGCTTTGTGGGTACACAACTGAGTGGAAACAGAGGGTGTGTTTGTGTGGACTGCACAGGATGGGGGAGATCGATGCTTGGAGCTGCCAGTGCTTGGTGCCAGGTACCCTGCCTGTGCTCGCCGACTCTTCTTGGGCTCCATAGAGCGGGTTCAAGAAACACAGATCCGCGGCTTTACCCCACGGTAATATCACGTCAGTTCTCTTTAAGCGGTGACACTTCGAGGCGCTGCATCTTTGCGCCTCTAGGCCCTCTGCTGCTGGGTGGCCAGGCGCCAGGTATCGATCCTTTCACACGCAGGCTCCGCTTCAGATCCTGGATCCGCGTGCATTCCGTCCAGTGCTTTCCACGTGCTTCGAGGCGCTGCGTCTATTTGTGAGCTGTAGCATCCGACTGGTCGCCGGTGTCTGGTTTGTTTCCAGGTACACAGTGGGGGGCTGGGGTCCGGATTCCTGTCTCCGGGACAGGCTGGTACGCGGTAATAGGCAGGCGGGAGTCTTCCGTCCATGCTGCCCTGCAGACCCAGTGCCCTTCTCTGCCAATAGAGCCGCGGGTGGCACTGAGGCAGACATCCCAGAGGCCTTGCCAGGGTGGGGGTTTATAGTACCACAAGACCAGTGGGGTTTGGGCACACCTATAGCGTCAGACCTTTCCCCTTTTACACATTTAAGGAATAGTTAAGCGTATAGCATTAAACGCCTTTATGGTGATTTAATTAAACGAATGCCAAATCCTTTTCGGTTATGATAGACGGGGGTTGTTTATAGCACTCCGAATGAAATTTGACTCGTTGCACCTGTGCCTTCTTCTTGTAAAGTGCAATTTAATATATTTCAATAAATACTTTAATTGAATAGTCATATAGCCAAGTGTTACCAATTACAAGTGGGTGAATTGATATGGGATGATCCTCTTTGTAAGGTTTCATCCTCCCCATAGTTCAAATGAGTAGTTATGTAGTGCCATGATTAAACATTTCACAATATTCCTTCAGCTCCATCATGGTTTGAGCTATGTCGTTTACAGGCTTCGTAATCATTGCAAACCTCGTTATTGTTCATTTAACCATATTGTTTATTTCACAGTAATTAAGATGCATTGTTTTAAGATCTACATTTTATGTAACCACCCCCGTTGTTTGCGAATTGCGCAGGTGTTTCCCGATCTCGGATTATTAATCAGTCCCATTGTTTGCTAATTTCACTGGTGTTTATCGTCTCTGATTATTCATCAGTCCCATTGTTTGCTAATTTCACCGGTGTTGCATTACAAATGCTATAGGTGTCACATTTGCAAAAGTTATAACTATTGGCATTGTAAATGACAAAGCTATTAATTTCGCTATTTTCAAAAATCAAAACATAAATAAAAAATTTGTCATATACAATACCAATAGCTCAAACTTTCCTAATGCGAGACCTATTGCATTGCAAATGCTTGTTTCCTATGTCTTGGGCTCTTCCCAGTCAGAGGCCCTTGCCCCACCCAAACAAGTGAGGTATAATTTTACTCGGGAGACTGAGGGGAACGCTGTGGGCTAGGACATATGTGCCGGCACAGTGATTCCACTCAAAAATATGTGGAAAATTTGTTTTTTTCAGCTAAATTTGAGGTTTGCAGGGAATTCTAGGTAGGAAAAGGTTGGGGGACCCATGCAAGTCATACCTCGCTGGACTTTCCAGGGTTTCTAGTTTTCAGAAATGTGTGGTTTGGTATTTTTCCAAGATGGCCACGGAGCCCAGGGCCAAAAGCCAAGATGACCCCCCCTTGCAAAACCAGGTTTTTTTGTGATAGGTAATTTTGATGTCTCCTCAATACGCTTTGGGCCCTTGCCTGTTGCGGGTACTTGCCCCACCTATGCGAGTGAGATATAATTTTTATCAGGAGACCGGGGGAGTGCTGGGTGGTAGGAAATTTGTTGATCCACGTAGATTCCAGAACTTTCCCACACAGACATTTTAAAAAAAAGTTATTTTTTCAGCTAAATTTGAAGTTTGCAGGGCATTGTGGGTAGGAAATCGTTAGGGGACCCACGCAAGCCATAACTTGCTGGACTCCTCCGGGTGTCTAGTTTTCAGAAATGTGTGGGTTTGGTAGTTTTCCAAGATGGCCATCGAGCCGGGGCCAAAAACCCAGGTGACTCCTCTTGCGAAACCAGGTTGTTTTGTGAAAGGTCATTTTGATGTCGCCTTAATACGTTTTGGGCCCTTGCCTGTCGCGGGTACTTGACCCACCCTAGCAAGTGAACTACCATTTTTATTGGTTTGTGGATCCACATAGATGCCAGAACTTACCCGCACAGAATTTTGAGAAAAAAATGATTTTTTCCTCAAAATTTGAGGATTGCAGGGGATTCTGGGTAGGAAAATGTTGGGAGACCCGCGCAAGCCATACCTCCCTGGACTCCCCTGGGTTTCTAGTTTTCAGAAATGTGGGGTTCTGTAGGTTTCTGCCAACTCGGGACCAAAAACTCAGCTGCCCCTATATATCCGAAAATTACCTTGTTTTGCAAGGGGGTGTTCACATGAGATTTTGGTCCCGGGCTTGGCGGCCATCTAGGGAAACATACCAAACCCACACATTCCTAAAAACTAGACACCCGGCGGAGTCCATTGAGGTATGGATGCATGGATCCCCCAACATTTTCCTACGTAGAATGGCTCTCACCAGTTTCTCTTACCCAGAATCCCTTTCAAACCTCAAAATGTGTCAAAAAACCAAATTTTCTTCACATTTATGTGGTGGAAAGTTCTTAAATCTGTGTGAGAGCCAGACACGTCACCCCATCCTGGATTCCCCTGGGTGTCCAGTTTTTTAGAATGTATAGGTTAACTACGTTTCCCTAGGTGCCGGCAGAGCTAGGGTTCAAAATCTACAGCTAGGTCAAATAGTGTCAGTTTGCACTGTAAAATGTGGAGCATCCACGCTGCGTTTTGGGCCGTTTCCTGTTGTGGGCACTGGGCCTACGCACACAAGTGAGGTACCATTTTTCTCAAAAAACTTTAAGGAACGCAGGGTGGGTGGAATTTTGTGGATCCAAACAGAATCCAGAACTTTCCACCACAGAAATGTGAAGAAAATGTGTTTCGTTTCACAAAGTTTGAGGTTTGCAAGGGATTCTGGGTAACATAAACTGGTGAGAGCCAGACAGGTCATCCTATCCTGGATTCCCCTTGGTGTCTAGTTTTCAAAAAAGTACAAGTTTGATAGTTTCCCCTATGTGCCAGCTGCGCTAGAGCCCAAAATCCACAGGCAGGCACATTGCTAAAAAAATAGTCTAGTTGGCTTTCTGCTGCCCTGGGGAGAATCGGAGGGGGGGGGGGGGGATTTGCCCTGATATGTCCCCAAGGGGAGCAGAAAGACTCAGGCTAATTGTGGAGGGGTGGGGTCATTGGTATGCACATTCTGGGCAGCCTCTATCCATGCAGCGAGGGTAGTCGCTGGTGCCTAGTGGGATTTCTGCCCAGCCGGGGCAGATAAGGGGCCACTACCCCATCTGCCCCCGGGGGAGCACAAAGACTGGAATTTCGCTGGGGTGGTGGCGGTATTGTCATGCCCATTTTCAGCAGCCCCCACCCCTACATGAATACAAAAAAAAATCCCTGGTTTCTAGTGGGCTTTCTGCCCCATGGGGGGGGGGCAGATTTGGGGCTACTGCCCCATATGCTCCCAGGGGGGCAGAAAGACTGGATTTTTGTGGGCGAGGTGGGGGCATTGGCATGTCCGTTTTGGGCAGCCCCCACCCCTGATTCAAATTGGCAAAAAAAATCCCTGGTGTATAGTGGGCTTTCTTTCCCTTCTGGAGGGGCAGATTGGGGGCTACTGCCCCATCTACCCACCAGGGGGGCAGAAAGGCTGTAATTATGGCACAGTGGGGCATTGACATGCCCATTTTGGGCAGCCCCCACCGTAATTAAAAATTTTCCTCAAAAATCCCTGGTTTCTAGTGGGCTTTTTGCCCCCCGGGGGCCGATTGGGGGCTATTGCCCCATTTGCTACCCAGGGGGACAGAAAGGCTGTAAGTATGGCAGGGGGCATTGGCATGTCGTTTTGGGCAGTCTCCACCCTAATTAAAATTGTCCCAAAAAAATCGCTGGTGTCTAGGGGGCTTTCTGCCCCCAGGGGGGCAGATTGGTTGCTACTGCCCCTATTTGCCCCCCAGGGGGTGCAGAAAGACTGTAATTGTGGCAGGTGATGGGGGCATTGGCTTGCCCATTTTGGGCAGCCCCACCCTAATTAAAATGACCCCAAAAATCCCTAGTGTCTAGTGGGCTTTCTACCCCGAGGGGCAGATTGAGGACTACTGCCCCATCTGTCCCCCAGGAAGGGCAGAAAGTCTGTAGTTATGGCCGGTGTGGGGGCATTGGCATGCATGTTTTGGGCAACCCCCACACTCATCGAAATTGCCGCAACAAAAATCCCTGGTGTCCAGTGGGCTTTCTGCCCCCCATGGGGGCAGAAAAACTGAATTTGGCCAATATTTTTGCCCTGCCTGGGGCAATCCCCAAGCAGGGATCCACTGGGGAGATTCCCCCCTTTCCAATGATACCTCTTCTGTCTTTCTACGTGCTCAGGGGGCTGAGATAGACCCCTGAGCACATAGAAAGTAAAACTTTTGGTAAGCGCAACGTGCGCTGATCACCATTTCATAGAAACCATGGGGGCCTCTGGAGCTGGGGAAGCTCTTCCCCAGCTCCCGAGGCTTTGGGGAAGAAAAAGAAATCCCTCTGGGTCCTGCACCTGAGGGATTTCCGGTGCTTTGTGCCAGGGCAGCCAGGAGCCAACCTGCGCACACGAGCACCATTGAGCATGAGGCTCCCGGCCGTCGTGCACACTGAAAGGGTTAAGAAAATCCATTCAAAGATGATATCGGCAAATGAACACACATCTATGTCAGCCATCTAAGAATGGATTTTCTTAAAGCTGATTAAAATACATTAGGAAATGTCTGTCATATATACGTGTGCACATGGAAGTTCTATCAGACGTGTTGTAATGGTTCAAACATTTTTTATGATTATCATCTGCCAATACAACATTGAGCTGAGCTAAGAGCCCGAAGTCTCTAGAGGATGAAGGACATGTTGAGAGGGTTGTTTTAAAAGAGAGAAGGTGACGGCAGAAGATGTAGCAGCAGGAGTAAATAAGAGAAAATAATACTTCATATTCACTGCAGTGCAAGATCTGATGCATGTAGTGAAAGGAATCCTGCCATACAATCAAAACAGAGTGAGAAGAAAAGGCTGAATGAGAGACAAACACAATAAGAGGGAGGAAAACAAGACAAGAAAACCATCCAATCATGATCAAGGAACTGACAGAAGGACTACTCTATGTTTTGTATTGCTCAATTGGGCTTCATTAATAAACAGCTAAAACGAAAGAGGCCCAAAAAAGCCCCAAAACTAGGGAGTCAGCCAAACTCCCTTTTCTAGGTTATTCGGGCAGGTGGAACAACTCATTGAAGTTTTTGAGTGATGAACTAGTCAGCGGTGGCATATGGCATGTTATCATAATGATGCCATGGAGCCCTTAGTCTTGCATATGGTGGCTGGCAATTAGCCCTCTCTTCCAACTGTTTGGAAGGGTTTGACCAGTGCTCAATTTATCTTGGCAAGTCAACATGATGTGTAAAGGGTAATTTGGGGGTAGGGTTACTTGATGAAAGTGGGCTGATTATTCATCCTGATAAGAAAAGTTAAGTTAAATTTGTCAGAACTTAAGTAAGATAAGCAGTGAAAGATGTAAAAGATTCTGTAAATAAGAACAGTGAGATAAAATAGAATTAGACAATATGCAGGTAGGTGTGGCTCCCTGAGGATCCTGTATACCCATGAGGACAAATGACCAGTATTTCATTAAGAAGGAAGCAACACGTAGGGCAGATGAGGGGGGGCAGTAGGACCTCTCTGAGTACTGAACACTAGATCATTGGACAACATGTAGCCACACCTCATGACAGAGGACCAGTAAGCAATGAAATAATGAGGAAAGGGCAAAAATTAGAAACATAAGTGTGGGAAAGGGAGATAATTATATAGCAAAGTAAAAGTGGAATGATTTGTTCCCTTCAAATATATTTTGATGAAAAACTTGTGAACACTCAAATGAATGACTTAAAAACATCCTATCATAAATTTCATATATCAACTTTTTCTAAACTCAAAACCTAAATAAAGGGGTACAAAGCCAAATGTTTGGTATTTTGCATTGCAAGTTTAGGTTGTCTTATATTTATTTAAATGCCTCAGCTACAGCTGAGTTTCTCTGCGTGTTAAAATATATTTAAAGCATTTGAATAGTGCACATTTTGTCTTTGTTGATTTTCGTTTTTATCAGCAATCACATATCATGTGTGTGCTCCATGTCATAGGCCTGTCTCACAAATTGCACTCTTGATGGACCAGGAGGGGTGACCAAAGCACTACCCTCATAGTGCTGGAAGGCCACTGCCTTGACCCAGAGTTAAGCTCTGTGGCGGCAACCTACTGGGTAGATGATGATAGGAGTGAACAGGTCATTTTTATCCGGTGTTACTGGAGTTAGGTCTGCAGGCTCACTCCCCATTTTAAAAGTTCCACTGCTGTGTGCCTAACTGACCCTCGTCCTACTTGCCTAAAGTGCTGCGTAGGAGTGGTGACTCTGCACTGGTTGTATGTGTGCTTGGAAATGGTACAGTACGGGGATAGAGCAGTGCTGTGAAGAACATGCATGGGGAGCGCATGTACTGGGTGTATGTTGGCAGTGTGAAATACATAATATGAGAGATGTAGTGCTGTGCAGTGCATGCACAGTGAAAACATGTGCTGGGTATTTGGGTGCTTGCGAAAAGCATAACACATGAAAGGTTAAGTGTTGTGCAGTATGCGTATGATGAATAAGTGCGCTGGCTGTGTGTGTTTTTAAGTAGAACATCATTGCACAACAAAGAAAGGCTACTGTAATGAACAGTGCCCAGAGTGAATGTGTTTGCTGAATGTATGTGTGCCTGTGAGGATACTATGCATGAATGTAGCAGTACTGCATAGAGTATGCACTGTGTTCACACACTGTGTGTAGTGGGCCTGAAAAGGTACATTACATGGAGGACCCTGGGTTCCAATTTGGGAAGCCTCTGCCTACCTAATGAAGACATTACAATTATAGGAATGCCCCAGACAGCTTTGCTTAATGCTGCGTTCCTGTGAGCAGGTGGGGACACATTGGAGAAGGCAGAGAGAGACACCCCCCCCCCCCAGTCACTGTGAAATGGCGAATGGGGGATAACTCCAACCACTTTAGACGAAAGAGGGTGCTACAGGGATTTACCTGTTAAAAACTGGAGCCCTAACCTCAAGAGAAATATTATTGCTTGTCAATGCTGAAATACATTTTTGAATGCGTAGAGTTAAAAAGAAAATAATACTTTTTAATATAAAAACAAAACATTGATTTAATGACAATATTAGTTATGAGTCGTGCTAAACAACCTGTTTCTACACTTCCCCTATGATGGAGCCTTTGACTGATTATCTACAGCTATCACAGAGAGTCAAGTGCGGAAGGGGGACTAGGCCCAGTTTCTCAGGGTCCATAGTAGGTCGGAATATAGGAGATCAGGAGTAAATTACCTCAACCACTACGATTGAGCCCATGAGCTCATGCATACCCTGTGGCCCTCTGAAAGAAGTCCTGACACTGTTACTCTTAATTTCTATAATCAAACTCCTCAAATATTATCTCATGTTAAAGTCCCCGGCATACAAGACACCAGACCCCATGAACTGTCTAACCTATCCAATAAGGCCTTGATTGGAGTTCTTTGTATTGCACACCATTAGTATTTGTTACCGACATTTGGCAGCATGCATTCACAGGCCACAATACCCGTGATCATTTTAAGTGTCGTCTTTAGGATTTTTTGGGTCCTTGGCAAAACATGGTTTAAGGGCCCCTATACAGTCCAAACTCGAATGTTATTACCAATTTCCTGGAAATTCAAGCCTGCATGATTCCAAACAGCACTAAATTATATATTAACGGGTCACATAATTAGTTGAAATATGTCTTGACCAGGGTGACAAAAGTCCTTAAAATGACACAGGGGTAAAAAGAGTCAGTTGTAGCAGTAAGCAAAGAGTGTAGATAGAGCAATAGAATAGTCAGAGATCAACAGGAGAGAAAGTTCACTTTCCAATAGAGTCTCTTGGAAGGGAGGGGAAACTGGGCAATTGCCCAATTTGCCCATCTTGCCTGATCATCCTGTGGTCACAAAAGCCCACCACCCACATACCATAACGCTCTATTAGATTTTCAGTGCTGCATTTGGTTATCGTTTGAGCATTATGTTGGGGTCGTGCCAGGATTAAGTACCTCCGACCACAATGACTGAAGGCCCAATACGCCCAGAACTGAATACCGAATGATCAATGATGCCACCACATCCACTATACATTCTAATACTGAGTGACTGCTGCCTCCATATCTGCATGAACTTTAATATTAAGTGATTGATTACCCTGCAATTCATGTACTATGAAATTACATAATAGCTACAAGGACAGCTTGTTCTCTGCTGAAAATGTACTTGTTCCATAACTACACTCATTTGTTTCAGTAAAACTATAAATAATGCGAGAAGGCACACAAAAGGAGAACACCCAGAGTACATTTATGTCTAGTACCATGAGACAATGAGGGGTTTTGTTTTTGACCACTTACCTCCTTCAGGCACTGCATATGGTTTACAGCAGCAGATTACTGCCCTCCGACGGGGACGCATTTGCAACTAAACGAAGAGCAGACAGAATCATTAGGTCATTCTCTCTAAAACCAGATTTAATCATTGAGTCATTTTGTTATTCAGTGTTACACCCTGTGCCACTCAACCACCTTCTTGTTGAAATGTAGTAGCTAACTACTGAAGGGAACACCTACATACTCAACTATAATGGTCTCCATGCCACTGGTCTCACTACATTCTATGAGCTTTCTTGGTGTGATGCCCTATATCTCACTCCTGTCTTGAATGGGAAATAAATTGTTTAGTCCAGTGTAACTCTTTCACTTCACATTGAAGGCCTCTAGTAGGGTGAGCACTAAACATGATGTTTTTGCAATTTGGGGAAAAAGATCAATCTCCTGCACTTTTTTTTGTAGAGACTAATTTGATTGTGAACAAATCTGTGAACATCCCAATATCAATCACTCTTTTCATCAAGGGGGACACTTTAAAGTAAGCACTATAATATACTCGCTACTTATTCTCCCTAACTTTTATTCTCCCATTGTGAGTGGGGAAGAAACCCTATATCCAGCTCCAATCATGTCTCAGTCACCAAACTAAAACAAAGTTCAAAGCTCACTACAAAAACTGTCCCCTTTCCCTGTGTTTATAATAATACTAAGTGCCTCATTATGATGTCGGTCGGAAAGCACTGCGACCAACTCGGTGTCGGAAACATTTCTGACCAAATCAGATTTTGGGAGTTTGACTGACTGATTACAATGTTTCCGAACTTTTCCCAGAAGTACTCCAATTGACTTCAATGAGAGTCTGTGTTTCGACTTACAACACAGGCTCCCATTGGAAAATGGGGTGGGTGCGGAAAATCATGCGCCCTGGGAAGCCTGTCACACTGTGCATGGTTGTAAAGAGGGGTCCCAGGGTTACCCCCACAGGCCCCATTGGGAGTGCCCTGGGAGAAGGGGGCCTACTGTGGGCCCCCAAGGGTGAATTCTAACAGCCGATCTGTGTCAGAACAAACGATTTGGACAGGCTGTCCGAATCTGACATCGTAATCCATTGGTCGCAAACGAGGTCCGTAGACCTGAACAAGTCGGCTCCGACCAATTCGGTTCCTCAGAAGACCATCGGAACAGAGTCGCAACCGAGTAGGACAGTCCAAACGGTGCACAATCATCGTAATCGGTCGGTCGGAAGGGTTTCAAAGTCGGTTGGAAAGACAGGTTCGGAATCAGATTCGGACAAACCCAATGCCGCTCAGAGCCTTTTCGTCTGACATCATAATGAGGTCCTAAAATGTTTTCTACTCCTATTTTAAAACACATGCATGCCTCGTATTTTTCCCTTGCTCTCTTGCATCTTCCTTTAGGATCTTTCTACTATATTTGCTGCTATTGTCTCAGGCCTTAACCTCTAAACTTTCACCCTAATTAGTAGTAAACATTTGTATATCTGAAACTCAATCCCTGGTAACGACAATGAAGCAAAATACCTCATTTAAATTTACAGGCAGGAAATAAGAACTCACATTTATGGACATCTTGACCAGAGTAAAATTCAAATGTCAGCTGTGGTTGATGGTGCACACCCAACTGGATGATAGGCAAACAGCTAGAAATTAAAAAAAAAAAAAGTTAATGTGTGAAGTCAAGAACTTCAGTTGTCACAATAGTTTTCGAGTAAAGAATTCCATGAGTTGTGAGAGTCTGAGATCAATGACAGAGCCTGCGACATTAGGAAACATTAAACAATAAGAGTCATATTTACCAAAAAATGCTGGAGCATGGTGTTATGCCAAATTTGGCAATGTCATGCTTCGACATTTTTCAAAGTCAGGGAGGTGCCATATTTACACAAATACAGTGCAGCCCAGAATTTTCTGTAGCTCTGGTCTAACAAAGGTGCCTGTGCTGCAGAGGTGATTGTGCACATGCAGGAGGGACAACTTCCCACACATAAACAATCAATAATGGCGATTTGCTGAGTAGATAGAGAAATATGTGGAGAAAAATTTATAATTTCTCCTCGTATCACCAGTCTAAGACCAAGTATTACCTGGCCTTAGTTTTTGGTGCTGCCCCAGCCTTGTAAATCTGGGGCAGCCTCATAAAGCAATGAGCGTTGCGGTGGAACGCCCACAGCAACACCCATTGTATGTCCACTTGCCACAATGGACTGTGGAGGCAAAGGGTATATTTACAAGATGGCGTTAAGCCACGTTAAGCGGTTTAGCACCACCTTGTAAATATGTGAAATGCTGCAACGCCACCAAAGCGTCAAAAAAAGTGACACTCCAGTGGCGCTAAGGGCTTGTATAAAGAGCCCTTATATGTTTTTAAAACACTGTTGATTCCAGACAGGTCTGTGAACATACAACTTTATTTTTTAACATGAATAATTTCTGATGAAAGGAATTATTAGAGAAAGAAAATCACTTTTATAACCAGAGTCAGGTGAGGAGAAGGGAGAGTAGAGAGGAAAACAAAAAGTGATTCTTGTCTAAGCTGTTGTTTTCATGAAACCCCAAATACCCCAGTATGTCAATATCAATTCTCCAAAAACAATGGGAAAACATTCATACTGTTATGTTCTGTACTAAAGACTTTATTGCATCACATCCCTAAAACATAACCAGAATTTGCCTCTATCAGAATCTGTGGGAATGCATATTTTCACCAAGTAACACCCACTTTCTATAAGTGACTACTAAAAAATTGCCTAGATTTGGGATGAAACAGGTTGACACTGTGGAACCTTTACAACTTTTTTTTATTTATTCATAGTGCTTTATGTTACATGGAATCAGCTCAATTGTGCTAATGAAAACAATGCCCTAAAGCAGCACCTGCCTTGTGACACAACTATTCTATGTGCTTTTGACATGTAATTGATGTGTATATTAAAGATGAAGATAAATTCAAAGATGTACATCTATTAGTGCTGTACTGCAGCATCATTGTTAAAACATGTTGTTGGTTGCATTTCAAGCTGTACATTAAAAGTATAAGTATCGAAGGCCATAGAGGGTAAGCACAGTTTCAGATGGCACGTAGACCATTCAAAAAGCATTTTAAATCACCCAATCAACTAATTTATAAGTGACCGGAGTAATTATGCAGACAAATCAAAATGAGGAAGGGGAAGGTCTACTGGAGGGGTTATAGTGAGCATAAGGGGCATAGGGGAGCAATGCACTCCTCCAGTCAGCAGAATGTGTGGGTGAGATTGGTATTGTGTGAGTAGAGGACAGCCCTTGCCCCTGTGTATGTGTTTGTGTGTGTGTGTGTGTGTGTGTGTGTATACACTCCTTTGGTCAGCAGAATGTGTGGGTGAAATTGGTATTGTGTGAGTAGAGGACAGCCCTTGCCCCTGTGTATGTGTTTGTGTGTGTGTGTGTGTGTGTGTGTGCGTGTGTGTGTGTGTGTGTGTGTATATACATATATATTTTTAGATCTGGCAGCCTTGTGGTGGTCTACCCCCAACTGTTTTCCTTCTTCATCCACTTTTACTGACCTTGTTTTTGATGGTATTAGGACTCTGTGCACCTTACTACTGCTAATCAGTGTCGAAGTGCTTGTTTTCTCTCCCATAAACATGGTAACATTGGTTCGTTCCCAACTTGCATATTTAATTTACTTATAAGTCCCTAGAAACATGTTGGTACCTGTACCCAGGACCTGTAAATTAAAGACTATCAGTGGGCCTCCAGCACTGGTTGTGCCACCCACTGAAGTAGCCCTTTAACCATGTCTCAGTTCTTCAATTGCAGGGCCTGTGTGTGCTGTTCACACTGCCATGTCGACTTGGCAAATAAAACCTTTGGTTAGGAACAAATCTTCAATTTTTATACATATAAATCAACCCTATGGTAGGCCCTGGACAATACAGAGGGCAGGGTGGAATTTATTTTAAAGGCAGGACGTGTCGTTTTAAGTTTTGCATATACTTTTAGTGAAAACCCCTTAAATCCTTTTTTTACTACAGCAGGGCCTATGTTTCCGATAGGAACATTGAGATTATCTAATTAAATTTTATAAGTGCAATTTCTAATTGTGAAGAGGTAGAAATTTTGTTTTTGGTGTCTCTGGAATCGCAATTTAAAATACAAACTTGTGTTGAAGTCAGGTTTTAAGTTGCAATTCCGAAAATGCAACTTTTAGAAAGATAGCTTTTTCTTACTTTAGCCATTTGCTACTT
Organism: Lissotriton vulgaris; assembly: GCF_964263255.1. Taxonomy (NCBI): domain Eukaryota; kingdom Metazoa; phylum Chordata; class Amphibia; order Caudata; family Salamandridae; genus Lissotriton; species Lissotriton vulgaris. Next base: position 643,050 of record NW_028250002.1, read on the forward strand.
GCTGTTTGTCTCTGATCACACGTCTGGGGTAGGTGACAGTTGGGGCTTGTGTATCCCCCCTAGACAGCCACCAACAATGGGACATTAAGTGTGAATTGATGGGCCAGCCAGGATTATGGTTCTTTGGCTCAGCGGCCTAACTGGGTCCCTGTAGCCGGCACATGTTCTATCGCTGTTGGCCTTAACTTTTGACTTTGTCCTATCCAGTGCTACCAGATATCCCAAATAGTGCTTTTAGGCACTCGTTTAACAACAAACTTTAAAATTCAATGTCTCAAGTTCTACTTATTGGATGTTGGTTGTTTTGGTATTGTATATTTATTTAGTGAAGCTCTATTTTCTTATCTGGTGTGGAATCTTTTTGTGTGGCATTTTCACTGATTTACTGTTTGAAGTTTTGTGCAAATACTTTGGACATTGCCTCTAAGTGAGAGAAAATCACACAACCATACAGCCACTTAGACAACAACTGGCTGATTGATACAGACATTCACACAACCATTCACTCACCCAAACATTCACTGAGACACCTAATCACTCACTTATACAGTCAGTCACACACCTACTGAATCATCCAAAGAGGTACTCACACACTCACTGATGCACCAATACACCTGGTATATAAATTTAAACCATCAAAAACCTTTAAAAAACGCTCATAGTCACTGGATGATATCATCAGTGATGTCCTTTGAAATGTCATCAGTGATGTCCCTGACCATATCATGAGTGATGTAATATCCGAAGTCATAAGCAGGGCATTGTGGGGTGTGAGTTATAGTTCTATAGTTAGCTCACTAACTATAACAGTTACATGTCAGTGGTTTTGTATGAGTGACACCTGAGCCTAACTATAATGTCCCTGTAAGCTGTAAGTTTGGTGTTTTTTGATTTTATATATATATATATATATAAATACATATATATATATATATATATATATATATATATATATATATATATATATATATATATATATATATATATATATATATATATATATATATATATATATATATTTATATAGGTATATATATATAATGCAAAGGGAGTGTTGAATACTATTAATACAATTTAGAGTAATTTTACATGGGCACCTTTTATTACATGGGCACAATAAAGTGAAGAGGGAGATAGGTTGGTTTTCTTTGTAGGTCAATGTTTGTTGGAAGTTTAACTGCTAGGTGAGATGAAAGTCTATGGCAGAGGTTTATTGCAAAGTCGGTATGGGTAGGTTGTGAGAGATAGGGTTTGTGATTTAGGGAGGGTATATGCGTAGTGTAGTGAGGACTGACAGGAAGCAAGTACTTTGAGTGGGTTGTAAAGACCATGATTTGCTGAGGTGCTAAGGCAGCCTTTATCCACATAGTGAGAGTAGATCTCAAGTGCGATTTGTCAAAGCGTCACAATTCACAAAGGCTCTTGTAGCACAGTCAGCAGGGCGAATGGCACACTGCGAGCAAGCACTGATTTCTCAGATGATCACAGCTCACAGAAAGAGGTGGTGGTACACTCATCATTCATATATGTAGTTCACACATTTGCTGTGCGCTAATCATTCAGAAGACGAGGGACGCGTTGTTCAGAGTATTATAAATTGCTCCTATGACTTCATAACATTTAATTTGAATATTTATATATTTATCTGTATTCATCCTGCATTATGAGTGATGTCATTTTTTCAAAGATGATGTGGTTTGTCCAACCAATTTTGATGTCTGATGTGGATTATACATGCTTTAATCATGCTGCTTATAGTAAAAACCCTCATAAGAATCTAATTGCCAAAAGCCATATACAGTTGGAGGGGACATTTTTCCATTTCTCTTCTAACTAAATTACACTGCATGTGAAGTAATAAGTCAAAGGGCTTATCTTACTCACTTTGAGTTCAGACTCACAGTATCCATATTGAAATAAATCACAGTTTTTCTCAAGCTAACACAGCTTTAACCTTCTCCTTCCAAGTATCCAAGGAAAGTGATCACTGTTGTAAATTGATAAATCCATTCCAGGCCATTCTGACCGGGCTCATTTAAAAGAATACCTTGCACCTGAGAGACTATCCATGCATTCACAGATTACTCTCTTTTGGCTTCAATTATAAACTTTCTAATTAAGCAGACCAAGTATAAGAAACTGGGTTCTTAGTTGAGAGGAGTAGAAGCACCAATCAAATAATAAACTGATTCCTTGTCTGGGTGAACTACAAAAGCCACTAAGTAAGCCTGTGCTTACTCCCTCTAGTACCTTAACACAAAAGCACTCACGCTTTACTTAGTGGTAATGTGTATAGTACTTAAACAAATAAAGTACTAAAGTGAAAACACTGCACAAGAAAAATCTCAAATATTTTTACATTGCTAGAGCTTCATGTTAGCAGTGGTCACAGTCTACTGCTGCTGATGCTGGTTCTTGTAGAGGACGCAAAGAGCAGGTTCTCACAGGATATTCACATCAGCGGGCATCGCAGATGGTTGTCAGGCAACATGAGGAGTCCATTTGTAGTCGCACAGGGACCAAAAACCTTAGAATCTTCATCAGGGACTCAGGAATTTTGGTTGTCAGGCAGGAAGAGAACACTCTGATGCCAGTCAAGGGTCACGACCTTGACTGGGGGATCAGCGCTCACTTCAGCAGAGGCCAGCACCAGGACTCATGCCGGTCCATGCAGGTCCAGTTGGTGCTTGTTGGCTTGACAGTTGCAAGGAGACCTCTGGAAACTTGTTTATTTCCTGTAGCTCTAACAGGAGGTTAGTCAACTGACACTTTGAAGCACTTATGTGAAGCCTGAGCTCAAGTCAAGCAGGTCTAATCTTCATTCTTCAGATAACAGGGCAATCCATTTCCTGAATCTATCACAGGACCAGCAGTTTTCTGATGAGAGGTTTTGAAGGTGCCACTTTTATCCTCAGTGCCAGCCTATGCGGGAGGGATGGCCCATCTGTCTAAACTTGCCGCTTACCTATGTTTGGCTCCAAAATGTGGAGGCTAACAAAGGGTAGACAGGCATATTTGTGAGATGCATTTTGTCAGTGGCACAGCAGGCACCCCTTAGAAGTCGGGAAGGGCTGGGCAAGCCCTAAGGCTATGCTTTGAAGTTCAGGAAGGCTAAGCACAACCTTCCAGGACATCCCAGTCAGGAGGTGAACACCCAGCCCCACACCCAAGGTTCTTTAGTCCTCACATCTGGAAGTAATACGCAAATCACAATGGGAGATACATTCAGAGTCATGTGATCCTGGATCTTGGCAGAAATGCACATTTGGTTTATGCAGAAAAATACACACTTTCTAAAGTTGGGTTTTTCAGAATTGTAACTTAAAATCCGGCTTTATGATTAAAGAGGATTACAAATTACAATTTATTTGAATGGAAACAGTGTCCCTTGATCTGGTTCCAAATTGAAGTTATGACTTATAAAGCGTGGCAAGGTAACCCGGTGTTAGTCTATGTGAGACTTAGCTTTACAACATTGAAAACTGCCTTTAGGAGTTTTTCATTGTCAGGGCATGTAAAACTGAAATAAACATGTCCTACGTTTTAAATACAATGCTCCCTGCCCTGTATATTAGAGGTGAATTATATGTATTAAACAGGAAGGTTTTATGCCTAGCAAAAGGCTTGTAATGACTGGTTGAAATGGCAGTTTAACAGGTTACTACAGATTTCAGTGGCAGGCCTGAAACACGTCTTGCAGTGCTGCTTTAGAGGGTGAGGAGGGCACAATGCATGCTGCAAACCACTAGTAACATTTAATTTTCCAGGCCCTAGGTATATTTAGTACCATATACTAGGGACTTACAAGCAAAGTAAATGTAACCACTCAGACGTAGGCCAACTTTCCCCTGTTTGTTAGGGAGACCACAATTTCTTTACCACTTATTAGCAAAGTGCGCAGAGGCATAAAAGCCAACAAAAGCGGGTTCAGCGAATGAAGGAACAAATCTAGGGTGACCTTGCATAAGGTGCCAGGTTGAACACCGCCTCATTCTGTTTTTGCCTCCAATATCTAAAGTACATATAACCAGCTCACTGAATAGTAATATTTTGGTAGGTTGTAAGGCTGACCAACAGATATGAAACCATCACCACTGACATTGATTAGATGCAAATATAACTCATAAGCATTTATTCTTTTTAGTATTTGATAGGTCTACAAGCCCAGCCCTAATGTAGACATATATTAGATATCTCTAGATGGTGAATAGTGTTTGAACAGAAGACAAGTAATCCTTCTTCCTTTTACCAAACCCTGTATGTTTTCCTCTTGCACTGTACCACTACCCAGGTTCATAAAACGGATGTGCAACCACCTGACAGCCCTCAAACACAAGAGTCATATAAAAAGACAGAATGGCCAGCAGAGTTTAATAGCATCAACTCTAACCCAGAAGAGCAGTAAACAACAAAACTTACTAGAAAATCTAAATGTGAGCAATAGCAAAGCAAAAATAGAGATGTCTGTAGAATTATGAGGACAATAAATCACCCAAATAAAATTCATTCAGAAAATCAACTCTGAACCAATAAGAAAATGTTGACGATGAAAGAATTTCACAAATTAGGTAAGGCGTAACATTTACAGACTTCAGCCCCTAACACTTAAAACACTTCACACTCAATTACCATATTTCTAGAAGTTTTAAACCTAAATCAATCATGAAAGAAAATTAAAAAGGAAAACATAAATCATAACCTTTTACGAAGCAAGAAATCATCTAAAATGGTACATGGTGCACCAATATAAGTTGGTACTTATTTGAAAACTAAAAAAGGAGAGGATCAGAGAGATGTAAATGTTGGTTGTATAACCTATTAAATATAACAAAAAAATGACATAATCAAGAGGTCTGTGTTGTTCTTATGTACCTTGATAATTCACACCATATACTGAGAAATATTTCCAGATATTTTGCAGCACTGGTAACTGAATTACCAGGAAAGTCATGAGTGTTCCATTGAAATGGATTGAGTGCAATGTTATTGTGAAAAGTGAAACTGCATATTTTTAATACAGATGGGCTTTAAATTCACAAGACACTCATTAGTGTACCTCATATCTAAAACATTTCGGGGCATATTATCAAGGAATGGCGTTAAAATTATCGCTGCTTTAGCGGTAGGAAACTGCCTAAAAAATGGCTGTAATGGGCTTGCTAATAAACCGTAGAGAATTCCAATAGAAGCCCATGTTAACACCACAACATGGGTTTCTATTGGAATTCTCAAGGGTATATTATCAAGCCCATTATCGCCACTTTAGTGGCAGTTTCCTGCTGCTAAACCTCAATAAAATAGATTGTCAAAAAATAAGCTCTATTCCCTTAACCCAGTGGTTCCCAATCTTTTTTGACCCGTGGCTCCCTTGACCTAATTGGCAGTTGGCTCCCCACCATTTTTTTACCGGTGCACCGGGGTGCAGCGGCGCACACTTTGGGAACCACTGGTCTACATGAAGAATGTATGATGAAGGATTCAGAGAGTAGCCATTACCATAAAACCTTATTTGCATTCACAAAGATCTTATAAGTGCATCTAAATGCATACAAAACCATCATAGAGTAGCATAAAGCACTCCCACTAAAAGTAACCAGGCTAGAGAAAGGCTCAAGGAGCTCTGTTACGTTACAAGAAGTTTACATGGGGTATGCTCTGATGAACCCAAGACGGCTCACCAGATCCCATCTACCCAGTGTTTTAAGTGAGCTGGGTACAGAGGACAAGTGGGACAGGTCCAAAACTGTATAGTCTCTCAAAAAGATAATTGAAGACACTGGCCTGCATTACGGATGGACTATTGTAAGACGTACATACCCATAATACTCTGACAATAACATGCATTTTTGTTCTGCATTGAGAAGAAGAGGTAGTGTCCACAGGAAAGCGCACATTGGTGTTTAAACAAGTGGGCTTAGTGGAGATCCATGCAGGATGCAAGCACAGTATTATCAAAGATGAACAGCACCTGCGACCAGATGGATCTATGTCTCAGGAACACTACTTTCCATTCCTGGACTTTGCTTTTGCATCATTGTTATCAGGTTCGTTGGTGCAATTGGCTCAATTAACCTGAACCAAGACTACAACTCTCAAAATGCAATATGCTAAATCAAAACCCAGAAGTGGAAAGTTATGGCCTGGTGACATGGAGTCATCAGGACTCCCTACTTTTGATGCCCATCTGCACCATGACTATTAGAAGAACATGACAAGAAATGTAGTAACTGCGCATGTTTAGGTGGTATTCATAGACCTGGGAAAAGTGTAGTTTACACTGGTATAATTTGCATAATTTTAGGGATTTCATGTTATGCATGTTAAGTGAAATTCCCAAAATTATGCCACTTCACATACTGACACACCATTCACAGTAAATATTTACTGCAAAAGCGCGATATGTGACAATAAGTTTTCATCCAACATGTGGGACCATAATGCAGAGTGCTCTTGTTCATGTTGCTTTTCTTTCTTTACACTATTTTTAGCGCAAAATGTAGCTCTTGTCAAAAATTGACTCAATGTCACATTCTGCGCTAAATTACATTCTGTGCTAAAGTTTAGCTGGAAATGATGAATTTGCATTTCACATAAGTATGCACAATTTTGTCATTTGGCATAAATATGCAAAAACAAATTACATTAATTCCGCACTTTGGGAACCACAGCTATATAGCATGCCTTTACAAGTTCAAAACTGCCCCAATTTGCAAACATATGCCACATTTTAGGTATTTAATTCACAAATGAGGGGCGTTTTTTTATATTGGTGGCCATGTCTATTTTCTGTCCCAGTCCAACACTGACCCTTACCACGTCCTGAGATCATAGCAGCATATACTGCCATGTAAAAAAGAAAGGGAATGACAACTACTTGTCATGGAGAAAGGACAGGGGTTGAAGCACACAGGCACAAGCAAAATAAATGTAGGAAGTTAAGACGATAAGATTCTAAGAAGGGCCGAGACAAAAAGAAAGAGGGAAAGGGAAGCATCGACTGCAAAGTCAAAAATGCCCGATTAGTGACCCCAGCCCATTACATGAACTACAGGGCCCGGCTCTTCGTCTCCTGAGATCTAAAGGTACTCAATACATTACGGACCGTTCTGTTGGGGCAAATTGGTAAATCATCTGTAAATTGGGATTTGGGCAACATTCAACAAATCCCCGCTGCGTGCTTTAAAGAAGACAAGATACATAGGAAAATCATAAATGAAACTTCGGGGTCTCTGCGTGAGCACGTATCCGTGCGTGACAACACTTGCAATCCAGCGTTGTCTGTCTGTGATGTCACACGCATTACTCGGTGTCTGAGCAGCAGGTCGTTTCCCTTTAGGGTGTGAACAAAGGAGGGGGAGGAATTGCGGCTGCAATTTCCAGGACCCATCCTGCGAGGCAGCGCGGCGCCCCTGGCTTTTCATCACGGCGCACCTGGGCGCCGCGACGCACACTTTGGGAACCACAGCCTTAACCCATTAACCATACTGCTCATAGTCGAGTTACACGTTTGGTGACAGCGTGAACTTAAAGCCCACTCTTGCATCTTATTTGGAACTGCTGCCGTCTGGTGCCCTTTGTTTTATTCCTGACGTGGACCCGCTGCTGGCTTGAACTTGGGCTGCCCAGGGGGAGCGGGACTACGAGGACCAGAGGTACTTGCGCTTCATGACCACGCGCACCTGGTGCCTCTTCCCGCCCCCTCCTCCCTGCTAACCCTTAAAACACGACTCGCGGCCCCCGCTCCGCGGGAGCCTCTCGTAGTCGAGTTACACGTTTGGTGACAGCGTGAACTTAAAGCCCACTCTTGCATCTTATTTGGAACTGCTGCCATCTGGTGCCCTTTGTTTTATTCCTGACCTGGACCCGCTGCTGGCTTGAACTTGGGCTGCCCAGGGGGAGCAGGACTGCGAGGACCAGAGGTACTTGCGCTTCATGATCACGCGCACCTGGTGCCTCTTCCTGCCCCCTCCTCCCTGCTAAACCTTAAAACACGACTCGCGACCCCCGCTCCGCGGGAGCCGCTCGTAGTCGAGTTACGCGTTTGGTGACAGCGTGAACTTAAAGCCCACTCTTGCATCTTATTTGGAACTGCTGCGGTCTGGTGCCCTTTGTTATATTCCTGACCTGGACCCGCTGCTGGCTTGAACTTGGGAATGTCCAGGGGGAGCCGGACTGCGAGAACCAGAGGTACTTGCGCTTCATGACCACGTGCACCTGGTGCCTCTTCCCGCCCCCTCCTCCTCCTATTTAGTAACGCCCAAACACGCGCACGCGGAACGCGCGCGGGCGGGCGCCGGGCAAAGCCCGGGCACAGGGCGGGCCGTCTACGGCTGTCCAGGGCCGGATAAGGCCGGGCTGGGCCCCCCTCCAAGGTTTCTTCCTCCGTGGTAAGATTTCCCACCTATTAACTCTGTTAACAATCATCAAAGCCACTAACTGATAACTGATTATAGCTCGTATCCCTGGAAGGGGGGGGGGGGAACGGAGCACCACTGGACCTAGGGGGAGCTTAAATGGAACATTGGATGACTTTTTCATAAGAGCTGCTGGGGTTGTTGACAGAGAGATTGCACTCACAGAAAAACGCCCATCACATGAACTTTTGGGTGCTAAGCGCTCCTCGCTAGACACCAGTCCATGATGGACCAAGATGCTTAGTTACGACAAGCCCTAATGAACAAGAAGGGGTTTCACTTGATGATAAATTTACTGACTTGGATGCTGAGTTATCCCCTCTGAACATCTCCTCATGCAGTAGCTTATCTTCAGAGGGCTTCCACCCGATAGTGGCCAGGAAAAGTATACAGGCCATCGACTTACAAACTATAGTACCTACTTGTCCCAAGCAAAGGCCGTGCAACCTCCAAATACCTCAAAGTTTCAGGACTTGAAATTGAGTACATTAAAACCTTCCCATACTTGGGGGTATTAATTGATGGTTCTGGCACTTGGGGACCTGAGGTTAAGAATAGGACCCTATCCTTTAAACGATCAATAGCAGCACTGAAGAACTTCTCCTTTAAGTTGGGTAAAAAAAAAACTGAAATCATGTTAAAAATGTATGTGGCCAAATGCAGAAGTATCACATTGTATGGGGCAGGGATCTGTGGATACCAGGATACATCATTGTTACAGGTTGAAGAAAACACATTTTTTAGATACCTGCTAACTCTCCCAAAGGGCACCTCAGTTTTTAATTGTCATACGGAATTAGGGATGAACCATATTACAGACCTGATTAAAATGCAACCTATTCTTCTTTGACGCAGAGTATGGGCTCAGAAGCTCTCGGCCTAAACCAGGACATTATAAGGGATGTCATGGGCCTAGATAATGCGAAGCGCATTGCCTGGCTTGAGTATATTAAGAAAACATTAACTGACCTCCAACGGCCTGAGCTATTTAGTAACCCGGACTTATTTAGGAATGTTTCGAAAAAAGAACTGATGAGGTTATGCATGGCCCATTTCGACTTATTAAGATGTGCAGGGGAGTTAATGAAGAAAACAGTAATTGATCACCAATTGTCGCTAACCACCTATACAATACAACCATATTTAACCATGAGTACTGTGGGCTTTGACCGATTCATCCTGACCAGATTTAGGTTTAATTTATTTCACCGGCTGGTCACATTTCCAAGTAAAAATGACTGGTCTAGAACCTTAGTTCCTTGCCCCTGTGACAACTGGCTGTACGAGAGGGAGCGAAAAAGATGGATTAAACAGTATTTGAGGCAAGGTGTTTGATGGCAATGCAGACCTGCGTTTCTTAGCTTGCAGCAACTGGGAAATGTTACTTGCACTATGGTGATGACAGGATTTTTAAAAAATGTTTTAAAAAATCGTAATTCAATGATTAGCTGATTCATAATAATGATTTAATCCTATCTTAAGATAAATGTTATTTATTGTTAGATGAAATGTAATGCTGTATATATATATGTATTGTTGCTTTTATGATTTTAAATCGTAAAAATCGAGAAAAACTAATCTGAATCTAAATCTGAATCATTAACCATACACCCAAAAGTGTCATACCTATACCGTATATGTAACAATATTAAAACTGATAATAACCCTAACCCCTAACCCTTTAACTCCTTAACACTATACCCCAAAACCATAACACTTAAACCTGTACCCAACACCTTAACTATTATACCCGTAATCTAAAACCACAAATATATAATCCCCATAGCCTCACATCTATTCCCCTAATGCATAATCCCTAGTCCCTTAACTTTAATGTAAGGTATCGTCTTTTGTCCCCCGCATGTGTGTGTGTTTGTGCAAGTGTGCATGGATTCTGAAAATGCATGGGCCTTTAGAGGTAGAACAATGTCTGAATTACATTTAAAATAAATATTAACATAATGATTTAGATTCAAAACATAACAGATATCCCATCCATCGTATTCCAAGTGTATTATCGTCTAAGGCACTAAGGTAATATGGAGGAAGAAGTATATGCCACATTTTGACTGAGTTTCCCATCAACCATACTGAAAAAAGACCCCCAGTCAAGCAATCTAATACATAAATTAACCTACCAGTGGTAGAAGTAGTCAAGCTCACTAATAAATGGCAATGTTTAAAGAAATTGCAGCTCTCACAAGCTAACACAGCTTCAACCTCCTCCTTCCAAGTCTCCAAAGAAAGTGACCACTGCGCCTGAGATCTAGAACTCTCAGCCTCGGTGTCCGAGTCAGCACTAATGGAGCCATTATGACACAATCAGCAACCATCTGCTTCTTATGTTTCTATTTTTGCTACCTGGCAATGCTGATGATGTCACAGACACGGAATCTACAGAGGGTGGAAGATGAGTTGAGAATCCTGGTGTGTGTGAAATTACATCAAACAACTGAAGCAGGATTTCCCTTAAAGAAAATGCAGAAAATGTCACAGTTCTTTAATAAGGGAATGCCCACAAGCTTTCCAATCCACTGTAGCTTTGTTCCAGTGTCACAGTGTCACAGAACCCACATCTGTACATACAGTGTGCCACAGGAACCAAGCTATACCTGTCTGATGAACCGTACTAGGGTGACACCAGTCCTAGGTTTCTGGTGTTCTGGTTCAGGGAGAACCTGGCCTTTTCCCATTAGAGCAGAGTTAAGACCTATTTTGAATTTGACTGGGTCCAAACTGAGGTGATAAAGTATGGAAAATAATGATGGGTCTGGATGAGCCTTCGAGAAAATACCAAAGGATGAGATTAATTCAAGCATGACATCCATCAGTTTTCTGTACACTTTAACCCTTTCGCAGCTAGAACTTTCTCCCCCGCTGCTAAGCTATTTTTGGCTATTTGGGGTAGTTCACGCTTAGGCCCCTGTAACTGTATGTACACACAAGGTATCCATGCCAAATTTGTGTCTTTTTCTTCCACCATTATGTGGATTTTAGAGGTACCCAGGGTTTGTGGATTCCCCTGAAGGGGACACCAATATTAGCCACAATTGACAATGTTTGAAGTTTACAAGGGATTCTGGGTAACAGAACCTGCTGATAGCCACACAAGTCACCCCATCCTGCATTCCACTTGGTGTCTAGTATTTAAAAATGTATAGGTTTTCTAGGTTTCTATAAGTGCTGGCTGAGCTGGAGTCCAAATTCCGCAGCTAGACACATAGCAAAAGACGGGTCCGTTTTTACTGGAAAGCTCTGATGTTCACGTTGCGTTTTGTGCCATTTCCTGTCACGGGCACCAGGCACAAGTGAGGTATCATTTCTATTGGGAGTCTTTGGGTAATGCTGGGTGGGTGGAAGATTGTGGATCCAAACAGATTCCAGAACTTGCCATCACAGAAATGTGAGGAAAATGTGTTATTTTTTTGACAAAGTTTGAGATTTGCAAGGGATTCCGCTTGAACCGCTGAATGGAATTACAGCAAATTTGATACAAAGTTTGATGTAGGTTCAGAAACCAAGCTTTTTATGACTTGGTGTAAATCTGTTGAGTAGCTTCAGAGATATTAAAGTTAAGAAATCTAGTTATCTAGGGACGCAAGAAATCTTTTATAAAAAAGATGCATTGGCTCCCACTGTTTTTTTTTAATGAAGACCCCAGGTCGGCCAAATCCCAGGGGCATATTACAATCAAGGAGAAGGTTCATGGGGCTCCCTCCTAGGCTTTTGAAAAGCCATGAGGACAGCAACCTACCCGGGGCACTTAAGCACACAAATTCAGGTGGCTTGCGCAGCCCCCACAGCCCTAGGGACCACCCTCTCCCAGGGGCACTGAACAATCTAAACATGGGGAGCCCGTCCAGCCCCCTGGCAGCCCCAGGGTCTGCCACCTCCCTGGAGCACATACATTATTTAGGAAGGAATGTTGGAGTGGCCCTACTGCCTCCCCTGCTGCCCCGGTGACATCTACTTCCCCAGGGCAGAAATAGTACATTTGTGGTGGAGCTACGCTGCTCCCCGGGTACAGCTACCTCCCTGGGGCACAAACAGAATAATGGGAGGGTGTCCATTGTGGACCCCTGGCCCCGGGGACCACCATCTCCCCTGGGCTAAATACTTGAAAGAGGGGGGCCAAGTGGCCCTATTGTGGATCCGTAGATGGCCTGGGTGCTCTTGCAATGTCACAGGGAGGCCCCCTCCTGGGACATTGATGTTTGCCATGGCTTCTAGCAAATGCTGCTCCGCTTTCATCATGCGAGAACATTAAAAATACTCTCACTTTCTGAAAGCAGAGCAGAATTGCTTTGGGACAGAGGGAGCTGCGTGTTTAGCAGCTACCTCTGTCCAAAATCAATGCAGGCTTCTGCAGGATGCGGGGAGCAGGCAGGGGCCGGGGTGTCCCCTGCCTGTATTTACAAAAAAAAGAGGGGCCCAGCAGACCACCATGCAAGTGATTTTTGCACTTCCGAGGGGGTCGTAAATTGCGATCTACTTCATTAATATTCATGAGGTAGATCATTTGCGATCCCGTAGGAATCGCAGAAGGTGTTAAACACAATTTCATGCATTTAGATTTTCCGATTTTCCTATTGCGAATCGTAAGAATTCGCAATTAAGAAATCACAAAAATGGATTGTTGATGCATCTGACTCTGGGTTCTTAGTTGAGAGAAGTGGAAGCACCGCTCTAATGCTAAACACATTCCTTGTCTGGGTGAACCACAAAAGTCACTAAGTAAGCCTGTGCTTATCCTCTGGTACCTTAGCACAAAGTACTCATGCTTAATTTAGTGGTAATGTGGATACCACTTATGCTGCACTCAAACAAATAAAGTGATAAAGTGAAAACACTACACAAGAAAGATCTCAAATCTTTCTACGTCACTGGAGTTTCATGTTGGCAGTCACCACAGGCTACTGCTGCTGATGCTGGTTCTTGAAGGGGACGCAAAGAGCAGGTTGTCACAGGAGATTCAGGTCAGTGGGCATCGCAGATGGTTGCCAGGCGTCATGAGGAGTACATTCGTAGTTGCACACGGACAAAACCTTATCTTCACCAGGAACTCAAGACTTGTGGTTTTCAGGCAAGAAGAGAACACTCTGATGGCAGTTGAGGATCACAACCTGGATATGCACCTCTTACACTGACACTTTGAATAACTTATGTGGAGCCTGAGCTCAAGTCAAGCAGGTCCAATCTTCTTTCTTCAGATAGTAGGACAGTCCTTTTCCTGAATCTTCCACAAGACCAGCAGTGTTCTAATAAAAGGTTTTGAAGGTGCAACTTTTATCCTCAGTGCCAGCCTGCAGGTGAGGGATGCCCCCTCTGTATACACTTGCCTCTTATTTTTATTTGTCTGCAAAAAGTGCAGGGTAACAAAGGGTAGACAGGCCTATTTGTGAGCTGCATTTGTCAGTGACACAACAGGCAACCCTTAGAAGTTGGGGGGGGGCGAGGGGGGGGACAAGCCCCGAGGCTATGCTTTGATGTTCAGGAAGGCTAAGTACAACCTTCAAGGACATCCTTGTTAGGAGGTGAACACCCCACCCAACCCCAAGGCCTATTCGTCCCCATATCTGGAAGTAATATACAAAACACAACAGCACACACATTCACAGTCATGTGATCCTGGACCTTGGCAGAAATGCAAACTTTCTTTATGCAGAAAAATGCTCACTTTCTAAAATGGGCTTTTCCAGAATAACAACTTAAAATGTGGGTTTATCATTAAAGAGGATTTCAAATTACAATTTATTTGAATGGAAACAGTGTATCTTGATATGGTCCCAAATTGAAGTCATGACTTCTTAAGCGTAACAAGGTAGCCCATTGTTTATCTATTGGAGTTCGTTTTACAACCCTAAATCTTCTTCTAGGAGTTTTTCACTGTCAGGACATGTAAAACTGAAATAAACTTGTCCTGAATTTTAAATACAATGCACTCTGCCCTATATATTATGGGTGAATTATAAGTATTAAACAGGACAGTTTAGGACTAGCAAAAGGTTTGTAATGACTGGTTGAAATGGCAGTTTAACACATAACTACAGATTTTAGTGGTAGGCCTGAGACATGTTTTGCAGTGCTACTTTAGTGGGGGAGGAGGGCACAATAAGTGCTGCAAAGCACTAGTAGCATTTAATTTCCAGGCCCTGGGTATATTTAGTACCATATAATAGGGTCTTACAAGTAAAGTAAATATAACCAATCAGACAAACGCCATCTTTACCCTGTTTGCAAGGGAGACCATAATTAGTTTACCACTATTTAGCAGCCCTAAAAGCCATCAAAAACGAGTTCAGCGAATGATGAAAAAAATGGTGGATGACCTTGCATAAAGGGCCAGGTTGAACACCACCTCATCCCGTTCCTGTTTAAAACATCTAGGACTCATATTACCAGCTCACTGACTAGTAATATTTTGTTAGGTTGTAAGGTTGATCAACAGATTTAAAACTATCACCACTGACATTGATTAGATGCAAATATATTTCATGAGCATTTATTCTTTAATACTATTTGATAGGTCGACAAGCCTAGCCCGAATGTAAACATATGGTAGATATCTTTAGGTGGTGAATAGTGTTTGAACAGAAGACAAGTAATCCTTCTTTCTTTTCACCACAGCCTGTATGTTTTCCTCATGTACTGTACCACTACCCTGGTTCATAACATGGATGTGCAACCTGACAGCCCTCAAACACAAGACCCACATTAAAAGATGGAAGGAACAGGAGTGTTTAATAGCAACATCTGTAGCCCAAATGAGGAGCAAAACACAAAAGTAACTAGAAAACCTAAATGTGCACAATAGGAAAAAAAAATAGAGATGCCTATAGAATTTTGAGGGCAATAAAATACTGCAAAAAAATTATTTTAGAAAATCACAAATTAGGTAAGGCGTAACATTTACAGACTAGAGCTCCTAACACTTACAACACTTCATACTCAATTACCACATTTCTAGATGTTTTAAACATAAATCAATCACCAAAGAAAATTAAAAATGTAAACATAAAACATAACCTTTTTACTAAGCAAGAAATCATCTAAGCAGGTACATGGTGCACAAATAACTTTGGGTACTTAATTGAAAGCCAAGAACATGTTTGCCATAGAAAACATTATAGATATCAATAAAATAACATACTCAAATGTGTGTGTGTGTGTGTGATTATTTATTTTCTTACCTTGATAATTCACACTGTTTATTGAGAAATAGATCCAGTTATTTTGTACACTTCCAACTGAATTTCCAGGAAAGTCATGTGTGTTCCATTGAAATAAATTGAGTGCAATGTTACAGTGAAAAGTGAAGCTGCATATTTTTCATACAGATGTGCTCAAAGTTCCCAAGACACTCATTAGCATAGCATAGCAGTAAAGCCTCATCATTTCTCCTCAGTATGCATTGAATTGTATTGTAATTGCCTTTATATAAAGCTTACTACCCCTGACGTGGCGTCAAAGAGCTTTTTCGGCGGGTGCACGCTACTCCGGGACCCATAGAGGATTAGTGTTGAATTAGTATGGTGAAACATGCAAGTACATTTTAAGTGGTGGATAGGTTAGTCAGTTATTTGGATATGGAATGATAGCAGAAGGATAGAGGAGGACAAAAGTTTCTATTTATTTATCGCTTGTTGACGCACGCTATTCCGGAAGCCTATAAAGGATTAGTGGTGAATTAATATGGTGAAATATGAGGTAATTTCAGTGGTGGATATTAGTCTGTTACTATGAGTGAGAAGGATAGCGGGGGATAAAAGGGGAATAAAGATTAGCATTCATATAGCACTTGTTACCCCTGATGGGGGTTGAAGCGCTTTTCTGGTGAGTAGCATGCCACTCCTGAACCCATAAAGGATTTGTGTTTAAAATTCGTATAGTACAAATATGAATTAAGTTGAGTAGTAGATATGTTATTCAGTTAGTTGGGCAGTATATTAGTATAGTTGAATATGGAATTTGAGAAGTGAACATGTTAGTCTGTTAATTTTGATTGAAAAGGATAGTGGAGGGATAATAGAGTGAAAGATTTCTTTTTTTTTAGGTGTTAGCAGTAGGAAGAGAAATGAGAAAAAGGGCAGCATTTCTGGCCCTAGTCCCGACCAGTCTCGAACAGGCCCAAACAGGCAACTACCCTTGTCCTCTCTGCCCTTAGCCTCGATGCCCGGGCTGAGACACACTAACCCTTGCCTTGTGTAGCCCTAGTACTCAGGTGACCCCTTCTGCCAATGGGAACCTCCAGCCCTAACACTATCCAATCACAACACTAGCCCTAAAATCTAGAACCAATGGGAGACCAGGACCTTACTGCCAATCTTAGCCCTAGTCAAAGCACCCAATCAGTTCAAAAACCCTGATCTCTACGTCCAATAAAGGTCTTAGCCCTACCAGTAGTCCCAACCCAAGTCCAAGCAGCCAATGGTACAGGTAGCCCTAGTTCCTACTTCCAATAGAAATCCTAACCCTAGCACTCGTCCCAACCCTACAATGATTGAATCACAGACCCAGAAACCAATCAGAACCCTCAAATACTTAACCAATGAGGACATTAACCCTAAGCCAATAGAAACACCAGATACAACCACCAATCAGTGTAAACATGTGCCAACCACTAGCAGACCATATAAGGTCCCAGCGACCTCAGACAATGTTTGCTGGCCAGGGAGTTGGAAGTTGCTTTTCCTGTTCAGAATCTCCTAGGAGACAGACAGGCTTAATCCACACTTTATACTTCTTCAGGAAAAGGATTCACTAACTCGAAATCTAACAATACTGTTTGAATAAAATTTTACTCCCCCTCCTGGCCAAAAAACTACGTGCACAGGCCCCAGTAAATACAGTTTAAACAGCTCACAGAAGTACCCTCTGATGTAGAATATCCCTGTTGCTAGGGGGGGGGGCAGGGGGGCTGGCCTCACTGGCTTGTGAACACAAAATGGAGTCTGGGGTGCACTGTTTTAACACACAGGTCTTAGCACAGAACAAAGTAGAAATTTGGAGGGAAAACATATTTGTCACCAAGGAATGAGAGGGACAAACTACAGAGGTTGGACTGCAAATCCCACAATTCAACATGTTAAATGCAAGCAATCATGGGTAGGGAACACCACAAGTTTAAAACACAAAACAGGTGATAAAATATGCAATCACAGGCAGGTCAAAACTGCAATTTTAAACTGTAACAACCACATGCAAAGACAGTAATCACAGAAAGGGAAAATCGTTTTTTAAACAACTTTGTTTTGGGAAGAGATAGCACTAGTCTGTCTCCTTACCACATAAGTGTGCATGGATTTGGAAAATACATAGGCCTTATAAGGTAGAACAGTGCCTAAATTCTATTTAAGTTAAATATTAACATAATGGTTTTGATCCAAAACATAAGAGATATCCCATCCATCTTATTCCAAGTGTATTTATAGTCTAAGGCACTTGCAATATGGCAGAAGAAGTATATGTCACATTTTGATTGAGTATCCCATCCACTATACTGAAAAAAGACCCTCAGACAAGCAATCTAATACATAAATTAACTTACCAGTAGTCAAGCTCACTAATAAATGTCAATGTTTAAAGAAGCTGCACTTCTCCTGAGCTAACACAACTTCAACCTCCTCCTTCCAAGTCTCCAAGGAAAGTGACCACTGCGCCTGAGATCTAGAACTCTCAGCCTCGGTGTCCTAGGCAGCACTAATCGAGCCATTATGACACTATCAGCAGCCATCTGCTTGTTATGTTTCCATTTTTGCTACCTGGCAATGCTGATGATGTCACAGAAACAGAATCTGCAGAGGGTGGAAGATGAGTTGAGAATCCTGGTGTGAGGGAAATTCCAACAAACAACTGAAGCAGGATTTCCCTTAAAGAAAATGCAGAAAATGTCACAGTTCTTTAAGAAGGGAATGCCCACAAGCTTTCCAATCCACTTTAGCTTTGTTTCTGTGGCACAGTGTCACAGAACTCAAGTCTGGACATACAGTGTGTCACGAGCTATACCTGTCTGATGAGCCCTACTAGTGTGAAACCAGTCTTGGGTCAAGACTGATTTGATTTTGACTGGGCCCAAACTGAGGTGGCATGGTATGGAAAATAATGATGGATCAGGATGAGATTAATTCAAGCATTACATCCATCACTTTTCTGTACACTTTAACCTTTTCACTGCTAGGCTTCACCCCCTCCCCCCATGCTAAGCCTTTATTTTGGGCTATTTGGGGTAGGTTGCGCTTAGACCTCTTTAACATTTTGTCCACACAAGGTATCCATTCCAAATTTGCATCCTTTTCTTCCAACATCAGGTGGATTTGAAAGGTACCCATGGGTTGTGTGTTCCTATGAAGGCGACGCAGATATTAGCCAAAATACAGCTAAACTTTGGGTTTTGTGAGGAACAAATGAGAAAAATTTCTGCAGAAAAAAGTGCTTGTATTCCCCTGAAAGTGGTATCAACAAAGGGTTTGTTGTGCTGACATCACCATCTTCCCAGCATTCAGGGACAGGCAGACTTTTATTAGACAAACAACATTTTCTGCACAGTTGTGGTATTTTATTGGGACATAGCCTATTTTTGCAATTTGTTGTGCTTTTAACCTCCTTCCAGTGTTCTTTTTAATTTTTGTTATTGAAAGCTTGCAGTTACAATCCAAATGCTCCAATAGGGAGCCATCAGCGACTTCATAGCATGATATAGCACAAGCATTTTTAAGATAAAGTGTCTTCATAGTGGAGAAGGATGCAACTATAAAGCAGCTCAGAGAGTCAACAATCCCCACCCCCCAACCCTGCCCCCTCAGCACTTAAAGAAAAACAGTATCAAAGAAGCAAGGCACTTGAATGGCATTGTCAAGGAAATCTAGGGACACAGCACGTGAGTTGAACAACAATAGCCCCCATTGAGACACAGACCTAAACATAGTAAAAGAAAAGAAAACGCTAGGAGCAGGAAGCTTCACAAATCTGGATGACTCAAAAGATACATTGTCAGTGGGGCCCAGAAATCTTTGGGACAAGAGGATTCAGCCAGATCCTCTGCATAGGTCTCCAGTTGTTCCCTGCAATAAGTTTGATCCCAAACCCATTTTTAAACTGTAGGGAGAATATTTCCATCCCAGCATTGTGCCACAGCCCGCTTGGCCATTAAGGTTGCCTCTGCAACCAAACGCCTGTTACATCTCCCAGCAGACACACCTCTGGCACACACCACACTCGCTCCATCACCACCTTGGTCAACACATTCGCTACTTTAACCCAGAAGGCAGCCACCCCTGCACACTGCATGCTAAATGCAGAAAATCGGCATCAGCCTGCCCGCTCCTCACACAGCAGGCAGAGTCACGCAAGTCATATTTCTTTAATTGCAGAGGTGTATAATACCACTGATGGAAGAACTTGAAATGGATAATTCGTAAATTACAATTGGCGGTAAGACGCCCCGTCAATATATAGCAGAACTGCCAATGTTCAAGTGGGAAAGTGTGCCCCAAGGTTGTGTTCCATTTAAGAAATGAAGGGTGTTTTTCCTGGTCCTTCTCACGTTGAGATGCAGTGTATAGGTTAGTGATAAAATGCTTACTTTTGTCCCCAGAGAGCACTGTCTGCATCATGCACTACGGCTGTGGTTCTATTGGATAATCAGGGTAGATTGCCCTAATGCCTGTCACACACTGACACATGTGAAGCACTGCGTCGGGTGGATGCCTGACCCGCCTGATTATCTTGTAGTGAGCGGAACTAGCCATGTTTGTATAGGTCGGCCATCTTCCCAACCCCAACCGCATGTAGCACACGTAGGGCAGAACGCTCCTGCACCGCAGAGATATCCGGATGAGCCACAACAGGCAGCTTTGGGGCATAAAGGTAATCCAGCTGTGCTCTGCGGGCAAGGGACCGCTAGGCCCTGGCAATACATAGCACTAGAATAATCTCTGCCTGAGGACCTCCGTCACCGCTTGAAAGGGTAGCCGCGGCAAGCAGAAGTGGGAGGATAGCATCCATCTCTATCGCTGTGTGGGACAGGGACCACTGCAGATAGAACCAATAGTGCGCAAATTGAGCTTGGGTGCATAAATAGTAGAGATGCATATCTGGGACCTCGAAGCCGCCGCGGTAAAATGGTAACACAAGAGTATTTCAACTACATCTAGGATTCCCCCGCAGACGAACGACAACAGGGCAGTCTGCAAAGTTTTAAAAAGGGTAAGATTCAAGCGGATAGGAATGTTTACAAATAAGTACAATAATTTAGGTAAAATGGTAATTTTGATCACAGCTATGCGGTCTGCGAGTGAAAGAGGTAGTCGAGCCTAGCGCGCAGCTTTATCTGCAATGTGGGAGATGGTGCTGCCATAATTCATAGATATCACCTGCTCAAGGTCCCTATGAAGCCAGATACTCAGATATTTAACCGGGTCCTGGGTCCAGTGTGACTTCCTGGGTGCCAGCCATTTGAGGGAAAACAGTCGATTTAGCCCAATTAATCCCTACACCGGAGAAGCGCTCGAATTTCACATATTCCCTGAGCAGTTCTGAAAGATAGACTGCAGGTTCACGGACATACAAGAGCATGTCATCGGCATATAGCGCCACTATAAGTGGGCGCTGCCGAAGCTCAATGCTGCTGATGCATGCAACTGGCGGAGCTTGCAGGCGAGAGGCTCAAAAGCCAGAGCAAATAGCAGCGGCGATAAGGGGCAACCCTGCAGCGTGCCCCTTCTGATGAAAAAATCGGATGACACCCAGCCACTAATATGAACGCTGGCTGCCGGTTCGGTATACAGTACTCTATTTCACTGAAGAAAAAAGGAGGAAATCTCAGTCTCAAGAGGACCGTGAACATGAAGCTGCATTAGAGCGGATCAAACGCTTTTGCTGCATCGAGCTGCACAGCAACAACCTGAAAGTCGGAGTCAAAGCAGTGTAAGGTGGCAAATAAAGTACGTAAATTGTGCATGGTTAACCATGTTGGCATGAACCCAGATTGGTCGGGAAGAACCAACGGAGGGATCAAGGCTGTAAACGCATAGCAATCATTTTGGCCAGAATCTTGGCGTCAATATTAATAATGGAGAGAGACTTATAAGGGTCACAGCAATTGGAAGCCTTGTCAGGTTTCAGTAGCATCACCAAAAGGGCTTCCCATAAGGAGGCTGGGAGACGACCCATGTCATATGCCTCCACAAAGACCGCTAGCTGTCTAGGACCTAGTGCATCCATATAGGATTTATAAAATTCACTAGGGAGCCCATCTAAGCTCGCAGCCTTGCAGGTAGGAAGTGACATGATAGCTAATTTGACATCCTCCTCATCGAAAGGCTGCATAAGATATTCTCAGTGACCCAAAGACAGCCACAGCCAGAGCAATTTCGTTGAGGTATTCATGGATCTCTTCCTGCAGTGTGTCTGCTCTGCTTGCATATCACTTCGCATAAAAGTCCAGGATGATCTCACTAATGTCCGCTGTGGTATAATGCGCCTCCCCCACCTCATCGAGAATCTCCTTAATATGGTCCTGGCTACGAGGATCAGATAGCTTCTGAGCCAGGGAGAGGCTAGGTCTGCCCCCCTCCCCATAATAACAAGCTTTACTAAGTCTGGACCTATGGGCCATCTCCTGATCTACTGTCTCGTTGTGTTCGGTAACCAATTCCCGGATTGCCGAGAGTATCGAAGGGGAAGGGTCCGAGTCATAAGATCTTTTCAGAGCGGAGATATCTGCAGCCAATTTTTTAATCCTGTGCGGCAAATTTCGCGAAACGCCCACCTGCGCCCCCATGCACATACCCCTAATAGTCATCTTAAATGTCTCCCAGAGTACGCCCCCGCTATCAACAGAACCCTCGTTCTCCTTGAAAAAATTATGTATAGCCTCCCCAATTTCATGTTTAAAGACAGGGTCTGATAGCAAGGAAGGCTGCAGATGCCAAGGGAAAGTTGGTCTCTGACAAGCAGGAACCTGCAGCTCCAACAGCACAGGAGAATGGGCTGAGAATATCCGGACCATATGACGGGCATCCACTGCCCAGGTACACACAGCCTCAGTGACCAGCAAGAAATCCAGGAGGGACCAAGTCCCATGAACCGAGAAAACAAATGTACTCTCATGCGCCCCAGGATGTCGCAAGCGCCACACATCCCACAGCTGGCCAGCATCCATCAGTCGCCGCAACACCTCAGATGCCTGCTTGGCTCGTGAAGTCTCACTACCCATGCAATCTACAGTCATATACAGGCACGCATTAAAGTCGCCACCCCAAAGTATCTCAACCTCCGGGAAGCTGGTAATGCGGCGCCACACATCAGAAAAGAAGGTTGGATCATCTATACTCGGGCCATACACATTTAACAACAATACACTCACCCCACCCAGTTGCCCATGTAATATCGCAAGCCGGCCAGTTTCATCCGTGTCTGTGCGGAGAATGGTAAATGGGATGCCTTGTTTTATCAATATCATCACCCCTCTTGCACAACTAGAAATACGAGGACATCACTCGCACCCCCGCCCACCGATTCCCAATATTTCTTTCAGACAGTTTTGTGAGGTGGATCTCCTGCAAAAAGGCTATCTGCACATCCATCCTGTCTAAAGTAGCAAATATAGAGCGGG
The DNA here is from genome assembly GCF_964263255.1 of Lissotriton vulgaris. NCBI lineage: Eukaryota > Metazoa > Chordata > Amphibia > Caudata > Salamandridae > Lissotriton > Lissotriton vulgaris. Next base: position 666,078 of record NW_028250002.1, read on the forward strand.
TCTTGCTAGCGGTGTTGAGACCACGGATATTTCAAGTTAACAGTCTCACTTTACCACTAATTATATCGTAGGGATCTTGTGCGAACTGTCAATGAGAACAATAAAAAGAGTTGTGCATGCTCCTGCAAAAAAAAAGGGTAGTACACCAAAAACTAAAGGTGCCGGACCAACCCTTCACCCACATCTCCCGCTTGCCAAACCCCCATCCCACTCCCCCACCCCAGGCTCCCCACCCACTTCAGCATTCTCAACTCACTAAATCCATCCCAACCATCTCTGTCCCAACCCAACTCAGAGAAAGCCAATAGAATTTGTAAATGGGGTATTCCCATGAGGGGTGACAAAGTGCCACTAGCCTCCTAACTAGTAGGAGTTGGCTGAGCATAAACACCAAATATGCCTGATCAGAACGTATATACCTTTAAATCCCACATTCTTTTACCAGGCAGGGAATCACAACACGGTTGTTACAACGACCGTGTTGTGATTCCGCATACCAATACTCCGCAAGTCGGAACAACGACTTGCGGAGGGGGGCGCTGGAAGTTGGAATAGTATAATTTACTATTCCAACTCTAGTCTGTGCGGACACTAGGGAAGGTGTTGGATTTTAAATCCAACACCTCCCCCCTCCGCAAGTCGTTGTTCCGACTTGCGGAGTAATGGTATGCGGAATCACAACACAGTCGTTCTAACGACCGTGCTGTGATTCCCTGCGGGGTAAAAGATTTGTTGTAAACGCTGTTTACCGATCAGAACACAGTATAGAGCCCCGCGATAAGGTGGCATAGTTGAGTGAAACCAAAAGGACTCTAGAGTGTCCATCTGTACTGGGGTGGGGAACCTGACATGCGTTGGGGGCAGAGCATATAACAGGTTAAAGATAAAGCTGCCCGAAGAGCTACACATTCTAACCAATTATCAATGTGCTCGCAATAACCCTGCTATTCATTAGTTTTGGATAGAGCTTGGGAATTCACTACTGTTGAGCAGCTTCAGAGATATTAAAGTTAAAAAAATCTAGATATCTAGGGATGCAAGAAATCTTTTACAAAAAATATGCATGGGCGCCCACTGTTTTTTTTTTTATGAAGACCCCAGGTCGGCCAAATCCCAGGGGCATATTACAATCAAGGAAAAGGTTCATGGGGCTCCCTCCTAGGCTTTCGAAAAGCCATGAGGACTGCAACCTACCCGGGGCACTTAAGCACACAAATGCAGGGGGCTTGCGCAGCCCCCACAGCCCCAGGGACCACCCTCTCCCAGGGGCACTGAACAATGTAAACATGGGGAGCCCGTCCAGCCCCCGGCAGCCCCAGGGTCCGCCACCTCCCTGGAGCACTTACATTATTTAAGAAGGAATGTTGGAGTGGCCCTACTGCCTCCCTTGCTGCCCCGGTGACAACCACTTCCCCAGGGCAGAAATAGTATATTTGTGGTGGAGCTACGTTGCTCCCCGGGTACAGCTACCTCCCTGAGGCACAAACAGAATAATGGGAGGGTGTCCATTGTGGACCCCTGGCCCCGGGGACCACCATCTCCCCTGGGCTAAATACATGAAAGAGGGGGGCCAAGTGGCCCTATTGTGGATCCGTAGATGGCCTGGGTGCTCTTGCAATGTCACAGGGAGGCCCCCTCCTGGGACATTGATGTTTGCCATGGCTTCTAGCAAATGCTGCTCCGCTTTCATCAAGCGAGAACATTAAAAATACTCTCACTTTCTGAAAGCAGAGCAGAATTGCTTTGGGACAGAGGGAGCTGCGTGTTTAGCAGCTACCTCTGTCCAAAATCAATGCAGGCTTCTGCAGGATGCGGGGAGCAGGCAGGGGCCGGGGTGCCCCCTCCCTGTATTTACAAAAAAAAAGAGGGGCCCCATGACCACCATTCAAGTGATTTTTGCACTTCCGAGGGGGTCGTAAATTGTGATCTACCCCATTAATATTCATGAGGTAGGTCATTTGCGATCCCCTATGAATCGCAGAAGGTGTTAAACACAATTTCATGCATTCTATTTTCCGATTTTCTTATTGCGAATCGTAAGAATTCGCAATTAAGAAATCGCAAAAATGGATTGTTGATGCATCTGACTCTGGGTTCTTAGTTGAGAGAAGTGGAAGCACCACTCTAATAATAAATACATTCCTTGTCTGGGTGAACCACAAAAGTCACTAAGTAAGCCTGTGCTTATCCTCTGGTACCCTAGCACAAAAGGACTCATGCTTAATTTAGTGGTAATGTGGATACCACTTATGCTGCACTCAAACAAATCTATACTACTATTATAAAGAGAGAACTGTGTCCTTTGAGCCAGGTAAACTCGAAAAGTACACCACCAATCCAAACACCCAATACATCATTGAAAACGTCAGGGCAAGCAGATGGACATAGGCTATATAAAAACAAAATATATATGTTAGAAGGGAAACGTAATTTTTAAGGGAAAGTAGTCCCTTAGAAGTAGCGCCAGCTAACGACGTGCGTGCTGATGCGTGCTGACATCACGGGGGAGCACGGAAGCTGGAAGCAACACCATGTAGGAGCGGACATGAGAAAGGAAGCGACACCCTCCAAGGTCCGGAGCACGTAGAGGAGCGTCGACATGCCCAGGAGAGGGCAGAGTAAGAGCGGACAGGAGAGTCGGCAGAAGCAGCCAGGACCAAGAAAACGAACGCGGAAAAACAGCGGAAGCGACACCCTCCAAGGTTTGGAGCGAGTAGAGGAGCGTTGACATGCCCAGGGGAGCGCAGAATAAGAGCGGACAGGAGAGTCGGCAGAAGCGGCCAGGACCAAGAAAGCGAGCGTGGAGAACCAGCGGACACAAGCGTGGGCATAAGCGGCCAGGACCAACAAAACGGGAGCAAGGAAACTCTGTAAGTACGCTCCACTGCTCGAGGCCGCTCTGCTGCGCCTCTCCTGCTGCGATGCTGCCCCCAGCCCCCTTCTGCCCCGGGCAACGCCGGGGCGGGCTGCTAGTAAAGTGATAAAGTAAAGACACTACACAAGAAAGATCCCAAATCTTTCTACGTCACTGGAGTTTCATGTTGGCAGTCATCACAGGCTACTGCTGCTGATGCTGGTTCTTGAAGGGGAGGCAAAGAGCAGGTTGTCACAGGAGATTCACGTCAGCGGGCATCGCAGATGGTTGCCAGGCGACATGAGGAGTACATTCGTAGTTGCACACTGACAAAAACTTTATCTTCACCAGGAACTCAGGACTTGTGGTTTTCAGGCAAGAAGAGAACACTCTGATGGCAGTTGAGGGTCACAACCTGGATATGCACCTCTTAGGGATCAGCACTCAATCCAGCAGAGGCCTGCACCAGGGCTCAGGCCGGTCCATGCAGGACCAGTTAGTTCTGTTCGGCTTGACAGTTGCAGGAAGACATCCGGAAGCTTATTTTTCCCTGTAGCTCTAACAGGAGAATCAATTGACACTTTGAATAGCTTATGTGGAGTCTGAGCTCAAGTCAAGCAGGTCCAATCTTCTTTCTTCAGATAGTAGGACAGTCCTTTTCTTGAATCTTCCACAGGACCAGCAGTGTTCTGATGAGAGGTTTTGAAGGTGCTACTTTTATCCTCAGTGCCAGCCTGCAGGTGAGGGATGTCCCCTCTGTATACACTTGCCTCTTATTTTTATTTGGCTCCAAAATGTGTAGGGTAACAAAGGGTAGACAGGCCTATTTGTGAGCTGCATTTGTCAGTGACACAACAGGCAACCCTTAGAAGTTGGGGGGGGGGGCAAGCCCTGAGGCTTTGCTATGATGTTCAGGAAGGCTAAGTACATCAAGTACATCCTTGTTAGGAGGTGAACACCCCACCCCACCCCAAGACCTGTTCGTCCCCATATCTGGAAGTAATATACAAAACACAACAGCACACACATTCACAGTCATGTGATCCTGGACCTTGGCAGAAATGCAAACTTTCTTTATGCAGAAAAATGCACACTTTCTAAAATTGGATTTTCCAGAATAACAACTTAAAATCCGGGTTTATCATTAAAGAGGATTTCAAATTACAATTTATTTTAATGGAAACAGTGTCTCTTGATATGGTCCCAAATTGAAGTCCTGACTTCTTAAGCGTAACAAGGTAGCCCATTGTTTATCCATGGGAGTTCGTTTTACAACCCTAAAAACTTCTTCTAGGAGTTTTTCACTGTCAGGACATGTAAAACTGAAATAAACTTGTCCTGAATTTTAAATACAATGCACTCTGCCCTATATATTATGGGTGAATTATAAGTATTAAATAGGACGGTTTAGGACTAGCAAAAGGTTTGTAATGACTGGTTGAAATGGCAGTTTAACACATAACTGCAGATTTTAGTGGTAGGCCTGAGACATGTTTTGCAGTGCTACTTTAGTGGGGGAGGAGGGCACAATAAGTGCTGCAAAGCACTAGTAGCATTTAATTTCCAGGCCATGGGTATATTTAGTACCATATAATAGGGTCTTACAAGTAAAGTAAATGTAACCAATCAGACAAACGCCATCTTTACCCTGTTTGCAAGGGAGACCATAATTAGTTTACCACTATTTAGCAGCCCTAAAAGCCATCAAAAACGAGTTCAGCGAATGAAGAAAAAAATGGTGGATGACCTTGCATAAAGGGCCAGGTTGAACACCACCTCATTCCGTTCCTGTTTAAAACATCTAGGACTCATATTACCAGCTCACTAACTAGTAATATTTTGTTAGGTTGTAAGGCTGATCAACAGATTTAAAACTATCACCACTGACATTGATTAGATGCAAATATATTTCATAAGCATTTATTCTTTAATACTATTTGATAGGTCGACAAGCCTAGCCCGAATGTAAACAAATTGTAGCTATCTCTAGGTGGTGAATAGTGTTTGAACAGAAGACAAGTAATCCTTCTTCCTTTTTACCACAGCCTGTATGTTTTCCTCTTGTACTGTACCACTATCCAAGTTCATAACACGGATGTGCAACCTGACAGCCCTCAAACACAAGACCCACATTAAAAGAAGGAAGGAACAGCAGTGTTTAATAGCAAAATCTCTAGCCCAAATGAGCAGCAAAAAACAAAAGTTACTAGAAAACCTAAATGTGCAGAATAGCAAACAAAAACAGAGATGCCTATAGAATTTTGAGGACAATACAATACCGCCATATATATTTTAGATAATCACAAATTAGGTAAGGCGTAACATTTACAGACTAGAGCTCCTAACATCTACACCACTTCACACTCAATTACCACATTTCTAGATGTTTTAAACATAAATCAATCACCAAAGAAAATTTAAAATGTAAACATAAAACATAACCTTTTTACTAAGCAAGAAATCATCTAAGCAGGTACATGGTGTACAAATATCTTTGGGTACTTAATTGAAAGCCAAGAACATGTTTGCCATAGAAAACATTATAGATATCAATAAAATAACATACTCAAATGTGTGTGTGTGTGTGATTATTTATTTTCTTACCTTGATAACTCACACTGTTTACTGAGAAATAGATCCTGTTATTTTGCTACACTTTCAACTAAATTTCCAGGAAAGTCATGTGTGTTCCATTGAAATAGATTGAGTGCAATGTTACAGTGAAAAGTGAAGCTGCATATTTTTCGTACAGATGTGCTCAAAATTCCCAAGACACTCATTAGCACAGCAAAGCAGTAAAGCCTCATCATTTGTCCTCAGTATGTATTGTATTGTATTGTAATTGCATTTATATAACGCTTACTACCCCTGACGAGGCGTCAAAGAGCTTTTTCGGTGGGTAGCACGCTTCTCCGGGACCCATGGAGGATTAGTGTTGAATTAGTATGGTGAAACATGCAAGTACATTTTAAGTGGTGGATAGGTTAATCAGGTATTTGGATATGGAATGGTAGCAGAAGGATAGAGGAGGACAAAAGTTTCTATTAATTTATCGCTTGTTGACGCACGCTATTCCGGAAGCCTATAAAGGATTAGTGGTGAATTAATATGGTGAAATATGAGGTAATTTCAGTGGTGGATATTAGTCTGTTACTATGAGTGAGAAGGATAGCGGGGGGATAAAAGGGGAATAAAGATTAGCATTCATATAGCACTTGTTACCCCTGATGGGGGTTGAAGCGCTTTTCTGGCACGTCAGCCACTCCTGAACCCATAAAGTATTTGTGTTTAAAATTAGTATAGTATAAATATGAAGTAATTTGAGTAGTAGATATGTTATTCTGTTATTTGGGCAGTATATTAGTATAGTTGAATATGGAATTTGAGAAGTGAACTTGTTAGTCTGTTATTTTTGATTGAAAAGGATAGTGGAGGGATTAAAGAGTGAAAGACTTTTAATTTGTTTTTACGTGTTTGCAGTAGGAAGAGAAATGAGAAAAAGGGCAGCATTTCTGGCCCTAGTCCCGACCAGTCTCGAACAGGCTCAAACAGGCAACTACGCTTGTCTTCTCCGCCCTTAGCCTCGATGCCCGGGCTGAGACGCACTAACCCTGGCCTTGTATAGCCCTTGTAATCAGGTGACCCCTTCTGCCAATGGGAACCTCCAGCCCTAACACTATCCAATCACAACACTAGCCCTAAAATCTAGAACCAATGGGAGACCAGGACCTTACTGCCACTCTTAGCCCTAGTCCAAGCACCCAATCAGTTCAAAAACCCTGATCTCTATGTCCAATAAAGGCCTTAGCCCTACCAGTAGTCCCAACCCAAGTCCAAGCAGCCAATGGTACAGGTAGCCCTAGTTCCTACTTCCAATAGAAATCCTAACCCTAGCACTAGTCCCAACCCTACAATGATTGAATCACAGACCCAGAAACCAATCAGAACCCTCAAATACCCAACCAATGAGGACATAAAACTTTACTCCCCCTTCTGGCCAAAGAACTAAGTGCCAAGGCCCCAGTAAATACAGTTTAAACAGCTCACAGAAGCACCCTCTGATGTAGAATATCCCTGTTGCTGGGGGGGGGGGGCAAGGGGTCTGGCCTCACTGGCTTGTGAACACAAAATGGAGGCTGTTTTAACACACAGGTCTTAGCACAGAACAAGGGGAAATTTGGAGGGAAAACAGATTTGTCACCAAGGAATGAGAGGGACAAACTACAGAGGTTGGACTGCACATCCAACAATTCAACATGTTAAATGCAAGCAATCATGGGTAGGGAAAACCACAAGTTTAAAACACAAAACAGGTGATAAAATATGCCATCACAGGCAGGTAAAAACTGCAATTTTAAACTGTAACAACCACATGCAAAGACAGTAATCACAGAAAGGGAAAATCGTTTTTTAAACAATTTTGTTTTGGGAAGAGATAGCACTAGTCTGTCTCCTTACCACATAAGTGTGCATGGATTTGGAAAATACATAGGCCTTCAGAGGTAGAACAATGCCTAAATTCTATTTAAGTTAAATATTAACATAATGGTTTTGATCCAAAACATAAGAGATATCACATCCATCTTATTCCAAGTGTATTTATAGTCTAAGGCACTTGTAATATGGCAGAAGTAGTATATGTCACATTTTGATTGAGTATCCCATCCATCATACTGAAAAAAGACCCTCAGACAAGCAATCTAATACATAAATTAACTTACCAGTAGTCAAGCTCACTAATAAATGTCAATGTTTAAAGAAATTACACTTCTCCTGAGCTAACACAACTTCAACCTCCTCCTTCCAAGTCTCCAAGGAAAGTGACCACTGCGCCTGAGATCTAGAACTCTCAGCCTCGGTGTCCTAGGCAGCACTAATGGAGCCATTATGACACTATCAGCAACCATCTGCTTGTTATGTTTCCATTTTTGCTACCTGACAATGCTGATGATGTCACAGAAACAGAATCTGCAGAGGGTGGAAGATGAGTTGAGAATCCTGGTGTGAGGGAAATTCCAACAAACAACTGAAGCAGGATTTCCATTAAAGAAAATGCATAAAATGCCACAGTTCTTTAAGAAGGGAATGCCCACAAGCTTTCCAATCTACTTTAGCTTTATTTCTGTGGCACAGTGTCACAGAACTCACGTCTGGACATACAGTGTGTCACGAGCTATACCTGTCTGATGAGCCCTACTAGTGTGAAACCAGTCTTGGGTTAAGACTGATTTGATTTTGACTGGGCCCAAACTGAGGTAGCGTGGTATGGAAAATAACGATGGATCAGAATGAGATTAATTCACGCATTACATCCATCACTTTTCTGTACACTTTAACCTTTTCACTGCTAGGCTTCACCCCCTCCCCCCCATGCTAAGCCTTTATTTTGGGCTATTTGGGGTAGGTTGCGCTTAGACCTCTTTAACATTTTGTCCACACAAGGTATCCATTTCAAATTTGCATCTTTTTCTTCCAACATCAGTATGAATTTTAAAAAATCTACACTGATGGGTCTGCCCCAACGGCCGTCTTTGTTAAAGATCAGATGCTGGATGGCAAGTTCCGTCCTCATTGCACCAAAAAAACTACCTCTAGGTAATAGCACGGCTTGGTTGGCAGCTTTTAAAGCCCTGATACTTGCACCTTTAAACACGGATCGAGAATTCCCCACACTCATTGTGTGTGATTCCTTTTACTGTGTGCAATGATATAATAAATATTTACACCATTGGGAACAAAATGGGTTTAAAGATGAAACAAGGTGGCACAATTAAAGTACAAAATTATGGGAACAGGTAGTGGAGTTGAGAAACGACCTACCAAAAACTCACGCGATTAACACGCTGAGTCATTAACGTGATGGCGTGCATGTTGAAGGGAATTCAGTGGCTGTTGAAGCCACAAAGGGGGGCTGTTCACACAGCTTTCATAGCTGCGCACACTCGTCCAACAACGAGAATCGACGGTTAGAATATGGTGGCTGTAATTGCTTCACGCAAAAGCAGCACAGCAGTGCCTAAGAAATTTCCACTCAAATACTCCTACAAGTTAGATGCAAACAACATTCCATATGCTCAGATTCCTTGAGTGGGGGACAGAGTATTTTCCAAATATGGATAGTAGGCAGGAATTAATCATTTAAAGCACACAATGGCATGGGCTCCTCGCATAGAGGGGTAATAGCTACTATTTCTTCATTACAACAGTGCTATTGGTGGCCTGGGATCAGAAGTCAGACCATTGGCTTTGTCTTGAACTGCAACATCAGCAAACGAATTCCAGGCTACACCATCACAAGACCCGCTCAGGTCCCATTGCTAGACAGCCTCAGACTGTCCACTTGATCGTGTCGTGTAAAGGACCACTGCGGCACCTCACATTTTGAGGTGGCTTTAAAATATATCTTAGTGGCAGTGGGTCCTTGCTCAAGTTTCCCATAAGTATGGCCTTAATACTTGGCTGACGCTCAAAACTGTTATAGAAAGATTTGCGAGTCCACAACAGGAGATACGCAATCAACGTTACACCCTGACTGTGGCCCCACATTTGGCTCTCGAGCCTACTGAGAGGCCATGGAAGGGATGGACGAAGTATTGCGGTACTCCTCTCCAACGCCATCCTGGGGGAATTAAGGTAGAGGAGAGGAAGGACTGGGGCATAGAGCAATCATTACCAGCGAGGGTATTAGGCGGGGTATTAGTGGGGTCAAACACTTATATGGATTCAGGGGGAAATACACACTCAGCCAAGAAGCTCTCTAGGAGGTGTCACCCCATTTACAATTATGGGAACCTGATCGTACATGTGAAGGCACAGTGGCGGATGAAAACCATTCTGTATCTGTGATCATTTGGCTGTTTTACAGGAACTAAAGGAAACAAAGAAACAAACAAAGATTCTGTCAAAGTGAAACAGGCCGCCACTGGGAAGTCGAGGTAATCACGGCAAGTCCTGGCTGAATCCAAAAGTCATGGATCTGGGCAGAGAGAGAAAAAGATCGCGGACACAAAGGAATTTGAGCCCTCATACAGAAATACGTGTGCCACTCCTTAAAGTGAAAGGACCAAGAACTGGACTTTTGCCGCATACTGCTGTGATAAAAAAACAGATTCATTTCAAAGAATCAACCAAAATCGATGTTGCCAATACTGAGCAGTAGGCCTCGTGAATTCCACAATAGTAGACGTCCCTCTCAATACTATTCCAGAAATTCAAACTGAAAGGCTCATCAGGTTTGAGCAATCAAATCCATGGAGTGGGGAACTATGCAACAATGCAATGGAACCAGTTCTCCTTGAACCAACCTTTCAAATTAAAAATAAAAATCAAGACTACACTCAAGGTGCAATTTGGCCAAAAACAAATGTGTACACCAACGTTTTTTCAACAAAAGCATCTATTAATAAAAGCTTCTACGTTTTCTCAACAAAAACATCAAATAAAAAAGGCTTCAATATTTTTCAACAGAAGCATCAATTAATAAAAGCTTCAACGTTTTTCTACAAAAATACATAAATGCTTCAATGTTTTTCAACAAAAACATCAAATAATAAATGTTTCAACGTTTTTCAACAACAGCATCAAATAATAAAAGCTTCAAAGTTTTTCAACAAAAGCATCAAATAATAAAAGCTTCCAAGTTTTTCAACAAAAACATCAAATAATAACTTCAACATCTGAACGTTTTTTCAGCAAAGACACCAACTATTAACTTCAACATTTCAAGGTTTTCAATAAAAACAGCAGAAATAACTTCAACTAAATACGATGCAATTTCAACAACTGAACTTACAGCTACTGGCTATTTCATTAACCGTGATACGTTTTCCATGGCTCCACGTGAACAGGAAGCGACAGCCAGCCCAAAAACAAACAACAAACATGCAAGTACAAACTTTTGAACCTTTTCCTTTCCAAAAGATACAGACCTGGCTTCACCATGAGTAGAACTATGGGGTATCTCTGGGTTCATATTTTTCTGTTCTGGCTTTGCTTAGAGCTAGCTTTTAGTATGACTATTAGTAGACACTTTCTACAACACAGGATCAACATAAAACTGAAGCCACGTCCATTTTCAATTCAAATGCAAAAGACCTTTTGTTACCAGATCACATAGGGTAGCCTGGCCTAGGGTAAGACAGTCAGTTCATAGAAGCACAAGTGTAAAGGTTGCGCACCACCCTTTAATAACTTAATGCACTTCCACACAAAAACGACACTACACCAATGTTTTGGAAAAATATGGACTGGTTTATAAAAATATATTAGATTCACTTTTGTCTTTCTCACACTATCATTTCTCCTTATCCTCCTCTTATTTTACACAGTTGGAATCACATTACAAAGACATGTTTTTACTTCCTCCATCAACTTACATATGAACTCCACACTTCTTTACCCACCGGAATATTAGCAGTAATACATAGCAAATACTGAGTGAGCAGTAGATTAAGCAAGTTAAGCTATTCCATTCCCTAAGAAATCCTAGGCATTCTAAACAGGCAGTTGCACAGTGTTAACAGAAATTTTCCTCAGTTGATGCCTTCAGTTCTGTAGCCTCCTAGCACTTCAACTTCTTACAGAGAGTTTCTCTGACACGCAAACCCGATTGGAATTTCTGTCACAGGTAACCCACATCCAGGTGTCAGTATCCCAGTTAGACTGAAGAGCCACACCCTATCTCTGCCTCATTATAGTCCTGCAACAGAACTCCTCTAGGTGCCAGAAACGATCTCCTGCACCTTTTATCAGTGTTTCCAGTTAGTGGCTAGGCAAATTGAAAGAAAACCTAGGCACCCAACAGTTCCCACTTCCCTCCTTACTTGGGACGGCTGTTAGAGCCTTTCTCAGTTCACAGCTCCAGCCCCAGGGTTCAGCTCTCTTCGGGGGCCTCCTCCGGTCCCCAACAGCGCTTACCTCGGGGCCTGGTGAAAGTCTGCACACGCGTCAGCCCTGAGGAGAGGTCGCGCTAGGTCTGTCCCCAGCGCTTGGCTCCGATCCCGTCTCCGGCGGCCTCTGACGATCCTCTCACCGCGGCTCTACGGCGCATGTGCGGGAGAGTAGCGGCCCTGAAACGGAGGCGGCTCCACTCGACGGCACTGGGAGTGGCTCACCTCTGGGCCTGCTCGGTCCTAGGCCCCTCCTGACAGGAAAGTGGTCACCACCGAGAGTATGCGCAGAATCGCGCTGCCCCAGGCTCGATCAGCCCTATGCTCTTCTCCACTTTACCTTCACGGCAGCGCCAGTGATTCCCCGCCTGGCCCGTCCTCAATGGATTCAGGACTATTGGACCACCCACCAAAGCCCCGACTCTCCTTACTTCGGGCTCCACAGGTGGGGGGTAAACTCCTGCTGCACTTCCTGATGCAGGTGAGAGGTCCCGATTTTACATAGGCAGCCAATGGCACCACCGTTCCAGAGGAGGGGTGGGTCAGAGGTAAAGTCTCACGCTTTTGGGCCCCAGTCCTATATCTCCTGCAAGGATCAATCTAGCTCTTCATACTGGACAAAGGGAAGAGGGGGGGGGGGTGCTTCTCACTTCTCGCCCTCCTCAGCTGGGATCCCCTAAGTTTCACCGCTAGCTGGGGGTCAATCCCTACACCCAATTTGAGGTGTCTCCCTGTCCAGGGTCAGCAGGTCGGGACTAACTGGGTCAGGTCTACAGGAATGGGGGTGGTGATCCCTGTAAGGGGGCAACCCTTGAAAAGTAGTCCACCCTATGAAGGCCCTACCCCTTCCAGACCCTTAGCCTATACTCGAGCTGCTCCTCACTGACAAGACAAAATGGTCGCCCCACAGGTGTTCTATTTATACCCTTAGCTCCCAAGGTCCAGAACTAGCCAGAAGGTTCTGGATGCTTCCTATTCTATCCTATGGGCCCAGTCCCTGAGTTGGCAGTTGTGGCAGTTACTAGCCACCATTTTACATGGCCCAACCTTTCTAGTCAGAAAAGGGTACCTAGGCCTCAGGAAAAAAACTATGAGGGCGAAAGAGCACCTATCCCCCAGGACAACACCATAAAAGTCCAGTGGACACAAAAAGATAAAAAGGGTATGAGGGGCGAAAAAGGGGACAAAATAATAATTAATAGGAGGGGCTACGCAAAAGGCCAGACAGGTCTAACACGCGTCCCCCCCAGCTGAAAGTGGGGAGAGGTACCCAACCCCTTGGGAGTCCTCATCACTAAGGCGGAAATACCTAGAGAGACCGTCTTTATTGGCGTGGTCCACTCCAGGCCGATGTTCCACCCGTAAGTCCATTCCCTGTAGGGAGATGGACCATCTCAACAACTTGGGATTTTCCCCCTTCATTTGCATTAGCCAACGAAGGGGTCGGTGGTCAGTCTGAACCAGGAAGTGCGAGCCAAACAGGTATGGCCGCAACTTCTTCAGAGCCCACACCACCGCAAAAGCTTCCCTTTCAATTGCACTCCACTTCTGTTCCCGGGGAAGCAGTCTCCTGGACAGGAAGACTAAAGGCTGATCCAGACCCTCTTTATTGAGTTGCGATAACACTGCCCCAATGCCATGTTCTGATGCGTCTGTCTGGACAATGAACTCCTTAGAGAAGTCTGGGGCCCTCAGGACCGGTGCCGCACACATTGCCTGCTTCAAATTTTTCAAAGGCTTGCTGACAAGCCTCTGTCCAAACTACCCGTTGAGGTTGTTTCTTGGATGTGAGCTCTGTGAGGGGCGCTACAATAGTGCCATACCCCTTCACAAAGCGACTGTAGTAACCTGTGAGGCCCAGGAAGGCTTGGACCTCAGTCTGGGTCTTGGGGGGTTCCCAGGCCATGATTGCCTCAATCTTTGCCTGGAGGAGCTGCACTGTTCCCCTACCCACCAAGTGGCCTATGTACACAACCGACCCCTGCCCAATCTGACATTTGCTGGCCTTGATTGTCAAGCCAGCTTGTTTCAGGGCCTGGAGAACTGCTTGCAAATGTTGCAAATGGTCCTCCCAACTGCTGCTGAAGACAGCAATGTCATCTAGGTAAGCAGCGGAGAAACCCTCCATTCCGGAGAGGACCTGATTCACCAGCCGCTGAAAAGTGGCAGGGGCATTCTTGAGCCCAAAGGGCATCACACAGAATTGGAAGTGTCCTTCAGGCATGGAGAAGGCTGACCTTTCCTTTGCTCCATCTGTCAGGGAGATCTGCCAGCACCCTGAAGTGAGGTCAAAGGTACTCAAGTATTGGGCAGCTCCCTGCCGGTCAATTAATTCATCCGCCCTAGGGATCGGATGAGCATCAGTTTTGGTAACTGAGTTCAGTCCCCGGTAATCCAGACAGAACCTCAGTTCTAGAGTGGTGCCTGGTGGAGCTGCTTTTGGCACTAGAACCACCGGACTGGACCAGGGGCTACTGGAAGGTTCTGTAACTCCTAGCTCCAGCATCTTGGTAACCTCACCATGGAAGCTAGCCTTCACCTTGTCTGACAGCCGGTAGGTCTTTGACTTCACTGGTGGGCTGTCTCCTGTATCCACATCATGGGTGCACAGGTGGGTCCTTCCCGGGACAAGGGAGAACAACGCAGAGTACTGCTCCAGGATCTGGCGGCAGTCCTCTCGCTGTTCAGGAGTTAGGGATGGGGAGAGAATCACTCCCTCCACCGACCCATCCTTTTCCTGAGACGAAAACAAGTCTGGGAGAGGTTCGCTTTCCGCTTCCTCTCCTCCATCAGTCACCATCATCAAGATGACCTCGGGCCTCTCATGGTGGGGTTTGAGGCGGTTAGCATGTAGCACCCATAGGGGCTGTCGAGGGGTCTTAAGGTCCACCAGGTATGTAGCCTTACCCTTCTTCTCTAACACCTCAAAGGGGCCTGTCCAGCGATCCTGGAGGGCACTTAGCTCTCCAGGCTCCATCACCCACACTTTCTGGCCAGGCTCCAACTCCACCGGGTGAGCGTTGTGGTCATACCACTCCTTCATTACTGCCTGGCTGGCCTCCAAGTTGTCAGAAGCTTGCTTCCACAACTTCGCCATTTGGCTCCTGAAGGCCAGCATGTAGCTCACCACATCCTGGGGAGGTTTCCTGGGAGACTTTTCCCATCCATCCTTCACCAGGGTGAGAGGACCGCGTACAGGGTGCCCATACAGAAGCTCAAAGGGGCTGAAGCCCACTCCCTTCTGTGGCACTTCCCTGTAGGAGAATAGCAAACAGGGTAGGAGGACGTCCCATTTCCTCCGCAGGCTTTCAGGCAGACTTCTGATCATGCCCTTCAAGGTCTTGTTGAACCTTTCTACCAGTGCATTTGACTGGGGGTGATAAGGAGTGGTGAACCGGTAGGTCACTCCACACTCCTTCCACATTGCCCGCATTTATGCTGACATGAAGTTGGTCCCCCTGTCGGACACAACTTCTTTGGGGAAACCCACCCGGGTGAAGATCCCCATCAGGGCCCTAGCCACTACAGGTGCAGTAACAGTCCTCAGAGGAATGGCCTCTGGGTACCGTGTGGTGTGATCCACCAGTACCAGGATAAACCTGTGAACAGCCGTTGTTGGTGGATCCAATGGCCCTACAATGTCGATGCCCACCCTTTCAAAGGGGGTGCTAACGACAGGAAGTGGTTCCAGGGGAGCTTTCAGCTTCACCCCTGTTTTCCCACCGGCTTGGCAGGATACACACGTCCGACAGTAGGTATCAGAAGCCACTTTCATCTGAGGCCAGTAAAAGTGGGGGACAAGCCGAGCAAAGGTCTTGTCCTGACCTAAGTGTCCTGCCAAGGGTATTTCATGAGCCAATTCCAACAGAAAGGCTCTGTACCGTTGCGGGACTACCAAGGCCCTTGATGAACCAGGTAAGGGTACCTTGGGTTCACTGTAGAGGAGTCCGTCCTCCCAGTAAATGTGGTAGTGTCCCGCAACGTTCCCTGCTGCCTGGGCTTCGGCCTGTCGCCTCAGTCCCTCAAGGGTAGGGCACTCCTTCTGGCCCTTACAGAACTCCTCCCTGGTAGGCCCTCCCTCCACATGCCACTCAGCAGGGATGGGTAGGTTCTCCAGGGAGACTACTTCCCCCTCCACGGACTCCTGGTCCACCACCGCAGGTGGCCGATCTGTCACATGGGGTGTGGAAGCCGAAGCAGGCTTCTCCTGTCTTCGGGTCTGTCCCTTTTTGGCAGCGGGTTGGGCCATTGTTCCAGGCTCCAACCCAGGCAAACTCCCTCTCCGGGCAGTCGTAGACCTTGTGTACCCAGCATCTCTGAATGCGTCCGGTATTCCTCCTCTCTCCAAGCATTGTGCTCCATGTCATTCCCCAGCAGGCAATCGACTGGCACGGCAGGGCTTACGGCAACTCGAAGTGAACCTGCAACCCCTTCCCACTCAAAGGGAACCTCGGCCACAGGGTAGTGGCCCATTCTGCCGTCAGCCATCGCGGCGGGGTGGAGTACATTGGGAATCACCTGCTCTGGAGACACCAGTTGACTCCTCACCATAGTCATACTGGCTCCTGTATCTCTCAGAGCCTCCCCTCTCTGGCCATTGATGGTGATCCACTGCCCATACTTGGTAGTATTTGGGGGCACCTGGATCTTAGGAACCATCTCCCGATCTCCCAGGGACACTAAGGTGACACCCGCCCACTCACCCCCCTTATCTAAGGGCAACTCCTCCCCGAGCGCTACACTAGCTACTCCCGGGGCTTTCCTCCGGTGGGAGGGGGTGGTCTCTTTGGGCATTTGACATCTCCCTTATAATGTCCAACACCACCACACTCAAAGCAGTGGACAACCCTTGGCTGCTGGCTTTGGCCAGGATGAGGGTTTCTGGGTGGGTTAGCCTTAGGGGTGAAACCTGTTCCTTTTCCCTGGAAACTGTTTTGGGGACCTTTAGAGAACTCCTGCTTTTTATCACCCCCCTCCTTCTTCTGACGGGCGCCCTGTCCAGCCCTTTGGGAATCCCCTCCAGTCCCCTTTGAGGACACCCGGGTACTTGCCCAGATGTCCGCCTCCTCTGCAAGCTTCCGGGGGTTGGTCAGCTTGCTGTCCACCAGGTGTTGGCACAGCTCGGGAAAACATTTGTCGAGTAGATACTCTTTAAGAAAAAGGTCATATAACCCCTCATAGTCCTTCACCTCGCTGCCCTGAAACACAGCCCTCCAATGCCTTCCTCGCATAGTCCAGGAAATCCACCCAGTTCTGGGTGCTTAACTTGTGGCTCCCCCTGAACTTTTGGCGATACTTTTCCGGGGTTAGCCCAAACTTTTTGATTAATGCTAACTTCATGGTGGGGTAGTTGGTCTGCTCCTCCTGTTCCAAGGCTAACAAGGTGTCCCGACCAGTAGGAGGCATATATTTGTACAACCCACCCCCCCAGTGTTTCTCCTGGATTCCATGGGCTCTTAAGAAGACCTCATAGGCAGCCAACCATTTGGCTATATCGTCCCCCTGACTATAGCTGGCAACTATGTCTTTAGGCAGGTAGGGTCTGGACTCCCTAGTTGGTTTTCTGGTTTCGTTGCCACCATTTGGAGTAGGGGAGGGTCCTAATTGCAGGGCCTGGAGTTCTAGCTCTTTTAATTTAAACTCATGAGCCATCCTCCGTTCTTCCCTCTCCTGTTCTAACCTGGCTAACTCCCACTTCAGTTGCCTTTTCTCCCTCTTGTCTGTGAGTTCCGCTTCGGTCAAGCTTCCTCCGGGGACACTACTGCCCCTCTTTGAGTAGGTCATTGGTCCTGGAAGTAGGTTTCCCATCCCGGGATGGAACATTCCCTCTACTCCTATGACTGTGTCCCGGTCCGTCCCCTCTTCCTCCTCCTTCCCTTCTCCATGTGCTTCCACCCAAGCCCTCAAACTGGTCTGGAGTTCCCCCTTCTTGGCCCCACACTTAAAGAACACTCCCATCTGTTGACAAAAGTCCTTAAGCTGGGCTACAGAATAAGTGTCCAGTTCTTCCAGAGCAAATTCCATTTTGCTAAAGAGCTATGTAGGGACAAGCACACAAAAAGAATAGATTCACAAGGGGCAATCTGAAGCTACCTCCACCCACCACCAGGAATGAATTTGGAAAAAGCAAAAGTAGAAATTAGGAAGTCCGCCAGGAGAAAACTCCTGGTGTAGGTCAGTGGATTACACTTAGTTACTGCAGAGTAGTCGCAACCACAGTTCTGATCCCACCGCTAGACACCAATATGTTGGACCTTTTGTTACCAGATCACATAGGGTAGCCTGGCCTAGGGTAAGACAGTCAGTTCCTAGAAGCACAAGTGTAAAGGTTGCGCACCACCCTGTAATAACTTAATGCACTTCCACACAAAAACAACACTACACCAATGTTTTGGAAAAATATGGACTGGTTTATAAAAATATATTAGATTCACTTTTGTCTTTCTCACACTATCATTTCTCCTTATCCTCCTCATATTTTACACAGTTGGAATCACATTACAAAGACATGTTTTTACTTCCTCCATCAACTTACATATGAACTCCACACTTCTTTACCCACCGGAATATTAGCAGTAATACATAGCAAATACTGAGTGAGCAGTAGATTAAGCAAGTTAAGCTATTCCATTCCCTAAGAAATCCTAGGCATTCTAAACAGGCAGTTGCACAGTGTTAACAGAAATTTTCCTCAGTTGATCCCTTCAGTTCTGTAGCCTCCTAGCACTTCAACTTCTTACAGAGAGTGTCTCTGACACGCAACCCCGATTGGAATTTCTGTCACAGGTAACCCACATCCAGGTGTCAGTATCCCAGTTAGACTGAAGAGCCACACCCTATCTCTGCCTCATTAAAGTCCTGCAACAGAACTCCTCTAGGTGCCAGAAACGATCTCCTGCACCTTTTATCGGTGTTTCTAGTCAGTAGCTAGGCGAATTGAAGGAAAACCTAGGCACCCAACAGTTCCCACTTCCCTCCTTACTTGGGACGGCTGTTAGAGCCTTTCTCAGTTCACAGCTCCAGCCCCAGGGTTCAGCTCTCTTCGGGGGCCTCCTCCGGTCCCCAACAGCGCTTACCTCGGGGCCTGGTGAAAGTCTGCACACGCGTTAGCCCTGCAGAGAGGTCGCGCTAGGTCTGTCCCCAGCGCTTGGCTCCGATCCCGCCTCCGGCCGCCTCTGACGATCCTCTCACCGCGGCGCTACGGCGCAGGCGCGGGAGAGTAGCGGCCCTGAAACGGAGGCGGCTCCACTCGACGGCACTGGTAGTGGCTCACCTCTGGGCCTGCTCGGTCCTAGGCCCCTCCTGACAGGAAAGTGGTCACCGCCGAGAGTATGCGCAGAAGCGCGCTGCCCCAGGCTCGATCAGCCCTATGCTCCTCTCCACTTCACCTTCACGGCAGTGCCAGTGATTCTCCACCTGGCCCGTCCTCAATGGATTCAGGACTATTGGACCACCCACCGAAGCCCCGACTCTCCTTACTTCGGGCTCCACAGGTGGGGGGGTAAACTCCTGCTGCACTTCCTGATGCAGGTGAGAGGTCCCGATTTTACATAGGCAGCCAATGGCACCACCGTCACAGAGGAGGGGTGGGTCAGAGGTAAAGTCTCACGCTTTTGGCCCCAGTCCTCTATCTCCTGCAAGGATCAATCTAGCTCTTCATACTGGACAAAGGGAAGGGGGGGGGGGTGCTTCTCACTTCTTGCCCTCCTCAGCTGGGATCCCCTAAGCTTCACCGCTAGCTGGGGGTCAATCCCTACACCCAATTTGAGGTGTCTCCCCGTCCAGGGTCAGCAGGTCGGGACTAACTGGGTCAGGTCTACAGGAGTGGGGGTGGTGATCCCTGTAAGGGGGCAACCCTTGAAAAATAGTCCACCCTATGAAGGCCCTACCCCTTCCAGACCCTTAGCCTATACTCCAGCTGCTCCTCACTGACAAGACAAAATGGTCGCCCTACAGGTGTTCTATTTATACCCTTAGCTCCCAAGGTCCAGAACTAGCCAGAAGGTTCTGGATGCTTCCTATTCTATCCTATGGGCCCAGTCCCTGAGTTGGCAGTTGTGGCAGTTACTAGCCACCATTTTACATGGCCCAACCTTTCTAGTCAGAAAAGGGTACCTAGGCCTCAGGAAAAAAAACTATGAGGGCGAAAGAGCACCTATCCCCCAGGACAACACCATAAAAGTCCAGTGGACACAAAAAGATAAAAAGGGTATGAGGGGCGAAAAAGGGGACAAAATAATAATTAATAGGAGGGGCTACGCAAAAGGCCAGACAGGTCTAACACGCGTCCCCCCCAGCTGAAAGTGGGGAGAGCTACCCAACCCCTTGGGAGTCCTCATCACTAAGGCGGAAATACCACTCCAGGCCGATGTTCCACCCGGAAGTCCATTCCCTGTAGGGAGATGGACCATCTCAACAACTTGGGATTTTCCCCCTTCATTTGCATTAGCCAACGAAGGGGTTGGTGGTCAGTCTGAACCAGGAAGTGCGAGCCAAACAGTTATGGCCGCAACTTCTTCAGAGCCCACACCACCGCAAAAGTTTCCCTCTCAATTGCACTCCACTTCTGTTCCCGGGGAAGCAGTCTCCTGGACAGGAAGACTACAGGCTGATCCAGACCCTCTTTATTGAGTTGCGATAACACTGCCCCAATGCCATGTTCTGATGCGTCTGTCTGGACAATAAACTCCTTAGAGAAGTCTGGGGCCCTCAGGACCGGTGCCGCACACCTTGCCTGCTTCAATTTTTCAAAGGCTTGCTGACAAGCCTCTGTCCAAACTACCCGTTGAGGTTGTTTCTTGGATGTGAGCTCTGTGAGGGGCGCTACAATAGTGCCATACCTCTTCACAAAGCGACTGTAGTAACCTGTGAGGCCCAGGAAGGCTCGGACCTCAGTCTGGGTCTTGGGGGGTTCCCAGGCCATGATTGCCTCAATCTTTGCCTGGAGGGGCTGCACTGTTCCCCTACCCACCAAGTGGCCTATGCACACAACCGACCCCTGCCCAATCTGACATTTGCTGGCCTTGATTGTCAAGCCAGCTTGTTTCAGGGCCTGGAGAACTGCTTGCAAATGTTGCAAATGGTCCTCCCAACTGCTGCTGAAGACAGCAATGTCATCTAGGTAAGCAGCGGAGAAACCCTCCATTCCGGAGAGGACCTGATTCACCAGCCGCTGAAAAGTGGCAGGGGCATTCTTGAGCCCAAAGGGCATCACACAGAATTGGAAGTGTCCTTCAGGCGTGGAGAAGGTTGACCTTTCCTTTGCTCCATCTGTCAGGGAGATCTGCCAGTACCCTGAAGTGAGGTCAAAGGTACTCAAGTATTGGGCAGTTAATTAATTCATCCGCCCAGGGATTGGATGAGCATCAGTTTTGGTAACTGAGTTCAGTCCCCGGTAATCCACACAGAACCTCAGTTCTGGAGTGGTGCCTGGTGGAGCTGCTTTTGGCACTAGAACCACCGGACTGGACCAGGGGCTACTGGAAGGTTCTATAACTCCTAGCTCCAGCATCTTGGTAACCTCACCATGGATGCTAGCCTTCACCTTGTCTGACAGCCGGTAGGTCTTTGACTTCACTGGTGGGCTGTCTCCTGTGTCCACATCATGGGTACACAGCTGGGTCCTACCCGGGACAAGGGAGAACAACGCAGAGTACTGCTCCAGGATCTGGCGGCAGTCCTCTCGCTGTTCAGGAGTTAGGGATGGGGAGAGAATCACTCCCTCCACCGACCCATCCTTTTCCTGAGACGAAAACAAGTCTGGGAGAGGTTCGCTTTCCGCTTCCTCTCCTCCATCAGTCACCATCATCAAGATGACCTCGGGCCTCTCATGGTGGGGTTTGAGGCAGTTAGCATGTAGCACCCGTAGGGGCTGTCGAGGGGTCTTAAGGTCCACCAGGTATGTAGCCTTACCCTTCTTCTCTAACACCTCAAAGGGGCCTGTCCAGGGATCCTGGAGGGCACTTAGCTCTTCAGGCTCCATCACCCACACTTTCTGGCCAGGCTCCAACTCCACCGGGTGAGCGTTGTGGTCATACCACTCCTTCATTACTGCCTGGCTGGCCTCCAAGTTGTCAGAAGCTTGCTTCCACAACTTCGCCATTTGGCTCCTGAAGGCCAGCATGTAGCTCACCACATCCTGGGGAGGTTTCCTGGGAGACTTTTCCCATCCATCCTTCACCAGGCTGAGAGGACCGCGTACAGGGTGCCCATACAGAAGCTCAAAGGGGCTGAAGCCCACTCCCTTCTGTGGCACTTCCCTGTAGGAGAATAGCAAACAGGGTAGGAGGACGTCCCATTTCCTCCGCAGGCTTTCAGGAAGACTTCTGATCATGCCCTTCAAGGTCTTGTTGAACCTTTCTACCAGTGCATTTGACTGGGGGTGATAAGGAGTGGTGAACCGGTAGGTCACTCCACACTCCTTCCACATTGCCCGCATTTATGCTGACATGAAGTTGGTCCCCCTGTCGGACACAACTTCTTTGGGGAAACCCACCCGGGTGAAGATCCCCATCAGGGCCCTAGCCACTACAGGTGCAGTAACAGTCCTCAGTGGAATGGCCTCTGGGTACCGTGTGGTGTGATCCACCAGTACCAGGATAAACCTGTGAACAGCCGTTGTTGGTGGATCCAATGGCCCTACAATGTCGATGCCCACCCTTTCAAAGGGGGTGCTAACGACAGGAAGTGGTTCCAGGGGAGCTTTCAGCTTCACCCCTGTTTTCCCACCGGCTTGGCAGGATACACACGTCCGACAGTAGGTATCAGAAGCCACTTTCATCTGAGGCCAGTAAAAGTGGGGGACAAGCCGAGCAAAGGTCTTGTCCTGACCTAAGTGTCCTGCCAAGGGTATTTCATGAGCCAATTCCAACAGAAAGGCTCTGTACCGTTGCGGGACTACCAAGGCCCTTGATGAACCAGGTAAGGGTACCTTGGGTTCACTTTAGAGGAGTCCGTCCTCCCAGTAAATGTGGTAGTGTCCCGCAACGTTCCCTGCTGCCTGGGCTTCGGCCTGTCGCCTCAGTCCCTCAAGGGTAGGGCACTCCTTCTGGCCCTTACAGAACTCCTCCCTGGTAGGCCCCCCGCTGATAAACATCCTAGGCGTAGATGGGCAGCGTTCTCCCAAGCCAAATTCAATCTGGCACTCACCGAGAAGGGTCATCCAGGGGGCGATGGGGTAGATGAAATTAATTCCAACTTTGACCAACGCATCTTGGAAGCCCTGAATCAGGTGGCACCATTGGGTATGGCGAAAATGGGGGGTCGAGTGCAAAGATCGGCACCATGGTACAATGAGAATTTGCGAACGGCCAAAGCAGCATGTAAACGTGCCGAAAGGCTATGGAGGATTGCCTATTCCACTCAGGCCAAAACTGTTTACATAGACTGCAGACGTGCCTATCACACGCTGATTAGGAAGGCCAAATCATTGTACTACTGCAATAAGATAGAGGAAGCAGAGCAGTCCACCAAGGAGCTTTTCTCTATTTATAAGTCTATTGCGATAGGAAAACCCGCCGTGGTGCCTAAGAAACTCTGCACAACGGAGGGCTGCAACCGAATTGCTGAGTTCTTTGCAACTAAGGTCACCAATATCTACAACTCCTTCCCCAGAGGACAGACAGTGGCTCTTACCCCTCGGAATCCTCCAGAATGAGAGGGGAACAACGACTAACCACTTTTGTTACTCCTTCCACTACGGAACTTCTCCGTATCTGTGGATCTATAAAATCCGGTTCCCCCAGAGATCCGACCACTCCTAGTCGGCTAAAGGACAGCTTGCCAGTACTAGAACCCTATGTGCGTCAGCTACTGGACACCTCCTTTGAGTCTCAGGTGGTCCCGAAGGCTTGGAAGCAGGCAGTGGTACTTCCTCTGCAAAAGAAGACCAACGTTAGCTTTGAAAAACTGGACAACCTCCGTCCCATTTCCCTCCTGCCCTACATGGCGAAGGTGGCGGAAAAAATAGCCAACATACAGCTTATGCAGTTCGTGGAGACGGCATCGCTACTCCACGACTCGCAATTTGGCTTCCGCCCCCGTCACTCGACGGAGTCTGCTCTTCTCGTGGCGGTTGAAGCACTTAGACAGGGAGTAGACGAGGGCCATACGATGGCATTGATCCTGCTTGACTTAAGCGCAGCATTCGACACTGTAGCACATTCCACCTTGCTACAGTGTCTGAATGGAGGAGGGGTAACAGGTGCTGCGCATGGCTGGATCAAGTCCTTCCTTTCTGATAGGTGCTTTCAAGTCAGATTGGGTGACTGCTACTCCAGGGAGATTGAGTTGGGCCAGGGCGTACCTCAGGGTTCGTCCCTGAGCCCAACCCTATTTAACATCTACGTCTCCCCCCTGGCGGCCATCGTGGAGGGATATGGTCTCCGCCTGGTGTCCTACGCCGATGACACGCAGCTGGTCATTTCCCTATCGCGTGCGCCCGGCCTTGCAGCGGACATCTTCAGGAATTGCATGAAAGACCTTGCTGCCTGGATGTCCGCTAACTGTTTAAAGTTGAACGGTAGCAAGACCGAGGTGCTCGTGGTGGGGGGTGCACCGTCTGCGTGGTCGTCGGCGTGGTGGCCACCCTGTCTGGGGGAGGTTCCGGCTCCCTGCCGAGAGGCCAGGAATCTTGGCGTGTGGCTGGATAAGGATCTCACCTTTGGCCCACAGGTCGGCCGGGTGGCGGGGATATGCTTCAGTGTTCTGAGAGCCCTTAGGAAAGTGCTAGATCTGCTTCCCATTTCCGCTCGAAAGACGCTGGTGCATGCCCTGGTCACCTCCCGACTTGATTATGGGAACCTGCTCTATTTGGGGGCCACGGGCAGGGTTATGGGCCGCCTGCAGGTCCTTCAAAATGCGGCAGCGCGGCTGGTTCTCAGACTCCCTAGGAGGTCTTCTGCCAAACCAGCTCTACGGGCCCTCCATTGGCTCCCCATTGAGAGGAGAGTGGAGTTTAAGGCCCTTACCACGTGTCATCGCATCCTGAGCGGCAAAGCACCTCTTCCGCTTCAGAGCCTTGTTTCCCACTATGAGCCTGCACGCAGTCTTCGGTCTTCTCAGACCGGGCTGTTAAAAGTCCCAAGAATATTCAAAGCTCGTATGGGAGGTAGATCCTTCAGATACCTTGCTCCAAAGTGCTGGAACAATCTTCCGCTGGAACTTCGATTCGAACCTTCCGAAGTCCAGTTTAGAAAAAAACTCAAAACGCACCTTTTTAGCAGATAGCTTTTGTGGGAGGAGGGGGGACTGCCACTTCACTTGTCATAGCGCGGGGACACGCCAGTGGCGTAACCAGGCGCTTAATAAATGCCCAATAATAATAATAGGCCCTCCCTCCACATGCCACTCAGCAGGGATGGGTAGGTTCTCCAGGGAGACTACTTCCCCCTCCATGGACTCCTGGTCCACCACCGCAGGTGGCCGATCTGTCACATGGGGTGTGGAAGCCGAAGCAGGCTTCTCCTGTCTTCGGGTCTGTCCCTTTTTGGCAGCGGGTTGGGCCATTGTTCCAGGCTCCAACCCAGGCAAACTCCCTCTCCGGGCAGTCGTAGACCTTGTGTACCCAGCATCTCTGAATGCGTCCGGTATTCCTCCTCTCTCCAAGCATTGTGCTCCATGTCATTCCCCAGCAGGCAATCGACTGGCACGGCAGGGCTTACGGCAACTCAAAGTGAACCTGCAACCCCTTCCCACTCAAAGGGAACCTCGGCCACAGGGTAGTGGCCCATTCTGCCGTCAGCCATCGCGGCGGGGTGGAGTACATTGGGAATCACCTGCTCTGGAGACACCAGTTGACTCCTCACCATAGTCATACTGGCTCCTGTATCTCTCAGAGCCTCCCCTCTCTGGCCATTGATGGTGATCCACTGCCCATACTTGGTAGTATTTGGGGGCACCTGGATCTTAGGAACCATCTCCCGATCTCCCAGGGACACTAAGGTGACACCCGCCCACTCACCCCCCTTATCTAAGGGCAACTCCTCCCCGAGCGCTACACTAGC
The DNA here is from genome assembly GCF_964263255.1 of Lissotriton vulgaris. Classification (NCBI taxonomy): domain Eukaryota; kingdom Metazoa; phylum Chordata; class Amphibia; order Caudata; family Salamandridae; genus Lissotriton; species Lissotriton vulgaris. The sequence goes on from NW_028250002.1 coordinate 691,823, forward strand.
TACTCCCGGGGCTTTCCTCCGGTGGGAGGGGGTGGTCTCTTTGGGCATTTGACATCTCCCTTATAATGTCCAACACCACCACACTCAAAGCAGTGGACAACCCTTGGCTGCTGGCTTTGGCCAGGATGAGGGTTTCTGGGCGGGTTAGCCTTAGGGGTGAAACCTGTTCCTTTTCCATGGAAACTGTTTTGGGGACCTTTAGAGAACTCCCGCTTTTTATCACCCCCCTCCTTCTTCTGACGGGCGCCCTGTCTAGCCCTTTGGGAATCCCCTCCAGTCCCCTTTGAGGACACCCGGGTACTTGCCCAGATGTCCGCCTCCTCTGCAAGCTTCCGGGGGTTGGTCAGCTTGCTGTCCACCAGGTGTTGGCACAGCTCGGGAAAACATTTGTCGAGTAGATACTCTTTAAGAAAAAGGTCATATAACCCCTCATAGTCCTTCACCTCGCTGCCCTGAAACACAGCCCTCCAATGCCTTCCTCGCATAGTCCAGGAAATCCACCCAGTTCTGGGTGCTTAACTTGTGGCTCCCCCTGAACTTTTGGCGATACTTTTCCGGGGTTAGCCCAAACTTTTTGATTAATGCTAACTTCATGGTGGGGTAGTTGGTCTGCTCCTCCTGTTCCAAGGCTAACAAGGTGTCCCGACCAGTAGGAGGCATATATTTGTACAACCCACCCCCCCAGTGTTTCTCCTGGATTCCATGGGCTCTTAAGAAGACCTCATAGGCAGCCAACCATTTGGCTATATCGTCCCCCTGACTATAGCTGGCAACTATGTCTTTAGGCAGGTAGGGTCTGGACTCCCTAGTTGGTTTTCTGGTTTCGTTGCCACCATTTGGAGTAGGGGAGGGTCCTAATTGCAGGGCCTGGAGTTCTAGCTCTTTTAATTTAAACTCATGAGCCATCCTCCGTTCTTCCCTCTCCTGTTCTAACCTGGCTAACTCCCACTTCAGTTGCCTTTTCTCCATCTTGTCTGTGAGTTCCGCTTCGGTCAAGCTTCCTCCGGGGACACTACTGCCCCTCTTTGAGTAGGTCATTGGTCCTGGAAGTAGGTTTCCCATCCCGGGATGGAACATTCCCTCTACTCCTATGACTGTGTCCCGGTCCGTCCCCTCTTCCTCCTCCTTCCCTTCTCCATGTGCTTCCACCCAAGCCCTCAAACTGGTCTGGAGTTCCCCCTTCTTGGCCCCACACTTAAAGAACACTCCCATCTGTTGACAAAAGTCCTTAAGCTGGGCTACAGAATAAGTGTCCAGTTCTTCCAGAGCAAATTCCATTTTGCTAAAGAGCTATGTAGGGACAAGCACACAAAAAGAATAGATTCACAAGGGGCAATCTGAAGCTACCTCCACCCACCACCAGGAATGAATTTGGAAAAAGCAAAAGTAGAAATTAGGAAGTCCGCCAGGAGAAAACTCCTGGTGTAGGTCAGTGGATTACACTTAGTTACTGCAGAGTAGTCGCAACCACAGTTCTGATCCCACCGCTAGACACCAATATGTTGGACCTTTTGTTACCAGATCACATAGGGTAGCCTGGCCTAGGGTAAGACAGTCAGTTCCTAGAAGCACAAGTGTAAAGGTTGCGCACCATCCTGTAATAACTTAATGCACTTCCACACAAAAACAACACTACACCAATGTTTTGGAAAAATATGGACTGGTTTATAAAAATATATTAGATTCACTTTTGTCTTTCTCACACTATCATTTCTCCTTATCCTCCTCATATTTTACACAGTTGGAATCACATTACAAAGACATGTTTTTACTTCCTCCATCAACTTACATATGAACTCCACACTTCTTTACCCACCGGAATATTAGCAGTAATACATAGCAAATACTGAGTGAGCAGTAGATTAAGCAAGTTAAGCTATTCCATTCCCTAAGAAATCCTAGGCATTCTAAACAGGCAGTTGCACAGTGTTAACAGAAATTTTCCTCAGTTGATCCCTTCAGTTCTGTAGCCTCCTAGCACTTCAACTTCTTACAGAGAGTTTCTCTGACACGCAACCCCGATTGGAATTTCTGTCACAGGTAACCCACATCCAGGTGTCAGTATCCCAGTTAGACTGAAGAGCCACACCCTATCTCTGCCTCATTAAAGTCCTGCAACAGAACTCCTCTAGGTGCCAGAAACGATCTCCTGCACCTTTTATCGGTGTTTCTAGTCAGTAGCTAGGCGAATTGAAGGAAAACCTAGGCACCCAACAGTTCCCACTTCCCTCCTTACTTGGGACGGCTGTTAGAGCCTTTCTCAGTTCACAGCTCCAGCCCCAGGGTTCAGCTCTCTTCGGGGGCCTCCTCCGGTCCCCAACAGCGCTTACCTTGGGGCCTGGTGAAAGTCTGCACACGCGTCAGCCCTGCAGAGAGGTCGCGCTAGGTCTGTCCCCAGCGCTTGGCTCCGATCCCGCCTCCGGCCGCCTCTGACGATCCTCTCACCGCGGCGCTACGGCGCAGGCGCGGGAGAGTAGCGGCCCTGAAACGGAGGCGGCTCCACTCGACGGCACTGGTAGTGGCTCACCTCTGGGCCTGCTCGGTCCTAGGCCCCTTCTGACAGGAAAGTGGTCACCGCCGAGAGTATGCGCAGAAGCGCGCTGCCCCAGGCTCGATCAGCCCTATGCTCCTCTCCACTTCACCTTCACGGCAGTGCCAGTGATTCTCCACCTGGCCCGTCCTCAATGGATTCAGGACTATTGGACCACCCACCGAAGCCCCGACTCTCCTTACTTCGGGCTCCACAGGTGGGGGGGTAAACTCCTGCTGCACTTCCTGATGCAGGTGAGAGGTCCCGATTTTACATAGGCAGCCAATGGCACCACCGTCACAGAGGAGGGGTGGGTCAGAGGTAAAGTCTCACGCTTTTGGCCCCAGTCCTCTATCTCCTGCAAGGATCAATCTAGCTCTTCATACTGGACAAAGGGAAGGGGGGGGTGCTTCTCACTTCTTGCCCTCCTCAGCTGGGATCCCCTAAGCTTCACCGCTAGCTGGGGGTCAATCCCTACACCCAATTTGAGGTGTCTCCCTGTCCAGGGTCAGCAGGTCGGGACTAACTGGGTCAGGTCTACAGGAGTGGGGGTGGTGATCCCTGTAAGGGGGCAACCCTTGAAAAATAGTCCACCCTATGAAGGCCCTACCCCTTCCAGACCCTTAGCCTATACTCCAGCTGCTCCTCACTGACAAGACAAAATGGTCGCCCTACAGGTGTTCTATTTATACCCTTAGCTCCCAAGGTCCAGAACTAGCCAGAAGGTTCTGGATGCTTCCTATTCTATCCTATGGGCCCAGTCCCTGAGTTGGCAGTTGTGGCAGTTACTAGCCACCATTTTACATGGCCCAACCTTTCTAGTCAGAAAAGGGTACCTAGGCCTCAGGAAAAAAAACTATGAGGGCGAAAGAGCACCTATCCCCCAGGACAACACCATAAAAGTCCAGTGGACACAAAAAGATAAAAAGGGTATGAGGGGCGAAAAAGGGGACAAAATAATAATTAATAGGAGGGGCTACGCAAAAGGCCAGACAGGTCTAACACGCGTCCCCCCCAGCTGAAAGTGGGGAGAGCTACACAACCCCTTGGGAGTCCTCATCACTAAGGCGGAAATACCACTCCAGGCCGATGTTCCACCCGGAAGTCCATTCCCTGTAGGGAGATGGACCATCTCAACAACTTGGGATTTTCCCCCTTCATTTGCATTAGCCAACGAAGGGGTTGGTGGTCAGTCTGAACCAGGAAGTGCGAGCCAAACAGTTATGGCCGCAACTTCTTCAGAGCCCACACCACCGCAAAAGTTTCCCTCTCAATTGCACTCCACTTCTGTTCCCGGGGAAGCAGTCTCCTGGACAGGAAGACTACAGGCTGATCCAGACCCTCTTTATTGAGTTGCGATAACACTGCCCCAATGCCATGTTCTGATGCGTCTGTCTGGACAATAAACTCCTTAGAGAAGTCTGGGGCCCTCAGGACCGGTGCCGCACACCTTGCCTGCTTCAATTTTTCAAAGGCTTGCTGACAAGCCTCTGTCCAAACTACCCGTTGAGGTTGTTTCTTGGATGTGAGCTCTGTGAGGGGCGCTACAATAGTGCCATACCTCTTCACAAAGCGACTGTAGTAACCTGTGAGGCCCAGGAAGGCTCGGACCTCAGTCTGGGTCTTGGGGGGTTCCCAGGCCATGATTGCCTCAATCTTTGCCTGGAGGGGCTGCACTGTTCCCCTACCCACCAAGTGGCCTATGCACACAACCGACCCCTGCCCAATCTGACATTTGCTGGCCTTGATTGTCAAGCCAGCTTGTTTCAGGGCCTGGAGAACTGCTTGCAAATGTTGCAAATGGTCCTCCCAACTGCTGCTGAAGACAGCAATGTCATCTAGGTAAGCAGCGGAGAAACCCTCCATTCCGGAGAGGACCTGATTCACCAGCCGCTGAAAAGTGGCAGGGGCATTCTTGAGCCCAAAGGGCATCACACAGAATTGGAAGTGTCCTTCAGGCGTGGAGAAGGTTGACCTTTCCTTTGCTCCATCTGTCAGGGAGATCTGCCAGTACCCTGAAGTGAGGTCAAAGGTACTCAAGTATTGGGCAGTTAATTAATTCATCCGCCCCAGGGATTGGATGAGCATCAGTTTTGGTAACTGAGTTCAGTCCCCGGTAATCCACACAGAACCTCAGTTCTGGAGTGGTGCCTGGTGGAGCTGCTTTTGGCACTAGAACCACCGGACTGGACCAGGGGCTACTGGAAGGTTCTATAACTCCTAGCTCCAGCATCTTGGTAACCTCACCATGGATGCTAGCCTTCACCTTGTCTGACAGCCGGTAGGTCTTTGACTTCACTGGTGGGCTGTCTCCTGTGTCCACATCATGGGTACACAGCTGGGTCCTACCCGGGACAAGGGAGAACAACGCAGAGTACTGCTCCAGGATCTGGCGGCAGTCCTCTCGCTGTTCAGGAGTTAGGGATGGGGAGAGAATCACTCCCTCCACCGACCCATCCTTTTCCTGAGACGAAAACACGTCTGGGAGAGGTTCGCTTTCCGCTTCCTCTCCTCCATCAGTCACCATCATCAAGATGACCTCGGGCCTCTCATGGTGGGGTTTGAGGCGGTTAGCATGTAGCACCCGTAGGGGCTGTCGAGGGGTCTTAAGGTCCACCAGGTATGTAGCCTTACCCTTCTTCTCTAACACCTCAAAGGGGCCTGTCCGGGGATCCTGGAGGGCCCTTAGCTCTTCAGGCTCCATCACCCACACTTTCTGGCCAGGCTCCAACTCCACCGGGTGAGCGTTGTGGTCATACCACTCCTTCATTACTGCCTGGCTGGCCTCCAAGTTGTCAGAAGCTTGCTTCCACAACTTCGCCATTTGGCTCCTGAAGGCCAGCATGTAGCTCACCACATCCTGGGGAGGTTTCCTGGGAGACTTTTCCCATCCATCCTTCACCAGGCTGAGAGGACCGCGTACAGGGTGCCCATACAGAAGCTCAAAGGGGCTGAAGCCCACTCCCTTCTGTGGCACTTCCCTGTAGGAGAATAGCAAACAGGGTAGGAGGACGTCCCATTTCCTCCGCAGGCTTTCAGGCAGACTTCTGATCATGCCCTTCAAGGTCTTGTTGAACCTTTCTACCAGTGCATTTGACTGGGGGTGATAAGGAGTGGTGAACCGGTAGGTCACTCCACACTCCTTCCACATTGCCCGCATTTATGCTGACATGAAGTTGGTCCCCCTGTCGGACACAACTTCTTTGGGGAAACCCACCCGGGTGAAGATCCCCATCAGGGCCCTAGCCACTACAGGTGCAGTAACAGTCCTCAGAGGAATGGCCTCTGGGTACCGTGTGGTGTGATCCACCAGTACCAGGATAAACCTGTGAACAGCCGTTGTTGGTGGATCCAATGGCCCTACAATGTCGATGCCCACCCTTTCAAAGGGGGTGCTAACGACAGGAAGTGGTTCCAGGGGAGCTTTCAGCTTCACCCCTGTTTTCCCACCGGCTTGGCAGGATACACACGTCCGACAGTAGGTATCAGAAGCCACTTTCATCTGAGGCCAGTAAAAGTGGGGGACAAGCCGAGCAAAGGTCTTGTCCTGACCTAAGTGTCCTGCCAAGGGTATTTCATGAGCCAATTCCAACAGAAAGGCTCTGTACCGTTGCGGGACTACCAAGGCCCTTGATGAACCAGGTAAGGGTACCTTGGGTTCACTGTAGAGGAGTCCGTCCTCCCAGTAAATGTGGTAGTGTCCCGCAACGTTCCCTGCTGCCTGGGCTTCGGCCTGTCGCCTCAGTCCCTCAAGGGTAGGGCACTCCTTCTGGCCCTTACAGAACTCCTCCCTGGTAGGCCCTCCCTCCACATGCCACTCAGCAGGGATGGGTAGGTTCTCCAGGGAGACTACTTCCCCCTCCACGGACTCCTGGTCCACCACCGCAGGTGGCCGATCTGTCACATGGGGTGTGGAAGCCGAAGCAGGCTTCTCCTGTCTTCGGGTCTGTCCCTTTTTGGCAGCGGGTTGGGCCATTGTTCCAGGCTCCAACCCAGGCAAACTCCCTCTCCGGGCAGTCGTAGACCTTGTGTACCCAGCATCTCTGAATGCGTCCGGTATTCCTCCTCTCTCCAAGCATTGTGCTCCATGTCATTCCCCAGCAGGCAATCGACTGGCACGGCAGGGCTTACGGCAACTCGAAGTGAACCTGCAACCCCTTCCCACTCAAAGGGAACCTCGGCCACAGGGTAGTGGCCCATTCTGCCGTCAGCCATCGCGGCGGGGTGGAGTACATTGGGAATCACCTGCTCTGGAGACACCAGTTGACTCCTCACCATAGTCATACTGGCTCCTGTATCTCTCAGAGCCTCCCCTCTCTGGCCATTGATGGTGATCCACTGCCCATACTTGGTAGTATTTGGGGGCACCTGGATCTTAGGAACCATCTCCCGATCTCCCAGGGACACTAAGGTGACACCCGCCCACTCACCCCCCTTATCTAAGGGCAACTCCTCCCCGAGCGCTACACTAGCTACTCCCGGGGCTTTCCTCCGGTGGGAGGGGGTGGTCTCTTTGGGCATTTGACATCTCCCTTATAATGTCCAACACCACCACACTCAAAGCAGTGGACAACCCTTGGCTGCTGGCTTTGGCCAGGATGAGGGTTTCTGGGCGGGTTAGCCTTAGGGGTGAAACCTGTTCCTTTTCCCTGGAAACTGTTTTGGGGACCTTTAGAGAACTCCCGCTTTTTATCACCCCCCTCCTTCTTCTGACGGGCGCCCTGTCCAGCCCTTTGAGAATCCCCTCCAGTCCCCTTTGAGGACACCCGGGTACTTGCCCAGATGTCCGCCTCCTCTGCAAGCTTCCGGGGGTTGGTCAGCTTGCTGTCCACCAGGTGTTGGCACAGCTCGGGAAAACATTTGTCGAGTAGATACTCTTTAAGAAAAAGGTCATATAACCCCTCATAGTCCTTCACCTCGCTGCCCTGAAACACAGCCCTCCAATGCCTTCCTCGCATAGTCCAGGAAATCCACCCAGTTCTGGGTGCTTAACTTGTGGCTCCCCCTGAACTTTTGGCGATACTTTTCCGGGGTTAGCCCAAACTTTTTGATTAATGCTAACTTCATGGTGGGGTAGTTGGTCTGCTCCTCCTGTTCTAAGGCTAACAAGGTGTCCCGACCAGTAGGAGGCATATATTTGTACAACCCACCCCCCCAGTGTTTCTCCTGGATCCCATGGGCTCTTAAGGAGACCTCATAGGCAGCCAACCATTTGGCTATATCGTCCCCCTGACTATAGCTGGCAACTATGTCTTTAGGCAGGTAGGGTCTGGACTCCCTAGTTGGTTCTCTGGTTTCGTTGCCACCATTTGGAGTAGGGGAGGGTCCTAATTGCAGGGCCTGGAGTTCTAGCTCTTTTAATTTAAACTCATGAGCCATCCTCCGTTCTTCCCTCTCCTGTTCTAACCTGGCTAACTCCCACTTCAGTTGCCTTTTCTCCATCTTGTCTGTGAGTTCCGCTTCGGTCAAGCTTCCTCTGGGGACACTACTGCCCCTCTTTGAGTAGGTCATTGGTCCTGGAAGTAGGTTTCCCATCCCGGGATGGAACATTACCTCTACTCCTATGACTGTGTCCCGGTCCGTCCCCTCTTCCTCCTCCTTCCCTTCTCCATGTGCTTCCACCCAAGCCCTCAAACTGGTCTGGAGTTCCCCCTTCTTGGCCCCACGCTTAAAGAACACTCCCATCTGTTGACAAAAGTCCTTAAGCTGGGCTACAGAATAAGTGTCCAGTTCTTCCAGAGCAAATTCCATTTTGCTAAAGAGCTATGTAGGGACAAGCACACAAAAAGAATAGATTCACAAGGGGCAATCTGAAGCTACCTCCACCCACCACCAGGAATGAATTTGGAAAAAGCAAAAGTAGGAATTAGGAAGTCCGCCAGGAGAAAACTCCTGGTGTAGGTCAGTGGATTACATTTAGTTACTGCAGAGTAGTCGCAACCACAGTTCTGATCCCACCGCTAGACACCAATATGTTGGACCTTTTGTTACCAGATCACATAGGGTAGCCTGGCCTAGGGTAAGACAGTCAGTTCCTAGAAGCACAAGTGTAAAGGTTGCGCACCACCCTGTAATAACTTAATGCACTTCCACACAAAAACGACACTACACCAATGTTTTGGAAAAATATGGACTGGTTTATAAAAATATATTAGATTCACTTTTGTCTTTCTCACACTATCAGTTCTCCTTATCCTCCTCATATTTTACAAAGTTGGAATCACATTACAAAGACATGTTTTTACTTCCTTCATCAACTTACATATGAACCCCACACTTCTTTACCCACCGGAATATTAGCAGTAATACATAGCAAATACTGAGTGAGCAGTAGATTAAGCAAGTTAAGCTATTCCATTCCCTAAGAAATCCTAGGCATTCTAAACAGGCAGTTGCACAGTGTTAACAGAAATTTTCCTCAGTTGATCCCTTCAGTTCTGTAGCCTCCTAGCACTTCAACTTCTTACAGAGAGTTTCTCTGACACGCAACCCCGATTGGAATTTCTGTCACAGGTAACCCACATCCAGGTGTCAGTATCCCAGTTAGACTGAAGAGCCAAACCCTATCTCTGCCTCATTAAAGTCCTGCAACAGAACTCCTCTAGGTGCCAGAAACGATCTCCTGCACCTTTTATCGGTGTTTCTAGTCAGTAGCTAGGCGAATTGAAGGAAAACCTAGGCACCCAACAGTTCCCACTTCCCTCCTTACTTGGGACGGCTGTTAGAGCCTTTCTCAGTTCACAGCTCCAGCCCCAGGGTTCAGCTCTCTTCGGGGGCCTCCTCCGGTCCCCAACAGCGCTTACCTCGGGGCCTGGTGAAAGTCTGCACACGCGTCAGCCCTGCAGAGAGGTCGCGCTAGGTCTGTCCCCAGCGCTTGGCTCCAATCCCGCCTCCGGCCGCCTCTGACGATCCTCTCACCGCGGCGCTACGGCGCAGGCGCGGGAGAGTAGCGGCCCTGAAACGGAGGCGGCTCCACTCGACGGCACTGGTAGTGGCTCACCTCTGGGCCTGCTCGGTCCTAGGCCCCTCCTGACAGGAAAGTGGTCACCGCCGAGAGTATGCGCAGAAGCGCGCTGCCCCAGGCTCGATCAGCCCTATGCTCCTCTCCACTTCACCTTCACGGCAGTGCCAGTGATTCTCCACCTGGCCCGTCCTCAATGGATTCAGGACTATTGGACCACCCACCGAAGCCCCGACTCTCCTTACTTCGGGCTCCACAGGTGGGGGGGTAAACTCCTGCTGCACTTCCTGATGCAGGTGAGAGGTCCCGATTTTACATAGGCAGTCAATGGCACCACCGTCACAGAGGAGGGGTGGGTCAGAGGTAAAGTCTCACGCTTTTGGCCCCAGTCCTCTATCTCCTGCAAGGATCAATCTAGCTCTTCATACTGGACAAAGGGAAGAGGGGGGGTGCTTCTCACTTCTTGCCCTCCTCAGCTGGGATCCCCTAAGCTTCACCGCTAGCTGGGGGTCAATCCCTACACCCAATTTGAGGTGTCTCCCTGTCCAGGGTCAGCAGGTCGGGACTAACTGGGTCAGGTCTACAGGAGTGGGGGTGGTGATCCCTGTAAGGGGGCAACCCTTGAAAAGTAGTCCACCCTATGAAGGCCCTACCCCTTCCAGACCCTTAGCCTATACTCCAGCTGCTCCTCACTGACAAGACAAAATGGTCGCCCTACAGGTGTTCTATTTATACCCTTAGCTCCCAAGGTCCAGAACTAGCCAGAAGGTTCTGGATGCTTCCTATTCTATCCTATGGGCCCAGACCCTGAGTTGGCAGTTGTGGCAGTTACTAGCCACCATTTTACATGGCCCAACCTTTCTAGTCAGAAAAGGGTACCTAGGCCTCAGGAAAAAAAACTATGAGGGCGAAAGAGCACCTATCCCCCAGGACAACACCATAAAAGTCCAGTGGACACAAAAAGATAAAAAGGGTATGAGGGGCGAAAAAGGGGACAAAATAATAATTAATAGGAGGGGCTACGCAAAAGGCCAGACAGGTCTAACACGCGTCCCCCCCAGCTGAAAGTGGGGAGAGCTACCCAACCCCTTGGGAGTCCTCATCACTAAGGCGGAAATACCTAGAGAGACCGTCTTCATTGGCGTGGTCCACTCCAGGCCGATGTTCCACCCGGAAGTCCATTCCCTGTAGGGAGATGGACCATCTCAACAACTTGGGATTTTCCCCCTTCATTTGCATTAGCCAACGAAGGGGTTGGTGGTCAGTCTGAACCAGGAAGTGCGAGCCAAACAGTTATGGCCGCAACTTCTTCAGAGCCCACACCACCGCAAAAGTTTCCCTCTCAATTGCACTCCACTTCTGTTCCCCGGGAAGCAGTCTCCTGGACAGGAAGACTACAGGCTGATCCAGACCCTCTTTATTGAGTTGCGATAACACTGCCCCAATGCCATGTTCTGATGCGTCTGTCTGGACAATATACTCCTTAGAGAAGTCTGGGGCCCTCAGGACCGGTGCCGCACACCTTGCCTGCTTCAATTTTTCAAAGGCTTGCTGACAAGCCTCTGTCCAAACTACCCGTTGAGGTTGTTTCTTGGATGTGAGCTCTGTGAGGGGCGCTACAATAGTGCCATACCTCTTCACAAAGCGACTGTAGTAACCTGTGAGGCCCAGGAAGGCTCGGACCTCAGTCTGGGTCTTGGGGGGTTCCCAGGCCATGATTGCCTCAATCTTTGCCTGGAGGGGCTGCACTGTTCCCCTACCCACCAAGTGGCCTATGCACACAACCGACCCCTGCCCAATCTGACATTTGCTGGCCTTGATTGTCAAGCCAGCTTGTTTCAGGGCCTGGATAACTGCTTGCAAATGTTGCAAATGGTCCTCCCAACTGCTGCTGAAGACAGCAATGTCATCTAGGTAAGCAGCGGAGAAACCCTCCATTCCGGAGAGGACCTGATTCACCAGCCGCTGAAAAGTGGCAGGGGCATTCTTGAGCCCAAAGGGCATCACACAGAATTGGAAGTGTCCTTCAGGCGTGGAGAAGGTTGACCTTTCCTTTGCTCCATCTGTCAGGGAGATCTGCCAGTACCCTGAAGTGAGGTCAAAGGTACTCAAGTATTGGGCAGCTCCCAGCCGGTCAATTAATTCATCCGCCCCAGGGATTGGATGAGCATCAGTTTTGGTAACTGAGTTCAGTCCCCGGTAATCCACACAGAACCTCAGTTCTGGAGTGGTGCCTGGTGGAGCTGCTTTTGGCACTAGAACCACCGGACTGGACCAGGGGCTACTGGAAGGTTCTATAACTCCTAGCTCCAGCATCTTGGTAACCTCACCATGGATGCTAGCCTTCACCTTGTCTGACAGCCGGTAGGTCTTTGACATCACTGGTGGGCTGTCCCCTGTGTCCACATCATGGGTACACAGCTGGGTCCTACCCGGGACAAGGGAGAACAACGCAGAGTACTGCTCCAGGATCTGGCGGCAGTCCTCTCGCAGTTCAGGAGTTAGGGATGGGGAGAGAATCACTCCCTCCACCGACCCATCCTTTTCCTGAGACGAAAACAAGTCTGGGAGAGGTTCGCTTTCCGCTTCCTCTCCTCCATCAGTCACCATCATCAAGATGACCTCGGGCCTCTCATGGTGGGGTTTGAGGCGGTTAGCATGTAGCACCCGTAGGGGCTGTCGAGGGGTCTTCAGGTCCACCAGGTATGTAGCCTTACCCTTCTTCTCTAACACCTCAAAGGGGCCTGTCCAGGGATCCTGGAGGGCACTTAGCTCTTCAGGCTCCATCACCCACACTTTCTGGCCAGGCTCCAACTCCACCGGGTGAGCGTTGTGGTCATACCACTCCTTCATTACTGCCTGGCTGGCCTCCAAGTTGTCAGAAGCTTGCTTCCACAACTTCGCCATTTGGCTCCTGAAGACCAGCATGTAGCTCACCACATCCTGGGGAGGTTTCCTGGGTTGACTTTTCCCATCCATCCTTCACCAGGCTGAGAGGACCGCGTACAGGGTGCCCATACAGAAGCTCAAAGGGGCTGAAGCCCACTCCCTTCTGTGGCACTTCCCTGTAGGAGAATAGCAAACAGGGTAGGAGGATGTCCCATTTCCTCCGCAGGCTTTCAGGCAGACTTCTGATCATGCCCTTCAAGGTATTGTTGAACCTTTCTACCTGTGCATTTGACTGGGGGTGATAAGGAGTGGTGAACCGGTAGGTCACTCCACACTCCTTCCACATTGCCCGCATTTATGCTGACATGAAGTTGGTCCCTCTGTCGGACACAACTTCTTTGGGGAAACCCACCCGGGTGAAGATCCCCATCAGGGTCCTAGCCACTACAGGTGCAGTAACAGTCCTCAGAGGAATGGCCTCTGGGTACCGTGTGGTGTGATCCACCAGTACCAGGATAAACCTGTGAACAGCCGTTGTTGGTGGATCCAATGGCCCTACAATGTCGATGCCCACCCTTTCAAAGGGGGTGCTAACGACAGGAAGTGGTTCCAGGGGAGCTTTCAGCTTCACCCCTGTTTTCCCACCGGCTTGGCAGGATACACACGTCCGACAGTAGGTATCAGAAGCCACTTTCATCTGAGGCCAGTAAAAGTGGGGGACAAGCCGAGCAAAGGTCTTGTCCTGACCTAAGTGTCCTGCCAAGGGTATTTCATGAGCCAATTCCAACAGAAAGGCTCTGTACCGTTGCGGGACTACCAAGGCCCTTGATGAACCAGGTAAGGGTACCTTGGGTTCACTGTAGAGGAATCCGTCCTCCCAGTAAATGTGGTAGTGTCCCGCAACGTTCCCTGCTGCCTGGGCTTCGGCCTGTCGCCTCAGTCCCTCAAGGGTAGGGCACTCCTTCTGGCCCTTACAGAACTCCTCCCTGGTAGGCCCTCCCTCCACATGCCACTCAGCAGGGATGGGTAGGTTCTCCAGGGAGACTACTTCCCCCTCCACGGACTCCTGGTCCACCACCGCAGGTGGCCGATCTGTCACATGGGGTGTCGAAGCCAAAGCAGGCTTCTCCTGTCTTCGGGTCTGTCCCTTTTGGCAGCGGGTTGGGCCATTGTTCCAGGCTCCAACCCAGGCAAACTCCCTCTCCGGGCAGTCGTAGACCTTGTGTACCCAGCATCTCTGAATGCGTCCGGTATTCCTCCTCTCTCCAAGCATTGTGCTCCATGTCATTCCTCAGCAGGCAATCGACTGGCACGGCAGGGCTTACGGCAACTCGAAGTGAACCTGCAACCCCTTCCCACTCAAAGGGAACCTCGGCCACAGGGTAGTGGCCCATTCTGCCGTCAGCCATCGCGGCGGGGTGGAGTACATTGGGAATCACCTGCTCTGGAGACACCAGTTGACTCCTCACCATAGTCATACTGGCTCCTGTATCTCTCAGAGCCTCCCCTCTCTGGCCATTGATGGTGATCCACTGCCCATACTTGGTAGTATTTGGGGGCACCTGGATCTTAGGAACCATCTCCCGATCTCCCAGGGACACTAAGGTGACACCCGCCCACTCACCCCCCTTATCTAAGGGCAACTCCTCCCCGAGCGCTACACTAGATACTCCCGGGGCTTTTCCTCCGGTGGGAGGGGGTGGTCTCTTTGGGCATTTGACATCTCCCTTATAATGTCCAACACCACCACACTCAAAGCAGTGGACAACCCTTGGCTGCTGGCTTTGGCCAGGATGAGGGTTTCTGGGCGGGTTAGCCTTAGGGGTGAAACCTGTTCCTTTTCCCTGGAAACTGTTTTGGGGACCTTTAGAGAACTCCCGCTTTTTATCTCCCCCCTCCTTCTTCTGACGGGCGCCCTGTCCAGCCCTTTGGGAATCCCCTCCAGTCCCCTTTGAGGACACCCGGGTACTTGCCCAGATGTCCGCCTCCTCTGCAAGCTTCCGGGGGTTGGTCAGCTTGCTGTCCACCAGGTGTTGGCGCAGCTCGGGAAAACATTTGTCGAGTAGATACTCTTTAAGAAAAAGGTCATATAACCCCTCATAGTCCTTCACCTCGCTGCCCTGAACACAGCCCTCCAATGCCTTCCTCGCATAGTCCAGGAAATCCACCCAGTTCTGGGTGCTTAACTTGTGGCTCCCCCTGAACTTTTGGCGATACTTTTCCGGGGTTAGCCCAAACTTTTTGATTAATGCTAACTTCATGGTGGGGTAGTTGGTCTGCTCCTCCTGTTCTGAGGCTAACAAGGTGTCCCGACCAGTAGGAGGCATATATTTGTACAACCCACCCCCCCCAGTGTTTCTCCTGGATCCCATGGGCTCTTAAGGAGACCTCATAGGCAGCCAACCATTTGGCTATATCGTCCCCCTGACTATAGCTGGCAACTATGTCTTTAGGCAGGTAGGGTCTGGACTCCCTAGTTGGTTCTCTGGTTTCGTTGCCACCATTTGGAGTAGGGGAGGGTCCTAATTGCAGGGCCTGGAGTTCTAGCTCTTTTAATTTAAACTCATGAGCCATCCTCCATTCTTCCCTCTCCTGTTCTAACCTGGCTAACTCCCACTTCAGTTGCCTTTTCTCCATCTTGTCTGTGAGTTCCGCTTCGGTCAAGCTTCCTCCGGGGACACTACTGCCCCTCTTTGAGTAGGTCATTGGTCCTGGAAGTAGGTTTCCCATCCCGGGATGGAACATTCCCTCTACTCCTATGACTGTGTCCCGGTCCGTCCCCTCTTCCTCCTCCTTCCCTTCTCCATGTGCTTCCACCCAAGCCCTCAAACTGGTCTGGAGTTCCCCCTTCTTGGCCCCACGCTTAAAGAACACTCCCATCTGTTGACAAAAGTCCTTAAGCTGGGCTACAGAATAAGTGTCCAGTTCTTCCAGAGCAAATTCCATTTTGCTAAAGAGCTATGTAGGGACAAGCACACAAAAAGAATAGATTCACAAGGGGCAATCTGAAGCTACCTCCACCCACCACCAGGAATGAATTTGGAAAAAGCAAAAGTAGAAATTAGGAAGTCCGCCAGGAGAAAACTCCTGGTGTAGGTCAGTGGATTACACTTAGTTACTGCAGAGTAGTCGCAACCACAGTTCTGATCCCACCGCTAGACACCAATATGTTGGACCTTTTGTTACCAGATCACATAGGGTAGCCTGGCCTAGGGTAAGACAGTCAGTTCCTAGAAGCACAAGTGTAAAGGTTGCGCACCGCCCTGTAATAACTTAATGCACTTCCACACAAAAACGACACTACACCAATGTTTTGGAAAAATATGGACTGGTTTATAAAAATATATTAGATTCACTTTTGTCTTTCTCACACTATCAGTTCTCCTTATCCTCCTCATATTTTACACAGTTGGAATCACATTACAAAGACATGTTTTTACTTCCTCCATCAACTTACATATGAACTCCACACTTCTTTACCCACCGGAATATTAGCAGTAATACATAGCAAATACTGAGTGAGCAGTAGATTAAGCAAGTTAAGCTATTCCATTCCCTAAGAAATCCTAGGCATTCTAAACAGGCAGTTGCACAGTGTTAACAGAAATTTTCCTCAGTTGATCCCTTCAGTTCTGTAGCCTCCTAGCACTTCAACTTCTTACAGAGAGTTTCTCTGACACGCAACCCCGATTGGAATTTCTGTCACAGGTAACCCACATCCAGGTGTCAGTATCCCAGTTAGACTGAAGAGCCACACCCTATCTCTGCCTCATTAAAGTCCTGCAACAGAACTCCTCTAGGTGCCAGAAACGATCTCCTGCACCTTTTATCGGTGTTTCTAGTCAGTAGCTAGGCGAATTGAAGGAAAACCTAGGCACCCAACAGTTCCCACTTCCCTCCTTACTTGGGACGGCTGTTAGAGCCTTTCTCAGTTCACAGCTCCAGCCCCAGGGTTCAGCTCTCTTCGGGGGCCTCCTCTGGTCCCCAACAGCGCTTACCTCGGGGCCTGGTGAAAGTCTGCACACGCGTCAGCCCTGCAGAGAGGTCGGGCTAGGTCTGTCCCCAGCGCTTGGCTCCGATCCCGCCTCCGGCCGCCTCTGACGATCCTCTCACCGCGGCGCTACGGCGCAGGTGCGGGAGAGTAGCGGCCCTGAAACGGAGGCGGCTCCACTCGACGGCACTGGTAGTGGCTCACCTCTGGGCCTGCTCGGTCCTAGGCCCCTCCTGACAGGAAAGTGGTCACCGCCGAGAGTATGCGCAGAAGCGCGCTGCCCCAGGCTCGATCAGCCCTATGCTCCGCTCCACTTCACCTTCACGGCAGCACCAGTGATTCCCCGCCTGGCCCGTCCTCAATGGATTCAGGACTATTGGACCACCCACCGAAGCCCCGACTCTCCTTACTTCGGGCTCCACAGGTTGGGGGGTAAACTCCTGCTGCACTTCCTGATGCAGGTGAGAGGTCCCGATTTTACATAGGCAGCCAATGGCACCACCGTCACAGAGGAGGGGTGGGTCAGAGGTAAAGTCTCACGCTTTTGGGCCCCAGTCCTCTATCTCCTGCAAGGATCAATCTAGCTCTTCATACTGGACAAAGGGAAGAGGGGGGGGTGCTTCTCACTTCTCGCCCTCCTCAGTTGGGATTCTCTAAGCTTCACCGCTAGCTGGGGGTCAATCCCTACACCCAATTTAAGGTGTCTCCCTGTCCAGGGTCAGCAGGTCGGGACTAACTGGGTCAGGTCTACAGGAATGGGGGTGGTGATCCCTGTAAGGGGGCAACCCTTGAAAAGTAGTCCACCCTATGAAGGCCCTACCCCTTCCAGACCCTTAGCCTATACTCCAGCTGCTCCTCACTGACAAGACAAAATGGTCGCCCTACAGGTGTTCTATTTATACCCTTAGCTCCCAAGGTCCAGAACTAGCCTGAAGGTTCTGGATGCTTCCTATTCTATCCTATGGGCCCAGTCCCTGAGTTGGCAGTTGTGGCAGTTACTAGCCACCATTTTACATGGCCCAACCTTTCTAGTCAGAAAAGGGTACCTAGGTCTCAGGAAAAAAAACTATGAGGGCGAAAGAGCACCTATCCCCCAGGACAACACCATAAAAGTCCAGTGGACACAAAAAGATAAAAAGGGTATGAGGGGTGAAAAAGGGGATGAAATAATTAATTAATAGGAGGGGCTACGCAAAAGGCCAGACAGGTCTAACAAGACTTATAAATGTATTCGACCTGAACAAACCTTTATATTCTAAATGATGTACTTAATCATCCAGTTTTTTAATTCTGATTAATGTATTTTGAACTTTCATTTATTTTCATTTATTTTTATCATGCATTCAGTGATGTCATTACCTTCAGTAAATTTTTCTGAAAATTGGGCTACTGATACAGTGTATAATATGCTGTCTGTTTTAGGAATAATTGCTACATTTTCAGATCATCAAATGTTAGAGATTTAATCATATTGCAACGCTACATACCTGTTACCTTTATTAAGGTTATCAACTCCTACAGAATTGAAATACATCTAGAAATATGGTTGTTTAAACACCAGTAGGAATGTTGCCAAACACCACCATACATACATCAGCAGAGGCAAAATTAGATGCTATTTACAACACAACAGGACAGACCCAGTTAGGAAAGTATGGGTGGTTTGGCCTTTTGACACAAATACCTGTCACAGAAATGATTCCTGAACGTCACCAAGGGACTCAGTATTAATCATGAGCGGAAATCCATTCCGCTCGCGGATTTTGCGGATTTTCGGTAAATCCGCGATCCGCGAACTCCCGCTAATTTACTGAAAATCCGTGAGATCCGCGTGCGGCAGATTTCGGGGGCAAAAGTTCAAGCCTGTTGAACTTTTAACTATTTTAGGATGGCGCCGGCAAGCTGCCAGCGCCATCCTAAAATAGTTACTAAGTTAGTTCGAAAAAAGGAAGCACTAATAGATAAAATAAAGCAGGTGCTCGAGCACCTGCTTTATTTGATCTATTAGTGCTTCCTGATTAAGCTAATTTAGTAACTATTTTAGGATGGCGCTGGCAGCTTGCCGGCGCCATCCTAAAATAGTTAGTTAGGATGATGTGTGTTTTGTCGAGGCTGGGTAGGTGTGCGTTCTCCCCATATCTATAGTCGAAAATTAGCTATGATGCTTGATGGAGGCCTTTGCATAATTGACTTTCACTAGCTCAATCCCTGTGCAGTTCCTGTGACCACGAGCTTCTCTGATCCGTGCCTGTCATTTTATACACACAAGAGGCATGTGAACTCGCATATAAGCCCCGTCCGTTTGGCCCCTCCCTACACACTAGTGGTGTGTGCACCGTCTTCGCGCCCTTTACCCACTTGATGGACAGCTCACTCGAGGGACCCCGGCGCTCTTTGGAGTGATGGCAAAGTTAATCTGCCCCCCCAAAAATGTGAGTTTTCTCGAGGCTGGGCAGGTGTGCGTTCTCCCCATATCTATCGTCGAAAAATAGCTATGATGCTTGATGGAGGCCTTTGCATTATTGACTTTCACGAGCTCAATCCCTGTGCAGTTCCTGTGACCACGAGCTTCTCTGATCCGTGCCTGTCCTTTTATGCACACAAGAGGCATGTGAACTCGCATATAAGCCTCGCCCGTTTGGCCCTGCCCCTCACACTAGCGATGTGCACCGTTTTCCCACCCGGCCATTCCCCACACAATCCGCAAAATCCGCTAATCTGCAAATTCGCTGATTTTGCGGATTGCGAATTCGCAAAAATTGCAAATTCGCGAATTGCGAATTCGCAAAATTCGCACATGCCTACTCAGTATACATAGGCCAGACCTAAGTTATGTACAGATAACATCCAGAGGTAGTGAAATCCTACAGTGTAGGGAAGCTGTGCCATTTAAAAAAAAAAGCCCCAACACTGACAGTAGTAAAAACAAAAGTTTCCTTCATAAAATTCAATAATGCTTAAAGCAATCTGAAAACCATGCTTGTGCAGCAGCTTTTATTTTTTCATTTTACATCAGCTAAAGAAATATTTTTTTCTTTTTTGCATAATAGTACTCTTAAATACAGGCTGCCCCTTTTTTCCTTTTTGATAAATTTGGTCTTTCACATACAAGCAGTGTGGGACACCTTGGGAATAGCTCGAACAGGAACTATGCTTCTCATGGTTTCTAATATTTAAAAGAACAGTCTGAAAAGACTGCAACGTACCTCTTCCAAAGGAAAATGCCAGTGGCAATCACCACCATGCAGGGTCTGCTGAAGTCCTATGCTTGGCTGTGTCCCAAGCGTATTCACATCAAACCAAAGCATTCCTTGCAAATCCAATGGGTGCCTTGTACTTCATTTAGCAACACCAAGGTATGGATTGAGACCTCATCGGCGAATATGGCTGAAGGTGAGGTACGAGTAAATCCAGGCACACAGGTACAATCTTTAGCACCGGCTGCCTCAGAACAAGCAACTAGCAGCACTGTCTTTCTGTGCTTCCACAACGACTGTGCGAGGTATTAAAAAGGTCTGTTTACTGCAGCAAATGGCTACCAGAAATGTTGTGACTACCAGCACCTTTTATCTCTAGTTCTTCAAAACATGTCCTGAAACACATTTTTTCTGTTATTGTTTCAACTTTCACCGAGTGCTTGGAGCTTTCCCTCTAAATTGACTATTTTAAAGAAAGCATGGTCTTCTGAAAAAAGCATGAAAGAGTTTTCAATTTTATAAACAGAAACTTTTATAAGTAACTACTTACTCTAAAGAGTATATATATATTTTTTAATGACACTATAGATTTTTCCTGTCTCCACAGAGTCTACAGTAATTTTATATATTTTAACAGCTGCTATTTTTTTCAGCTCATAATACTCTCATGCAACTACCTGCCAATTATATGCAAATGCCTATTTTAGTCACGTAGTTTGCTTTTAATGGGTTATTAACTCTTGTCCATAGATTGGAGTGGGTGTTATGAAGGAAATTGAGGCCTTAACATAGGTACTGTCTCAGAGGCACAAATTCTTTGTGTCACAGAGACAAGCAGGCCCTTTCACAGAGACAGGCAGGCCCTTTGACCTAGATTAGCCCTCATTTCACAATAACGAGCAACAGAGAGGCTGTCCCCTTATCTGATCACTGTGTGCTCTGTGCACAGAAGACGGTCCATCCTAAATACGTAATCTCCATGTCCAACAGTGACTAACCTACGTCACAACCAATTCTTGGAAACAGACCAAGAACACATCTTCCTCTGACCAACATTACGTCAATCCAAGACACCTATCCAGTATAAGTATACCTCCCTTTGCCCAAGCAAACCAGAGGAGACAGAGACTTCCAGGCGGACACTCTGCCTGAGGCGCTGCAACCTGCGTCATGCCACAGCTCCAGCTGGCAGAGGTCCATCACCCATCTGTGGGTGTCCAGCTCAAGATCAGGATGAAGTCCCAATAAGGTAAAGGGGTTAGACTAACTCCTAGGGGGATTCTTGGCTCTCTAAGATCTACACACATGCTAGGTACACTTAGGTACATCTAGTTAGGCATCATAGGGGTATAGGCTTTATCTTAATGCATTCTGTATTTCATGTATGTGTTCATTACTGTTGCAAAATGGTAGAACTATACAAAGCCTTTTCATTTAACTGCACTGCTGGCCATAATTCTCTGCTACTGTCCAACAGTTGTCGGAGCACATATAACCAGTACTAGAATAACAACTGTGCAATAAATGTTATTGTAAACACACCGACTGTTTCTTCTATGTACTTCTCTGAGATGAGTGACTGAATGAAAAGTAGTATTTTGTTTCCATGATCCTGAGGGATGTGGGTTTTATGTTATGTGGTTGCCAGAAGCTATTCCCTTCTTGTCTTCAAGAAGTTTCTAGTGGCCTCTGAGCTAGATGGTACATAGTAATTAAGCTTAATATACATATTAGAGGCATACAGACCTCAGTCCTATGCCAAGCCTATCGTGTATGTTATTCCAATGCGCAGAACCTATAAGGGATATAGGAACTACACTACAATAAAAAGCACTGGGGTCTTTATATAACAAAGCTGGCCAATGCTGTGGCACTAGGGGCACCAGTACCAAAGTCTTGGCTAGGGGCCGTTACAATCCCGGTGTATAAGAAAGGCGACAAAACACAGCTTGGGAACTACAGGCCTATTAGCCTGTTAGACACGGTACAAAAGGTGATTGGAAAAATTACCCTAGAGAAAATATCGGCCTGGGTAGAAGAGAAAAATATTCTGACCCCCTTCCAGGCTGGATTTCGTAAATTAACTAGTACCACAGACCAGATATTCAGATTTACACTACTATACTGGAAGACGGTAGTACTAGGAAAAGGCAGCATCTATGCAGCGTTTATAGATTTACGTGCTGCCTTTGATTTAGTCCCTAGATCCCAGATGTGGAAAGTGCTAAGCAAGATGGGTATGCCGCTAGAGATCCTAACACTTGTGATGAGGTTGCATGAGTCAAATTATGCAAAAATACAGTGGGGGGGGGGGGGGTGTCACGGCCAAGTAACCTCTGAATTCCCGGTAGAGCGTGGGGTGCGCCAAGGCTGCGCTTTGGCCCCCACGCTCTTCTCATTGAGCATTGATGGGGTAGTTGAGCGTATGTTGCTGGGAAAAGTAGATGCTCCTAGCCTGGCTGGAGTGAAAACTCCAATTCTACTATTCGCTGATGACACGCTAATTTTATCTAAAACCCTTAGCGGGTTACAGCGAGCCCTGAAGATCTTTGAGGTTTTTTGTGTCAACCGGGGGTTGGAAGTTAATGTTACAAAGACAAAGCTTATGGTATTTAACCCCCACCACAGCTTTAGAGGGAAATTCTCTTATGGATGGACAAAAAGTGGAAATGGTATCGGACTTTGGTTACTTAGGTATCCACTTGTCAAACGGAGTAAAATGGGGGAAGCATATAGAAATGGCGGCATTAAAACTCCGCCAAAACACGGGAGCTATAAGCCCGGAGCACAGGAAGTCCTTGACCAAGCCGGTACAACCAGCACTGCAAGTATATGAGGCGCAAGCCCTAAGTTCGGCCCTTTATGGTGCTGAAATATGGGCTTATGATAAGTTAACGTCACTAACGCTTGTGGATTTTTTTTTTGCCGTAATCTTGTTGGCCTCCCTAAAAGTACCCCAATCCAACTGCAGCGCTATGATCTAGGCAGGAAAGCCCTCTCAGATATGGCTAGATTACGACCTATTCTATATTGGAGGGTTACTCCGGAACTTATAAATGTTAAATGTCGTATACTTGTAAAGCGCACAGCTGCCCCAGCAAAGGGGCGTCCCGGCGCTGTATACTGCTGGGGAACCCATCCTGGCTTTCCCTGTGAGATTGTCCCTCCTGGGCATCTCCAAGGTGAAGACAAGCATCCCCGGCGCTGATGGGGCCGTTAGTAGAGATTAAGCAAGCTATTGCCCAGAGTTGCTGAGTGAGACCCATGGTTGAAGTAGGCACCGAGGCGAGAATTATCGAGTCCGCTGACCATGGCCCAAGACCCTGCCGCGTCGGGAATCGAACCCTGGTCCCGGGTCGACCTCTGCTTCCAGGTCTGCCGCCTCTAACCAGTGAGCCACACCACTCTACTTATGCATTACGCTCTGGGATTTCTGTATGTGATTAAAACTGATATATTCCACAAGATAACTTGGCTCAAAGAACTTCATAAAGTATTGGGAATAATGGGTATGCAGGAGTTGTGGGAGAACCCTGAGACAGCCCAGTTCCCAACCAAAGGCGCCATAAAAGAAAGGTACTGGGAAATGGTCGCCTACGGGAACTGGAATGATGTTGATCCCTCTACTATGGATTGTCGCTTTTTGGAAACAAAAGTTTCTCCTAGCTTAGAGCCCTATTGGGACAACATCACAAAGCCGGAGGATAGGAAGCTCTACTTCCAGCTTAGAGCAGGGTCACTCCCTATAAGATCACTAACCGGTAGATGGGGTATAGGTAATTCTGAATTATGCCCGGCGTGTAAAAGTGAAAGCGAGACCATTGCCCACCTTCTTTTTGTTTTTAGGGCCTACTTAACCCCCCGACGTGTTTGGCTAAAGGCGATGTGCAAATTGCTAGGCACAAGGGACAGTAAGGTGGCCTTAAGAATAATTTCCACTAACACCTTGCCGGTTATTACAGTTGCGGTCGCCAAATACTTTGGGTGGGCATGGGCCATTAGAAGAAAACTTGTGGTGGGCTTGACCCCCTCGAAGTGATTGATCTGTTTTCCTTAATTTGTCTGTCTCTATAGTAAAAGCATAAAATGTTTAAACTGTGTTCTCGGGGGCATCTAACATAACGATTGTCTATTTTAACTTGTTTTTTAAACTGCAGTCAGTATGTTTTCTCTTAATGGTTTTTAATTGTATTAATATATATGATGAATTTTGTGATTTGTAAATAGTTTTAGTAACTAATACATCTGTTTTTATGCTGTATGCTTTTATGAGTTTTATCTGTCCCTCTTCCTATTGGTTTATGTGCACGTGCTACCCCTGGAATGTTAAGGTGTATTTAAGTGACGTCACTACCCAGCTCGATGAGAAAGACCTGGCGACGCTGCATGGTCATCTTTCCTCTCACAAGCTCTTTCTTCTGGTAAATAATTACCAATTACATATATTCTTCTCGTGTGTCATTATTTGATAACACAACAGCTACCACTAGGTGGCGCCACAACCACTCCTCATTGCAGGCAGCGCCTCTATGGTGTCCATTTAGGGTAGGAAGCAGCCTTGCCATCTCCAACCAACTGCTACCAACCGGCCGTGCTGGTGATCGTAGTTTTCTCTCCCTCTGCGATCTGTTTTCTCATTGTGTGGACAGTCTTTCTCCCCTTGATGCCTGGTCGTCCCTTAGTAGGCAACAAATAGCCACTCAGGGGCCGTCTTCCCTCGCTGTGGCCTCTCGTCCAACCTGCAGTCACATCACTGCCAAGGAAGGCAGGTAAACGGCCTCTACCGCAGAAGGTAGCGGGTTGGGTGATTTTACCTCCGGGTGCAGTTCAGCATTGTCGTGCCACATCAGTAAGGCGCTCCACTCCCTCCCCTCCTCACTGAGACATACAGTGGCAGGCGGTGCAGCTGACGGGCACTCCAGCAAGAAGGGGAGGCGCTATGATTTCAGTTTGGGCCTCCTGCCTGGTCACCTTTTTGATTTCTTCCATTGTTTGATCTCTCCTTGTTTCTTGTTCCAATTCTGCGTTTGTTATGGATGCTGGTGTGTTGTGCTTCAGGATGAAATTCAAGTATTCTTTCGCCATTGTTGTTGTTTCTGTGTTGCGTGGCAATGGATGTCTGGACATATAGTCAGCTGGGTTATGTTCCTTTCCAGGCTTGTGTATTATTTTGAAGTTGTAATCCATCAGCCGTATTCCCCACCTCTCTATTCTTGGTGGTATCTTTGCGTTTGGGTTTCTGTAAATTGTTACTAGAGCTTGGTGATCTGTTACAATTGTGAAAGGCTTCCCGTAGATGAACATGTGGTAGTGTTCACACGCGCACACAACGGCCAGACTTTCCTTCTCCGGTTGAGAGTAAGCTCTCTCAACGTCGGACAAGCTCTTACTTCCGTAAGCAACTATGCATCTCGGCGAGTCTTTTCCTGGTTTGTGTTGCTCCAGTATTGTCCTCAGTCCTACTGGGCTGGCGTCCACCGTTAGTTCTGTACACAGTAGTGGGTCAAAGTATGCTAGATGATCTACCGCTGTTAGCCTCTCTTATTTCTTCGAATGCCGTGCTGCACTCTTTTGTCCATGCAAAAGTTTGTCCCTGTTTCGTCAGCTCCCGCAGTGGTGCGCTCACTGTTGCAAAGTCTTTGATATATCTTGCACAGTAACTGGCAAGTCCAAGAAATGACAGTACTTCTGCTACATCACTTGGTGGTTTCGCTTCTTTCAGAGTGTCGCCCTAGCTCACATTTGTCTTCATTTAATGTGAGGCCAGCCTGTTCTAGTTGGGCACACACCTCTCGCAACGCCTTGTCGTGTTCTTCGTCTGTCTTGCCAAACACTAGGATGTCATCGCTGTAATTGAGAGTAATTTTCACTGGCCTTATCACCTGTCTGATCGTTTCCTGAAATATTTCTGCTGCTGACGATATCCCAAAGCTTAGGCGCTTGTATCAGAATAGACCTAGATGTGTCGAGAAGGTTGTGATATATCTCGACTGTGGATCCAGCTCCAGCTGGTGATATCCCTTACACAAGTCCAACTTTGAGAATCGTCTTGCTCCTGTCAGGCAACTGATCATGTCGTCGAGGTGTGGTCCAGGGTGTCTTTCTCTTTCGATCGCCATGTTTGGTATCCTCATGTCGACACAGATTCTTATTTTCGATGTGTTTTTCTTTGGCACGGCTACTATCGGCGATACCCACGGCGTTGGTCCTTCTGCCGGCTCGATGATGTCTTGTTTCAACAGCGCATTTATTTCTTCCTCTACTTGAGGTTGCAGGTGTATTGGTACTCGCCGGTGATGCTGAGCTACTGGTTTCTTTGTTTCGTCGATGTGCAACGTTATTTGTCGCCCTTTTAGCTTCCACAGGCCTTTCAGTAGCTTTGGATATTCTTTCAAGATGTTTCCTTTTTCTGACATGTTATATGTCATTGCTATCAGGCCCATTATTTGTGCTGTTACATTGCTCAGTAGGCAGGGTGCTGGAATATCTCCTTTCAGTACATGAATCTCTTCTCTGAGTGTTTGGTTTTTATATGTTATATCTTCAGTGAATTTCCCCAAAATTGTTACTGGTTTCCTTGAGCCCCAAGTGAACACTTCAACCCTTGATGGTCTCAGCACCGGTTTTATTTCCATTCTCTCATATTCTGACGCACACATGATGTTGCATGTGGCGCCACTGTCAAGCACGAACTGTGCTTTATGTGGTCTGACTTCTATTGTCACTGATTCCATTTTTTTGATTGCTTTCTTGTCTACCAGACGAATGCTTTCTTCTCCTGTGTCTTCTTGAGTGGACATGAGGTACAGTCGCTCCACTTTTTCTTCTTCTTCCTCGCCTCCTGATTCTATTGACGAGCCCCTGTTTGCTGTTTCGATGTGTCTGACGTGCCTGCTTGTCGTCATCCACTGCCTGTTTGGTCTTCCTCTGTCATTTCTGAATTATGTCCCTTGACACACACTGGCAAAATGATTGCTTCTGTTACATTTTTTTACACATCTGTCCAAATACTGGGCAGGCGCCCTTGTGAGGAAATTCTAAACCACATCGGTAGCATTGTGGCCCTTGTTGTTTCTTCGTTGTGTTGTCGCGTTGTCCCTTTTTCCAGGTGCTGGTGCGACTGTTATCTGTCATGCGGTGTGCTTGTTCGATCCTCCGTTCCATCTGCTTTGATTGTATCTTTGCTCTTGCTTTTGCCCTTGCTAGCGACAGGATGTTTTCCAGCGATGTTGGTTCTTTCAATATTCTGGTGCGGAATTCAGTGTCGCGACATCCTTCAATTATCAGCAGGCGAATTGCTTGCTCGTTGTCATACTTGTCAAATTCGCAGTGCGTTACCAATTTTCTCAGTCGTGTCGCAAAGTCATCCAATGATTCATCGTCATGTTGGAAAGCTGTGGTGAACGTGTATCTTTCAAAGTCTATGTTCCTTTGAGGGTCGAATTTGCTTGTTAGGCACTTGATGAGCTTTTTGTATGTTGATGTCTCTCCTGCCGGTAGTGTCACTAGCAGTTCATCCACGTCGTCACCCACGAGGTTTAGGAACAGTCCTAGCTTCTTTTCTTCTAGTACGTCAGTGGCCTCCATGTATCCCTCGAACCTAGCGATCCATCGCTCCCATCTTATTCCTACTTGTGGTTCTGATAGATTGAACGGTAGTGGTCTGCGATATTGGGCGCTTGGCCGTGGTTCTGCCATCTTTTTCTTACAGTTCTTTTGTTATTACTTTGTAAATGCTCTTTGTGGCGCTTATTTCTTTATTGTGGCTCTTTCTGGTCTTTTCTTTTATTTATTTTCTTATTTGAGCCTCTCTTTGCTCTTTATTTTGTTATTCAGCTTCTTTTGCCACCTTTCCTGATCTTTTTGTGGTTCTTTTTGGCTCTTTTCGACCTTTTTTCCCTTCGCCTGACCTTAAAATGGCCGCTGACGTTTCCTGTGCTCCCATTGGCTCCCTCGCCTGACTTCAAGATGGCCGCTGATGGTCTCGTGAGACTTCGCAGCCAATCAGTGCTTCGCCTGATTTCAAAATGGCCGCCAGCAATTCCTGTGCTCCTATTGGCTCTCTCGCCTGACTTGCAAATGGCCGCCGAGACTCTCGCGAGAGCTCGCGCCAATTTGTATTCCTTCGCGCTTCTTTCTCTGGCGCTTACCCAATGCAGGCGATTTCATCGTCGCAGCAGCCGGGGTGGGCTCCCGCGTCGCTGCTGTCCTTAATTTCGTTCTTTGGCCACTATGTTCTTCTTCTCGGCACCAGTCCAGGGTGGGCTCCTGGCTTGTTCACGACGTGGTCGATCCGGCACGCGTGGTTTCTTTATTTCTTCCTTCGTCGCCAGTTGTGGTATCGTGCAGGGTCCCCCCACAGATGACAGGACACGGTGCAGGCGATTTCAGGTATCTTTATTTCGTATCTCACATGAGCTTGTATTGGTGCTTCCTTCCCTGCCTCTTGCTTCCTGTGGTCTGTGCTTTGTCCCCCTGACCGGATGTGGTGTCCGGTGTCTGTCCCCCCAAGTCTGTGGCCCTGTGGGTCCTAGAGCCCATGTTCTCTGGTCACGACACTTACTGGACACAACGGATCAGCACCAGCCTTCGCATGCACGTGTTATCTTGCGAACCCTTCTTCCCTGCTTGCTAACGTCACCAGGCGGATGAGCGATTTCCTCATGCCTCACTTTCATTCCACCAATGTTTTACAGGCACTGAATCAGGCATGCTAGTGCCTGGAGAAGCTGCAGTATGGAGACATTTCACCTTGGCACGGAACAAGGCCTACACCCTCACAGGCGGGTACCACAGTCCCTGACCTACTGCTGACATGCAGCGCAGTGTCCTCCACGATATTGTGGGCTGTGTCGTGCTCTTTTCACTTTTGAGGCAGCTCTGTGGATTGAAGCTTCTCCCTTGGTTACGGGGTTCTGCCGGCGCTGTGGGGTTTCGCTTTATGCGCTCCTTTTACACATCCCCTCCACTCATTGCTGCCCACTGCCAACTTCTGAGCTCAGTCAGCTCACCTTCTTCCCAGTGGTCCTATGTTGCCTTTTAGGGGTCATGGCAGGCAGGCAACTGCATTACATGGAGGCTGGATGCTGTCCTCTTCACTCATAGTGTGGCCGTTGCGCTGGCAACCGCTGCAGGGGTGCCGTGGGCATCGGCTGCACTTCCCCTCATGATTTAGTACCAAACTGGTGACAGCTCACAAGGGGCTCATCGCAATTGTAATGGTTAGAGCCCTAGGCCCTCATGCAGCTACAATAATGACGCAGACACATAGTCATATGGTCTGGAACTGGCCCATGGCACGTGCTCCCGGCCCCTTTTATTAGCAGGGTCACCTGACCAGTGACACCTGTGATAGATGGATGTGCGGTGAGTGTGGAAGCTAGCCCTCAAGGAGTGGCTGGTGGAAATGCATATTGTAGAAACACTAGATCGTGACCAGCCGGTTACTAGAACCTCCTGGCCTTTTACTTCAGATTTAATTTCTGCGGCTCACCATTGAAATCACAATTGGTGTCTATACCAATAAGATCACAATAAATAGGAATAACTTCCTCTTTCGAGGACTACGTTACTCAGATATTCTATTTCATATTACTATTAGACGTCATACCTTTCCAGCCCTCTCTAAAGCCAACAGCTATGCAATTAAGATGCCACACATTACCATCACTTAACAACGCATAATTATGCATGACTTTAACAACCTCTTATGGTTTAAAAGAAAAATGAGTCTCTTCCTTAAACACTTTCCCCGTTTTTTTTTTCTCTGACCAATTTTAATTCTACATGCCTTGGTATTGTTCCTTTCATCATATCTTGTGTAACCCTCACAAGCTTTCTTAATTCTATTCCTATTGTCTTCAGTAGGCTAGTAATTGATTTATGATTTATATTTTCACTTTGGATTACATTTTGTCCTAGGATTACGTAATTTTATAATCTCAAATGGTGTTAACCCTGTGCCCTAGTTAACAGTTATTCTATGGATCCACATGGTCTTTGCAACCTTTGCCTTCCAATTAAAAGTACACTTAATGACCACCTGGACAGCACCTTTCAATTTGAGATGATTAAATCTTTCAAGCATCCCATTGCCACAAGGATTATGTAAAGATTTGGTCCTATGCTTAATTCATGTACTTTCCAAATATTACATAGTTTGTGCAAAGAAAATAAAATACCATTATCACACAGCAGGCATACCTTATTCCATGTACACACTCTCCCAAAAACTCAACACTTAATCAATGTTGCTCTAGCTACAATCTGAATAACTGGGTAATTTGAGAAGTATTAGTCAAAGGAAAAACCTACCTTTGAGTAACGGCAACAGGTCCCTTGTCTTCTGCAATGCATACTCAAGGATTATTGAGATAAATATTTTCATACATGAGCAGTTTCAAGGCTTTCCAAGTTTATCAGCCATCAAACACTATGTACACTCTCTCACATAGGTGCTGGAAGTAGGGGTGTTGGAGGTGCTTTAGCACCCCCAAAATAACAATTCTGGAGTTCGGAAGGTGACTGAACAATAAAGATGGCTTTAATTTTGTTTTTATCTTTATGCATTTGTAGTGCAATTCAAAGACAGAGGTCAAAAGTCTGGCTTTGTCGTCTGAAAAATTGCTACTTATTCTTTTACTATGGAGACTGGTGTTTATTTTTTCTTTTTCTAGCTGTAAAGTTAGGGCATTTTGTAAGGTAAACCATCTTTGAAAATATTGCTGGGTTTCAGAGTGAAAGGAAAGGCTGTAGAATGTAATTTATTTTTAACACACAACATTTAAATACTTTCAAAAGACAAAGGAGACCGTGGAAACTTCTTAATTATAGCACCTAACCCAAATCACCCCCAGAATTCTAAATCGCCCTGGGTAGTTTGTATGGGCGAAGTGTGTGCACACTGGTTAACATCCACTGTCACAGTGATAGTTCATCCAAGAACTCAGTAAATTAATAAATAAACGCAAAGGTGCACCACACAATTCCAGAAATATAGTGTCAATGATCACAGACGTAGGTTTTCTTAGTTGTGATTTTCTTTATTCCAAAAAAAGGGTGTTCAATCAAAACACGGGTATTCGCAGCCGACGCGTTTCGTCCTCAAGGGACTTCTTCAGGGCAAATTCTTTTGAGTATATATAGTCATTGTAATCGGTGGGAAATTTCTTTGTGGATGAGCGTTTCCGAATTATCTCTTAATTGGTAGTATTAGGAAGCCACAAAATCGTATGTGCATGCAAACAAGTAGTCAGAATGTGAATCGTCTTCAAGAATTTCGCAAGATTTCTATGAATAGTCCTCTTTGGTTATAATATAGATTAGTGTTCAGAGGAGGATGGGCAGAAAAATAATTGTTCCATCAGGGATGACTCTTGATAAAGTTTTAGATTCCCCGCATCCTCCTTCTTCGTACCGCACCACGCGAAGAACGGCTTCCTTCCCGGAATAGGGCGCAAAAGGCTTATATATATATATATAAATACTTGTAAATGAACTGTACAAATACTTCAAAATATATCAGCGGGTAGGAAGCCAGACATTATTCTGTAGTTTTTTTAAACTCTGAAGTGTAATGAAAAAAAGATGGGAATTGGACTAAAACCATCAAGACACTTAGGCCCTCATTACGATTTTGGTCGGAGTTGCTTCCGACTGACACTGTTTTGTGGAAGGAACCACCCGAACATAGGTCGACAGATCCGACAGCACAATTAGGCATGTGTAGTCGCAAACTTCCATTTTTCGATGGCTACTTGTGCAGCTGGATGAAACCGCACTCAGCACAAGCCCCCATCAAAAATGGAAGTTTTAAAACATCTCGGCACCATGTGGCCAAATGCAGAGGACCAGGGGGAAGGGGGCCCTGCTAACCCTCAAAGTCAGTTTCTGACAGGGGGAAGGGGCCCTGCTAGCCCCCAAAGTCAGTTTCCGACAGCCGATCCATGTTGGAAAGGCTGGCATGGATTGGCATAAAAGTTCCTGCGCTGTTCTCTTTTGGCTTTATACCTATTATTCATTTCGACCATTCATTTTCTGTATTTCATCATAAGGCCCAAAACTTCTTGCGCAGTTCCTTTTTTTTTTGGCTTTATACCTGTGATTCATTTAGAGTCTTCATACACCGTTACAGTAGCCATGTAGTTTTATTATATCTCTAGAAGTAACATGACGGGTTCAGACTATTTAGACAAGACTGCGCAATTGTTGCTTTGCTGGTCCTGAATAGGAAGTAGAACATCAATAACTCTGCTCTAGGTCTATACCACAATTATCTGCAAACATACATCTGTACATTTGGTCTTTATTGGTCTTTATTTGGTTTTATGTCACCCACTGCTGGTTTTACCTTGGTAAACCTACACTTACATCATGGCCGCCACGTAAACCAACCAGCTTTGGAATCAAACATGTGATTTGTCACATGACTGCCATCTGACTATTTCTAAACCATTTCCAAGCGTTGCGGTGGGATCAAATTATCCGTCTTCCTATACCATGCATGTTGCATCTACCAACATTCGACGTGGTTGACTCGAGGCGTATCGATTACCTCATTGTAGGAGCCCAAGTCAGAGACCTTAATTATCAGGATAGACACAATGGTAAGTCCTGGTTTATACTCATACATAGCCTTTATCGCACCGCATAGTATTCCATCTCATTGCCACGCTGGATTCCATTTTATGCATCGTGATTTTGTTTGTCATTTCTAGCTGTTGTAATTCAGTAGCTTTAACCCGTGTTCCTCTTCGACTTAATGGTATTTTTGCGTTAATTGTTCAGTTGTCACCTCACATTAGCTCTAATCTCCTTTACCTTAAAGAGTCCGCTTTTTCTATCTAAATGATGGTGCCTATCACAGTTTGAACTGCCTTTGGCTGTTAGCCTTTAAAAGTCTTTGGGCTCTACTGTTAAACGAGAAATATTGACATCTTATTGAGAAATGGATACCTGAATTTTTGGCAAATAACCTGGGGAGCGCACCCCTAGACGTAGTGTGGGACACATTAAAAGCTGGTATCAGGGGTGAAACGCTGCGCTTCTCAATAAGGAATAACAAAGCTGCCAAACAAAAGATAGCCGAATTACAGGGGAAACTGACAGAGGCCGAGGGGGATCTTGTAAGAGCTACTGAAGGGGGTATAAACATAGAAACGGCATCACAAAAGATTGCCATCGCAAAAAAATAGATTAACGGAGATATTTGCAGAAAAAGCAATTTGTAAAGCCACGATCCAAAAAGAAAAAGTATACGAACTAAGCGAGCAAATAGGGCACCACCTCGCCACTCGCATGAGACAAGAAAACATGGCTAACATAATTAAAGAGATTAAAGACTGTAACAACGTTCTCAAGCAAGACCCGTAGGAGATCAGATCAGAATTTCAAAAATATTACCAAGCTCTATATAAAGAAACCAATAAAGACCAAGAACTTATTGACATATATTTAGAGGCACAACGGGGTCTGCCACTGCACCCTAGTACAACGCCTCAGCAACATCGGGATCCAAGAGAAGGCACTCGAGTGGATCATCTCCTTCCTCGCCGGAAGAACCCAGAGCGTCCGCCTCTCCCCGTTCAGATCCGAGGCCACGGAAGTCATCTGCGGCGTACCCCAAGGATCCTCACTCAGCCCCACGCTGTTCAACATCTACATGAGCCCCCTTGCGGCCATCGCACGCCAACACAACCTCAACATCATCTCCTACGCCGACGACACCCAGCTGATCCTCTCCCTCACCAACGACCCCAGCACTGCCAGAACCAACCTACAACAAGGGATGAAAGACGTAGCTGAGTGGATGATGAACAGCCGCCTGAAACTGAACTCAGACAAGACTGAAGTCCTCATCCTGGGATCTTCGCCCTCCGCCCGGGACGCCTCCTGGTGGCCCCCTGCCCTAGGCAACGCACCCAAACCGACAGACCACGCACGCAACCTGGGCTTCATCCTGGACTCCTCCCTCTCCATGACCAGACAAGTCAACGCCGTCTCCTCGTCATGCTTCAACATCCTCCGCATGCTACGTAAGATCTTCCGGTGGATCCCCACAGAAACCAAGAAGACGGTCACCCAGGCGCTCGTCACCAGCCGCCTGGACTATGGCAACGCCCTCTATGCCGGAACCACAGCCAAACTTCAGAAGAGACTCCAACGCATCCAGAATGCCTTTGCACGCCTCATCCTGGACATCCCCCGACACAGCCACATCTCCGAACACCTGAGAAACCTGCACTGGTTCCCCGTCAACAAGAGAATCACGTTCCGACTCCTCACCCACGCACACAAAGCTCTCCACAACTAAGGCCCAAGATACCTCAACAACCGCCTGACCTTCTACACTCCCACCCGCCAGCTACGATCGACCATCCACGCCCTCGCCGCCGTCCCCCGCATCTGAAGAGTCACAACGGGAGGAAGATCCTTCTCCTACCTGGCTGCCAAGACGTGGAACTCCCTCCCCATCCACCTCCGCCTGACCCAAGCCCACCTCTCCTTCAGGAAGCAACTCAAGACCTGGCTGTTCGAGCGGTAGCGGACCCCCTTCCCCCAGCGCCTTGAGACCCTACGGGTGAGTAGCGCGCTATACACATGCTTTGATTGATTGATTGAGAGCAGGTAACGGCACCTCAATTGTCATACACCAACCAAGCTAATTTAGCGACCACACCGCAGTGGTTGGAAATTCTGCTGTCCATCAACAGGGAAGGCAG
Source organism: Lissotriton vulgaris (assembly GCF_964263255.1). Taxonomy (NCBI): domain Eukaryota; kingdom Metazoa; phylum Chordata; class Amphibia; order Caudata; family Salamandridae; genus Lissotriton; species Lissotriton vulgaris. Next base: position 726,111 of record NW_028250002.1, read on the forward strand.
CTGGACTGGATGGAATACCCGCCGAATTCTATATCAGATTTTATAAGTCACTAAAGAATGTGCTAACTGACTTAATGACCGAAGTATTCCAAGGGGGGAACCACCAAAATCATGGGCACGGGCTAAAATTGTAGTGTTTCAAAAAAAAAACAAAGATCCAACTAAACTGGGATCCTATCGCCCAATCACCCTAATCAATTGTGACTCAAAAATTTACGCTAAATTGTTAGCCTGTCGACTTGCTCCGATTATTCACAAGATCATATCAGCCCGACAACATGGATTCATCCCCGGCAGATCCACGACGGATCACGTACAAAGGGTCATCACACTCTTTGACATAGAGGAAGTCGCAGGAGACCCTACTGCGCTTATACTCTTGGACGCAGAGAAGGCGTGCGATAGGGTCTCCTGGCAATATCTATGGACGGCCATGTCAAAGAGTGGGATCGGAGATCGATTCATTAACGCTGCACGTAGATTGTACCATAACCCAGAAGCAGTCGTTATGATAAATGGCGGACTGTCAAATAAGATAGATGTGACTAGAGGGACAAGGCAGGGGTGCCCGTGCTCCCCGTTATTGTTCGCGATATTTATCGATCCGTTCATCCGCAAACTGGAGACTAATCAGGATATATTGCCTATTAAGACATCAAATGGATTAACAAAGACTCTAGCATATGCGGATGATATCGCGATCGTTACCAGTGATCCTCATGTGGCCATCAAAATGATGGAAAAAGAGGCTTCCCTCTTTGGCGCGATCTCAGGATATAAACTAAATCAGGGTAAAACGCAGATAATTATCAATAAAAAAATTAATTACAGAAATGAAAGGATCTTCAGGAACGCTGTATATCTAGGCGTTAAAATCACATTGAATCTAGACGAATTAGTCAAGATCAATATAGACCCACTCTTGAAAGAAACAACACGAAATCTTAGCAAATTAGACAACCTCCATCTAACCCTAATAGGCAGATGCAATGTGATCAAAATGATTTATCTCCCGAAATTTTTGTATTTTTTCCGCACTATCTGCCTAAACTTTGATCAACACATATTCAAGGCAATAGACAACACATTTTTTTCTTTCTTTTTTTTTGGAAAACCTTTATTGTAGCATTCAATAAAAATACAAGCATGGGCCTACAACCGCAGGGGCCGGCCGCTAAACAAAATTAAGACCCACTATATCACGGTACGACACAGCTCATCAGCTGACAACCCTGAGGTCCGGCAGCAATCCAGGATAGAACTTGTATTAGAACGAACAACTAAGTCACAGGATGAGACAGAGGTTTTATTTTATATTATCTAAAGAAACGGATCAGGTGCCATACAATCAAACCGAAGAATACGGGGGACAGGTCAAGAGACATGATATGCACGTAGAAACAGCTATAATGGAACTTTGGCGCCAAAGCATATGGATCGGTGTAAACAACAATACAATATACATTCTATGTTAAGAGCCAGTTCTCAGGGCCTGCCCACCCGGGAATCAGGATAACGTAAGAAGCATGAGCACTAAATACAAGTACACGATAAAAATCAGAATGATTCCCAATCTATACTGATCCTGTAAGGAAGAAAAAGGGAAGGAAGAAAAAGCCCATAGAAATAAAAAAAAAGGCAAAATAAACCCCCCCACCAAACCCTACCCTGCACCCCTGTGGATGGCTGCAGCCTAACCCCACTAGCAGCGGTGAGGTTCCGTGACAATTGTAAGTGGTGTTTTCGACTCACACGAATATGGTCGAGTCTAGTATCTATGAACCGCAAATGACGAGTTTAGCAAGTGTGCGCAGTTTCGCTGTGCTAACTTAAACCGTTCGTTTGCTATGTGGGTTTGTCATCTGTACCCACGGGTTCCATCTTAGATACGGCATCCATTTTTGTCTCTTGCCCTCAAGTAGCCAGCGAACGGACGCTGTCCGCTTCGCGACCCTGGGACTCCCAAGATATTTGCGGAAGACACATGTTCTTTGAAAGTGTCTTTATGACGAGGGGGATGCTACTGTAAGGCAGATGGCGCCGCTCGAGGCTCATCTTGCCGCACGGGCTTATTGTCTCAGCCGTGCATCTCATTAGGCACGTCCCTTTGATGCCTGTATCTCGTGCTTCTCGACACTCCCCTTTTACACCCTTTCCGATCTCCCCACTGTTTCCGTCTTCCTCTGCACCTGTCTTCGTTCCTGTTTCGATCTACTTTACTGCTGATTGGAATTTGCTAATGGTGGGAAGATGGGTTTTTACAGTTGGGAACCGCCAAATGTTTCCGCACTCATGTTCCGGATCTTGTGTGTTTCAAAGTGATCTAAGCGACCCCTCTGAGAGCGACTTGTGGGAACCAGGTTGTAAACTATTGTGTATCATGTTATCCTATGGGTAGAAACTGTATAAAAGGAGCGATCCACAAATACAATTTGAAGCAGTCTCCCCGAACTACACTCGATGTACTTCCTGTGACTTCTGTGTTCCCTGCAGTAAATAAACCTTGACTCTTTGACGCCGAAGGAAGTGTCCCGTGTCTCTGTGATTTGTACGCCGGAGCAGGTTACCCACGAAGGTTTCAGGTGTTGTGCCCTGGCACCGCTGGGTCCAAAGAACCCAGTCCTTCAGTTGGCGCCCAACGTGGGGCTGCATCAGTGGTACCGGTCCAAGCCTGACGATCGTGAGGAACTTCGTGTGAAATCTCCGAGGGAAGGTGCACCCCGCTTCATCGATCCTGTTGTCGAAATAAGTGGCCCGAAGACTTTTCCCGCGAAGATTCCCGCCTCCTAACGGCTGCGACGGACTGCTACCCTGACTGTAGACCTGTTTTGGCGCCTGGCGTAGACCTTGGTATAGCGAGACGATTGACGGGCCTTCCTGAGGACGCCATTGATCTTTGAGTTAAGTATTTGTGGGTCGCTCCCAGAGTTCTTGGTTGTAGACACTTTAGCGAGTGTCTTTGTTGTAAACACTTTAGCAAGTGTTTTTGTTGTAGACACTTTAGCGGGTGTCTTTGTTGTACACGCTGTGTGAGTGTTTTTGTCGGTGACACTTTGCTAGCGTACTTTGTTGTTGTTGTATTTGTTTGACGACTGCAGCCGCCAAAGACCGAGGGTTTTGTTCTTGCTGGGACTTGGTAAATCCCGTAACCCTTGAAGTTTGTGAAACTCGGCTAGTGTGCAAGATGCCTGGTCGCAGTACTTTGTTCAGTTGCTTTAGACCTTGTGGTGCGGATTCCCTGCTGGAGGACTCGTGTCCGATACCTCCGGTTGGAACTCCTACATATGACTTATATAGCAAACATGGGCTAGGCCCGATTGCTTTTAACGATTATTGGATCAAATATACAAAGAAAGACGGCGATCTTCGTTGGCCACCTCACGGTAGCTTCGAAGCGTCGATCTTAGATAATTTGGAAATAAAGTTGTTCGAACGTAAATCAAGGCCGGCCATGTTTGATGCCTTTCGGTTCTGGCGCAAAGAAGCCCGACAGAAAGAGATCAGACAAAATAAGCGTAGTCAGCGAGATACTGTTGCTACTATAGTGAAGAAAGCTGAGCAGTTTCAGCGTGATAAGGAGGATAAGGATAAGGAAGTGTTTGAGAGATTACAGCGTATGTCCATAGACAAATGCTATCCTGTTTTGTCTACGGAGTCGGATAAGAAGGAAGAGGCAGTTGAGGATTCTTTAATGTCCTATCTTATGAAGTCGCCACCTCCGTACGTACAGGGTACCGCAGCTCCTGTGGTCCCTGCCGTACCTGTTCCACCAGTTCCTCAACCTGCACCCGCTCTTCCGACTGTTCCTGCTCCTGTGCCTGTGTCTATTCCTACTGCTCCTCCGCTTCCACATACTCCTACTCACGCTACTGCTCCTGTGTTGTTAACCCCTGTTGTTGCTAATGTCTCTACTCCTTCTCTTGTTAGTCCTGTGTCTTACTCTTCTCCCTCTACTCGTAATCGTGATTCTCCCCTTGCGACAAACTTCTTTCAGTCGCTCGGACCTGTTTTTGGGTCTGCTGGTTCTGATGGCCCACAGAGACGTAGCCAGCTTCCTGGTAATAGAGAACGTGTTGCGCTATACAATATGGCGATGGGTTGGATGATAAACCCTGTTAGAAATCCACCTCGTGTTGTCCTCGAAACGTTTGATCAGTTCAACATACCTACTCAGAGATATGTGTTTGATGAAATGTGCAAGTTCTTACATGATCAGATAGCGGCTGTTGCGCCTGACGAGGTGCTGACCGCCCTGTCTAATCTTCGGCTTCAGTTCGCAACTGGACTGATAGTCGATACTAATGTCCGACGTGCTATTGAACGGTTGCTATCTCTTCGTCCCGCTCCTATTCCTCATGCATTGTTCGTTGAGGACATTGAACAACGAGATGGGTCTGGCCAATATCCTATGCGAGAAGTTCCGCCAGTTTGGGTACCCGCTGATAATACCAATGCTAATGCTCCAATACCAGCACATTTCCAGAGAGTGTGGATACACCTCCCTTGGAAACGATCGGAAGTGCTTCAGGTGAAACAAACTTTGCCTGATCCTCGCAAAAATCCTGCGGGGTATTACAAAGAATTATCGCAGCTCGTAGACGCTACGATAATGAATCTGGCCGATATCGACATGTTGTTTGGCAATGTCGTACCGCAACCGGTATGGGCCAAGATTCGTCACCAAGATCATGCGAATGAATTAGGTGGTGATTGGGCTGCCATTACAGCGGCAGACGCTGGACAAGTGGCTGCTACTAAACCCGATCAGTTGATTGAACTTCTTCCCCAGCGAATCATTACGTTAATGAAAACGCTTATGCCAGCTATGAGGGTAAATTGGGACAAGTTGTCAGCCTGTAAGCAGAAGAAAGATGAGAGTGTTTCAGACTTCTTTACGAGGTTCGAGGAAACATTCGTCGATCATAGTGGGCAGGATATGGGTACTGAGGGTGGACAAAGGCTGTTTGTGGATAAATTTGTATCGAACTTATTGCCCGACTTGTGCAATAAATTGAAGAATTCAGAAAGTGCGTGGGCCGTTTCTACCTCAGCTCAGATTCTGGCTACGGCACAATATTACGAAAATAGAGAAAAAGAGGAAAATGACCGTGCCGATAAAAAGACGAAAGAGCTGAAAACTAAAGTGTTGTTACAACAAGCATATCCGCCGCGTTCTAATCAGAATGCGCCTCAGCAGAATAGATCGCAGTCGCAATCGAATCGATCGCAGCCGCGTAATGATTCATCTTTTCAGAGATCTTCGTTGGGGTACAACCAATGTGCTTATTGTAGACAGGAGGGACACATTAAATTTGATTGTCCTGCTTTAAATGACCGTAGTGGTGGTAATTCGTCTAGAGGAGGTCGTGGTGGTTCACAGAACGCATCACGTGGTAGAGGTCGTGGTGCTCAGAACGACCGTTCTGATAACTCGTCAAATTCTAATAATTGTTTCGACCAACGTGGATCATCGCAAGGACGATCTGCGCAGTACAATGTAGACGATTATTACGTCGATCAGGGAACTGACGATAGTAATTACTAGGACAGCCGAAGACAAGGAGAGGGAGTGGTATCAGTTCCGGTTGATCAGAGAGGGCCTTACGTCGCAGTTGCTACATCGGGCGTCGTTGAGCCTTTTCTGTTGGACACTGGTGCAGCGAAAAGTTCTATCATGCATTCGAAACTCCCTGGCGCACCTTTGTCTGGCTTAACAAATGTTTCCGTTGGATTCTCTGGCGCCCCCGTTAGCAATCCAGTTTCGCGCCCTTTGCCCCTTAAAATTGGGCCTCGCGAGCTCGAAGCTCCGTTGATTTTAACCACTGGTTGTGGTGAAAATCTTTTGGGTCTGGATTTGCTTAAACGCTTGTATGCGACTTTGTATTGTTCTCCTGCGGGTGTAAAGCTTACGTTAGGAGAGAGGGTAGTCTCTCCCATGTATTTGTCCCTCGACAAGCTTCCACCGGAATTGAGTTCTCTTCCTGCATCTTTGTGGGCGACGGGTCCAAACGACGTGGGCCTACTTGATATCTCCCCTTATGTTGTTCAGTTGAAATCGAATGTGCGATTGCCACGTATTCCCCAATATCGTATCTCCCTGGATGGTGAACGAGCTTTGTTAGCGATCATCTATGATTTGATCGAGAAAGATGTCATTGAAGAAACTCGGGGAAACGTGTGCAATAGTCCTGTACTGCCCATTCTTAAACGTACTGATCCTACCGAACCGCCTGTTTATCGTTTTGTTATTGATTTACGGGAGGTGAATAAAATTGTGGTTCCTCAATTCCCTGTTGTGCCTGACATTACGGCGCTACTGACTCTGATTCCAGCTACGGCTTCATGGTTTTCGGTGATTGATTTGAAAAATGCGTTTTTCAGCATCCCGATTGCCGAAGAGAGCAGGGACCTTTTCGGTTTCTCTCTTGGTGGACGTAGCTTCCGGTTCAAACGCGCTCCTCAGGGCTACTGTGAAAGTCCATCGATTTACAGTCAAGCTTTGAAGGGTCAACTAGATGCGTTTAGGTTGCCGGTTGGTGCGGCTTTAATCCAATACGTCGACGACTTATTGGTGGCTGCTGATACTCAGGACATTTGCAAAATTGCTACAGTGTCGTTGCTGCAACATCTCTGTGAGTTAAATCACAAGGTGTCACCTTCTAAACTCCAATATTGTTGTCAAGAAGTAACCTATCTAGGTCACTTATTGTCAAAGGAGGGAAGGAGATTGACCCCAGAGAGAATTGCAGCGATTGCGCGCATGGCTGTGCCACAAACCCAAAGAGATGTGCGTGCCTTTCTAGGTATCACATCGTACTGCAGGCAGTGGATTCCTAATTTTTCATTGCTAGCGAAACCATTGGTGGCTCTTACGTGCAAGGATGTTTCGACTCCTTTACCATGGACGGAAGAATGTCAGAAACGTTTTTCTGAATTACGTGATTCATTGTGTTCGGCCCCTGTGTTAGGTACCCCTGATTACAGCAAGCCGTTCACGTTATATGTTCACGAGAGGGAAGGTTGTGCGTTGAGTGTCTTAACGCAACCTTTTGGTGGTAGGCAACGTCCATGTGCATATTTTTCCTCGACCTTAGACCCAGTGGCTAGAGCATTGCCGAGTTGTTTGAGAGCAACTGCGGCAGCTGCGGTCTCCATCCGACAATCAGCAGGATTGGTCATGGATAATATGCTTACGGTGATGGTTCCGCATGCAGTCGATACTCTTTTGAACCGTACGAAAACTCAGCACTTGACGAGTGCGAGGTTATCTGGGTACGAATTGACGCTCTTGGCAAGCCACATTCAGATAAAACGTTGTAATGTCCTAAATCCGGCAACTTTGTTACCAATTAGTGCAGAGTCAGATGCAGTAACAGAACATGACTGCTACTTGCGTACAGAGGAGGAAACAAAAGGTCGTGTGGACCTTAAAAACACCCCATTGGAAGACCCGGATGGCACCCTGTATGTGGATGGGTCATGTTTTAAATTGCCGAATGGTGATGTGACTACTGCTTATGCTGTGGTGACATTGAATACTGTTGTTGAGACTGCGAGATTGAGTCAGAATTCTGCCCAAGCTGCAGAGCTGATCGCTCTTACTAGAGCATGTGTATTAGCAAAAGGTAAACGTGTGAATGTGTACACCGATAGTCAGTATGCTTTCGGTGTAGCGCATAGTTTCGGACGATTGTGGCGAGAACGTGGTTTCTTGACGTCACATGGCACGAAAATACAGCATGGCCAGCTTGTGAACGATCTTTTGGATGCATTGACTTTGCCTGCTCAAGTTGCAATTGTTAAATGTAGTGCGCATCGTAAGGTGACGGATGATGTTGGTCGTGGTAATGCGTTTGCAGATGAGATTGCTAAGGAGACTGCCCGGAACCTTAGCACTCGAATGTATGTGACGAATTCGGTTAGGTGGCCTACAGAATCAAGTATGTGTGAGAATACTATAGAGAGTGTGAAAGCAATTCAGAATGAGGCCACCGACACTGAAAAGATGAAGTGGAAAGAAAGTACGGGAAGGTTGGATGTGAATGGTTGCTGGATTGATTTGTCAGATCAGAAAAGATGGATGTTGCCTGATGCGTATGTACTGGCCGTTGTGCAAATGGCACATGGGTTAGCACATATTAGCGCGAAAGGTATTTGCAAGTTGTTGGCTGATGTGTGGAAGAATGATGGAATTACTAAGTGTGCTGAACGTTTGGTGAAGAATTGTATGGTGTGTATAATGTACAATCCTGGCAAAGGAACCCCAACTCCCCCTGGCAGTTTTGCTCCTCCTTCGTATCCCTTTGAGGTGATCCAATTGGACTTCATCCATATGGAGCGATGCAATAACCTGAAATACGTTTTGGTTGTGGTTTGCGCATTCTCCCGATGGATCGAGGCCTATCCCCTCAAAGATAATACTGCTTTGTCTACTGCGAAAATCCTACTGAAGGAATACTTTCCTCGGTATGGAATGCCTAGAGTCGTGTGGTCAGATAACGGAAGTGAGTTTGTTGGAAGTGTGATGAGGAGTGTGTGTAAGGGCCTTGGAATTAATCAGAAATTCCATAGCGCCAATCATCCCCAGTCAGCTGGATTGGTTGAAGGGTACAATGGCACCCTTAAACTGAAATTAGCGAAGATTCAAGCTACGACTGGACTTTCGTGGCCTGACGCTTTGCCTCTAGCATTACTGTCAACTAGGGCGACTGTACACTCCCGAATAGGGCTTAGTCCCTATGAAATAGTGTTCGGCCGTCCTGCGAATGTGTGGGGGGTTCCTAGGCCAGGTATATTCGTTGATCTTGAGTACCCGATGTTGATTGACTACTTACATGACTTGACTGCTAAACTGAGGTTAATTCATCAACAGGTTTACGACGCCTTGCCGACGCAGACGGAGGGTCCAGGCCACCAGCTCCAGCCTGGTGATTGGGTTGTCACCCGAAATTTTTCGCGCAAGAAGAATCTGGACCCCCGCTTTGTTGGACCTCACCAGGTGCTTTTGGCCACGAGGACTGCCGTTCGTCTTGAGGGACGGAAGAACTGGGTACATGCTACCCATTGTAAGCGAGTCCCTATTCCTTTGCCGGCAGACCCGTGGGTGAGGAAAGGCATTGCGTCAACAGAAGCAGCGACATTGCCGGCGTTTGTACCTTTCAGTGACGCACAACTTGTTGGTGAACACTCAGCGCAGCAGAAAGCCATTGTTGGAACATTGTCAGCAAGAGACTCAAGACCAGACCAACGAACTGATCAGCAGGACGCTGTCTCTTCGACAGATCCTTTGTTCGACGAGCAGACACGTCCTGGGAAACATCGATATTCTTTGCGTTCTCATACTAAGGACAAATAAATTTTTTCCTTGCTTTGCTGAAATTGATAACTGCAATATCTTCGTTTCCCCTGATCAACTGTGAACAATTCGTATCACTGAAAATTGTTTTGTACATATAACAAGATTTTTTTCTTGTATCTTTTTCCTTCCACAGCTGAATTATTGTGCTAAATAAAATACATATTGTGTATTGAGGGCCGTAGGGCCGCGCGCGTACTTCCTTCTGGACAGTAGGTCTTGACGCTAGGTTAAAGGCCGTCGATTCCTAGGAACTCCTGGGAATTGACTATTGCTGCACAGAACGAAGTGCGTCAAGAAACGTTGCGGACGGTCGTAGGGAAATGGCATTTTTGAAGCTGAATGATTTGGAAGGAGCTCAGGCGTATAGAGTCAAACTGCAGAAACTTAGTCGTACTAAATGTTTTGTATTCCAATTGTTTGTATTGTTTTTAACTGCTTCCGCATTTTTGGCGGGTGGGGTGTATTACACTATGTCTTACTTCTTTCTTCCTACCCCTACTCCTACTCCTTACCCTAACATTACTTCTACTGCTTCTCCTCATTCCTTTCATATGTTACCAGAACACGAACAGGCTAGACGTGTAGAATTCCGCAACAATTCCTTTATCCAGCTCCTCCATCAGCATCAGTTAGTGGTTAACACTACTAATTGTTGGGTGTGTGGGTTGATGCCACATACTACGGGTAAGGGAATTCCATATCTGGTGTTACCGTATAGTTCCCAAGGGTCAGCTCGAGCATACCAAACAATGCTTCGAAGCGCACTAGGTTTCCACCCCTCTCCAGAACGTTCCCCCAAACCAGGTCCTACCTCATGGCAGTGGGTGGTATCGATGACAATACAGGATTTGGAAGATGAGATCTATGATGCTTATCTCATCCCTAAGGCAGAGGTACAAGCCTATAGGGCACCGAATAAAGGGGAATATAGTACGTTCACTAATGAAAAGCAGCTTAAAAGCTCGTCTCCAATATGGGTCGTACCCCACACTGGTAATCTTTGTCTTGTGGGTCGTGGCTCGCAAGCCTCACTTGGAGTAAGTGCTTGCACTGAAAGTTACGTTCTGTCAATGTCCCCGATCCCTGTGCTTCTGGCTGCCAAGGGTACGTACTTCATCTGTCATGATCGTGCATACACATGGTTGCCCGCAGACTTCATGGGCTCATGTTTTGTTGCAAATCTGTTGCCTCCGACGTTTACTGTAGATGCCGATTACCACAAGACTAGAGTTGTACGAGGCGTAATTAGTGAAGAGGATACTGCCGGTCAAGAGGCAGGAGACTTTTTCAAGGGTTTCCTCCCGTTTTGGGGACCTATGGTTAATAGTAGGAACCTGAGACATTTGACTCGAGTGGTAGAATCGACAGCTAACATTACTGCCAGTGCCCTTGGTAATATCACCACAGAACTTCAGGCGGAGAGACTTATGACATTACAAAACCGTATGGTTTTAGATGTTGTCTTAGCAGATCGCGGTGGGGTATGTAAAGTGATCCATTCGAGCTGTTGCATTTTCATTCCAGATAATGCTCCTACTGTCTATCAAGCCATCTCGAAGTTGCACAAGATCTCCGAATCCATACACGTGGATGTAGGGGATTGGACGCTACTTGGTTGGTTTTGGGGCCTGGTGTCGACTTGGGGTTGGAAGATTCTGACGATCATCGGGGTTGTGGTAGTGTTCCTGTTCACGTGTTGCCTTTGTGTGCAGTGTGGTCCTGCCTTATGTGGCCTCTGTGCTACAACGTGTATGAGACAACCATCTGTTACCAAGGGGACTCGGTTGGACAGAGCTATGCTACAACGACATCTTGATGGTCTGATGAATATCGAGTATGATTCCGACTAGTGCTTGCCTACATGAGGGCAAAAGGAGCGTCTGAGGTTCCGTGACAATTGTAAGTGGTGTTTTCGACTCACACGAATATGGTCGAGTCTAGTATCTATGAACCGCAAATGACGAGTTTAGCAAGTGTGCGCAGTTTCGCTGTGCTAACTTAAACCGTTCGTTTGCTATGTGGGTTTGTCATCTGTACCCACGGGTTCCATCTTAGATACGGCATCCATTTTTGTCTCTTGCCCTCAAGTAGCCAGCGAACGGACGCTGTCCGCTTCGCGACCCTGGGACTCCCAAGATATTTGCGGAAGACACATGTTCTTTGAAAGTGTCTTTATGACGAGGGGGATGCTACTGTAAGGCAGATGGCGCCGCTCGAGGCTCATCTTGCCGCACGGGCTTATTGTCTCAGCCGTGCATCTCATTAGGCACGTCCCTTTGATGCCTGTATCTCGTGCTTCTCGACACTCCCCTTTTACACCCTTTCCGATCTCCCCACTGTTTCCGTCTTCCTCTGCACCTGTCTTCGTTCCTGTTTCGATCTACTTTACTGCTGATTGGAATTTGCTAATGGTGGGAAGATGGGTTTTTACAGTTGGGAACCGCCAAATGTTTCCGCACTCATGTTCCGGATCTTGTGTGTTTCAAAGTGATCTAAGCGACCCCTCTGAGAGCGACTTGTGGGAACCAGGTTGTAAACTATTGTGTATCATGTTATCCTATGGGTAGAAACTGTATAAAAGGAGCGATCCACAAATACAATTTGAAGCAGTCTCCCCGAACTACACTCGATGTACTTCCTGTGACTTCTGTGTTCCCTGCAGTAAATAAACCTTGACTCTTTGACGCCGAAGGAAGTGTCCCGTGTCTCTGTGATTTGTACGCCGGAGCAGGTTACCCACGAAGGTTTCAGGTGTTGTGCCCTGGCACCGCTGGGTCCAAAGAACCCAGTCCTTCAGTGGGCCTGTCGCCCCAAATAACTAAAACCCTAAAAGTAGGAAAAAGAATGGAGGAGGGCTTATCCGTATGGGCTCCCAGCCCCCTTAGTCCCCCCGCCAGAAACAGCCACCCCCCATCGCAAAAAGACCAATGTATGACAACCCTTATAGGAGAAATTTGGGGGCACCGTGATACACCGCCCAGCCTCGTAAATCAAACAGTTGCAGGTCGAACACCCGTAAAAGCCACTCCAAACCGTCTCAATCTAATTGATATTAACCTTGACCCTTCCGAACGAGCACACAAACCCCCTCTAGCAAGACCGAAAGGCACACAAAGGAGTCATAGAGGAGAAGGAAGTCATCAAGAATCAATCCGTGGCAACTCGTAGACAGTGAGTCCACAAGAACTTCAGACGCAGAAAAACTCTCTCTCCTAGGTGGACAGTCCCAATGTATCTTGCCCCGGAGTCGTAAAGTCACCTAGAAAGGAGAAGACGAACATAAGATTAAAGAAAAGTCCACAACAAAAGTCTCCGGGAGGGGAACGCCTTTCGATACCCCCAAAGTCGATAGTGATGGAAGGTTCGGCGGTACAATCACGACCTCGGGAACACCGTCCTCCAGGGCACCATCCAATGGTTTCAATACTTGCTTCCTCACGGGGTCCTCGCACGGAGTCAAAATGGCCGCGGCTTGAATGGCTGCAGATTGCTGGTCCAACAGTAGCGTGGAAGGGTATACTCAGATGTGAGTCCCTAGCTCATTGCACCATCAGGATTCAAGCAAGCCGGGCCGAAGACGGCTGAAATGCCAGAAACTGGTCCCCGGTAGCTTGTTTCCTTCCCAGTATAAGAATTGGCTTGGTAGTTTGGTCTGCCCTGTTCCCATGATGCACTGGGCCAGGGTCAGACTAATTTGCATATAGCCAAGTTCTGAGCTGGGATGGTGCAGTGAGCTAAAAAACGGTGATGGATCAAGCCCTGATCTTTGGACTGGGTAAGAGTGGTCTGCTTAATTCAGACACTCTGTTCATCACCACCCCCTTTTCTGAATCATTTTTGTCCACCATAAGCGTGGAAGGGTATACTCAGATGTGAGTCCCTATCTCATTGCACCATCAGGATTCAAGCAAGCCGGGCCGAAGACGGCTGAAATGCCAGAAACCGGTCCCCGGTAGCTTGTTTCCTTCCCAGTATAAGAATTGTCTTGGTAGTTTGGTCTGCCCTGTTCCCATGATGCACTGGGCCAGGGTCAGACTAATTTGCATATAGCCAAGTTATGAGCTGGGATGGTGCAGTGAGCTAAAAAACGGTGATGGATCAAGCCCTGATATTTGGACTGGGTACGAGTGGTCTGCTTAATTCAGACACTCTGTTCATCACCACCCCCTTTTCTGAATCATTTTTGTCCACCATAAGCGTGGAAGGGTATACTCAGATGTGAGTCCCTAGCTCATTGCACCATCAGGATTCAAGCAAGCCAGGCCGAAGACGGCTGAAATGCCAGAAACCGGTCCCCGGTAGCTTGTTTCCTTCCCAGTATAAGAATTGGCTTGGTAGTTTGGTCTGCCCTGTTCCCATGATGCACTGGGCCAGGGTCAGACTAATTTGCATATAGCCAAGTTATGAGCTGGGATGGTGCAGTGAGCTTAAAAATGGTGATGGATCAAGCCCTGATCTTTGGACTGGGTAAGAGTGGCCTGCTTAATTCAGACACTCTGTTCATCACCACCCCCTTTTCTGAATCATTTTTGTACACCATAAGCGTGGAAGGGTATTCTCAGATGTGAGTCCCTAGCTCATTGCACCATCAGGATTCGAGCAAGCCGGGCCGAAGACGGCTGAAATGCCAGAAACCGGTCCCCGGTAGCTTGTTTCCTTCCCAGTATAAGAATTGGCTTGGTAGTTTGGTCTGCCCTGTTCCCATGATGCACTGGGCCAGGGTCAGACTAATTTGCATATAGCCAAGTTCTGAGCTGGGATGGTGCAGTGAGCTAAAAAAAAAGGGTGATGGATCAAGCCCTGATCTTTGGACTGGGTAAGAGAGGTCTGCTTAATTCAGACACTCTGTTCATCACCACCCCCTTTTCTGAATCATTTTTTTACACCATAAGCGTGGAAGGGTATTCTCAGATGTGAGTCCCTAGCTCATTGCACCATCAGGATTCGAGCAAGCCGGGCCGAAGACGGCTGAAATGCCAGAAACCGGTCCCCGGTAGCTTGTTTCCTTCCCAGTATAAGAATTGGCTTGGTAGTTTGGTCTGCCCTGTTCCCATGATGCACTGGGCCAGGGTCAGACTAATTTGCATATAGCCAAGTTCTGAGCTGGGATGGTGCAGTGAGCTAAAAAACGGTGATGGATCAAGCCCTGATCTTTGGACTGGGTAAGAGTGGTCTGCTTAATTCAGAGACTCTGTTCATCACCACTCCCTTTTCTGAATCATTTTTGTCCACCATAAGCGTGGAAGGGTATACTCAGATGTGAGTCCCTAGCTCATTGCACCATCAGGATTCAAGCAAGCCGGGCCGAAGACGGCTGAAATGCCAGAAACCGGTCCCCGGTAGCTTGTTTCCTTCCCAGTATAAGAATTGGCTTGGTAGTTTGGTCTACCCTGTTCCCATGATGCACTGGGCCAGGGTCAGACTAATTTGCATATAGCCAAGTTCTGAGCTGGGATGGTGCAGTGAGCTAAAAAACGGTGATGGATCAAGCCCTGATCTTTGGACTGGGTAAGAGTTGTCTGCTTAATTCAGACACTCTGTTCATCACCACCCCCTTTTCTGAATCATTTTTGTCCACCATAAGCGTGGAAGGGAATACTCAGATGTGAGTCCCTAGCTCATTGCACCATCAGGATTCAAGCAAGCCGGGCCGAAGACGGCTGAAATGCCAGAAACCGGTCCCCGGTAGCTTGTTTCCTTCCCAGTATAAGAATTGGCTTGGTAGTTTGGTCTGCCCTGTTCCCATGATGCACTGGGCCAGGGTCAGACTAATTTGCATATAGCCAAGTTCTGAGCTGGGATGGTGCAGTGAGCTAAAAAACGGTGATGGATCAAGCCCTGATCTTTGGACTGGGTAAGAGTGGTCTGCTTAATTCAGACACTCTGTTCATCACCACCCCCTTTTCCGAATCATTTTGGTCCAACAGTGAGGCAGGGTCCGATTCCACAAGGAGCATCTCAGATAGGCGTGTATCCAATTTGTTCAATAAGACAACCACATGTGAATGAAACGCCCAAATCTCTGCCAATATTGACCTCAGTGATGGCTCAAGCACCGTTCGATCCATAGTCTCACGCCCGACACCAGTCACAATCACCTCCCCCGGTGAATCTGGCATCCCCGAGGGGGACAAACAGGATCACGAACGGGCAGATGCGGAGGGTGACCAGTCCTTGTCTGCGCCCGCGGTCAACCCGGTTAACGCCACAGGCCAGGGACCCCGACCCACCGAACTCCGGCGGGGACCAATACCGGGTCTGCGGGACAGGCACCCCCACCCACAGTCAATAGCAAGCGAAGTCACTACTCCATCAATGCTGAGCAATAGAAACGATTGCCGATGAAATTCGGGCATAAAAGAACCCTCCACTCCGATTGACCGGACCCTGCCTGGGTCTCCCGGCCGATGTTTTTGCACTGCAGCCCGGTTGTGAAAGTACTCGAGGCCCCGGCTTCCCCGCTGGAGTAGGCCACAATCTTCAACTCGAAGCAACTTCGTCAAAGCAGCCGATAAAATTTTCCGGATTTCACCATTGGAGTGCGGAACAGTTCATTCACACAGAGGCTTGGCGTAAAATCAGGATAATGTACAGGATCTTGTGGCGGGATACGGAGGTCGGCGGAGCCGGGAGCCTTAGCAGCCATCTTGTTTGCCAGCGTAGCTCCTCCTCCACAACACATTTTCTCGATTTATATGGGGCCATACAAAATCACACAGAGGTTACCGATATATATCGCTCTCGCAAGAAAGAGATGGACTCGCTGTCCCTAACCCCAAGGTCTACTGGTGGGCCACACTCCTGAAATATATCAAGATCTTATTGACCCCAAATCTGAATCCTACGCAAGAAGGAGAAGTTCCGACCCCACAAGAACTCATCCTTGGTATAGAAACGGGTGAACATCTATGGCGACTTACCTTTGACTGTCACTACAAAAAGGTCCATTTCAAAACATTAATCGGTGTATATATAACGCATGGACAGATATACGCAAGCTTCTCGGGGTCGGTTGAAACTTTTATTGTACGAGCCTTCATCAGAACTATAATCTACCTGATATCTTCTTTGATAACTATATGAAAAGATGGGTGAATATGAGGATCACACGATGTGGATGTTTCTATACATCAACAGACTTCAAATCATTCGAAGAATTAAAGAATGAGTTCGGCTTAAAACTGAGATTTCTTTAAATTCCTTCTAATAAGAGATTTTTTAATAAAGAAAGGTGGTGGAAGCGCGGAGTTCCACAGGATTCAAATAACAGAAATCCTCAATAGAAACATCACCGCAAAAATAGGAGAAATATATCTCAACCTAGTCTCCTTGTTACCAGATGACATGTATAAACATATAAATAAATGGCAAAATAAGCTAGATATGAATGAGGAGTCAGTTCAGAAGGCATTCCAACTCTATCAATCACTCTTAATGTCACCCAAACTACAAGTCCAATACTATAAAACCTTCTTCCAATTATATCACACACCCTACAAGATAGCCAAATGGAGCACAAGTAAAGGTACCCAATGCCCTAGATGCTCGACACCAGCGCCCGATATAGTCCACTTATTTGCCACATGTGATAAAGACAGACCCCTTACATGCGAAATATCAGCATTCTTATCCGAAATCTTGAACACAAACATAGAAATCACAGTAGCCAAAATTATGCTAGGAAGGGACGGGGATATCAGGCCAAAAATAATGCAGGGGTTCATATATGTCTCCCTGGCTGTCTATAGAATATGCTTAGCATCCAGTTGGTTAGATCTAAATCCCCCGACTTTTTCACAGTGGCGGGCAAGACTCTTAGCCACATACACTCTAGAGATTGCGATATATCGGAGGAAGGGAGTTCAAGGGAAAAAAAAGGGTCTAGAAATATGGGATCACCTAACACAGTGGATACGACATCAAGAACTATAAAACAGAATATTATACTTATTATATAAAGTTAATGCCATTATAATCTAATGGTTTTTTTTATGTCAATGACTCCCGAATATGTCTGAATTTGATGTTTCTCTGTTCTCTTGATTTGAGTTATTCATCATCATTCTTTTCTTTTTTCTCCTTCTTCATTTTCTTTCACTTTTTTTCTGTTCTTACTTTCTGTAAATCTGTGACAAGTAAACAGATGACCGGATCGGGGGGGGTGGCTCATGGGTGGGAGGTACATGTTGCAAAAAATATTAAAATAAAGAAAAGTTAAAAAAAAAAAGTCTTTGTGCTGTTCTTTTGTGGAATCTCTTTGTAGAAGCCTGTTTAGGTCATTAGGCTACATATGTACCAGGACTCAGATGTATGTTTTCTTGTTCCATGTAGGAAGGTTTCAAGAAACTGGCTACCGAATTTGCTTTAAAAAAATACTACAAAGACAGCCTTTAAGTGGACCCTCTCCACTTTAATCATAAACATACTACTATACATCAAATATGCCTACAGCATGGAAACATTACAATATCAGGCATCTTAATGTCATTCTTTCTTTTGTTTCACATAGAAGACCAGGGCATATTTCCCTTTCAAGTAGGACATTGCATATTTTTTAAGTGTACTGGCGGACAGTTTCCACAGTATATGGTAATGATGTTTTTAATGAACATCGCATGACGCAAGGGCACATATATAGGGATATTTTAACCATTTGTGTGGGTCTTCTCTTGGCACTTTTCGTATTTGTAGCATGCAATCACACCTCTGTGATTTTCACATTCAATTCTGCATGCTCCTTTACCACTGCACCATGGGGCTATTTATTTAAGTGATATGCTCTTCCTTTTGCTTTTCTCTGAGGTGATGGTCTACCAAATACAAAGCAATAATTATATGTGTAGATATTTCATGTACAATGTGATTTCAGGAAGGACAGCATACTTATGTTCTTTGTATTTACAGATATTGCCTGAATCTGCTGTGACTTTTCCTGACGAAGGCATTTTCATGCCGAAACGCTTGTAGGAAATTATCTGGAGTTACAGCCACTCAGTGAAACAGATATGAATTTAGGAACTAAAAGCCTGCATCTCAGGCTCACCGAGTAAAAGTGTTGAAATCAATATCATAATGGCAATGTTCAACTTCTGGCTATGTACATAATGTTTTGAATCACAACCATTTCAGGTGTTTATAGTGCCAGTGATGTATGCATTATGACTGCTTCGTATGAATGATGACATGGATGTGGTGTGCTTGTGGTCTGTTTTAAGATTGCATTTTTTGAATATATATTAAATATAACATTTTCAATAAAGAACTATTTTTGTATTTTTCAAATATTTTTTTTGCCTGTGTCTCTCCATATAATAGAAATGT
The DNA here is from genome assembly GCF_964263255.1 of Lissotriton vulgaris. Classification (NCBI taxonomy): domain Eukaryota; kingdom Metazoa; phylum Chordata; class Amphibia; order Caudata; family Salamandridae; genus Lissotriton; species Lissotriton vulgaris. Next base: position 744,790 of record NW_028250002.1, read on the forward strand.
TATAATTAAGTGTTGTTTTTATCCTGAGTTGCCCTAGGAATTTACACTGTGTATTATTTCCCTGCCTAGAGGAACTCCCTATTAGTAGAAGGGGGCTCTTTTCATTAACGCTTGGCTGTCCGAAACCAACATCATAATCCCGAGGGCGGAAACGCCATCCTTAAGAGATTATGAGGGCTTTCCAACAGGCTCCTTGAGTCAGATTCCCCAGCCAGTTTAAACTCTGACTGCCGTCATCATAATACAGCGGTCTTACTTTAAACCTACAGGCTTTTCGACTAACATCGTAATCAGGCCCTTAGTGATGTACGAATGATAAATATTTTCTGAAACCCAATTTTGAGACATTTCTCGTTTGTACACTGTGTTTTATCAGTGAAACTGCATGTTATTACGAATATTTTGGCCATTTCAATGGAAAATGTTTTTCGGTTAAAGTGATAGATTTGCGACAGTAAACTTCAGCACCGGCTACATACCACACCCTTACCACTCTCCTGCTGAATGTGCATGATGCATTGCTATACTTATTCTTGTGTGTGACACTTACATTTTTCACAATTCCTATGAATTCAATGATGTAACATTGATGGCAGCAACCCTACTCTGAAAATTGTTCCAGCACCACTGCCCCCTCACTACTTTTTCAAAACAACGTCTGAACTAAGACACAAAGTGAAATTCTTCACCACCTGTTTTGTTATAACAATGTCTAGGTGTCCTTCATGGCCTTGTTTCACAATTCTTTCAATGGTTTAAGACTAGAGTGTCTTTAAAAATAAAGTGACAAAATAAAATATAAAGGCACAGTTTGGGATTTGCAGTCATAAAGGTGTTAGTACATAAAGTGTACAGTGGCTGCATAGATGGGGAATTTTAAAGTGATTTTTCACAGTAGCTGAGATTCAAAGTACTTCCAAGACCATAGTGACTTTTATTGAATAAGTATTGTCACAACAATATCCGTGCAGTAGTTGCATTGAAGGACAATGTTTGATTCCTGAAAGGAATTCTAACCAGGCGAGTGTCAAGTATTTCTACCTAAGTCAGTACATCAATTTAATTGTATGTGCTAGCGTACAGCAGCCTGTTTAAAGAAAAGCGTTTTAAGAAACATGAGACCTGCCCTGGTTTTTCAACCTATGGATTTCTATTCTAGAGGCGAAGTGCCTGATTGGTGTCTCTTGGCACTTTGGTGTGTCTGCATGTTGGTTCCCATCTGCATTGAAGCAGAGAACCACACGGATCGTTTCTTGCATAATTTCTGCATGTGTAGGATTGCCAGCGTTTCGCAGTTGGTGCACTCTTTTGGTGATCCTGGAGTCTACACACGACGCTGCTTTCTGCTTAATTCAGAGACTCTGTCCCTCACCACCCCTTGTTGTAAATATTTTTGTCCACCCTAAGCGTGGAAGGGTATTCTCAGATGTGAGACCCTTGCTCATTGCACCATCAGGATTCAAGCAAACCGGGCCGAAGACGGCTGTAATGCCAGAAACCGGTCCCCGGGAGCTTGTTTCCTTCCCAGTGTAAGAATTGGCTTTTGTAGTTTGGTTTGCCCTGTTCCCATCATGCACTGGGACAGGAACAGACTAATTTGCATACAGCCAGGTTCTGAAACTGGGATGGTACAGTGAGCTAAAAAACGGTGTTGGATCTAGCCCTGATCCCTTGACTGGGTCAGAGCGTTCTGCTTAATTCAGAGACTCTGTCCCTCACCACCCCTTGTTGTAAATATTTTGTCCACCCTAAGCGTGGAAGGGTATTCTCAGATGTGAGACCCTTGCTCATTGCACCATCAGGATTCAAGCAAACCGGGCCGAAGACGGCTGTAATGCCAGAAACCGGTCTCCGGGAGCTTGTTTCCTTCCCAGTGTAAGAATTGGCTTTTGTAGTTTGGTTTGCCCTGTTCCCATCATGCACTGGGACAGGAACAGACTAATTTGCATACAGCCAGGTTCTGAAACTGGGATGGTGCAGTGAGCTAAAAAACGGTGTTGGATCTAGCCCTGATCTCTTGACTGGGTGAGAGCTTTCTGCTTAATTCAGAGACTCTGTCCCTCACCACCCCTTGTTGTAAATATAGCACTACTTTTGGCATTTTATAGCCGAAGTGGTGTTTGAGTACTGAATCTGTCATTAGTTTATTTCATTTTTATTTTCTATTGGTTATGCAGCACATTACTGAGGAAATTGCTCTATTGTACGATTACAGCGCTTTTGAGGTGAGCTTTCCTGCACCGTTCAACCTTTTTTTTTATAACCGCTGTTTGGTACATTCAAAATCTGAGGCGCGCGCTACATTCAGCTCATGGAATCTTACCTGCATTGTAGAGACTCATGTGGCATTCCAAGCTCGTCCTTTTGAGAAGCTGTGACGAAGTTTCAGATGATGGACGCTTCCGCTTGTGATAGGATGTTTAACTGCAAAGGCGTGCTGGGAGCCACCCGGCGCTACGAAAAAAACGTGCCGCCATCTTGAGGTTTCTGGGTGTCTGAGTGGGATGAATGTTGCAGTTAGAGATGGGCTGAGCAGCTAGGCAGGCTGCTCCTAGTGGGGCTGGTGCCACACTAGGCTGGCTGGAGTCAAGACAGATGTAACCTACAATTGAAGACTGAATAAAGAAGACCTAAATATACATTCTGGCTCCTGGTGTCTTTCTACTTAGGACACAACACACCACCTTAACTTTGACCAACCGGCAAGAAGGCTATTTTTTGCCTCCCTTTTACTTGCAGATACTCCCCACATCTACCAAAGCAGAAGTGGAGGACGCTCCTTCTCTGGTATTGCAGCAGAGACTGCCTAATGCAGCACACATAGAAGTTGCAAAACTGTATTTTAAAAAAATGATTGTTTTTGTGCAGGAGGGAGGATCTTCCTGACCATAAACTATCATTGGCCTTTTGCTGTTTTCATGTGTGCTGTACAACGCAGCACACATGAAAACAGCAAAATCGAGGAGAAACTAAACTCATTGCTGCAGGGTAAGACCAGGTTTTCCCTGGCCATCATTCTGGCAATGCCTCCTATTTACGTCTCCCTTGTAAATAGGGGCCAGCCTCAGAATCAATGGGTGTTGCAGTGGAATGCCCACAGCAACACCCATTGCCCCCCCCCCGCTTCACGCTAAGCGTAGCATGAAATGGGGCCTTATTTACAAGGCAGCGTTAAGCCACGCTAAGTGGCTTGACGCTGCCTTGTAAATAAGTGGAAGCCCCTATGGCCACAGGAACATCGTAAAAGATTACATCCCTGTGGCAAAAGGGGCTCGAAATTTTATACCCCATTATATGCTTTTGGGCACAGGGGAATTAAGGGATTTGCCCAGATTCACAGGACGTTTGAGCCTCCCAATAGACTCGAACATGGTTTCCCAGTTTAAAAGTCGGCCGCCCTAGCCCTCAAGCCACACCCTAGTATCTATTACGAGGTCCAGTCTTTTAGCAATCTCATGCTGGCAAGGTGGCATTACAAACATCATATTACAGCGAGTTCATATGGAGACCCAGGGCAACAGCCTTTAGCGGATCATTAGGACTGTTTGTGAACAGACCATAGGTGTGTATACAGTCCTCTGTAAAAAAACGTAGCACTATCATATTGTTCTACAAATTGCACACAATCAAATCTCCTTAGGCCTTAAAAATTGGTTCCCCAAGAGGCAGTTAGTATTGCCCTTTAGTGAGGCACTATACGCTATAACATGAGTTTTCATATATCAAGTAAAGACAAAGTAACAAGGTGCATCATTAGGATAGAAATCCTTCCCGAGAGTGATGAATTAATAAGCCTGCCATAAAAAGTACCAAACCCTCATCTTGCTCATCTGTTCTCATCCCTCCCACTTTTATAAAAAAAACAAGAACATTCTCTATAACAAAGGACATTTTGAGACACACAGCCATTGTCTCTGACTTGTGCCAGAGAAGCCATGTGATCCTCAGTTGCATCTCTTCCTTCTTAGAATGAGTCAGGAGTCAAAAAAATAATTTGGGGTAAAAATCGAACGTTCTCCTGCGAGTTAGGGGCTTAGATACTCTCACTTTTTTTAACTTTGTTATTTGCTTCCTCAAGAAAAATGTATGTGACTGTTACCCTGCTCAAGGACACTACAATATAATTGAAACAGTGAGATTCTTTTTATCCATTGAAACATCCCAAATAACGAAGACGGTTAAGAATAGTTGAAGAAGATTCATAAATTTGATCAGCATGGATTTGTTTTTTATGGTGATTTGTGTAAATGTAGTTTCCTAGATTCTTCATGGCTTTTTAATGGCTGGCATAAGCGGTTCCGTAAACAAGGGACAAATTAGTAGGCTTGAGTGACAAAAAACTCCACAGCACTCCGCGGAGGTCCACAAGCAGCAGAGTGAGATAAGTCACACTGCTGATTTTTAGCACCAGAAGTAAAACAGGGTGAACAGCACCACAAGCAACGCAAGAGCAAGCTTCTTTCTGCCGATTGAGCAGATGTTTAACTTGATTAGCAGCTTCCTCAATGCAAGTGGCCAGTTTCTCAATGTGAGCGGTAACGATCTGCTGTGACAGCCCATGTTGAGGATTCTCGCAGGGAGATAGTCTAGCCTTGGTGAGCCGGGAGAGAGGAAATACTCCTTTCCATGCCACTATGCGGAGTTTTTCGGATCTCTGTGCTCTGTATGTAAAGCGCAGAGTGAGAAAAACTCGGTAAGTGCAGCAGAGGTTACTGCCCAGCTAATAAATAGAATTCTTTTAATCATGTTGCTTCTCTTGCACATGTCTGAACCAAGCAAATTCATAGACAAAGACCAGTGTGTCCCTGTGTTTCAAACTTGTGAATGTGATTTAAGAAACATGTTCCATCCAAATCTTAAATTCTGCATATAAATACCTTGCTGAGAGTGATTTTTCAAGAGTGATGCATTGTGTTGCAATATGCCCCACACCAACTTAGTTTTGAAACTCTATCTTGAAGGATTATGCCAGTCATGTAGCCAAGAATATATGAGAGCTCTTATTAAAGGCAAGAGTATTTATTTTCTTCTTTTTTCTTTATTTAGTGCCAAGGCCCCTTAAAATGCATAACAAACAGCACATTTACAATGTTTACATTCAGTAAAGTCTGGGAAAGAACATTCACATTACACATATTTTAAAAAGTCAGATTTACTTTACAAATAGTAAGCAATTTCAAATTCATCATAGCTGTACAATAACTATTTAACAACTGCCTAATATTGCTCAAGTTGTGATGAACCAACATGTCATGGCTGATATTGGGGAATGATTTGATGTAGGAGCCCCAGACTAGAGAAAGCAGTACTTCCTTGGAGTCATTGGAGGTCAAAGGAGGTTATCCTAAGCCGTACTCCTGAGTTGCTGTCGTCATTCTTCGCCAAATCACAAAAGTCGAACCTTCATGTTTCTCTATGGCCGGTGAAGCTTTACTATTAAATGATGTCTAATGGTTCTCTGCATGTCATCTGGTGGGATATGGCTTTTCAGCACTGAATGTTTCTCAGAAAGGAAATGGTGAGGGATCCTCCATAAATCTTGCTAGTGATATCAGTCAGTGGTCAGAATCAAAAGCCAGAGAGATTGCATTTAGGCTGGAACCTGAAAGTTGAAAGGTACAAGGTCAGATTGGTCAAGTAGGCAATTGCCCATCCTCAGTCTAGCAAGCAACGTGGAGGCACCATGAGCTCATAAAGTATCTTTTGCCTTGTTTTAAATGTTGGCTTGCAAAGAATGTGAATAACTTTAACAAAGGTAAAGGGGGATTTATCTGGGAAGAGACTGTGCCTCTTTAAATACAACAAGAGGTAAGACAGTTCATAAAAATGTGCTGCCATACAATATTGTACTCCAGTAGCTGCCACGTATCTTCTCCAGTGTCACAACCTCTTCCACACAGGAGCTACTCCACAGAATTCTAGCACTCTTGGAAGTCTCAGTCAGTAGGTATTTTGTAATCATACAGATTTATATGACCGCAAACTGATAAACACCAGTCTAACACTCTAGGGGGCACATAATGTCACTTACCCATTGGGCCCCCCCTTGCAAATGAATTAGATTTGCAGAACTATTTTGCTTTTCTGTGGCAATCCCAAAGCATCCATTGTGGGATGACAGCCAAGCTCTTGGGGGCTCTGTTCCCACATGATGCAGATAATGAATTCATATAAACAAAGTGAAGACAAGTTACTTAATTATTCCCTGTCATCAAGACGGGAGTCTCCGGTACATAAAAAAGCAATGCTTAGTAGTATAGCAAATAAAAAAGAGGCTTAGGCTTATTCCCCTTTTGCAACCCATAACCTTTGTTATGTAAAAGAGACCAAACTTTTCCCTGAACCAATCAGAGTTCCTCACCCTCTAGAACCCTCCTGAGAGAACCTTTTGCCCCTCAGATTTTCACGTACTTGTGCCATAAAGCCTCACATCCTATGCGGACGATACTCAGTTGGTCCTGGCCATAAAAAACAATGGACAGAAAGTAGCGGCCAATTTCCAGCTAGGCATGAACGCCATCAGCAACTGGATGGCTATAAACTGTTTAAAACTGAATTCCGAGAAGACGGAAGTTATGATCTTTGGCAAGCTCAGCCCGACCTGGTCCACTTCCTGGTGGCCCATTGAGCTAGGTCTCCCGCCTAACCCAGTCACCAAGGTTAGAAACCTAGGTATACTACTTGACGACAAACTCACCTTTGCCGCTCAGGCAAACACCATTGTTTCATCCTCCTTTTACAAATTAAAATCCATTAAAAAAATCCTCCCTTACATCCCCTCCAACTCAGGAAAAACTCTGGTCACCGCATTTGTAATGTCCTCCTTGGACTACTGCAACGGACTCTTCATGAATGCCCAGCAACAAGTCATCCGTAAAGTACAGTCGGTGCAGAACGCGGCTGCAACAATGCTATCAGGTACTCCCAAGTTTAAACCTATAGCCCACGTCATCAAAGGCTAGCATTTGCTAGCCGTTAAAAACCGTATCAAATTCAAGGCGCTTTGTATTGTCTACAGAGCCTCACGCAAGCAAGGACCCCGATTCCTCCTTAACTCCTTAGCTTTTTATGTTCCCAACCGATCTCTACGATCAACTAACGCCCTCCTGATGTCAGTGCCACGCACTAAAACGGCCTCCTGGGGCGATTGTCGCTTTACGGTTTCCACAGCCAAACTCTGGAACTCCCTCGACCTGGACATCAGGTCCAGCCCCACTCTGCTAGCTTTCAGGAGAAAAATCAAAACCTTGCTGTTCAATCAATAACCTTCCCCCCTTTTCTGCCACGTTCACAGCGCCGAGACTCCCTAGGGCATTTGTTTCGCTTTACAAATGTCATAAATAAATAAATAAATACCTTCTGTACTAAATCAGAGGTGAGCCACTCAGGGGAGGAGGGTGGTTCGCATGTGAAGCTATGAAAGCTTCCAATACTGGAGAACTACTGTTACAGGTAAGTAACTTGTTTTCTTACTCCAGTATTGGAGCTTTCATAGATTCACATGCCTGAAACAGAATAGCGATCAGTAGTATAAAGCACATTTACATTTTTTTTTTAATGCAGATCCAGTATAGTTACTTAAGACATCATCTTTTATACATATTGAACTTAGAATTCTGCATATTAGTATTGCAACCACTCTTACCAAACATAATAATGAAAAATGTGCATTTGTAACCAATAAAAAAAGGACGGAGGGATATAAAAGATGGCTCACCATTTTTGAATAATGTTTCTCAGCACCGCTTCTCCCACCGCCACATCTCTCTCTCTCTGCGGCTGTATCCAAGCAGTAATGCCTGGTGAAGGTATGCGTATTTCTCCAGGTCGCTGCCCTGCAGATATCCTGCATCGGCACTCCCACAAACAAAGCAGCGGAGGTGGACACTGCTCTTGTCGAATGGGCACAAACTCGTGCATTCAAAGGTTTTGCAGCTGCTTGTTGACAGTATTCTATCGCACTGGAAATCTATCTACAAATCTACGTTTTGGCAAAGGGAAAGACTTCCTTGGTGCGCTGAAGGTGACAAAAAGTTGAGAAGACTTGCAAAAGGGTTTAGTCTTGTGTAAATAGAATTGGAGCTAGGAATTTTGTAAATATTCTTGGGGCTGATTTGAGGCCGAATGGCAGTACCATGAATTGGTAATGTTCTCCGGCTACCACGAACCGAAGGTACTGCCTGTGGGAAGGATGGATGGGGATGTGAAAGTACGCATCCTGTTGGTCTAATGTGGTCATATGATTTCCTGGGTTTAAAAGCAGAAGGATGTTTTGAAGGGAAACCATCATGAAAGATTGTTTTTTGAGATAGGTGTTTAGGGATCTGAGGTCTAGAATAGGACACCATTGGAGAATGTTTTTCTTGACTAGAAAAAAACAGTAATAAAATCCTCTTCCCTTCTGGGAATTCGTACCGGTTCTATTGCTCCCTTTTGGAGCATGTCCGAATTTCCGAACGCGTCTGATGTAAGTGCTTGACCTCTTGATGCTTTGGCGGTGTACAGGGGGGCGTTTGTAAAAGTTCTAGAGTGTGTCCGAATTGTATAATGTTGAGGACCTATTGGTTTGATGTTATTTGCTGCCAATTTTCGAGATATTGAGCAATTTTTCTACCCAGGGGACCATGTGACGTAAGAGGGATAAGTGTAGCCGGATCTTGTAGGTTGTCATTGTCGTCGGGTGTTGTCCTTCCCCTGACGACCTCTTCTACCTTAAGGAGTACATTTTGTGTACCCTCCTGACTGACGTTGCATATACTGCTGACGGTAGGTCTGAGACGAGGTGGAGTAAGAAGAGTATCTTCTTTGCTGGTACCCTCCTCTATAAGATGATTGGCCTCTACCTTTAGAGCCTCAAAAAAGAACTTTCCGATATTGCAGTGTCCCTAATGATTTTACGGTTTCAGTATCCTTTTTGATACTTTGCAGTGCCTCGTCTTCATGTTTTCCGAATAAATCCTCTCCATTGAAAGGAAGGTCATAGATTTTATTTTGGACTTTAGGCCTAAACGCTGTTGCTCTTAGCTATCCTTGTCGACGTAGGACTGCTGCTCCACCCAACGATCTGAAGGCCATTGTCACGATGGCCATCATTCAATCAATGACCAGCCGAAGTCCTTTCCCCTTCTTGGAGAATCTTCTTGGCCTCCTGTCTATCAGCTTCTGGAATGCAGTCTTTGTAAGGCAAGAGGTCACACCACATCTGCCTATCATACCTGCCCAGAATGGCCAGGGCATTCGCCGCTCTAACCAGAAGGGCAGACATGGAGTAAAACCTCTTCCCCGCATTGTCCAAAAGCCTACCCTCTCTATCAGGAGGTGTCATAATAGGAGCTGACGGATTTTGTGACTTCTGCAGAGCCGCCTGGGTTATAACTGAATTCGGCTTGGGGTGTCTTAGAAGACAAGCTGGAGCATCCGAAGGCGCTTTATATTTTTTGTCTAGTCTTTCGTGTCCTGGAGTCACAGTTGCCGGTGTCTCCATGACCTTCAGGCCTTCCTCCCATAGATGATTGACAATCGGGAGAAACCAAACTGCTTTACGATATGGCTTACTGAAGTCGTACAAGAAGATTCTACCTTGTTAGATGACATGGTGAGCGCAAATCTGTAGTTCTCTCCATTAAATTATGAAACCCACTGATGTCTTCCGGTGTGGAGAAGTGTGGCTCAGGGGTTAGAGGCAGCAGACCCGGAAGCTGAGATCGGTCCTGGACCAGGGTTCAATTCCCTGCCTCGGCGGGTCTTGGGCTCAAAAATTCCACGGACTCGATAATTCTCGTTCCGGTGCCTACTCGACTCACGGGTTCACACTCTGCGACTCTGGGCAATAGCTTGCTTAATCTCCACTATGGCCCCTCGCGGCGGGATGCCTGGCTTTCACCTTGTGGATACCCTGCTGGGGTAATCTCACAGGGGAATACCAGGACGGGTTCCCAAGGCAAGCGCCTTGATGCCTTCGGGTGATACGTGCGCTATATAAATCGCGATACATTTACATTTACATGGTGAGTCGACAGGCTTCAGTGAAGGAGAAGAAGGAGATGGAATGAGATAATCATACCACTTTCTGCTAGGATCCGTTATCTGTCCCTCTTCCTGATCATCATCTGTGGTCACTGGTTCTTGTTGAGACTTTGGTAGTGGAGATCTAGGCAAGGGCTCTGGTAAAATCTCTCGCCTTCTCACCGGTGTGCTTGGCCTAGGTCGTAGTTGAGGCATATCCACCTGTAACTCTTGAGAGGTATGAGGTACAGGATGTCTTTTCTTATAATCTTCCAGCATAAATTGCAAATCTTTTCGCAATGAAGATGGAACGCTCACCATCTCTTCTTAAACTCCTGGCGATAATGTTGCTGGGACGTTCTTGATAGTCCTCATATTCATCCTGCGAGTAATCTCCCTGGCACTTCACATGCAACTGCGAAAGGACGACCGCCATCCTCCTCCTCGCCTGACTCCTCTTCCTCCAAAAGGTGAGATGGTACCAGAGGTGTCACCTTACTTGGAGAGGTAAGTTCCGGGGTAATTGTCATTTTCCTGGTAAATACTCTTTTTTCTGGGGGTTTTCTCTCGTCGACGAGATCGCCACAGTCATCGTCGTCGTCCCTGATCTCGGCGTCGACACTGTCGCCGACAGTGCCACCTTTGACGGGAATAAGCAAGTTTTACCTCATTTTTCACCGATGACGACAATTTCTTCGTCTACGATTTAGTTTTTTCCAATCTTCCCTCAGGAGTTGTAGAAGCCGGCTTCTTGGCTGAATGCTTGACTTTAGGAGGTGATTTTGAGGGCTCTGAGCTTGTCCTCTTGGCATTTTTAACCCCTGATGCATGACCCTTGCTCTCCTTTTCCTTGCTTGGAGGAGATTTTGAGGGACTGCGCCCAGAAGAACCTTTGGTTGTCTTTTTAAGGGCCTTCTCAGGTCTTTCCCTTGAGGTATGAGCCTGAGGAGATCTGCTTCTTTTCTGAGATTTCCTAGAAGTAGAAGATTTCTCATCACTGTCACTAGACATGACTTTCCACGCTTTTAGCTTTTAAAGCCATAGTAAAAGACTTCTTTCACTATCCCTCAAAGTTTTATTTGAAAAGGTATGACCTACCTTACAATCCTTTCCCTGATGGTCTGGATAAAGGCAGTAGATGCAATCCTTATGAGGATCATCTGTATATAGTCTTTTCTTCCAACTGGTGGCACAGGCTCTAAATAAACCCCTTTTTTCCTTGTCAGCCATTCTCAGAAGATGTAGAATTAGTAGGTAGTGATCCAAATTATTAATTGAGAAGAAGAAAACTCTCAAATCCAATCCAGATTGAGTAGAGACAGTAGAATTTGAGCAGAGCTCAAAAGAAATCACATAGCAGAACCTGTGGTAGAAAATCTGAAAGGCAAAATGTTCTCTCAGGAGGGTTCTAGAGGGTAAGGAGAATATTGTAGCACAGTAAAACAGTAGACAAAATATTGAATGGTAAATGTACAGAGTGACGTATATAGGTGCCATTCTTAACTCCACATAAATGAAGATATATGTGTATGTTTTTTTGGTACACAGATGTGGAATTCGGTACAGAAAATCTATACACATACCTTTTGCTATTTTGTCTCTCGATTTTTTGTCAATGATATTAGTGCGTCACAATATTGATATTCAGCAACCACAGCACTGAGCCTGCCCTCATCGCCGCCATCGCAGACATCAGGACCCTGCTGGACAATGGCGAGACCGCAGCACTCATCCTCCTAGACCTCTCTGCCGCCTTCGACACTGTCTACCACCGTACACTACGTGCACGCCTCCACGCCGCAGGGATCCGAGACAAGGCTCTGGATTGGACCACCTCCTTCCTCTCTGGCAGAACCCAGAGCGTCCTCCTCCCCCCAGTCCATTCCATAGCCTACGAGATCATCTGCGGCGTACCCCAGGGATCCTCCCTCAGCCCGATGCTGTTCAACATTTACATGGCTCCACTCACACACGTAGCCCGACAGCATGACCTCAACATAATCTTCTCCTCCAACGACACTCAGCTGATCCTCTCCCTCACCAAGGACCCCATCACCGCCAAAGCCAACCTCCACGAAAGAATGAAGGCCGTCACCAACTGGATGAAGACCAGCCGTCTGAAGCTGAACTCGGACAAGACGGAGGTCCTGATCCTCGGCTCCAACCCTTCAGCCTGGGACGACTCCTGGTGGCCGGCAGCACTGGGGGCAGCCCCAACACCCACCGACCACGCACGCAACCTGGGAATCATCCTCGACTCAACGCTCTCAATGACCAAGCAAGTCAACGCCATCTCATCATCCTGCTTCAACACCCTCTGCATGCTCTGCAAGATATACAGATGGATCCCGACAGATACATGAAAGACAGTCACCCAGGCCCTCGTCAGCAGCAGACTCGACTAAAGAAACGCCCTCTACGTGGGAGCCCTGACCAAGCTCATCAAACAACTACAACGCATCCAAAACTCCTCGGCACGACTGATCCTCGAAGTACCACGCCACAACCACATCACCCCCCCACCTGAGAAACCTGCACTGTCTCCCAGTCAACAAGAGGATATCCTTCAAGTTCCTCACCCACGCCCACAAAGCACTCCACAAGACTGGCCCAGCCTACCTCAACAGACGGCTCTTCTTCTACATTACATCCCCAACCGCCAGCTATGCTCCACCGACCTCTCACTCGCCACCATCCCGCGCATCCGAAGAACAACCACCGGTAGGAGATCCTTCTCCCACCTCGACGCAAAGACATATCCAGGACCTGATTTATTGATTGATTGATTGAGAGACATTTGGAAGGCCAAATTAGGGAACACAGTGAAAGTGATGCAGCAAATGTAGTGCATTCTGTGACAATACTATTTTGCTGTTTCATCACACATTAATGCTGTTCTCACAAGACGCTCTTCCTCTCTAGCACCAATGTAACACTTGGGTGAAACAATCAGGTGAGTAGTTAACATTTGCCACGGCGCAGCACCATGTGTGATTTTTGTTCCTTCTGAACTAGCAAAACATTTATTTGTGGAAAAATGCAAAGTGTGTATCATAGGGTGGAATATTTGGCAAGTTTAGAAGATCTTCACTTAATGTGATTCCAGTGTTTATAGCGGTATTCATTTACTATTAAAATATAGTATTTATTTAGTATGCATGAAGACTGTAGTATGCCCACAAGCCGAAATATGCAAATGAGGGAATACTAGTTCTATTCAACTACCCTTCAAATACATAATGAACACTTCAATTGATTGCTAAAAGAAGACTAGTCGTATTCTAGAAGAATAGTATTTGAAGCTTAGTGGTATTCTGTTAGGGTTTATTTGCAGCTCCGAGCCATTTCAAGAAAAATTTCTAATTTATTGTGACAACTTCTTAGTGAGCAATATCTGAATACTAACGGCAATGATTGTGAAGACTCAAGTAAGACTAGCAGAATTTAAAGTGAATGTTAATTGAACACTAGTCACATTCACTCAGATTAATTTATAGTGATTGATTTGATTGCTTGCACAGGGCTTCTCTTAATGTTGCCTTATGGGCCTTTCAGACTAAATTTTATTTTTTACATGCTTCTGAGTCAATTATTATAATCTGCCTGTTACAAACTCATTAGTGATGCATTCAGCAAAAAGTTTATGATGTTTACCTGGACATGTGTTTGTTTTCAAATAACCCAGAAGGAACAATTGTGCAAAATTGAATTAGTCGCCAAATAAAAGCTGTCCTCCTGTGTTGCTTTTCCACCAGACTATGAATGTTAGAATTTAGAAAAACAATTTGCTAAACACATTGTACAAGACTTTTGTGGAATTAACTTGTGAAATGTTCTTAACGAGATGCAGGTGGACTGTGAGATGACATTTTATTGATAGAAGAAACTTGCCGAATGGTTGAACTTATGTAACAATTGTAGACCACATTATTAGTAAACATGTCTACATCAGATGTTTGAATGCTGTTATAGTCTATCAAATTATCAGAACAGATTTTAAAAAACATGACAAATATAACCAGTCCATCTCTTGGCATCTGCACTTTTAGATATATTGCTATCTAAATCAAAGTTCTCATCGAGAAGACCGTCAACAAGCAGATGGCCGCTTTCCTCGAGACGAACGGATCCCTCGACCCCTCACAGTCCGGCTTCCGAGCCAACCACAGCACCGAGACCGCCCTCATCGCCGCCACCGACGACATCCGAGCCCTGATGGACAATGGAGAAACAGCGGCCCTCATCCTCCTAGACCTCTCCGCGGCATTCGACACGGTCTGCCACCGCACCCTAGTACGGCGCCTCAGCAACGTCGGAATCCAGGACAAGGCGCTGGAGTGGATCACCTCCTTCCTCGACGGGAGAACACAGAGAGTCCGCCTACCACCGTACAAGTCAGAGGCCACCGAAGTCATCTGCGGCGTCCCCCAAGGATCATCTCTGAGCCCCACCCTCTTCAACGTCTACATGAGCCCCCTCGCGGCCATCGTACGCAAACACAACCTCAGCATAATCTCCTACGCCGACGACACCCAGCTGATCCTCTCCCTGACCAACGACCCCGCCGCCGCCAGAGCCAACCTGCACGAAGGGATGAAAGAGGTAGCCGAGTGGATGACGACCAGCCGCCTGAAACTGAACTCGGACAAGACGGAGGTCCTCATCCTGGGCTCCTCTCCCTCCGCCTGGGACGACTCCTGGTGGCCTCCCGCCCTGGGCACCGCACCCAAACCGACAGACCATGCACGCAACCTGGGCTTCATCCTGGACTCCTCCCTCTCCATGACCAGGCAAGTCAACAACGTCTCCTCGGCATGCTTCAACATCCTACGCATGCTACGGAAGATCTTCTGGTGGATCCCCACCGAGACCAGGAAGACCGTCACCCAGGCCCTCGTCACCAGCCGACTGGACTACGGCAACGCCCTCTACGCCGGGACCACCGCCAAGCTCCAGAAGAGACTCCAGCGGATCCAGAACGCCTCAGCCAGACTCATCCTCGACATCCCACGAACCAGCCACATCTCCGGACATCTGCGAGACCTTCACTGGCTCCCCGTCAACAAAAGAATCACCTTCCGCCTCCTCACCCACGCACACAAAGCCCTACACGACCAAGGCCCGAGCTACCTCAACAGCCGAGTCAACTTCTACGCTCCCAACCGCCACCTCCGATCAGCCAACCACGCCCTCGCCGCCGTCCCCCGCATCCGAAGAGCGACTACAGGAGGAAGGTCCTTCTCCCACCTGGCCGCCAAGACCTGGAACTCCCTCCCGACCGACCTGCGCCTGACCCAAGACCACCTCTCCTTCAGGAAGAAGCTGAAGACCTGGCTGTTCGAGCAGTAGCGGCTCCCCCCCCCCCCAGCGCCTTGAGACCCCACGGGTATGTAGCGCGCTTTATAAGTGTCACTGATTGATTGATTGAAAGTTTATAATCACATTAGTAGTAAAAGTGTCTGCATCACACATTTGAGTGGAGTAATTGTCTATCAAATTATTAGAACTGATTTAGAAAAACGTGACAAATATTACCAGTCCATCTCATGCATCTGAACCTGCAATTGCTATCAAAATCAACAAAGCTTCTAAAGTTTGATGTGGTGAAAATTTCGGTCTTGTATTTGTGCACTTGTTAAAGATCCATTGGTCACTATTTGGAACTTTACAGTGGTGCTCCTTGCAAAGAGCCCAAACAAATTCTGTAGAATAAATATAAAAGTGGTTATATTAAAAATATATTAACAGGTGAGCACAGTCAGGTCAACTGATTTCTGTAATGAGCATATCCTTTAGTCAGTGTCATCACAGTTCCATTTACCGCCTGCACCCCACTGACTCAAGATACTACAGCAACAACTTTGATTTCCCCTCAATCCCCCTCAGCGGTGGTGGTTCTTGTGGAGTACACACAGGACTTTGCTATTGGAAAGTATTGAATAGTTTCTTAGCTGTCGGTGTAGTTTTGCAGCTTGAAGACTTTCTGGATTCACTATGCTGTGCAATACTCCACGGTCCAGTGGTTGGGTCCAGAATCGTAGTCTTTTTTCTCTTTTTTCGTGGCCCAGGTGGGGGTCGACGTTCCACCATTTGGTGTCCTCCTGTGACGTCGGCTCGCTTCTTCCGGAAGCTCCCACCTCTGGGCGCCATCTTTTTTTATCTTTCTGTTTGTTTGGATTGTATTATTATTTATCCTTTTTCCATTTATCCTTCCCTCCTGCCTCATATTTCTGGCAGAGGTGGTTCTTTTCGCTAGTGAATCCAGAAAGTCTTCAAGCTGCAAAACTACACTGACAGGTAAGAAACTATTTATTTTGCAGCGTGAATCTTTCTGGATTTACTATGCTGTGCATAGACTTTGTAGCGGTTTGCTATTTTTGCGGCCGCTGGGTGGAATATGAGTGTTGGTTGTTGAATATATGTTGAAGCACTTTTTGTCCTACTTGTGCCTTCCTGTTTATCTGTATATCTGTGCAGTAGGGTTTAGTGAACGTGTGCACTGAAGCCCATGTTGCTGCCATGCAGATGTCTCGGATGGGCGTGTTTGTTAGGAACGCTATCGTTGCTCCCTTCTGTCTTGTAGAGTGAGCTTGTGCTGCTCCTTTTAATTCTTGACCTGCCTGCTTGTGGCAGATTTGGATTGTTTGTGCGTTCCATCGCACAATGGTGTTCTTAGTTACTGGTCTTCCCATGAAAATGCTGACGAAAGACACAAAAAATTGTTTTGTTTTCCTTTAATCTTTGGTCCCTTCAATGTAATGCATCATTACTTTTCCAGCGTCGTTTGCAGTGCTCTTTCTGAGCTTGTGGATGGTCTATTGAAGAAACTTGGTATCTGTATTGTTTGGCTGATGTGGAACTTTGACACCATCTTTGGCATGAAATGTGGGTCTGTTCTCAGGACCACCCTGTCATTGTGAATTTGAATGTAGGCTTCTTGTACTGTTAGCGCTTGCAACTCGCTCACTCTGCATAGCGAGGTGATTGCCACCAGAAAAGACGTCTTTATGGTGAGCATATGTAGAGAAGCCTTGTGAATGGGTTCGAACGGTGCCTTCATGAGTTGTGTTAAAATTACATTGAGGTTCCATGCCGGCGGTGGCATCCTTTTTTGGAGGGGTGATACGTTTGGTCCCTTCCAGAAATCTATTCACCACCTGGGATGTAATGAAAGTTTTCCCTGTTTCTCCTCTAGTATAGGCTACTATTGTTGCCAGATGTACTCTTAGCGAAGTGTAGCTGAGGTTACTCTTTAGCAAGTGTGTTAAGTATTTTAGCACTGTTGATTCCCTGGTGGTTTTATTTTGGAGCTTTTCCCTGATGCACCATTGTGTGAACCTTTTCCATTTTGCCACATAAAACTTTCATGTGGTGGACCTTCTTGCTTCCTGCAGTACCCCCAGTGTGCTTTCTGGGAGTTTCAGGTGCGCGACCTCCAAGTCTTCAGGAGCCAGGCTGCTAGGCTGAGGCTCTCTCGTTCTGGATAAAGCACCCTTCCATTTTGCGTAGAGTGTAGTTCTCTTCTTTTTGGGAACTTGTGTGGTGGCTCCTGTGCAATCTCCACTATTTGTGAGAACCAGGACTGCCTGGCCCACTGAAGTGCTACCAGTATTAGTGTCATGTTGCTGCTTTTGCACTTGCTGAGCATCCTGTGCATCAGTGGTATTGGGGGAAAAGCGTAGGCAAATGTCTTCGACCAGCTGATCCATAGGCCATTCCCTTGGGATTGTTGACTTGGTTGTCTGGATGCGACGTATTGGCATTTTGCATTCTGGTGTGCTGCAAACAGGTCTATTTGTGGGGTCCCCCACTTCTTGAACAGCTTTTGCATTTCCTGTGGATTGACTTCCCACTCATGGGATGCTGATGTCTGTATGCGGAGTCTGTCCGCTTTCACGTTGTCCTTTCCTGGGAGATGTATCGCCAGGAGGTCTACTTGTAGTGGGATGGCCCATCTCCATATCTCCTGCGCTAGTTCTGATAGCGCCACTGATTGTGTTCCTCCCTGCTTGTTGATGTAGAACATTGTTGTGGTGTTGTCTGTTTGTATCAACACCCTGTGCTCGTACAGCTGCTTCTGGAAAGCTTTTAAGGCTAGGAACACGGTCTTCAGTTCCAGGTAGTTGATGTGTTGGACCGCATCTGTTTGCGTACACAAACCCATCACCTTGAGCTAGTTCATATGCGCTCCCCACCCCATCTGGGATGCGTCTGTTGTGATGGTCACTGTTGGAGTTGGTGGTGTAAATGGCTTCCCCTTTGTTATGTTCTCCTTTGTCCACCATGTCTTTGCCTCTTGCACTGCTTGTATAACAACCACTAGATCCTCCCAACTCCCAGTTGCCTGTGACCATTGCTGTTGGAGCCATTCCTGGAATGTTCTTATGTGGAGTCGAATATTGGTCGATCTGGTGTATGCAGGATGCCATCATACCCATGAACTTACTCACTGTCCTCACTGTCAGAGCTTACCATTCCAGTATGGACGTGTCTCCTTCAGTATGGCGGAGGTTCTCTTCTCGATGGGGAACACTTTGCCTTGGATGGTATTGATCTGTGCGCCCAGAAAGATCTTCACCTGTTCTGGTTCTATGGAGGACTTTCCCCAATGTACTGAAAACCCTAGCTCTGATAGCGTGTGCATGACCCGCTGAGCATGTAGTTTGGGTGTAGAAATTCGCCAGTACCAGCCAGTCGTCTAGGTAGGGATATACATGTATTCCTTGCCTTCGTACGTGCGCTGCTACTGCTGCTAGGCTTTTTGTGAAGACCCTTGGTGCGGATTTTAGTCCAAAGGCTAGGGCTGTGAACTGGTAGTGCACTTTGTTGATGGCAAATCTCAGTAGATGTTTGTGCTTTCGGTTCATGGGAATGTGTAGGTAGGCATCTTTGAGGTCTATTTGTGGGATAACCTTCTGTAGGGACGTCATTTTTAATTTTTATGTATTGGTTTGAGACCCTTAGATCTAAGATGGGTCTTAACGTTTCGTCCACTTTTGGTACTAGGAAGTAGTCTGAGTACACTCCCTTGTTTCTTTCTTTGTATGGCACTTTCTATAGCGCGAGCTCTCTGTGTGCATGTTTTGTTGGTTGGCCTCCTGTTTGGTGGTGTTTTTTCCAGCTCTATACAGTACCCAAACTGTATGATGTTGAGTATCCATTTGTCCGTTGTTATCTTCTTCCATTCCTGGAAGAAATTCTTTAGTCTGCCTTCTACCGGTGTTACATGGTCGAGGATCCTTTCTTTGTTTAATTGTTTTTTGAGTCTTTTGCTGTGCCGTCCCTTTACAGATGCTGTTTGGGGGGGGCTATATTTGGTACAGTGGAGTCACTTTGAGGAGGGTTGCTGGGCCCCCCTGCTTGTCTGTCCCTGTCTGTTGGGATGCCCCTGAAAGGACTAGCCTCATGGTTGCTACTGCCAAGTTTGCCGCTGCAGACCCTGCTGTTGAGCCTGGTTGCTTCCTTGATATGTCTGCTAGAAGGCTTGGTGCGATGTTCCAGGGTTGGCTTCCTCCTCTGTGACCCGATCTCTTTGAGGGTGTGCCCCTCCTCATCCCTCTGTACTGCAGTGCTCCCATGGATCTTGCAGTTTCATTATACTTTTTGAGTTGTGACAGTTTCTCGTCAACTGGGGTCCCAAACAATTGTTTCCCGTTGAAGGGCATGTTGAGAATATTGTTTTGTACCTCTGGTTTGAAACCAGAGATCCTGAGCCAGGCGTGCCGTCTCTCCGTCACTCTAATCATCATAAGCCTGCTGGATGTGTCTGCTGCATCCAGGGCCGACTTTAGGCAGGTGTTGGCCATGTTTTTTCCTTCCTCCACCAGGTGTGTAGCCCTTTGTTGATATTGTTGAGGGAGATGCTTGAGCAGCTGCCCGATCTCCTCCCATTGCTGATAGGCATGCCTGTTTATTAGGGCACTGGAGTTTGCAATGCGCCAGTGAATCACCGCATTCCTCTCTACTTTTCTTCTCATGAGGTCTATCCTCTTACTTTCCTTGTCTGGAGGTGGCCCTGAGTTTGTGAGGTTGTTGGCCCTCTTCCTGGGTGTTGACGTTATAATTGAGTCAGCTGGTACTGATCCCTGGATATATGCTGGGTCCTTCAAGGAATGCTTATTTTTTTCCAGTGTTCTAGGGGCGACAGATCTGCAGGCTGCTGGTTTCTTGAAGGCTTCCCTGCCCTGCTCCAGCACACTTGAGACAAGGGTAGGAACTGTCTCCTAGTTTGAGCGGTAAGCAGAGTCTCCAAGAGAAAGCAGGCTTTTGGTTTCTCTTCCTCTAACTTTACCCCATATGTTACTGCCGCATTTTTAATGATCATATTGTAGATGCCAATGTCGTCCAGCGGCAAAGACCTCGACTGATATGACTCTACGCCCTCCTCCGGGATTTCGGCGTCGAAGTCCTGCCATACCAGGTCTTGCGCCTCCGAGGATATCGAGCCCAAGTATGTCCGCTGATCATCCTCGCCTTCCCCTTTGTCATAGTACAGGCCTTCTTCGTCCTGTTGCTCTGCCGGTTCAGGAGTTTTTGGCATCTCTCCAGCGTCGAACTCCTCTTCGACTTCTGTTTCGGCTTCAGTGGCGGGCTTCGAAGGGATGGTGTATCTGCTCATCCGTTCGTCAAAATCTTTTTTCCTCTGGAGGATGCTGTTCATTTTGGCCTTGAGCCTTCTCTTTCTCTCCATTTCAGCCGCTTGTTCGGCATCGAGAGTTTCAGCGCTTCTCTTCTCTTTGATGTCAAAGTCGCCTTTAGCTCTTTTTTCTTCGGCGTTGAGCGTGCCTTTTCGGGGCTGGGCTTCAACGACCTTGGTTTTTCTAGTTCTTTTGCCATCTGGGAGTCCTTTTCGAAGGATCCTCTGGACTGTTTGTCCGTGGATGCAGCTGTGATCGTCAAAGGTTTTGACACCAGTGCTCCTTTCGAGGACTTTGACTCAGTTTTTCGAGAGTCCGTCGGGGCTTTTGGGGTGGACGTCTCTTACCTCCTTTGTTGACTTCTTATCTGTCTCTGCGACAGTGTAGTCCTCTGGTCCCTCGCCGATGTTATCCTCTTCTCCGCTGGAGAGGCCCAAGTCCCGGAGCAATGGAGGTTGCACTTGCCTCTGAATGTTGTGGCTTGATATCCTCTGTCTCTCCCTCACTCTGAGTGTCTTGGGTGCGAATGCCGAGCAGGCGTTGCAATCCTTGCTTTGATGGTAGAGAGGCAAGCAAAGGATGCAGACCGAGTGCTGGTCCTTCTGCGTGTACTTGTGGTGGCAGTTCCGGAAAAATTTGAAAAGGGTTTAGTCCATTCCTGTGCTCAGGGGGCCCCCTGTATGCGCATTCTCCGTTGGACATCGAAGTTCTTAATCTTCCTCACCATCTTTGTCGTCCCAGCTCTGTGCTTTTTTTCGGTGTGCTGAAAACTCCAACCTTTGGTGTTTTTTGCTCGATTTTCTTCTTCTCTGTGAGAAGTTGGCCTGGCATATGATGTTGACTATTCTAGTGGGCACCTTGCACCAATCCAAACGACCCTTATTGATGGTAGGTTTAACAACAACCTATATAGAAAGCTATCCTAGTGGGGGCTATGGAGAGCAGCCTTCACGCTAAGTCTTGAAGGAATGTTAAGCAGCTTGTTTTACCAGTCTATAATCACATGAATGATCAAATGAAAGGAGAACCACACCAGGTATATATATATAAAATATATATGTATGTATTCTAACCACACCCCTCTAGTCTTTTTTTGAGGCTAGAGGCAAAAGTACTTACAGAGAACTTAATAAGCACACAGTAAATTAGCACAGTATACCTTTGCCCTAGGGGCTTCACAAACCATATACTAAAAAAGTGGTATAAGTACCACTACAATCATAGAGACAAGGCCTCGGGCCTGTAGAACCGCTGCGGAAAACAGGAACCACCCAAGGTAGGGACGCAGGAGACCCACAAGGGTATGCAGTGTCTGAACACAGCCATGAATAACCATTGACTTCTATGGAGAAAGTTGCAGTTAGATTTTTAAAGATTAAGGACACTTAGGAGTGGACTAGGAACAAACCCCTGCAGTACTGGGAGCACTGAAGTACTCGTGTTACCTCACCCAGGGAAACCAGGTCCATAGGTTTCTTTTCGTTTCGGGTTTCGTCAAAGAAGTGTTGCAGGCGACCAGATGAAAAGTGTCCGGATGGATCCAAGGGTGGATCGGAGATCTGAAGAACCTGAAAGCAGAGGGGACAGAGTCTGCGTCACTTGTGACCAGGGAGGCAACAGGAAGGTACCAGCCGATGTTGGGTGATTTCAGGTGAAGCTTGACTCTTCAGCGACAAGGACCAGGAAGTGTCGACGACAACCAGGAGCTGGATTTGAGCTGTCCCACGTCAGATGACGAGTGCTGCAGCATCGGTATCCGGATTGGACCCAACAATCCTTGGCAACAGCAAACCACGCAGAATGAAAAGATTGGCTTCGGAGCAGACCAGCAAGGTCTGAGGGACTCGCCCTTTGGAGGCGAGTCAGGGCACATCTATGGAGCAACCAGGGTGGCCCAAGAAACAAAAGAGTTACCTTCGTGAGGACCCACCAGTCGACTGACCGGGGATCCCGAAGGGGCCCTCAAGCAGTAATACTAGAAGCCGGCACACGGAACACTCGTGGAGTGTAGGCCCACAATCTTCAGTGCAGATGGTGCTCAGGGCTTGGACTACGAGTAGCCCAATGCACAACTTCAGGAAAGCTCGGGAAGTAGGTGCACTTGCAAATATGCACGGTGTCCAGGAGTTCTGGTCCCACGTCTCTTGTGACGGCTGCAGGTCTCAGCTTTTCTGTGATCTCTTGTCGGCCTCGGAGATGTCCGGAAGTCCATTTCCTGTGTCGCAAATCCTTCGGGATATGGCGGGAGCCTTGGAAATGCAGATGGCAAGATGCTTCTTTGGTGCCGGTTTCAACAGGGGAGTCACTCCTTGACCCCAAGGGAGATTTCTTCTAGCTTCTAGTCGAAATAGAATGTCAAAGTTTCAGGATATATGTTGCAGAGTTTTGTCCAGGGTAATCAAAAGTCCTAGGGACTGAAGTCCTATACCTATACTAAGTTTAGGGGCTGGACTAACTCTAAGGTCCGACCTATGGGAGGACCTGGGGAGGGGGAGGTTAAACCCCTTCCTCTTTGTCCAGTTTCGCGCCAGAGCTGGGGCTGAGTGCGCCAGCAACCGGTTTGAACTGGGGTATCCACAGGAATACATTGTGTGCCCCAGGCACTGTCTGAAAAGCAGTCACTGAATGCAACCACCCTGCCCCAATACACTAAAGCCTGGCTGAGGAGATGGTTACACCTCCCTGGACATGAAACCTATTGTCCAGGCCTCCCCTGCCAAAGTTTCGTCCAGAAGAATGAGGTCAGACTTGTGTCTGTGGCAGCAGCATCCATTTTGTTTTGCTGGGGCTCTTTTAAACTATTACCGGTCAGGTAAGTGTGTACTTGTCTTCTCCCTCTGGAAGGGTGGAATTCGACTCCGCCGCCAGAACTGGTGCGGAGGGGGGTAGAATTCCAAAGTGTTTGACACCAAACACAACGTGTTTTGATGCAGCCATTCCAAAGTTAGCATTTACCTCAAGGTTATAATGCACTGAAGAGTATATGGTATGGCTGTGTCACATAACAGCTATAAGGAAGGGATTCTGAAAGCTGCAGAGGGGCTCAGCTCATGCTTGGACACCCTCTCACACAAAACCAAGCACTCTGCCTTCAGGATTGTCAAGGCCTGCCATAGGATTGACTTATAGGTTTATATGTGTCTGTATATATAGGTAGATATAGGTATACTATATCTTAGTAAGGGGTGCTTACACCACCTTACCCAGGCTGCAAGAGCAGACCTGTGGAGCCATTTTGGAAGGCTTCCTAGGGCTGGCATAATACATGCTTCAGCCCCTGGTAGGCCTCTGGTACCTAAGGTACCATATACTATGGTCTCACAAGGGTAACCCAGTAACCAATCAGGAGTGTACCTAATGTACATGCAATCAGTTTACAGAGGAAGCAGCTAGGCTGGGGTCCTGGTTTGCAGAGCCCCAGCAAGACTAAAGTCGATAAATCAGTGAAACACAGCAAAAAGTGGGGATAACCATAATAAGCAGAGCCTACTCTCATACATTCTCTTTTCCAAAAACTCTGGAACTCCTCGTTGATGATCCTGACCCAACGGCGGAAAGAAGAATCTGAAGATGGCGCCCAGAGGTGGGAGCTTCCGGAGGAGGCGAGCTGACATCACAGGAGGACACCAAATGGCGGGACGTCGGCCCCCACCTGGACCACGAAAAAAAAAAGGGGAAAAAAAGAATATGATTCCAGACCCAACCACTAGATAGTGGAATAATGCACTGCAATCCAGAAAGATTCACGCTGCAAAACCTTATAGCACTTTCAATGGATAAAAATGAAGAAATATACCAAGGTTAACTAGTTCAATATATAAAATATATCCAAACATACCTCTGCAAGCAGAAACTCTTCATTCAAGCCTCTATCCTTTGAATGCTTTCTTTGACCAGTTCCTTTACTGTTTGCCAATTCCAGATCATTGAACACCATTGATATGACTCGATTTAGTATGCTCTAGGATCACTTGAAGTATGTGCTCTTGCAATTAAACTATATAGTTGGCCAGTATCTACGAAGAGTATTTTTCGGGTCCTTAATAAGTTATATAAGTGCCCTTGTCTACATTCTCAAAATGCACTGCCCATCTCTTCCTGCATTGAAAGAATGGAGATGGATATTAGAGATACAAACATGAAATTGCCCTGGATATGAAATTAACATTAATAACAAGAGTCTT
Source organism: Lissotriton vulgaris (assembly GCF_964263255.1). Taxonomy (NCBI): domain Eukaryota; kingdom Metazoa; phylum Chordata; class Amphibia; order Caudata; family Salamandridae; genus Lissotriton; species Lissotriton vulgaris. The sequence goes on from NW_028250002.1 coordinate 769,616, forward strand.
CTCAGTAGCGTGCAACAGCTCTTATTTAATGCCCCAAGTAACATTTAAAAAACTATTATGAGATAAACAGAGAGAGAGAGAGAGAAAGAGACAGTTAGAGAAATTTAGTGCTAGAGTTAGCCAGATAGAGGGATAGAGAATGAGGGCCAGATGTATGACCCTGTTTTGCGTACGCAAACTGGTTTGTGACCAGTTTACGCATGCAAAATCTAATAGGCCGTGTAACAATCCCTATTAAGTGAGGGAGATTTTTTTTGTGATTCTCTAAATAGGAATTGCGAGTTGCTATTAGAAAGGGGCGTCCCTTCCTAATAGCTAGTCGGAGGCCTATGTGAGAATGTTTTGCGAGCGCAATATGTGCTGATAACAGTTTGAGCCCCATCCGAGTGCTGGGGCCACACCCATAGGAATCTCCAATTTCCAATTTCCAATTTAAAACATTTATAAAGCGCAACGTTCACCGTACGGTTTCTTGGCGCTAGTGAAGGGTCCGGCAACAGAGGCAAAATAAACCTGTCGTAGGGCAAGAATGGGCCAGTTACACGGAGAAGGCCTGTTTGAAAAGGAACGATTTTAGGTCTTTGCGGAAAGAAACATAATGAGTGGCAGAGCGAAGGTGGTCGGGGAGGGAGTTCCAGAATATAGGAGCCAAGGTAGAGAAATTGGCTCCACCCCACTTTTTGCGCTTGAAACGTGGAATTTGAAGGAGAGACTTAGAAGAGGAACGAAGCTCTCTGGTGGGGACGTATTCGTTTATCAGCGAGGAAATGAGGGCGGGGGCAGTGCCTTGACGGGCCTGGAAAACCATGCAGCGGGTTTTAAAAAGGGAGCGTTCCTTAACAGGAAGCCAATGGAGCTCCCTGAGGAGGGGTGTGGAGTGGTGGTAACGTGGGAGACCATAGACCAGCCGGGCCGCCTGGTTCTGGACCATTTGGAGCCTCCGCAGGCTGTATGCCGGGATGCCGTTGTATAGGGCATTGGCATATTCCAGCCGCGATATTACCAGTGCGGCCATGATCAATTTGAGTGCCTGGGGGGAAAAGAAGCGGGAGACGGTGCGGATGGTTCGGAGGGTGAGGAAGCAGGAGGAGACTACAGAGCTAATTTGTGAATGGAGGGTGAGATGGTTGTTCATTTTGACACCCAGTGTTTTGACCGTGGTTGAAGGAGTGGGGGCGGGACCAAGAGAGGAGGGCCAGAAGAGAGAGTTCCAGGGACTGGAAGAACCACCGGTGAGAACCAACTCGGTTTTATCCGGGTTCAATTTAAGATGGTTGTGGTTCATCCAGTCCCTGATGAAAATCATAGTGGACTGGAAGTTAGAGACAGAGAGGGGAGAAGAGGATAGGTCAAAGATGAGCTGGAGGTCATACGCATAATTGAACACGGTGACCTCCAGCTGCTGAAGAGCCAAAATGAGAGGAAAGATATAAAGGTTGAACAGTAGGGGGGAAAGAGAGGAACCCTGGGGAACACCACAGGTGACGGGGAGTGAGGTGGTCGTGAAGTCTCCTAGCCGGACCGCCTGGGTGCGGTCCCTCAGGAAGGAGGAAAGCCAGACCAGGGCTGATCCCTCAATTCCAGCCGCCTTGACACGGGACAGTAAGATGGTGTGGTCCACCGTGTCAAAGGCGGCGGAGAGATCGAGGAGCACCAGCGCCTGGTGTTTGTTGTGATCCATTCCCTTCCTGAGGTTGTCTAGGACCGATACCACAACTGATTCGGTCGAGTGCCGGGGGCGGAAGCCGGCCTGGCGGGAAGCCAGACCCCCATTTGCCTCTACATGGGCACTGAGTACCGCGGTGACATGGCGCTCCAGCACCTTGCCCAAATAGGGCAGCAGGGAAATGGGGCGGTAGTTGGCTGAGATGGACGGGTCAGCGCCAGGCTTCTTTAAAATGGGCACTATGGTGGCTGATTTGAGCGCAGGGGTCACTACTCCCTGCGTTAGGGAACTATTGAGGAAAGTAATGGGGGGTTCGGGACAGAAGGAGTAGATTTGTTGCAGAATTCGTGCCGGACAGATGTCTGACGGAGAGCCCGATTTTACTTTGGGGAGTATCTCCAGGAATACTTCCTCAGTGAGGGGGGGAATGGAGGTAAGATGGCATTGAACAGTGGGAGGGGAAGGATCGATAAAGGCAGACGAGGGGAAAGGGATGTTGGCCTTGATGGTTACGATCTTATCCAGAAAATAGGTGTTTAGTTGATCGCACAGAGGCTGGGATGGGGGGATTTGGGGTGAGGCTCTGTCGGAAAAGGCTAGGCCATTCACTATACCGAAGATCTCCCTAGGTTTATTTTCGGCTGACGTTATTTTAGTTGAAAAATAGGTGGTTTTGGCGGCGAGGATTGCTGTTTTATATTCAGCAAGTGATGTGAGATAAAGGGTTTTTAGTGAGGGGCAATAATTTTTTCTCCAATGCCTCTCTGCCTGTCGAACGGTCAGTTTTAGCTTTTTTAGGTTGTCGTTAAACCACCTGTTGGAGTCCTTGGGTCGTCGGATGGAAATGCGACGCAGAGGAGCCTTTGAGTCACAACCTCCAGCCAGCCAGGCATTGATAGCCTTGGCTTGAGAGTCGGATGAAAGGCCAGAGAGGGTCGGAATGGAGTTCCGAAGCAGAAAGGTCAAGGAGGGAAGATCAACTCTGTTCCAATTCTGCGCCCAGGTGTTTTTGGCATGTGGGACTTTAGATACCGGTTTGAGAGAAATGGAGAAAGAGATAAGGGCATGGTCGGACCAGGGACAGGGGGATACAGTCACCGGGGAAACTGGAAGGTTGAGGGACCACACCTGGTCAAGTATGTGACCGTGAGAATGGGTGGGGACAGAAATGTGCGGAGCGAAGTTCAGAGAGAGAAGAGATTCTGTGAATTCTTTCGAAGCAGTACACTCAGAAGGGTCGGAGGGCCAGTAGTTAAAATCGCCTAGCACCAAGACCGAAGCGTAGTTGACCACCAGGGTGGCCAGTAGGTCTTGAAATGCCGGTAAGAACAGAGACGAAGACTGGGGTGGGCGATACATGAGGAGGCATGTGATGGGGGGCGAGAAGGAGAGGGAACGGACTACAAGGAATTCAGTGGGGGGAATGGGGGGGAAGGAAAGGGTTTGAAAGTTCAATTCAGACCGGGCGATTAATGCCACACCACCGCCTACCCTGCCCGGCGGGCGATCAGCGCGTAAGGCAACGTAGGAAGGGGGGAGGGTAGCCAAGAGAACGGGGAGGGAAGAATCACAGAACCAGGTTTCGGTCAAGAGCAGTAGGTCAGGCTTCTTGGAGTCGAGCAGGACAAACAGCTCATGATGGTGTTTGACCGCTGACCTGGTGTTGAGTAAAAGAACGGATAATGAAGGAGTAGGGGGGGTGGGGGGGGGATCAGGCGGGGAAGAGCAATGCGGCGGTGAGGCCGGCAGAGGCGGCGGCGATGTTGGGGTAGAAGAAGGGGCGAGCCCTAATGAGGCAATGTGCCTGCGGACGGATTCTGAGAGTGGCCATTGGCCTTGGAGGGTGGTGATCTCCTCAGAAGAGTATGATGTGAATTTGGCATGGAGTCGTGCCCCTAGCCCCGTCCGGCCGCGGACGGGCGCAGACGGGCTTGCCTTAGGCGCGCCTTCGGCGCGCAAACGGCGCGCCCGCTGCGCACGTCCGCTGCGCGTTCTGAAGTTGCACATTGAAATAGGTGGCCTCAAGGGCGGGAAGGGGGCGTGGCCTATAGTTGGACGTGGCCAGCGGCGATGGAAGCCGGTACAAGGGGGTCACGTGAGCGCTAGGTCTGCTACACGGCGCCCTTAAAGTGCAAAGTGCTTAGAGGATAAAATAAGGTTTTAAAATCACACAAATCACAATAATCCTAAACTTCTACTCCCGGCTTTTCGCCTCAGGAGACAGGAACCAACTGAGCGCTAGCGTTTCAGCGTTTAAGAAGGGCGGGAAGGGGGCGTGGCCTATAGGTGGGCGTGGCCAGCGGCGATGGAAGCCGGTACAAGGGGGTCACGTGAGCGCTAGGTCCACTACACGGCGCCCTTAAGGTGCAAAGTGCTTAGAGGATAAAATAAGGTTTTAAAATCACACAAATCACAATAATCCTAAAATTCTACTCCCGGCTTTTCGCCTCAGGAGACAGGAACCAACTGAGCGCTAGCATTTCAGCGTTCAAGAAGGGCGGGAAGGGGGCGTGGCCTATAGGTGGGCGTGGCCAGCGGCGATGGAAGCCGGTACAAGGGGGTCACGTGAGCGCTAGGTCCGCTACACGGCGCCCTTAAGGTGCAAAGTTCTTAGAGGATAAAATAAGGTTTTAAAATCACACAAATCACAATAATCCTAAACTTCTACTCCCGGCTTTTCGCCTCAGGAGACAGGAACCAACTGAGCGCTAGTGTTTCAGCGCTTAAGAAGGGCGGGAAGGGGGCGTGGCCTATAGGTGGGCGTGGCCAACGGCGATGGAAGCCGGTACAAGGGGGTCACGTGAGCGCTAGGTCCGCTACACGGCGCCCTTAAGGTGCAAAGTGCTTAGAGGATAAAATAAGGTTTTAAAATCACACAAATCACAATAATCCTAAGCTTCTACTCCCGGCTTTTCGCCTCAGGAGACAGGAACCAACTGAGCGCTAGCGTTTCAGCGTTTAAGAAGGGCGGGAAGGGGGCGTGGCCTATAGGTGGGCGTGGCCAGCGGCGATGGAAGCCGGTACAAGGGGGTCACGTGAGCGCTAGGTCCACTACACGGCGCCCTTAAGGTGCAAAGTGCTTAGAGGATAAAATAAGGTTTTAAAATCACACAAATCACAATAATCCTAAAATTCTACTCCCGGCTTTTCGCCTCAGGAGACAGGAACCAACTGAGCGCTAGCATTTCAGCGTTCAAGAAGGGCGGGAAGGGGGCGTGGCCTATAGGTGGGCGTGGCCAGCGGCGATGGAAGCCGGTACAAGGGGGTCACGTGAGCGCTAGGTCCGCTACACGGCGCCCTTAAGGTGCAAAGTTCTTAGAGGATAAAATAAGGTTTTAAAATCACACAAATCACAATAATCCTAAACTTCTACTCCCGGCTTTTCGCCTCAGGAGACAGGAACCAACTGAGCGCTAGTGTTTCAGCGCTTAAGAAGGGCGGGAAGGGGGCGTGGCCTATAGGTGGGCGTGGCCAACGGCGATGGAAGCCGGTACAAGGGGGTCACGTGAGCGCTAGGTCCGCTACACGGCGCCCTTAAGGTGCAAAGTGCTTAGAGGATAAAATAAGGTTTTAAAATCACACAAATCACAATAATCCTAAACTTCTACTCCCGGCTTTTCGCCTCAGGAGACAGGAACCAACTGAGCGCTAGCGTTTCAGCGTTTAAGAAGGGCGGGAAGGGGGCGTGGCCTATAGGTGGGCGTGGCCAGCGGCGATGGAAGCCGGTACAAGGGGGTCACGTGAGCGCTAGGTCCGCTACACGGCGCCCTTAAAGTGCAAAGTGCTTAGAGGATGAAATAAGGTTTTAAAATCACACAAATCACAATAATCCTAAGCTTCTACTCCCGGCTTTTCGCCTCAGGAGACAGGAATCTCGACACTACCTGCCCTTAAAATAATTAAACGAAAACGTTTCATTTTTCTTTTTTTAAATGAATCTCGTTTTCCTTTAAGGAAAACTAGCTGGATTTTTTTTAAACTGCTTTATTTAAAAGCTGAGCTCAGCAGGCCACCATGCCTGGGAGGGCCAGCCATTCTCAATGGTGTCGCAAATTGCGAGTGCCTCATGAATATTGATGAGGCATGCAATTTGCAACCCCATTGGGAATCACAAACAGTGTCTCTGACACTGTTGTACATGGTATTTAGTGACTCGCAAATTGCGACTTGCATTTGAGCGCAATTTGCGAGTCGCTAAATGCCATGGTAGTACATCTGGCCCTTAGAGAGGTAAAGATAGAGATATGCAACACCACCATGCACATATTAATCTTATGAAACTGATAGCAACTTTTTTTGTATATGTGAATATGAACTTACACATATGTCAGAGGAGATAGAATGGCAATATAGGAACAATTTACACTGAGTTTCAGGTGACATCATACACCATTGGCTGAGTGGTTTAAAAATATCCGCTATAGTGTTTTTAGTCTTATGCTGCTCCATGGTATTCTGGTCTTCAATGTAGATGTGATCATGCCAATACTTAAAAAAAACAAAAAAAAACTATGACTACACAGTTTGCATATAAATCTGCTAAAAAATCCCCTGTGTAATCTCAGAAAATCATGCTCCATATTTGACTGCAATATACACACCTTCACTCTGAAAATCTAAAAACAGGCAGCAACTTACCCACGAGTCCAGCTTGTCCTCTAATGTATTTTAACATTATATGCCTGTGTGATTGCTGGAAAACCTGAAGCCCCCTGCCCCTCCAATCTTACTGACCAAGCAACACCCCTGGTGTTGTGTGAATGAAGGTCGTGTGCTTTAAGCAGCGACGAAGTGCATTAAAAACAAGCATTTGCAATGCAATATGTCTCGCATTTACGCAAGTCTGAGCTATTGACATTGCAAATAACAATGCCTTTTTGTTTTCGTTTTTAAAACAAATAAAAGGCATTGTCATTTACAATGCCAATAGCTTAAACTCATGTAAACGTGAGACCTTTTGGATTAGTGGTGAATTAGTATGGTGAAATATGAAAGTAACTTGAGTGGTGGATATTAGTCAGTTATTTCGAGTGAGAAGGGTAGCGGAGGGATAAAAGGGGAAGAAAGGTTTGCATTCATATAGCACCTGTTACCCCTGATTGGTGTTGGAGCGCTTACTACTGCATAGACCCAAAACAAGGGAAAATATATACAATTAATAAGAAAGTTGTTCGGTTTTAAAGTCGATCACTACAAGAATTTTTATGGTTGGTAAATATTAGGGGTGGGCAGAATTTGCGGAATCGTGTTACGCAAATCTCTACGAAACGGTAAAAAATCTCCGCGAACATGCAGAAATTCCACGAACTAGCAAAATTGCTTGTTCGCAATGCTTTTTTACTGTTCTCAATCGCTGTTTGCGTGCTCGGGGGGAAATTTCTCGCAAACACTAATTTGAGAACGCGAACAAGCAAACAATTTTGCGAAGTTGCAGAACGCAGAATTTTGGGCAATTTTGCGTTCTCTGCAGAAACGCAAAATTACCCAAATTCTGCGAACGGAACGGGATTTACCGCCCAGGCCTAGTCAATCTTAGAAAGGGAATTCACTTCTTTTTTTTTTTTTAATCATTTTATTAGTTTCAAAACAAGGAAAGTAATAGACATATCAGATGTCATACATTGAGACTTAATAATAAGGCGAACAGATGTAGATACAGGATAGATACTAAGCAGTGAAGAAATGGCTGAGACGCCTATGCCAATGTATGAGAAACAGGATGTGCCACAGTACAATATACAATTCACATTAAGCGCAAGGTCTCAGGGTCAGCCGACCCATAGAATCAGGATAATAGAAGAAGCATGGGCACCAGATACTGGAATACCAACAAAGTCAGGATGTTCCACCAACTATACTTATAAAAGGAAAGTGAAAGAGAGTGTGAAGAAAAGGAAACCATAAAAACAAAAGTGAAGACAAAACAATAAACCCATCCCCCCACCCTGCACCCCTGCATATGGCTATCGCCTAACCCCAACTAGCAGTGTGCCTGTCGCCCCAACTAACTAAATACTAAAAGAAGAAGATGGAGGAGGGCATCTTCATACATGCCCCGGTCTCCGCTCCCCCCGCCAAAGCCAAGAATCCCCAGACTAAGGTCTCGAAATCTATTAAGCTGCAGTTACGTAGCGCAACAAGGGAAAGTTCAAACACCACCCAACCTCCCGAACGCATCATGGTTGCAAACCCCGTGTCCAGTAATACCCGATGGCAAACTCAATCACACAGTCTCATCCTTGACCCTTCAGATCAAACATGTGCGCCCCTTCCGGACAAACTGTCACTTCCGCAGGATAGTCAATGCACGAAAAAGCTGTAGCAAATTTCAAACCGAGACGAAGCAGAGAGATGAAAGTGTTGAGAACTCCGCTAAGTCCAAAGACTCCCCACACCATCATGGATTCCCAAGGTTGTTTCGCCCGCAATCTTAGCGGTGCCGATGCATAGGGGAGTGGCGCAGTTTCAAACCAACAACAGTTCCCATCAAAAGTCTCCGGAAAGGGAGCATCAAGTAGTCCTTCCATAGTCGGCAACGATTGTAGGCCTGACAATCCAATTGCGGTATCAATCTTGCTCTCAGCACCCAAAACACTGGTCAGAGGCTCCAACGCTTCCCATAGTACGGGGTCTGCTTCCTCCATCGAAGTAGCCATCTTGGGTATCTCGAGTCGTTTCGTTTCTTGTAGTGGACCAGGGTCTGGTCCCATCCGCCCAGTTCCAGACAAAAACACTATCATTTTATGGATGTGGGCTTCGACGCAAACATGAAGTGACCCTATGGCTGCCAACACAGTTCGTAGTGATGGGTCACTCTCAGTCCGCTCCACAACATCTCGCTCAGTTTCGGTCATATTCGCGTCCCCAGAGAGCCCGGTCTCCCTGGGGGGAATAGGTGGATGCGGAACGGACGATTTTAGAGGGGGACTTATCGTTGGGGACAATAACAATCCGAACTCAGCCACCGCAGTCGGAGATCCCAACCCAGCGAACACCGGCGGGGCCCTAACCGGGCCAGGGACCCCCATTCACCGCTCCAATTGTGCGTCGTCACCCCTCCTTCGATATTCACCAATTCAGCCAACCATCGTCAACTTCGGTTCAAGAAAATCTTTTCACTTCGGTAGACCGGACCCTGTCACACAACTACAGCCGATGTTGTTTAACTGAAACCCAGCTGGGCCAGTACTCGAGACCCCGGCTTCCAGGCTGGTCTAGGCCACAAACTGCCACACAACGTATCTTTGTCTACCAAATTGGTAGAAATCTCGGGATTGCACCGTTAAGCTCCAGTCCGGTCCAAACACACGGAGGTAGGGCGCAAAAACATGATAAATAACAGGATCTTCTGGCAGGAGTCGGAGGTCGGCGGAGCCATCTTGTTTGCTGGCGTAGCTCCTCCGGGAATTCACTTCTTAACTATGTTTTGCTAAAATTTAAACATCGCTAAAATGGAGAGGAAGGGTGGTATCAGAAAGTAAAACATAGTGATAGTGAATAAAAAACCAATATCCAGCGGCATGCTCCCAACATGATCCAATGGATCACTACCCCATACATATATCCTATCATCCTCAGTTAGACAGGAATGCATCACAAAATCCGATAAAAATGTTAGCAGAGACGAAAATATGTTAATTAAATGGACGGAGCAACTGAGGTTTGAAATTGGATTTCATCCAGAAAGGGTTTAAAATATACTCAAAGTAGGAAAATAGGATGGTCATGTTAGGTCGGTGTTGAACTAATTAAGTGGCGACTCAAACCATATTTTGAAAATTGGTGAATACCCTCGAAATTGCTTTCGAGGGCTAAGAAGTGTAACTCTGACCCAATACTTGCATGAGTATTTAAGACTTACTTTCAATGGCTGTTTCAAGAGAAAGGACTTCTTCATCCCAAAATGATGCTAATTAAAATACTGAATTTCCTTTATCCGACCCTGCGTGTGAACAGTTCTACCTGGCGATTCTCTTGTTCCATTGTAGGTCTCGCTAAAGTCAGCGCATTCGCTGTTCTTGCGATAAATTTAGTAGCTGCTTTAAAAAGTGCTACCCAGGCCGGCCGCCAGCTTACTATTACGCGCATAAGCACGCGTGACGTACACAGCACTTTTTAACGTCGCGCATGTGCACCACTCACGTTAATTTTTGTGCGCGGACACAACTCCCGGGCGGGTCGCGCGGTCAATGCTTGTTGTAGATATCCTGTGCCCCAAGCCTCTGCTTTTAGATTAACTGCCCCCTGTATCAACATAGCCTTTGGGCTGGTTATCTTTCATCTACAACCCTTCGACAACAAACTCACCCCTGGAAACTTGCGTGCATCCACCCTCCAGCACCTCAGCTGTCCTTTCACTTCTCCCCAATACCCTGAAGGTGCCATGTGTTCAGTGTCACATGCCAAACATAGTTGTTTTTCCTGTACCCCAATACTTTACCCTCTCTTGTGCTTCCATGCCCAGTGTATGCATTTCCCTGTGCTCCCACGTCCTGTATGTGCCACATCTGGTGTACAGTTTAAGCTATACATGTGCCCTGTTTGCTCTGAAGTCCGCATGCCAACACAGCACCTGCTGTTCATTCCATTAATTTCTAGTGCCCTATGCTGCAGGTGTTCGCTCCCCAATGCAATTAACTGCGATGGACCCATGGGCCTGCTTATCTGCACTGCACAATTATTTACAGGATCCTATAATGTGGAAGTGGCTTAGTCTGTATTCCAGTGCCATGCAGGATACCACCCTGTGTCCTCCATATCCTGTGTGGGTTGTATGCCCCAAGTACCTTTGTTGCCTCCATGCTCGGAGGCATCCTATTTCAACCACATTGCACTTGTATCTTCTCTCTGAGCCAAGCACATTTCCTACTGTGATCACATACTCTGCAGAAACATTTTCTCCAGTGCCTCCCAGAGACAGGAGCCTTCTCATCTGTGCCCTCATAGCACACGAGTCATGTGCTCTGTGTTGCCTCCCCACACGGTCTGAGGGCTGTTGCTAGCTGGTTAACGGCCAACTGCCTACAGCTCAACGCCCTCAAAACCGAGGTGATGGTATTGGGGAAACAACCTGATCTATGGGGCGCAGACTGGTGGCCTAAAGAGCTGGGACCTCCGCCAATACCTGTGTCAGAACTTAAGAATTTGGGTGTCTGGCTGGATTCCAAACTCACTTTTTCGTGCCACACCAAAAAGATGGCATCTACGTGCTTTGGCATTTTACGCGGCTTGAGGCCCATCCTCAAATTTTTTGACGCCCCCACCCGCCAGCTGGTGGTTCAAGCGAGCCTATTATCCAGACTTGACTATGCCAGTGCATTACTTTTAGGTGCTAATCAGGCGGAAGTCCTGCGATTCCAACGGGTCCAGAATGCCGCAGCTAGAGCCCTCGTGGGCCTCCCGCGTTTCTGCTCAGCCCGTAACACAATTTCCAAACTTCATTGGCTGCCAATCATCAGACGTATCGAATTCAAGGCGCTATGTTTTGCCTTCAAAATCTTGAAATCTGACACTCCTGCCATCCTTCAGCATCTTTTGACTCCCTACACTCCTTCGCGTAGCCTGCGTTCTGCTGGCCAAAATTTGGCACTGGTTCCCCGATTCCATAAATGCAGATTGGGTGGTCGATCGTTCATGGTGATGGCCTCCAAACTATGGAATGCACTTCCTGCTCACATCCGTTCCTTAGATAATCTTTTTGCCTTTAGGAAAGCTGTGAAAACATATCTTTTCCCCCTGCCTTATTAGCTCCTTCTGTGTTCTGCTGTTTGTTATGTTCTTTCCAGATATAGCGCCGGGACGCCCCTTCGCTGGGGCAGCTGTGCGCTCAAAAAGTCAATATAACATAACATAACATAACACCCACCCGGCAAAAGCCCTCTTTTAAGTGATCCCACGACAAGGAAGAACTGTGACCACCTGTCTGCTACTTACATGGGCGTCCGTGAATTCTGTCTGTCAGTCGTCCGTTGTTGATCTTTGAACGGATGTCATTTGTCTCTACTTTTTGGCACCTCCGGGTCGCATAATAACCAATCCCACTGCTGAACATACTGCGAGAGTCGTTTAGGGGCGGTGGGAAGGATACTGTGTGAGGCGACCTAGGATTGGACCAATGGGGACCCCACAGCCAATCCGAGTGTGCTGTACATAATTTGGAAATGACTGGGTCTTATTGCATTATTCCCTCCAGCTGGTCTACTTTTGTCTTCTTATTCAAGAGTTCTGTGCCAGGGTCTTGCGTGCTTTTTTTTCTTTTTCTTCAGCGCGTGCGCTCACACAACTCCCGGCCCGGGCTTGTTAAAAGCTAGGGGACCATAGGTCAGGAATAAAAAATTAGCTAGCTATCGCGCCAAGAATTTTCAATTCTATTAAGGACACTGAGGCGAGGATTATGCTTCTCTTTCTTTAATATGCTACACACAGCAGCCAAAGAAATTTAAGTTGTACCAAAACAAACTACATTTCCCATGATGCTAAACACACATCATTTCCTGCAATACCTGGTCACTGCCGGATATCCTCCTCTTTCTTTGCTTCGAACATAAGTCCATAAATAACTGAAGTCCAACATAACAGCCTCCAACATGGAAGAACAGCCAACAGGAAAGAATTCCTCAACCAGAGACATATTCATTCCATCTTCTTCTCAGAACCTGGAAGAATGAGAAAAATAATGCCCGTAAACTCTGCATGAACAGATTATAAACATGGGTGGGCAAATATTACAATGCATGTAATACAACCGGGTGGGATAATCCTAGCCTCCGTGTCCTTAATAGAATTGAAAATTCTTGGCGCGATAGCTAGCTAATTTTTTATTCTATTACAGGACCGGAGGCTTCGTATAATGCTAGTTTAACGCTCTTGAAACACCACAGAGGAAATATCACCCACCGGCTTGCAGTAAAACTGTTTGAAACTGGATTCAGAAGACCAATCAGCTGAATGCATTATATCTTGAATAGTACACCCCAACATAAAACTTTTAGATGCCATGGCGCCCCTAACACAATGTGCACCAAACACCTGGTTATCAATACCCGCTTCCTGCATAATGTATCTCAACCATCTGGCTATAGTAGCTGCAGTAACAGGTCTGAATGGCTTCTGTAAGGCAATCAATAATTGCTTAACACCCTGAGGTCTGACCTCCTTTGTACACGCTTCATATGCTTTAAGACATTGAACCACACAAAGATTGACATTGCTGGGAAAAGCATATTAATCAACAGATCTAGACATAGTTTTGGTTCTGGACGTTATATTAAAGGAAACCCCTTCAGCAGGGGTGAATACTCTACCCGTAATATCCAGAGCCTTCACGTCCGAGGAGCGTCGGCAAGCCGACAGACACAACAACATGGCGAGCTTGGCTGAAAGTTGTTTCCTGGACAACAGATCATTGCTTGGCCACTTCACGAGAAAATCGAGTACCTTAGAAACATCCCACAAGGACTTATATTTTGGCTTAGGTGGATTCGCAACCCGAATCCCCTTTAAGAGTTTACATACCATGGGATGCATACCTACCGGTTTACCATCGATTTGGGAATGACCCGCCGAAATCGCGGAGCGGAAGTTGTTGACAGAACGATAAGCCAACCCCTCCGACGCTTTCGAAGAAAGGAAATTTTTAATGCAGGGTAGTCCTGCCCCCACGGGATCCACGTGCTGTTCCATGCACCAACGAACCCAGCCCTTCCAGGCGGAAGAATAACGTTTCCTGGTGGAGGGAGCCCAGGCCTGATCAATGAAGGCTGAAGCTTGCTCCGAAATCTCTGGCATTTGCCAACGTTGCCTGAAAGTCTCCAGGCCATCAGCGTTAGATGCCCTGACAATACCATTGGATGCATCTCTCCCTGAGGGCCCTGGAGCATCGTCGGAGAGTCCGGGATCCTCCTGGGAAGGTCGCAGCACAGTTCCAAGAGGCTCGGGAACCACGGCTGCGACTTCCAAAGGGGAGTCACTAAAATCAACTCCGCCTTCTGACGCAGTACCCGAGAATACACTCGGGAAATCAGGATGAAGGGGGGAAACGCATAATTCAGAGACTGTGACCAGTCCTGAGAAAAGGCATCCGTCGCTAGAGCCAACGGATCCGGCCTCCAACTGAAGAACAGAGGCATCTGGCGATTCAGTCGGGATGCGAACAGATCGATTTGGCATACCCCCCAAATCTTCTGCAACCATTGAACCACCAGAGGGTCGAGTTGCCTATCGCTGTAGTCCTTCAGGTGGCGAGAATGCCAATCCGCCACCACATTCGACTGACCCGGGATATACTCGGCTGTGACCGATATCTGATGGGTCAGGCAGTAATGCCAAAAATCCTTTGCTATCTCTACTAACATGGAGGATCTTGTGCCCCCCCAGTTTGTTGATATAGCGGACCGCCGAGACGTTGTCCATCCTGAGGAGGATGCAACAGGACACCTTCTTGGGTGCCAGAGTTCTGACTGCGAACGAACCGGCGAGCAGCTCGAGACAATTTATGTGCAGCTCTAGCTCCTGCAGAGACCACCTGCCTCTGGTAGAAACACTTCCATAACGCGCTCCCCAGCCTCACCGGCTGGCGTCCGACTCTATTATGACCTCCGGAATAGAGCCGAAGACGGCCCGTACGTTCCAAGCTTCCACGTGACCTAACCACCACTGGAGCTCCTGTCGAACCTCCGAAGACAGAGGAACCAGATCTGTGTACTAGAGACCCTCCTGCAGATGTCGGAACTTCAATCTCTGAAAGGCTCGATAATGAAGAGGTCCCGGAAATATTGCCTGCACAGAAGATGCCAGGAGACCCACCACCCTGGCAATAGCTCTTAACGTCACACTCTGTCTGGACAACAGGACACGCAATTCCTTCTGGATGTCGCGCAATTTTGACCGCGGGAGGCTCAACTGAGCCTTCTGAGAGTCTATGACCAACCCCAGAAAGTCTATCCTCTGGGTTGGACAGAGAACTGATTTCGTCTCGTTGATAACGAAACCTAGATCCTGTAGCGTAGCAATGGTCAAGCGCAGATGTTGGGATGCCACATCCTGCGCTTGTGCCATGATCAGGATGTCGTCTAGGTACACTATCATGCGGAGTCCCTGCTCCCTGAGGTACGCAATCACCGGGTTCAACAGCTTGGTGAAGCACCATGGAGCTGATGAGAGACCGAAAGGAAGGACCAAATATTCGTACCATTGGTCTCTCCACTAAAACTGTAGAAATCTCCGATGTGGTGGAAAAATCGGGATAGACAGATAGGCGTCCTTCAGGTCCAAACGGGCCATCCAGTCTCCCTGTTTCAACAAATCCGTCAAAAGATGGATCCCTTCCATCTTGAAATGCTTGTAAACCATGTATTGATTGAAGGTATTTAAATTGAGTACCAACCTGTAATCTCCACCTCTCTTCTGTACTAGAAAAATATTGCTGCAGAAACCGCGAGGGCCCGCGTCGCAGCGTGCTATCGCGTGTTTCCGCAGCAATTCTCCTATTTCTGAATCGATAAAAACGCACTCTGTTTGGGAAAAAAACAACTGCCTGGGAAACCTGTCTTCCACGGGGACCTGAAAGAAATGCAGATGAAACCCCTGAACAGTCTCCAGGACCCAAGCGTCCTGAGACAATTGAACCCAATTGTGAAAGAAGTGACGAGTACGGCCCCCCAAAGGTAGATCCGTAGCACTCACCGCCTGATTCTGAGGCTTGGAAACTACCACGGTAGGATCCTTTGTTCAACCGCCGTTTATTGAATCACTGCCTGGTAGGGTAGAATGTTCCCCCTCTGGTGGAATCCCACTCTCCTCTACCATGTCCAAAATTGCCTCTATGGGGGCCTTGGAATTGCTGACGGCCAAACGAGCATCCCCGGCCTCGTCCGGCCCTGTGAAAAACACCAGCTTGCAGGGCACGCTTGATACCTGATTGAGCCTTATCCAAAGTGGTGAAAGTACCCACATACTTTGCTACATCCTTGGCAAAACGGTCGCCAAATAAGTTGCCATCCGCCAGGGGACCTGGTTCCGCGGTGGCAAGCTTTGTAAGATTGGCGCCCATCCTCATGAGGAGAGACTTACGCCATTCAGTGAAAATTGCACAGTTTGCGTTGCCCAAGAGGCATATAGCCCTTTTGGGTCCAGCCCGCCAAAGCATGCGGATCGATGGTGGAACCGGACTCCTGGGCCTCCAAAGCCATCTCTAGGATCTTGGCCAGGGGACCGACCACGTCCAGTTTATCCTGGTAGCCCCTCCATGCGCGATCTATACCTTTCTTAGGGTCCTTTGTGAATTTTTTGAGGAAAGTTAGCATACTAGGATCAATATCTGGAGTCTCCGCCACCTTGTCGGAAATGTCCGGGTGCGGAAATTCCGATCGGAGTCTATTTCTAACCTCTTCATCGAAACTCTTGCGGAGGTTGTCATGAATATAGACTGAGACCTCTGGTGCCGGAAGCCAGTCAGAAGATCGTGGGTGGACAATATCTGCCGGATCGAAAGTAAAGGGTGTGGACAGAGACTGTGTAGATTCCACATTCTTGGACTTCTTTGCGCATTTTTTAGGGGGGTATTCATCAGAAGTATCAGTAGTAGTGGCAGTGTCCATGTCGGTATCGGTATCTTGTACCTGGGATTTCTTACCCGAGTCTGGAGCAGGCAGAGAGGGCATAGAATAGGAATGAGGCCAAGCCTCCGAAGGCGCCTGAGAGTCAGCTGCGCCCTTCTTTGTGGTATCAGTTGAGGTAAAACCATGCATCTTCGCAAACTTCTCCAGTTGTTTAGTAATTGGCTTCAGAGCACTAGCCAGAGCCTGCTGAACAGTTCCTGGAACTGCCTTCTCCAGGGCCTTGTTGACGGAATCTTGGACGGAGGCGTCCAGAGCCTCAACAATCTTTTCTTCAACAGAAGGATTAACCACTTCCTCTGCATAGACATTCTCCTCATCATAGGTCACCCAGTCCTCCATGGTGGCACCAAATTTATACATAGACTTGCTCATGGATAAGGCAAAGTAATATCAGAGGAGTAAGAGGGGTGCCAACCCACAGCACAAGAAGATATATATATATATCTATGGGCAACCGGTACCTAGCTCCTCAGCCAAAGGCTGTATGAATTTATTGCAGCCCCCAGGCGTAGAATGGAGCCAAAGTCTCTATAAATAAAGTGTAAAAGTCCAAAGAGGTGTGCACCCTCTAGGCCCAGCAGTTATTTCAGCCAGCTAAGCGTCAATGATCCTCCTACGGTGGAAGGCAGCACCAAAATCCCCAAAACTAATAAAAATACGGGCAGTAGCGACGTGCGTAGCCCAATCCTACCTAAAACAAGCCCAATTGGGCTACGCACGTCGAAACTATTAAAACCGAAACTAACTAAAGGCTCCAAGCGTCTAAGGCCAATGAGGGGGGCCACGCGCTCACAATAGGTTAATAACCTTGCCGTCGGCGAGTCGGTACCGTGCCCCCAGTGAAGGAAAAATACTTTAAACACAAGCGGCAATAGCCCCGACCGTCGCGCTCAACAGCCCGATATAGATCAATCCAAAGCCTTTCGTGAGCCAGCGCGAGCTCGAGCGCTGCTCCTAAATGTACACGCGGTGTCCCGGTGAACTTGCGACCCCCTTCCCCCCCCCCCGCGCAGGGAGGGAAGGCGCGATCGCACCCGGCAGACGCTAAAGCGAAGCATGTAAGCACAGGCAATAGACCAGAGAACAATCGTGCCTAAATACAGAGTCAATAAACAGTGATTATCACATAAAATTAGCAAGGCAAGTAAATGGCACTTAACTGGCTGCGTGAGCAGCAAAGAAAGAGGAGGATATCCGGCAGTTACCAGGTCTTATGGACTATTGCAGGAAGTGATGTGTGTTTAGCATCATGGGAAATGTAGTTTGTTTTGGTACAACTTAAATTTCATTGGCTGCTGTGTGTAGCATATTAAAGAAAGAGAAGCATAATACGAAGCCTCCGGTCCTGTAATAGAATTGTCCTGCTGTTAGGTTCAATGCTTGACTAGCTCGTCAGTGGACAATGAAGTGTGTTTAGCGTACTTGTCTTCGAGTTTGATTATGCCAGCTCTTGTACGGGTTTCAGGCTTTGTTTGCACACTAATTTTCTTGAGTTCTGAACAGAGCTGCAGCAGAGTATCAGGAACAAACATAGGCCGCCGTTGTCTTTGTTTTGGACAAGCATTTTCTCCAGTAGTACTTTGCCAATGCTAATAGTCTGGATGGACCCTGCTTTCGGGACCATTATTTATTACTTTTGCCACCAACTGCCTGCCACTGTTAGCTACGCCTCTGTATTTAATAGAACAGTGAATATGCTCCGCAGTGGTTTTTAACCAGGAAATGCTAAAATCGCATATTTTCTGTCAGGTTGATATTTTAAACATAAATGAAGGCCCATAGTACAATAATTTTTTTATGTTTTCTATCTGATTCTTATCACTATCTATACTCGAGTATATGCATGTAGGTATTTATGTATGTTTGCGCATGTTTGAATGTATATAGTACACACACACAGAGATGGAGATCTAGATCGATAAAGTATTCGTTTTTGAACCATGTTTATTGACAAATTAAATAGTAATTTGAGGGTTTTCTTTCAGCAAAACGTCAGCAGTTGTGTAGGTTTGACATTCCAGTGGTGCTGTAGTTCGTGGTTTTCCCTCTCGAGATGAGACTGGGTTCACATGTGAGTGAGAGGCATTCTGGAAAGTCAGTCTATAACAACACCTAGGCTGCACATATTCAGTGCTGCACTGGTTTACACTGACTAGTGATTATTCTGTTGGAATTTGGAAATTGAGATATAATATTGTTCCAGATCGAAGACTACTCTTCCTCAAACACATAGTTACATTTGGTTTAGTGTTAAGTGTAATGGCAGAGGTTTTTTTTATCCGTTGAAATTTTTGAAAATTTGACATTTCCACGTTGCAGGCAAGCAAGCCTAAGAGTGCTCTTTAGTATTTTTATTGTGGTAATGGTTTTACATTCAGTCAGTCAGTAAAGCTTATTACACTGATATTCTCATCTAAGAAGTTTATACATTTGCTGCATGTATTAGATATACTCTAAGGTATTGAAATAGCTAATTGACTTGTGGACCTCCAACATTTAGAAATTGGGTTAGTCTGTGATTTCCAGTTGATATCTGGTTTGCATTCTATGAAGTAATTTTTTGGAGGGGCTTCTTGAGAAAGGCGACTTTCACTGAATTAAGCTTGCCCAAACAAGGTGATTACACAAAATTCCACAATAGTGGCAAAGCAAAACAGCATTTAGGGCCAGATGTAGGTCGCCAATTACCGGCCGGTAACGGACGATTTCGGCCATTACCGACCGGTATTTGGGATTTGGCATGTAGGGGGCATTTTGGGCCAGATGTAGGAGCCTTAATACCAGTCGGAAACGGCCGATTTCGGCGGTTTCCGACCGGTATTTGGCTTTTGAGATGTAGGGGGCATTTTATTTACAGAATCGGTATATTTACCGATTCGGTAAATATACAGAATCGGTAAAATACCGAATCGGTAAATTTACCGATTCTGTAAATCAAGATGTAGGTGGCACTGTAAGCAGTGCCACAGGCCCTTACCGAATCGTTATTTACCATGGAATACTATTCCATGGTAAATAACGAATTCCAGTGTACATGCACATCTGTGCATGTACACCTGTGCCATGTGGCACACAGACATGCCCTGAGGGCATGTCTGTGTGTCAAATGGCACACATGCCAGAAACAGGGGTGCAACAGGGTGTCAAAGTGACACCCTGTCACCCTTGCAAAATCGGTAATTTTACGGATTCTGTAATTACAGAATCGGAATTTGCCATTGATTCCTATGGGCTTCAAGGCCCATAGGGATCAATGGCAAATACCGATTCTGTAATTACAGAATCGGTAATTACCGAATCATACAGATTCGGTATTTTTACAGATTATTTTACCTACATAGCAATTACCGAATAGTGAATACCGAATCTGTAAAATTCGGTATTTACCATTCGGTAAATTGCTATTACCTACATCTAGGCCTTTATTTCCAGAATCGGTATATTTACCGATTCGGTAAATTTACAGAATCGGTACAATACCGAATCAGTAATTTTACCGATTCTGTAAATCAAGATTTAGGTGGCACTGTAATCAGTGCCACAGGCCCTTACTGAATCGTTATTTACCATGGAATACTATTCCATGGTAAAGAACGAATTCCAGTGTACATGCTCATCTGTGCATGTACACCTGTGCCATGTGGCACACAGACATGCCCTAAGGGCATATCTGTGTGTCACATGGCACACAAGGCAGAAACAGGGGTGCAACAGGGTGTCAAAGTGACACCCTGTCACCCTTGCAAAATCGGTAATTTTACGGATTCTGTAATTACAGAATCGGTATTTGCCATTGATTCCTATGGGCTTCAAGGCCCATAGGGATCAATGGCAAATACCGATTCTGTAATTACAGAATCAGTAATTACCGAATCATACAGATTCGGTATTTTTACAGATTATTTTACCTACATAGCAATTACCGAATAGTGAATACCGAATCTGTAAAATTCGGTATTTACCATTCTAATCAAGTTTTATTTATTTATGATTTGGAATTCCAAGGAATTCCACATAAAATACAGAATAAAAAACAGCTTATACACAACATGTTAGTTAAGAATCATTCTCAGAGTTACACTTATTAGTACAAAAAAGTTAATATCAAAAACACCATTACAAAAAGAACGAAGAATTTTTTACCCACAATTTTCCTTACTTATATCGCAATTATTACTAATCTATAGTGTCACGATAAGGGGCATGATGTAGCATTAACCTTGATTTTAACAGAACAGGTACACTTATCACCATAAAAAACTATTTCAAGAGTCCCAGAATGTCAATATTTGATTTGCTTTAGAGGAGACCATTAAAAAGAGAGAACCATGAATAATTTCCAACAGTACTTACTAAAGTACAAGCGCATCAAAAGAAAAGAGTGTTTAAAATACATCATAAAAAACATCAAACAGAATCAAACATCATTATTACAGGTACAGTAGAAGTAGTGTAGGTATGATTGGGATATTACTCTTACGGGTCTTTTAAAGTGTCTATAGTGCTTCGGAATAAGTCACCTTAAAAATTACATTCCTTAGAGATCCCGAACTTCTTACAACCCATACCATTTTCAATAGACATTTAAAAATTCTTTAAAAAAACAAAATATTTTATAACACATTAATTCAGATGGAGGAAACATAAGGAAATTGCGAGCCTGTACTGCCGTAGAGATATTATACTGAAGAAAACCAAGCCTTAAGTATTTGCGACGGACAAAATGGAGTGCCGGACATATAATTAGAACATGATTAAGATCTTGTACGCCACAATTGCATAGATTACAAAATCTTTCAGTTTTGGGGATATCTTCCCAGGCACCTGTCACAATCCTTAGTGGAAGAATGTCCAGTCTCAATAAAAGAAGCACTCGACGTGCTCCATGATGCACATTCCAAAAAACGTATGGCTGAGGTTTTTTAACAATATAGCTCCCTGAGATGCAATCAAGTCTTCCATTCATATTACATGATTGCTGATCTCTTTTGCATGAGATCATGTATATAGATTTTTTAATAACAACTTTTAAGGATGTCTTATCTAAACGGAGTACGTTTTCCAAGTCAAGTTCAAAAATATTTAACGATTTTAAAAAGTTCCTAAAAATTACACTTTTCTTTAGCAAATTTTCAAAAATGTCCTTGTGCAATGCAGCCCTTAGTAAGTTCTCCTGCTCATTCACCAAAGCATTACACCACCGCAAGCAAGCTGCCATCGAGAGCACATATGTTGAAAGAAGACCGAATTCAAGTCTAAGTGCTGCAATGGGCGCAGAAGAATTTAAGTTACATATTTGGCGCCAAATTTTACCTTCGACCTTCTCAAATATACCCCACTCCCTTTCCTCAATAGTTTCTATTGCATAATTTAATGTGGGCGGAATCTTTATTTTATATACCGCAATGGTATGAGAGAAATGTCTTTTTCCACATTGCAGATAAAGTCGATTAATACCAGCTGCTTGCGAAATGGCTTTACTTTTACAGTGGGCCAAATGTCTTTTAGCAGAGCACCTATTTGTAAAGATTTTTCCTAAGTACTGATAAAATTTTACAATTTCCATTCTCTCGTCTCCTATAAACCATTTCAAATTTGGTCTCACCTTACATCCACTATAACTAAAAATCATCACTTTGCTCTTTGAAATGTTTATTTTTAAAAATTGTTCTTTAGTGTACCTAATCAGTTCCGTCAATCGCCTCTGTAGTCCAATTGGAGTTAGATCCATTATTAAAGCATCGTCCGCATATAGCAGACTGCTTAACTTTAGATCACCTAATTGGGGAGGGTCCCCCTTACATTCCCCTAACCGGCTCGGTAAATCATTTATATAAATTGAAAAAAGCAACGGGGCTAATAGGCACCCTTGCTTTAAGCCATTATTAGTGGGAATTTTCTTTGATAGTCCCTGAGACCCTCCTAGCAAGACTTGAGTCCAAGTGGCTGAGTGCAATGCTATTATTACACGCAACAGGTTACCCGGTATACCCAGAGCGAGCAGTTTCCTAAACAGCGTCCCACGGTCCACCCTATCGAACGCTGTGGAGAAATCGATGAAAGCAGTATACAAAGGGGACCTACGACTCACCGGATATTTATCAATGAGAGTTTGTAAAACAGATATATTATCCAGCGTTCCACTATTCTTTCTAAACCCCGATTGCTCAAGAGGGATTAAATTATTTTCAAAAGCCCACTCTTGCAGATGGATTAAGATACTTTTTGCAAATAATTTTCCTGTTGCGTCTAGCAAAGAGATTTGCCTAAAGCTGGATGGAGAATTTTTTGGGCCCTTTTTGTTGAGTGGGACTATTACACTTCCCTTCCACGAGTAGGGGATGGTCCCGAGGCTATAACAATGAGCGAACAATGGATACAGTAATTTTGCCCAATCGGCACTGTCATTCTTTATGATGGCCACGGGAACATCATCTGGACCCATTGCCCCTGAATACCTTGCCCCCTTAATAAATCCCTCAATTTCCCTTATTGATGGAGCTACAACATCAGCTACCGTTTGTGGGATATTACACAGTCCAACATCTTCTTCAGACCCTTTATTTGCAGCATACAATAAGGAGATGTAGGTAGACCATTCTTCCTCCGGAATTAACATGGGTTGAGATTTTTCTAAACTGTCACAATATTTGGCAATTAGCACCCAATATTTCCTAGTATCCCCTGAGAGTGCCACTTCCCGGAGTTTTACCCATTTTTCATCTTCTGCCGCCCTTCGGACTGCTCTTAATTTCCTTTTCCGTACCTGTTTTAACCTGTATATCTCCCGTTGTCTCAATGCCACTGGAGTTTTAAATTGAGCTCTTATTAACTCATTTATTTTCTTATTTAATTTTTTACTATCACTTGACAGGATTTTTGGGGGGCCACCTCCATCACTATGCTGCTTTTTACCCAATGCTTTTATGGCACTCATAAATTTCTCATACCCCACGATCAAATTCTCCTCAACGAGGCCAGGTAAAATATGTTCAAAGACCCACTGGAAATTCGGGAGATTCTTAAATGACCAAAAAGTGCGACCATTCTTTCGAGAGTAAGATATATTATCCTTCCTCTGATTCCAGAGTTCTGGTTTCCCTAAGCTTATTGCTAGGTTTACCATCAAAATATCATGATCACTCAGCTTTGTTGGCATCACATTAAATTGTGAACACGCCCCAAACATTTGGAAAGACACGGCCATATAATCAATTAAAGAGTAGCCAAATGCCCCATGAAAAGTTAATGCTGCTGGTTGATCTTCTGCAAATCTACCATTTAACAGAACAAGGTCTAACTCCCTAAGACTTTGTAGCAGTAGTAACCCTCTTTTATCCTCTTTTAAATTTGGCGGGAGAACGAGATCTGGAATACACCAGACCTCCTCCAGATCTTCATTGGAGAACGTCTTGATAGAACTACCACTTATTTTAGCGTTGAAATCACCAACCATTAATATCCGCACTCTGTCTTCGCTCCTACATAAATCATATACATAAGCGCCAATGGAATCAATCAAAGGGGTAGAGGCCTTTCCCGGAGGAATATACACGTTTACCAAAAACAGGGACCCACCATGATCCTTAGAATTACTATCCAACCTCAACTTAGCACACATACAACATTTTGAAGGGTGTATATCTATCACTGCATCCCATACAAAATCACAACTCAACAAAATTACTAGTCCACCACTTGCGCGACCTCTCTGTGATTTCTTTGCAGCAACACAATGCACATAATAGTTCTCCAGCTGGAATTCATCCCTTGCCCATGTTTCCTGGAGGCAGATTATCTTTGGATCTTGGGGGATCAATGATTTAAGCTTCAGATTATCTTTACCTAGCCCAGCAATGTTCCAAGAGGCAATGGTACACGGCAGGCTACCCCTGCGTCTTTAATTTTGTTGAAGCTCGATTTACCCCATTAAGGGCGCTTGCAATCCAACTCCATTTGGATACATCATCTGCTCTGTCTGCACCAATGACCTCTTGGACCACCAACTCCGGGAGCTTAATTGATCTTTCTCCTACTGCCCTACCCACCGTTATTTTAATATCATCATATTGAAAGCACGGGCTTTCTCCCTTATTTCCCCGGTTTTCAGTCCCTAGCCGATTGCTAAAAACCATGTTATTTTTAATTGAATCATCCGGTAAAAGAGAACTAGTAAAAACGTCAATTCCTCTCTTCCTAAATCCATCCGCATTCGCTAGGATGAATGAGGATACTACCCCTGATGAAAAAGTAACTTTTGTTACATATGACTGATACCTCCGGTCTATGTGGACTAATTCAATATCTTTACTAGAGATTAACTTTAGATCTTCTATTTCGGAGATGATTTTTAAGAGGACGCTTCTATTTAGAATTAATGACTCGGCATCGAAAAGGGGAATGAAAATAATAACCCTATTCGCTTGCCCAGCACAAGTCACTAAAGACTTTGCCTGATTAGCATTATACACACTTCTATGTGCATCATCATCTAAATTACCCCCTTTATCCTTGTTGCTAATTAAGCACATTCTCCGATTTCCACCCCCATCTTTACTTATGTTTAGAGTCATTGTCAATGGAGTTTGAGCAACCAGATCATGTGCGGCACCATGTATTTCTATTCTTGGGCTATTTTCAGAGTTGTTTATTTTAATAATATCGTGCAAATTAGAGCCACCTCCAATATTTTCTTTAACCCCCCCAACAATAACCGGAGCTGTAATCAGCCCACCCGATAAGCAATCCAACTGGTGCCCAAGAAGTTGTGCGTTACCAAGATTCTTATTTAAATTCTGATTATCCACAGTTGTTTTGTCGTCTAGGCTAGGGATTGATGTTTCATTAATACTTATCGGTTCAAAGCGCAACTTCCTTTGTTTACGCTTTGGAAACCGACGATATTTCATCGATTTTCTCCTCCTCCTATGACCGTTTCTACTGGATCCTTTCCTTGCTAGAGACTCCCCTGCATCAACAGAGCTCTCTACAGTATCAGATACTTCGACAGGTTTTAAAGGTGACGTATCCCTCTGCTTGCTCGAATTAAAAATTGTGTCACCCAGATCTACCTTTTCAACTAGGCTCACTAAGTTAAGCTTTGATTCATCCGTTTTTTGTACTATAGGCTTATTTGACTTATTCTTAACAAAGATCGGAAAGACACGTACAGCATTTTCCTTAAGGCAGGCGTCTACAGATGTCTCATCCCTCAACAGGAGGACATTTGCAGACCCATTATGACTTACTTTAGATACACCTGAAGTTGTTTTTCCTTCGCATGATATTTTTGTTAAATCTGCCTGCAGATCTTCTGGTTTATCTAGCCCTAAATCTTTGTCGGAATTAAAACGTACATTGAGCGTTTGGGCTGATTTACAAGCAGTAGAGGTGACACAGTTCTCGTGTACCGGTCTATGGTTTTTAAGATCCAAAATCCCTCCTAGGATTGGCTTAAGGACTTTCAAGATGTGATCTGAATTTAAAGTACTTTTCTCCAGAAGAGACAAAATTGCAAATAGTATTTTTTCTAAATTGGAGAATGTACTTAATAACCCATCTACCCCTACATTCTCATTTAATGACGAAGAATGTACGGGAACCTTTACTTCATTAATAGAAGTCATTAAAGGGTCTACACCTGATAGATCCTGTAAGTCCGAAATCATAGACAAGTCTGTAGGAGTACTACTGTACAGGATGGGCATGTTAGTTTGCGTTCCTATATTGGTGGACAATAGATGTTTATTTGGGAGCACTTCTGAACCCCCGCCCTGCATGCGCAATTTCTCTAAATATCTTACACGTTCCGCGTTCCTTTCTAGTGGGATTGCTAAATCCGGGACGGTGTAGTCCTCGACTTTAGCCTGCCCATTTTGCGAACTGTATTCTTTCAAATCTTCTAGTTTTTCAGAAGCATCATCTAGCCTTAATAGTGAACAATCCCTCGGGCTCCTATGTGTAACATTTACATTATCTTTACTATTATCCATGTAAGTAATTAAGTTTGCTAAAGGAGAGTAGGATACAACATCCCTGATTTCAGTTTCTTTCCCCTCAGCATATTCTATTACCTTTGATTCTTGATGGTCCATTTCCATTTCCGTCACAGATTTATTTTCCTCGTTTACTACATGCTGTATATCTTTCATATTAGCTACCCAAGGTGGCGACGTTTTACTATTACACCCATTCCCCTTTAAAATGGTAACAACAGGGTAGAGAGTCTCCCGCCCTGTTGTACTACCATCCAGGCTTAACTCTTTTATATCATCTGTGTCCATTGACCCCATCAT
This sequence comes from Lissotriton vulgaris, assembly GCF_964263255.1. Taxonomy (NCBI): domain Eukaryota; kingdom Metazoa; phylum Chordata; class Amphibia; order Caudata; family Salamandridae; genus Lissotriton; species Lissotriton vulgaris. Next base: position 796,195 of record NW_028250002.1, read on the forward strand.
TAAATTCCCGTCCAGCTCTCCATCACCATTATTTTGCCCCATACCACACTTATAACTCCTTCCTTTTTTTGCAAAAATTGATTTTACTGATGGATAGGATTTTAGTAAAGACAGATGTGTGCCTGGTCTATGACGTTTAATGGTTTTTTGAGGTTTGATAGGACACAAACTGCTCAGACCAGAATTACTGAGGGGTACTAAAGAGTCTGCCGCTTTAGCTTTAGTCTGTGAGCGTAATCGCCTCTCAGACATTACCATTATGGGAAAAGTGTAGCAATGACTAAGATATTTGACCAACCCGCTATGGATAGCACAAAGTAGCGGGGAACAGAAAATGAGCACACGAACGATTTACAACACAATCCCCATAAAATTCCGTGAAAAAAAGGTCACGTACCACTATATCCAAGGGCTGGACCAATCCGCAGTGACCTAACACGGCCAAGCGTCAACCCCTGTCTAGCAACGGGGACTAGTGTGTATATAGTCACCGCTAGGGGATAAAAATGAAATTAGTACACAATCCGAGTCGGAAGGGAAACGTCAATGAGGTAGGCCGACCGGCCTCAGATGGTCTCAGAGGGCCTCAGAGGGCCCGCTCTGTGTCCGGTCTTAGTCCCGTGCGCGTCCCGCGTCGCGGTAGGTCTGCGCCTATTAAATACGTAGAGGCTGGGGGGTGTGGCCGCCGGGGGAAGAGGCACCAGCTCAGCAACGTGAAGGATGCTGGTCCTCGCAGTCCCCCGGTAAGTCCTCGGCCAGGTAAACCCTCCGAGTAGTTCCTGCTAGGCACTCTCTTGCTGGGAGCGTTTGTTAATCCGCCGACTGCGGACGCGCTCACACCAGCGGCGGTGCCTCGCAGAAAAAACAGAATACTGCGGTAACACTTGATGGATCTTGCAGCGCTCCTTCAGACGGCAAACGGCAAAGGCGAAGCACAAAGGTCAGTGAATAAGCGGCATTAATTCCGTAATAACAGGAAAGTTCAGTAACAGTTCAGGAGTATGCAGCTTGTAGTTTCATTTTAAAATGAAAGTAGCACAACAATTGTTGGGGCTTACCATTCCAATCCAATGCCCGTCCGATAAATATCGTCCGTTTTGACTGACACTCCACCTTTCTCGCCGTCAGTTTTTAAATTGCCGGTTATTGTTCTGGATAGCTGTCCTGGTTTGTCTCCTTTAGTGACACCTTGGTCCCCCTCAGCCACAGCTTGCCGCCCCCCAGTCTGCCCCCAGTCTGCTATCGGGGTGCAGGGGTGCAGGGATGCTGAGATGCTTCAAAGAGGGGTGCTTGGGGCTGCTGGGGGGGTGCAGGGGATGCAGGGGGAGTGCAAGGGATGCAGGCACGGCTAATTACAGAGTCGTTATGTGAGAAAGCAGGGGCCCACACACAGTGGCGCAGGGAGCCACCAGATCCAGCACAAGGTATGGCACTCCAGGGGAAAAGAGCACAGAGGATAAGAGCACAACGAGACACTCCACTGCAGCACCTCAGCCTTTGTTTTACACTTGTGCGGTTGTGTGGTCTCACAGGCTCTAGTCAGCCACTAGTCAGCCACCTGCTTCTTGCCCCCAGCTCCAAGCGGGAGGCTCCGACTTTGCTGCCCAAGTTTTCCCCACTCCGCAGTCACTTGCCAACTCTGGCCAGTCCGTCGAGTCGCACAGCACGGGAGGTAAGGCGGTGGCAGCAGCTAGCGCAACACGGCAACACGGACCACAACGTGGGCAGCGAGGGCCGCGGTCACGGCAGCAGAGACAAACGAGCCTCCGGACCTCCCGAGCGGTGGAGAGCCAGTAACCAGCCGGGAAGCCTGCTATCAGCCCGCTGCCTACCGTTGACCGGCGTTGTCCGTTGTCCGTTGTTCGACGTCTGGTCAGAATGGCGATTCGCTTCTCTCTCGGCTCTCTCGCGCCCTCTGGTGATGGCCAGTAAAACAGTGAACAGTCATAACATCAGTGTGCTGCCTACTAGTACAAACCATTCGGTAAATTGCTATTACCTACATCTAGGCCTTTATTTCCAGAATCGGTATATTTACCGATTCGGTAAATTTACAGAATCGGTACAATACCGAATCGTGCATGTGCATCGTGCATGCACACCTGTGCCATGTGGCACACAGACATGCCCTAAGGGCATATCTGTGTGTCACATGGCACACAAGCCAGAAACAGGGGTGCAACAGGGTGTCAAAGTGACACCCTGTCACCCTTGCAAATTCGGTAATTTTACCGATTCTGTAATTACAGAATTGGTAATTACCGAATCTTACAGATTCAGTATTTTTACCGAATACTTTACCTACATAGCAATTACCGAATAGTGAATACCGAATCGGTAAAATTCGGTATTTACCATTCGGTAATTTGCTATTACCTACATCTAGGCCTACGTGTTATATTTTAGCGCAGAATGCTTACATTTTGGAGGCAAGTGTACATTTTGTGCTTAAAAAAACATGAAAAGATGAAGTGCCATGAACAACTGCCACTCGAGGGTTGGTCATACATTTAGTCCTGCGCTAAAACGTTGCCGCAAAAGGGGTGCAATTACACCTCGTGGTGTAATGGTGGAATTTTGCGTAACAATTAATTTGCAAGATTACGTCTGCATAATAGACATTTTGCCCAGGTCTAGCCAAAACATTTGTTGACGTGTTAACCAAACCTATACAGCTGAATTTGCTGCACAATAGCAGTTAACTGCCTGCTGAACATTTAATGTTTGTGTATGATAAAGATATATATATATTATAAGCCATTATTTATCAGCCCCCTGCTTAGTTAGATACCATTTTGACACTCCTAGCAAGCAATATACATTTTTATGATGATTTGATTTGTGCTTTATCCTGATTTAGATTGTACTCTGTATACATTGGAAAAACTATGACGTTACGCTTGTGGTATACTTGTGCAGTTTCCTCGTCCAGTGTCATCTGAAATGGGCTGCATGTAATCTTTGTATACTTTTTGGTTCTGTCACAATACATTGATTACTATGGAACACATACATTTATATTGTTATCTACGTGCTAACTTCATTTGGCTTGGCTGGTTGCTTTGGGTATTGGATGCACACCTCTGGGTCAGACATTTTTTTGGGGACACTGAATGTAAGTGATGGGCAGACTTTGTAGTTGTGTATAATTGAATACAAGTGCTAACAATTGACGTGAGTTGTTAAAACTTGAATGGAGCGCTCCTTTTTGCGCAAGTGGTGGTGGCAGTGTTCTGTACCTTCACTTGTGTTGCTTTCTTGGAAGGAACGACTTGGGAAAATTCTGCTCCGGAGTTGAGTAAATGATAGAGCGTGAACAAGATTACAAGGTACCAAGGAGCTGCCTTTAAATTGAATTGTGCAAGTGGAATGGTTTATAGCAGGAGAGCATGCAGCTGGATTGAGAGACTGCTGGACAAGATCCTTGACCAAGCAGCTTAGTTCTGGGGCCATGCATCTGCCTCAGCGTTGGTTAGTTTTTCCATGGGGTGTGTCAATAGAGGTACTTTGTAATGAGGACATAACAGCCAGACTGGTATTCTCTTGAGTCTTACTGTGCAAGTTAACAACTCTCACGGTAGGAATTTTGTTCTTCAAAGGTCATCTACTAGGAGAAAATATTGAAATGCCGTCAGTGCTTAACTGGGTGTCACAAAGTGGAAGAGCACTTACAATGTACTTACGTTTCCAAACTTCCACTTCGTCATACGTGTGGGCTCTGAGCTGTTTGCTCTGGTTATGCAGCCTTGCTTTCACCACGGTTTTGAAACTGGCCCATGAAGCATTCTCGACCCTTTGCGACTTTTTAATTATCTTTTTATTACTTGAAATGCTTTAGATTTTCAAGATTTTGTTGACTGCGCTATGATTTTGTAGCTCAATGTGTAGGGAGGGCAAATTGGTCTCTGCTATTTTTTCAAGAGAAAAAAGTAGTACGCTGTCACTTTTTTCCTGTTTATCTACACAATCAAGATAGCTATTTTTGAGTACTTTTCTCCTTGTTAAATCGGTGCTATGCAGGGGATCAGGTCGTGCGTGTATTCTAACACAATCCTTATTTCATTGTGTGAACTAGGCATGTCAAAAGAAACACTCTATCCCCCTTACCCTTTCCCTTTTAAAAGTGTGTTTTACTCTCTAGCCAACTAAACAAATTGCAGCATTGTTAAAATACATCTTGCTGTTTGAGGCATAGGACACAGCAATGTGACGATCAGTGAAGTCAATATAAGGTTGTGACTAGTATTTAATAGCATTTTAAGAAGTACGTATGCGAGAAAATGAAAATTTCTGTCAGCAAGTAGGTGTGGCCAAAAGCTTTTCGAAGTAGAATTTTAAACTTCCAATTTCTACCTTTTTGTTTTCTGTGGCAACCCTTGTATGATCATGTTTCTTTGAGCAGTATTCAGCACACAAACTCCAATGCCCTCCACGGCTCACAGTTTTCTCCCTCTGTGCAGAAATAAATGTAAGTGTAGACTGACTGAAACTAAAAGTTGGTTAAGGGAGAGTACTTAAGAAAATCTAGCCTGTAGGGTTCAGGTGTGTATTAAGGAACATGCTTCAAAATGAAGATGTTCGTATTGTTGGAGAGGGAGTACAGAAAGTACTCGAAGTTTAGGGATGAGCATTTGTTGATTTGTTTACATGAGTTGGAGCGGTGCAGCAGCAATTGTTAATGTTTAAAAAAATAGGAACCGTATCAAATGCTTTGAAAACTTTTTTACTTGTTTGTAATTTAGACTGCTCTTCATGCTTCTAGCCGTGTTAAATGCAAGAAAAAAAACGAATTCAACAACGGGGCTGATCAGTCATCTGATGCTGACTGGTATGATGTGGGTTCTACATATGCAGCGAAAACGTACTCAGCATAGAGGTTTAATTGTAACAGATGACGGACAAGGTGTCTGTCAAAGTGCTTGAAAATAAACTTAACACAAGTAATTAGTCTGAGAACTGCTAAGAATCTACAAGGCTATCCTAGAAGGTAAGACAGCAATGCCGTGTGACCAGCTGTTGCTTCTGTCTGGCCAAAGTACGGCAAGGTAATTCTCCAACAGGTAAGCTACAATTTTACTCATTAATAGGATTTACTTGGAAGAAGGACTGGCGATGAAGCATTGGCATAGCCAATAGGTCTCACATTTGGGACCTTATAAGTGTTTAGCCATGCAACAGTTGATGTTGTTGCACCAAGGATATTGTACTGCATAACTAAATATCTATAAGGTTCCAAAGGCGAGACCTATTGGCTATGCCAATGCTTGTTTATTTATTAATTAATTTTTTAAAGGCGAGGCTATACAGTATTTTCTTTTAAGTAAGGGTAGACTTTAAAGCACTGATGTGCTATTTGTCAGCAGCTCATATAATGTGGTCATTTGCATCCATATGTTCTGTAGAAAATGATTTTAACAAAATGTATATGAAAAATAAAATGAAAAGCAACATATCCAAAGGACTCCGGTCAAGCGATTGCCAGTCCCAAAGCAGCTGATTTACCAGCAAGATAAGTTGCTGCCAACAGTGCAAGAGCACACACTGTCACTGTACTAGGAAAGCACCAGGGAGGGAGGCAAGACATGCCAATCAACAAACATTAGCAAAACCAACTGTAGAGCAACTATTTAATCCACCTGAAGTATGCACACTCTGACTAATCATTTATCCACTTTAGTTTCTCATGACTAGTGTCATAACGCTGCCAGGAGGTGACAAGAAGCGCTATGTGCCTTAAAGAAACGTTTATTAAATGAAATAGCGCAAACCATTTCCCGGTGGTTTAATTTTGAGAATATGACCAATATCAAAGTGACATGAAATGTCTGCAGCATTCACTTTTACAACTGTGTGAGCAATAAACTGCAGGGCTCTTAGAGTGATGTGGATACGTCCACTTCATTACTGGAAACAACTGGGGTTCTTTGTGCATTTTATAATTTCGCTATAAGATGTGGTTTGCTCTTATATAAGTATTTTGCATTTTAAAGGCGGTTAAACATTTTTTATTTCACGAAGCAGGAGCAGCACGCATCCATTCTTCCCCTTCATGTGCAGGCCCAAAGAGTGTGCGTCACGCAATAACTCCACTCCACGCTGTTACTTGAAGCGTAAAAGGCCATTTTATTAGGACAAGGTTGCAATCATTTAGACTTATTAACAGTACATCAATGTAAGAAATATACGTTCCCACGCATTGTCCATTCTGCCTTCTCAAAACCATCTCACCTGTTTGACTCTTCCCCATTCACTCGATAACTTGCCCTTTAAGCATCCTCCGTTGACTTTGCCTTCATTGCTCATTGCCTCCCGAGCCCCGCGAACAGTCACCTGTGTACTGTTCTCCCCCCGGCCGAGGGGTGGATCCGCCTGTACGTGACTCCCCACCCCTCCAAAGTACCATAACGCCTCTGCTTCACAACCTGCCCTAAACTGGCACCCCCAGACCTAAAAAAGCACCCCTAGTCCTTCACTGAAAACCTGTAGGGTGGGTGGGTGGACAACGTTTCTAAATCCACCCGGTGGTGCTCAGGTGTTAGGAAGAGGCCGGATCTTCCTCTCCTGACACCTTATATGCCCTCCCAATCCCACCCCTTACTTTAACCCCTCTAGTCCCGCCCCCCACCTTGTCCTTCCGCTATTGCGCGAATACCCCGGGGGAAGACTGGTCTGCGACCTTCACTTCCCCCGGGGGCCGCATTGCGCAATAACTACACTCCACGCTGTTATTCGAAACGTAAAAGGCCAATTTATTAGGACAAGGTTGCAATCATTTAGACTTATTAAAAGTACATCATTGCAAGAAATACGTTCCCATCCCATTCCCATGCATTCTCCATTCCGCCTTCTCAAAACCATCTCACCTGTTTGACTCTTCCCCATTCACTCGATAACCTCCTTCCTTTCCCCATTCTCACCTTCACTTGCCCTCCAAGCATCCTCTGTTGACTTTGCCTTCATTGCTCATTGCCTCCCGTGCCCCGCTATCAGTCACCTGTGTACCGTTCTCCCCCCACCCAAGGGGTGGATACGCCCGTATGTGACTCCCCACCCCTCCAAAGTACAGCCAACCAGGGAACCCCTGTGGGGCGGTTACCTGCCCCACCCCCCACACTGTCCTGTGCACCTTTTGCCTCCTGCCAGCCGACCCTGCGGCCTCCTAGTGGACGACCATCCACCACCTCACCCTGTGTCCTGCAGCAAAGTAACATTCTTGGTACAAACGTGAATCGCGAAAGCCCATCCAAAGCGGGCCCACGTGCCCTTCAGTCCTGTGCGCTTAAAGGCTGCCCCACTCTGCAGCACCTGGTGAACGACCATCCACCTAAACATGCGTCCCCTGCAAGTCAGGAACGTTCCCAGGACAAACCCCAAGAAGAAAATATGCTCTCAACGCGGTGATAGTCCATCACCCCACCTGTACCTGCGTGCCGGGTAAGCAAATAACATCCCATGGGGCCACTCCCTGCCGTAAACGGCACCCCCCAACGCGGTGAACGACCATCCACCACCTGGACCAACGTCCGTATAAACTAGCAACATGTCCGGGCCCAATCATTTGACCAAAAAAAGGTGCCTCCTCTCGCGGTGAACGGCCATCCACCACCTGGCCTGCATCCCGTGGAACTGGTAACCTTGCAGGGCCAATCCCTGTCCGCAAACAGACACCTCCCTCGCCATGAACACCCAGTTACCACCTGGACCTGTGTCCCATGTACATGCAACCTTTGTCGGGCCCAATCCTTGACCCAGAGACAATTGCCCCCTCGTGGAGAACGACCGTCCACCACACGTACCTGTGCCCAGCAAAACAAGCAACCTTTCTGGACCAATCTATTGATCACCCAAGGTGCCCCCCCCCGAACCTTCGAGGTGAATGACCATCCACCCCTTGTACATTCGTCCTTTGCGTCCCTTGATAAACAATAAGATGTTAGACCGCTCCTTGTCCATAAAAAAGTGCCCCCCAACGCTGTGTAGCATGTAAGTTTGTTTCCCTTCTATATTTAATTGCATCGCATCTTTTTTTTTGTGTTTTTTTTGTGTAAGATGTTTATTGCACAGTTCAAAAGAAATTTAATACATCTTCTCGCCTACAACCATCCAGGCCGGCTACAGCATGTACACTAAATATGCAATGTTACTTGGTTTACACAGCCCATCAGCCGACATCCGTGGGACCGGCGGCGTTACAGGTTAGAACACCCGATCATTGTGCAATACATCCCGTTAGTTATCTCATGTTTATAGTCTTGCACATTTTATACCAAAATGAAAAACCACTTCCTGTGGCGTGCCCCCGTAGGAGCAACAGCTAACCCATTTACTAACAGTGTAAAATTGTGAAAGAACAAAACAAACTTTGACCACTACGGCACAGCATTCTCCCCCCTCATCTTATACGCTGACCTATTCTCGTCTACAGTAATATACCAATTATACGCACATTCTTATTCACTGTTGTCCACTGATTGCGCTTGAAGGTACTCTCGCAAGTAAAGCCAGTAGTCTTTTGGACGCGACCTAGCTGGTAGTTCTTCTTCATAAGTCATTAATGTGTCACAACAGTAGACTAGGTCCTCTGGCCATCTCTTCATTTTCGGCCTTATCCTGCTATTCCAATGTATTGAGACCCTTCTTTTGGCCATTAAAAGTGCGACTGCACAAAATTTGCGCTTCTTCGCTCTGAGTTGCGGAACCAGACCCAACAAGCACACTTTAACTGTACAGTCTATTGACATGCCTAACATAGCGCTAAGCGCCTGCGTGATCTGCAACCAAAACCCCGCAACTGCTTGACATTGCCACGCCAGATGTAGAAAATCTGCATTTTCTTGCTTACATCGCACACATCTTGAGTCATCACGTAAACCATATCTGAAGAGCCTCTGTGGCGTATAATACATTTGGTGCAAATATTTATAGTGAATGATTCTCAGGTTACCATTTGGTGTCAACAAAGTGGTGAGTGTGCAGGCTGCTGCCCATTCTTCTACAGTTAGCTCATCATCCATTATGGAGCACCATTTTTCTCTCATTTTGGTAGTGTTCCTCCCTATATCCGCCTGCAAGCTAGTGTATAATTTCGATACTAGATGTGATGCTGTGGGCGTTGTCAATAAAAGTTGTAGTGAAGATAATTGTTGGGGCTCTTCTGGATATGTTGTGTAGTGTTCTTTGATAGCCTTCTGTAATCTATAATATGTAAAATTAAATAACAGTGTTGGATGGCTTATGTAAGTCAGCTTGTCCAGCGTTTGGAAAACCCCATCTTGATATAGACCGCCCATCTTGTCCATCCCTGCTTGTCTCAGCAAATTCATGCCCACCTGCTCTTGCGTGACTGAAAGTGCCGGATGATCTGCCAGTGGTAGGGCTGGTGCGTACAATGGCAATTTCCCTGCTTTTTTCCCCATCAGTCGCCATGCTTCGTTCGTGGCATCAATTGGGTTAATGTCACGCTCGTGTAACTTCGGTCTCTTATGTGGTAGTATGCTTGCCAGCGGTATAGGTGATGCATCCCCCGTTTCTACCGCGACATGTGTCAGGAACGGTATTTCATGGTACCAGTAATGTGCAAACTGCGCCTGAGCACATAAGTAATAAAGAAGAAGGTCCGGAACTCTAAAGCCCCCTTGTGCATATGGTAGTGTCAACGTCTGCAATTCTAGTCTAGCATGCTTTCCCGCCCAAATTAGACTGAGGACCAATTTGTTAATATTTCGGAACACCTCAGCAGGAGGCTTGATAGGGATATTGTTAAATAAGTATAAGAACTTAGGCAATAGCACCATCTTCACTATCGCAGTTCTGTCCGCCAGTGACAAAGGTAATCTGTTCCATATTTTGATTTTGTCCTCTAGTGATGATATTACCCTACCGTAATTTGTTCGGATGACCAACTCAGGATCTCTGTGGAACCATATGGCCAAGTACTTAGTCGGTTCCTCCTGCCACTCCAGCGGATAGTCTAGGGGAAAAGGAACAGTGCTATCCGTCAATGCCAAGATCAAGGATTTAGACCAGTTGATCTGCAGTCCTGAATATTGGCCAAACTTTATGTAGTCACGCAATAAGGGGTTCAGGTGGTGTGCCGGCTCTTTCACATAAAGTACCATGTCGTCCGCATATAGGGAGATGTGTATGGGGCGTGTTGGGAATTGTAGGGCTGAATAGTGATGGTGTTGCCTGATCTTGCATGCCAAAGGTTCCAATACCAGAGCGAACAGCATTGGTGAGAGCGGACATCCCTGTCTAGTACCTCGTTGTATCATGCTCGGATCTGAGACGTACTTGTTAATTTTAATGCGTGCTGAAAAATTCGTGTATAACATCGAGATCCATTGTATGTAAATTAGCGGAAACCCCATACGAATCAGTACAGCTTGTAAGAAGGGCCAATCTATTGTGTCAAATGCCTTAGGGGCATCAAGAAGCACTGCCGCGGCTTTAATCTTGGGAGACAGATAGTACGACAATGCAAATAGCGTGCGCGTGTTATGTGTGGTTGATCTATCAGGTATAAAACCAGATTGATCCGGTCTCACCAGTAGGGGCATGAGGGGTTTAAGTCGCGCTGCCAGCAGGCTCGCAATGATTTTCGTGTCCACGTTGATTAGGGACAAGGGGCTAAAGGAGTCGCATTGTTCCTTATCTTTCCCTGGTTTTAGTAGGGCAATTAGCATGGCCTCCCTCATTGACGCAGGAAGAGTTTGCGCTTCACGTGCAGCTCCATATACCCCCACTAAGTGCGGGGCCAACAGGTCCGCGAATGCCTTATAAAATTCATTTATAAACCCGTCGGGTCCCGGTGCTTTTCCATTTGGCAGACTTTTAATAACATCTGTGACTTCCTCAACTGTTACTGGCTGTGATAGGTATTCTCTATGGGCATTAGACAGCCACGCTATTTCAACTTCCGCCATGTATGACAGCATGTCTGCCTGCGACATAGTCTGCCTCTCAGCATAGAGCTGTCCGTAAGTGATCATGAATTCGTTCATTATACCCTTAATGTCTTGTGTTTTGCTGCCTGTGTGTGTATTGATTGTAGCTATATGCTGGGGTGCGTGACCTGCACATATTTTCTGAGCTAGCGCTCTCCCGGGCCTGCCCCCCTCCCCATACGTTCTGGCCACCTTGTGTTTCGTTACGTATTTGAGCTCGTCGGCCGCATATTTCTGATGCTCGGATAGGAGCAGTTGAATGTCAGCCAGAATTGTTGGATCACGTGTTTGTGTGTATCTGCATTCCTGTGCGTTTAGAGCGCGTTCCCGCGTTTGCAACTGGTGTCTTATATCCTTTAGAATACCCACTGTCGTGCTTATACATGTCCCCCTTAGCATCGCCTTAAAGGCCTCCCACAAGAGTCCCGGATCATCAGTCGTAGGGCAATTTAGTTCAAAATAATCAACTATAGCTTTATGTATTGTGTCTGTGTAGAGAGGGTCCAGTAATGCTCTGGCGTTGAACTTCCAAGTGAAAGGAGGGGGAATATAATGTGGCATGGCAACTGCTAATAGTACTGGAGCGTGGTCAGACAGTGTACGCGGTAGGTGCTTAACGGATATAGTCCATGCCGTCACCTCCCTTGTTCCTAGCCAATAATCTAGTCTAGACCAGCTGTTATGTGCTGCAGTAATGTGTGTTGCTTCTAGTGTCGCTGGGTGGTTGTCTCTCCACACATCACTTAGTTGTAGGTCCATGATAGCGTCTAGCAGTGTTGCCCTTGCTTTCTTGTGTGGTTCCGTAGTGTTAGGTGCGCAATCCATACCCTCCTTCAGGGTTACATTGAAGTCCCCCCCATATAACGTTTGCAACCTGTAATTCAGAAATGGTGTGCCATATTTTTGTGAAAAAACCTGGCTTATCTGTGTTCAGGCCGTATGTATTTATTAGCGCCAATTGTTGATTTCTCACAGAGCCTACTACAATGATGCTCCTGCTTCCTCGTCTTTCTGGACTGCTGTTACCTCAAAATTCACTCCCTTCCTTATCAATATGCTTACCCCGCGGGAATATGAGGAGTAATGCGAGCTATGTACTGATTCTGCCCATCTGGCCCCCAGTGTAGATGTGGTGCTACTTGCAATATGTGTCTCCTGAAGAAACGTTATATCTACGTGCAGTCTGTCAAGATAAGCAAAAATCTGTCGAATCTTTCTAGGGTTATTCAGACCCCTCACGTTCCAAGTAATAAAAGTTAGTGCGGCGGGTCGTGTTACCTCAGAGTGTCATAGTTTTATAGCATAAGTGCTCTGCAAGGCATTTCAGCGGCAACATCTTTAGCGCTACTCGACTACCACCTCTGCAGACGATAGGTCGTGCTATTTGCAATGTCGAAGAGGTCGCAATGCTTCTTAGCCATAGTGATCTAACTCGAACAAACCCATAGTATCCCCCCCACCCCCCACCCACTTTAGCGCCCAAACTTTGCCAAAGCCATATCCCAAAATGAAGTGAACAGTACATTGAAACTTAACTGTAGGTGGGGCACACCTGCTCGGGGGTTCCACCAGATGCACACAACTCCATCCCATAGTGGATGTGGACGGGTGGTATGCGAATAACATGAACCTTACTGTTATGTCTCCTTGCCCTCCTCACCCTACTCGCAGGGTGCACTATAAGGGAGGTCGTTTGACTTGTCATCCTTCATCCTGCAGCGAAACATGTTCCTGCCCCGCACTGCTAATATGCATCGTACATTCTAATAGCTAACTCAGTATTTCAGACTTCTATACCCGCACATTCAGACGATCTGCTTATAACATATGTCTGCTCTACTAATCATGTAGTGCCAACAGCTGGGGCAAACAGTCGCTTAACAGTGATCATTACAGATAGTCTAATTTCCACTATCCCTTAACATTTCTATGGTATTAACATTACTCACTGCGTGCTTGAAAGTTCAGTTCACAGTGCACAATTTATAGCAAACTCCAGGAAATCTCCAACATTCATCCGTGCCACCATCTTATCTAGTCTGGTCCTTTTATCTAGTTCCTGTGGCCCAGTTTCAAACCCGCGGCAAGGCCCGCTACAGCCGGCCTGCGGGAGGTAGCAACCAAGCGCACCACCTCGTTTAGTGTTCACCAGTACACAGGACTTTCACATAGTGGATCAGTACAGTCATTTCAAGTACGTCAGTCTTCATCGCTGCCCAGTTCCTCGCGACCTTGCGTTTTGCGCCGCCGTCCTAGCTTCTTGATGTATTCTTGTGCTGCCTGAACTGTGAGGAGGATTGTGGATTTGCCAGCGTTCGTAACTTTGAGTTTCGCTGGATACAGCATGGCGTATTCGATGCCCAGGTCTCTCAGTTTCTTTTTTACTGGATTGAACTCCTTGCGGCCATTTGAACCGCCATGGTGTGATCAGGATAGAACTCAAGTTTATTTCCCTGGTGGTTGATGTCTCCCTTTTCTCTGGCAAGTCGGAGAACCGTGTCTCTATCCCTGTAGTTAAGCATGCGGGCGATTATTATTCGCGGAGGAGCCCCTGGTTTCGGCCTAGGTGCAAGTGAGCGATGAGCACGTTCTACCAGGAAGACCGTTGATAGTCCTTCTTCTCCAAACAGCTCCTTGAGCAACGACTCCACGTAGTCCTCCATCTTGCCCGTGTTTGTGGTTTCTGGCAGGCCTGCTATTCGGACGTTGTTGCGTCGAGACCTGGCTTCCTGATCCTCCACTTTAGCTCGCAACACCTCCAGCATTTTCTCCATTCCTCCACACTGTTTTGTCGTGGACGCTGATTCATCTTCCACCTTGGAAAGACGTTGTTCTGCCTCCACTAGTCTTTCTCCGTGTTTATCGAGTTTCGCAGCCATGTTGTCTACACGTTGCACTACGCTATCCAATTTGCTATTAATTTCTTGTAGACTGTGTTGTATCGCCCTGAGTACGCTTTCATTGCCGCTCCCCTCTTCAGTCTCATTGTCCCCTTCATTCTCAGATAGCGCAGCGGCATTTTTTGGCTGTTTCTTCGTTTCGAATTGCAGCTTTGATTGTTGTTTCTCAGGTTTCCCCATAATGGTCGTGTGTGGCTTATAGTTGCGCAGGTGTTGTCACAGTCCTTCAATATATAGATTGTGCTCTCTGTGTTAGCTGGGTGTATGTGCCTTAGTCAGAACATCAGGGCCATGGTATCTGTAGATCGTTATGTGCTATTTATCGTGTTCACAGCACCTACCCTCCGAGGTTCCCGACTGCCACGCCTGTACTGGGCATGCAGGAGCGTCGTTGTGTGTATGTGTGCGGCTATGAGGAGTGGCAGACAAGTCCAAGCATTATGTTATGTCTTTATTTGCGGCAAAACCTCAACAGCGCCACACGTTGTGCTTCTCTGTTCTACTGTGCTTTCTGCTGCTGCCATATGTAGCCAGTAGTTGACTCAGAGGTCGTACTTCTCCGTGCTTAATGATTGCACCCTGCAGCGTGTAATTCACGGCGTTTCATTGCTGACTTTTGCTCCTGCAGTGGTGGGCCATTTATCTTGTAGCGCTCCCGGTCATTAGTTCTTACAGCGCACCGCAAATAGCAGTTACAGCCGTCTCCTGCACATGCGGTTTACCCTCCTTGCACTCTCCAGCGTTATTAGTACCACCACTGCCTCATTCTCGCCCGGCACACTTTCATTACAGTCCTACCAGCATTGCGATAGCTCCGTGCTCCCCGTTGCTCACCGCCGCCGTCTCCGGGTCTATGCGTTCGACTTACGTCGCCATTTTGGGCACAGTGGAATGCAAACGCGGTGCTGTTCGTGTTAAGTGCAGAGCGCACCGGGGCTTACACTTTGGGTTTCGTGCTGGTTTCGCTGCCTATGCCGAAGTTTTCCTCGAATTGGAGCCCTTGCCTGACATCAGTAGTCGTCTCTCTGTCACTCGGTCTCAGTGACCGGGAGCCGCCATTTTGGGTGCCTCGGGTGACTGTAGTTCTTACATCCGATATCTCGCTCGTCTGGCACTATTTGAGGTCCTTAATACTCGCAGTCGGCGGACTGCATGTTCCGATTGTGTTTTCCGACGTTCTCGCTTTTCTCTCGGTCCATTTGCATACTTTAGGCCGCTGTATGTTACACCCATCCCGCGGAGCTGGCTCACAAGCCAACTATCCCGCAGTGCGCCCTCTAGCGCCCCCAATTGCATCGCATCTTTAAGGAATGTTTAACCTTAGAAGTTCCTGATGACACAGAAGTATTCTAGAACGTGTTGTGATCTTCAGATGATCATAGGATTGCAAAGTGAACAAACTTTGGTCTTTCTTAAGAATCAAACTTCTGCATGTTAATCTTTAATTTGTCTCTTATATCTTTGTGCTTTGGATATTTACATTTGGATCCCGCTACACGCAGTGAACGACTATTCACCACCCGGGCCTGCATCCCGTACACAGAACGTTCTCGGGCCAAACTTCGTCCATGAGAGGCGCCCCCCGTGGACGACCATCCACCACCTGCACCTGTGTCCAAATGTAAGTGAGTAACAGTCCCCGACCATTCTTGGACCGTGACAGGTGCCCCCCCTTGAATAAGACCCCCCCTCAATTTCACCTCAAACAGTCTCATCACCAGTGCGCCATGGCCTGGACCTCCAAATCCATAACCCCCCAACCCGTCCTCTAGCAAGCACAATCCATGCGCGTGACCAGGATGCCCCATGCTCCGTTCACTTGAAACACATCCCCGGCTAAGCATCCCAGGATAACGCCAGACCTGATATATCCCAGTAAACTTCTCCCCCGCATGTATTCTCAGATCGGGACAACCTCATATTTTCTGCGACCCAATGTCAACCGTACTGGCAACAAACATCCCCCCACAAATTTAATTAGACTGGTTCCCCCATCATCTCACAGCCCGATGATTGTGGTCCCTGCCCCAGTGATGTCTGCACACCCGCTAGTGCGCCTCCTGTGCTGTCCAAATGCCGGGAGAAAGACCACCCCCATCCAGGTGACTGCCCTGGCTCCCGCTCTACTTCCAGATCCTATGGTAGAAAAAGAAAAATTAGTTCTGCAAGAAATACATCATGGTCCCCAGCCCCCTTACGGCAGTCGTCCTAAACACCTCTGCAAAAAACCCATGCCCCCAGTACCTACGTCGCCACAGACACCATGCTGTACTCCTGTCGTCCCGAGTCCGCAGCCCCCCAAAGGATTAGCCCCCGCTGCTCTGCTCGAAATGCCTGTGCCTCATTTTTGGCACCACCAACCGCCCAGCGCAAACCAACCTGCCCCCCCTACAGCCCCTTTTATCCGTAGCTCCCTCTGAACCATAAACTCCCGCCTCCAGGGTGTGCAGTACCAAGCACGCAGTTCAACGAAAAAACTCAGACAATATAACCCAGCGGCTCTATACCTCTACCACAGCATTCCATCTTCCTGCCCCACCTCTGCCAACCCCGCACAAAACCCCACGTTACGTGCCCTTGTCAGATCATGCGCACTTGCCCAAACAATGGCCACCGAGCCACCACCTGCACCCCTGAACACATGCCTCGCCTTCAGAATCTCCTCGTTCCCCCGCCAAAAAACACACCTCCCCCTACAATCCCACCAAAATACCCTGCCCATGCCGACGTGTCAGTCACCCGTCACCTTATTACTTTCACCCACAAACCCCTTTTGTAGCACCATCATACCCGTGTTCGCTATCGTAGACTGTGCCTTACATCTTGCACTCGGCTCACGTGACCCCCACCCCGCCCCCAGGAAACTGCAATGCAACAAATCCCGAATAGTAAAACCTTTTACCATCCGTTATAGCCCGTCACAACTGGCCCCCACCCTGGTGTGGATAGCCCATCTGACAAGCCCCTACCCCGCACACCCGATGAGCCATGATGTGAAGCATGCCGCCTCCTACATCGTACACCAAAAAACCTGACTTCCTCCCAGACCCCATGACCCCCAGTTAGCCAGGAAGGACCCCCCAGGCCCCGAACCTCAACCCGCCTGCGTCACATCTGTGGAATCCGTCCCCTTTGACCCCGGGGGGCCTGTCCGGCATAATACCTCCTGCCGAAACCTACCCCCCTCCCCAATCTGCCCTGTCCCCTTCTCTGCTAATTCATTGAGCCCACGTAATGCTGCCAAGCTCGCCAGCAAGCCATGCTTTGGGTAGTGTCTGCATCTTGCGAAACCCCCCCCCCCCCCGCCGCAAGGGTAATTGTCCAACCTCTGAGCCCCACCATCATATGAATGCCAATGCCTCGCCACCAAATGACCGCTTGTGAGCCGACCGGCCACCCTTGCTACCCCAGTTGCCATATTATCCTCTCAGACTCATGCCACCCAACGTTGGGTTCCCATCGTGACTCCTGCCACAGCATCACTTGTATCCCCACAACACCCCCCCACACTCATAGCGCACCGCTGCTGAACTGCCAGTGTCCCCGCCAAAAGCTTTCTGCTTTCCCAGGCCTCAGCCGTAATCACGTAGCTGAGGGTTAAACCAGTACATCTTCCGTTTTTATACAATCTGTGAACAGGTTTTTAAGTGTTCAGAAATGTGGCGCTCAACTTATCACGGTAAGTATTAAGGTGTCGTGGTATAGAATTAGGTGCTTCTTGGCAGAGGAAAACCTTAACCTCTGTAAGAGAAGAGGATCAGGGACCTCTCTCTAATGTAATTGGACAAGAATCCAGAGCACACTTAGTGTATCAAATAAAATTTCAATCTTCAAATGGTCAAATGGCCAAACCAATGGGATAGATCAAACCAGTCATAAATTTTCAAAAGTTTTATTGTTCAACAGTGTTCTTTTCTCAGAATCACTGTGCCATATCACTCTAGCCTACACGTGTTTCATCACAGCATGTGGCTGTGAATCTTCAGGGCTGATCTAAAAGATCGAGGCGCGTTATCGGGAGACCGGTGATAATTCCGTCCCGGTCCTAATCGGGATGTTTCTGTACACAAGAGAGCGGTACCGAAGATAATCGGTTTCCGTCAGAATGGGGGTAGCGTGTGAGGTTACACAGCGTCGGTAATTCGGGCCGTTTGTTGCCCGTGGGTTGAGCTTGGTGCAGCTCCAGTTTCCAAGTTGCTGAATGCGAGTTTGGAAAATAAACCTCCCGGCAAGATTCTCAACGCGGGGAGGTCAGGTTTCTCATTGCAAGTGGTCACGTAACCTCGCTCGCGATGAGAAACTACCAGTCCTTGTTAAGAAAGCTGCCGCTCAAGTAAAAATCTACTTGAGCGGCAGAAAACTACAGCTCGCACTGTGCAAGATGCCGTTTTCTATGATTGCACAGTGCCGGATGCTTGTCCGCACTATGCAATCATTGAAAACGGCATCTTGCACAGTGCGAACCGGCTACTATGCAGTTTGCGTAGTGCTACGCGTAGCTCGCGAAGTGCACTTAAAACTGGTGCAAACGATGCGGCCGCTGACGCATAATTGCAATGAAATTATTAAACTGTCACACATAGCAATCTGAGACCATGGCAGCTATGGTGATTTAACCACTCAGTGCATTCTGTGAGCTGTAGTCTTGACATGCCTCAGTGGAGCGCTTTGTATAAACACACTTGAAAACAAAGATACCTAAAACGAAAGGCTTGGATTGTAAACATGGTGTGCTGCTCTTTTTTTAGAGGAATGGGACACATTTGTCCTTATTCAGACAGGGTACGGGATAAAGGCGGAAGAAAAAGGGGGGAATAGGAAAACTGTAAAGAAGGAGAAAGCATAAACAACAAGCATTGGCATAGCCAATAGGTCTCGCCTTTGGGACCTTATAAGTGTTTAGGTATCCAGCACAATATCCTTGGTGCAACAACATCAACTGTTGCATGGCTAAAACTTATGAGGTCCCACAGGGGCGACCTATTGACTATGCCAATGCTTGTTGCCCTTGCCAAAAAGACACACATATTGCTTGAAACTTACTGTCTGGTGTGGCGGAGGCGGTGGGTACCATGATGACAAGGGGAAACACTTTGCCGTGGTAGAGCAGGCATGGGGCACATGCTGTCTGCCTGGTGGCCCCCATGCCTCCCATTCTTCACGTGCAGGCTGCTTCAAGTCAGCTGAACAGGACTGCTTTTGAGGATGTCTCACTGAAGAGAAGGCTCCTGTTTCTGGGACAGTACACGTGCTCTTGTGTCAGCCCATGCCAAGGTAACTGGTGCGGGTCCTCCAGAAACACCAGAGGACTACCCCAACAAAGCGATCAGATCAACCCCCCGGTCTTGCTTCCACCAAAACCACAAAAAAACATTTTCTTCCCCACCCTCTCTGTCGATTTTTGGTGCAGTCAGAAAGATGCTTTTTGCAGAGGAAACACGCCAGCAGCTGCCTTTTCCTGAGGTGTGCACAGGGGGCATCGGCCAAACCATTTACAACCCCCCTTCAAACACGAGGTAAAATCTCCATCTGCGACTACACAGCACCACCCACTTTCCATTTCACAGGACAGGACCCAACCTGGTCCATACTCTTATTTACCTACCCTCAGTATGCCCCGCCCTGGCTCCGCCTCCCGCTATACATCCACCGGCGGAGGAACCTGTCAATAAGTGATTCCTAGAATGTGTGTGTGAGTGTGTGAGAAAGCGAACGTGAGCTGTCAGCTTTTGGCACCTGCATGTCTAAAACAAGGGGCAATGTGTTTTTTGCTTGTTCTGTTTTGGGTTGCCTCAATTCAAAATATTTATCCTGAAAACTAAAATGAGACAGATCTTGCATCACTGGTCGAAGAACAAGTTTGTTATTCGTGTGTGGGAAATAAGCGATGCCAGGGCAGGTACACCCTGGAAGCCAAGCAGACTGGGTCGCGTGCCAAAAGGGTGGGTAAATCTACTGCAGAACAGTTCAGAAATTGTTACATGTCCCGCAAGAATAAATAACTATTTGAGCCCAGGTATTTACCTGGTCCAATTACAAGTTTACTGCTGATTTAAAACAGGTGGCGTGGTGTAAAGAATGGCCTCATAGCAGCTCCATTGGAAATTCCGATGGCGCTATACGGAAGAAAATGTACGCCTAAACAATGAAAATGTTAAGTACATTTGCACCATGTATAGGTCCGGCTTTACTACGTTCTGCGCGACAATAATAACACTACCATCACTATAGTCTGCTTTTCAGTAGAGATAAAAGGAAATACTTTCCGGCGTACCTTCAGAATGAAAGCAGGCGTGCCCCTCGCACGGCAGCAGGGGAGGGGGCCTGCGCGATTCCCTTGCGGGAGCGTGCAACTATATGGCGCTGCGCGCTCCCTTAAGGAAATTGCCAGACGTGCACGCGTTGCCATTGCAAGCAATGCAACACGTGCACGTATTTGCTCCCAAAGCGGTGCCGATGGCATTGGGTCTCTCTCCTATGCAGCGCATGTGCGTTGCGTAGGCGAGACCTAAAAATGAACCTATAAAAGAGAGATAAAGAGACACGCAGGGTTGGGGTTTGGGGTGGAAAAACAGGCATTAGTTGTCTACAAGGCACTCTAGCATTTTACTGCTCCTGCAGCGGGCCCCTAAGAAAATCTTTGGGGCCCTGTGCTTGTTATTTTTTAGGTCTCGAACTGATCATGCGCTGGTCTGGCCGAGACATTTAGTAGCTGCTTTTAAAAGTGCTACCAAAGCGGCCACCAGCTTACTGTCACACGCACAAGCGCGCGAATCCCTAGCGTGCTTTAGCACGTCATCGCGATCGTGATCACCTGCGCTATCAGAGTGATCGCGATCGCGATGACTTTCGCTTTCACGGCCGCGCAGCGTTACTTTTACTGCTGCGCAGCCAATGCTTGTTTGGTTATCCTGTCTCTGCTCCTGTTAAATGCTTAGTTTGCTTTACTTCCTATAAGCCTTCCCAGCCACTTTATTATTCTGCTTGCCCATGACTCATCTTCCTGATCTCCCGTGCCTTGCCCAACACCATCTCACCACTCCCACTTGCCCTCCGAGGTCACTGCGTTCAGTGACCTCTTTCCGCTCCACTGTGTATTGATTTCCTCCCTCCCCTTTTGAAATTTTATACAAAGCGATCTCGGCCCGTAGGTATTGGAGCGCTTTACACAAGCATCAGTTTCATAACACACGGTAACATTAATTTTTTGGTAGGGCCGGTATTGTTTTGTGTGTGCTGAATTGTTTTAACAATCAATGTTGGAGGGCGTTTCGACAGCCCGGTAAATTGAGGTCTTCTTCAATTGTTGGTGCTTGAGGTTAGAGCCTGGGCTTGCTGGCAGAAGCCACTTGAAAGCTCAGTCTCTGTCTGGAGCTTTCCGTGGCTCCGCCACATATACTTAAATTGCACAGGATGTTCCAGACTTAACAGAGTTCTTGTAAACAGGCACCTACGACAGCACATACAGCAGCACTGATAAAGGACATTGTTTACAGAATAACTCTAATAAGTGACAGCTCACAATGTTCCACTTTGATAGCTGCATCTAATGTTTCTCACTCGGCACCTCTTATAAATGCCCCCTCTGATAACTTTGTGTGATGTTAATACTCACATGCCATTGCATATAAACAACCCGTAATGTTTTAACTTCTCCCTCTCTGTCTAATGTCACATGCTTCAGCGCCTCTTCTAAACAGTCCCTGGATATCAGCCCTGCCCCAAAGCACACTCTTGCATAAGAGCTATATTTCATGTGTGGAGCAAATGTAATGTTGCTGCAGTCTTGCTTAGCACTGTTTCTTATGTCTCTTTCCCGTTAGTTAGTTTTTTTCACAACAAGTTTTATTTACCCTATTATTTAACCCTCTGCAGGACCCCCACCCCCCTTGAACATCCTCAATGACTGGAACCCAATCTCCACTGAGGACACCATCCGCCTGATGAACTCTATCCACTCAGGATCCCCCACAGACCCATGCCCTCACCACATCTTTAACAAAGCAGACTCCATTACGTCATCAACTGCTCCCTCAACTCCGCAACCTTCCCGGAAAGTTGGAAACATGCCGAACTCAGCGCCCTTCTGAAGAAACCCACAGCTGACCCCACCGAACTCAAAAACTACCACCCCATCTCGCTCCTTCCATTCCCGGCCAAAGTCATCGAGAAAGCTGTCAACAACCAGCTCGCAGCCTTCCTCGAAACCAACAAATCCCTCGACTCCTCACAGTCCGGCTTCCGAGCCAAACACAGCACTGAGACCGCACTCATCGCAGCAACAGACGACATTCGAACTCTGCTAGACAACGGAGACACAGTCGCCCTCATCCTCCTCGACCTCTCCGCAGCCTTTGACACAGTTTGTCATAGCACCTTAATACAACGCCTCAGTTACATCGGAATCCAAGGAAAAGCACTGGAATGGATCACCTCGTTTCTTGCCGGAAGAACTCAGAGAGTCCGCCTTCCACCATTCAAATCAGAAGCTACCGAAGTCATCTGCGGCGTGCCACAAGGATCTTTACTCAGTCCCACCCTCTTCAACGTATACATGAGCCCCCTCGCGGCTATCGCACGCCAACACAACCTCAACATCATCTCCTACGCTGATGACACTCAACTGATACTATCACTCACCAAAGACCCCAACACCGCCAAAACCAACCTACATGAAGGAATGAAAGAAGTAGCCGAGTGGATGAAGTACAGCCGTCTTAAACTGAACTCTGACAAAACTGTAGTCCTTATCCTTGGTACCTCCCCCTCCGCCTGGGATGACTCTTGGTGGCCAGAGGCCCTTGGAAAAGCACCCATCCCGACGGACCACGCACGGAACTTAGGTGTCATCCTGGACTCCTCACTCTCTATGAACAGACAAGTCAACGCCGTCTCATCTTCTTGCTTCAATATTCTTCGCATGCTCAAAAAAACATTTCGCTGGATCCCCACCGAAACTAGAAAAATGGTCACCCACGCATTGGTCACGAGCCGCCTGGACTACGGAAATACCCTATACGCCGGTACCACCGCAAAACTCCAGAAAAAACTCCAACGCATCCAGAACGCCTCAGCCAGACTCATACTAGACATCCCGCGTAAAGACCACATCTCCGGACACCTGAAAAACCTCCACTGGCTCCCCGTTAACAAGAGGATTACTTTCCGCCTCCTAACCCACGCACACAAAGCACTCTACGAACTTGGACCCGAATGCCTCAACTCACGACTTTCCTTCTACACCCCCTCCCGCCACCTACGATCCTCCAACCAAGCCCTTGCAACTGTACCTCGCATCAACAAAACCACCATGGGAGGCAGATCCTTCTCCTACCTGGCAGCTAAAACCTGGAACTCACTTCCCACTTACCTTCGCCTCACTCAGAACCACCTTACATTCAGAAAGCAACTTAAAACCTGGATATTCGACAAGTAATCCCCCACCCTTCCGGCTTCCGAGCCAAACACAGCACTGAGACCGCACTCATCGCAGCAACAGACGACATTCGAACTCTGCTAGACAACCGAGACACAGTCGCCCTCATCCTCCTCCACCTCTCCGCAGCCTTTGACACAGTTTGTCATAGCACCTTAATACAACGCCTCAGTTACATCGGAATCCAAGGAAAAGCACTGGAATGGATCACCTCGTTTCTTGCCGGAAGAACTCAGAGAGTCCGCCTTCCACCATTCAAATCAGAAGCTACCGAAGTCATCTGCAGCGTGCCACAAGGATCTTTACTCAGTCCCACCCTCTTCAACGTATACATGAGCCCCCTCGCGGCTATCGCACGCCAACACAACCTCAACATCATCTCCTACGCTGATGACACTCAACTGATACTATCACTCACCAAAGACCCCAACACCGCCAAAACCAACCTACATGAAGGAATGAAAGAAGTAGCCGAGTGGATGAAGTACAGCCGTCTTAAACTGAACTCTGACAAAACTGTAGTCCTTATCCTTGGTACCTCCCCCTCCGCCTGGGATGACTCTTGGTGGCCAGAGGCCCTTGGAAAAGCACCCATCCCGACGGACCACGCACGGAACTTAGGTGTCATCCTGGACTCCTCACTCTCTATGAACAGACAAGTCAACGCCGTCTCATCTTCTTGCTTCAATATTCTTCGCATGCTCAAAAAAACATTTCGCTGGATCCCCACCGAAACTAGAAAAATGGTCACCCACGCATTGGTCACGAGCCGCCTGGACTACGGAAACACCCTATACGCCGGTACCACCGCAAAACTCCAGAAAAAACTCCAACGCATCCAGAACGCCTCAGCCAGACTCTTACTAGACATCCCGCGTAAAGACCACATCTCCGGACACCTGAAAAACCTCCACTGGCTCCCCGTTAACAAGAGGATTACTTTCCGCCTCCTAACCCACGCACACAAAGCACTCTACGAACTTGGACCCGAATGCCTCAACTCACGACTTTCCTTCTACACCCCCTCCCGCCACCTACGATCCTCCAACCAAGCCCTTGCAACTGTACCTCGCATCAACAAAACCACCATGGGAGGCAGATCCTTCTCCTACCTGGCAGCTAAAACCTGGAACTCACTTCCCACTCACCTTCGCCTCACTCAGAACCACCTTACATTCAGAAAGCAACTTAAAACCTGGATATTCGACAAGTAATCCCCCACCCTTCCTCAAGCGCCTTGAGACCCTCTGGGTATGTAGCGCGCTATATAAATCACTTGACTTGACTTGACTTATTGAGTGATTAAGCAAAGTAAGATACGTGGCTCCCCACAGTCAGGAGATCGCCACCAAGCATCGTGGCACATTTTACATCACTAGTGCAAAGTCCAATCAATAAAAGGAGAAAAGACAAACCCCCCCCCCCTCCACCACCCGCCAACCCCCACCACCCAACTACCCTACTACCCACCCCTTATCCCTCCCTAACCCCATGCACGTGAGATTATAAAACATTCAGTACTTGGTCGTAGTGTGCTAGGTATGACACAGTTCTCAGGCCTGTACGGCATCCTCCACCTATATTTCCTCCTCTTGTTCTACTGGGGGGTCCAGTGTCAATCCCCTATAGTCCGCCCACCGCTTCCAGATCTTAAAATGCTTACGGGGGCATCCTCTTGCTTCAAATACCGGGTGTTCTAGCCCCATAAAGTAGTCTCGTCCAGCCTTCCATGCACACAGGGGGGGGCTCGCTCTCCCTTCCACGCTCGGGCCAGGTCTCTTTTGGCAACAACAAGCCCCAGCAACAATAGATGGCGTTTATATATATTCCCACCGACACCCTCCAATACATGGAGCAACCCTAACCGATGGGTGCAGGGAATATCCCATCCCAATACCTCTGACAGGCAACTCCATACGCCCCTCCAGAAACCAATCAGCCCAGTACACGACCACACAGTATGCAGCAGCGTACCCGTTGCAGCCCCACAGCGCAGACACTCCGGAGACCCAATCAGTCCCGCCTTCCACAGCCGCTCTCGGGTGTAATAGGCCCTGTGTAAATACTTGAATTGGATTAGCCTAAGTCGCATTGCAATGGCAGCCCCTCGCGGGGATTCCTGGGCTTCCCTCCAATCATCCTCGTCTAGGGGACCAACATCCGCCTCCCAGGCCTCCTTGAGGGGAGGTAGGGTGGAGGAGCAATGAGTGACCAACGTTTGATAGATTCGGGAGACCTTCTTATCTCCAAGGTCTCCCATGAAGACCTTCGCTTCAACTGGGTTAAATTCTGGGAGCGACTCCATGTTAGCAATGCTAGGCGCTAGCGCATGGCGAAACTGTAGGTACCGAAAGAATTGGGTCTGGGGCATGTGGAACTCAGTACTGAGCTCCTGGAATGATTTGAGGGTGACCCCGGTCAGCACATGGACCAACGACGAGATCCCAATGGCGTCCCAGCTATCAAACCCCGCCAGGGAGGTCAGCTCGGGGAGCTGCCCGTTGTTCCACAACGGAGTCTCCGCCATTAATCTACCCCACCAGCCCATGCGACGCAGCGTCTGTCGCCACACAACAAAGACAACTCTCGTGGCACACGGCAATGTCTGCCGCAGCCTAGCCGAGTACAGGATCGTGTGTAGTGTGTTGTCTCCCATCAGCAAGCACTCCAGGGCATATGCTGGGTCCCCTCTGTCTCCATACCACCATTCATTAAGAACCAGTAACTGGGAGGCCTGATAATAGGACAATAGGTCCGAAGTGGCCAGACCACCACAATACGTGGACAGGAAGCATGTTCGCAGCGCCACCCTAGCAGCACCCCCAGCCCATAGGAAACGGCCTAGAACAAAGTTGACCTGCCGAAACCACTTGGGGTTAATCAGGTGGGGGTAGCTTTGTAGCTGGTATAAAAGGCGCGGGAGCGCAACCATTTTGAAGATCGCGGACCTACCGAAAATAGTTAGGGGCATCCTAGACCACGTTGTCACGTCCATCTGAACCCTCTCCCATACTGGCCCTATGTTACGTTCCCAGGCAATATCTACTGATTCCGAGAGGAACACCCCAGATACTTCAAACCTCCGGCTGCTACCTGCAACCCTGATGCCCAGGGGTCCGCCACAATTCCGCCCCCCAACACCCACAGGGTGGACTTACGTGGATTTAGACAAAGGCCCGATACCTCCCCGAAGATACGCATGATTTCCAAGACTCGGGCCCCGATCTATGTAAATCAGTAAGAAAGAAGAGGACGTCATCTGCATATAATGCAATTCTATCAGTGAGGTTCCCACTCCACACAAAGCCCCACATCTGTGCGTCTATGCGCACCCAAGAGGCCAGGGGCTCCATAGCTAGGGCAAACAAGTATGGGGAGAGTGGACACCCCTGCCGGGTCCCCCGACCAATCGGAAACTTTTCTGAGACCGCCCCGGAGACACGCACCGAAGCTGTGATATTGGTATATAGTAGTTGGATGTAGGAAATAAACACCGGGCCCAGATTGAGACGAGGCAGGAGCGCAAATAGGTACGTCCAGCTAACCGAGTCGAAAGCTTTATCAATATCCGCTAGTAGCAGAGCCGCTCGTTCCCCCGTGGCCCCCATGGCATCAACCGCCGCCTGTGCCCGCCGGATGTTATGCCGCATTGCCCTATGTGGCATAAAGCCGGCCTGGTCTGGGTGGACCAGATCCGTCACATACGGGAGTAGTCGGTTCACCAGAGCCTTAGCCAGTATCTTAGCCTCTATGTTGAGCAGAGATATTGGGCGATAAGAGTCATGTCTATCGGGGGGTCTGCCCGGCTTCTGAAAGACCACAACTTCGGCATGACGCCAGTCAGGTGGCAACCTACCCCGTGCTCGTGCCGCCTCCAGTGCACTCCGGTAATGGGACCCCAGTTGGAGTTGAAATTTCCTATAGAATTCACTCTGGAAGTCACTTGGCCCAGGTGCCTTCCCTGTGTTGAGCTGTCCCAGTGCATCACCTAGTTCTTCCGCTGTAAGGGGGACGTCAAGTGCCTTCCTGGTCTCATCTGAGACCGCCCTCGGAGGCAAGTCATCAATGAATTTAGCGACCTCATCCGCCGACAGACAATCCCGCGGAGCATATTGTGCCGTAAAGTAGCAGGCAAAACTCGCTACCAGCTCAGCCGGGTCCGTAATCGCAACTCCGTCCCCAGCAGTGAGGCCCGGCAGCGCAATCGGTTGGAGATTACGTTGACATAGCCTATGGAGCATTGTACAGGACTTATCTCCCCACTGATATATTCTACTCCGCGTGGCCAGCCACGCTTGTCTAGCCTCATCAAGTAACACAGATGCATAGGACTGTTGTGCCTGCAAGAGCAACCTCACCGCAATCTCATCGCCCCCTCCCCGGCACCGCAGCTCCAAGGTTTCCACCAGTGTGGCCGCCTCGGCGATTGTCTCCCGGCGTCGTCGACGGGCCGCCGCACACCACACGATGTCTATACCCCGTATGGTGGGCTTCATCGCCTCCCAAACTACGACTGAGTCTATGTCGTCCACTAGGTTTTCCTGCCAGTAATGGGCAATCGCCCCCTGTAGATGTTGGATATAACCGGGCTGCTGAAGGTGCCACGAGGACATCCTCCACCGGAACGGTTGTCGTTTCCTAAGCAGCTCTACCCTGACTACCACCGGGGAGTGGTCAGACAGCCCTCTCGGCAAGATCCCGGCCTCCCGCACTCTGTTCAGGCATACACTGGGCACAAACACATAATCCAGTCTTGAGAAGGAGCCATGCACCGCAGAAACATACGTGTACTCGCGTACCTTGCGATGCATATGTCGCCACACATCCACCCAGCCCATCCCCTCCACCATAGCATTCAACCGGGTAGGGGGGGGGCAGCCGTTAGTGTCCCCTGCTGTCTCTGACGGTCCATGCATACATCCATCACCTCATTCCAATCGCCCCCCACTACAGCCAATGACTCTGGGCTATCCTCCCATACTGTAAACAGCTTCTCAGACAGAGCCCACTGCAGAGGAGGAGGGGCGTAGACACTTCCAAAAACCACTGGTTCAGTACCCACCATCCCTTTAACAAAAATGTAGCGACCCTGTGGATCTGCCCACTGCTTCTCGTGGACGTAGGCCAACCTGCGATGTACCAAGATGGCAACACCTCTGGACCCCCTAGAGAACCCGGTATGAAAGACTTGTTGGTAGCCAAACCTCTGTAGACTAAGCACCTTCGATCCCATCATGTGCGTTTCCTGTAGCAAGAGCACTTCTGCAGCCTCCCTCTTCCCCACCGCAAAATCGCCCCCGTTTAATCTTGTCAAGCATCCCCCTGACATTCCAGGTTACCACACGCATGGACTCACTGGGTATGCCCTTGAGGTATTTCAGCCATAATCGAGTGGGACTAACCAAGTAGGCCCCCTGCGCCACACCCACGCACTCAGCACTGTCATTAGTAAATCAGGGAGAATCACGTGCAGTCCCCCCCACCCACCCCAGGTCCCCCCCACAACAACACCAACCCCCCCACCTACCATAACCCAATCCAGCCCCAACTCTTCCCCTCCCTCCCCTCCCTTCACCCCACGCCCCCCACCCCTATACCTCATAGAACTCTGAAGTACCTGTCGCGGCATGGGCAACCTCGGGCCCAAAACAGAGGACCCAAGGCCAACCATACCAATGGATCCCAACACCCCCCGAAAACAGTCGAATCACCCCCCCAGTCAACTCCCACTCTAGTAGGAAGTTGGTGGCCCCTATTGAGTAGCCTCCCCAACCCCAACCCGCAATACCACACATGCACAAGCACCATTTAGAGCCGGCAACATAGGCAGTGTTAATGCATCCAAACTATGGGACCTGGCCGTGCGACCCCCTTCAGCCGGAGTCCGTGGCATCAACAGACAAGCGCAGTTCTCCCCAGGCCTCAATGGTTTTTTCCAGAGTGATCAGAGTCTAGAGTTTCACTGTCTTGTGTCTCTTCCGCGATCTGGACCTCCGGTTCCGTCCGCCCCGGGTAGGCTGGTCCCTCCGGTCTTGCGACGATCCCCTTGAACCGCCCGGGTCCAGCCCCGGCTGGGCATGCGGCCTGATCCTCACCGTTTCATCAGTCCATTTAAAGACGTCCTCAGGGGTATCGAAGAAGTGTGTCCGCGACTGGTAGACCACCCGCAGGCGGGCTGGATACAGCAGGGAATACTGGATTTTCAGACCCCGCAGTTTCGCCTTGGCGGCTATGAAATGGAGTCCCTGGTTCTTGCTTCCCGCAAGATAGCGTCCCTATCAAGTGATTCAAAAGTCTAGCGATCACTGGTCCTCCGGTGGCCTCTGCGTCAAGGCCCGATGAGCACGCTCAATTACAAAGTAATTGGCAGAGAACCCCCGGGGGTAGCCAGCTCTCCAACCACTGGGATAGAAACTGTTCCATATTTCCTTTCTCACATCTCTCCGGAAAACCAACGAAGCGAAGGTTGTTTCTGCGTGCGCGCCCTTCGGCATCTTCCACACGGAGCGCGAGGCCCTTTTGAATGTTTTCCATCGCCGCCATTTTCTGCTTCAGGGTCCCAACGTCATCTTCCACCACCGAAATCCTGGATTCCGTCTCTGTAATCCATGCCACTGCATTCCGTAGGTCTTGACGCAACAGGGTCACATCCGCACCTACTGCCCCAATCTTGGCGTCCAGCATGTCCCTGGACTGGGTGATCGCTGCCATGAGCGCCGCATTGTCTGGCCCCGCTCCATGACCTCCTCCGGATGCTCCGGGCCCCCCACTGGGCCCCGTGAATTTATCGATGGGCCCTTGTTTGGAGGGACCGCCGCCTCCTCTGGTCATGGCTGCGGTCAACCCTGGGGCTGCTACAGTATGAGTGTTTGCACTAGCGCAGACTCCACGCACCTCCAATAACGTTCAATGTAGACCAACCCAGCGTCTCCTCTGCTCCTGGGTGTAGACGTCTTTTATACAGCTACCACCGGTACCGGGTTGGCTCCCTGGTCGAAGCTAGAACAGGTGCCGCAAACCAGTTTCAATCTGGCCCCCGGTCTGCACCCACCTCGCCGGCCGCCTCGTGGTTCCGTAGTCTCGTGGCCACCCTGCTTCTGACCGCTCTGCACTAATTCGCCAGGTGCTGCGAGCCCACTCACTCTAGTAGCCTTCCTCCCATGCCCAGCAGCTAACAGCACCGATATTGAGGCCCCAGGGGAGTCACTCACTGTTCATAGACCGCCCCAGGGCTGCGCCCGGTACGGGCACGATCCTCGCTGGTCCGTCCGACTGCCCACCAGTCCGCCACCAGAGGAAGGACAGTAGTGTTGCGCTCAGCCCTCTGAACAAGGCCACACACCAGGGGTCTCAGCTCCCCAGGCCCCGCCGCTGGTCAGTCGCAGCCGGAGTCAGACGCCAGCTCCAATCGGCAAGGACCACCAAACTCGAGGCCCCGGCTGCCCGGAATCGATGTAGGCCGCTGCTCCCCCCGGGAGTCCTCCGTGCTCTGACCACCTCCCCTGCAACTGGCGAGACAACCGGGGGCTCGTCCGCCGCTTCGCCGACCCCAGGAGTCTCCAGGCCCAGGCAAGCCTGCAGTGCGGCCGGCCCGCGCACAAGCCCTCCTGCCCGGAAGCCCCAAAATCGAGGCCCCGGCCTCGCTGCTCAGGACCAGGCCGCAGGCCGCCGCCGGCGACTCAGCCGCACCGGACGGTCCAGAAGCGCCGCTCCTCGCTCCGGAGGTCTCTCGGCACCGTCCGTCACACTTGCCCCACAGTTGGTCTGCAGTACTGGGTCCGGGGGCCAGGATAATTGGTCGGATATGTATCGGGCCGGCGGGAGCTCTGGGAAGCTGCAACCGCCATCATCGTCCGCTAAGCCACGCCCCCTTCCCGTTTGTTTTTTTGGCATTGTTTCTTATTTCTTTTTTCCGTCTATCTCCCCTTCACTGGCTCCCCACCCTCCCCCTTCACTCTTCCTCTCTCTCCTCCCTCTTTTAAAAACCTGATAAAACACTACAGTTTACTTTATCTGCATATATTTTCTTTCGTTATTATTTTTTAGTATCCCTGCCCGTGCTTAATTGCGAACTCGTACTTAAAGGCACATTTCGTATCTGTGGGGGAGATCAGCACCTAAAAAGGATACATCAAATCCATTTTGTGCACCTTAATTAGTGAAACCAACAAATGGATCACTAGGCACTTGCACAGCCCCCTCTAAACACACTACCATTGCTGAGGCTTACAAACCATTCATTCCTGCTCTGTAGGCTGTATGTCAGGAGGCTCGACTTGCTTAAAGTTCTTTTTGGAAATATAAAAACTGGTGTGAGTAGTTAAGTACAGTACTGCACAAGTAACTAATTGCCACCACTTTGGTGCAAGCTTCTCAACCATTACATGTACAGACATCACACTGTACAAAACATTTCTAAAAACAGTTGGCATGTTGTCCCACTATGGGAAGAGTTTGTGGAGGGGTGCAAGAGAGTAGAGGTGGTAGGGTTTTTGTATCAGGGAAATCTAGGCACCAGCTGAGGGGGCCACTACACACTAAGAACACTTTGTCATAATTAAAGCTTCAGTTAAAACCAGCAGCTTCACTAAGAGGTTTACCTTGAACATTAGGGTTAGTAGCAGCATCAAACTATAAATTACCTTAAAATGAGAAACCCACTGAGGGTCTGTGGTTTGAGTACTTATTATAGTTAAAATGCAATCACTTACCCTAATTGAATTGATAGTCTGCTAGAAGATATTTGGACTGCGCCTCTGTAAAACCTAAAAACACGATCCCAATTCTAATGCTTAAGCTCTGTTTTGGCCATTTTGAGGGCAAGTTTATAATGTGCTCAACCATCTATGTTTCTAGGTTTTGTAAATGGTCCCACCCACAAACGCCTACTGGCAAGGGAACATAAGGCATCATACCATGGAGCTGTTGCCTAATTGCCTTATAGGTAGGGCCACTGGAATTATACTGCAGGAAAGGCCAAATTATGGGGCAGGACTGAGTAAATTATGCGGCAAGAAAAGGCAAATTGTGCAGCTTAGTGCTGCTTATTTTGTAATAGTATTACTTCATTATTTAGTGAGGTCAAAAATAACAAGCATTGGCATAGCCAATAGGTCTCACTTTTGGGACCTTATAAGTATTTAGGTATTCAGCACAATATCCTTGTTGCAACAACAGCAGCTGTTGCATGGCTAAACACTTATAAGGTCCCAAAGGCGAGACCTTTTGGCTATGCCAATGCTTGATTAATTAGGCACTTTCTCTCTCTTTACCTCTCCTTTTCAAGAGTTGACAATCCATGCTTCCCTAGTTCAGACCGCCCCTCCCATGTGGATAATTTGTCCTCGCTCCCTGGGAGACCTGGCCTTCACAGGTGCTCTGTGAGGGCTCCCCGACTCCTTCCCTTCCCGAGATTATATTGGGCTCCCTATCACTGTCTTCACCTGCTGATCTTTTAAGTACAATGTGGCACCCCTGGGAGTTCTGGAGCATCTCGCCCCTGGGTTTGTTGCCTGGTTTTCGAGGCCTCGTTCCCTGGCTGCAGCTTCCAACTCGGTCTTCAAGGCTCTCTAGGATTGTGGGAAACACGCCTGCCAGCTCGTGGCCTTGCTGGTGCCGTATATAAGGCCACCTCAAGAAGCATACAAAGCAGGAGAGAAGGAATGTGCGGGAGGGGAGGTCCAGACAAGGGAGACTTCGGCAGAGAGGACACAAATCATGGGATTGTTTGCCATGAACATCCCCGGACACAGTTCTGGGAGTGTCTGCCATGGCTGCCATGGACATCCACACAGCGGACGCCATTGTGCTGTTTTTGCTGCAGCTCAGCCTCACTCGAGCAAAAATTAGCTATTGCTCAGTCGCCCAAAAATGAGGAATTTCAGCCATGCCACAACTCTGTGGCTAACTGCGCCGAAAACAGTCGAACAGCAGCATAATCAAGTAGGATTTTGTAATGAGACACTTACTTTCGCAGCAGTTGCTGCCAACGAGCCTGCTCCTGGTAGCCGCAACTACACGGACTGCTGGGCCTCCCTGCTGCAATGACTTTCCCCTGAAACAGCTCTGACCGTGGTCCAAGCCTCGAGTCGAGGACAGTGCCAACGCAGCATTGATAATGGCCTCAATGCTGCTGGACACGCTACAGGTTGCGGTGTCTGCTGATGCACTGTCACTTTGGTGGCAGACGGGGTGGGCATATTACGGTACATAATAGTCTGACGCAAGTGAATAGTTATGCGCAGTGTGAGCACTCAGCCGAAACGGTCTGCGCAACCACGCGCACGCGGCACAGGCGAATTAGTTAAGTTGTAACCCCACCTGCTTGCGCCTTGTGCGAGTGGAGCCAGCCCCCCACACAAGCCTGCAAGCTGCGCCCTCCGAGTGCTGTCAGCTTTCTGTCTGTAATGTTAATTTACAGCGCTCCTGTTTGTTTTGAGAGCCCAGGAGACGCTATATAAATGCATGACTTTCCATTTCAGTGCGGTGATGCGCACCACACTGAAATGCATTAGTCTAACAACACCTGATGCGTGATACTTAGCAGGCCTGCAGATTTAGTCGGACTATTGAAGGAATAAGATTGATTCATGGGTCCTTTCTTTTAAGGGATGATCTCCTGGTTGCTGAAGTGGTAGAGTTCTATATTCTGTGGCATGTTTTTGCTGGTTAAAGGTTTGGTTGTAGATTCAAAATCAATTGTGTTGGAGGTTTTTTTTACCCTGGCGAGTATACTTCAGTGACTGTGAGACACGTCCTAGGGTAATTGGTATTATTTGTGTCACAGAGCTTCCAATTGGTTCTCTTGCCTCGAAATGACCTTGTAGATCGAATCGGTCACGTTCATCACCACAAAGCCACAGCACTGTTCGTTTGTCCAGTTCGAATCCCCTCCGAAGTGATAAAGATGTCCCAATATTAACAGATTATTTGAAACGAGCAGCTTTAATATAGCTCCGCGATTATGCAGAATTGTGTGGGGTTGCAGTAGTCTCATATTGGTAGACCCTTCTATTGCATACTGAGTGGCCCCAGCAGAGTTCAGTTTTTTCAGGTCTCCTTTGGCAGTGCAGCATTACATCTTGTGGGATCAACCGAAATAGCTTTAAGAACGCTTCTGAGAATGGTGCTTGGCTCTCCCATCCATATTGGTTACCTTGAGTTCAGTATTTGAGTTGTACTTCAGAAGACACCAAAAAACAGTAACTTGTCAACCTGCAGAAATTTATCAGGGAAAAATGTCTGGGGGAAAAAAGGCAAAGCGTTTGCAATTTGGTGTGTTGGAGGCTAATTATGTTGGGCGTTGTTTTCTTGTTGAAAACTAGAAATAAGAGGCATTTACCCTGAATGGTAAATACCTAACCATACGATAATGTTATTCACGTGTGGTAAGTATGCCGCCCAATAGCTTAAGACGGTCTTCCTCGATTCAGGATGGCTCCATTTGAAGGTCTTGCAGAGTATGCAGAGGGTGTTGAATCATGTGTGTAGATCTGTCAGTTCATGGTCAGGGAGGAGTTGAGTATGATGGCGAGGTTGCGGGTATGGTCCACGGGCATGGGAGTGTTTTCGAGGGCGGCGGGCCTCCAGGTGTCGTCCCACGAGGAGGGGGTGGTTTTGAGGATGATGAAT
This sequence comes from Lissotriton vulgaris, assembly GCF_964263255.1. Taxonomy (NCBI): domain Eukaryota; kingdom Metazoa; phylum Chordata; class Amphibia; order Caudata; family Salamandridae; genus Lissotriton; species Lissotriton vulgaris. The sequence continues at coordinate 831,108 of NW_028250002.1, forward strand.
TCTGTTTTCTCAGAGTTGAGCTTCAGGCAGCTGCTGCTCATCCAGGTGATGCTCATCCAGTATTCCTAACACTTATATTTATGTGACACAGTTTTCAATAAAGCATTGATGTTTTGAAGTGCTTGATCTGCTGTGATTTATGAATATCTGAAGAAAAATGTTCCTTAAATGTAGCTATCAATGAACCTGCTTCGGGCGTATGGGTCTGCTGCAAGTTAAGAGCAAATTAAATATTGTAGGGGTACGTGCCCAAATTTTTGCAATGTTTTACCTGCGCCTGATAATTTGCAGCTTGTGCGTGTTCAGAAAGCACAAGCTGGGCTGGATGTCTGGAGGCGCCTCCATGGGGATAGTCGGGAATTCACCTATTTATCCGCAGTACATAACCCGTTCTCCAGAATTGACTATCTCTTTGTCCCCAGGGTGACAGTGAGTGCAGTGGTGTCAGCGGACATTCTGCCCCGGGGCCTGTCGGATAACTCCCTGGGGGCCCTTACACTTCAGATGGTTCGAGGGCGACAGCCGTTTAGGTGGCGTATGTCTGTGTGGTACCTGTAGAAAGATGACTATAAGGAGAGCATGAGTTAAGCTATCTATCACTACCTGACTGTTAATGTGGGGTCCGTTTCCTGTACTGAGACACTGTGGGAGGCACTGAAACCCATGCTGAGAGGGGTGGATATTTCGTGGTGTGCAGCAGCGCGTAGGGAGCGTAAGAAGGAACTACTGCAAGTGGAGGCAGGAATAGAGGTGCTTGAACGTAGGAGCCGGGAGGTAGAGGGGGGCCCAGTGAGGTGGCAACTGTTAGTGGTACAACAAAATTATGCGGCCCTCTCAATGGATGAGGCCCACCAAGCCTGGCTGGCGATGCGTAGCAGAGTGTATCAATGCGGCCCGGCGGGAGAATCAATTATCGACTCCGCGGCTATTGCCGAAAGCTTGGCTCCTTATTCTGCGGAACTTTACGCTTCAAAAGAATGCTGTAATTTATGAATTAGCTGCCGTCATAGGTAAATTTATCGATGATTTACCGTCTAAAGATGTGTTGGTTGAGGTGCGAAAACAATTGGAGCTGCCACTGACAGATGAGGAGTTGGGTACTGCGCTGGGAGAACTCAACCCCGGGAATGCCCGGGACCCAACGGATTCCCCATTGATGGCTCGCTCCCCCGGACTGGAGACATGTGGAGGTGGTGGTATTCCACAAACCAGGTAGGCCCCCAGAGCAGCATGCTTCATACCGTCCCATCTCCCTCTTGAATGTGGAGGCGAAGGTTCTGGCCAAGGCTTTGGCCAACTGTCTTCTGCCCCACATTTCCACTCTGATGCACCCCGACCAGGCTGGGTTTATGCCCCAGAGGGCGACCAGGTAGGTGGGCACATGTGGCGGCCAGCGGGCAACTGGAGGAGCCAGCTGCACTCTAATTGGCCAATATGAACAGGTGTTTGACTTCCTGAGCTGGGTGTACCTTTTTGCCTTGCTGCGAAGGCTCAACTTCGGCCCGCGCTTTCTTTCCTACCTAACTCTACTATACGCAGACCTGACGGCGTCGGTGCGGGTGGCGGGAGCACTTTCTTCATCCTTCTCTATTAAGCGGGGTACACGGCGGGGCTGCACCCTGTCCCCATACTTATTTGCGCTTGCCATGGAGCCGCTGGCAGCCTGGGGGCGCATTGGCGCTCAGATCTGGAGATTTGAATGGGCGCTGGGCCTGTTCGATAGGATTGCATTATACGCAGACAATGTCCTTTTCTTTCTCACGGCTATAGATAGGACGGGGCTGCGGCTATTGCGCATTCTGCAAATCTTTGGGGACACTCCAAGACTCTATATGAACCCTCATAAGTCAACACTATGAATTTTAGGGGATCACACTGGAGTAGGAGCGTGGGAGTCCTCGGTCCAGCTGGCGGCGGGGGAGCTGCAATACCTGGGCATGTTTCTATCAGATATACCAGCAATTTACTGGGAACGCAATCTGGTCCCAGTGTGGGAACGCACTCGGGAAGATCTTAAGTCCTGGTCCCATATGCCTCTGTCCCTATACGGGATGGTGGTGCTTCCTCTGCTCCTCTACCAATTGCAGAACCATCCATACCAGATCCCACCCCGATGGTTTAAGCAAGTGAACGCACCACTGGGTCAGTTCCTGTGGGAGGGGGGAAAGGTGCGGGTGGCCTTGCGCAGATGTTTCCTGTCCACCTACTGTGGAGGGCTGGCGTCCTCGGATGTCCTCTCTTAATATCAAGCTTCACACTTGCTGGTTCTTAATGAGTGGTGGTACGGTGACCAGGGCGGCCCGGCATATGCAGTTGAGCGGCAGCTCATGGAGCGCCATTCCCTACATATGATATTATATTTGTCGCTGCCATCGGTCATGCGAGCAGTTTTTCTGATTTTGAGGCAAGCTCTACGCCACATGGGGTGGTGGAACATTTTGACTCGTGAGACCCCCCCTCTGGGACAATGGGCTTCTGCCTCAGCTAGCGGCCTTACAGGGTTTCCGGGGTTGCAACGCAATAGGTATCTCGGTCCTTGGTGATGTCATAAGGGGCCGGACTCTCAAATCTTTTAAAGACCTGCAGAAGGAATCTTCGATGCCGAAATCCCAGTTTTACCGCTACTGCAATTTAGGCATGCCCTATCCCCTAGTTTAGAGGGCCTGGAGTAACTGCCGGAGTTCAGTCCATTAGCGGTGAAGGTCTTCATGGGAGATCTCACTGACCTGAAGATCTCTCGAATTTACCAATCCCTGGTCAATCACTGCTACCCCACGCTACAGAGGCTTCGGAAAGCTTGAGAGGAGGATGTGGCACATTGGAGGAGGAGGATTGGACTGAGGCCTTAGCAGCCCCGCGGGGGCGGCAATAGCGATGCGCCTTCGGCTGGTGCAGTTCAAGTACCTACAAAGGGTCTACTTCACCAAAGTGCGTTTGTGGAAGGCAGGGCTGATCGCCTCCTCTATGTGCCTTTGCTGTAATCGGGAGGAGGGCACATTTATTCACACGTTCTGGAACTGTCCGTCTCTTAGTCGCTTTTGGAGTTGGGTATATTCCAGCCTCTCTGAGGTTCTGGGATGGGGGCTCCCCCGCATGCTGCAGCTTGCCCTACTGCATGTTATGGAGGAGGTAGGGGGTAATAACTATAAGAGACACCTCATGCAATTGGGCTTTACACTGGCAAAAAGGGATATTGCCAGGACATGGAAGGCACCTAGGGCCCCATCGGTGGCTGCATGGAAGAATGGGCTGGACTTCTGTATGGGGCTAGAACAACCCATTTTGATTGCTAGGGGGTGCCCGCGCAAACACTACAAAATTTGGAAACGGTTGGGAGATTATCGGGGTCTGATGTTGAAACCGCCGCCGGTGGTAGAGGCACATTTGTCAGAATTATACATATGCATACTTTTAGACCAGGGGGCAAATTGTGGGAGGGCTCAGAGGGGCTAGCATTTCCTGCTGTGTCTCCAAGTGGTGGACAGGTTTATGTGGAATTGGCGCGATCTGGGGGGTAGAGGGAGGAGGGAGGAGGGAGGAGGAGGTAGTTGTTAATATGTGTTTGGTTATTAAATGTCAAAGTCATTATCACTGTATGGTTGAATTGTGCAGTTGTCTCTGGGGTGCAGAGCCCTGCAATATATGTGCAACTTGACAAATAAAATTTGTTTAAAAAAAAAGAAGGCACAAGCTAGTTCAAATGGTCAAGCCAAATAAATATTATAGCACTTAAGGGTGACAAATGAAGGTGGGCTTCTATGCGTCTCAGTCATTGTATGTGGAGATTGTTCAATGTATTACTGATAAAAATTCATATACTTTTACTTTATTGTAATCTTAGGACTTTTGAAAATAAACCAAATAGTCATATGAACAAACGGTCATCAGTGCTGAAATACTTTGACCATTAATTCATACTAATATATTAATTGAGGAAGTTGTGAGATCCTCCAATCTATGCATGTGTAATTAGAAAGTATCTGCTAGTGTACCTGTTTATTTGTAAATATTATGATATATTATTAACCTAGCCATACCGTTCGGTTTAGCTTTAACAGTTTGGACACAAAATGCTTTGAACATCTTTTTAATATTTAATAACTAATAAGGTTCACAATCTGCTACTATTTAGCATGCAACTTGATTAGAATGTTAATAGTAGTCTGGGTAAAGTCCAGTAGTATTCAAATTGTTTGTATTCACTAAATGTTCTGCATTGTAAATGAAGACTATACGGTTAGCAAATAAGTATTTGCTTAGTATTCTGTTAGTGTTTAAGAAGTATCACTCACATATCATGCCACTATGCAGACTTTTTCAGATCTCCGTGCTCTGTGCGGAGCTCAGAGTGGGAAAAACTCAGTAAAAAAACTCCTCAAGTGCAGCAGAATTTAGTGCCCAGCTAATAAACAGAATTATTTTCTTCATGTTACTTCTCTTGCCCATGTCTGAGCCAAGCAAATTTATAGACGAGACCAGTGTGTCCCTGTGTTTCAAATTTGTGAATGTGATTTAAGGAACATGTTCCATCCAAATCTTAAATTCTGCATAAAAACCTTGCTTAGAGTGATTTTTCAAGAGTGATGCATTGTGTTGCAATATGCCCCACACCTACTTAGTTTTGAAACTCTATCTTGAAGGATTATGCCAGTCATGTAGCCAAGAATATACGATAGCTCTCATTAAAGGCAAGAATATTTGTTTTCTTCATTTTTTTTATTTAGTGCCAAGGGTGCTTAAAATGCATAAAAAAAAACAAAAAATGTACAATGTTTACATTCAGTGGTCTGGGTAAGAACATTCACATTACATTTATTTTAAAGAGTCAGATTTACTTTACAAATAGTAAGCAATTTCATATTCATCATAGCTGTACAATAACTATTTATTAACTGCTTAATATTGCTCAAGTTGTGATGAACCAATGTTTCATGGCTGATATTGGAGAATGATTTGATGTAGGAGCCCCAGACTCGAGGAAGCAGTACTTCATTGTCATTGGAGGTGATTCTAAGCCGTTGAGATGCTGTCGTCATTCTTCGCCAAATCACAAAAGTCGAACCTTCATGTTTCTCTACAGCTGGTGAAGCTTTACTATTCAATGATTTCTAAATGTTCTCTGCAAGTCCTCTGGTGGGATATGGCATTTCAGCACTGAATGCTTCTCAGAAAGGAAATGGCGAGGGATCCTCCATAAATGTTGTCAGTGATATCAATCACAGTGGTCAGAATCAAAAGCTGAAGAGATGGCATTTAGTCTGGAACCTGAAAGTTGAAAGGTACAAGGTCAGATTGGTCAAGTAGGCAATTTCCCATCCTTACAGTCTAGCAAGCAACGTGGAGGTACCATGGGCTCATAAAATATCTTTTGCCTTGTTTTAAACGTTGGCTTGCAAAGAACCTGAATAACTTTAACCAATGTAAAGGGGGAGTTAGCTGGGAAGAGATTGGGCCTCTTTAAACACAACAAGAGGTAAGACAGTTCATAAAAATGTGCTGCCATACAATATTGTACTCCAGTAGCTGCGTCGTCTCTTCTCCAGTGTCACAACCTCTCCCATGCAGGAGCTACTCCACAGAATTCTAACACTCTTGGAAGTCTTTAAACAGCCAGTAGGTGTTTTGTAATCATACAGATTATTTATAACAATGTGACCGCGACCTGATAACCACCAGTCTTCGACTCTAGGGGGCAGATAATGTTACTTACCCATTTGGTCCCCCTTGCATCTGACCTAGATTTGCACAATTATTTTGCTCTTCTGTGGCAATCCCAAAGCATCCATAGTGGGATGACAGCCAAGCTCTTGGGGGTCCATTCCCACGTGATGCACATAATGAATTCATATAAACAAAGTCTTTCTCTTTTAAAAGGTTTTGCACCCAATCTTAATCAACATAAAAGTGTTTCTTTGATGATGAGGACTTGAATGACCCTACCCCAGAATCGCTCCTCCTCAAGCACCAATGGGATTTGAGCCTCAATCTCTCCATGTCGTATGTTGATTACATTTTTCCCCATGACTCTTAAAAACCTTTGTATTTCGTTCTTTTTCTACACACCCAACTGTAATGTAATTTAAAACATTAATCAAAGGTCTTCTATCAGAAATGGCTCTGGAATTCTGAAACTATGAAGGGGCGATTGTATTTTTGAATATATAGGACAAGAATATTGTGGCACAGTAAAAGAGTGGACAAAATATCGAGGGACAAAATAATGAATGGTAAATGCATAGAGGAACGTATACATTTGCCATTCTTAACGCCACATAAATGAAGATATATGTGTATGTTTTTTTGGTACACCGATGTGGAATTAGGTGCAGAAAATCTATACACATACCTTTTGATATTTTGTCTCTCGATTTTTTGTCAATGATATTAGTGCTTCACAATATTGATATTCAGAGACACATTTGGAAGGCCAAATTATGGAACACAGTGAAAATGATGCAGCAAATGTAGTGCATTCTGTGACAATAATATTTTGCTGTTTCATCACACATTAATGCTATTCTCGCAAGATGTTCTGCCTCTCTAGTACCAATTTAACACGGGTGAAACAATCAGGCGAGTAGTTAACGTTTGCCACGGCGCAGCACCATGTGTGATTTTTGATCCTTCTAAAGTAGCAAAACAATTCTTTGTGGAAAACTGCAAAGTGTGTATCATAGGGTGGATTATTTGGCAAGTAAAGCAAACCCATTATTGTATGGAAGAAGCCCCTGGATACCCTCTAGGGTGACAAGCACTGCTCTACAAATCCACCTTACATTTACATTACATTCCAGCGACCTCATTGAATAGTGACGGTTATTTGTGTGATTCTATCAATTAGATAGTACTCACGCTCTCTCTTTTTGACAGAAAAAAGCATCAAAATCTTACCTCGCTCTATGTAGAAAGTATGAACTCATAAAACCTGAGAGTGCTTTTCATCATTTTGATCATGTTCTCAAGCTGATAGATAGAGAGAATGGAAACAAGAAGGCTATTTAGACATATAAAACAGTTGATTTATTTTTCTCTAAAATAGCAAACTGTGGGCATTACCAATAACCGGTTGATCCTAGGTAATAGGATAGGATAGTATTTATAAAGCGCACTTATACCAGCTGATGTCAAGGCGCTAAGTGAACAGGGAGAAGTAAGCACCAACAACCTGCTAGGAGGCAAATAAACAGGGGCCTGGTGTACGACCCGGGCATTTAGTGACTCGCAAATTGCTCTCAATTGCGAGTCGCAATTTGTGAGTCGCTAAATGCCATGTACAACAGTGTCAGAGACACTGTTTGTCATTCCCAATGGGGTTGCACATAGCATGCCTCATCAATATTCATGAGGCACTCATAGTTTGCAACCCCAATAGGAATGGCTGGCCTTCTCAGGTATGGCGGCCTGCTCAGTTCAACAGGCCTCCATGCCTGAAACTGCTTTTCAATAAAGCATTTTTTTAATGCAGCCCGTTTTCCTTAAAGGAAAACTGGATGTATTTTAATAGAACATGTAACGTTTTCATTTTCCCCTGCAATTGCAAAGTGGAAGGGGTCCCCTGGGGACCCATTCCCATTTGAGAGTGTTTTATCACCCTCTTGAAGAGGGTGGTAAATTGTGAGTGTTTTGCAACTGCAATTGCAGTAGCAAAACATTCTTACATAAGGTAGCAAGTCGCAATTAGGTAGGGGCACTCTTGGAATGCCCCTTCCGATAGTGAGTTGTAAATCCTATTTAGCGAGTTGCAAATAAATTGCAACTTGCTAAATAGGGTTTGTACATGGCCCTATTTGTTTTTGCATGCGCAAATGAGTCCATAACCCGTTTGCTCATGCAAAAATGGGTCGTACATCTGGCCCCATTACTTTAAGAGCTTCTTAAAGACCGGAAGTGAGTCTGCCTTGGAAATCGGAAGGCGCAAAGATTTGCAGAGTTTTACGGCTGCCAAAGAGAAGGAGCAGCCACCCCACTTGCACCTGCGAAATCTGGGAGTGACCAATTTTTTAAGAGAAAAAGATTTTTTTATTCTTTGCTCAAAGCCAATGCCAGCCGAATCTTTTGCTTAATTTAGAAGTGGGGCTAAATTTGATCCTAGAGTGAAATGGAATTTTTGAGCCCATAGTTTTTTGCTCGTCCACAAGTAGGATCAACCCTGTGTTTTTTGTTCTCGTCTCGCACAGAAGAGGTTAGTCTAGTAGTCAGAAGGATGATTGTTTTAATTAATCCCTGTTTCCAGCAGGAGATAGATTCCACCTCTGTCTGTTTACACTGTGCACTAAAACCAGCTTTGAAATTAAGAGATCAGCTGTAGCTCTCTAAGGGTTCCAGTGGATGAGAGACAGATTGAGTTGCTACACCATTCACTCATTGCTAGTACCGTAAAGAATTCCTTTGTTTCTGAGAATGGAGCGCATTTTCCACAAGCAGTTATTCCTGTGATATCTTGCAAATTTACTTTGATTTGTGAAGATATAATGGAAGAAATATAGTTTGAGAGAGAAGGAACATGAACATGATGGTATGGTATTTTAAAGAAGACTCAAATGTTTCTCAGCTGCTAAGGTGGGGATGTTGAAGACATCCCTGTGTTCCGGTGGTGTTACTTCTTCAAGTAGTTTATATGGATACTGAAAATATAATAAAAAAGATCAGCATTACCAAGACCATTGTCAAAAAATGTAGACTGTCATGAGTTTCACAGAGACGGAAGTCATGTAACGCTGCACATCTCAAGGTACTAAACATTTTAAAAACCATTTGTACAAGTAACTACATGCTATGCTTGCTTACCATTTTGGCATTTCACATCCATAGCACTTTGTGTTTATCACCTTCTAAAGTAGAAGATAGGTGTGAGTGAAATATTTCTATCTGTGAGTAATAGATCAAAGATGCAGAAACAGTGAATAAAGGTGAGCTGGCTATGTACAAGTGTGCTGCTACCAGAAGTGCTCACTCTGCTCTTTACCCAAGAAATCTTGTGTGACTCCTTCTAAACAATACAGTTTCTACCTGAAATGAGGCGCTAGGGGGCGCACAGCGGAATGGCTTGGTGAGACCGCAGCTCCGCCGGACAACTGAAGGAAACGCGGTCTGTGCTCGCCCCGAGGCCTGCAATGTCGCCGACGGAATATGGCCCCGACGTGTGAATACATCAGGATGGTGAAAAAGCGAGTTTGAACGCCAATATCACGAGTGGAGTAGAGAAAACTGCGGACAAAAGAGAGTGGGACTGTGCGGCGATTCAAGATGGCGGTCGCCGCGTCTGCTGCCGACTTGTACAAGCCCAGAACTCCGAAGTAAGCAACGCGGAGACCAGCAACACCGTTAGCGCTGTACGTGTGGGCTGTGACATGCGGGCTGAGACGAGCACCGGAAGGTATGGATTCAGTGCCGGACCGTAATGGCTGGGGTACGGCTCCTTTAAGCGCCCGGGAATGCACTGAGGCAAAATGGCAGCGCCCATGTAACCTGTGATCGGCAGGCGAGCATTGCACTTACTATACGACCAACGTGATATGTGGGACTGGGGGAAGACTGCTCACTGTAAACCAACCCTTGGATGTGTAGGCGGCAGTGGCGTCCAGAGCACGCGCGGTGCTTCGCGGCCCAGGAGGCGATACTTCGCCAGGCGCTATGGCAATGAAAGGGCGCGAAAACGCACGGACTGGTCAACCCTGTATGCAAGCGAAGCCTACGGACTAGGACGATTCGCTGTGGTGCCATTGGGAGGATATGGACTTGCAGTGGCTTTTGATGCGCCGTGTCGCTCCATTCATGCACCTGATAAAGCCAACACTGTACTCAGCGTCCAATGATTCGTCAGGGCTGAAGGCTGCTCGCCCTTAAACAAACATCGTGGGGATCAGCCATCCTGCTGGGTATTGCAGTGGTGCCCCCCTCAGCCCCATTACAAGATAACACTTTGCACCCCACCAGGCAGCTCAAACCACGCCTCGGTTGGACATCGGGAGCGGCGGCGCTAGGGACCCTGATTTGCATGCGGTGCACATAGTTAAATATCGCTTGGCAGCAACGACGGCGGCATCAACCAGGATCACCAGGTCCTCGCTTCAGGCTGTGGAACCAAGACCACCACTGCCAGTGAAGATGGTTAAGCCAGACAAACAGCAGCAAAAGATTTCATTTGAAAGCAAAAAAGCACCTAAACCCACGGAGCAGATGGCGGACGGCGAGGTGTCGACCGACCTGGCGCCGAGTAACAATATGGAGAAGATACTGCTTTCCATTCAGGCGAACTTACAGGACATTAACGGCAAATTGGACAACTTGACATGCACGATGGACGGCATGTCTGACAAACTGGAAAAACATGGCGAGAGGTTGGAAACGGCCGAAACCAGGATATCAACAGTAGAAGATGAGTCGCGCGCCACGACCAACAAATGCGCCGGCATGGAACGCATGTTGGAAGTGATAAAGGCGAAGGGGGAGGAATTGGAAGCGCGGTCCAGGCGCAATAATGTGTGTATCACTGGCCTTCCTTCCGGAAACAACAAACACCGGTCGCATGGAGGTATACATAGAACAGTGGTGCAAAGATCTCTTCGGTGCAGACGCGCTATCTCCGATCTTCATAGTTGAGAGGGCTCACAGATCCCTCGCGCCTCGTCCACCACCGGGAGCTCCACCACAGCCCATAGTGGCGAGAATTCTTAATTATCGTGACAGGGACACCATCTTGAGGCTCGCACCTGAGAAGGGAACGATCACCCATCAAGGTAACACTTTAGAATTCTACCCGGACCACACTGTAGCGGTACAGCAAGCAAGGAAAGAATTTGCGTCTGTGAAGGCCAAGCTCCAAGATCTCAACATCAGTTACTCCATGTTATACCCGGCAAATTACGTGTGTCTTGGGAAGGTAAAGCTGTACTGCTGTCGACCCCTAAGGCCGCGCAAGAATTTGTGAAAAAGGTGATGAAACAGAATAAACTTAATGCACGAGTGGAACAGAAACCGGATTCCGACTGAGGGGGATGGACAGATGGGCAGTACTCCCGCGAAAATTGTGGTAAGACGATCTCTGATCATTTGTGGTTTGATGTTCCCAATAACTGGTACGGTCATGTTCACGGCGTGCAAATCCCAGGTGGCATCGACTGCCAATTTCCGTGGCCTGCACTAACTGTTTCAAAGGGCTGTCAGATATGCAAACTATTGCTTTGGGTGTAATCGTTGGAGGCCGCTGGGCGTGACAGGACTAGAGACTGGCCCACTGTGTAGCCATGAGAACTGTATCATTGCTACGCTCATTAACAAGGCGTTGTTATGCATTAATCCTAGCCTCCAGAGTGCCCTTTATCGCTATGGGTTGCACATCACTGGCATATCTGCATTACGACCCTAACTTACTTCTGATGTAATGAGGAAGTGCCTTGCTGGCTGATTGTTAGTGCTGGCCAATGGGTCTGCACACGCCCTCTATACTGTCCCGCTCCACTCGGGACTCTGTCACTCTGCATGATAATGTTTCACGCTCCTATGCGTCCTGTAGACCACTGCCCGTTTGACGAAAGGACAAGGGTGAACAATGGCAAAGGAGCACATGACCTGTGATTTGTGGTGCGGCCATTACGGCCTCACGCAGTGTCATAATACGGAAGGTTCGATATGACCGGGTGAGATATATGTGCACACTGTATACCTTGTTATCAGCCTTACACAAAGCCCCCTAAATCGCTGGCATCTTCATGCTGGACTGTCATGCTCTACGAGGTCACTGATGTTACTACTCACAGACTGTATCCAGGTTCCTGTTGGTGGTGGGTGGGATAGGGGCAGCCAGCCATACCACACATGTGTGAATCGATCGATAAGTGAGTCGTCCGCATCCATTAAGTTGGGTGTTGAGTTGTGCGCCAAGCGGACCTCCGCAAGGGTATCCCCCCACGTAAGTTCTGTTAAGATGGGAATTGTTTTGAAGTTCTCTAGGTTGAAGGGTATGTTTCAGAAGTGCAGATTTGGGTTGCTGGAGTGGATGGGGGGAGGGGTAAGGGTATTTTTCATGACAATGTCAAGTTCCTGTGTTTTGTATGGCAAGGGGCTAATAGGTCACACGTGACCGCACACATTGCAGTGCGTATTGATTCTGATCATGATTGTAAGTTGTTGCTAGCTTGGACTCAATGGCCTTATCGATGACTCCGGAAGGTAGAGGTACAGGTAGAACACATTTAAATTTCCTCACGTGGAATATCAGAGGCTTTACACAACCAAAGAAAATAAGACAGGTGTTTGCCTACCTAAATAGATGGGACATAGATGTGGCTGCGCTGCAGGAGACACACATCGCACCTAACACACATCAGCACATAGGCAAACGCTGGGCGCAGTCATCCTACACTGCTACTTACTCCTCTTATTCGAGAGGGGTGAGCACACTGATCTGGAGGGGTGTGAACTTCACAGTACACCAATGGGAGATATGTTATTGTGTCCGGCACATTACGTGGGCAACGAGTAACGCTCCTTTACGTGTACGGTCCGAATGTGGATGCACCCGAATTTTTTCAAGAAGTGTGGGGGCATTTACAGACACTCACAAACACACACATCATATGCGGGGGTGACTGGAATGTGGCTATGGTGGATGGTGTAGACCGTTCCTTACACTCCTCGGAACAGCACAAGCAGGCAAGGACGAAACTTGTTCATATGCTGACGGACCTGTCGTTAACAGATCTTTGGAGACACAGACACCCTGACACACCGGGGGCCACACACATTTCAGCGATCCACAATAGTTGGTCACGTTTGGATTACTGGCTGGGCACGGATAGCATTGCACTGTGGGCACAGGACTTGCGCGTCCTACCTAGAACACTGTCAGACCATAACCCTGTATGGTTAAAACTCACGATACCGCATTACGCACCACCCCCGTTTCACTGGAGGTTCAACTCACGTGCTCTAGCTGATAATGTTTACGCTAAAACCATCAATAAAGCGATTAGGGAATATTTTCAGATAAATGCACCAGTGGTGGAGGATCCAGGGCTGTTATGGGAGGCATTTAAGGCCACAATACGGGGCGTGTGCATGAGCACTACAATAGGCATATTAAAAGACATTAGGCAACAGATAAAGCGCTGCGAGACGCGCATGAAGGAGCGAGAAATGGCCTTTGAGACCACTCACGATATCACCCTACTGGGGGAACTGCGTCTAATACACACAGAACATCAAACATTTGTTGACGATGAAATAAAGTATATAGATCGAAAACACACGGCTAGATCTTTCGGTGAGGGCGGTAGACCTGGCGGCGTACTGGCAACCAAAATATGCGAGGGCAAGGGACACACGGCTATACTGCGCATCAAGTCTAGGGATGGTACATTACAGACACAAGCCACGGACATTCTGAATGGCTTTGTTGACACTCACGGGGCACTATACAAATCACAACCGATAGCATCGGCGGAGGAGATTTTTAGCTATTTGGAGGATGTGGCAATAGGTTGGCTGTCGGACGGCCAGTGTGGTACTGAAAATTCTGGACCCCGCTATTGTGTGGTACCAAAGCTCTGCATCCGTGTCATAAATATCATCCCAGATAACTCTCCGACAGTATACCAGGCCATCTCCAAATTGCATAAGATCTCTGAGTCCATTCATGTGGACAAAAGAGACTGGTCCTTAATGGGGTGGTTCTGGGAACTGATATCTGCCTGGGGATGGAAGATTCTGATAGTCATTGGGATGGTCTTAGCCGTTCTGTTTATGTTCTGCCTGTGCGTGCAGTGTGCTCCTGCAATATGTGCCCTCTGTGCTACATCATGTGTAAGGAAACCTGTATCAAGAGGTAAACTAAGTAATAGGATGATGCTACAGCAGCATCTCAATGACTTTATGTATACAGACCTAGACTCAGATTAGCATGAGTATAGGTTATTGCCTATATAAGGGCAAAAGGAGAGTCTGTGGTACCGAAAATTCTGGACCCCGCTATTGTGTGGTACCGAAGCTCTGCATCCGTGTCATAAATACCATCGTACCATGACGATTTTGGTATCGGCAGACCGGTAATGATTGGGATACTATACATCAACATTTGCGTCATGATCGAGTGATGCAATCACCCTGAAATCGTAGTTTTCGTCTTTGAACCCTCGGGTTCCATTTTGTGAGCGGCATCCATTTTGTGATTGCCCTTACCTAGTCAAAACGACCAAAGGCCGAATTCGATCTAAAAGGACACGTACACCTTTGCTGACTCCTCTGTGACCTGGGCGAGTTGACTCCACTGCCTCAAGCCAAACCTGTTCGGGCAGTTCCTTTCCCAATGGCCGAACAAGATTAGTATCAAGGCATAACATGTCATAAACAGTTTATCGCATACAAGCTATGTTTTATCTCACACATACCTTTCCCTGTTTCTTCTTTATGACCTGTTTTACAAGGAGGAGGTGCCCGATTTTATTAAGGGTCTGTCGATATCTGATGAAAGTTCTGGGCCTTGCCGGGTAATCTATCACGAACTGGACAGACTGAAATGTGGGCTTGTCATCGTGACTCTGCTTTTTCTTTGTAGTGAAAATATGTATATGGTCAAACTGTAAAACAAGGAGTTCTTGCCTGAAGCTCAATATTTTGTATAAAAAGAGAAGGCTGGTTCTGTAAAAACGAGCAGTCTCCTGAGAACATACATGCGCTTCATGCTATTGTACTTCTAGGATACCTGTTACTGGTTGCAGCCAATAAATACGATCTTTGCCATCACCTAGAAGACTGTGTTTCTGTGGTCCAAAACAGGAAGGACTCGAGGTCTTTGGGTGTTTCCCCTGGCACCGCCGGGTCCATAAAAACCCGGTACCTCAGTTGGCGCCCAACTCGGGGCGGTATCAAGCGGTACCGGTCCAAGCCAGAGGTTCGTGAGGAGCTTCGTGTGAAAATTCTGGAGGACGGCCAGCCACTTCAGCGACCCCTGTATGTCGACGTGGTTCCGAAGGTCTTTGCTGCGAGGTTCCCCGTGTCCCGACGGCTACGAAGGACTGCTGCCCTGACTATCGCCCTGTTTTGGACCCTTGATGATTGGTAGAGCGAAACGATAGACGAGTCTTCTGGTGACGTCATCGATCATCGATACTTCAGTTAAGTATAAGTGGAGCGTCTCCCAGTCCTTAGTTTGGTTCTTTGTTTGGTATCCTTCGGATACGCTTTGATTTGGAACTTGCAAGCGCCAAAGCCGAAGGACTCGTGTATTCACGAGACTATCGTATTCGATAATCCTTTGCAGTTTGTAGCCAGACTAGAGAGCGAAGATGCCTGGTCTTAGCAGACTTGGAAATTTGTTTTGTCTTGGTTGTAGTAGGGACTCCCGATTGGAGGACTCGTGTCCGGTTCCTCCGATTGGAACTCCAACGTATGAGCTCTATGTGAAGCATGGCGTAGGCCCTATCACATATAATGAAGTGTGGATCCGATACACCAGAAACGATGGTGTCTTAAAATGGCCCCAATATGGTAGCTTTGACACAGAGATTTTAGATAATCTGCAGGTAAAACTTTTCAAGATGAAAGCCCGGCCGGCGATGTTTGATTCCTTTCGCCTATGGCGCAAAGAAGCCAAACAGAAAGAAATGAAATTAGCAAAGAAAAATAAACAAGCTATGTCAATGGTACAAGCTGCCGTGGCGTTCAGGGATAATGAGGAAGAGCAAGAGAGTGAACAAACACTTAGGAGTAGGAAGTTAGCGGTAGACAAGGTCTACCCAGTTTTGCCACGTAAAGGACGAGGATCAAAAGAAGAACTCGATAAAGATCCTTTAATGTCTCATTTACTGAGTTCACCACCGCCTTATGCGCAGAGTGCTACAGCACCCCAACAACCTCCCATTGTTGGTCCACAGGTTCTACCACAAGCACAGCTCCTCTTCAGCTGGTTCCTACTGCTCCGGCGCAGCCCTCTCAAGGGTTGCCGCCTTTGCTACCTACTCCATCTGTTTTTCCTACGACTTCGCCTACTGCTCCAACTGCTTATCCTAATACTTCCTCTATTACTGCCTCCACCTCTGCTTTACATCAGCCTGTCTTTTCCGGCGCTTATGCCTTTCCGTCAGTTTCTCCTTCTGTTCGACAGAGAGTAACAAACACTGTTACTGGCCTTTTCTCACCTTTCTCACCTTTCTTTGGGTCGCCTAATACGACCCCTAACTCAGAACGAAGACAGTTGCGGAGTCAACTGCCTGACTATCGGGAGAGAGAATTATTGGATGAGTTAGCGCGCAAATGGGTTGTCGATACTGCAAGACATGATGAAGAGTCTATTATAGAAGTCTTCCGTCAATGGGAAGCATCGAAACAGAGATATGTTTTTGAACAAATGTGTGTACTTCTCCGCGAAGATCTGAAGGGAAATGATCCGGAACACGATCTGTCTGAGTTTTACCTTGTGCGGTTCAGGTTCGCGGAGGGCATGATTGTGGGCACCGATGTTGAACAAGCGGTTGCGACATTATTATCCTATAGGAGTAGAGGGGGCACTTCCAGATCACTATCTGAATGTGACGCACCAGGTAGGAAAAAGGCGCGACAGTATCCCATGAGAGAGGTTCCCCCAGTTTGGAGGGAAGGTGACGCAAATGCTAATCCAGCCATTCCGCCGCATTTTCAGCGTGTGTGGGTACATGTTCCTTGGAAGAGATCTGAAGTTTTGGCTCTTAAACAGACATTGCCTGATCCCCGTAAAAATCCTGCAGGATATTATAAGGAGTTATCACAGACTGCGAGCTCCTGCATCATGAATTTAGCCGATATAGACATGTTTGTTTGGAAATGTTGTTCCACAGCCTTTATGGGGAAAGATTCGTCATACAGATCATGATCAAGAGTTAGGTGACACATGGGTTAATATTGCAACTGCTGATGCTAGACAAGTTGGTGGTGCTAAACCTGAGCCTTTAGTAGCAGAACTTCCTGGTAGGATTATTACGTATATGAAGACTTTAATGCCCGAATTGCGTGTGAATTGGGACAAGTTGTCTGCGTGCAAGCAGAAGAAAGATGAGACTGTGTCCGACTTTTTCACGCAGTTCGAGGAGACTTTCGTCGATAATAGTGGTCAGGATATGGCTACTGAGGGTGGCCAGAGATTGTTTGTTGACAAATTTGTACATAATTTGCTTCCTGAATTATGTAATAAGTTGAAGGATGATTCTGAGAGTGCTTGGGCCGTTTCCACATCAGCACAGATTTTAGCTACGGCCCAGTACTATGAAAATCGGCGCAAAGATGAGCTAGAGAAAGCGGATAAAAAGACTAAGGAATTGAAAACTATAGTCCTTCTACAGCAAGCTTATCCACCTAGTACTACTAGTCAGCGTGACTATCAGCAACCCCAGCAGTATTCGAGAAACTCGCAAAGAAACGAGTCTTCTCAACCACGTTTACAGTATGGACCGAATCAGTGTGCGTATTGCAAGGAAGAGGGTCATTTCGAGAGTAGTTGTCCGGTTTTGTTACGACGTATGAATGGTGCTTCTGGTGCAAGAGGTCGAGGTGTTCAACAGGCTCCTAGAGGTAGGGGCCGTGGAAATTTCCCCCAGAATGCTCCTTCTTTCCCGCCTCAGAATTCTATGAATAGTTTTGACCAGCAGAATAACGCGTTCGCCAGGACAGCTCAGTACTATGCTGATGACTACTATGCAGAAAACGATTATGTATGATTGCTAGGACAGCCATGGACAAAGAGAGGGAGTTGTTTCAGTTCCAGTAGATCAGAACGGACCTAATGTTGAGGTGATTACATCAGGTGTGTCAGAGCATTTTCTGTTAGATACTGGTGCTACAAAGAGTTCTATTATGCACTCAAAACTCCCTGGCGCACCTTTGTCTGGCGAAATGAATGTTTCAGTAGGTTTTTCTGGCGCCCCGGTTAGGAACCGATCTCTAGTCCTATGTCCCTTTCTGTTGGGCCATGTGAATTAGAAGCACCCCTTATTCTCACAACAGGTTGTGGCGAAAACTTGTTGGGATTGGATCTGTTGAAAAGATTGTATGCGACCTTGTACTGTTCTCCTTCGGGAGTACAGCTTACACTGGGTAAGAAAGTGGTTTCTCTAATGTACATGTCAAGGGAAAAGCTCCCAGCAGAATTGTCTTCTCTTCCGGATACACTTTGGGCTACTGGCTCTAATGATGTGGGTCTCTTGGAAATAGCGCCATATGTTATAACATTGAAAACTAATGTTAGAATACCACGCATTCCCCAATACAAGATCTCTAGTGAAGGTGAAAAAGCGTTGTTAGCGATCACTTATGATCTGATTGAGAAAGATGTCATTGAGGAGACAGCAGGCAACATCAGTAATAGTCCTGTTCTGCCGGTTCTGAAGCGTACTGATCCTTCCCAGCCACCTGTGTACCGATTTGTGATTGATCTTAGCGAGGTCAATAAGATTGTTGTGCCACAATTTCCAGTCGTCCCTGATATCACTGCCCTATTGACTATGATTCCAGCTTCAGCCACTTGGTTCTCGGTGATTGACTTAAAGAATGCGAATATATGATTATACCACGATTTCAGTTACCACGCATGGCTTTACCACGCGAATTTTACCTCGCAAGTGGCTTTACCACGCTGGTATTTACAACGTAGCATTTTACTACGAGTAGAAACGTCTTACCTGCACGTCTTTCTCCACGAGCCCTTACTTCCATCCTCCTTTGAAACAAGCGTCAAAACACGTATACCAAAATAAAAAAAGGACTGCTTTTTTTACGTACACGGCACGTCTTTGGGGGAGGCTCTTTCCTCTTTCTTTTAAATTTATGTTCGTTTTTTTGTTAAAGTAACCTGCTTGTTATTTTTTTGGGGGGGAAGCCCCCCCAGCCCCCCTCCGAGCCCCCCCCCTCCCTCTGCCCCCCCATGCCCATGCAGATCGACTTGAAGGAATACCACGTCTCCCCCCTAGCCCGTGGTAAAGACGTCGTGGAAGGTACCCTGCGTGGAAGGCACCCTGCGTGGTAAGTGTCACGTGGTAAACGTGAGTAGTGGTAGTGCCTTCGTGGTAAATGATGTTTCCCAAAGAATGCTTTCTTCAGCATCCCGATTGCCGAGGAGAGCAGAGATATTTTTGGCTTCAATTTAGGAGGCCGAAGTTTCCGCTTCAAACGCGCTCCTCAGGGCTACTGTGAAAGTCCATCAATATTCAGTCAGGCCTTGAAATCGCAGCTTGACACGATCGTTTTACCCGACGGCGCTACCCTTATTCAGTACGTCGATGATTTGCTAATAGGTGCAGATACTGAGGATATTTGTA
Organism: Lissotriton vulgaris; assembly: GCF_964263255.1. Classification (NCBI taxonomy): domain Eukaryota; kingdom Metazoa; phylum Chordata; class Amphibia; order Caudata; family Salamandridae; genus Lissotriton; species Lissotriton vulgaris. The sequence goes on from NW_028250002.1 coordinate 850,391, forward strand.
GGGAAGCCACATTGTCGTTGTTGCGTCATTTATGTGATCTGCACCACAAAGTCTCTCTTTCAAAGTTGCAATATTGTCGACAAGAAGTGACCTACCTAGGTCACCTCTTATCGAAGGAGGGAAGGAAACTGACCCCAGAAAGAATTCAGGCAATTGCAAGATTGAGTGTCCCAAGGACACAGAGAGAAGTGCGTGCTTTCTTGGGCATTACATCATATTGCAGGCAATGGATATTGAATTTCTCCTTATTGGCCAAACCTTTGGTAGCATTAACTCGTAAAGATACACCGAAACCCATTCCGTGGTCTGAAGAGTGTCAGAAAAGTTTTTCCAAATTGCGAGATGCATTGTGTTCGGCTCCTGTGTTGGGTACCCCCGACTACAGTAAGCCTTTTACATTGTATGTCCATGAGAAAGAAGGTTGTGCTTTATCAGTTCTGACACAATCTTTCGGGGACAAACAGCGTCCATGCGCGTACTTTTCAGCGACTCTAGATCCGGTAGCTAAGGCATTGCCAAGTTGCTTGAGAGCCACTGCGGCAGCAGCTGTCTGTATTCGACAGTCTGCTGGGTTAGTAATGAATAATATGCTAATTGTCATTGTCAAACATGCAGTAGACATTTTGCTAAACAGAACAAGGACACAGCACTTAACTAGTGCTCGATTGTCAAGTTATGAGCTGACACTGTTAGCAAGTCATGTACATATAAAGAGGTGCGACACACTAAACCCAGCCACGTTATTGCCCATTCCAGTAGAGACAGATGAAGTCGAGGAACATGAGTGCTGTTTTAGGACAGAAGAAGAGACAAGAGGGAGAATAGATTTACAGGACACTCCTCTTCCTGAATGTGATGATACCTTATGGGTTGATGGTTCATGTTTCAAGTTGCCGAATGGCGATACGACTGCAGCATATGCTGTAACGATGTTGCATACTATTGTTGAAGCTGCACGTATCCCCCACAATTCCGCGCAAGCAGCAGAGTTGATTGCACTTACAAGAGCATGTGTTTTGGCAAAAGGGAAACGAGTGAATGTGTACACGGACAGCCAATACGCCTTTGGCGTGGCTCACGGTTTTGGACGTTTGTGGCGAGAACGTGGGTTCCTGACTTCGCATGGTGCTAAGATCCAGCATGGTCAGTCAGTAAATAAGCTTCTCGAGTCACTGACCTTGCCATTACAAGTTGCGATTGTGAAATGCAGTGCACGCAAAAAGGTGACGGATGATGTTGGTCGTGGAAATGCATTTGCGGATGAAGTCACGAAAGAAACTGCAAGGAATGTAATGAGCCGAATGTATGTTGCAGGCCCTGCGAGATGGATTGGTGATGTTGGTATGTGTGAAGATACGATTGAGAGTGTGAAGTCTATCCAAGCCGAAGCCACAGAGAAAGAGGTGAATGAATGGAGAGAAAGTAAGGGTAAATTGGATGCGAATGGTTGTTGGGTCGAATTGTCAGAACATCAGAGATGGTTGTTACCCGATGCGTATGTGCTTGCCGTGGTGACAATGGCTCATGGAATGGCTCACATTAGCGTGAAAGGGATCTGTAAGTTGTTGGCTCCAGTATGGCAAAATGTTGGGATCCCTAAGTGTGCAGAGAATGTGGTCAAGAATTGTATGGTGTGTCTGAAATACAACCCTGGTAGAGGAACCCCAACTCCAGCTGGTCATTTTGCGCCTCCAACGTATCCGTTCGAGGTTTTGCAGCTAGATTTCATCCACATGGAAAGGTGCAACAATCTGAAATACGTACTCGTTGTTGTTTGTGCCTTCTCCAGTTGGGTGGAAGCATATCCCCTTAAGGACAACACTGCCTTATCCACAGCTAAAGCCCTTGTCAAGGAATTCTTCCCTAGGTTTGGAATGCCTAGAATGGTTTGGAGTGATAATGGAAGTGAATTTGTGGGACGAGTGATGAAGAAAGTGTGTGAGGGGCTAGGCATACAACAGAAGTTCCACGCTGCAAATCACCCCCAATCAGCTGGACTAGTAGAGTGCTATAATGGCACGTTAAAACTGAAACTGGCCAAGATTCAAGCAAGCACAGGTCTTAAATGGCCTGACGCCCTGCCCTTGGCACTCCTATCCACAAGAATGACTGTTCACTCTAGAGTGGGACTTAGTCCACATGAAATTGTGTTCGGCCGCCCGGCCAACATATGGGGAGTGCCAAGGCCCACCAGGTTCAGTGAAATAGAGCATCCTGTACTGCTTGACTATCTGTATGAATTGACGGCTAAATTGCGTGTTTTACACCAACAGGTCCACGACATCCTACCTCAGGCCTCTGAAGCTCCAGGACACCCTATCGATCCTGGAACCTATGTCCTCGTGAAAAACTTCCAGCGGACAAAGAATGATGAGCCCCGCTGGACCGGTCCCCACCTAGTTCTCCTCTCCACAAGATCGTCGGTTCGAGTGGAAGGAAAGAAAAACTGGATCCACGGGACCCATTGCAAGAGGGTCCCGTTACCTCTGCCTTACGACCAGCGGGTCCAGGAAGGGATTGCTGACTCTGAGACCGAGACTTTGCCTCGCTTCTTGCTCTTTAGTGATGCACAGATAAAAGGAACAAACTCTGTACGCGAAAGTGACGACATTCTGCAAGGATCTGTGCCACCGTCAATGCGATTGGACACTACAGAGCCTGAACTTCTGTTTCAAGACCAAACGGCACCTGGTACCAATCGTTATAATTTGAGGCTGAGACCTATGACTATGGACAAATAAACCTTTTTTACTTTTTATTGTGCAGCTCTCTCATCTAGGAAACTTGCTCATTTTTGTTTTTTTTGAACCGCCATCCGGTTCTGCTGCTAGGGTCGCGGTTGCCACAGTCTTTGGAGTGCAGCTGGAGACGGTTAGGTCGACAGTTCTGGTCGGTTCAAGAGAGTTACCCTGGACTGACAGAAGCACTCCTTAGCAGAAACAACCTCCCACCGCGGGCAGCAAATTAGGGAGGATGGAGTTTCCCAACATAGAGAGACCTGCCAGATCAACGAACTTTGAAACCAGAATATGCACTGTAATGGCAAAAACACGATTTTTAATAGAATCCATTTTTATGTTGTGTAGTATAATGATGTTTTTAATTGGCTATGCTTTATACACCTTTCGAGTTTCATTTGCACCCACTACACAGCCCATACCTCCTCCTACTGTTTCCTCGCATTCTTTTCACCCCCTGCCCGAACATGAGTCCTCTAGGAGATTAGAATTTATAAATAACTAATTCGTTCAGCTCCTACACCAACACCAGTTTGTAGTGAACACGACAAATTGTTGGGTGTGTGGACTTATGCCGCACACGACAGATAAAGGTATCCCTTATTTTGTCTTGCCATTTAGCTACTATGGTTCTCTGTGGGCATTTCAAACAATGTTCCTATTTGCCCTCGAACCATATTCCTCACGTTCCACAGGAAGCAACTCGAGCAACAAGGCACTAGTTGCAGGAATCAGAAATATGAGTAGAGATATCGACACGTATAGAACGATTCCCAGGGACGAATTGCAGGCTTACAGTAGATGGAATATAACAAACTATGAAATTTCCTTGAGTGAGAGCCAGCGAGCAAAGAAGTCCTCCCCAATCTGGATAGTACCCCATCAGGGTCACCTATGTCTGCAGGGAAATGGCAAAAACCCCAGAGCTCAGCTAGGAAAGAGCGTCTGTACCGAAACATATGTTTTCTCGTCTCAGACCTCCCCTTCATTCTTAGCAGCTAAGGGTACATATTTCATCTGCCATGATAGAGCATATACATGGCTGCCCCCTGACTTTTCGGGCACATGTTTTATCTCGTTCCTGCTGCCACCCACCTACACGGCCGCGGCAGATTACCATAGGACAAGGACAGTTAGGGGTGTTGTGAGTAAAGACGATACTGCGGAACAGGAGTTTGGGGATTTCGCAAAAGGTTTTCTGCCGTTTTGGGGGCCTATGGTGAACAACAAGAACATTCGCCAATTGACGAGGGTAGTTGAATCCGCCGTGATTGAAACGGCTGGTGCCCTTAGTAACTTGACTGCGGAGCTCCAGTCGGACCGCCTTATGACTCTTCAGAACAGGGTTGCCCTAGATGTCATACTTGCAGATCGTGGTGGGGTATGTAAGGTGATCCAATCCAGTTGCTGCATCTTCATCCCAGATAACTCTCCGACAGTATACCAGGCCATCTCCAAATTGCATAAGATCTCTGAGTCCATTCATGTGGACAAAAGAGACTGGTCCTTAATGGGGTGGTTCTGGGAACTGATATCTGCCTGGGGATGGAAGATTCTGATAGTCATTGGGATGGTCTTAGCCGTTCTGTTTATGTTCTGCCTGTGCGTGCAGTGTGCTCCTGCAATATGTGCCCTCTGTGCTACATCATGTGTAAGGAAACCTGTATCAAGAGGTAAACTAAGTAATAGGATGATGCTACAGCAGCATCTCAATGACTTTATGTATACAGACCTAGACTCAGATTAGCATGAGTATAGGTTATTGCCTATATAAGGGCAAAAGGAGAGTCTGTGGTACCGAAAATTCTGGACCCCGCTATTGTGTGGTACCGAAGCTCTGCATCCGTGTCATAAATATCATCGTACCATGACGATTTTGGTATCGGCAGACCGGTAATGATTGGGATACTATACATCAACATTTGCGTCATGATCGAGTGACGCAATCACCCTGAAATCGTAGTTTTTGTCTTTGAACCCTCGGGTTCCATTTTGTGAGCGGCATCCATTTTGTGATTGCCCTTACATAGTCAAAACGACCAAAGGCCGAATTCGATCTAAAAGGACACGTACAACGTACACCTTTGCTGACTCCTCTGTGACCTGGGCGAGTTGACTCCACTGCCTCATGCCAAACCTGTTCGGGCAGTTCCTTTCCCAATGGCCGAACAAGATTAGTATCAAGGCATAACATGTCATAAACCGTTCATCGCATACAAGCTATGTTTTATCTCACACACACCTGTTCCTGTTTCTTCTTTATGACCTGTTTTACAAGGAGGAGGTGCCCGATTTTATTAGGGGTCTGTCGATATCTGATGAAAGTTCTGGGCCTTGCCGGGTAATCTATCACAAACTGGACAGACTGAAATGTGGGCTTGTCATCGTGACTCTGCTTTTTCTTTGTAGTGAAAATATGTATATGGTCAAACTGTAAAACAAGGAATTCTTGCCTGAAGCTCAATATTTTGTATAAAAAGAGAAGGCTGGTTCTGTAAAAACAAGCAGTCTCCTGAGAACATACATGCGCTTCATGTTATTGTACTTCTAGGATACCTGTTACTGGTTGCAGCCAATAAATACGATCTTTGCCATCACCTAGAAGACTCTGTGTTTCTGTGGTCCAAAACAGGAGGGACTCGAGGTCTTTGGGTGTTTCCCCCGGCACCGCCGTGTCCATAAAAACCCGGTACCTCACCAGAGGGAATATTTGGAGTTACCCATTACGGTAGAGGAAGTGACTGACGTGATCAAATCACTTCCGAACGGGAAGGCACCTGGCCCAGACGAGTACACAAATGAATTTTATAAACAATACGTAGATGTGCTTGCGCCTTATATGGTAGAAATGTACGGTGCAGCTTTCGACCGGGCAGAATTACCCCCTACACTTCGGAAGCTGTGATAATCGCCCTTTTAAAACCCTCCAAAGACCCGGAATTGTGCAACTCTTACAGACCGCTATCGCTTATCAATACTGATTCCAAAATACTCGCGAAATTACTGGCGGTTCGGCTGACTCCACTGATGACGAAATTGGTCCTCCCGGACCAGGCAGGGTTTATCCCTACGCGGGCAACATCCCATAACACTAGGACACTGTTTGCCCTCTCGCACTATCTTCAGCCTTCCACGAAAACAGTGGCAGTCATGCTCAATGCCGCCAAGGCTTTCGATTCTATTGAATGGAGCTATCTGATTGCTATTCTGCAGAGAATGGGCTTCCCCAAACGTTTCGTACAATGGGTATCGTTGATATACACCAATCTGTGCGCCCGAGTTCGAGTGAATGGTTACGTCTCTGACATCTTTAATATAGAGCGAGGTACCAGGCAAGGGTGCCCGCTTTCACCCTTGCTCTTCACGCTAGCACTGGAGCCATTGGCCTGCCTGATCAGACAGAAATACAAATCGTCGGCCCTGCAGTTCTCTTCCAGACCACTTCATATCTCGCTGTACGCAGACGATATGTTGTTATACGTTCCCGATCCCAACACACATTTAAATCGGCTGCTGCGAGAGTATATCAAATTCGGGGCACACTCGGGATTGGCCATAAACTGGTCCAAATCCTCCATTATCCCTCTAACGGATACGACGACTCCCTTTGACACTGAATATCCGCTAGAATGGCAGAAAGATCCCATACGGTATCTGGGTGTGATGTATCATAGAGACCCTGAGGTGATTATCAGGTCGAACTATGGGTCAGCGATCTCCAAATTGGAAGACAAGGTACAGCGTTGGATACAATTGCCACTATCTTTGGCGGATCACATAGCGATCGTGAAAATGAATGTGTTACCTAAACTATTATACCTTTTTAATAACATCCCTATCACACCCCCTGGAGAGGTTTTCCGCCGCATAAAATCACTCGTACTAAAGCTCATATGGGCAGGCAAACAGGCTCGCGTGGATCTAACTCTTCCATATATCCGGGGAGGTTTCGGGGTGCCGGACTTTTTATTGTATTATTTATGTGCCCAGGCCCAATATGCTGCTTATTGGTACCACGAGTTACCGTACATCGCTCATACTGCCATTGAGGAAGGGGACGGGGAACCAATCCCATTGACAGCAATCCTGTCTCATGTCAGACAACCCCTTCATGCTCAAGACATCAACACTATCGACACCACAGTCAAAGCCTGGCAGAAACTGGGGCAAATGGCGCATAAGACCCCGCTATATGCACCTGCAATGCCATTACATCACCATCAGGCGTTGTCGGTCACAGGTGAAAAAGTGGGCATGTCACTATTACAACAAGTGGGCATAGAAAGAATGGGTGACCTGTTTCATGAGGGCACATTTCTTGACATTGAGGACCTAACATATATTCAAAACAAGTCGCCCATGTTCCACTTCACGCACCTCAGATTGAAACGCGCACTGAAAGAACTTTATCCTACATTCCCCAACGAACCAGATAGTTTAGACACAATACAGCTGCTCATTGAAACCCAAGACTTATCGCACCTAGTATCAAGACTATACTCCACAGCACAGGCTGAGATACCACACACCACTGAGAAGGCTAAAGCACGATGGGACACGGTATTAGAGGATTCAGTGACAGACCAAGAATGGCAGCAAACTTGCGCATTAACACAAATCCTCACTCCTAATGGCAACCTCAGAATTATCCATTAAAAGTTTGTACATCAGGCGTACTACACGCCTGCGCGTATGTGTAAATTTGGCCTACAAGTAGAAGACAGGTGTAAGAGATGTGGGGTGGAGGGCGCAGATTTCGCACACTTGGCTTGGTCATGCCTAAAGGTCCAAGACTACTGGGCGGAGGTAACCACAACACTCTCTACTATGATAGGGGTAGAGGTAGAATGCACAATACGGTCCTGCCTGCTAGGAATCGTACCACATCTTAAAGCCGCCAAACGCAAATTTTGTGTGATTTCCCTACTGTTGGCCAAAAGACAGATTGCACAATGCTGGCACAGTAGGAAAGTGCCAAAAGCATCCAGATGGCTACACGACATGTCCAGCTGTAGAGATAAGCTGTTAACAGACGAGGAAGAGCTACCGGTGAAATCTAGGCCCAAGAACTTTTGGGACTACTTCACGGATTATATGGGTACACTGGATGTGGACGCGCGTGAGTGATCCATATACACGAGTTACAATGTAAGGGTCGATGTTGTGATGGTTGTGTGCCGTACTGTCCCGTCGGATTGTACATGTCATGAATCATACAGATTACACTGTTGTGACAGCTGGATTGTAATGGTCTCATTTTCAGGTTTCTAAGTAATTGTTTTCTGTTTGTCGTTGGACATCTACAAAAGAACCATAAAACTGTAAGACTTCATGTAATGCATTAAGCCGCCGGACCTAGCGTTATCGGCTGAAGGGCTGTGTAACTCCTTCATTGGCTTGTCCTATTTCTTACCTCGCAGCCGGCCCCAGGGTTGTAGGCTCCTGGCTGTGTACGGATTATCAAATGACAATAAAGGTCTTGCAAAAAAAAAAAAGAATACAGTTTCTACCTTATCTGATAAATACCATCATGTCTGCAAAGGGCTCACCTACCATTATATATCACTCTCCTCCCCTACATTGTAAAGAGCATCAGGAAAGAAATTACTGGTGGGCGTGGCCAAGCAGCCTAAAATGGTGGCCGCGTTTTAAGCAAGCTGGTGTCAGCTCTGAGAATCCTGCTGAATCTGACCCTTAGGCGACCTTTTTCGGTCGCAAGCACACAAACAATGGTCCTTATTTTCACCCCCTTTGACTCACCTGAGCCCATCCAGGGAGTCTGTGATGAGAGAGATAATTTCGGTGATCGACAACATGGGTGTGCATATGACCTGCCGGAAGACTGCCTGCTGGTGGCAAATACCACCTGGAGCTGTGAACCCACAGTGGCGAACACCCCTTTGCATCAACTCCTGGATGAGCGAGGGAGAGAAGACAGCTGATTAGCCGGGGTGTGGGACAAAGCTGTTTTCACTTCCAAGTGGTAGCCCGTAATACCGGAACGGGTACATTAGAGTGGAGGAGATGGGCTGCCTGGACGAGCCGACTATGGGGCAACCTTTTCTCTGATACAAAAATCCATAAGGTGGCCCGAACCCTTGTCCCCTTTGGCTTACCCAAGTCCATGCTGGGAGCCGGGGACAAGAGAAACGCATTAGTCCATACAACGCCCTGCCGTGAGACTGGCATGCCGGCAATGGACACAACCTGGAGCTGCAATCGCACAGTAGAGACCCACCTTTACCTCAGCATTGACTGTTGGGGCACAGCGAGGCTGAGGAGTCAGTCTCAAGAAGAAGAGAGATAAGGACCCCCTTTCACCTTTAGGCAACCACAAGAGTTTGTGACAGCCCAGCTGAACTGATGGACAAGGGTAGATGAGACAGACTGAGCAGCATGAGACTCCAGGACTACGATTGCAGCCTGGGTGGGTGGAAACCCACACAAGACATCTCGCCCCAAAGCCAGAAGACCTGCACACAGCTTCCCCCTCAGGAGGTGACCATCCCAGGAGCCCAAAGGGCCTGGAACACTACTACAGAAAACACTGGGCTTTGACGGTCACACAAGTACAGCAATACTCCATCTCCCCATGGTGTCTCAGGAGGATAGAGGGGGTGTCCCCTGTCCTGGACCCTCAAGACATGGCATCTCAGAGACAAGCGTAACCAGATGTTCCCTGTATCTGGTGTTAGGGGGGGGACCCTCCTGTGCCCTTATGGCTGATGGGCCTGCCAGAGGACACGTAAGACCATCACCTGGAGAAATTCCTCATGGAATAGTACAGACCCTGGATCCTGGATTGTGAGTATTCCCCCTACTTTGTTGTGCAAAGGGCACACAGGGTGCTTGCCCTAAGGCCTCCACCAGGGGGGACCTCCTAGAGCCATTGTCATCAGGGTACTGAATTTGTGAACTGATAATCTATCCTGTGGCAGGTACACCAACATCTAGACATCCATTGTATCAACTCCAGGGTTATGCTCTTCTCCGATTACACAACTAAAGTGCAGCTGCTTTGTAAATTATTCCTAGAGGTTAAGTAGAAAGTCAGGGCTGTGGACATTCACTATATACTGATGCAACCTGCCAAACTGAAATGAATGTCTCAGTGGAGAACCATTTTCTTTGAGAGCCCGGAAGAGGCATGGGACTGAGCAGCGGAGAGGAAATAACTGCCCATATAAACATAGGAGCCAATGACATCTCTGGAGACCGTAGGGGGTCAACCATCCCACCCTAGAAGGAAATGCAGCAGACTGATATGAGGGCAACTCTGGTCACAACCAGAGGACAGACATAGGGCATCCTCTTCATAGAGCTCGGGTGATCACCGGGAAGGGGACCCTACTAGTAGATGATGAGAAGTTATTCAGCGTTATAGAGGGGAAGTTTGGTCCCCTTCCTACCTTTCCTCCATGTATAGCTACAGATTTCTTCTCATTCACTGATGGAGAAGAGACACATTACCTCCTGAGAGAGGGGCTTGCATGCGGTGAAGCTATACAAGACTATGGTGATTACTTTCTGCCGACTTCCCCCCTCCCACCCCGTCCCACCCCACCGCTGTTACCTGTGCCAGCGAACCCTGAAGTTGGGTACTTTAGGGCTGATTTCAGTTGCAACACTATGCCTCACGCAAGACACATTACACGGCCACGGGCCCTAGTCAAACGGGCTCAACGACTCGCCTTTACCTCTGACAACAACACCATTACAATGGGCTTTGCACAATGCATTTCCGTGGCGGCAATGCCACCACGGAAAGGCATGCGGAGACTCCCTGCGGGGGCCCCTTGCGGGCCCCCTCGGAGTCCGTGGCTTGGGGGGTGCACATGGGGGGAACCATGTGTGCAACATGGCAGGCACCGTGCGGTGCCTGTCATGTTGCGCTTTGCAAAGTACAACGTGCACTTTTACCATTGCGGTGGGCGGAGATTCCTGCTCCGCCCGCCGCAATGGTAAACATACAGGGTGCGCCCGCCTGTGTGGCGGGCGCATCCTAATGCCATTGTTGGGACCCCCGCACTGTTAGCGGGCGGTCCACTTCTCCGTTAGGGTGGCGGGCGGCCAAAGCCCGCCCGCCATCCTAATGGACCCCTAAAGGTTTTCTCCATGTACAACAAGAATAAATCCCATATATAGGGGGATCTATTATCTATTATAAGTTATCTATTACAAGGTCTAGTCTTTTAGCAATCTAATGCTGGGCAAGGTCGTATTACAACCATCATATTACAGCGAGTTCATATGGGGACCTAGGGCAACATCCTTTTGCGGATTAACACTGTTTGTGAACAGACCATAGGTTTTGTATATTGTACAGTTCTCTGTAAAAAAAAACGTAGCACTATCATATTGTTCTACAATTTGCACACAATCAAATCTCCTTAGGCCTTAAAGACGGGTGCCCCAAGAGGCAGTTATAGGCCTTTAGTGAGGCACTATACTCTATAACATGAGTTTTCATATATCAAGTAAAGACGAAGTAACAAGGTGCATCATGAGGATAGAAATCCCTCCCGAGCGTGCTGTATTAAGCCTGCCATAAAAAGCACCAAACCCTCATTCTGCTCATCAGATCCCATCCCTCCCAATTTTATAAACAACAAGAAAATTCTCTATAAGTGTTGGACTTGGCCCTTTTTGCAGGGTCATCCCTAAACTTTTTGCCTTCCTCCTCTATTTTTTCTGACCTGTTGTTGGTTGTTTTTTGACTCTGGGCACTTTACCACTGCTTATCAGTGCTAAAGTGCATATGCTCTCCCTATTGTAAATTGATGTATGGATTAGTGATTCCATGATTGGCTGATTTGGTTTACTTATCAGACCCTAGTACAGTGCACTGAGTGTGCCCAGGGCTTGTAAACCAAATGCTGTTAATGGGTTTGCAGCACTGGTTGTGCTACCCACAGAAGCAGCCTGTAAAAGTGTGTCTCAGGTCTGCCATTGCAGAGCCTGTGTGCAGTCTGCTACTGCCATGTTGACTGGGCAAGTGCACCCACTTGCCAGTCCCTAAACCTTCCCTTTTCTTCATATCAGACACCCTTATGGTAGGCCCCAGGGCAGGGTGCATTGTAAGTATAAGTTAGGACAAGCCCTGTTGTGTGTGGCATGTCCTAATAGTGAATTACAGCAATTTTCGTTTTTCACTATTGCAAGGATACCTGTTCTCCATGTGCCAGAATGGGCAGTTAGATTAAACCTCTTATAATTCTAACTGACTCAGAGGACATGGTAGAAATTCAAGTTTAGTACGCCTGAACTCAGAATGATAAAATACATATTTTAGCGAAGTTGGTTTTAACATTCTGTGTTTGAAAATACCACTTTTAGAAAGTAGGTATTTTCTTGTCTAACTACCCAAGCCTGCCTCTACTAGTTTGTGTATTCCTTGTCTGGAGTTTGAGTGACAGGGCTGGGGGATTCCAGGAGACAGGATGAGTCAGCCCAGTGGTGAATATAGAGATCTGCATCTAGATGGGTGGGAGGAGTTGCACTTGGGACCTGAATAGGGCTGTGCCTGCCTTCCACAATGCCGGCTCCACCCCCTGTGGTGCGTCTGATGTCTCTACCCTGCACTGTGAAAAGAGAGAAGGAGTCATGCCAACAGATGCTCCAGGGCTGTGCCTTTCCTCCACAATGCTGGCTCCAACTCCTGTGGGGCGTCTGATGTTTCTGCCCTGCACTGTGAAAGGAGAGAAGGAATCATGTCAACAGAGTGCTCCAGGGCTGTTCCTTTCCTCCGCAATGCTGGCTCCACCTCCTGTGGGGCTTCTGATGTTTCTGCCCTGCACTGTGAAAGGAAAGAAGGAGTCATGTAAATAGAATGCTCCAGAACTGGTTTGGACTAGGCAAAACCCCCTCTGCCCTCAGAGGACAAATAATTTTGGGGTATAAATATTGGGACCCTCATCCCAAGAAATTAGATCACTTTTGGACAACAAGAAAAAACCTTTGCTGAGGAGAGGAACCTGACGAAACTGAGGAAAGACTATCCCTAAGCTGAAGTGCTGCTTGGGGGACTGGCCTACAGTGGTTGCCTGACTGCCAAAGAAAGGTGAGAGGAACTTTGTGTGTACTTTCATCAACTTGTGTAAGGCTCTCCAAGGGCTTGCAACAGAGCTTGCCTCCTGCTGAAGTCTCAGGGACGGCAATTGCAAAAACAACAAGTGATGGACCGAATGTGGATCAATGTCACACATTCACCCCAGTCAAAAGATCTGGGCCCAAATCCATCGTTTTTTTGCACTCCACACCACCCTGGGTTAGACAATGGCGATATGCAAATCAGCTCTGACCCTGTTGCCCCATGGGAACAGTCCAGTCCGAACTACAAAAGCCATGTCCTTCCCAGAACGGAATCAAGCATCCGAGGAACGGACCGGTTTCGAGGTAACACCTCTCATCAGCCCGGCTAGCTTGACTCCAAGTGGTGTGGAGTGCCTGGGACCCACGTCTGGGCATCCCCAGCGCACTTAGGGCGGCAATTGCAAAAACAACAAGTGATGGACCGAATGTGGATCAATGTCACACATTCACCCCAGTCAAAAGATCTGGGCCCAAATCCATCGTTTTTTTGCACTCCACACCACCCTGGGTTAGACAATGGCGATATGCAAATCAGCTCTGACCCTGTTGCCCCATGGGAACAGTCCAGTCCGAACTACAAAAGCCATGTCCTTCCCAGAACGGAATCAAGCATCCGAGGACCGGACCGGTTTCGAGGTAACACCTCTCATCAGCCCGGCTAGCTTGACTCCAAGTGGTGTGGAGTGCCTGGGACCCACGTCTGGGCATCCCCAGCGCACTTAGGGCGGCAATTGCAAAAACAATAAGTGATGGACCGAATGTGGATCAATGTCACACATTCACCCCAGTGAAAAGATCTGGGCCCAAATCCATCGTTTTTTTGCACTCCACACCACAGCAGACTTCACCCACTGGCTCCTCAAGAGTTCTCCTGAAGTGCCTGCAGTTGTGTTGGACTTTTTAGGGACTTGCGCGTCGCAAGGAGCTGGTAGCACGACTCAAGATCGAGAAGTGTGTCGCAGAGCTGCCTCTTCACAACATGAGGTGCCTCGCATCGCCAGAGGAGAGTATCGATGTTGCAGCAGACGCCGCCGCCTCACCGGGAAGCGTGTCGTAGGAGTAGAGGATCGACGTTGTATCAGTCGCCGCCGCATCTCCGAGTAGCATGTCGCAGGGCCTGTCGCCGCTCATCGCCGGAGAAGAGGATCGACATTGCAGCAGATGCCGCCGCATTACCGGGAAGCGCGTCGCATCAAGGAGAAAGCACCATCTTTATTTCTTTGCACCGGATCTTAGCTGCATTTCCATTGTTGCAACACTTTCGTTGCCCTTCGTGTCGCATCTTAAGGTACATAGACTCAAAGTGTTGCATTTTAAGAACTAAAGAGAACTAAGCTAAAACGACCATCTTAATTTTAGGATTGTGAATTTTTGTTGGTAGTGGTCTTGTGATAAGCCTATATAAAGAATACTTATTTTTTATATAAAACCTGTGTGGTATCCATGTGTAGTGTTGTCACTTGATTACTGTATGTGTTCACAAATGCTTTACACACTGCCTCTGAGATAAACCTGTCTGCTCGTGCCAAGCTACCAATAGGGTGAGCAGGGGTTATTTTAGGAGTATACCCCCTTACCCAGACTAGAGGCAAGGGGCCCTATTTGTCACAAGTACCTACCTGGGCCAACTACAGACCCCCAAATCTAACAATAAGAAAGGACATTTTGAGACACACAGCTACGGGGTTTGTTTACTAATTACCTTGTCTCTTACTTATGCCAGAGAAGCCATATGATCCTCAGTTACATCTCTTCCTTCTTAGAATGAGTCAGGAGTCGAAAAAATCATTTGGGGTAAAAAGCAAAAAATCTCCTGCGAGTTAGGGGCTTAGATACTCTTTCACTTTTTTTTTACTTTGTTATTTATTTCCTCAAGAAAGATGTATGTGCCCATTACCCTGCTCAAGGACACTACATAATAATTGAAACAGTGAGATTATTTTTGTCCATTGAAACATCCCAAATAACGAAGATGGTTGAGAATAGTTGAAGAAGATTCATAAATGTGATCAGCATGGATTTGTTTTTTATGGTGATTTGTGTAAATGTGGTTTCTTAGATTCTTCATGGCTTTTTAATGGCTGGCATAAGCGTTTACATAAACAAGGGACAAATTAGTAGGCTTGAGTGGCAAAAAATTCCACAGTGCTCCATGGAGGCCCAGAAGCAGCAGAGTGAGATAAGTCACGCTGCTGATTTTTACCACAAGAAGTAAAACAGCGTGAACAGCACCACAAGCAGAGCAAGAGGAGCAAGCTTCTTTCTGCCAATTGAAAACATGTTTAGCTTGAGTGGCAGCTTCCTCAATGCAAGTGGCCGGTTTTTCAACGTGAGCAGTAACGATCTGCTGTGACCACCCATGTTGAGGATTCTCGCCAAGAGATAGTCTAGCCTTGGTGAGCCAGGAGAGAGGAAATACTCCACTCCATGCCACTTTGCAGAGTTTTTCAGATCTCCGTGCTCTGTGCGGGGCACAGAGTGGGAAATACTCTGCAAACTCCGGAAGTGCAGCAGAGTTTACTGCCCAGCTAATTAACAAAATTCTTTTCTTCATGTTGCTTCTCTTGCACATGGCTGAACCAAGCAAATTCATAGACAAAGACCAGTGTGTCCCTGTGTTTCAAATTTGGGAATGTGATTTAAGAAACATGTTCCACCCAAATCTTAAATTCTGCATTAAAAAACCTTGCTGAGTGTGCCTTTTCAAGAGTGTTGCAATATGCCCCAAACCTACTTAGTTTTAAAACTCTATCTTGAAGGATTATGCCAGTCATGTAGCCAAGAATATATGATAGCTCTCATTAAAGGCAAGAGTATGGATTTTCTTTATTTAATTTATTATGTTCCAAGGGCACCTTAAAATGCATAATAAACAAAAAATGGACAATGTTTACCTTCAGTTAAGTGTGGGTAAGAACATTCACATTACACATATTTTTTGTGTTGAAAATTTGTATTGAGTTTTATAATATAATACAAGTTAATAATAAGGCATCAATAAGTGGTTAATAAATACAATACTAAAAAAAGATATCAATGGAGGTATAACATTTGCTGTTGAATAAAACAAATAAATATGGAATACATAAATAGGTATATAAATTAATAAATGTTTATTTAAATAAATATGTAAAGAAAGGAAAAGGTGAGGGATCCTCCATAAATGTGATCAGTGATATCAGTCACAGTGGTCAGAATCGAAAGATGGCATTTCGGCTGGAACCTGAAAGTTGAAAGGTACATGGTCAGATTGGTAAAGTAGGCAATTGCCCATCCTCACAGTCTAGCAAGCAACGTGGAGGCACCATGAGCTCATAAAATATCTTTTGCCTTGCTTTAAATGTTGGCTTGCAAAGAATTTAAATAACTTTAAGTAAGGTAAAGGGGGAGTTAGCTGGGAAGAGATTATGCCTCTTTAAACACTACAAGAGGTAAGACAGTTCATAAAAATGTGCTTCCATACAATATTGTACTCCAGTAGCGGCCTCATCTCTTCTCCAGTGTCACAACCTCTCCCACGCAGGAGCTACTCCACAGAATTCTACTACTCTTTGAAGTCTCTAAACAGCCAGTAGGAGTTTTGTACTCATTCAGATTATTTATAACAATCTGACCGCGACCTGATAAACACCAGTCTTGGACTCTAGGGGGCAGATAATGTTACTTACCCATCGGGCCCCCCTTGCATCTGAACTAGATTTGCAGAATTATTTTGCTCTTCTGTGGCAATCCCAAAGCATCCATATAGGGATGACAGTCAAGCTCTTGGGAGCTCTATTCTCACATGATGCATGTAATTAATTCATATAAACAAAGTCTTTCTCTTTTAAAAGGTTTTGCACCCAATCTTAATCAACATAAATGGGTTTCTTATATGATGAGGACTGCTTTGAATGACCCTACCCCAGAAACGCTCCTTCTACAGCACCATTAGGATGTGAGCCTCAGTCTCTCCATGTCGTATGTTGATTAAACTTTTTCCAAAGACTCTTGAAAACCTATGCATTTACTTCTTTTTCTACACACCCAACTGTAATGTAATTTAAAACATTAATCAAATGTCTTCCATCAGAAGTGGTTCTGGAATTCTAAGACTATGAAGGGCCGATTGTATTCTTTAATATCTAGGACAAGAATATTGTGGCACAGTAAAACAGTGGACAAAATATAGAGGGACAAAATATCGAATGGTAAATGCACAGAGGGATGTATACATTTGCCATTATTAACGCCACATAAATGAAGATATATGTGTATGTTTGTTTTGGTACACAGATGTGGAATTAGGTACAGAAAATCTATGCAAATACCTTTTGACATTTTGCCTCTCGACTTTTTGTCAATGATATTAGTGCCTCACAATATTCATGTTCAGAGACACATTTGGAAGGCCAAATTATTGAACACAGTGAAAATGATGCAACATAATGTAGTGCATTCTGTGAAAATACTATTTTGCTGTTTCATCACATATTAATGCTGTTCTCACAAGACGTTCTGCCTCTCTAGTACCAATATAACACTTGGGTGAAACAATCAGGTGAGTAGTTAACGTTTGCCACCGCGCAGCACCATGTGTTATATTTGATCCTTCTAAACAAGCCAAACATTTATTTGTGGAAAACTGCAAAGTGTGTATCATAGGATGGATTATTTGGCAAGGAAAGCAAACCCATAATTGGATGGGAGAAACCCCTGGATACCCTCATGGGTGACAAGCACTGCTTTACAAATCCACCTTACATTTACATTACATTCTAGAGACCACATTGATTAGTAACGGTTAGTTGTGTGATTCTTTCAATTGGATAGTACTCACACTCTCTCTCACATTGACAGAAAAAAGCATCAAAATCTTACCTCGCCCTCTGTAGATAGTATGAACTCGCACAACCTGAGAGTGCTGTTCATCATTTTGATCATGTTCTCAAGCTGATAGATAGAGAGAATGGAAACAAGAAGGCTACTTAGACTTGTAAAACTGTTGATATATTTCTCTCTAAAATGGCAAAACTGGTTGATCCTAGGTAATACGATAGGATAGTATTTATAAAGCGCACTTATACCAGCTGGTGTCAAGGCGCTAAGTGAACAGGGAGAAGTGACAGCAACAACAACCTGCTAGGAGGCAAATAACCAGGGGCCAGATGTACGACCGGGGCATTTAGCGACTTGCAAATTACGCTCAATTTCGAGTCGCAATTTGCGAGTCGCTAAATGCCATGTACAACAGTGTCAGAGACACTGTTTGTGATTCCCAATGGGGTTGCACAATACATGCCTCATCAGTATTCATGAGGCACTCGCAGTTTGCGACCCCAGTAAGAATGGCTGGCCTTCAAAGGTATGGCGACTTGCTCGACTTAGAAGACCTCCATGTCTGGGACTGCTTTTCAATAAAGCAGTTTTTTTTTAAATCCAGCCCCTTTTCCTTAAAGGAAAACTGGATGTGTTTACAAATTAACGTTTTTGTTTTCCCCTGCATTTGCAAAGTGGAAGGGTCCCCTGGGGACACCTTCTCATTTGAGAGTGCATTATCACCCTCTTGAAGAGGGCGGTAAATTGTGAGTGTTTTGTGACTGCAATTGCAATCGCAAAACATCCTTACATAGGGTAGCAAATCGCAATTAGGAAGGGACACCCTCGGAATGCCCCATCCTAATTGTGAGTTGCAAATCCTATTCATCAAATTGCAAATAAATTGCTACATGCTAAATAGGGTTTGTACATGGCCCTATTAGATTTTGCATGTGCAAACAGGTCGCTAACCCATTTGTGCATGCAAAAATGGGTCATGCATCTGGTCCCAGGTCTTCAAGAGCTTCCTAAAGACCGGAAGGGAGTCTGCCTTGGATATCAGAAGGGGCAAAGATTTCCAGAGTTTTACGGCTGCCACAGAAACGGAGCGGCCACCCCACTTGCACCTGCGAAATCTGGGAGTGACCAATTTTTTAAGAGAAGATTTTTTTATTCTTTGCTCAAAGCCAATGCCAGCTGTTTCCTTTGTCTAGTTTAGAAGTGAGGCAAAATTTGATCCTAGAGTGAAATGGAATTTTTGAGCCCATAAGTTCTTGCTTGTCCACAAGTAGGATCAACCCAGTGTATTGTTTTCTCATCTCTCACAGAAGAGGTTAGTCTAGTAGTCAAGACAATTGTTTTAATTAATCCCTGTTACCAGCAGGAGATAGATTCCAACTCTGTCTGTTTACTCTATGCACTAAAACCGTCTTTGAAATTAAGAAACCAGCTCTAGCTTTCTAAGGGTACCAGTGGCTGAGAGACGGATTGAGTTGCTACACCATTCACTCCTTGCTAGTATCGTAAAGAATTCCTTTGTTTCTGAGAATGGAGTGCATTTTCCACAGGCAGTTATTCCTGTGATATCTTGCAGATTTACTTTGATTTGTGAAGATGGAATGGAAGAAACAGAGTCCGAGAGAGGAGGCACATAAACATGATGTTATGGTATTTTAAAGAAGACTCACATGTTTCTCAGCTGCTAAGGTGGGGATGTTGAAGGCATCTCTGTGTTCCGGTGGTGTTACTTCTTCAAGTAGTTTATATGGATACTGAAAATATAATAAAAAAGATCAGCATTACCAAGACCATTGTCAACAAATGTGGACTGTTATAAGTTTCCAGAGATGGAAGTCATGAAACGCTGCACACCTCAAACAACTAAAAATGGAGAAAAAAATTGTACAAGTAACTGCATACTATGCTTGCTTCCTATTTTGGCATTTCACATCCATAGCACCTTGTGTTCATCACCTTTTAAAGTAGAAGATATGTGTGAGTGAAATGTTTCTATTTGTGAGTAATAGATCAAAGATGCAGAAATAGTGAATAATGGTGAGCTGGCAGTGTACAAGTGTACTGCTACTAGAAGTGCTCACTCTGCTCTTTACTCAAGAAATCTTGTATGACTCCTAAACAATACATTTTCTACCTTATTGATGAATACCATCCTGGCTCCAAAGGGATCATCTACCATTGACATATCACTCTCCTCAACTACATTGTAAAGAGCATCAGGGAAGAAATTACTGGGGGGGGGGGGGGGGGGCAAGCACCCTAGGATTGTGGCCACATTTTTAACAATCTGGTGTCTGCTCTGAGAATCGTGCTGAATCCGACCCTTAGGCGACCTTTTTTCGGTTGCAAGCACCTGAACAATGGCCCTCATATTCACCCCCTTTGGCCCATCCAGGGAGCCCGGGATGAGAGAGATCATTTTGGTGATCGACAACATGGGTGTGCGTATGGCCTGCTGAGAGATGGCCTGCTGGTGGCAAACTCCACCTGGAGCTGTGAACCCACCGTGGCAAACCCCCCTTTGCATCGATTCCTGGGATGAGCGAGGGAGAGAAGACAGCTGATTAGCCGGGGTGTGGGACAAAGCTGTTTTCACTTCCAAGCGGTAGCTCGTAATAGCGGAACGGGTACCTTAAAGTGGAGGAGATGGGCTGGGCGCTATAAGTAGCCAGGACTGCAACTGCATCCTGGAAGAGCTGACTATGGGGCAAACTTTTCTCTGAGGCAAAAATCCATGAGGCGGCCTCCGCGCTTTTCCCCTTCAGCTTACCCAAGCCGGGGACAAGAGAAACGCATTAGGCAAACAACGCCCTGCCGTGAGACTGGCATGACGCTAACGGACACAACCTGGAGCTGCAATCCCACAGCAGCGACCCACGTTTACCTCAGCATTCACTCTTTGGGCACAGCGAGTCAGAAGAAACAGTCACATGGAGAAGAGAGGTAGGGACCCCCTTTCACCTTTAGGCAGCCACATGGGCTTGTGACAGCCCAGCCAAATTGGCGGACAAGGGTAGATGAGACAGACTGAGCAACATGAGAATCCAGGACTACGATTGCAGCCTGGGTGGGTGGAAACCCGCACATGACGTCTCACCCCAAAGGTAGGAGATGGGCACACAGCTTCCCCCTCAGGAGGTGACGCCCCAGGAGCCCAGAGATCCTGGGAGACTACTACAGCAAACACTGGGCTTGGACGGTCAAACAAGTACAGCAATACTCCACCTCACTCTGGTGTCTCAAGAGGATAGAGGGTGTGGCCCCTGTCCTGGACCAGCGTAGGCAGATGTTCCCTGTATCAGGTGTAGGGGTTGACCCTCCTCTGCCCTTATGGCTGGTGGGCCTCCCAGAGGGCATGTAAAACCAGCACCCAGAGAAATTCCTCATGGAATACTTCAGACCCTGGATCCTGGATTGTGAGTTTTCCCCCTACTTTGTTCTGGAAAGGGCACACAGGGTGGTTGCCCTAAGGCCTCCACCGGGGGGGACCCATTAGAGCCATTGTCATCAGGGTACTGAACTTTGTGAGCTGATAATATATCCTGTGGCAGGTACGCCAACATCTAGACATCCATTGCACCAACTCCAGGGTTATACTCTTCCCTTATTACACAACTAAAGTGCAGCTCCTTTGTAAATCTTTCTTAGAGATTAAGTAGAAAGTCAGGGCTGTGGACATTCAATATATGCTGATATAACCTGCCAAATTGAAATTAATGTCACAGTGGAGAACCATTTTCTTTGAGAGCCCGGAAGAGGCCTGGGAGTGAGCAGTGGAGAGGAAATAACTGCCCATATAAACAAAGGAGCCAATGACATCTCGGGAGACTGTAGGGGGTCAACCATCCCACCCTAAGAAGAAGTGTAGCTGACTGATAGGAGGGCAACTCTGGTCACAACCAGAGGACAGACATAGAGCATCCTCCTCAGACAGGAGAATTTTGGTACCCTTCCTTCCTTTCCTCCATGTATAGCTACAAATGTTGTCTCATTCACTTATGGAGAAGAGACACATTGCCTCCAGATAGAGGGGCTTGCTTGGAGCGAAGCTACACAAAACTATGGTGATTACTTTCTGCCGACTTCATCCCTCCCACCCCTTCACACCCCACCGCTGTTACCTGTGCCAGCCGCGCCTGAAGTTGCGTACTATAGGGCTGATTTTGGTTGCAACACTATGCCTCACGCAAGACACATTACACGGCCACGGACCCTAGTCAAACGGGCTCAACGACTCGCCAAGACCTCTGACAACAAAACCATCCACTAAAAGCTGTTGTCTTGCAATGTCAGTGGGTTGCTGGATAAAATAAAATGCACAACAATTCTCAATAGGTCCACAAGCTGACCCTGGTGGTTCTATTGTTGCAAGAGACATATTTGCTTGGGAGTAGGGGTTCCTTTTTGGTACAGCATGGCTTTAACTGCGTATATCATGCAGGGTTTACTAGGTGCTCAACAAGAGTTACCTTTCCCCTGATGGTCACGCATGCTATCTGAGACACCATGGATAGATATGTGGTGGTTACTCAATTCCTGAATGGCATCCTATTGATGGTAGTGTCTGTGTATATTTCACCGAACCTGCAGGCGACCACAATGAAAGATCTGATGACAGTTATCACCACAGCCTCGGAGTGGGACCTTATTGTAGCAGGCCACTTCAATAATGTCATGCACCCACAACTTGATGTGAAAAGAGAGGCTCAACCCTGGTGCCATGGGTGGAGTCCCTGATGCTTTGCAATCAATGGAAAGCAAAGAACTAGTCAGTATGTATTATTTTCATTGCTGGACTCCGATTTCTCAGAAGGGTACCATTGGACCACTGACCGATTTAACTAATTGGGGATGCCTAGGTCTAATACGCACTGAAGCCTTCAGGTTGGGTGACTGAAGTATGTTAGATTTTTGGAACACATGAAGGTAAAGATATAACTCTACCTCAGAACAAACTCCACAACAGATGTCTCCCCAATCACATTGTGGGAGGGAAGGAAAGCAGTTCTTCAGGGGAACACAATAGCAGACCCTGCATGGGCAGCAGTGTCCGATTCTCAAAAACAGCGAGAATATGGGAACATTGCTACACAGGTATGCAACCAACTCTGGCAGACAGGTTTGTCCCATAGACACGGGGCCCGACGGTGAGGTGACAAATGTTGCTGAGGCAATCGGCAATGACTGCACACATTACTATGAGAAACTTTACCAATCAAACACGTCGGGCACGTGGAGCAACAACACCCCATAGCTGCGGACCTGATCATGCTGCAGGACTTGGATGCACCTCTGTCGAAGGAGGAATTATTTTCAGCCTTGCAGGAGATGCATTCTGAGAAGGTGCCCGGTTCAAGTGCAGAAAAGGTTACACCAACACTACTCTCTCACTTCTTTACAATGGTCGAAGCTGCAGGTACAGCTATGATAATTCCCTATCATATCTATGGGGGCCTCAGTTGTAGTTTTCCCCAAACCATATAGGCCACCTACAGACTGTGCATTTTACAGCCTGATTCCCCTAAGTAATATTTAAACCAAAATATTTGCAAAGGCCGTAGCACCAGGGTACTGAAACAGGTGAGATTCCTAGTGATGAAACTGGACTTAGAGAAGGCCTTCGACTCAATTGAATGACCTTTCCTCCACGCATCATGGAAAAGATTAATTTTGGCCCTAAAGTCCTTCAGTCTGTAAAGATGTTATACACAGTGCCATATGATAGGGTCAGAGTGAACACCATTTACTCACAACAGTTCCAGCTAGGCAGAGGCCACTGGCAGGGCCACCTGCTGTCTACTCTCCTGTTCGCTCTTGTGATTGAAACACTGGCCAATTAGATCGGGGGATGCGCAGGTTTGGGGCTTGAGGTGGGGTGTAGAATTAGGGTACTGCATCTCTTTGTATGTGGTATGATGTCCTCCTTTATATTCAGCACCTAAACCAACTGATCCTACAGCTGATTTGCATTCTAGAAATCTACAAAGAAGAAACAGGCCTGAGAGTGAACTGGGGGAAATCAGTCATAATCCCTGTGGTGCCATTCCTCCAGAGTTACTTCCAGGTGATCTGGAGCACTTAAATAGTTGGTGTTTGACCTGTCAGCCCGAGGGTGGTCTTCCCCAATCTTTTTGCCTCCACATTTGGCTGAATCTATTGTTGGTCCTAAGACTCTGAGCACTTTACCACTCTGAATCAGTGCTAAAGAGCATGTGCTTCTTCCTTAAACATGTGTATAATTGGTGTATACTTAATTGACCTGTTTATTTAACTTGTAAGTCCCTTGTAAGGTGGTATATCATATACCCAGGGCCTGTAAATGTAGTGCTTCTAGTGGGCTGCAGCTCTGATCGTGCCACCAACAGAAGAAGCCTTTCAAACCTCTCTCAGGCCTGCAACTGCAGTGCCTGTGTTTGCAGTTTAATGCTACTTTGATTTGGCATTTAGAACTACTTACTAAGCCTTAAACTCCCCCTTTATTTCTTATAAGTCACCCCTAAGGTAGGCCCTATGTAGCCCTAAGGGCACAGTGTATGCAAGTAAAACGTAGGACATGTACTTTTCTGTTTTGCGTGTCCTGATAGTGACAAACAGCATATTTCACTTTTCACTACAATGAGGCTTTTTCGTGTTTCGTATGTTTGGAATGGTAGTGATAAATCCTACTTACTGGTGAAGTTGAATTTAACATTGCTATTTTAGAAATGCCGCTCTGCTTTAAGAAAGTATGCAAAAGAAACAATTGCTGGACAGAATGCTGGACAATGCAAACATTCACCCCCGGTCACAAGGATCTGGGTTTAATCTATCATTCCTTTGCTTACCACACCACCCCAGTTTGGACCCAGCCATATGCAAATCAGTCTTGACCCTGTTCCTTATGGGAGCAGTCCAGCCTGAACTGCCAAGCCAGGTTCAAGACTGATTTGCATGTAGCTGGGTCTGAACTGAAGTGGCGAAGTGAGCTAAAGAATGATGATGCATTCACCCCAATCTGTGACAGGGGGTGAGTGTCTGAAAAGTGTCAGCGCTCCGTACATCATTTCCTTGTGTTTGCTTTGTTCACAATAAGAAAGTAGACATTTATCTGCACATACTGCGTTGTGTGCCTGACAGCCCATCTCCAATATTTGGAGTAAGTGACAGCTACACTTTTTGCATTCCCTCTTGACAGCCACAACCCAGAAAAGATAGGTGTGTCTGAGTAGCCATCAACATGCATTTGTATTCTGATGGCCTTACCTGGGCAGAGTGCAACAGAGGGTCTAACACTTTACTTGAATAGGCAGTGGCCTGTCCCCACACAAAGGACTGATTATCCCCTATAGATAGCCTGGAGGACAGGACTGGGCTGAAAGAGGAAGCTGTGCACTTCAGAGAGCTGCTTTGAATTCACCAACCAGCATCAAAGGCACTTTTGGCTATAAGTCTGGGTCTCTGTACAACACGCCCCACTCAAAATCAGGCACTTCTGGATCTTGAACTGAATCTATGTCAGAAGGACTGCTGTTCTGCTTAAATGACTTATCTTTGGCTTGCAGGCTTGGAAGGCCTGCTTTTCTCTGGTGTTTCTCTGCTGTCTGCTTTTCTCTGACTGCCCTGAAGGAGAGCTGGGCTCTGCCTATCCTCCAAGTGATCTCCAAGGGCTTGTTGGCTGGCCTCCTATTGCATGAGACTGAGGGACATCAAAGTCTCTATCCCTGCTCCAGTACCTGAACTCACTGGAAGTGGCCCAGACACTTGCAGCATGGAATTCGATGAATTGTATGTCTGTGTTTAACAGAACTGGCGCATCAACCAGTTGCAGGAGTAAAATGGGCACAGCGCATCAGAACTAGCGCTTTGCCCTCAGAGATCGATACATTAGACTGCGTATCGCCTCGGCGGCAGCTTGGTAAGATCGATGCATCCCCTCGACTGTGTCGCAGAATCCGATGTGGCACATCACTCAACACATCTACCACCCATTTTCAGAACTGACGTATCGCCTTCACTACGTGGAGCAGATCAACACATCTCACTGTTTGAGACCAGGAAAGGTACTTTTTTCACTTCTTCCTGCCGGTGTTCTGTAGCTGGCCTGCGCTTCCACGCGTTTGGCCTGAACTTTGACCCGATACAGCGCAACCTGAAGTAACCTTTTTAGAGCTGCTTGCTTCTAGGTGCTTTAATGCATTTATTCATTTAAAAATGTTATATATCTCAACTTCTATACATTGGATTTTTGTCATTTTAGGCTTGTTTTGGTTATAATATAATTGTCTATCGTTTTCTAAACCTGTCTAGAGTCTTGTTGTGGTGTATTCATTGTGTTACTGTGCATGTGTGTGTGTTGCACACATACTTTGCACATTGTCTCTTTGGATACCCCTGAGTGTTCTGTGCCAAGCTGAGCACAGGTTATCTTTTAGTGTGTATCTTGCTTATCCTGACCAGGATTATGGCTTCTGCTTGGACAGGGTGCGTACCTGTGCCAACCAGAAAGCCAATTTCAAACACTGAGGCATGCTCTTATCAAGAGACCCAGAGGAACGCTGGGGCAGGAATATAACCCCTTTGACATGCAAAATTAAGGGACATATGGCAAGATGGAACTCTCTCCCCCTGATCATGATGGGGTCTATAGCCCTCTTCAAAATTGTGGCCTGGTCACAGCTGTTGTATGTTTTGCAACACTACCCCCACAAAATCCCTAGCCTTTTGTTTACAACCCTAGACAGTGGCGGCTCCTCCATGGGGGCAAATGGGCGCCGCCCCCCTGCTTTCTCGCCGTGCGAGAAGGCAGAAACAAATGGTAGTTAATAACTACCATTTGTTTCTGCTTTCTCGCACGGCGAGAAATGAATTTCCTGGTTTAAAGTCAAGTGGGCGGTGTGTTACTCGAGGGCAGGGGGGAGTGGCTTGGGGGAGTGGTTTGCTCACTGTTGTTAATACTGACTGTTTGGGCGGCCTGAGGCCGACCAAACAGACAGTATTACCAACAGTGGGAAAGCCACTCCCCCATGCCACTCCCCCCTTCCCTCGATAACACCACCCACTCACTCTCCCTGTATGCTGCAGCAGCAGCATACAGAGAAAATGACGTAGGTGGGGGCAGCCGGCCGCACCTATCAAGAACGCAGCGGTGGAGGGGAGGGAGGCTGCCTGCTCCACCGCCTTCCTGATCCTGATGACGTGCTGGGACTTGAATGCCAGGACGGCGGGAGTTGTCTCCGGAGATTGAGAACAGACTGTAAGTGTTCTTTATTTTATATGTATTCTATGTAGGCCTCTGTGAAATTCTAAATATGTATATTTTTGTCGAAGTAATACAGAGCGCAGGGAATAGGATAGCTGGGCTGGGAGGTTTACAGTAATTAGCAGCACACCAAATTAAGCTGACTTCAGGCCTGGTTTCTCCCCCGGTGCTCAAACTTCAGGCACCTGTTGCACTGAAAATGCGAGCCCGCGTGGGGGAGGCCGGGGCATGAGCTGCGACCCTGCTTTGCCTCAGTTTCTTTAGTCTTCCGTTCCGGGTTAACAAAATTTGAATTTCGGATTCATGTATCCCTTGAGTATTGTGGTCTTTTGTGTGACGTGCACTTGTGATTGTTAATGACAGCAACAGATGTTCACATCTCCAGGGTGAAACCGCAATAAATATGCGTCTTTGTGATGAAACGCGCTGTTTTATAAAACTGCAGCAACTGACGCTAAATGAGTTATTTTAGGAGAGGAATAAAAAAAAAATAAGCGATCCTGAAACAGCCTGCAAAACACGACAAATCAGTAGATGAGCCCGCTGTTAACCCACTGAGCTGGCTTAGAGTATCCCCAAGCAAGCGTGTCATTTGGTGTGGATTGAGTTTTTGAGCTAATTTATTAAACACCTTGGGCCGCTGTTTGCCTTGTAACAATGAGCTGCACGCCCAGGACAGGACCTCTTCTTAGCGCCTTGAAGCACTGCAGGAAGGAGACTGTGTGCGAGTTCAATGCAGATCAAAGTGGCAAAGTCGCTCGTCACATCAGAAATCTGTGAGTCTGCCTCTTTAAATGATTTCCTTGTTCACTAGGTCTGTTCCCAAGAGACTGCGGGGGCGTTTCACAAGAGAGGTTTTCACACAATCTGATCCCGATCACAAAGGAAGGATCAGTGTTTTTGCGTGGGGGGTTTAAGAGTGTGTTCGTCATGAAAATAGATCAGTCGGCAGCCAAAAGTGACACCACTGATTCAGATTTTCAATGACTTCACGTTCTCCACACAGTACACCCTACCCCACCCATCCACACCCCAGGTTTTATTCTCCAAGCAAAAAAATGAATGAGACTCGAAAACAAGACTCCAACAAGGCTGTTGTGAAGGTGCCGAGCAGCTGAGAAGGGGGTGGCCCGGGGGCAGCTTTGGGGTTCTTTTCTGAACAAGAGTCTTGTCACTCCTCATGGGACGAGATGAAAACCAGAGCAGAATATTCTTACCACACGGATTACGTCCGAAGGAAGACACGTTGGTTCCGCGAAGAGATGTTCTCACAAAACTCACTCACCACTACCTTCCTTTCCCTCCTCTTTTTCGCCCGTCCTTCCTTCCACTCCCTCTCTACATTTCGTCCCAAAACCTCTACCTTCATTCCTGTCTCTCAACTTTCCTTCTTCACCTCTCTGCCTCTCACCCAACACATCTGCCTTTCTCCCTTTTCCTTTCTCTCCCCCCTCTCTCTCCCCACACCCACAACTCCTTCTGTCTCTCTCCTCACTGCCTCACTCACCACTGCGCCTTTCCTTTTTGTCCTCCCTCTGACACTCACTCCACTTCTCTCCATTCCTCTTTCCCACCAAGTTTCCTCCTTTCATCCTCTTTCCCTTCTATGCTTGTCACCAACTCCTTCCCCTGCCTTCAGTTATTCTACCACTTTCCTCCTTATTTCTCTCCCTTTTACTCCTTTTCTTGACAACCTTCTCCTTTTCTCTCACTCACCACTCCCTCTACCTTTCGATCTCTAGTCTCTGCCTCAACTTCCCCTTTCCTTTCTCTACCCTCTCCTCTCTACTCTCACCCAGCACTCACTCTACCTTTCTCTCTGTCCACCCAGCTCCCCATTCCTTTCTCTGCACACTCTCTCCTTTCACTCACATCCCTCTACATTTCGAGGTCTCTGTCCACCCAGCTCCCCTTTCCTGGATCTACATTCTCTCTCCTCTCACCCACCACTCTCTACTAGACTGATGCCATCTATATTCTATGAGTGAGAAAGAAGCACCCATTCCTTGCACACAAGGGAACGCGAGGGCATCTTGAAAGTAAAACAGGCTTGTTTAAGTGGAAAAACATGATGTGCATATGGCTGGAATTAAAGGTGCATGCTTTTTAAGCTACCTACACCATTATCATATGAAATGTCTTTATTTCATAACTACACTTTCACAATTGTTTTATCAACTCTCTTGCTTCCTTAAATGCACCATTTGCCTGCTCTTTTTTTCCCCCCGAATTTCCCTGAGCCCCACCATATGGTGGCTGGACTCGCTCGCTACACTCACTCGCCTTTGGGCACTCAGAAAAAACGTTTACGCCCTACCACTTTCAAATGTCACCAGCCGCCACTGACCCTAGAGGCCAACTTATAGCAACAAGTATTGCGTATTGAAAAAGCTTTATTCGAGTTGTACACTCATAAAAGCACACACATATAAATTACATACATTTCTTAAAAACATCAAACAATCTATAACAGTTAGTTTATAGTTAAAAATACATAATACACAGACATAAAAAATTATTTGTCAATTGGGATTAATATAAGCTTTTTCATACAAAGCAGAAACTACATGCATGTTACAGTATAGAAACCTCCGCGTTACGGACCATTCCCGGATTTATACAATAGAATTCATAGCATACATGTTATCCGCATTTTAAATTTAAGATTCATATATATCTCCCAGTTGCTATCTACAAATCAAAACCGTACACAGGAAATTGGGAGGATGTAGAAATCAGAAGGTACTGGTAGCTAGAGCCCTCCTCCTTAGGGACCATGCCCACCCCAAATATTTGGCAGTTCCGACTACAATGAACATTTCAGTGGAAGAACAAATAATTCTTAGCCCCTCAACACCACTTAGTACACCGAGATTCCTACAAACTGGGGCCAGCCAAGATTTCCTTGGATTTACATAAGCCACACATAAGAATAGAAAATGTGCGATGCTTTCATTGGGGGCCCCGCATGACGGGCAACACGCACTACCTCCAGTCTTCCAACTGGACGTCATACACCTCAAGGGGAGAGAGCCTGCCCTTAACTGGAAAAATAATTTCCTGTCTGTTGGGAGAGTTATAGTATCCCAATATTTTTCTAAGGATGGCTGATGTTTAATTTCCAAGAATCTAGCCCCCAAGGATTCCGAGGTTACGCTTCTCCAAAGTTTTTGATCAATGTGGTTCCAATATAGTTCTTTAATACTGGATTTGCTGGGGAATACTTCCCCTAAGGGGTTTTCCCACAGTTTGGAGAGCCCAAGCTCAAAAAGTGCATCTCTTAACGTTTTTAGCCATGCGATTTTGTGGAAAACATCAAGTTTGGCTAATGCTAAGAACCCCTCGGCGTAGTGTCTTATTTCCACGGTTGTCCATAAACGTCTCCAATAAAGGATAGGCCTCAATCGGGCACGGTCAGTAAGCGATCTTCTACCTAAGTCTAAACCAAGCGGTATGAGTGGGGTGCTTTGAGGGAGACTAGTTATCCCTCTCAGGAACCTGTTCTCAGATCTCTGAAGGGTAATAAGACTCTCAAAGCCCCAGACTTCAGCCCCATAAAGGGCTGCGCCCAGGGCCTTTGCGTCATAAACCATGAGAACAGGTTTTATGGGCCTGGTTTTAGATTTTATTTGCTCAACCCTGAGTACACCAGAAATCTGCTGATGTTTCAACACCGCCTTCTCTATGTGTCGTGACCAACCCGGTTTACTTGATATCTCTACCCCGAGATACGTGAAAACATCTACCGACTCAAGCTTAATATTGTTCAAAGAAACATTGGGTCGAGAGTGGCACTTTTGCCCAAAGGCCATCAACTTAGTCTTATTTACATTAACCTCTAGGCCCCGTTCCTTACAAAATGAGTCGAAAATGTTCAAAGCTCTCTGGAGGCCCGACGGGGTTTTAGACACGATCAGGGTGTCGTCAGCGAACATCAGAATGGGGACTCTGATGCCCGCTAACGAAGGTGCATCGACCATTGCGTCCAAAATCCTGTCCACAATGCCATTAATGAACAGGGAGAACAGCAGGGGTGCCATAGCACATCCCTGCCGGACCCCCCGCTCAACTGGGAAGTTAGCAGTGGATTCCCCATTCCTCCCCCACTGGACCTTTGCGTAGTTACTTTCATGCAGACGCATTATCAGCGTGAGCAAGTCAGGTGGGACCCCTAATTTAAACAAAACCTCCCACAGCGTGCGCCTGGGCACCAGATCAAAGGCGGCCCTGAGATCTACAAATGCTACATAGAGCCTTCCTTTGCCCAGGAGTACAGTCCCCCACCGCAACATGGTGAAGCGAAAAATTTGGTCGACCGTACTAGTTGCACGTCTGAATCCTGCCTGAAAGGGGGATAACGCATTATTATCATCTACCCAGGCCATAAGTTTGTCAACCAGCATCTTCCCCACCACTTTTTGCATGGTGGCCAACAAACTTATTGGTCTATAATTTGCTGGTAGTGACCGATCGCCTTTCTTAAAGATCGGTATTATTATTGCCCCCTTCCATATATTTGGGATTTTAGCCCCTTTCGCTAGGCCATTTCCCAACAGGGTCGCGTATTTTGCCCACTGGGCCTTGTCATGTTTAAAGATATCTGAGGGGATTCCATCCAGCCCAGGGGCTTTCCCCCCCTGCAAACTTGCTATTACATGTTCCGCATCCTTGCATGAAAATAAATCACCCTTACAGAATATCATGGGGATTGGTTCTATGGCCATTAGATCCCTGCTCTCAGCATACTGGGGTTTAAAATACTCGACCCACAATGCCTCATCGACATTGTTGTCGGGTTGATTAGAGACACCCCCTCCTCCCCATTTCACGGTTTTCCAGAAAAGCCTGGAATCCTTCTGCCCTGAAGCAGCGAGTAACTCCTCCCAATACTCCTCATCCCACAACTTCTTGGCCAGGCGGATACTATCATTATAATGTTTCCTACTGGCGCTAATCGTAGCCCTAACCCTGCTTTTAAGTGCTCTGCCCAACTCCAGTCTGGCTACCCTGCACTGCTTGTTGAACCAGGACGCCATAGTGATTGGCGCTTTTCTGTTATACTTTGCTGGCTTGGTAAAGTGCGGTTTTATCACAGAAAAGAAGGTGTCATGTATATCAGTTAATTCAACCGAATCTGGTATTACAGGGTCTGCTTTTGTCATGGCAGCAATAGCATTGACTGTCTCCAATTTAATGGACTCCAAAGTGGACAAATTGGCCAGGACATACGGCCATCTCACCCGTCTTAAGTCATTAGTCATGACAGGTACATTCCCATTACCTGAAACTAAATTAGTTCGTGTGGACCTCCACCATGAGTGGGAGACACAAAGGGGGTTATGATCACTTTCAACTCTCCCCACAATTTCCATGTCACCCACACCACACCATAACTCAAAACTACAGATGACGTAGTCGATCCTACTTTTGTTATACCCATTATCGAATGTGCAATTGCCACCTTGGTCGCTTTTTGTCCTGCCATTAAGAGCCCTCAAACCATACTCTAGACATAGCGAGTTCAACAAAAGAATGTCTTTTGACCACCGCTTCACAGGTACGAGGTTTAAATTTGGGACGCCCCAGAGGGCATCCTCCTCCATTCCTATTGGGTGTGCAGTATTTTCTAAAGGCTCAAATGTCCTATTCAAATCGCCAGCCAAAATTACTCTGTTTCCAAGTGACTGGGAATCTAGGGAGGCGGATAGGACCTCTAAGGTGGCAGAGTTCCCAAGACTCGTGCCCCTGGCATATATATTGTAAATGTCTATCACGCCACCCTTTCCTACAGATAACCTCAATAATTGTATGTCCTTGCACCCTAGATCAATCACTTTTATTTTAACCTTTGAATTTTGCTTGATCCAAATTGCGAGGCCACCCATGGGTCTACCCCTGGGGCCTCTCGTAGCTGGTATACAAAAATTTAAGTAACCTGGGAAATATATTGGGTCACAAGCCCACGTCTCTTGGAATAGGCACATTTCGAATCCACTTACAAAGTCAATCCATTGCTGTGACAATAATCTAGCCCCCAGCCCCGCTATGTTCCACGACAAAAAGTTCTCCAGGGTGTTTTCTATACAAGTCCCCTTTTCAGTAGATACCATGGGCAACAAATCAACTCGCGTCCTACAATCACAGTTCTCTCCCACGACAATATCAGTACAATTAGCAACTATTCCCTCCTTGATGCTAATGGTGGTTGGGATAGCTAGTTCACCCACATAGCCCTCAGGACTTGCAATATTACTCCCATCACACATATTCTCTATTTCCGAGGTTAAACTCGTTTCATCTTCATTATTTGACATTTTTCCGCCAGTGTTACTTCCCCCAACCCATTCCCCCCCCGGAGGCGATTGGACATCTGGGCTCTGTCAATATCCCCACCTCATCTGTCCCTGCACATTCTGTGGGATACATGCCGGTAAATAATACATGTTTGTACTTGCGGTGGGCACAGCCATGGGACCAGCCTCCACCCCAATCGGAATAGCAGATCTCGGGTACTCCCAACAACCCCCTGACTGGGCGACAGGTCTCGGGTAGAAGAAAGTTAGGTCCACAACCCCAATCCCTCCAATACTAATATTCCATCCTGGTCCCGTTATCAGCCCCACAACCCTAGGATCCTGAAAATTAATTATGATACACTCACCCCCCTGCTTTTTTAGGGTGTTCCCTATCCAGTTGACTCTTCTTGCCCCAATTATCAGGCCGTCCACTCCCCCTGGCAGAGGTCTATTGACACGAAGCCAGTGCATGGCTTTGTTTTTTAACATGTCAAAGGTTTCTTTTTGACCCTCCATTAGGGGTGGGACATTAGTGAGTATGGCCACATATGGGTAGGAGTCCGGGGTGAGCTGTACTGGAGGAGTCTTAGCCAGGAATTTAGTTATATGGGGTTTTGTGGGTGCTTCCTCCGGGGGAACACGGCAATGTTTAAGGGTGTTTTCCACTGCCGCAACAGTATTGGTCCTATTCCCAATGCTAGGGGCCTCCCTCATGAGACCCCTACCCACTCCTGTAATAGTCGTAGGCCCCACCTTATTCCCAGTGCCATTACTGGAGGGCGATTTACCATTTCCTGGCCTTTTGGCCATGGTTTTCCCTTGCCCAATCGGCAAAGACGTGGTATTTTTTCTAGTAGTGGTAGGTGGGGTTTTTACAGCAACATTACAACTCCCATTAACCTTGTTAGAGGATTTAGTGTTCCCACTGTTAGTGCTAATTTTAGAGGGAATTGTATTGGGTACAGTCTTACTGTTCACCCCTTTGGTTTCCTGGACAGGGGTGACACTTACAGGCGGGGATTGCAAGTCCACCAACACCACTTCCTGGTCTTTGATAGCTAACTGTGAGGGTTTCCCATTCTCACGCAATCTATTTCCAGACTTGAATAAAGATTTAATGGAAAAGAAATTATCCAAGCTAGCTTGCTCTAGATGGTCAAGTTGGTCGGCTAGCTTTTGGAGTCTAAGCTCAACAGGGTGTAAAAGGGAACGCATTATTTTCCCCACTTCTACCAGGAAATCATGATTAGGAGAGGGTAACCCCGGGGGTTCTGAAAAAATTGGATCATTGGCTGGGGCTGCCAAATTTGCAGGAGGCACCAAATTTGTTGAGTCCACTTCTAATTGGACTGCTATTTCCTCCCCCCTCGGCATTACAACTTCATTCTTTGCAGGGGCATGGCTAAAGGATGATTTAGAACCCAGCTTCCTATGCTTTCTCACAGGTTTTTGTGCTTGTGCTTTTTTGGCAGTAACTCCCCATTTCCTTTTAACACCAGGCTTGGGTTTAAGCATATCCACATGCAAACAAGATTTTGCTAGAACTACATTTTCTTTCGATGAGTGACTGGGTGCATCAAAGTGCTCAACAGACAAACCAGTTCCTGCAGTGACTGCTGGAGGGGTATCAACTAGCTCAATCAGGGGGGGTATGTCAAATAGTAAGTCCTGGGTGACTGGTAAAACAATAGATGACAGTGGTGTAACCAGGGCAGGAAAGTTTAAACCTTGGTTTTTTTCAGGCGGGTTTTTCAAAAGCTCTATCGAGAGCCTACGCCCAGCTCGTCTTTCCGCCAGGGCAATCTCTTTGTCAATATCCTGTGGCAAGCGTTTGAAATAGGAGTCAAGCGGGCCCATAGCGGCCGGTTCTAAGTCTGACTTTGCTAGCAATAATGTGGAAGTACTTGTTGTGCCAGCCATAGTATACAGAGCTCCCCTACAAAAGTATGTCCAAGTCACGTATCGACTAGTATATCAAACGGTGGAACAGTACCTTGGAATCTAGATGTTATCGGGGTGGCCCAGCCCGGCCTCCTGCGGCCCCGGACGGCCACAGACGGTCCCGCCCTTGTCCCGGGCTTCTCCCGGCGCGCTCCTGTGCGCTCCCGCGCAGCGGGGACAATAGTTCTAGGTATAGTCTATGTGCACTTACTGGTTGGTTGGCGTACAGGGGGGTGTGGCCAGCGGGGAGAGCAGCCCAGGTGTGTCAAATGGGCGCGCAGGGGCTCCTGGTCATCGGAGTCCCTGCCTGCGTGCTCGCAGCCCCGCCGGCTAGCTCACCTGCCCGCGCCTCCTGTCCTCAGCAGGTTATAGTTCCAGGGTCTGCTGGCTCCTATGCGAGGTGAGGAGTAACGAGGGGGAGAAAGAAGGTCTCCGGAATCCTCTGCTGTCACGAAGTGCAGGCTCTCCTTCCTGCCAGTATCCTCGGGCGGGCAGCAACAAAGTTAGAGTTCCGATTTCCAAAGCAAAAACAGCCGCTTTTACTGGACTGAGAGCGGGGGGCGTGGCCAGCGGGGAGAGCAGCCCAGGTGTGTCAAATGGGCGCGCAGGGGCTCCTGGTCATCGGAGTCCCTGCCTGCGTGCTCGCAGCCCCGCCGGCTAGCTCACCTGCCCGCGCCTCCTGTCCTCAGCAGGTTACAGTTCCAGGGTCTGCTGGCTCCTATGCGAGGTGAGGAGTAACGAGGGGGAGAAAGAAGGTCTCCGGAATCCTCTGCTGTCACGAAGTGCAGGCTCTCCTTCCTGCCAGTATCCTCGGGCGGGCAGCAACAAAGTTAGAGTTCCGATTTCCAAAGCAAAAACAGCCGCTTTTACTGGACTGAGAGCGGGGGGCGTGGCCAGCGGGGAGAGCAGCCCAGGTGTGTCAAATGGGCGCGCAGGGGCTCCTGGTCATCGGAGTCCCTGCCTGCGTGCTCGCAGCCCCGCCGGCTAGCTCACCTGCCCGCGCCTCCTGTCCTCAGCAGGTTACAGTTCCAGGGTCTGCTGGCTCCTATGCGAGGTGAGGAGTAACGAGGGGGAGAAAGAAGGTCTCCGGAATCCTCTGCTGTCACGAAGTGCAGGCTCTCCTTCCTGCCAGTATCCTCGGGCGGGCAGCAACAAAGTTAGAGTTCCGATTTCCAAAGCAAAAACAGCCGCTTTTACTGGACTGAGAGCGGGGGGCGTGGCCAGCGGGGAGAGCAGCCCAGGTGTGTCAAATGGGCGCGCAGGGGCTCCTGGTCATCGGAGTCCCTGCCTGCGTGCTCGCAGCCCCGCCGGCTAGCTCACCTGCCCGCGCCTCCTGTCCTCAGCAGGTTACAGTTCCAGGGTCTGCTGGCTCCTATGCGAGGTGAGGAGTAACGAGGGGGAGAAAGAAGGTCTCCGGAATCCTCTGCTGTCACGAAGTGCAGGCTCTCCTTCCTGCCAGTATCCTCGGGCGGGCAGCAACAAAGTTAGAGTTCCGATTTCCAAAGCAAAAACAGCCGCTTTTACTGGACTGAGAGCGGGGGGCGTGGCCAGCGGGGAGAGCAGCCCAGGTGTGTCAAATGGGCGCGCAGGGGCTCCTGGTCATCGGAGTCCCTGCCTGCGTGCTCGCAGCCCCGCCGGCTAGCTCACCTGCCCGCGCCTCCTGTCCTCAGCAGGTTACAGTTCCAGGGTCTGCTGGCTCCTATGCGAGGTGAGGAGTAACGAGGGGGAGAAAGAAGGTCTCCGGAATCCTCTGCTGTCACGAAGTGCAGGCTCTCCTTCCTGCCAGTATCCTCGGGCGGGCAGCAACAAAGTTAGAGTTCCGATTTCCAAAGCAAAAACAGCCGCTTTTACTGGACTGAGAGCGCAAGTAGCAAGGATCGTTGCTGTGAATCTCCCATAAGAACTGCATACAATCCCCTTATGATGGTGGACTAGGGGCAGTAGACATCAGACTGTATTACTTTACTGGGCTGCCCAGCTGGTTGTGGTTATTGATTGGATCTTTGGTGCATGGGGACCCACTACGAGACGCACATGGACTTTACCAGGCAAGCACCAGGGTTTTGGCTGTATGGGGAGTCCCTCCTACCCACTCCCCCGGCCATTCCAGCCATTCCAGTGATTAGCTGTAAAGAGGCATTGCAATGGATATGAAAGTGGAGGGTGCCCACTAGGAAGAAGCCATTGTGGAAGGGTACATGGCTATGGAAAACAGTAGGGCTCAAGTACACTGAAATAAGTTGGGGATCTCAAAATTGGGAGACGTCTGGCAGACACACCATATGATGTTCTCTGACCATCTCAAAGCTGAATGCCATTTACACAGAACTTATTCCCGGGTTGGGACAGGTAAGGGGACAAAAATTGATGGTTGGGATCAGTTGTTTTTTGGCTAAACATCACATAGCGGGCCATTGAGGATCCGGGGGGCCCTCCCAATCTCAAAGTGGCTAAGAGGGATGGATTTCTTCTTTTCAGCTGAGGAAGCAGTGAATAAGTCCAGAGGGGGACCACAAAAGTATGATAACATCTGGGGACAGTTAAAAAGCGCTTCACAAAATACCCAGAGCGGCCCACCCATAGGAAGTTGTTGGGGGAAAAGCACACAGTTGACTGGGGCACAGACCCATCTATAGTGCACCGGACTGGTTGCAGTGGACTTGACTGTGGTCTACTTCATGGTATTTTGGAACTAAATGGGATATTAAGAAAGGGGAGAATCAGGTGGATGGCGAAGCAGTGTCACAGTATTGTGATCTTAAAATTGTTGAAAACTAAGTAAAATAATTTTTTTAAAGAAATAAATTACTATCCAGCTACAGGAAATACAACAAGAATTATCTCTTGTGCAATAGCTACTCTCGAATCAGAGTGAAATGCAGCAATGAATCTCCACCAATCTGTTCACATCACAGTCAAAGCTGACCCTGCTGATGTGCCATCTGAATTTCTTCACAACTTTTGGTATTATTGACCCAAGTCCTACAAACTAGCATGGGATTTTCAGAGGGAAGAAATCCCTCAATATGGTTGGCTGTATGTCTGCCAGGTCAGTAGAGTACATGCCACCACTGTCCTGTCCAAACGGAGTACACTATTTGATGGTCTGGCCCATCCATCAACACTACAATATGTATGAAGTTCAGATTATAGAAATATCTATGCATACATACATGCAATATCAGTGTAGAGTGTTAGGTTACCTAGGAAGAGGTGGAACTGCTGTTGTGACTGATGTATTCTAAGAGAATCAAATTACATGTTTCTAGATTGACAACTATTGGTTAAGGTAGGCACCTCACTTCGACCTTTGTAGGTGCTGTTGCATTTCTCTAAACTCTTCATCTAGTCTGAGCCTTTCATTGTCTTGCTTTATTAGCCACTGATCATCTACATTATCCCTTTCATAACCCTCAGCCAATGCACAGAGACCTTCACAGTTATTGGATTGCATAATTTAACAAGCATTTGCAATACATTAGGACTCAGAGTTTTGATATTTAGAGCAATTGACGTACATGACAATGCCTTTTACCTATATATTTTGGTTGGAGTGAAGTGGATGTATGTGGTGTAGAGTGCAAATATGTGGGTTGTATTGGACATTGTTAGTTTTGAAATTGTGTTGTGTATTTGTGAAAGGGAATGTTGTGGCATAGTGAATAGATAGGGATGAGAGCTGCACAGAATAGATAGAAAAGAAGATCAAGAGGAATAGGTAGTTTGTGCAGGAAGTGGTGATTGATATTGAGATAGGGTAGCAAAAAGAAGGGGACAGCAGGCCACAGATGCATACAGTGGGGCCACATGTGTAAGCAGAAGACACCTAAAGAAGAGGAGGAGAGGATGGGTTTGAGGGATTGAAATGTTGAAAAGGCACGAGAAAGAAACTGTGCTTCAAGACCTGAAGAGAACCATATGAGAGAGGCGGTAAGAGTGTGTGAGGGAGCGAGAGAGAGGGGTGAGAGAGAATACAAGTGAGAGAGAGAGAGAGAAAAAGGCATGAGTGGAAGGGGCACCCATGGGGGAGAAGCGGACCAGTGCAGAGCGTGAGGAGGTACAGGAAGGTAGCGTGTGTGAGCAGGCAGTATAGAGAGGAGACAGTGTATGTGAGGGAGGGATGAGAGGGCAGTGGTATTGCAAGATGAGAGCGGGTACTGTGAGTGTGAGGGAGAGATGAGAGGGGCTGTGGGTATGTGGAAGAGAGATGACAGGTTTGGTGGTAGTGCAAGTGTTGGATTGAAATTGTTTGTTGTGGAATTGTGTGGCGTAGTGTGAAGTTGTGTAGTGGAAATATGTGGCATGGTGTGCTGTGGAATTATGCGGATAGAATTTAAGAGTGACAAAGGTTTCAGCAAATGGGAAGCCCATGGGCAGGCTGAAGCCTATGTAGTAGATGCAGTATTTCTTGGTTTGAGACAGCTCATGTGTGCTGTCTAGAGCCAAGACCTAAAAACATGACTTAATCTAACTGTGTAATTTACCATCAGAGAGATACCTGAATAGCGGTGCAAGGCTTTGCCTGTACCAATGCATATATGTTTTCTTCGCATTCTCAGAGTGAGGCATAGAGCAAGATAGACTGACCAAGCAGACACTGTGGTTTATGAGTAAGTGGGAGCAGTATGCCTGACAACAAAAATGGCTGCGTGTGTTTTGGCCACGGTATAGGGGTAGTGGACAAATTTGTAGATGCAGACATAAATGTGCAATATGGCATCCTGTCCTTGGGGGTATGCACACAAAGTAGCACACATGTGTACAAAGGTAATCCTAGGAAAATCACATGTACATGCAAATATGGTGTAATCCAATATAATAAAAGAAACATATGTAACAGGTTTCTTCAAATTAGATGAGTGTAAAATGACTCCGATGGTTCTCAAAATGTTCATAGTGTAGTACCTTACAATCTGCCACTCTTTTCGATCACATACCAACCTTTCGACCCACAGTTACGTTCTGAGAAAAGTAGGCGTTGTTCCTATTTTATTGAAGAGGTGGCACACGGATTGAGAGGTTGCTTCAGTGCGGCCCACACTTCAGTGAAAGGCCCCTCCTGCAGAGAGCCCAGGTAGGCAGTGGCAAGGGACACATAAGCTTTTGCATTTTCAAATCCACTGGAGTGTGAGAGGGTACCTAGCCCCAGGAGTTAGAAAGAGAGAGCAATAATAAGGGCACGTTATACAAATGAAAAAGCCCAATAGGGACCCATCTCAGCACCTGTTTATTAGTACTGCTGGTGCACCGTCAAGACCCAGCCCACTTAAAGCCCTGGGACTACGTGATATTTATTTGTGCCTACCCACCGGATGCCAGTGCACCCATTCCCCTGAGCTGCATACTCCTCAGCATACGCTCCCTGCACAGACATGCAGTAGAAATCTGGGACTTACTCAGCGGAACCTAGGCACCGCTACTACACCTACAACCAGCAATGCCAACCAGCCTACCATCACCGCATGGACCCCTGTCACCACAGAAGACACAGCTAAAACCATGAGAAGCATACACTCAGGAGCCCCCACTGACCCCAGCCCGACGTACATCTACCACAGAGCCACCTCCCCTATAGCACCCTCAAAACAGGCATGTTTCCCGGTGATTGGAAACACGCTGATGTCAAGATCCTCCTCAAGAAGCCCTCCGCAGAGCTGACAACCTCCAGAACTATAGATCAATCGTTCTCCTCCCCTTTGCAGCCAAAGTCACCGAGAAGATCGTCAACAACCAGCTCACAAACTTATAGAATCCAACTCAATTCTCTACACTTCCCAATTTGTATTACGTAGTAACCTTAGCACTGAGACTGCCCTTATAGCCACCACGGGCAACATCCGCACCCTCCTCGACCAGGGACACATGACTGCCCTCATCCTATTAGATCTATCAGCAGCCTTCGACACCGTCTCCCACTGTGCATTAACCGCCAGTCTCTGCGACGCCGGAATTCAGGGGAATGGATCCGTTCCTTTCTCACCTCTCTCCTCCCCTTCGCAGCCAAAGTCAAACAGAAGATCGTCAACAACCAGCTCACGAACTTTATTGAATCCAACTCGATCCTCTACACTTCCTAATATGTATTCCGTAGCAACCTCCGCATGAGACTACCCAACTAGCCGCCACGGGCGACATCCTCCCCCTCCTTGACCAAGGACACATGGCTGCCCTCATCCCACTAGACCTGTCAGCAGCCTTCGACACCGTCTCCCACCGTGCACTAACCGCCAGACTCTGCGACGCCGGCATTCAGGGGAATGGATCCATTCCTTTCTCACCAGCCGAACTCAAATAATCAGACTCCCGCCCTTCCTCTCTGAACCAACAGAGATCAGCTGCGGAGTACCCCAAGGATCCTCTATCATCTGAGGTTCCGTGACAATTGTAAGTGGTGTTTTCAACTCGCACGAATATGGTCGAGTCTAGTATCTATGAACCACAAATGACGAGTTTAGTAAGCGTGCGCAGTTTCGCTGTGCTAACTTAAACCGTTCGTTTGTTATGTGGGTTTCTCATCTGTACCCACGGGTTCCATCTTAGATACGGCATCCATTTTGTCTCTTGCCCTCAAGTAGCCAGCGAACGGACACTGTCCGCTTCGCGACCCTGGGACTTCCAAGATATGGCGGAAGACACATGTTCTTTGAAAGTGTCTTTATGACAAGGGGGTTGCTACTGTAAGGCAGACGGCGCCGCTCGAGGCTCATCTTGCCGCACGAGCTTATTGTCTCAGCCGTGCATCTCATTAGGCACGTCCCTTTGATGCCTGTATCTCGTGCTTCTCGACACCCCCTTTTTTACACCCTCTCCGATCTCCCCACTGTCTCCGTCTTCCTCTGCACCTGTCTTCGTTCTTGTTTCGATCTACTTTACTGCTGATTGGAATTTGCTAATGGTGGGAAGATGGGTTTTTACAGTTGGGAACCGCCAAATGTTTCCGCACTTATGTTCCGGACCTTGTATGTTTCAAAGTGATCTAAACGACCCCTCTAAGAGCGACTTGTGGGAACCAGGTTGTAAACTATTGTGTCTCATGTTATCATATGGGTAAAAGTTGTATAAAAGGAGCGATCCACAGATACAATTTGAAGCAGTCTCCCCGAACTACACTCGATGTACTTCCTGTGACTTCTGTGTTCCCTGCAGTAAATAAACCTTGACTCTTTGACGCCGAAGGAAGTGTCCCGTGTATCTGTGACTTGTACGCCGGAGCAGGTTACCCACGAAGGTTTCAGGTGTTGTGCCCTGGCACCGCTGGGTCCAAAAGAACCCAGTCCTTCAGTTGGCGCCCAACGTGGGGCTGCATCAGTGGTACCGGTCCAAGCCCGACGATCGTGAGGAACTTCGTGTGAAATCTCCGAGGGAAGGTGCACCCCGCTTCATCGATCCTGTTGTCGAAATAAGTGGCCCGAAGACTTTTCCCGCGAAGATTCCCGCCTCCTAACGGCTGCGACGGACTGCTGCCCTGACTGTAGACCTGTTTTGGCGCCTGGCGTAGACCTTGGTATAGCGAGACGATTGACGGGCCTTCCTGAGGACGCCATTGTTCTTTGAGTTAAGTATTGGTGGGTCGCTCCCAGAGTTCTTGGTTGTAGACACTTTAGCGAGTGTCTTGGTTGTAAACACTTTAGCGAGTGTTTTTGTTGTAGACACTTTAGCGGGTGTCTTTGTTGTACACGCTGTGTGAGTGTTTTTGTCGGTGACACTTTGCTAGCGTACTTTGTTGTTGTTGTATTTGTTTGACGACTGCAGCCGCCAAAGACCGAGGGTTTTGTCTTTGCTGGGACTTGGTAAATCCCGAAATCCCGTAACCCTTGAAGTTTGTGAAACTCGGCTAGTGTGCAAGATGCCTGGTCGTAGTACTTTGTTCTGTTGCTTTAGACCTTGTGGTGCGGATTCCCTGCTGGAGGACTCGTGTCCGATACCTCCGGT
This sequence comes from Lissotriton vulgaris, assembly GCF_964263255.1. Classification (NCBI taxonomy): domain Eukaryota; kingdom Metazoa; phylum Chordata; class Amphibia; order Caudata; family Salamandridae; genus Lissotriton; species Lissotriton vulgaris. Next base: position 893,443 of record NW_028250002.1, read on the forward strand.
TGGAACTCCTACTTATGATTTATATAGCAAACATGGGCTAGGCCCAATTGCTTTTAACGATTATTGGATAAAATATACAAAGAAAGACGGCGATCTTCGTTGGCCACCTCACGGTAGCTTCGAAGCGTCGATCTTAGATAATTTGGAAATAAAGTTGTTCGAACGTAAATCAAGGCCGGCCATGTTTGATGCCTTTCGGTTGTGGCGCAAAGAAGCCCGACAGAAAGAAATCAGACAAAATAAACGTAGTGAGCGAGATAATGTTGCTACTATAGTGAAGAAAGCTGAGCAGTTTCAGCGTGATAAGGAGGATAAGGATAAGGAAGTGTTTGAGAGATTACAGCGTATGTCCATAGACAAATGCTATCCTGTTTTGCCTACGGAGTCGGATAAGAAGGAAGAGGCAGTTGAGGATTCTTTAATGTCCTATCTTATGAAGTCGCCACCTCCGTACGTACAGGGTATCGCAGTTCCTGTGGTCCCTGCCGTACCTGTTCTTCCACCTGTTATTCCTCCACCTGTTCCTCAACCTGCACCCGCTCTTCCGACTGTTCCTGCTCCTTTGCCTGGTTCTATTCCTACTGCTCCTCCGCTTCCACATACTCCTGTTCCCGCCACTGCTCACGCTACTGCTCCTGTGTTGTTAACCCCTGTTGTCGCTAATGTCTCTACTCCTTCTCTTGTTAGTCCTGTGTCTTACTCTTCTCCCTCTACTCGTAATCGTGATTCTCCTATTGCGACAAACTTCTTTCAGTCGCTCGGACCCGTTTTTGGGTCTGCTGGTTTTGATGGTCCTCAGAGACGTAGTCAGCTTCCTGGTAATAGAGAACGTGTTGCGCTATACAATATGGCGATGGGTTGGATGATAAACCCTGTTAGAACTCCGCCACGTGTTGTCCTCGAAACGTTTGATCAATTCAACATACCAACTCAGAGATATGTGTTTGATGAAATGTGCAAGTTCTTACATGATCAGATAGTGGCCGTTGCGCCTGACGAGGTGCTGTCCGCCCTGTCTGAACTTCGGCTTCAGTTCGCAAATGGACTGATAGTCGATACTAATGTCCGACGTGCTATTGAGCGGTTGCTATCTCTTCGTCCCGCTCCTATTCCTCATGCATTGTTCGTTGAGGACATTGAGAAAGGAGATGAGTCTGGTCAATATCCTATGCGTGAAGTTCCGCCAGTTTGGATACCCGCTGATAATACTAATGTTAATGCTCCAGTGGCGGCGCATTTCCAGAGAGTGTGGATACACCTCCCATGGAAACGATCGGAAGTGCTTCAGGTGAAACAAACTTTGCCCGATCCTCGCAAAAATCCTGCTGGGTATTACAAGGAATTGTCGCAGCTCGTAGACGCTACGATAATGAATCTGGCCGATATCGACATGTTGTTTGGCAATGTCGTACCGCAACCGGTATGGGCCAAGATTCGTCACCAAGATCACGCGAATGAATTAGGTGGTGATTGGGCTGCTATTACAGCGGCAGACGCTGGACAAGTGGCTGCTACTAAACCCGATCAGTTGATTGAGCTTCTCCCCCAGCGAATCATTACATTAATGAAAACGCTTATGCCAGCTATGAAGGTAAATTGGGACAAGTTGTCAGCCTGTAAGCAGAAGAAAGATGAGAGTGTATCAGACTTCTTTACGAGGTTTGAGGAAACTTTCGTTGATCATAGTGGACAGGATATGGGTACTGAGGGTGGACAACGGTTGTTTGTAGATAAATTCGTATCGAACTTATTGCCCGACTTGTGCACTAAATTAAAGAATTCAGAAAGTGCGTGGGCTGTTTCTACCTCAGCTCAGATATTGGCTACGGCACAATATTACGAAAATAGAGAAAAAGAGGAAAACGACCGTGCCGATAAAAAAACGAAAGAGCTGAAAACTAAAGTGTTGTTGCAACAAGCGTATCCGCCGCGTTCTAATCAGAATGCGCCTCAGCAGAATAGATCGCAGTCGCAATCGAATCGATCGCAGTCGCGTAATGATTCATCTTTCCAAAGATCTTCATTAGGGTACAATCAATGTGCTTACTGTAGACAGGAGGGACACATTAAATTCAATTGTCCTGCTTTAAATGACTGTACTAGTGGTACGTCGTCTAGAGGAGGTCGTGGTGGTTCACAGAACGCATCACGTGGTAGAGGTCGTGGTGCTCAGAACGACCGTTCTGACAATTCATCAAATTCTAATAACTGTTTTGATCAACGTGGATCATCGCAAGGACGATCTGCGCAGTATAATGTAGACGATTATTACGTCGATCAGGGAACTGACGATAGTAATTACTAGGACAGCCAAAGACAAGGAGAGGGAGTGGTATCAGTTCCGGTTGATCAGAGAGGGCCTTATGTCGCAGTTGCTACATCGGGCGTCGTTGAGCCTTTTCTGTTGGACACTGGTGCAGCGAAAAGTTCTATCATGCATTCGAAACTCCCTGGCGCACCTTTGTCTGGCTTAACAAATGTTTCCGTTGGATTCTCTGGCGCCCCCGTTAGCAATCCAGTTTCGTGCCCTCTGCCCCTTAAAATTGGGCCTCGTGAGCTCGAAGCTCCGTTAATTTTGACCACTGGTTGTGGCGAAAATCTTTTGGGTCTGGATCTGCTTAAACGTTTGTATGCAACTTTGTATTGTTCCCCTGCGGGGGTAAAGCTTACGTTCGGAGAGAGAGTAGTCTCTCCCATGTACTTGTCACTCGATAAGCTTCCACCGGAATTGGATTCTCTTCCTGCGTCTTTGTGGGCGACGGGTCCAAATGATGTGGGCCTACTTGATATCTCCCCTTATGTTGTTCAGTTGAAATCGAATGTGCGATTGCCACGTATTCCCCAATATCGTATCTCCCTTGATGGTGAACGAGCTTTGTTAGCGATCATCTATGATTTGATCGAGAAAGATGTCATTGAAGAGACTCGGGGAAACGTGTGCAATAGTCCTGTACTGCCCATTCTTAAACGTACTGATCCTACCAAACCGCCTGTTTATCGTTTTGTTATCGATTTGCGGGAGGTAAATAAAATTGTGGTTCCTCAATTCCCTGTTGTGCCTGACATCACGGCGCTACTGACTCTGATTCCAGCTACAGCTTCATGGTTTTCGGTGATTGATTTGAAAAATGCGTTTTTCAGCATCCCGATTGCCGAAGAGAGCAGGGACCTTTTCGGTTTCTCTCTTGGTGGGCGTAGCTTCCGTTTCAAACGCGCTCCTCAGGGCTACTGTGAAAGTCCATCGATTTACAGTCAAGCTTTGAAGGGTCAACTAGATGCGTTTAGGTTGCCGGTTGGTGCGGCTTTAATCCAATACGTCGACGACCTATTGGTGGCTGCTGATACTCAGGACATCTGCAAAATTGCTACGGTATCGTTGCTGCAACATCTCTGTGAGTTACATCACAAGGTGTCACCTTCTAAACTCCAATATTGTTGTCAAGAAGTAACCTATTTAGGTCACTTATTGTCAAAGGAGGGAAGGAGATTGACCCCAGAGAGAATTGCAGCGATTGCGCGAATGGCTGTGCCACAAACCCAAAGAGATGTGCGTGCCTTTCTAGGTATCACGTCGTACTGCAGGCAGTGGATTCCTAATTTTTCATTGCTAGCGAAACCATTGGTGGCTCTTACGTGCAAGGATGTTTCAACTCCTTTACCATGGACGGAAGAATGTCAGAAAAGTTTTTCTGAACTGCGTGATTCATTGTGTTCGGCTCCTGTGTTAGGTACCCCTGATTACAGTAAACCGTTCACGTTATATGTTCACGAGAGGGAAGGTTGTGCTTTAAGCGTCTTAACGCAACCTTTTGGTGGTAAGCAACGTCCATGCGCATATTTTTCCTCGACCTTAGACCCAGTAGCTAGAGCATTGCCGAGTTGTTTGAGAGCAACTGCGGCAGCTGCGGTCTCCATCCGACAATCAGCAGGATTGGTCATGGATAATATGCTTACGGTGATGGTTCCGCATGCAGTCGATACTTTGTTGAATCGTACGCAAACTCAGCACTTGACGAGTGCGAGGTTGTCTGGGTACGAATTGACGCTTTTGGCAAGCCACATTCAGATAAAACGTTGTAATGTCCTAAATCCGGCAACTTTGTTACCAATTAGTGCAGAGTCAGATGAAGTAGCAGAACATGACTGTTACTTGCGGACAGAAGAGGAAACAAAAGGTCGAGTGGACCTTAAAAACACCCCATTGGAAGACCCGGATGGCATCCTGTATGTGGATGGGTCATGTTTTAAGTTGCCGAATGGTGATGTGACTACTGCTTATGCTGTGGTGACATTGAATACTGTTGTTGAGACTGCGAGATTGAATCAGAATTCTGCCCAGGCTGCAGAGCTGATTGCTCTCACTAGAGCATGTGTATTAGCAAAAGGCAAACGTGTGAATGTGTACACCGATAGTCAGTATGCTTTCGGTGTAGCGCATAGTTTTGGACGGTTGTGGCGAGAGCGTGGTTTCTTGACGTCGCATGGCACGAAAATACAGCATGGCCAGCTTGTGAACGATCTTTTGGATGCATTGACTTTGCCTGCTCAAGTTGCAATTGTTAAGTGTAGTGCGCATCGTAAAGTGACGGATGATGTTGGTCGTGGTAATGCGTTTGCAGACGAAATTGCTAAGGAGACTGCCCGGAACCTTAGCACTCGAATGTATGTGACGAGTTCGGTTAGGTGGCCTACAGAATCAAGTATGTGTGAGAATACCATAGAGAGTGTGAAAGCAATACAGAATGAGGCCACCGAGACTGAAAAGATGAAGTGGAAAGAAAGTACGGGAAGGTTGGATGCGAATGGTTGCTGGATTGATTTGTCGGATCAGAGAAGATGGATGTTGCCTGATGCGTATGTACTGGCCGTTGTGCAAATGGCACATGGGTTAGCACATATTAGCGCGAAAGGTATTTGTAAGTTGCTGGCTGATGTGTGGAAGAGTGATGGAATTACTAAGTGTGCTGAACGTTTGGTGAAGAATTGTATGGTGTGTATAATGTACAATCCTGGCAAAGGAACCCCAACTCCTCCTGGCAGTTTTGCTCCTCCTTCGTATCCCTTTGAGGTGATCCAATTGGACTTCATCCATATGGAGAGATGCAATAACCTGAAATATGTTTTGGTTGTGGTTTGCGCATTCTCCCGATGGATCGAGGCCTATCCCCTCAAGGACAACACTGCTTTGTCTACTGCGAAAATCCTACTGAAGGAATACTTTCCTCGGTATGGAATGCCTAGAGTCGTGTGGTCAGATAACGGAAGTGAGTTTGTTGGAAGTGTGATGAAGAGTGTGTGTAAGGGCCTTGGAATCAATCAGAAATTCCATAGCGCCAATCATCCCCAGTCAGCTGGATTAGTTGAAGGGTACAATGGCACCCTTAAACTAAAATTAGCGAAGATTCAAGCTACGACTGGACTTTCGTGGCCTGATGCTTTGCCTCTAGCATTACTGTCAACTAGGGCGACTGTACACTCCCGAATAGGGCTCAGTCCCTATGAAATAGTGTTCGGCCGTCCTGCGAATGTGTGGGGGGTTCCTAGGCCAGGTGTATTCTCTGATCTTGAGTTTCCGATGTTGATTGACTACTTACATGACTTGACTGCTAAACTGAGGTTAATTCATCAACAGGTTTACGACGCCTTGCCGACGCAGACGGAGGGTCCAGGCCACCAGCTCCAGCCTGGAGATTGGGTAGTTACCCGAAATTTTTCACGCAAAAAGAATCTGGACCCCCGCTTTACCGGACCTTACCAGGTGCTCCTGGCCACGAGGACTGCCGTTCGTCTTGAGGGGCGGAAAAATTGGGTACATGCTACCCACTGTAAGCGAGTCCCTATTCCTTTGTCAGCAGACCCGTGGGTGAGGAAAGGCATTGCGTCAACAGAAACAGAAAAATTGCCGGCGTTTGTACCTTTTAGCGACGCACAGCTTGTTGAAGAACCCTCAGCGCAGCAGAAAGCCACTGTTGAACACTTGTCAGCAAAAGACTCAAGACCAGACCAACGAACTGATCAGCAGGACGCTGTCTCTTCAACAGATCCTTTGTTCGACGAGCAGACACGTCCCGGGAAACATCGATATTCTTTGAGATCTCATACTAAGGACAAATAAAATTTGCTTGCTTTGCTGAAATTGATAACTGCAATATCCTCGTTTCCCCTGATCAGCTTTGGACAATCGTATTATTGAAAATTGTTTTGTACATATATTGAGTTTTTTTCTTTGTATCTTTTTCCTTCCACAGCTGAGAAATATTGTGCTACATATACTTTGTGTATTGAGGGCCGTAGGGCCGCGCGCGTACTTCCTTCTGGACAGTAGGTCTTGACGCTAGGTTAAAGGCCGTCGATTCCTAGGAACTCCTGGGGATTGACTACTGCTGCACAGAACGAAGTGCGTCAAGAAACGTTGCGGACGGTCGTAGGGAAATGGCATTTTCGAAGCTGAATGATTTGGAAAGAGCTCAGGCATATAGAGTCAAGCTGCAGAAACTTAGTCGTACTAAATGTTTTGTATCCCAATTGTTTGTTTTGTTTTTAACTGCTTCTGCATTTTTGGCGGGTGGGGTGTATTACACTATGTCTTACTTTTTACTTGCTACCCCTACTCCTACTCCTTACCCTAACCTTACTTCTACTGCTTCTCCCCATTCTTTTCATATGTTACCGGAACACGAACAGGCTAGACGTGTAGAATTCCGCAACAATTCCTTTATCCAGCTCCTCCATCAGCATCAGTTAGTGGTTAACACTACTAATTGTTGGGTGTGTGGGTTGATGCCACATACTACTGGTAAGGGAATTCCATATCTGGTGTTACCGTATAGTTCCCAAGGGTCAGCTCGAGCATTCCAAACAATGTTTCGAAGCGCACTGGGTTTCCACCCCACTCCAGAACAACGTTCCCCATACTCTGGTCCTACCTCGTATCAGAGGCTGTTATCGATGGCTATAGAGGACATGGAAGACGAGGTCCATGATGCTTTTCTCATCCCTAAAGAAGAGGTACAAGCCTATAGGGTCCTAAGTAGAGGGGAATATAGTATGTTCACTCATGAAAAGCAGCTTAAAAGCTCGCTTCCAATATGGGTCGTACCCCACACTGGTAATCTTTGTCTTGTGGGTCGTGGCTCGCAAGCCTCACTTGGAGTAAGTGCTTGCACTGAAAGTTACGTTCTGCCAATGTCCCCGACCCCCGTGTTTCTGGCTGCCAAGGGTACGTACTTCATCTGTCATGATCGTGCATACACATGGTTGCCCGCAGACTTCATGGGCTCATGTTTCGTTGCAAATCTGTTGCCTCCGACGTTTACTATAGATGCCGATTATCATAAGACTAGAGTTGTACGAGGCGTAATTAGCGAAGAGGATACTGCCGGTCAAGAGGCAGGAGACTTTTTCAAGGGTTTCCTCCCGTTTTGGGGACCTATGGTTAACAGTAGGAACCTGAGACATTTGACTCGAGTGGTAGAATCGACAGCTAATATTACTGCCAGTGCCCTTGGTAATATCACCACAGAACTTCAGGCGGAGAGACTTATGACATTACAAAACCGTATGGTTTTAGATGTTGTCTTAGCAGATCGCGGTGGGGTATGTAAAGTGATCCATTCGAGCTGTTGCATTTTCATACCTGATAATGCTCCAACTGTCTATCAAGCCATCTCGAAGTTGCATAAGATCTCCGAATCCATACACGTGGATGTAGGGGATTGGACGCTATTCGGTTGGTTTTGGGGCCTGATGTCGACTTGGGGTTGGAAGATTCTGACGATCATCGGGGTTGTGGTAGTGTTCCTGTTCACGTGTTGCCTTTGTGTGCAGTGTGGTCCTGCCTTATGTGGCCTCTGTGCTACGACGTGTATGAGACAACCATCTGTTACCAAGGGGACTCGATTGGACAGAGCTATGCTACAACGACATCTTGATGGTCTGATGAATATCGAGTATGATTCCGACTAGTGCTTGCCTACATGAGGGCAAAAGGAGCGTCTGAGGTTCCGTGACAATTGTAAGTGGTGTTTTCAACTCGCACGAATATGGTCGAGTCTAGTATCTATGAACCACAAATGACGAGTTTAGTAAGCGTGCGCAGTTTCGCTGTGCTAACTTAAACCGTTCGTTTGTTATGTGGGTTTCTCATCTGTACCCACGGGTTCCATCTTAGATACGGCATCCATTTTGTCTCTTGCCCTCAAGTAGCCAGCGAACGGACACTGTCCGCTTCGCGACCCTGGGACTTCCAAGATATGGCGGAAGACACATGTTCTTTGAAAGTGTCTTTATGACAAGGGGGTTGCTACTGTAAGGCAGACGGCGCCGCTCGAGGCTCATCTTGCCGCACGAGCTTATTGTCTCAGCCGTGCATCTCATTAGGCACGTCCCTTTGATGCCTGTATCTCGTGCTTCTCGACACCCCCTTTTTTACACCCTCTCCGATCTCCCCACTGTCTCCGTCTTCCTCTGCACCTGTCTTCGTTCTTGTTTCGATCTACTTTACTGCTGATTGGAATTTGCTAATGGTGGGAAGATGGGTTTTTACAGTTGGGAACCGCCAAATGTTTCCGCACTTATGTTCCGGACCTTGTATGTTTCAAAGTGATCTAAACGACCCCTCTAAGAGCGACTTGTGGGAACCAGGTTGTAAACTATTGTGTCTCATGTTATCATATGGGTAAAAGTTGTATAAAAGGAGCGATCCACAGATACAATTTGAAGCAGTCTCCCCGAACTACACTCGATGTACTTCCTGTGACTTCTGTGTTCCCTGCAGTAAATAAACCTTGACTCTTTGACGCCGAAGGAAGTGTCCCGTGTCTCTGTGACTTGTACGCCGGAGCAGGTTACCCACGAAGGTTTCAGGTGTTGTGCCCTGGCACCGCTGGGTCCAAAAGAACCCAGTCCTTCACAGCCCCACGCTCCTCAACATCTGCATGGTCCTTCTTGCCACCATTGTCAGAAAACACAGACTCAGGATAGTATTCCACGCTTCCGACACCCAGCTCATTTTCTCATTCACGAACCAGGTACACGAACTGCAAATCCTATGCCTAACGATAACGCTATCCTCATCAATTGCCCATTACTCTTATGCAATGTAACCCAAACACAAAACCCCTAACACTAGCAGCATAATTTACACCTACATTCCATAAACGTAAACCTAGTTCAATCCTGCAAAGTATCCTTAACCTTAAGAAAATCATTTACCAATACCTTGTATCAAACCCATACTTCATCTCTAGCCATAAAGGTATCCCTAAGACTAACATTAAACAAAAACTGTTCCATAATTGGCACAATATACACAACCTGGAGTCTATCACTGCACCTAACTTTAATGTGTCCCATTACTCCTACTGTAGCTCTTATTCACACACACACACACACACTCTCTGGTATTAACACTACAGTCAACACTAAGGGGAGCGCCCTAAGTGTTGACTGTAGTGTTTACACTACAGTCAACACTGAGGTAAGCACAAATTGTACCATGATACAGAGGAGCAAACTTATCTGGGTCATGATGCAGTGTCTGGCCATACCCTTTTCCCTGCCAGACTGTTTTAAATGGCCTCCTCTACAATTTATCACATGTTCCTAATGTTCCTTTTTGTAAATTTTGCATTCCAGCCCATTTATTACACTTCATCCGGCCTGAGCTGGAAAGAACGACTCAAAATGGAGAGTAATGCCACAGCTGGAGAGTACGGCCCCAGCCGGAGAGTAAGGCCTGGGTGTGTAGAGTTTGGCACAGAGGCGAAGATTCCGGCCCGACTGCAAACGTATAGATACGACTCATAAATGACCTCTTTGAATACCAAAAGTCATAAATAACTTCTGTGAATACCAAAAGTTGTAAAGTTAGACTTTTGTCTCAGATTGCCTTTGCTATTCGGCCCCAGGATGTCCTGAATGTAGCACAACACACCAGGGCCAGTGAAGGTTGCCTCCTGGCTTAAGCCAGTCACTATTTCAACTGGAGTTATGAACAGAGCCCTTCCCCTTTCCTCAATGTAACTGTATTGTGTATCCTGTGGATACAGAGCCCAGCCTTTAGCCAGGCCTGGTGTTTGATCCTGAGTACTCCGCCACCTCGGAGTGCAGGGACCGGTCTTAGACCCTGTCTTGTATTGATTCCTAAATGCGAGTCGCCTTGGAGGGCAGCCTTTCCCTTTGTGCTCTATCACTTCTGAAGTCATGAGTAATGCAAAGGAGGAAGTAAAGGTTGAATGTTCTTGTTGTTTATAGTGAATTTAAGACATTGTTGCATTTGGTATCATAAGCCCATTCAAAATAAATATTTAAATTTCTTTTGTTTTCGGTATTGTAGACCACCTACGCCTTTAGACATATTTTTGCTTTTCTTTCTTGTAAACTGTTATCTAATTGCAAATTACACTTTTATAGATGTGAATCGCCACTGCTGAGGAAAGTTGGAAATATGAGAAAAAAAGAGATGCATGGTTCTTACCAGGTCAATAGCAAAAAGATAGCCTTTGTACTCTTCAATCACCCGACGGCTTTCGAATGGATGAGTCTTGGCACATGTTTGAAATCCAATTATTATATCCTGCAAAGAGTGAAAGACAACTCACAGCATTAGGGAAACATTAACCAAACACAGGCATTTAGGAATAGAGATTCCATATTCGAAAGAAATTATAATGATACGGTTCTTGATTGGACCTTCAGTGTTTACAACTGGCAATTACAAATGGTTCTCCACTAGTAAAGCAAATATATTCAGTTTCCAGAAAGCATGATTTAAGGATACCCCCTATACAACTATGCTGGAGTGTCCTTACCATGCTACTGAAGAAACATCTATGGACAATAAGATGAGAGTTCAGTCACTATTTGTGTTCTGTAACTTAGTTCTTTCTGGTTTTCACCTAAAGAAACTGCAAGGACTTTTTAGTACACAAGCATTTGGGAAGAAGGAGTGCACTTTCTTTAGAAGGAATGCTTATCCTCTCTTCCTCAAGGGTACTGTGCAGGGATTATACCAGATTCTGCTCTGTCCTTCATTCTTTGAAATATTGCCCCCCTCTGACAACAGGTAGAAACAGACAGCTCTGTTATCTATTTGGGCTTTTCTGAAAGCTTCACAAAGCTTTAGATCGTCATCCCATTTATCTGCTACATTGATTAAGCTTGATTTATATAAATAATTCACTTGTGTCCATCAAGACGGATCACCTAAAGAGGCAAAAATAATCCCTGATGAAATGCAGCAGTAGTAACCCGAACAAAGGCGCTACACTTCTAGTTTCAGCTAGCTTACTCTTCATCCACTCTGCGGAGGGTTTCCACTCTGATATGATTTGGCTATCCATGGGGTAGATATCACACTTTTGGGTGACAGGATGTGCTAAGTGAGGAAGGTGTTTCCTGTTATCATTAATTTACCATCAAGCTCCTTTAATGAAGTTACATTCCAGAACAATATAACCCAGATGTTCTTCAGTTCCGTAAGACTCCCCATGTGCTTGTTCTGGTCATACAGGGTCAAATTTTACCTAAGGGGAATAGAAATACACTTGATACTTACTGCATGGTGAGGAGTTGTAATAAACTTAGTAGAATTGAACATCTTTCGAAGGTAACGTAAGATCAGCTCAGTATCATCGCATGCGGCGAGGCACTTCCCGAGGCACCGGAAAATAAAACCCTAATATAGGAGTAAATTAAAGACAGTCTGAGTTAAGAATGAAAAGAAACTCCTGCCCACTCTATGAGAGTAATACTTATAGAGGAGTATTCATCTTTGATTCACTCTACACATGTCTTCAACTCACACTATGAAACAACTCTTAATGAGTTGAGCGAAATGTTTGTTATGTTATGTCATGTTATACCTTCTGGACATTGTAGAGATTTGGATATGGCCATGAATATGACTCAAAACAATGAAGAGGGAGGACTGGGAGCCAGTAAAGGTCCAGTACCTATGCTCCGAAACTGCTAATCCAAAAAGCAGTTGAGGTACTGTTCCTTTCAGGAAGCAAAGAAGAAAGAAAGGCTGACAAAGAAGGGAGAATCCCTTTGATTATATCTTGGTGCCATCACACATCCATGAAGATGTACTATATCATCATAGGATGTGCTCCTCATAGGGCTGGTGCTGCAGTGCCCCACGAAGGGTCGCTTTAGCAAAGACCTTTTTAGGTTTGCTATCTGATGACATGTGCCAGTGTGATGGCATTTTGAATGTGTGGGGTGGAGTGAATGGGTATAGTGAAATGAAGGGAGACTAAAACAGTCTAAGAGATACCACGCAGGACTTTAATGTGATGGTTCCCTCTGCAAGATTGAAAAACGTAATTTGGTAGGGGCTATTACAGGGACATGATGTATCAAAGTAGCCTAAATCTGTAAGTGTGGTCAGGTCAACATGTTTTGCGCATGATGGTCCAAAAAGGATCCAAAGTGCTTCTTCAGAACCTAAAAGGGGGGGGGTAACCCTACCCCACACCTAAGACGTAATATGCAGTGTAGGTATTGCCCTAGAAAAAAACTTCTTGTTCAAAAATTTTAAAATTGATCATCCAACCTAGAAACTAAATTAGAAAATAAAGAAGACACACTGTAAACAAATTTGTTTCATGTATGGCAAGTAACTCATGTAGTCCTGTTAAAACTTTTCAGAAGGGAGCAATGGTGTATTTTCTGCCTCTCCATGAACAGCAAATGTCTGAATGATGAAATCCCTTGGTGCAAGGTGTAATTCCCATGTCAGTCTCCTGCTAAATCAGATACTCCCTTACAATGGATTTATTGACATGCCGCCATACAGGGGATCTGATCTACCATTTCACCATTGAGACCATGTAACATACCTGCTTTAGAGTCTCATATACCACAAAAAGCAGTGCTTATGATAAGCCTTTTGCGACTTGCCATGGGTATCTTCTTCATTACTACAAATGTTTCTGTGGAAACAATGAGGTGGTACCCTTCATAAGAAAACATTTAACTGTGTTAGTCTACTGTTTTAGACGCCGTTTTACTAATAATATTGATGACTTTGGGCCAGCCCACATTTAACCGCACCACAGACTCCAGGATGGCCACCACTGAAGGATGATACTTCTGTTACACCAGCACATGAGGGTCTCACTCCTATGACTTCTAGCACACCCCTACTCTTCTCTCTTATCCTCATTAGCCATTTGCCCAACAGTGCTCTCCAAGCATGCAAATCCATTGGCAGTAGACCACTTAGCCGCCCTTGTTACTTATTAAATGTGACCGCCCATATTTACAACATGAACATAGACGCCAATATGCCTAGAATAATCCATGAGGGATGGCAAGCACTTATGTGCACCTGACTTGCTTCCCGTCACTATATATGCGTGGGCACTTAGGTGCCCCATACATTTCTCTTACCATCACCTTCCATTAAGAAAACCTTCAACTGTCTTAGTTTACTGCTTAGATGCCACCTTTCAAAAACCATGGTTGACTTTGGGTCGACCAGCATTTCAGCACTACACACTCTGAGATGGCCGCCAATGAGGGATGATACCTCTGTTACACCAGCACGTGAGGGGCTTGCTCCTACTGGCTCAAGGTTACCCCTCCTCTCCTCATTGGCCATTTGGTCATCACTTCTTCCCGCAAATGCACACACCACACCTGTAAAAATCACTCCAATTACCTGCACCTTAAAGCAGAGGAGAATAGACTCTTGTGCTTTTGAACTATGGGGCATAATACATTGTATCAAAGTGTAAGACCCTGCACTCACACCTGAAGACAACCAATCACTCATGAAGCGATGTGTAACACCACCAGAGATTGGTTTTATGTTGTCTGTTCCACGTATGTCCACTTGCTTTATCTGTTATATTGTAAGTACAAGTGTGTTTTTCACATTTTTCACATTGTGGTGACTGATCAGCACCAATATTAGCATGAACATTTGTACCTTTGGAGACAATGTGATACAGTGAGCTGGAAAAGCGATTCCAGTGAATCATTGGACCATATACAAAACATTTGCTTACTGTGTGTTTTTTTTTATATTCTCATTTATTTTCTAGATTGGATGATCAATTTTTAACTTGTTGAACCGGGTATTTTCTTTTGAGGGAATACCTATACTGGATGTCACGCCTTAGGTGTGGGAAAGGGTTATCCACCCGTTTTTTAGGTACTGAAGAAGCATTGTGGATCCTTTTTAGGCCATTGGGCGTGAAACATAGCGACCTGCCCTCACTTTAGGCTACTTGGGTACATCACCCTACTAAATTATGTTTTTTAATCCTTGCAAGGGACCCATCACATTAAGGTCCAGTTTGGTATCTCTTAGATAGTTTTAGTCTCCCTTCCCTTCACTTTAGACTTTCACTCCACCCCTCACATTCAAAATGCCCTCACACAGACACTTTTCATCAGACAGCAAAAATAAAAAGATCCCCGCTAAAGCGACTCTTCGTGGGGCCCACAGAGCATTACAGTGATGGCCTTACAAGGAGCACGCCCACTATGAAGCATGACATCCTCATTGATGTGTGAGGGCACCAAGAAATAATCCTTAGGGTTCCCCCTTCTTGTCTGCCTTTCTTTCATCCTTGCTTTTCAATAGGAACAATAGCTCCCCTGACTTTTGCATGAATATGACCTTACATCCACTGAATGGAGAGTGGCTCTAATGAAGAATACCTATTGGCTAAAGAAGATCCATTAGGGCAAGGAGTATAGCCCTGGTATGTGGTGTCTCCTAACGAGCCAGGTGGAGAGGAATTACCTCATGGTGTTTATCTCCATCTGACTCTAAGAACGTTGGCTTTTCCAGGGAGTTGGAGAACCATACCTGATTTTCCCGACTGACTAATTCCAGTGCTGTGCACCCATAGTATACAAGTGTAGTTTACCAATCACAGTGCGATTGGAATACAAAGTTATATCCTTCTCTGACTTTGTATTAAACTGCCTTTCCAAATGACCCTTGAGAGCACTAACCTCCTCATTCTCATGATGGGCAAAACTGTCAATTTGTGCGGTGAGTTCTTCCATAAAAAAGGCATGCCATTTTCTGTATGGTGCTTGCTTCAGGATAGTCCCCAGGAACTAAAAAGAAAACAGTGAGAGACTTTAATGCAGTAATATAAACATTAATGCAGTATCCACAGCTGATGTTTGCAGTGACTTTGAGAAGATATGGGAAAACAAACTTCAGCTGACAACAACCTCAGTAATGATGAAATAATGTGTGGACAGAAGAACCAGAGAACACATAGAGCAGCACGTAAATAGTGTGGTGTGAAATCAGTGGTCAGAAGAAATAGGATGCCTTTACAGTGGCAGTGATTTACACAGAAACATGCGCACCAAAAGCATGCTACCTGCAAATTATTGTGAAAAGAGTTACAGTGCAGCCATCCAGACAGAAAACACATGGGGATTTTGCAGCTATATCATATACTTAGGAGCAGAATGCAAACCTCTAGGGGCTGATTTACAAGCCCCTTGAGCCACTTTTAACATGGGAAAAGTGGGAAAAGTGACGCAAAAGGGGCGGACAGGGTTGTAAATCTGCTCCATATACTCTTAGATCACCAGAGTTAGGGCTGAATGAAAATGTAGTGTTAATAAGGGTGAAGACTGAACACAAGGAAAAGAAAATTACCTCACAGGAGCACAATAAAAGCAAAGTGAAGTGTGATGACCTGGCAAAGAATACACTGTTACAAAGGAACCAAGTAGGAGTGCGATAACCAAGGATTGAATAGAGACAGTTATAACCTGGCCATTACAAGGTTACACTAGAACAGTGACAGAGTAACAATTCAGATGAATATGGGGAGCACTGATCACATGCCAAACTGATTGCAGAATATAAACATTCTGATTATGTGAAAAGCAGTTGGCAGGCCCGGAAGAGTGATATTGTGACAATCCAGGGAAAGAAGAATGTTGTGCTAGTGTGACTATCCTGGGGACAAAAAGAGTCAGAGGACATGATTTCCAACACGGGGCTACATTTCGAACCCTGTGTAAAAACAGTCAGATTGATTTAATGCAATAATCACTGCAGTGCCTGTAATTTATGTAGGTAAAACATGGAGATAAAATCTGATACATACAGGACTATCTGCAGTAAGCACGTAATTCCAAGGTTCTGAATGTGAATATGGCCAATGAGGTTTTAAATGGTTCTGGTAAATATTGCATTCTAGGAAAAAGTTGTGTACCGAGATTGGCTTCTCCCTCACCGTGCCCATTCACAATCCAGAGAAACAATAGGCATATGGTGAACATATTGCAACCACATAGCAGAACAGCACTATGATGGGGTGAATTTAATATCTGCAATAATTCACTCTAAATGAGTGAATATGAAAGACAATGCGTTAAGAGCCATGTGTGACATTCATTAGCAATTAATCCTTACTGAAACAAGCGCGCATTTCCACTGTTCCAAGTCAAAGTTTCTTTCAGTTGCAGCTGAAATAGCAGTTGGGAAAAAAAAATATGTAAGTAAAAGTGAACAGCAGGCAACATTTCAAATGCCATGGGCTTAAATACCAAGCACTAGCAGAAGTAGAGTCACACAATTCAAAGTGTGCAAAATCTGGCTGTTGGCTCAGCCTGTCCTGGGATTTGACTTCAATGTCATCAGTTGTTCATGTGCCCTTGATGTCACTCTTACATCCTTATATCTGGTTGTAATTTTAGGTTTATATATTTTGGTTTCCTTTCTTATATAACCAAAAGGCTGCCACACCACTTGTTTGCAGAAGATCTATTTTTACAGAGCTTTAGCCTGAAAGCATTTGGCTGTCAGATGCAGCCTTGATCACATAGGGGATGGCCGTCGTGGTTCAGAGATAAAAAGTGCATACCTGCTCTAAAATTACGTACATATAGAAAAATACTCCTTTATTATAACCAAGACCAAAATGATTATAACACTTCATAGTTCGACCTCCTCATCTGCTGACCTATTGTTTCATATCATTCACATTCTCTTCTGCCCTCCACAGCATTCATCATGGGCCAAATCAGCCTTAAGCTAACTTCACTGTAAGTGATGGCATTCTGCTTTTTCAATCAATCAATCAATACACTTGTAGAGCGCACTACTCACCCGTGAGGGTCACAAGGAGCACATCCACAAAGTATTTTTCTTTAGTTCCAGGGACTACTAAGGGAATGTGGGCTTTTTGAGTACCTGGCATCTCCTCCCACAGTAAAGGCTTACAAAAACTGTGAAAAAAAACAAACATGGACAAAGCCTAAAAACTAGCAGCCAACACCAGGCTTAATAGCTTTGTCAATGCTTGTTTGAAATACCATTAATGCTTGTTTAAATTGGGTGCTCAATGGCTTGTGCTTTGGGAACTCACCTTCCAAATATGTTATCAATGGGGGGATCTTCATTCTGATGAGCCTCGCTAAAAACGGGTAGTTTGCAGGAATCAGGCGTTCGAGAAGAGCCAAGACAGCGGTTCCCTTTTCGACATCCCAGCGAGGATGTGAAGAAATGACCTGAAAACCCACAACAAAGAATTCAGCAAGAGAATACTCACTGGTCTTTAAAGCATCTGGAAATGCTACCTTGTTTTCTATACAGTACTAAATACCTCATTTTGGCTGTTTCTGTGTGATATCAATAGTATGTCTTACTGATAACCAATTGACTAGAAATAAAACCATCAAGTTCAAAAGGATAAAAGCTGAGTTGAATGCAAGCTCTCCATGGGCAGGTTGCATAGAAATGCCAGCAAAGAACTTGAGGAGAGGGATCTGTTGGAATATGGTGGGGGTGGATACTCACAAGCAATCTTATGAAGAGGCTGTGTATTGGAATTCCTTTAGCTGTTTAGATACAAAAGAAAGAAGACATGTCATACTCAGTCCATAAAATACTGAGCAACACTTGCCAAAGGAAGACATGTGGCTGACAAACACACTTAAGACACTCAGTAGTATCTGCAAAGAAGAGGATGGAGTGATGGGTGGTATTTCAATAAGGCACTAGAGGTCATGAGGATGCTTTAATGTCCCTGCAGATACTGACAAAGACAACCCCACCACAAAGGATGCTGCTAGTGGTATACAGTACCTCAATGGTCTGTGCTACAATGCTCCACCTCCCTACCCCAACAATTGCTGTCAAGGATGACAGCCGCAGAAGATGCTACCTAAGCTGTCATGCAATGGTCCTGCTTCAGCTGTCATTGAGTGACAGAAGACTACAGTGGGATAAGAGAGGATGCAACAGGAGCCGTGGACACGCCCTACATATTGAATGGACCATGCTAAAGAGGAGTCATTCTGCCACAACGGATATCCCAACAGAAAGAGGACTCCAAAACATGTTCTTGCATAACCATTTTCTAATAATGTTAACCACCTGGGGAGCAGGCTATAATGAATACATAATTGCCTGTTCTGTTCTGCTTAGGACCCTTTACATGAGTGACAAAGAAATAGATAATGATACCATCTGCCCAGGTTACTTGTACTTTATCAACATATTCATTGGAAAGTTGAGTGGGGACTGCTAATTGGAGCTCTGGAAATGTAGTTTTCAATTACAGGCTCTCACCACATGATGCAAATCTACTTCTTGACCTTGGAGTCAGTCCAAATAATTATTTTCACTTACCCTCATTGAGTAGGCCTCCCTGTCTATCAGGTCCATATGTCAAGTGAGAGCCAATAACTAGCAATTTAGTCTGGATCTGAAGTCCAAAATAATGAACCAGAAACATTGAAGAGACAAATATCATAACCAAAAGTAACTCCATAGAGAAATAAAATACATCCATTTTGCGGCTGACTAAAGTAAAAGCGTATAAATAGGTACCATACCCAGAAAGGTCTGATCACCATACCAGAGATAGGTAACTCCATGGAGAGCAAGAATACTCCAAGGTTTGAAGAGGACCATTAGAGGCCTGAGAAGTCTCACAGAGTGTGGAAACCTGAGACAGTCAGCACATTGCATTTAAGTGGCGTGAGGGTAATAACCAGATGAAGAGCTGAAACCAACAGAAAGTAACTTTATGGCTGACAAACTACAATAAGTATATAGAGAACAAGGCGGCGGACCCTCCCATATCACCGGGCACATTATCTTTAAGCGACCAGGGGAGGCATCTATGCTAGTCACAGATAGAAGTACAAAAGGGGGTGGTAATGGACGGAGCATCTGAACCAATCAAACACTCACACCCAGTCAAAAGATCTGGGTTTAATCCATCACCGTTCTTTAGCCCACTCTGCCACCCCAGTTCAGACATGGCTATATGCAAATCAGTCTGACCCTGTGCCTCATGGGAACAGTCCAGTCCAAACTGCCAAGCCATGCCTTCCCTGGACCGGAAACAAGCTTCCGAGGACCGGTTTCTGGCATTCCAGCCGTCTTCAGCCCGGCTTGCTTGAATCCAGTGGCAAAGTGAGCAAGGGACTCACGTCTGAGCATACCCTGCCACACTTATGGCGGCCAAAAGCAGTACAAAAGGGGGTGGTAATGGACGGAGCATCTAAACCAATCAAACACTCACACCCAGTCAAAAGATCTGGGTTTGATCCATCACCATTCTTTAGCCCACTCTGCCCCCCCAGTTCAGACATGGCTATATGCTAATTAGTCTGACCCTGTGCCTCATGGGAACAGTCCAGCCCAAACTGCCAAGCCATGCCTTCCCTGGCCCGGAAACAAGCTTCCGAGGACCGGTTTCTGGCATTCCAGCCGTCTTCAGCCCGGCTTGATTGAATCCAGTGGCAAAGTGAGCAAGGGACTCACGTCTGAGCATACCCTGCCACACTTTTGGCCGCCACAGGACACCTTACACTTTGTCTTCTTATGTAAATATTTTCCCCACCCCAGGAGATTGATTCTTAGGCTCCTTTTAAAAGCCATGAAATTTAGACAAGCCTGGGTTGTAGTAATGCATTTGCAGCTTTTGCCTAACAACCATACCCTTTTTGTTGCCACAAATTTCCTGAGGGATTCTTTTAGATCAAGAAGCTCAAGATGCGACTGACGTCAGCTTGGACCATGCAAATTTGCACAGTATCTCTTTTAATGTAATCAAGTTCTTCTTATAGTTATATTTTATATTTTTTTGAATCTTTTATGGATGTGACTACTTCCGAATGAAGATTTATTATTATATAGAAAGCAGCAACATCAACACAGATACATATATCACTAAAGTGAGAGCAAACACTGTTATTGAAAGAATGACACCCACATACTATAGTAAATTAACCAAACTCCTGAGCTAATGGACTGGTTCTTCACCTCATGCCAGATCATTACTAAATATGAGGGAATCTGGGGAGAGGAGGAGGAAGCATTAACCACCTTCAATGGTAGATCCCACGGCATCAATGAGTAGGATGTTTAAGACTCACCACATTCCTTAAAGTTGATGCTTGCTTTCTTATCTACAACAAGTACCATCTGGCACAGTGCTGGCACAGATGAAGTATAGCCCTCTTCCAGCATGTAGAGCAAAATCTCTTTCCAAAAGTCCTGCAAGAAAGAGTGGTGAACGTGTTATTTGTATCATTAGCATTTAATAAGGCTTTATTCCCACAGATAAACAATCATGGCTGGTGGGAGGGTTTTTGGCATTTTATTTAGTTCATAGGGCATTTTGCAAGCTCCCATATCCAAGAGATGGGGCTATATTTGATTCATCCCCTTGCTGATACAATTCCTCGCTGATGGGGTCCAAGGCAGATGCCTAGTATTACACTGATGTAGCACTAACCGTGTTTAATGCTACAATCTGGGATTCTGCATCCAATCAAAATGAACCCATTATGTGCAGAGAATGTGTGAAACATGTTACTTTCCAAAAACCCTACAAGTGAGCTGAAGTTTGCAAATTAGCTCATTATCTGTTGGAATCTTCATAGAGTCATCTTTAGGAATGTGCCAGAATACGAAAAGCAATGGCTGGGAATGAACAACCATGTTGATATGAAATATTGGTGCCTGATGTATCATGGGACAGGTAGCAAATAGGAGATGCAAATTGAGAAGCAAAGTTATGCAATATAACCGATGTACCATTAAGTCTCATTTCAGTCTATTTAGAAGAAGCTGCAAGCCCTTCCGCCTCATTCAAATGAATGAGGTAGGTTTCAATTGGTACTCTTGTACAAATGCTCCAAACCCTGGGAAGTTCTGCATGGGACAGCAGACCTCCATTCCTCCATCAGAGGACACAACTTTTACATCGTATCTCGAACCACTGTGTGCATTAACAATGTGATCCAACTCACTAATGCATCTTTACAATGTATTCCTTTACCACACAGGTAGTTGCGATGCCTCGCCTAAAGGAAAGCGTTGTTGGACTAATTTTGGACTTTAAGGCCAACACTTTCCCTACTGTTGCACATAATGGAGTTGGAATAGTAAATTTTACTATTCCAAAGTCCAGCGCTTTCCCTAAGGCAATTCATTGTAACGACTTCTCTGGTAAAGCAATGCGTTTCAAACATGCAATCGTGGTTCAGAACACGTTGTTAAGGCAGGTGTGATAAATGCCTGCATGGTTCCAACATACAACCCTGCAGCAGAGGGAGCTTTACAAAAATGTGCTTGTATTTGAGCCGGAGGATAATGAAGATCACCCGGGAATTTAGGAGTCTTTGGACATTCTGCAAGTTATATTTTCTATACACCTAGTTAAATAACCCACCTTGTTTCACATCCCCCTCGCTTACCTCATCAGTATTTCTATGGTGTAATGCAATTGTATTGAGGAGCTGAGAGATTTGGATGAGGATGGTCTCTTCCTCAACATCAGATTCATCATCCAGGTGACTAGCGATCTGTGGAAATGTGGAAAAGAAAGCAAAGTAAAATACGATGTATTTGCACATAATTTTAATTGTGTTTTCTCTCCTTATGGAGGGACAAGAGATTTGAGAGTTAAAACATCACAACTTTCTAATCAAGGTTGTCAAGCACAAAGAGAACCTCTTGACAAATCCAAATGTGAAAGCAAAACTACTAGCCTCAAACATGTAAATAGAAATGTACAAATGCGGTTATGCTCTCATGCTCCGCTCTGTTGAGTGTAAAAGTACCCAGCCATTAGGCGTGGGAGGGTATAGCATTCATATACTGTCAAAATACCGGTGGACTCACTTATAATACATAAGGTTCTGATACATGGGACACTACCCCTGAGAAATTGCGCCTCTGGCACCACACAGTAGTATCTCTTGCTCACCACACAGATTTGCCCTTCCCCTATGACTTGATGAGGAAGTATGTGATACCTTATGGGACTTAATACACTCAATAAAGACTAAAGAATACCAGGAACCACGTTTATGATAGGCAGTTTTGATATGAAATACTGATTTGAAGTATGTTCATGCTACTTTGCGCTGGATTTGGTGGTTTGCCATGTTAGGCATTTAAACTGTAAAGTGGGGTATGCAACAGAAAATAACCCACTAGATAATGCACTGTCAGTGAAAAGCCCAGCTTATCAGTGCAGTAGCTGAATGCCCATGTGCCTTCCCCAATCACCCCAGAAATAGCCCAGTTAGCCTTGGTAAAGTCTAAGGGGCAGTTGGATCTCATAGGCTGGATTGTGTGGTTGGCCTCTGTACTGCCTGTGAGCACTGCTGTTGAGCCAGTCCCATTCCCAAATTGTCTGAGCATTTTATTTCTTTGCGCTTAAGCCAGTCAACATGTGCATCAGGTTAACTAAGATGGGATCTAGGTGTACAAGCATCATTCTTACAGTGCGATGCAACACAAGGACAGACATCTGAATTGTCCCCAGCAGCAGACCTTGTTAGAATAAAATTGTTTTTGCTGTTTTGATTATGCACTTATTCATGTAAAAATTTGCATTTGCGGCACCATTTTATCTTTGGCCACCATTTTGAATCATGACCAAAACTGACCCTTGCCTTTCCAAAAAATTGCTTTTCATAGGTTTTGTTTTTTTAAGGTTGGGCCTTGCTTAACTGTCAGTCAACATGAGCTTTATTCGACAGATGTCACAAAAGCAATTCACATAAAAACGATTTTTCAAGTTATAAAAAAAATACAATAAATTGAAAATTTCAATAAAAAGAGATAATCAAACACATTAAAAGAGCATATACTATATGTTGATAGACAAAATTAATGCTACTAATTGATAGATAGTTTAAAAAAGTGTCCAAGCAATTAAATATAGCATATTATTATTATTATCGGTAGGAGACTTCATTTACAGAGGTACAAAAGGAGCCTAGATCTAATTGTCCACATCCATCTCAAAAACGTTTCCACTGATACTGCGCACTGGACTGATGGATCAGAACACAATATTCTCATTGCTACACTTAACAAGTGAGTACCCATGTTCCTACAAATGTGTGTCAGCCAGGCTTTGCGGGGAGCAGCGTACGCCGGACAGACAAACAGCACATGCGCGTATGATTCTTCAGTGTCAGTGCAGTTTAGACATTTGTCATCGGCCGCAGTGGACCATGCAGCTGTAAAGGACTTCAAAGGTAAGCAGCCTGCTCTAAACTGAAAACACAGTTTGCGATCTAGCGGCTTAGTACTAATTACGTCACAGTAAAACATGGATTTGGTTTAATTTGTTAGAACTTCCCTGTTAGAGAGGTGGCATCGCTCATTCTATTTGCTTCTTGCACCATCGGTTCCCAGTACTTTTGCTTAATTAAATGTTTTGGTGGGAACCCAGTAGCACTAGGATCATCCCACAGTGATGGCATACCCATGCTAATTAGTAATGATCTGATGTTGCATAGCCAGCCAATCTTGTGGAAGTGATCTGCCTCCATTATATCTTTAAGACCGTCTGCAAAGATGGCCAATTCTGGGGTACGCCAGATTCTACGCCAGAAGAGAATAGGGCATAGCCTTGCAAGGTCTACTATGGCTTTTCTGCCTAAATCATAGGGGTACTTTGATGTAGGCTTGTTATCCCACTCAGGAACTTATTCTCGGAGAAAGCTAGAGGATGCATTTTCTCTAAGCCCCATAATATAGATGTGCAGTGCCGGGGTAAAGGGGCTTAGTCAGTGATGTCTTATGTTCCTTTTTTTCATGGCTCCGGCCAACTGCATGTGCTTTAAGGCCATGGTGTCAATATGCGGCCTCCAGCTAAGTCGTTTATGCAGGGTGATGCCTAGATAAGTAATGCATCAACCTGATCCACGGATTGCCCATCCATTACCCCCCATTAAATGACCTATGTGGTTTAAAGGTCATGAACTTTTATTTGAACTATTGACTGTTAGGCCAGGCAATAAGCAAAATCCTTCAAAATGCAACAGCGAATGCTGTAGCCCACTCAGTGTTTTAGACAGTATAAGCATATCGTCCGCAAACATTATTATGGGAATTTTTGTGCCTGCTAAAACTGGAGCATCTGTGGAAAAGGAAGCTAAAAAGCTAATAATACCATTAATAAGGAGTGAGAATAACGTAGGTGCTAAAACGCAACCCTGACGTACTCCCATCTTTACCGGGAACTGGTCAGTCTTGTTTCCTAGCGCCCCCCAACAAATGTGGTCATAGTTGTATTCGTAGAGGCGCACAATTAGGAAAAGAAGGTCGGGGGCAAGCTGAGTTCCTGCAGTACCCTCCACAGTTTGGGCCGTGATATCAAGTCAAAAGCAGACTTAAGATCAACAAAGGCTGCATAAAGGCTTCCTTTTCCAAGTGTTACTGTCCACCGATAAATTTTAATTAATCGGAATACTTTATAAATAGTGCTCATATTAGCCCAGAAGAGGACTCAAAATGTCATTATCATCAATACAGGTTTTAATTTTTGCCAAGATAAGTTGAGCTACGACTTTCTGGATTGAGTTTAACAGGCTTATTTGCCTGTAGTTCCCGGGTAAGGATGTATCTCCTTTTTTTATAAATCGGGATGATTTCCGCCCCTCTCCAGGTATCCGGGATCAGAGCTCCATGAGCAATTGCATTTGCTAAAAACATTATGTTTTGATTCCATTGTCTTTATCCTGGAGAAAAATATCTGCGGGGACCTTGACTATGCCTGGCGCTCTCCCAATGGTAACAGTGCTCAGCGCCATTGTCACATCAGCTAAGTTGAAGACAGTATCCGATGATTTAAAATAAACCCAAGAAGGGTCATAATCCATTTTATTATTAGATGCATATTGATCTGAAAAAATTTAACCTACAGAGCAGGCTCCACATGATTTTGCAGTGATTACATGTGCTTCCTGCACCCCATTTTATCAGGCTCCAAAAGTGGTGCATGTTCCTCTCCTTACAAGCTTCAATAAGGTCCCGCCATCTTTCACAGTGATCAAAAAGGACATGGTACGTTTGCTGTTCTGGAGGGATTGGGGAGAGCATAAGCAACTGTGGCCTACTCTCACAGGGACACTGACAAAGCCAAGTGTGCTGCAGCCTTCAGGCACCATGCCACCTCCCATTGCCCATGCTTTCACACCATCACCTGCAGCCCCACAAACACTGGTGAAGGGCACTGATCCAAAACTCATTCCTGTTCCCTAGTCAGATGACAGGTGTTTCTACAGCGTCTAGAGATATGATCAAAGTGTAAGCGTCCATAGGACTTGAGAAGGTCCAAGAAAAGAGAAGAGGCAGAAGACGTGCCCAATACAAAATCACTCATTGGATCTGTGGAGGAAGAGGAGGGCAAATAATTAGAATGAGAATAACTAAAGGATATTATTGGACCCTTTTCTGATGTGCGTTGTTCACAACATTGAACAATTTTTCACACCACAAGAGCTTGATGAAAGCCATCAAAGGATCAGAAGGGCCACAGTCCTACTCAAACCAGTGGCAATGACTCTTATTTGGGGACACTGACTGCACTTGTGTTTGACATCAAAACTCGGACCCCACAATAGTAAGGGTACACTGTGTTAATCGTTTCGCAATAATTGAAAAACCATGGATAGGGTATACTTTGGCTGTCTTAGTTTTAAACCTATAATAACTGATAAACCCTCACCAGTTTAAACTTATAAACACTGAAAAAACACCTGCGTACCACTAATTAAATGCCATTCAAAGAAAGGAAAAGGAGAGTGAAAGAGTCATTTTTTCCTGAGGG
The DNA here is from genome assembly GCF_964263255.1 of Lissotriton vulgaris. Lineage (NCBI taxonomy): Eukaryota > Metazoa > Chordata > Amphibia > Caudata > Salamandridae > Lissotriton > Lissotriton vulgaris. The sequence goes on from NW_028250002.1 coordinate 919,530, forward strand.
GGCCTATACAATATAACTTTGTTATATAAGGTGGCAGCAAGAAAGACTGGGCTAACATTATTCTGCTTGAGTTTTGCTGTTGAGGGATGTCACTGAAATAATGTTTTTTCTTCCTTTTTCTTTTTGAAGTTTTGTGGTCTTTGGTCTAAAGATGCAGAGTTTAGAAGCATGTTTTAGGTCGTGTTTAATAATTTGATAAACTGTAGAGAATCAGGAAATATCAAAATCATATTTGATATTTTGGCTGTGTTTGATTCTTTTACTGATAGGTAAAATGGCTGGTTTCATACAAATCTGTCCCAAAATGTGCCATCACATTTATCCACAGAGAATGGGTAAAAGCCCTTGATAGATCAGCCCCAAGTTTCTAGTGAGTCAGTATTGATAGTAGGTGAATTGACAACACCACAGGCTTTAAACATTCAATGCAATGTATAATGACAAGTATATGTGAAAAAAGTGCTATCGCCAAGCATCTGGGATAGTGGTGAAAACATGACAGGATGAAACATGGATCGCAGTGTCACTCGGTATGCCGCTGCAAAATGTTTCTTTCTAAATTCAACAAAGATTGGAGTGATTTTGATTGTACTTGCAGTGATTCAGCTACATATATAAAAAAGCTGTGTAATGACCTTTCAAAATTGATACCTGTAAGAGATCCTGTCCACTTGTTAGATGGTATGCTAAACGCATCTTTACAATCTTCAGAGTTAATGAAGAATGCTATTGACTTTTTAGTCCATCCTAGTGCACTGTTTTGTTGTGCGAGGGGACTAAAACACAAATATTTCTCATTTTGTGCTTTGTGTGGCATCAAAGAAAAAGTCATCCCACTGTGAACTGTGCCACTTAGCTGATGGTTCTTGGACCAAGGGGCTGTGAAATGCTATAGTACCCATGTGGAAACCGTTTACAACATGTTTGCTGAATGATGATGCCAAAGGCAAGAAATGTGAGGATATTTGTTCGCAAATTACTAGTGATGTGAAAAGAAGTACACTCTACTAAAGTCTTAGATGTTTACAGGAAAACATAACTGCTGTAGTGGACATAAAAAAACTAGAGTCGGAAAACACCCTGGTCTGCCAAGTGTTCTGCATACTTGGTGTAAATGTGAAACATCGTCTTGAGAGTTGTCTGGGTGACACCTTAAATTGACTTTGGCACTGCAACATGTTCCATGTTAGAGTGCTTGCCATATGGTAAACAAATCAGTGTTGAAGAGCAATTCAGGAACTTTTATTTTACAATGTACGAGAAACGGCTTGACATAGAAATGTCCCTTCATCAACCATGGCATTTGAAGTCAATGAATCCTCACTGTGGTACACTGTGCAAGTTCTAGTTCCCTTCAGTAAAGGGGAATTTTCTCAGTAGTTTCAAAAGTGCTGCTTTATTTTTGACCACTTCAATAACTTGGAGGGCAGAATCGCCCAGTTCAAAGCAAATGCTGCAGAACCTGTCCAGAGAATTGCAATCTTCAAGGGCACAGTGTAGGTATAGAAAGCTATGTCAGTGGCCAGCGTTAGCAAATAGTGTACTGGCTGTCTTGTCATTGCCCATTTCAAGTGCCAATGTTGAGAGGGCCTTTTCACAGAAAAAAGGGACATGGGAAGGAAAAAGCGAGCGCACATGACCAAAGACTCATTGAAGAAGTATTGTATGGTGTACTACAATACGTTTGATTTGCAAAAATGTATTTGGACCTCATATACACTGTACATACACTGTCTATATACCATGCATTATCAGTGTAGAAAGCAAGCAATAATAAAAGCAAAATGTTCCATACACACCAGAAAAACACTGATTCTGTTGCTTTTCATGGCGCGAAAAAGTTGTAACCCCTGACACCACTGATTAGGTCTCGATGAGTCAGCGCGCATGCGCTGTCCATATAGTAGCGGCTTTGGGAAGTGCTCCCAAAGCAGCCACCAGCTTGCTAGAATGCGCACAAGCATGCGGCCTGCTGCGCGCGTATCCCTTACGTGTTTTGGCACGTCATCGCAATCACTTTCGTTTTCACAACGATCGCGATGACCCACATTAGGTTGCTGTGCTTCATGTTTAGACATCATTTGCACCTACAATGCTGTTTCGGCCACCACCTACGTGCTTTTTTCAAAATGTCCTTTAGATATTTAGCATGCGCGCGGGCACTCTCCCACCCCTCCCTCTCGTTTACTTCTTGCCTCGTGCGCGCACCACTTGTGTGCTGATGAAGCTTGTATTTTTTTCTGTTTCTTTCACTATTATACTTTCAATGTTCATCTATAATGAAACCAAGTGAGATACATGTGGCGTCTCTGTTTCTTCCAGCATGCAGCTGTATGCTCTCTGTTATGTGCCGGGCAGATTCTAAAGCAAATGGTAGAATACAAATGCATGGTTTTGTTTAGTTCCGGTTGTTTCTAGTTTTTTTCTTACATTCTTTGGCGAGAAGGCCCTGTGGGAGTCCATGCTCAGTCTGAACCACAAGGAAGCTGTGATGGAGGTTAGGCTCCACCTAGTGGAGGTAGCGAGCAGAGAGAACCTGCCTATCAATTCGAGCATTGGTATGTTTGGATTATTCAGTGCTGCAGTTGACTGGGTAAACGTGGTCGCTCGTCGCTTAACGTATGTCTTGTAAAAGACTGGCAATAGATATTTACTCTAGCTGTGCAGGATGTGTGACTGTAGATTTGTAATGTGTTTGCTAGGCTGGTAAGCCCTGGAAGTAATTAAATATTGGATCCCACAGAGCTTCCAAACAAGCCCAAGCAAATGAGTACTGGGGTACCAGTCTGTCAAATCGCGTCTTTGCACCTTTCTAGGATTTTGAAGTGCTTTATAGGTGCAACGCCAACTTCTGATCTACAAAAGTTTAACAGATAAACCATATTGTTTTCCGTATCCCCATAGTCTCTATTTTTCCCGTTATTGTTAAAAGTAAACAAAAGCATTGTTAAAGCAGTGCAGCTCACAAGCCACTGTTGTTCCTCACTAGTAGTCCATTTTGTTTAGCATACTCGGTGCTCCAGGCAAAGAAGGAAAGCCGTCTATTTTAATGGCCTTTCCTTGATTTATTGCGCCACCTAGTCCTAATACCCTGACATTGCTGCCTCATTTCGCCTTATGCGAGTCATGGTCCTGCTGCATGGAACTTTATGTAATATTAAAACCGCACTATCTGCCCATTTATCATGAACAACTGATGAAAAGTGTGGACACACATCTTCTTTTACATGGAAGTGCGAGATAGTTGTTTCGGAGCTGGGCCGGTGCTGCTACCCTGCTGCAGGACTCCATAAATCATAATAATTCCGACACATTTGCCCAGTCCTATCTCGTCAACAGCCTGTGGAGATATGAGATTTTCTAGGAAAGCTGTAATTTTGATCATTGTATAAACCGTTGAGAAGGGATTTTAAAACAAGCATTGGCATAGCCAATAGGTATTTCCTTTGGGACCTTATAAGTGTTTAGCCATGCACACGAGAATGGACCACAAATAGAAACTGAAAACAGGAAAGCCTAGGTATACTGAAAGGATGACTGTCCAAGTGAAGCTACAAGTAAATATACTGGAAAGCACTTGAGTGGCTTGGTTCACGTCATGGGCACCCTGAAAGAACAAGACATAAAGAAAAGGCATATACAGTGTTGACACTGGTAGTCAGCAGCTCAATTTCAGGTTCAAATGTAATCAGCCTGATGGAGCAAGGGAGACCCATACGGTTGAGGGAGGGTGAAAGACGCACTGGAATGCAAGTGGGGAACATCAGGCTCAAATGGAGAACATGGAATGTTAAGTGGGCCTATGTGAACTAAATAGAGGTACATAAGGTCTATATTCCACCACCAGGGGCAAATATGGAACACTGCAGATCTGTATTACGTGGCAAACAAGCTACATTGGGGCACAAGGGGGCTAAAAGGTCCACTTATTTCTTTTGGGCTGACTACGGTTGCTGTTCCCCTAACACATTCACCCACCCAAATATGTACATCTGCCACTTACCTGTTCTTCAATGATGAGACTGTTTTTCCTAAGCACATATTCCATCAAAGCTCTTCCATTCATATCATAATATCCTTTGGTTGTTAAATTGGATATTAAACTTAAAGTGGCAAGAATAACCTGTGATGAAGCAAAACATGGTTAGTGAGAAACCCTTTTGATGTATAAATAAAACCAAATCCCACATTCTGGTGAGGGAGCAGCACGGGAGTGTGAGAAAACCATACAATCTCTCCTTCCTTTTTGTTCATAGAGGAAATAGAAATAGACTTGTATGTGTGGAAAGCTAGTACCTGGAAATAGCCTTTGAAAAAATATTGGAAAATGGTTATTAAGACACTCTGAGAATAAAACCTGAATCAATTTAATTAAACTGTTTTTACAGAATGTCTGACCAAAGCGTGATTGAGGGAATATTCAAACATTCCAGGTGGTGTACTCCTTCTATAGGTGATTGGAACTTGGTAAAAGATTGAAAGATACATTGCAAAAGATGTCTAGGTAGGTTACAACTAGCAAAGAAGCTCTCAGGACCTTGTATTGATTACAAAAATACAAATGAGAAATCAGTAGGCTGTAGATTCCAATAATGTGGAAATGAAAAAAACCTAGAGTAGTCTGTGGGAAGAATGATGGCCACTGTCTAACTCAACCTGCAGGATTTAGCAGACCTACACTATCCCAACACGGCCAGCAGATAACAAATGGGTTAAAGTACTCAGTGTCCATTGTCCCACACCTTGTTGTTTGGTTGATCCATGTCACTTTCAAGAAATCATTTTGGCTCAAGACCGTATATAGTCACAGTCTCCTCTAGTAGCCGGGTTAAAATTCACATCCCTAACATGACTCTGTTCGCTGCATATTTGCACAGGCTGGACCCAATGGCTTCAACCTCCAAAGAATACGTTCATGTTTTATTTCTTTGATTCTTATATTTCTGGTAGAGTTCTGTGTCTGATGTTTCTGGTTTAGTCTACCAAGAATGTAAGGTTTATATCATGCCCTGAGGTTAAAAAATGGTCAACTCAATAAACCTCTCAAAGAGAATACACTAGAGACCCAGTCATGGAAATACAAGTTTTTGTTGGTTATCCAAAGAAAATGACTTTGTTGATTTTCCTTCATGCCTATATCCTGTGCTTGCTTACATGCTGAACACGGTGATGCTGATGCTGAAGTTGCCTGCTTTCTCAATTGCACTGACATTGGGCACATTGTGGACATACATGGAGTCAACAGAGTTACATATATTCCAATTTCTACACAAAATACATCTTTTATATCACAATCAGACTTTTCAAATGTGCACATTGAATATTATCCTGTATTATTGAACCATGTTTGGTGAGAATTGTTTCTTAACACACACTTATTCAGCAATTAGGGAACATGGACTTTCTATGGGATTGGGTCTGAAAATGAGTTGACACAGAGAAGGACAGGAAAACCTGGATATGTCCACTTGAACAGGGAAACAGTAGACACAAGACACTGAGGAGACACACATGGATGGAGGTTGCATGACCCAACACCTGCACGAAAGACCAGCCTTAGAAAAATACAACAGACTGTGGTATACGCACCACTGCAATGAGTCCACGTAAGTAGAGAATACTGCACTATTCAAAAAGTGCATAACTTAAATTAGATTGCGTTGCTAATTATGAAACTGCTTGACCACAGAATGCTGCACACATAATAACTTGATGGTACCTTGTGATTGTCATCCTCAAGAACGTGACGGACAGCATCCAGATAAGAGGCACCTTCTGAATCTATGAAATGAAGCCATACATCAAATGTTCATAACACATAGATAATGTCTTTGTCTAGTACGATCAGGAATAATAGATAAGTAGATGAAGCTTCCACTATTACATGTGCCTACCTACCTGAGGGTCCTGTCAAGTCTTGGTGTGTGTGTCTGTGACTGTGAGCCTCATGGGCCTATCAATGTCTTCCTGTTCTACTGTGCATGTCTGTGTCATCATGTACCACTGAGTGGGTCTGTGTCTTCCTGCCCCATATTTTATGTCCCTTTTTGTTCCTCACCGAAGTCTATGTCAGGATCTCTTTCCACAGTGTCCCTGTCCCATTATTGGCTCACAGTGGGAACAATTTATCAAAAAGACAGATGTGGAAATGTTTGACCACTACTTTATTTCTTCACCACGACTCATGTTAACGATGGGAGGATTTATTCTTAAATTACAGTGCTCTACCAGGAACTGTTGGCAGTCAGTGTAGCTGAGGAATATGAAATTGAGGTGATTTGCTCATAGCTGCACCATGTTGGTTAAGTAAGAGGGTAAGTTGGAATTATAACTTAGGGCTCCACATTCCATGAAAAGCATTCAGTCCTTTAACTATCTTCCATGTCTATCGAAATCACATGCTGCCACCCACCCACTGAGAGGCTTACCAGTTTCAGCAAGAAGCTTGCAGAGCAGCTTTATTGTTGTGGCACGGGACTCTGCACCCATATGGATCAAGCTACTTCCAAAATATTTAAGGACCTCACTAGAGCTAGAATGGGCTGCAAGAGTAAAGTGAAGAGAAAAATAGACATACATGAAAAATGACATACAATAAAATCATGCACGGAGGAACTAAACGCAGGGGAGCAGGTCATCAAGGCCAAATGTAAGGAAATTTTCAACGCATATCCAGGAGGTACAATATCAATAGTTTACAACATTTAATGATGATCGGTGGAGCACATGGTACTCATGTGACTACCATAGCTGTATATAGTAAATTGGACAACGTGTTCTAATAGAAAGCTAACAAATGCACTGGGAAGGGAGGTAATTACTGAAGCAACAATAGCTTTTAAGAAGATCAAGTGATGTGCAGAGCAGTGGACAGAAATTAATGTTTCGGAGGACCCGATCACTGGTAAAGACCGTCATATACTTGCAGTATCACACATATATACATATATACATTTATGACCAACTCACCCAGTGACAGGATAATGGCCGTGGACACCTTGACTGACTCTTCCCTTTCATCTGAACCTCCACGGTAGGGTGCGCAGATCTGTCAATAACAAAGCCATATTAAACAATAATGGAAGCTAGGCTATTTGAAAGCCAACCCTATACATCTGGAAAGCAAATTCCATTCAGTGGGGAAATGACGGCATAAGAGTTTGTCAGGATTTGTGGGGCCATGATGGTGGAATTGCAAATTCTCAGTTGCCATTCTAAGATTAACGCCTTAGTTTCCTATGGTTTCTGCATGGTTTGGAGACTGAAGTCTCACAACATTGCAGCAGGCAGTCGTACTGAATGCTATTTAACACAGTTGGCACTAGTGACAGCGTCTGCTGTTCAAGGAAATCAAGACAGAGGCTGTTGTTGCACTTCAACTTAGTTTATCTCCAGGGACTGTAAGTGCGTTCCCCCTTTGCATCTCACAGTGTCTGGCTAGCAAGGTGGGTTGCATGCTTTTCAGAGCGGGCCTCTTTTGTGCACTTTTCCTCCCTTTTGTGTCCCCAGTTTCTGGTTGGCAGAGTAGTGAGCGAGTGTTTCTGTTGGTGCCTGCATTAGGGTCTTTTTCAGGTCTCACCGCCACTCGCTGCTTCTGCCGTACCGCTAGCAATAATTTTTTTTTTTGTTCTTTGCTTGCATTCAGTTCTCGCAGATTGGTCCCCATCAGAGCTGCATGTCTTTTTGGTTCCTGTTCATTGCAAATTCCACACACCAGCATTGCTATTTAGAATTTCATGCCATGGTCGTCAAGTTGTGTACTTCCTTTTTTAGGTCTTGTGACATAGGCAGCGCATGTGCTGCTCTCGTCTTACGAATCTTCTTGGAATTGATACAATTCCAAAAGCCTCGTCTTAGCTCCACCTTCAGCTTTGATTTGTGCGCGACGTTTGGCATCAAAATTATGCCGATAGCAGTGCAATGATTGCATGCAAGGCATGTAAATCGCTGCTTGTTGCCATCCTGTCTCCTTTTAGCCATGCCTAGCGGGATTGGATCTCTTACCCGTGGCGTGACACAGTAGGTATATTATCAGCTTGCCACACTTTTTTTGTAAGCTTCTTTATTCTCTGCCGCCATGACGGTAAGCGTATGCTTCTCATAATTATTTATTTTGTTCATTGCAGCACTTTTTTTTGTAAGCTTGTTTTATGTAGTAGCTATTAAGTGACACATACTTTTGTAGAAGGGAATACTGAATATTACTTTAAGGGTGATTTGTCATCAATTATTCTGGCTGAACGTGCCACACCTGAACCGGTCATTTAAGGAGTTGTGACACTGGTCTTCGACTCCAGCCATTCTGATGACTGGTTGGTGCCATAATTGCGGGTGAGCAGCCGCACGGAAGATGACTATGTAGGTCTGTTAGTAGGGAAGAGCATGATAATGGGAGACAACAGTTACAACGCGGTCTTTACACCGCGATATGTTTACAACGCGGTCATTACAACGCAAGTCGTTACAACGACTTGCGCTGGATGGCGCTATATAGTAAGGAATAGTATGATTTACTATTCCAATACCTTCCCTATTGTTACGTAGCTGGAGTTGGAATAGTAAATCATACTATTCCTAAGTCCCTCGCCTCTAGCGCAAGTCGTTCTAACAACTTGCATTGTAATGACCGCGTTGTGAACGTATCGCGGTGTAAAGACCGCGTTGTAAGGTCATACATTCCATGATAACAGCAGGTATGTTTTGACATGAGCACGACATCTTTGTAAGTCATCTTTGAACACGTGTGAAACCTAAAGCAGCATCTTGTAGGTGATTGGATGAAACCGAAACAGTAATGGATAGAGCGACTCCACTGAACAGTGGCATTTCCTTCTAGAGACAATTGGTAAAACCCTATGATACTCGTGGTTCGAGGTTCATTGCAGGGAACTTGATTCTAGGAGTTTGACATCATGGAATTTTGACAACTTGGCTTGTAGGTATGCTGCTTGCAGGTTAAAGTCCGAGACGGGGACAAGGATTGTGACACAATAGGAGATATAGAGAATGACAAGACAGGTACATGCATTGAAAGTTGGTATGTCTGGGACGCATGAAGATGCTCTTTAAGCCTGAAGGATATTTCACAATAGCCTTGGCTATTCGTCTGAAAAGGCGAGACCTGTGACTTCAGATGTTAGAAGCAAAACCCAGCTCAGATGCGTTCTACCCCGATTGAAGCCTGACACCATCCGGGTATGGTGTGCGACAAGGTGGGTTATGAAGAATGACAGGCAGTGTATGAGGGTTATATGTATTGTTATGGGTGGAGGAAGAGAGACTAGGGCATGAGGACTTTGACATGGCGTAAGGGAGACGGCTTGATGCATGATGACAACTGCTAGTAGCGGAACACCTGCAAATTGAGGCTTGCTACCGGGAAGACACAGCGTGACACATGAAAATACTGAACAACTTTAAGTGGGTGATAAGCATGACACTAGTAGAAAGGGGTTAGGAACATTGCATATGTTGAAGTGAGGCGGAATTGCCACTACAATTAAGTGGTGTTTAAACTTTTGACATCTGTAAACAGACACCGACTGAATCACTACTAGAAGCTGGACCCTGCCTGAGCACAATTGCTTCGATTCAAACATCTAAACAATACAGGAAAATAAAGAAACAAGTGTACATCAAACAAAATACACAACATATGCAATTCTTTCACTCACAAATAAAAAACTATGAAAAAGTTGACATTTTAATTGGAAGGTTGGAACTTTTCAAAATGTGTTTTTATTTCTCAGATTCAAAAACAATATGCTAGACTGTTGCAAATCACTTTCTTTTTCGTTCCTACTGCTGGCGTTTTTCGTGTCTAGCAGTGCTCCAGTTGAGGCCACCATTTGTCCAACTGGATTCTAGTTGCTGTTCTTGTGCTGCTCCTTCGAATCGTGCTAACAGTACCAACTTAATTTGTAGACTCCCAGTTGCAAATTCCTACTAATTTATAGAACATTAATACATTTTCGATGTTTAGCTAGGTTTGCTTAATTAATTTGCTATTTGATTTGATTTTCTATTTTGGGCAGCCTGAGTAGGTGTTGCAGAATCCAGGTTAAGAACCACTGCACTAGATGGTAGAATCTATATTACCAGGCTGGAGGCATGGCTTTGAAGAGCAATTTTCATGTAACATGAGCCAGGTTGCCACCACGTCGATAGTTACTCCGGAGACCGAGAGCATATAATTAATTAATAGATGTGAAGACCTAGAAAATAGGTCCAGACAGGCAATCTAAGAGGCTGTAATATGGAAAAGGAAAGGGAGAAGAAGGAGAATATGTGGTGGAGTGCTTGAACAGCTCTTTAGACTTCCCTATAGGGATTGAAAGAGACCACAAAGGGGGAGAAAGAGCTCTATGACAAAGCTAGACCTCAGGACATTGTGGCAAAGATCTCCTTGTGTTTGCCAAGATACCACATACCATCTGAATATATTAATTCTTGCAGAGAGGAGCAAACAGAAGACCATTCAAAGAGGAACCTGTAAAGGGATGGCTTTCCAAGACTTGATACACGACTCTCGGAACAAGTAGACTGTTTATGGGATAGCATGGTTTTGTCTAAATATAAATAAATCTAAAACACTTGCACTGATGCCTGCACAAACAGAAGTGAAGGGATTTAAAAAATAACTTCTATTACACTAAATATTAAAGACTTTGCATCACCCCATCACTGCCAAAGATGGTCCCTGATAAATGGTTAGCATTAGTAAAAGATATTAAGCAGGATCTGAGTAAATGTAGTATGCTCCCAGTCTCTTGGAAAGTACTCATAGCAGCAATAAAAAAAGAAGCATTGAAAATGCATAGGTCTTGCTTTTGATTAAGTTAAAGGCATTAGCTTTGCTAATGCTATTGTATAGCAAAGCGAATGGCTTTAACTTGATTTTGAATTATGCATTTGGATTGTTTGAACTTATTTGTAGGGTAGTTTCTGTACATATTGACTTTAGGAACCCCAGCTGGATAAATAATGAATTTACTTTGATCTATGACATTAATCAGATGTATATGATATATACTATTTATCATTATCTATATAAGTATATGTTATATAGTAAAGTCTAGATGGACAATTGACCCTCAGAGATAATCATTGTTAGTGATTATATATTTGTTTGTAAACCATTGTTATTGGGCAAATCTTTTCTTTTTCATGTCTCCATCCTTGGTGTACCTCCCTGTGTCCCTTTCCTTGTCAGGCCACTCTGTTGCTACCTATTATCAGAGCCAGAATTGCTGAGAGGTAGACTTATGGGTGGTTCCTGCTGATGACCTCTCAACGCTGAAAGATCTGACAGAGGTATTTGCATTGTATTCTTTCTTTGCATCCTTGAAGCAAATTGGTTCATGTAGGCTCTTTATGGGTGATCATTTAATATTTTATACAAGCGAGTTCCCAAATGTTCCCCTCTAAAAATACTCTTACTATAAATTGGATTAATGCAGGACCCTCTTTGTTAGGAAATGTCAGTTGTCTCCTGCTGAAATACTTTGCATGTCCTCATGTATATACTTACCAGGTGATGCAGAGCCGTAAGCACGGTTGGCACAGTTTCCTTCAGTGCTCTGCAACTCTTGGTAACAGCTGCCTTCATGCATAACTCAAGGGTCTGCAAGGAGATAAGTCAATTGAGATGAGGCCAAAGGGCAAAATTGAGGACATGGTGAGGGTCAATGGTAAATGACAAACATCAAATTATACATTCTGTATGAATGCTAGAGTGAGTTTGTGTGTGAACAAGCTCTCTTATGTACTAATTCTAAATACACATGACCACAAGTATTTTTTGAAAGGTGACCATTAATATGTCTAATTGTTTCTTCATTGATGGCTCTGTTTTTTTGACTCACAGTGCCTCACACAGGAGTACCCTTTTATAATTAATGCCTGTCAGCAATCAAGATCTCTAATGTCCATAGGGATTTCTGTAGAGGTTACCTAATGGAGTCAGATTTTGGATTATAGACCTTCAAGGAACCACAAGAGGACACATGCAGCATTTAACTGGTGTAACTGTAATAAATGATGGATGGAATGCTGAATGATTGAAACATTCTCCCCCAGTCAAGAGATATGGTTTAAATCCATCATTCTTTTGCCCACTATGCCACCAGAGTTTGGACGCAGCCTTAAGCAAATCAGTCTTGACACTGTGTCTCATGGGAACAGTCCAGAGAAAATCGCCAAACCAGGTCCTCCCTGGACCAGAAACAAGCATCCTGGGACCGGTTCCAGGTTATGTCACCCTTTATCAGCCAGGCTAGCTTCAATACAGTGGCACAGTGAGCAAGGGACCCATGTCTGTGAATGTCCTTCCCACTTAGGGTGAAAAGTGTAACTGCAACAAATGATGGACGGAATGCTGAATGATTCAAACATACTCCCCAAGTCAAGAGATCTGGGTTAAATCCATTGTTCTTTTGCCCACTGCTGCACCCCAGTTTGGACCCACCCATATGCAATCAGCCTTGACCTTGTGCCTCATGGGAACAGTCCAGAACGAACTGCCAAGCCAGGTCTCCCTGGACAGGAAACAAGCATCCTGGGACCGGTTTTATTTCACCCTTCATCAGCCAGGCTAGCTTGAATCCAGTGGCACACTGAGCAAGGGGCCCACGTCTGGCGCATACTCATCCCACTTAGGGCGATAAGTGTAACTGCAACAAATGATGGACGGAATGCTGAATGATTCAAACATTCTCCCCCAGTCAAGAGATCTGGGTTTCCTTTGCGTATGTCACCCCAAGTTGGAAGGGTATGCCCAGACGTTGGTCCCTAACTCACTACACCACTGGATTCAAGCTAGCTTGGCTGATGAAGGGTGATGCCCTGAAACCGGTCCCAGGATGCTTGTTTCCAGTCCACGGAGGACCTGGCTTGGCAGTTTGAGCTGGATGGTTCTCACAAGGAACAGGGTCAAGACTGATTTGCATATGGCTGTGTCGCAACTGGGGTGGTGCGGTGAGCAAAAGAATGATAGATTTAACCCAAATCCTTGTGACAGGGGGTGAATGTTTGCATTGCCCAGCATTTCGTCCATCAATTGTTCCTTTACATATGTCGCCCTAAGTGGGTGGGTCCCATGCTCACTACACCACTGGATTCAAGCTAGCCTGGCTGATGCAGGGTGATGCTCTGAAACCAGTCCCAGGATGATTGTTTCCAGTCCATGGAGGACCTGGCATGGCAGTTTGGGCTGGAAGTTCCCACAAGGAACTGGGTAAAGACTGATTTGCATATGGATGGGTCCAAACTGGGGTAGTTTGTTAGCAAAAGAATGATGGATTTGACACAGATTGTTGTGACTTGGGGTGAATGTTTGCATTGTCCACCATTCTATCCATCAATTGTTCCTTTTGCATATGTCGTCCTGAGTAGTACGGGTATGCCCAGATGTGGGTCCTGTGTGCACTACACCACTGGATTCAAGCTAGCCTGGAGGATGAAGGGAGATGCCCTGAAACCGGTCCCAGGATGCTTGTTTCTGGTCCAGGGAAGACCTGGCTTGGCAGTTCGTGTTGGACTGTTCCCTCAAGGAACTTGGTCAAGACTGATTTGCATATGGCTGGGTCCAAATTGAGGTGGTGTGGTGAGCAAAGGAATTATGGATTTAACCCAGATCTTTGTGACTTGGGGTTACTGTTTGCATTGTCCAGCATTCCGTCCATCAATTGCTCCTTTGCATATGTCACCCCAAGTGGGAAGGGTATGCCCAGACGTGGGTCTGGTGCTCATTACACCACTGGATTCAAGCTAGCCTGGCTGATGAAGGGTGATGTCCTGAAACGGGTCCCAGGATGCTTGTTTCTAGTCCATGGGAAGAAAGGCTTTGCAGTTCAGGCTGGATGGTTCCCATAAGGAACAGGGTGAAGACTGATTTGCTTAAGGCTGGGTCCACACTGGGGTGGTGTGGTGAGCAATAGAATGATGGATTTAACCCAGATCCCTGTAACTGGGCTTGAAGGTTTCCATTGCCCAGCAGCCCGCTCATCAATTGTTCCTTTGCAAATGTCGCCCTAAGTGGGAAGGGTATGCCCAGACGTGGGCGCCGTGCTTAATTCACCACTGGATTCAAGCTAGCCTGGCTGATGAAGGGTGATGCCCTGAAACTGGTCCTAGGATGCTTGCTTCCAGTCCAGGGAGGACCTGGCTTGGTAGCTCAGGCTGGACTGTTCCCACAAGGAACAGGTCTAAGACTGAATTGCATATGGCTGGGTCCAAACTGTGGTGGTGTGGTGAACAAAAGAATGATGGATTTAACCCAGGTCTTTGTGACTGTGGGTGAATGTTTGGATTGTCCAGAATTCTGTCCATCAATTGTTTCTTTTGCATTTAACTGGGGCATGCCCTAACGCATGTAGCCTAGAATCACTTCTTGTCATTGTGGGCCCTGTATTCCTAACCACAGTTGCTGAAGGCCCTCGTTTTGGTTGTCCTAGTTCTCTTGGTGATTCTAGTTTTCTGGGTTGTCTGCTATGCCTGCTTCTTATGGCACTCTTGTCTAGATCCTCTTGGCCATTTTAGTCCCTCCCCCCAGTCATGGTCTCCTTGTTCCTCATCCTCCTGCTGGTCTTGATGGTACTAACTAGTTTTGTTGCTCTCCCTTTCCTTTTTCAAATCCTTATTCTGTATTTGCTACACCCATCCCTATTCCTCCTAATGCTTGTTCTCACGATTCTCTTGTTGCTTGTATCCTGGTCCTCCAGGTCATGGTCCACTGATTCTCTTGGGGGACCTGGTAATCCTAGTGCTCCTAGTCTTCTCGGCTGCCCTGGTCCCTCTGCTCCTCCTGGTCATTCTCCTCATCCTGGTCTTCCACCAGCAGGTTTTCCTCTTCATGCTCCTGGTTTACCAGCTCTTCCTTTTCCTAGTTCTCCTAATTTCATGTTGGTTTTCAAGCTATCCTTTTTTCTAGATCTCTTCCTCCTGATTATCTTCTTAATCTTCTTTACCCTGTCCCACCTCGTAGTTTTCCTCAAACTCATACTTCTGGTCTTCATCCACATATTCTTGGTCCTGATCTTCTGGGTATTGATAATTGGTCATAAGTGGCCCTCATCCTCCTGAGACCCTTGTCCTGTTGGTAAATATTATCTTTACCATGGTGCTTCTTGCTGTGTCCCTCCTTGTTGTTCTTCTGGTGATCTTGCCCTGGTGTTCTTGGAACTTTTCATCCTTCTGTTCCCAGTCCTGCTGGTCCTCATGATCTTGCTTGTCCTTGTGTTTATGGTCCAGCTAGTCTTGGTCATCCTCTTCCTAGTCCTCTGGATCCTCTAGTGCCATTCCTCCTAGCGGTCCTGATGTTGACCCTCATGGTGATCATGGCGGTGACTGCTGTTCTGTTCCTCCTGGCCTCCTCTTTCTCCTTCTCTTCTTAATTCTCCTCCTTTTTCTGTTCCTGCTCCTCCTGGTTTTCCTCCTTATTCTCCTAGTCCTCTTGGAAGTCCTTTTCCCAGTCCTCCTGGTCTTGATCCTCTTGTTTTCCCTAGTACTTGGACAAGGTATTGGCCCCCTGTTGGTCAAGTGACCCAAATCCTTCTGGTGGTCCTGGAGTTCATAAACTTCTTAGTGGTCCTGGACCCCCTTCAACTCCTCTAGTCATCCTCATGGCCATCTTCCTTCTCCTCATCCTGTGTGTGGTCTTTGTAGTGGTCTAAGTCCTCCTTGTGGATCTGGCCGTCTTCTTCCTTCTTGTTCTTGTGTCCTAGTCCTCCTGATGCCCCTCGTTTTCCACTTGCCAATCATTCTCCTCCTCTTTGGCCTCCTGGTTCCGGTATTCCTCATTCTAATTCTCCTCCTGGTTTTACTGATCCTTCCTTTTGTCTTGGGCATGCTGGTCCTCATGTCCTTGTGGCATCAGTCATTCTAGCAGACTTGGTCTTTGGTGCCTGATCCTCCAGGTCTTTTTCATGGCCCTACTGATATTGCTTTCTCTTCCTTCTTTTGGACATCCAGTTCCTAACCCTACTGGTGGACCTGGTCATTCGCCTCCTCCTCCATTCAGTTGTACTGGCCCTTTTTCTGGTCCTTTGTGAGATTCTTGTACCCTTGTCCTCCTCGTCTGTGTAACCTCTTCACCCCTTAGTTCTCCCTCTTCATCCCACAGGTCCTCTGGGTATCTGCCTGATTCTGCAAGTGCTTCACCAATATATCCTCATCCAAAGTCAACCAGATACAGCCTCCAGCCAGAGGACACACTGAGATTGAGAATGTTTAGATGGACACCATTGAAAGGAAATTAGCCCCCTGTTTACATTTAGATAGTGAAATACAGTCATAATTTGGATGTTCCCCTAAACCCTGGACCTAGGTGCCACTACACCTGTTTCAGTATTAGCATTAGTGGATAAGGGATTTTTCAATGTCCCTCTTGCAGCCCTGCCATTGTGAACCAAGGGAGTGCAGATGTGCCTAATAGGGGGAGGGGTTGCTTAGAAGAGACACAGAGGTGACTTAGAGGCAGTAGCTGCAGCACATAAGATGGGTGACTGAAAGTAGATTTAGGAACACATTTAGGTTCCCAGATGTTAATGAGGAGAATGATCACCTTCAGTGAAGGCTCAGAAGACTCATCAGGGGAACAGCCTCAAAGGTGCATGGCCAGTAGGGTTTACACCAAAATGTTGTCATTTGTTTTTGGTTTGTAGCTGGCTTTAAAATTTTTATTCTAAGTGGAGGCTTTCAAAAGAAGGCCCATAAGGGAATCGTAACACCCTGTCCTTTGAACTGTAAGAGCTCAGACCAGGCAGAAACTGAATCACTTTGGACCTCAACATTAATCTTCTAGTCTCAAGGCTCATAAAAGTATATTTCTGTGCAAATGAAAATTGGCAGATTGAAGAAGTAATGATTCCAATAGCGAGTCCACCAAGGTCTGTCTCTCTTGCTTTTCCAGCAAATATAATTCACACCCCAGTAACTGTAGACTATTTATTTTGCAAAAATATTTTTTAAGTTCACATCGCAACCACAAATAGTATTCAATAATGCAAACACATTATTGATTTCCAACATGGTACATTTCAAGGGCTCCTCTTAAGACTGCTTTGTTTTACCTGTTTGGTCACCAGGAGTGTAATGCAAAGTCATTGTGATCTTTAGTGAAGGTCATTTATACATTTACTTGGACTGTCTAACTTTTATTTCAAAGGGTGTATGTAGCCCCTCAGACTAGAGAAGATACAATGGCACACAGTTTGTTCTAAGAGGTCTTCTTCTTCAACCAACTTTATTTCGTTTCAAGAAACCATAAAAGTGCACAGGACAAAAGCAATATAAATACATAAAAGCACAATAGATACGAATTACAGGTCATAGCAGTGTAATATATAAAACAATTACATTAATAATACATTGATTGTGAAAATGCTAAAACAATACTAAGACGAAAGCCGAAGGGATAAAAACCTCAGAAAAAAGTTCTAGGAAGTGGGCTCATTAGGGGTCGCCTATGTTACTTGTGTTATCTATATTATTGTCTAGTATGGGGAGGTCAAAAATATTCACTAAAATAGGTGGGGTACTAATGAGCCCTGCAATGATTGAAATAATATAATTTTCAAGCAATAAAACATAAATGGATGTCATTATACTGATACATTTCACCTAGCTGCTCGTCCTAATATAATGATAGGAGACTTATATTCGATTTTGCGATACAATCATACAAGTACATAAGAGAATCCATCACAGTAAAAAAAAGTATATGAATAGATTCATATGCCATACAATACAAGTGGTATTGTCCCCTATCGTATCACTTTATGAACCCCTCATATGAAACATTGATACTTTATAATATATTAATTGCGAATTTAGAAGTTGTAAAACAAAAAAGTTGCCCTGTCACAATCAAAGGAACCAATTAAAAGAAGTGGATTTGAAAATTTGTGATGGAGATGTTCAAACATAGGACATATCATCACGATGTGCAAAATATCACTTTTAAAAGACAAATTACAGGAACAAAATGGAGAATCGGTATACTTAAACCATTTTTCCTCTGGATTTAACAACTGATGAAACAGACCCAGCCTAAAAAAGTTAAAAGACAGTACTGGTGAACAGGCATCCCATAGAGTAAGTATGACTGGAACTGTCTTAAAGATGATCATTTTTTTAAATAATGGTTTGGCCAGTGATAGAGCTTCTCTCTCAGCAGCCTGGAACTAACTGTCTGTTGGACTCCTCCCTGCGGTCATGTGCATTCTTGTCAGCAAGCGAGTGAGGCTGCGGTGTTGGAGAGTGGAACGGCCGTTTGGAAGTGACATTGCTGGATTTGCCTCATTGTAGCCGTAGCCGTAACCGTAACTCCTCTGCCACTCCTCTGAGGGCTGTATTGGGCGCTCCCACTGCTGGTGCTGCTCCTTCAAGAACCAGGCGGTGTGTGCCACGGTTGCTCACGGCCTTTTGCAGCCTCTTGCGGCAGCAATTGCAGTTGCAGCTGAAGTGATATGAGCCAAGAGCCCTTGTGCCGGCAAAGAACACAGAGCATAAATGTCATCTGGAGGTGAGGAGAAGAGAGAGGGGAGAGCTAAGCTGAGGGGAGAGCCGTGGTCAAGTACTTACTTTCGCTTAGTTGCGGCCCCCTCTTGACTCCCACTTGACCCTCTTGGCTCTGCCCAGCCCCTCTTCAAACCCTGATGGCCATAAGGCCCTATTGCTCTTTCTCGTCCTGCTGCCTCAACTCTTAACGAATTCCTGCCTGGGGACCCGTGCAGAGGAGTAAACGGTAGTCAGGAGGACTAAGCCCCCTGAAATCCAGAGATGCAGCATCAGCCACAGTAGAGCAGCCGTCAGGCTAATTAGACGGGTCGCGGGACCAGCAGGTTGGGAAGCCAAGCACAAGCGCAGCCACCATTAGTAGGTGGCTGCTAAGTGAGAGACCCGGTAGCCAGCAGAAGCGGCCAGAACAGGACCGGGTGCAGCTTGCAAGCGAACTGCATTGTCCCCACTTGTTGGCCCCGATTGCCTCCCACTTCTCCTCTTGCATTCAGGAGCAGCATCGCAGAAACAGAAAGGAGAGCAGATTAGCAGCAGAGAATAAAACAAGGGCAAAGCGGTGTACAAAGACAACCAGAGATGGTAGCAGCCCTGTGGGGTTAAGAGTTCTTTCTTGTCCTGTCGCTGGGGGTTGAGAGACTCGGGCCCCCGGCTTCTTACTGCACCTAGTCCAAGAGGGGTTCCAGTAGGTGTTTCTCAGTGCACTTAGTGGTGGCTGACCAGCTGTCCTCTGCTCTCAGCGTCTATTCCTCCTTGCTGGTGAAACTGTCTGGTACCCTAAGATGCAACTAGAGCCAACAAGCAGATCCACTGGAAGTGAAACTGTGAGAAGTTGGCCTGGCATATGCTGTCCACTATTCTAGTGGGCACCTTGCACAAGTCCAAACGACCCTTATTGATGGTAGGTTTAAAGATAATCTATATAGAAAGCTATCCTAGTGGTAGCTGTGGAGAGCAACCTTCAGGCTAAGTCTTGAAGGTATGTAAAGCAGCTTGTTTTGCCAGTCTATAATCTCATGAATGACCAATTGAAAGGAGAACCACGCTAGGTATATATATAACATATATGTATTTATTCTAAACACATCCCTCTAGTCTCTTTATGAGGCTAGAGGCGAAAGTACATTTGGTAAACTTATTTAGCACACAGTAAATTAGCACAATATATGATTAGCCCTAGGGGCGTAATAAACCATATACTAAGAAAGTAGTATAAGAACTACAATAGACATAGAGACAAGGCCTAGGGCCTGTAAAACCGCTGGGGCAACCAGGAACCACCCAAGGAAGTGACAGAGATGACCCACGGGGCACACGTGCAGTGTCTAAACACAGCCGAGAATCACCATTGACTTCTATGGAGAAAGTTGAGGTTAGAATTTTAAAGATTAGGGACACTCAGAAGTGGACTTGGAGCAAACCCATTTAGAACTAGGCAGCTCTAGAGTCAATACCCACGGGAGCACCGGAGTACTCGAGTTACATCACCCGTGGAAGCCGGGTGCATAGGTGTCTTTTTGTGTCAGGTTTCGTCGTCGTTTTCTATGGTGAGCTGCGGAAAAGAGCTGCAGCGACCAAGTAGAAAGTGTCCGGATGGATCCAAGGGTGGATCAGAGAGATGAAGAACCTGAAAGCAGAGAGGACAGAGTCTGGGTTACTAGCCAGTGACCAGGAAGGCGATGAGCAGATGCCCACCGATGTCCGGTGATTACAGGTGCAGAAGGTGAAGCTTGACTCTTCAGCAATGAGGACCAGGATGCCTCAACAACAATAAGGAGCTGGATTTGAGCAGTGCCATGAGGGATGTCGAGTGCTGTGGTGTCGGTATCTGGATTGGACCCAACAAGCCTTGGCAAGAGCAACCCATGTAGAAAGCAAATAAATTGGCGTTGGTGCAGACCAGAAAGGTCTGAGGGACTCACATTTTGGAGGGGAGTCAGGGCACATCTGGAGCAATCAGGGAAGCCCAAGAAACAAAAGAGTTACCTTCATGGGGACCCACCAGTCGACGGCCCAAGGACTATAATTAGCCCAATGCACAACTTCGGGAAAGCTTGGTAAGTTGATGCACTAGCAAATGTGCATAGTGTCCAGGAGTTCCGATTTCAAGTCACTTGTGAGGGCTGCGGGTCTCAGCTTTGCTGGGATCTCATGTCGGCCTCGGGGAAGTCTGGAAGTCTGTGTCCTGTGTTGCAAATCTGTCGGGATCCGGCGGGAGCCTTGGAAATGCAGACCTGCAAGATGCATCTTTGGAGCCGGTTTGAACAGGGAAGTCACTCCTTGACCACAAGGGAGATCCTTCTGTCTTCTAGTCGAAATAGAATGTCAAAGTTCCAGGATATATGTTGTAAAGTTTCGTCCAGGTATAATCCAAAGTATTAAGGACTGGGTTCCTATACTTATTCTAAGTTTAGTGGTTGGACTTACTCTAGGGTCCCAACTACTGGAGGACCCAGGGAGGGGGTGGTTACACCCCTTTCCCCTTGTCCAGTTTTGCGCCAGAGCAGGGGCTGAGTGCCCCTGCAACCGGTTTGAACTTGGCTATGCACAAGGACACCAAGTGTGTCCGCAGCACTGTCTGAAAAGCATTCTATAAATGCACCCACCCACCCCAAATACACTAAAGCCTACCTGGGAGGTGGTTACACCTCCCTGTGACAGGAAACCTATTGCCCAGGCCTTCCCTGCTGGAGTTTGGTCCAGCAGCAGGAGGTCAGGCCCGTGTCTGTGGCTGCAGCATTCATTTTGTGATGCTGGGGTTCTTTTAAACTATTACCGGTTAGGTAAGTGTGTACATGTCTTCTCCCTCTAGAAGGGTGGAATTCTACCCCCGCCGCCAGGACTGGTGGGGTGTAGGATTCCAAAGTGTTTGACACCAAACACATGTTTCCATACAGCCATTCCAAATTTAGCATTTACCGCAAGGTTATAATGCACTTAAGAGTATATGGTCTGGCTGCATCACAGAACAGCATCAGAGAATAGATTCCGAAAGCTGCAGAGTGGCTCAGCTCATACTTGGGCACCCTCTCACACAAAACCAAGCACTCTGCCTTCAGGATTGATAAGGCCTGCCAAGGAGTGACTTATAGGTTTATAGGTGGCAGTGTAGTAGTAGTAGTAGAAAAGCTTTATTCGATTTCACAAAATATAAAATCATAAAAGCGACAATTCATTTGTTAAGTCAAACATTCCAATGAATTACAGATGAGAACAGTAAATAGGTTCATAAAAGTTTTAAGAGCTAATTAAACTTTTCCTTTTCCTCAAGATACTTTTTAAAAAACCTGTCATTATTCCAACACAGTATGTATCATTTAAGGATTGTAGAAACAATTGAGCCGGGCGACATTGATGCCATGAACCTTGTTTTTTTAAAAATGGTTTGATCCATCTTGTCCTTTCTGTTGAATAAAATTTACCAAAACATATTACATGCAGAGTAGATTGGTCTGATATATTATCGCACGGGCATTTGCAGAGCATTCTGGACCAATCGTTTACTTTAGAAAATGTAGTTAAGCGAAAGAAATAGTAGAATCTAAATCTTGTCAGGATATACCTATCATAGCCCTCCTGACACTAAACCAAATAGGGTTGAATTGAGGCCAAGACCAGGGTGAGTTGGTGTTGTAATACTGTTTTTTTATTTCATTCCACTCCTAGCCTTAATGTTTCTAGATGGTTCCAGCAAAGTGACTTTAAATCTTTCCTCGTTATGTTGTTTAGGGAGTCTGGCTTATGGTAAAACTCTGGTCTCCCCAAGTCATTTGTAAACTTGCGAATATAACACAACCATGGAATGTTGGCGGCCTGATCCAAACCCAAGGAATCTTTAATTATATCTCTATTTAAAACTAGGACAGGTGAGGTCCAGGCTCTGTGCTATAACAGTATTGGTTGCATGCTTATCAAGTCGCTGACATGGCCGATGCCCAGTCCAGAATGACAATTAAAAACAGGAGTACATTGAGTAATAGCTAAAATAAATCTTAAAAAAGCATTTTCTACTTTTTGAATGGCTGAGCTATCACAGGCTCCCCAAACGCCTGCTCCATAAATAGCTGTGCTTATGCACTTAGCCTGATAGATTTTTAGCAGGATTTCTGGTGGCCTTTTCCCCATTTTTCTTGCAAATATCATGAGTGCTGCCATTGCTCTTTTAAACGACAATGTCCTGCTTCTAATAGCTGGTCCCCAGGATCCCGATTCTTCTAAAATGATGCCTAAATAGGAGAATGTTTTAGTGGGTGCAAATTTTTTTCATTCCCGGCGAACAGGGCGCAGGATCTATCCTTGCCCCTCCCACAGGTCATAACAAACTTTTTTTAACATTAAGTTTCAAACCCCTATTATCCATAAAGTTTATATAGGTGTCTAGTGCCGTCTGAAGGCCAATTTGTGTTCTCGCCATTAAGACGGCCTCGTCGGCATACAGGAGTGAAACAATCTGTTTATGGTTAACCTGGGGTGAGTCTCGTACTTTGGCCACCAGTTCTTTTTCCAAATCGTTGGTATATAAGGTAAAAAGGAAAAGGGGCGAGTATGCAGCCTTGTCTGACGCCTCTCCTCACATGAAAAGGCTTGGTACATATACCTTTTAAACCAAATCTCACCTTGGCTGTAGCACCTGCATAGAGTTGTCTTAAAAATAATATAAGTACCTCATCCACCTTCATGCCTGATCAAATCTGCCATAAACGACTATGGATTACGCAGTCAAAAGCAGCGCTTAAGTCGACAAACGCTGAGTATAATTTGCCTCCCTTAGCCTGAGTATGTTTTCCATGTAAAATGGAAAAATTTAGCACCTGCTCTACAGTGCCCCGCCCCTCCCTAAACCCGTATTGTACTGGACTTAATACGTTAGTATCTTCTGCCCATTGTTGGAGGCTGCTCAAAATAACCCTGCCAGTAACTTTCATAAAGGAGTCAAGCAGGGATATAGGACGTTAACAGGAAGGATTATCCTGGTCCCCCTTTTTAAATATAGGGATAATTACTGATTCGGACCAGGTTTTAATGAAGCCCAACTTGCAACTTGATTCAAGAACTCGGGTTAATAGTGGGGACCAAAGTTCAACCAAGTACTTTAATAAGTCGATCGGGGTGCCGTCGGGGCCCGGCGCTTTACCTCCCTTACTTTGTTTTATGGCTTCTAATACTTCCTTGTTACTGATATTAATTTTAATTTGTGCAAATTTTTCTGGACCCTCCTGGGTTGCGATCCCCGTGTATGCAATTTTATCAGTCCCCCCAGGATTATATACTTCTGCGAAGAAGTCTACCCACAGATCTTCTGATATAGCCACCTCAATTCTCGCCCCATCCCCCGTGCTAAAAAACGGTGCCTTAACTGCTCCCCAAAAGAGTGAGCTATCCTTCTTTAACGAAGCATCATATAGATTGGTCCAAGCCAGCTTGCATCTCTTTCTTGCTAAATAGTATTCCTTCCTGCAACTCCTAACTTTTTCAGAATCCCTCCTCGTACTATGTGAGGCCTTTTTCAGTTGGGAGTAGGCCTTTGTACAGTCAGAGTCGAACCATCCATTCTTGTTGGATTTAAAATCTCTGTTGGGGCGCTGTAAGATTTTTTGGATTATCCTTGTAATATCGGCAAAAGAACCCAGTATGTCTAAGTGTGATGCCTCTTCCTGCAGACACTTTAAAATTGGAGTTATAGCCTCCATGATTATTTTCTTATTAGTGACCGCAGGGTCGCTCTTAGCCCATCGAAGGGAATACCCATTTTGTCTATACAATACCCACCCTTGAGTCCAGGCTAAGCTCTCTACCAGCGAGCTTGCCTTTTTATGAGGGAGTAAAATGTTAATACTGAGCGGGAGATGGTCACTGATCCCAACTGTATGGGTAGCGAAATCCGCTACCCAGGTTGCGTAGCTGTTTGAACAAACAATGAATCGATCAGGGTACTGAGTCCTCTCCCTACAAATGTTGGACTAAAATCAACAGTTAGAGAAACCTAGGTTATGTGTTGCCATGACTTCGTTAAAGCTGCCGCCCCCATTAGTGTGAATAAAGTGGGGCTGGTGGTCATCATCATCAACCTCACAATCGCCACATCCACTCAAGAACTGTTGGCAGAGGTTGTGATGAAAATCGCAGCCCTATATGAGGATGCAATCCTTCCCTGAGTTATCGCTCACACTCTTAACGTCCTCATTGAGTCACGGAGCCTATCACAAACCTGGCCCTTATCCAGATTATTATACATGTTAATGATTGTTAACTCAACCAGTGAGGACATTTTGATGACAATAATTTGGTAATAACTGGATGCTTTCACCATTTTTATCCCAACTGCCCCCAAAAGATTTGTGACATACACACAGATCCCACCTTTATTCCTTCCATGACTTGAGTAACCCGCAGGAACATGAAACGTTTTAAAACCTCTAAGATGAATTTCCTCCAAAGACCATGTCTCCTGCAGGCAAAGGATGTCAACATTTTTAATGAAATCTACCCAAATTGGGTTAATAGTCTTGGAACGAAGACCGGAAATATTCCAAAATACTACCCTCGCCCGTCCCTTTACAAACGACTCTTGGGTGCCATGGGTAACCACACTCCTTGCCCTGTGTTCCTCCCCAATTGTTACTATGGAAACCGGGGTGACACCTCCATCACTGCCAGAAGTTCCAGGGCCTAATTGCGGCAGTTTGTTCAGCAGTACTTTTTGTGCCTGTTCTGAGGTGGTCATTCCCGTGTCAGCATCCACGGGGGGTAGAAAATGGGGAGCAACCAATTTTAAGGTTTGTCGTTAGCATTCCTAACCTCGTAAATGAATACTCCCTCATGCCCTGGATCTTCTATAATTGGGGGCGTTGGGTAGCTGGTTGAAATACTACATTCCCGGGAGACCCTTGCCAGTATAGGTAAATCTACTTCATCTAGCGAGTGTAGAGGGGCAAACCTATTTGTAACTTCCAAATTATACCTCAGTGGATTGTTAAGAGGGTGACCAAAGGGGTGAATATTAAACTTATTTGGCATTTTGGGATAGTAGAAAAACCAAGTGGGAGCACATTTATGCCCGCCGTCCGCCTTCTATTATCCCCGTCCCGATCCAAGATTTCTTTGACTAAGGGTGGGGAGGCAAATGATAAAACTAAGCAATCCCCAACAAAGGACTTATTATTTGGGGCAAGCCACCTTACTCGCTTGCCATTTTAAATGAATGTAACATATCTCGTGTTAATCCCGTTTTCTGACCCAGGAAATGAATAGCTTTGTTTCTCAGTGTTTCCCAGTTTTCCCTCACCCCGTCCTCCACTATGGGAACGTTGGCCAAAACCAACGTATAGGGAGCTGCCGCGGGTGGGAGGTTCAGATTTGGCAAAAAATAGCCGTCATCTTGGTAAGGAAGTGTACTACTCCCTGTTTTTCCAGGTCCATCTACCGTGGGCATGGAAGAACGATGCCCACTATTATTTTGACTGGCAGAAGTGGGCGGCCTAACTTTGTGCGGACTGCAAGGCCGGCTAGGCTGAGTGTTGCTAGTACTACTAGGAGCAACCTGTTTACTGTGTACCTCTTTCCCTTGCACTGTGAGTATTGTCAAACACGAATATGGTGAGATCAACTATTGACTTCATGATGTCTCCATAATCAGTGTAGTTTTGGCCCTTGCTTAAGCGTTCATCGTTAGTGGATTTTGGACACATTTTTCTTTTGTTCCTTTCTGCTTTTTCTTACCTCTTTCCCTATATGTGATTTACTTTTACTCTTTAGGACATTTGGGGTTGCTGGAAATTCATGGATCTGAGGTACTAAAATAGTGTGGGGAGGATTCTTGGACATGCATACTCTTTTTTGGCAGGGGAGATCAGAGCCCTCTAGGTCAATTACAGAAATCTCGTCGCTACCCTGCTGTAAACACACATTGTGGTGATCCAGGGGAGATACATTTGCTATAAAAATTGCAGGTACATCACTCAACTCGTTTCTAACAGGTTCAATGATGCTTGTTGCGGACAGCCCTATATTGAGTTTTTCCTTTACGTTAGAAATTCGCTTCTCTATGGCTCCTACTGCACCCGTCAAATATTTCATTAGGGTCGTACTCGACTCTTTAACAATAGACGCTTTCTTGCCCGGTGGGCTAGTGTGTAGCTTTCTTTTCCCCATTTAACAAAAGGCCAGTTAGTAACTGCTATACCCTGATCGGTTGATGGAACTATACCCTTGCTGTTGTTTCACAAAGTTGGTACGTACTTATGAGTAAACAGCCCTGCACGCCCTCGCCACTTACATGTACAAACTAGACACAATAGACAGAGTGCACAAGTAAATATCCGGGTATTTAACTTACAGTGCGGTTGATAATTATCACCAGCTTTCTTTCCTGGTCCCCCTGTTGGCCCTCTAGGTTGATTAGCAGACCCAATAAGAATATGGGGTTGCAGACCCCGAGTCGATTATGGGTTATTGCAGACAGCAAGGATTACATACAATAAAGTCTATAGTGTCATTTACCCGTGGTTAAGTATTTCAATCCGCTCCAAAGCTAGTGATGAAACCAAAAGACCTGGTCCAGCCCAGCCCAGCCTCCTCCGGCCTTTGACGGGCGCGGACGGGCCCGCCCTTGGCCCGGGCTTTGCCTGGGCACGCCCGTGCGCGTCCCGCACCGCGGGAGGCGTGCTGATCTTTTAAGCGCCTCCGGGTGCTTAGAGGTGATGTCAATCAGGTGCGCGGCCCCCAAAGCACCCTGGGAGGTGTAGTCTGCTGGTTCCGGTGCTGCGTGGGCGGCAGTTCACTCCGGCAGGCGAGCCGGACCAGCAGCGATACTGCTGATGTCCCCAAACAAGTAGGTTTATCCAGAGAATGCAAGTAAAAGTGTCCCGCGTCGCAGGAGGCGCCCTGATCTATTAAACGCCTCCGGGCGCTTAGAGGTGGTGTCAATCAGGTGCGCGGCCCCCAAAGCACCCTGGGAGGTGTAGTCTGCGGGTCCCGGTGGTGCGTGGGCGGCAGTTCACTTCAGCAGGCGAGCCGGACCAGCGGCGATACTGCTGATGTCCCCAAACAGGTAGGATTATCCAGAGAATGCAAGTAAAAGTTTCCCGCACCACGGGAGGCGCCCTGATCTTTTAAGCGCCTCCGGGCGCTTAGAGGTGATGTCAATCAGTTGCGCGGCCCCCAAAGCACCCTGGGAGGTGTAGTCTGTGAGTCACGGTGCTGCGTGGGCGGCGGTTCACTCCGGCAGGTGAGCCGGACCAGCGGCGATACTGCTGATGTACCCAAAAAGGCAGGATTATCCAGAGAATGCAAGTAAAAGTTTCTCGCGCTGCGGGAGGCGCCCTGATATTTTAAGTGCCTCCGGGTCAGGATCGGACGTGGAGGGAGGCCCTCGCCTGTTCAGCTCTGACGATGAGGGCAGTGACGCACCTGCGTCTTGAGAAGGCTCAATGACGCCTCCAATAGTGACTCCTCAAACAGCTAACACATTGATATAACAGTCTAGTGGGCGCCCAGGACACACAGTGAGAGTTGCATGACCCGGAACTGAACCGCGTGCATGCACAATGGCATCCAGTCACCGGGATGTAGAGCGGCGACCGTCAGGACTTATTATGATGATTATAACACAAAGTCACTCTAATCCAGTGAAAACAATCAACACTCACTGTGATGCAAGGGGGCACATTCCCGCAGTCTTTTATGAATGTGCAGCCGCACCGGCAGAAGTCAGGGAGAGGAACCGCCACCACCCCACAACAATGAACTAAAGTCTACCTATGATGACCAGTTTGAACGTATTGCCTCCATCAGTAGGTCCCCCAAGTTGGGACTGTTCCCCAGAGTTGCAGTTTGTCCCCCTTTCTTTCCTAAATTTCCCAGATATCCTTAAGCGGGTGAGATGTGAAGAGACTGGACAATACAGAGTTCTCAGAGACGGTGAGCGGTGGGGGGAGGGTGGGGTGGGTAGGGGGAAGGGGACAATACAGCTAGAGAAGAACGCGGATTGTTCGTGTGACACGACACATAAAACACCAAACACAGACATAAAATTCGTCACACTGAACGTCAGGGGTATGCATACAGCTACGAAACGTTACTCTGTCTACGCCTATGTTAAGAGGCAACAGACCCAAGTGGCCCTCCTACAGGAGACACATCTGCCAGAACAGGAAGTAGGCCGCCTGCACAAAAAATGGCGGGCATACTCTTGTGCCACTGTGTACTCCGCCTTCACCAGAGGTACACTTATATGGATAAGACCAGGGGTGCCCTTTAAGGAACAAACTCGACACATAGATAGGGAAGGGCGATATGTAATCATGACAGGGCTATTAGAGGGTCAACCTATACTCATATGATGTATATACGCCCCCAATGTGGAACAAGACCCGTATTGGGAAAAACTTACAAACGTGCTAGCTCACTACACAGCCATGCCATGGCTCCTAGGGGGAGACTACAACTGCGTACTAGATTTACACCTAGATAGATCACATTCCCCACCACTATACTCGCCTGCGCATAAACAAACTGACCGCTTCCGTAGATGGGTAGAGCACTGGGCACTAGTGGATGCCTGGAGGGCGCGGAACCCAGACGCCAGGATGTACTCCTTTCACTCCATCCCTCACAACTTGCGAGTTAGACATAATAGGTTCCTGTGCTCCACAGACCTCTTACCCAAGATGCAATACGCTTACTATATGGGAAGGATAGTGTCGGACCATGATGCACACATAGGGACCCTTAGATGGAGACCGCCCCAACCCCCAGTCCCAACATGGAAACTGCCCCAAGACTGTCTCACTGATCAGGCCTTTCGCCACATCCATGGGGAATATATCCAGGAACATTTTCTACGGAACGCTGGCTCGGCCTCCTCCAGGGCAATAGAGTGGGATGCATATAAGGTCAGCGCCAGAGGACAATGTATCCAACAGGTGGTGGGGGTACGGAGAACACTAGAACAGACACTAAACGGAGCAGAGAAAAGATTGGCAGACATGTCCCGAGACACGGACCAGGGGATGGCCACACTAGCGCAGCTCTCAGTGGCAAAACTCTTACACGCAGAGGCGCCACGAGACCTACGCAAATACAACTTCGGCGCATATGCAACCAGGGCACACAGGGAGGGCAATAGAACGGGAGCGTTACTGGCATGGGTAGTCAAACAGGAAACGGCGTCACATCCCATCACAGAGCTCACAGTCAGGAATGGGCACCTAAAACACTCCCAAATCGACATCTTACACATATTTCAGGACTATTATACAGAAGTATACCGTGCCCCGACACCCGAGACACCAAGTGAGCTGGCACAATTTATGGACCCATCGCCTATGCCCACAATCTCCCTGGCAGATAGGAATGATTTAGACAGCAAAATTACACCCTCCGACATAAAGCATGCAATCGGGCCGTTAGCAAAGAAAAAAGAGCCGGGTATGGACGGATTCCCACTAGAGTACTACAGCACGTTCGCTGCCCAGATAGTGCCCCACCTAGCATCCACATACGACGACACCCTAACCAGAGGCATTTTACCGGAGTCGTTCTGCGAATCGGTGTTGGTGACATTTCCGAAACCCCATAGAGACCCAACACTCCCGGCCTCTTACAGGCCGATAACACTTCTGAACGCAGACTGCAAGATCCTGGGAAAGCTGTTGGCCAATTGCTACAGTCAAATTCTCCCAGCCTTGGTACATCCTGACCAATGCGGCTTCGTGCCACGATTTAATACTTCGCATAATTTACGTAGACTGTTTCATATACAGGACAGGGTAAAAGACAGATTCCCACTTGCGGCGTGCCTGATCCTTGATTTAGAAAAGGCATTTAACACACTGACATGGCCCCCTCTGTTTGAAGTCCCTTGGAAAATAAATATTGGCCCAACACTGATGGCATACACAAAGCTCCTATACAGAGGCGTCACCTCTAGGGTGAGAGTCAGCAAACTTATCTCAGCCCCATTCCCGGTGGAGAGGGGGACTAGACAGGGGTGCCCCCCCTCCCCCCTCCTTTTTGCACTGGCAGTGGAACCCCTGGCCATACGATTACGACGAGAGGGGGAAGCGTGGGGTATCCCGATAGCGGAAACACTACACTGCGTATCGCTATATGCAGATGATCTGCTGATATACGTTCGGGACGTAACAGGCAGCTTCACCTCAATATGGGCAGCTTTACAGGAATTTGGAGAGACCTCCGGTCTCAAAGTCAACTGGGGAAAATCAACAGTTTACCCACTCGGTCCCCAATTGGCGCCACAGAACATAGAGATAGGCACACAGACATTGAAGTGGAGCGAAGCGACCCCAGATATCTGGGAGTACGCCTATATCACTCCCCGGAGGACCTCTACGAAGGTAACCATTGCAAAGTGTTAGCAGGCCTACGATCAGCGGTGGGCTTCTGGAAGACACTACCCCTGGCACCTATTGGGTGGGTAGCTATAGCTAAAATGATTATGGTTCCCAGAATGCTATATTACTTCACAAATCTTCCAGTGATCCCACCTCGTTCCTCCCATGATGCGAGTGCACAGAATGTTGAAAGGGCGGCTGCTATACTCCCCACTGCTTCCCTTGGTGGGCCTCCCCCGAAAGGAAGACTACTACACCGCGAGAGCCCTGGAGGTATGGACCGATCACAACGTGACGGAAGTAGAAGCTCTGTTCCACGAAGGGCAACTAAAAACATATGAGGACATGGTTGAATGGCACGACCTCCCGCAGGGGCAATTCTTGGCAGATAGGCAACTCTTTGATAGCGGTCGCCAATGCTGGGACCTTCGAGATGGGGAAGCCCCAACACACCCGGTACTGCACACGATATTACGAATGGGGGCAGGCAGACACCTGGTAACATGGCATTACAAAGCGATCGGGGAATTGACCAATGTCTCCCTGGACGGATTGAGACATTCGTGGGAGGACGAAGTGGGTCGAGCCCTCCACGACAAAGAATGGTCCCTAGCCTCAGAATACCCTAAAAAGGTTTACAGGAATGGACGTTTCAAAAACATACAGTTTAATATCCTGACACTAGAGGCGAACTTCAGACACATGTTCTGGGACTGCCCATCCATACAAGGCTATTGGGACAAAATACATCGCACACTACAAGCAATAGTCAACCTGCCACACATTACCACATAGGAGGAGTGTGCCTTTGGAATTTACCGAAAAAAAGACTGATAAGCTGCAGTGGCGATTCGCATCCCTAGCTATCCTCCTAGCAAAAAGAAACATAGCCATGCACTGGAGAGCCCCTACAGGACCCCCAAAAGCGGCTTGGGTGGGAGCGGTGAGCAAATGGGGGGCAGCGGAGGAAGAGACCCTGAGAGAGGAAGAGGTGAAAGGCACACTTAAACACCCAATCTCTATGGAGTGGGTGCAACTATTAATACAATTTAAACACGGACCGCGGTAGGCGCCCTGATCTTTTAAGCGCCTCCGGGTGCTTAGAGGTGATGTCAATCAGGTGCGCGGCCCCCAAAGCACCCTGGGATGTTTAGTCTGCTGGTTCCGGTGCTGCGTGGGCGGCAGTTCACTCCGGCAGGCGAGCCGGACCAGCAGCGATACTGCTGATGTCCCCAAACAAGTAGGATTATCCAGAGAATGCAAGTAAAAGTGTCCCGCGTCGCAGGAGGCGCCCTGATCTTTTAAACGCCTCCGGGAGCTTAGAGGTGATGTCAATCAGGTGCGCGGCCCCCAAAGCACCCTGGGAGGTGTAGTCTGCGGGTCCCGGTGGTGAGTGGGCGGCAGTTCACTCTAGCAGGCGAGCCGGACCAGCGGCGATACTGCTGATGTCCCCAAACAGGTAGGGTTATCCAGAGAATGCAAGTAAAAGTTTCCCGCACCACGGGAGGCGCCCTGATCTTTTAAGCGCCTCCGGGCGCTTAGAGGTGATGTCAATCAGGTGCGCGGCCCCCAAAGCACCCTGGGAGGTGTAGTCTGTGAGTCACGGTGCTGCGTGGGCGGCGGTTCACTCCGGCAGGTGAGCCGGACCAGCGGCGATACTGCTGATGTACCCCAAAAGGTAGGATTTTCCAGAGAATGCAAGTAAAAGTTTCTCGCGCTGCGGGAGGCGCCCTGATCTTTTAAGTGCCTCCGGGTCAGGGTCGGACGTGGAGGGAGGCCCTCGCCTGTTCAGCTCTGACGATGAGGGCAGTGACGCACCTGCGTCTTGAGAAGGCTCAATGACGCCTCCAATAGTGACTCCTCAAACAGCTGACACATTGATATAACAGTCTAGTGGGCGCCCAGGACACACAGTGAGAGTTGCATGACCCGAAACTGAACCGCGTGCATGCGCAATGGCATCCAGTCACCGGGATGTAGAGCGGCGACCGTCAGGACTTATTATGATGATTATAACACAAAGTCACTCTAATCCAGTGAAAACAATCAACACTCACTGTGATGCAAGGGGGCACATTCCCGCAGTCTTTTATGAATGTGCGGCCGCACCGGCAGAAGTCAGGGAGAGGAACCGCCACTACCCCACAACAATGAACTAAAGTCTACCTATGATGACCAGTTTGAACGTATTGCCTCCAGCAGTAGGTCCCCCAAGTTGGGACTGTTCCCCAGAGTTGCAGTTTGTCCCCCTTTCTTTCCTAAATTTCCCAGATATCCTTAAGCGGGTGAGATGTGAAGAGACTGGACAATACAGAGTTCTCAGAGACGGTGAGCGGTGGGGGGCAGGGTGGGGTGGGTAGGGGGAAGGGGACAATACAGCTAGAGAAGAACGCGGATTGTTCGTAAGACACGACACATAAAACACCAACCACAAACATAAAATTCGTCACACTGAACGTCAGGGGTATGCATACAGCTACGAAACATTACTCTGTCTACGCCTATGTTAAGAGGCAACAGACCCAAGTGGCCCTCCTACAGGAGACACATCTGACAGAACAGGTAGTAGGCCGCCTGCACAAAAAATGGCGGGCATACTCTTGTGCCACTGTGTACTCCGCCTTCACCAGAGGTACACTTATATGGATAAGACCAGGGGTGCCCTTTAAGGAACAAACTCGACACATAGATAGGGAAGGGCGATATGTAAGCATGACAGGGCTATTAGAGGGTCAACCTATACTCATAGGATGTATATACGCCCCCAATGTGGAACAAGACCAGTATTGGGAAAAACTTACAAACGTGCTAGCTCACTACACAGCCATCCCATGGCTCCTAGGGGGAGACTACAACTGCGTACTAGATTTACACCTAGATAGATCACATTCCCCACCACTATACTCGCCTGCGCATAAACAAACTGACCGCTTCCGTAGATGGGTAGAGCACTGGGCACTAGTGGATGCCTGGAGGCGCGGAACCCAGACGCCAGGATGTACTCCTTTCACTCCATCCCTCACAACTTGCGAGTTATACATAATAGATTCCTGTGCTCCACAGACCTCTTACCCAAGATGCAATACGCTTACTCTATGGGAAGGATAGTGTCGGATCATGATGCACACATAGGGACCCTTAGATGGAGACCGCCCCAACCCCCAGTCCCAACATGGAAACTGCCCCAAGACTGTCTCACTGATCAGGCCTTTCGCCACATCCATGGGGAATATATCCAGGAACATTTTCTACGGAACGCTGGCTCGGCCTCCTCCAGGGCAATAGAGTGGGATACATATAAGGTCAGCGCCAGAGGACAATGTATCCAACAGGTGGTGGGGGTACGGAGAACACTATAACAGACACTAAACGGAGCAGAGAAAAGATTGGCAGACATGTCCTGAGACACGGACCAGGGGATGGCCACACTAGTGCAGCTCTCAGTGGCAAAACTCTTACACGCAGAGGCGCTACGAGACCTACGCAAATACAACTTCGGCGCATATGCAACCAGGGCACACAGGGAGGGCAATAGAACGGGAGCGTTACTGGCATGGGTAGTCAAACAGGAAACAGCGTCACATCCCATCACAGAGCTCACAGTCAGGAATGGGCACCTAAAACACTCCCAAATCGACATCTTGCACATATTTCAGGACTATTACACAGAAGTATACCGTGCCCCGACACCGGAGACACCAAGTGAGCTGGCACAATTTATGGACCCATCGCCTATGCCCACAATCTCCCTGGCAGATAGGAATGATTTAGACAGCAAAATTACACCCTCCGACATAAAGCATGCAATCGGGCCATTAGCAAAGAAAAAAGCGCCGGGTATGGACGGATTCCCACTAGAGTACTACAGCACGTTCGCTGCCCAGATAGTGCCCCACCTAGCATCCACATACGACGACACCCTAACCAGAGGCATTTTACCGGAGTCGTTCTGCGAATCGGTGTTGGTGACATTTCCGAAACCCCATAGAGACCCAACACTCCCGGCCTCTTACAGGCCGATAACACTTCTGAACGCAGACTGCAAGATCCTGGGAAATCTATTGGCCAATCGCTACAGTCAAATTCTCCCAGCCTTGGTACATCCTGACCAATGCGGCTTCGTGCCACGATTTAATACTTCGCATTATTTACGTAGACTGTTTCATATACAGGACAGGGTAAAAGACAGATTCCCACTTGCGGCGTGCCTGATCCTTGATTTAGAAAAGGCATTTAACACACTGACATGGCCCCCTCTGTTTGAAGTCCCTTGGAAAATAAATATTGGCCCAACACTGATGGCATACACAAAGCTCCTATACAGAGGCGTCACCTCTAGGGTGAGAGTCAGCAAACTTATCTCAGCCCCATTCCCGGTGGAGAGGGGGACTAGACAGGGGTTCCCCCTCTCCCCCCTCCTTTTTGCACTGGCAGTGGAACCCCTGGCCATACGATTACGACGAGAGGGGGAAGCATGGGGTATCCCGATAGCGGAAACACTACACTGCGTATCGCTATATGCAGATGATCTGCTGATATACGTTCGGGACGTAACAGGCAGCTTCACCTCAATATGGGCAGCTTTACAGGAATTTGGAGAGACCTCCGGTCTCAAAGTCAACTGGGGAAAATCAACAGTTTACCCACTCGGTCCCCAATTGGCGCCACAGAACATAGAGATAGGCACACAGACATTGAAGTGGAGCGAAGCGACCCCAGATATCTGGGAGTACGCCTATATCACTCCCCGGAGGACCTCTACGAAGGTAACCATTGCAAAGTGTTAGCAGGCCTACGATCAGCGGTGGGCTTCTGGAAGACACTACCCCTGACACCTATTGGGTGGGTAGCTATAGCTAAAATGATTATGATTCCCAGAATGCTATATTACTTCACAAATCTTCCAGTGATCCCACCTCGTTCCTCCCATGATGCGAGTGCACAGAATGTTGAAAGGGCGGCTGCTATACTCCCCACTGCTTCCCTTGGTGGGCCTCCCCCGAAAGGAAGACTACTACACCGCGAGAGCCCTGCAGGTATGGACCGATCACAACGTGACGGAAGCAGAAGCTCTGTTCCACGAAGGGCAACTAAAAACATATGAGGACATGGTTGAATGGTACGACCTCCCGCAGGGGCAATTCTTAACAGATAGGCAACTCTTGGATAGCGGTCTCCAATGCTGGGACCTACGAGATGGGGAACCCCCAACACACCCGGTACTGCACACGATATTACGAATGGGGGCAGGCAGACACCTGGTAACATGGCACTACAAAGCGATCGGGGAATTGACCAATGTCTCCCTGGATGGATTGAGACATTCGTGGGAGGACGAAGTGGGTCGAGCCCTCCACGACAAAGAATGGTCCCTGGCCTCAGAATACCCTAAAAAGGTTTACAGGAATGGACGTTTCAAAAACATACAGTTTAATATCCTGACACTAGAGGCGAACTTCAGACACATGTTCTGGGACTGCCCATCCATACAAGGCTATTGGGACAAAATACATCGTACACTACAAACAATAGTCAACCTGCCACACATTACCACATAGGAGGAGTGTGCCTTTGGATTTTACCGAAAAAAAGTCTGATAAGCTGCAGCGGCGATTCGCATCCCTAGCTATCCTCCTAGCAAAAAGAAACATAGCCATGCACTGGAGAGCCCCTACAGTACCCCCAAAAGCAGCTTGGGTGGGAGCGGTGAGCAAATGGGGGGCAGCGGAGGAAGAGACCCTGAGAGAGGAAGAGGTGAAAGGCACACTTAAACACCCAATCTCTATGGAGTGGGCGCAACTATTAATACAATTAAACAAGAGACAACAGTAGAGAAGGCACCGGAGCCGACACAACCCCCACCCCGCAATTCTTCCCAACACCCCAGGTCACAGGTCTCAATGCCAGCCGAGTGAAGCCCCCGCTGAGAGGATAGAATAGGACAGGCAGTCAATACTACTGAGACTATCGTCTGCTCCCATGACAGATCACTCATTCCCCATCACGGGTGGCACGCGACCCCACCCCCTAGGCCAGTACCAGGCTCACATACCGCCTGCCACGGCCACCTGTCCTCACTCGCCCCTTGTACTCCCCCTCCCCTCTCTTTTGTGAGACGTTTCTTCCCACAGTTTCCAGTTAAGTTCCAGGCGGCGATTCAGAAGCCGACCTATTCACAGAGCACTACCGATTGAACACGCAGTAAAGGATGATCATACACAGGTAGAGGGGAGGAAGTTACACCAGCCCTCGCCATTATACAACACAAGGGACCGGACGCAATACTGCACAGCATCATGTAACAAGACGATTTATTAACAGATACCTGAGAGATGATGTGTTACCATATTTGTAGGAATGGAACCCGAATGATAATGATGTGCTATAACTGTAGCTGATGTGTAATCAATAACTTATGTGATGATTGACCTGTGACCTGTCTGACGTCCCACATGGGAATCTGTAAAGTAAAACCCCAATAAAAAGATTTAAACAAAAGTCATTCAGGGGTGTCACAATGGAACTATACCCCTTGACAAATCTTCTGTAGTACCCAGTCAGGCCCAGGAAAGCTCTGACCTGAGTCTGGGTAGTTGGAGCAACCCATTCCATGATGGTTTGGATTTTGCTCTGCAATGGTTGAACCTGGCCTCCACCTACAAGGTGGCCCAAGTACACAACCTGACTCTACCCTATCTGGCACTAAGTAGCCTTGATAGTTAGGCCTGCCTTTTGCAGGGCCTCGAAAACATTTCACAGGTAGACCAGGTGATCTTCTCAGGTGGAGCTAAAGACAGCAATATCATCTAGATATCCTGCACTATAGTCTTCCAGGTCTGTTAGGACTTTATTCACCAACATTTGAAAAGTGGCAGGTGCATTCCTCAGACCAAAGGGCATTACCACAAATTGATAGTGCCCACAGGGGTTGAGAATGCTGTCTTTGGCTTCACATCATCAGCTGATCTGATCTGCCAGTAGCCTGCTGTAAGATCAAATGTGCTCAGAAATTTGGCTGAGGCCAACATATCTATAAACTCATCTGCTTTTGGGATTGGATGGGCATCAGTCCTAGTGACTGCATTGAGACCTCTGTAGTCAACACACAACCTCATCTCTCTCTTACCACCTTGGGTGTGAGGTTTAGGTACCAAGTTTACTGACTAACCCAAGGGCTATCTGTGGGTTCAATAACTCCCAAATCCAACATTTTCTGGACTTCAGTCCTGATACAGTCCCTGACATGATCAGGTTGCCTGTAAATCTTATTTTTAACAGGCAGACTGTCCTCAGTGTCCACTTCATGAGTGCACCAGGTGGTCTGACTTGGAGTCAGAGAAAACATATGTCTGAACTGATTGAGAACTTGTCTGCAATCAGTTTGCTGCTGGTCAGTGAGGCTGCATGCCAAGGTTACACCATCAACTGACCCATCATCAGGGTTCTGGGAGAGCAAATCTCGGAGAGGGTCACTCTCTTCCTCCTGTCCCTCATCAGTAGCCATGATTCTGACCCATTTGTCTGCCACCTTTCCCAATTCTTGGGGAGAGGTCAGATCAGAGTTTACCAGGTGCTGATGCAACAGCTGATATTGACAGTTATTAAGGATCTGCTCCCTCATGATCAAGTTATACAATCCTGTATAATCACACACGTTACTGCCCAGTAACCAGTCCTCCAGAGCCTTAGTAGCACAATCAACGACGTCAACCCAGTCCTGTGTCTGTGTCTTCTGGGTATCTCTGAACTGTATTCTATACTGCTCAGTGGTTAAGCCAAACCCCTCTATTGGAGCACTCTTCATGACTTTGTAATCATCAGCATCCTCTTCTCCTTAGCGAGGAGCGTGTCTCTACCTTTGTCTGCAAAGGAGAGCAACAAAATTGCTGCCCACTGCTCCTCGGGGACCTTTTCTACTTTGCAGGCCTTTTCCAGTGCAGTTATCCATTTGTGGATGTCATCCCCACTCTGGTAGAGAGGGAGAATCTATTTAAGTGTCTATTTTCATAGGACCTTTCCCTACTACTAGGGAAGTTGCTGTCACCCTGGGACTCTAGTCCCATCTTTTTTCTAGCTTTTTCAAGCTCTAGGGACTCCCTTTCTAAGGCTAACTTTTGTCTCCTTATTCTCAGATGAGCTTCTTTAAGCCTCAGCTGTCTCTCTCTTCTCCTGGGAGGTGTCCCTCCTATGAGAAGAGACAGAAGTCCCTACATAGTCGTCAGAATGGTCAGATTCCACTGAAAGTGACCTGGGTCTTCTAGGCACACCCTCAACTCTTCCTGGGGGGACACAGAGAGGGCCACTATGGCCTTCTTCATCTCCAGTTAGAGCTGGATTGTCCAGGTCTAGGTCCTGTTTACCTGCCTGGTCAGCATCAGAGTCTAGGTCCTGTTGGTTTGCCCCACTGGGCCCTTCTTCCTCTGCTGTCCCCATCCCACTGCCTACCCTTTCAGGCTCTGAGGCCTGTCTAAAGTCTTCAAGCAGCAATGCCTCAATGAGGCTTTGGGTATTGGGATTTTGTCCTAGCTGCAATTTCCTCATAGCACACAGAGCCCTTAACTCTTGAATAGGGAATGTGTCATATTTGGATGTCTAGACTTGACTGACATCTGGCAGAGACCCATTGGGCCCTGTCCTTGAAGTCATGACTAGTGCGGTGTGGTGTATGCACTACCTACTCTAGTTGTTTACCTACTAAACCTCTCTTAAGTTGTAGAAAGGGTGTACTTAAGACCTTGAGAGACAACCCTAAGTTCAGTAAAACTTACTGTATTTAAGCTTGCATTATATGTACCTCTGGTACCTTTAGTGGTTTTCAAATGATTATGATTTTCTGGTAAAACAATGGCAAGCTGGAATCCACACACGGCACATCAATGTGAGAAGTTGGCCTGTCATATGCTGTCCACTATTCTATTGTGCACCTTGCACTAGTCCAAACGACCCTTATTGATGGTAGATTTAAAGACAACCTATATAGAAAGCTATCTTAGTGGTAGCTGTGGGGAGCAGCCTTCAGGCTAAGTCGTGAAGGAATGTAAAGCAGCTTGTTTTACCAGTCTATATTCTCATGAATGACAAAATAAAAGGAGAACCACACTAGGCATATGTATATAAAATATATGCATTTATTCTAAACACATCCCTCTCCTTATGAGGCTAGAGGCAAAAGTACATTCGGTAAATTTATTTAGCACAGAGTAAATTAGCACAATATTTGACTAGCCCTAGGGGGCGTAACAGACCATATACTAAGAAAGTGGTATAAGAACCAAGATAGACATAGGGACAAGGCCTCAGGCCTGTAGAACCGCTGGGGCAACCCGGAACTACCCAAGGTAGTGACACAGGAGAGAATCACCATTGATTTCTATGGAGAAAGTTGCAATTAGAATTTTAAAGATTATGGACACTTAGAAGTGGACTTGGAGCAAACCCCTTTAGAACTAGACATTTCTAGAGTCAATACCCATGGGAGCACCAGAGTACTCAAGTTATCTCACCCAGGGAAGCCGGGTGCATAGGTGTCTTTTCGTGTCGGGTTTTGTCGTCGTTTTCGATGGCGAGCTACAGAAAAGTGCTGCAGGCAACCAAGTAGAGAGTGTCCGAATGGATCCAAGGGTGGATTGGAGATCTGAAGAACCTAAAAGCAGAGGAGACAGAGTCTGGTTCACTAGCCATTGACCAGAAAGGCGATGAGCAGATGCCCACCCATGTCGGGTGATTTCAGGTACAGAAGGTGAAGCTTGACTCTTCAGCCACGAGGACCAGGAGAAGTCAACAACAACCAGGAGCTGGATCGGAGCTGTCCCACGAAGGATGTCAAGTACTGCGGCGTCGGTATCCGGATTGGACCCAACAAGCCTTGGCAACAGCATCCCACGCAGAAAGCAAAGATTGGCTTTGGTGCAGATCAGCAAGGTCTAAGGGACTCACCCTTTGGAGGGGAGTCAGGGCACGTCTAGAGCAAACAGCGAAGCTAAAGAAACAAAAGAGCTACCTTTGTGGGGACCCACCAGTCGATGGACCAGGGATCGCGAAGGGGCCCGAGCAGAAATGCTAGAAGCGGGCTCTCTGAACAATTGTGGAGTGTAGGCACACAATCTTTGGTGCAGATGGTCTCGGTATTGTACTATATTTAGCCCAATGCGCAACTTCGGGAAAGCTCGAGAAGTCGATGCATTAGCAAATGCGCATGGTGTCCAGGAGTTCCGGTTCCACGTCACATGTGAGGGCTGCGGGTCTCAGCTTTGCTGTGATCTCGTGTTGGCTTTGGAGAAGTCTGCAACTCTATGTCTTGTGTCGCAAATCCATCGGGATCCAGCGGAAGCCTAGGAAATGCAGACTGGCAAGATGCTTCTTTGGTGCCTGATTGAACAGGGGAGTCACTCCTTGACCCCCAAGGGAGATCTGTCTGTCTTCTAGTCGAAATAGAATGTCGAATTTCCAGGATATATGTTGCAGAATTTCGTCCAGATATAATCTAAAGTCTTAAGGACTGGTTTCCTAATCTCATACTATGTTTAGGGGTTGGACTTACTCTAGGGGCCCACCTATGGGAGGACCCAGGGAGGGGGTGGTAACACCCCTTTCCCTTTGTCCAGTTGCGCACCAGAGCAGGGGCTGAGTGCCCCTGCAACTGGTTTGAACTGGGGTATGCACAGGGACACCAAGTATGCCCCCAGCACTGTCTGAAAAGCATTCTATGAATGCACCCATCCAGCCCCAATACTCTACAGCCTGTCTGGATGGTGGTTACACCTCCCTGTGACAGGAAACCTATTGTCTAGGCCTCCCCTGCCGGGGTTTCATCCAGCAGCAGGAGGTTAGACCCGTGTCTGTGGCTGCAGCATCCGTTTTGTGATACTGAGGCTCTTTTAAACTATTACCGGTTAGGTAAGTGTGTACATGTCTTCTCCCTCTAGAAGGGTGGAATTCTACCCCCGCCACCAGGACCGGTGGGGGTGAGGGGGGGGGGGTAGGATTCCAAAGTGTTTGATACATGTTTCCATGCAGCCATTTCAAAGTTAGCATTTACCGCAAGGATATAATGAGCTTAAGAATATATGGTCATGCTGCATCACAGAACAGCCTCAGAGAATAGATTCAGAAAGCTGCAGAGTGGCTCAGCTCATGACTGGGCACCCTTTCCCACAAAACCAAGCACTCTGCCTTCAGATTTGATAAGGCCTGCCATAGGAGTGACTTATAGCTTTATATGTGTCAGTGATTGAAGGTAGATATAGGTAACCTATATCCTAGTAAGGGGTGCAAGCACCACCTTACCCAGGCTGCAGTAGTAGACTTGTGGTGCCATTTTGGAAGGCTTCCCAGGAGTGGCATAGTACATGCTTCAGACCCTGGTAGGCCTCTTGGGTACATATGCCCTTGGTGCCTAGGTACCACATACTAGGGACTCACAAGGGTAAACAAGTAACCAATCTGGAGTGTACCTAAATTACATGAAATCAAGTTAGAGAGGAAGCAGCTGGGCTGGGGTCCTGAATAGCAGGGTCCCAGCTAGACTTAAGTAGAAAAACAGTGAAACACCAGCAAAAAGTGCCATAGTAAGCAGATCCTACTCTCCTACAGAAACGAGTAAACATAACCTGATTAAGGCAAATACGAAAACTCAACAGGAACTCAAGGAAGGTAACAACCTTAAATAAATATGTGATCTGGCAAGGTCAGGAAGGACCAGGTGACAAACCAGGAGCCCACAAAAAAAGGAACTAAAGGAAAACAAAACACTAGGGAAGCGTCCAAAACAACCGGCGCTAGTACTACATGAAGGAGTCCATTGATCTCACCAATAGCCACTATGTTTGGAAGATAAACTAAGAGCACTCAGGCAATACGAAACACCTCATATTTCAATTGCTCAAGGACCCGGGTTTACTAATCTTTGCAGCAACAGGAGATACTCCAGGGTTGGTGACTCCCCATTTGCTGCCACTCAGTCCAATTATAACAAGAGATAACATCTCAACAACAACAGCTCTTGTACACACAGTCTGCAAAGAAAACAATATAAGGGGAACCCATGTGCAGCCACTTAGGCTAATAAAAACTGAAGGAGACAATATCCCAGTAAGTCTAGTCACTAAGCAAGAGAAACAAGCACAAGACATCCCACCTGGGGCACTCTCTAGGACTCAAGTCCAAGGTCACATATTTATCTCCCAAACGTCTCAATTGAGTAACGAGGACCTAGATCTTTTATGGCTAAACCTACATATCCCAGAAATTGACAAGGTTTACTCGCACACTAATAAGTTCAAACAAAACTCGCAAGATGGTTTGCCTGAGGTGTGGCGAAGAGAGGACATGGAAGAACTTCTACATAGCAATAACAATGTGCCAGTTCAACAAATAATGTTGCCTCAAAAATGCGCTATTAAGTCTTGCCCACCCCCAGAGCTCACTGTAATTGCCAGTTTAGGTACAAATTTTCCACTCGGACCTAAGGAAAATGCCAGACAAAGTCCCCTAACAGACAGCGGGGCAAGGACCACGACACAGATTCTGATGGAACTCATACCCCTGTTGCTGCAAGCATCAACAGAAACTCTGATTATGCAGTCAAACAGGCTTGACATTCAAATAGACCTAATAAACTTTATTGCATCTTACATTACAGGTATAAAGTCAAAACCATCCATTGACTCCACCCAGCCCACTTCATGTGCATGCGGCCCAATACTAGATAAGCTAAGTTTTCTACCAACTTTAATGGAACAGATTCTTTGTCTTAACAAACACATGGTTCACTTTAACCCCCATCCG
The DNA here is from genome assembly GCF_964263255.1 of Lissotriton vulgaris. Lineage (NCBI taxonomy): Eukaryota > Metazoa > Chordata > Amphibia > Caudata > Salamandridae > Lissotriton > Lissotriton vulgaris. The sequence goes on from NW_028250002.1 coordinate 963,185, forward strand.
GAGAGTATCATTACAGATCATACCGATTCAACTTCAAACAAGCAGCCTCATAAGTATTGCCAGTCTCCGCACTTGGAATTAATAGCACAACCCAATCTTCTACCGCAGAGACGGGTGAATATGCAAATGCGGAGCAATTAACAAAACCATTGCTATATCCAGGTCAACCAAACACACTGTTGCAATCCAGAAGGCAAAAAAAAGAGAGTAAGGAAAGCAAGAAATAGAATAAAGGAACATCCTACTGAAAGCTTCACCAAACTATACCCAATCTTTACTACATCATGTCAAAATAAAAACTTAGATGAGAGTCTATCGTCATCAACACTTGCAAATCCCCCGCTAATCCAAACCATTTCAATACAAGAGACCGGAGGAATGAATACAGAAGGCTCTGGGTCTCCTAAAAACAAAACTGCTGATACCACTGTCTCGGTTTATGCTATAACCCCAGGAGGAAATGGAAATACACAAGTCAGTTGACAGAGCTGGTTTGTGTGCATCAGAACTCAAGAGGCGAACAGACAGAGAAGGGTCCAAAAAAAGGGGAAACCAGGCTCCTTTAAACTCACATCTCTGATCAACCGCACACTCACTGCCTCCAGTTCGGAATCTTTTACCCAGAATAACAGTAGGTCCTAAACCTGTCAACTAATCAACGACGATACACTGGGCTCCCAGCAGCAGGAAATAAATAATAATACAGACCCACCAGAGATTTCCGGAATCATTGCCGTAAGCCAAGAAACGATAAAGGGAACCCAGCTATCACAAGTACCACTACGATATCATATTGCAAGCCAGATAAACCCTGTGTCAGAGGAGAGTACACTTAAGGAAAGCTTAAGGGACATAACTAAGCTCAACAGCACAACTCAGCAGATAATATAATTTACAAGGCAGCCATGATATCTTGAACAGAAGTAAGATACTAAGACTCATGGCTGTAATCCCGGAACCTAAAACTGATACATACAACCAAAATTCTGGCAGTCCAGTTCCTTACAGCAGACCGAAAAGACTCTAGGGAACAAACATTAACTACATGGCAATCAGCAGAAATATCTCAGCTAATAATAAACAGCTCCCAACAATATGCGGACTGCAGTATAAAACTATCTATACCAACAAGCCCTTGCTACCCCTCTCCACTGATTAATAATCACTTACATCAACCTAAACAAGATCTCAACAATCTTCTGGTTACTAAACAAGTTTATTCCATACTGCAGAGCGCTAAGGGAAGCAGCAGTTCACATGCGAAATTGGACAGAATAGCCATAGATCGTCATCCAGTAAACAACTGAAGCTTAAATGAATGACACTGGCTTCCGGGTACACTAGCCCCCCAGTAAAAGAGAATGACAAAGAACAAACAAAACTAGAAATCCTTACGAGGACGAGATTCACATTCTATCCTGGAATATAGCTGGAGCAAATACATTTCTTGAAGAAGGTCTTCCACTACAAGAGTGGGTCTTCTGTGACATAATTAACCTTACAGGGGACATGGGCATTGGAAGACCTTCTTATAGTTGGATTTGCTCATTACACAGTGGCGGCAGAAAGAAATGCAAACAACATGGCTGGACAATGGGGGGAGGAGCCAAGATGGCGACCTGATCGGACGTGTAGTCCCTCGGCTCCGGAGATCACCTCCTTCTTTGTGTCTATCCTGCCGGTGATCCTGTTTTTAGAAGGCACATTGAGGAAGCTGATGTGCTCAGGCGGCCCGCGGTGAAATCCTGAGGCTTGCGATTCCTTGCAAGCGGGTGTAATGTCCGACTGAAGTTTGCGGCCCACAGCGGACCCGAGACCGGGGCCTCGAGTGGACGCTGGGGCCGGCTGCCGGATGAACAACACCGGGCGTCAGCAGCTGCTTTGACCCGGTCGGACCATTTCCATTAGACGCGGCCGAATTTGGAACGTGCGCCCCATTGGACTGCAGGTACTGTGTTGGATGTGCCTGGCGAGTTATCCGGAGATATTGCACGAGTGCAGAAACCCACACTGCGACTGTGGAAGAGTGCTTGAACACAGCCCCGCTAGCGGCGGGAGGCTCCCGAACTTTCTACTCCCTCAATATCGAGCGGGGCGGCTTGTTTCAGGGACAATGCTTACGGCCACTCTCCGGACCTGCTTAACGCCTTTCCTTGAGCTGTAAACCTGTGGCCCATTTCCAGCAGCCCTGCATCACTCGAGGTGTTTCCATTGGTGATCGCGAAGCGCACAATGGAGGGCAGCTTTGGAGAGCCTGTGTCATAGAGTGATCGTGGACGTGTGGTGCAAGAGGACTTGACCGGAAGGGAGCGTGGAACTGCTCGGGGCTATGGAGACCTATTGGCGGCTATTGACTCCCTTCATTACGAAGTGCTACACTCTGCAAGAACCCTGATCTACAAGGTGGACATTATAATAAGTGCTCGTGGATGCTCCAAAATGGCCGCCTCGCCGGACTGTAGCGCTGTTCTTTGTTCCACGTCTGACTGCGACAAGATAGCGGCGTTGCATAGCGGTGCTGGCCCAGAGACCCCAGGCCCCGGGGTGCCTCTTGCTACTGCTGATTATTGCCCTGGCCGAAGTGGAAAGCACGGACTGCAATCACGACGGGAGTTCTCTCCCTGCACCGTGTCTCCCTCTACCCGGAGATCGCTCCAGAAGGGGCCGGACATTGAGACTTTCTTCCTTGGATCGGTTTCGCTCTGTGCCACAGGTGTGGTGTACTTTTGGCCCAGCTTGTTATCAGTGGCCCTGTATATACGCGACATGGTTGAGTGCTCAAGTCAATGTTCCCCGTTTGGACTATCGTGCACATCTCCCTTGACTATCTGGGTTTCCATGGTTAGCAGTGGTGGAGGAGAGAGAACGGGCCAGGGGTGAACATTTATGCTTATGGTTTGGTGGTTTCCTGTTGCTGACCTGGGCATGTGGGTGGTGTGTCGCTGCCTTTGACTGCGCTGTGTGTCGATTCTGTACCTCTAATTTATCCTGATTGTACTGCTTAATATCACCGGGCTTTTTACTTTGCGTTGTTGCTGAACTTGCGGGATGGTGTGGCCGGGGGACGGGTGGTAGGCTCCTCCCCGCCTTTCTTTATTTGCTGAGAGTTATAGATTAGGACTCTTTTCTTACTCTCTATATTTCGGGACTCCTTTTACTGGGCGACAGGCACACTGCTAGGGGGGGGGTTAGGCCGTAGCCAGCTGCAGGGGTGCAGGGTGGGGGGTGGACGGGGGGATTTTTTGTTTTTATCCTTTTGGTTCTATGGGCCTTCTATTCTTTTTCTTTTACTTTCTTTTCTGGGTTTAGACGTTCTACATGTGTGGTAAGCAGCGATTCTGGCATTTTATTACGTTTTGTATTTGTCTATCCTGTTCCTACGAAGCCGGAACCAACTCGTTGTTCTTCGATATCCTGCTCCTGTGTATCCTTCAGAAAAAATCTTTAAAAATTAGACCTCAGTATCTCTGTAACATATCCTTTGCGCCTTCTCTGTTGCAATGTACTGTATTTGCGAGCCCTCTGGCTCATTGCTGGATTGTATGTGCGATTTTTGTCAATAAAGGTCTTCCAAAAATGTTAAAAAAAAAAAAAAACATGGCTGGACAATGGGGTCCTGGCTGAACAATGGGGTCCTGACAGTTTGCATTAGCTCTAAACTTTACCTCTGAATAGTTAAATTCTCCAGATTAGAGTATTCAACATATTAAACTTACATACCATTGCTTGGGAAAAAGACATCAGTAATATTGATCAACTACTACACACAGCCGAATGCCCCCCCCAAAAAGAACAACAACGCACTTTTACTTAAAACCATCTCAGAATAACATTGGGCTGAACCAGCATGGGATATAGTTCTAACTGGGGATTTCAACTAAACTTGTTCCACACACCTGAAGAAGATGAAATTCTGGGATCTGACAATATTTTCTGGAGCGTACTGCAACAGCTCTCAAATAGACCGACTCAACAGCACAAAATCAGCCGACAGCTGGTAAAAGCTCTAGAATACCAGGGAATGTGTGTGATTAATGGAAGATCGGAAGAAGATATCCCACCCAAATACACATACAACGGCCCAATGTCACAGCCGACACTTGATTACACGATCATAACGCTACCATTAACGCCACTTCTTACTCATTATTATATTGAATACACCACACTGAGCGACCATTCAATTCAGCACATTGTTTTTAACTTGAACTTCACACGATTTCAAGCCTCTACATCTCAGTAAGGCAACTTGAACACAATAAAACTAAAATGCCTCACCTCGTCAAGTGGAAGCAATCAGCTGCAATTTACAACAACGAAAGTGCAACTCGGTTAGTCTACTCAAGCAACTGTAAGGATTAAACCTTGTCACTAGATACCATGCTTCAACCCACATAAAGGATTAACAAGTGAGGTACAACAATTAAGAAGAGATTTAAATAAAACACTAAGGAAGCTACAAACAAAAAACAGTAATGCCCTGCATGGGAAGCATTATGAGAGCAGAGAAAACATTATTAAAAAAGCTATGGAGGAACAAAAGATCAAAAGCGGATAACTTCTGGGTAAAGCTATTACACAACACAAGAAATCATAACTCAAACAAATGTTGGCAAACAATAACCAAATTGAATCGGCCAAGGAACACTCTAACATTAAATATGCAGGAACAGGAATGGACAAACTATATAAATCAGAAATTTGGAATACAGCACCATATTTCCCAACGGACACAGACAGTGCAGGTTCACATAAGTCATCCACAGCAACCAGGTGCTGACAACCAACCACCTTTGCATATGCCACAAACAAGATCTTTGGCAAAATAACGGAATCTAATACAAACAAGTCCCCTTACACAGCAGATGCAATAAAAAGTATAAAAAAACAAAGCAAAAGAGATGAAGCAACGGGGCACAATGGTGTCCCGCAAGCCTTTGTTAAACATGACCCAGCTTTCTGGAGCTCAACACTAGAGAACCTTTTTTTTAGGCTGAGCTCCTAAACCAAATTCCAGAGAGCTGGCAAGGATCTATTTTTACACCAATATACAAAGAAGGAGAACAAACAAACCCATCCAACTATAGGCTAATAGTACTGCTGGAAGTCGAATTAAATTACCTTGCCTCCCTGATCCTGGGAGATCTGGTTAATTGGTCTAACAAACTCAATCTGATTCCTGCAAATCAACCGGGCTTTAGAGAAGGGATAGGAACTATATCTAACATTTTATCCATCTCCCTAATTGCAGAGAAATGCAAGACAAAACAAACAGAATCTGCATCTCGTTTTTATTGATCTAAAAGCTGCATTTGATAGCGTTGACCGGAATCTTCTGTGGACTAAACTGCGAGCATGGAACATTCTAGAAAGAATTCTAAACGGACTAAATGTTATTTTATACTGATACATGGGTAAGAGTATAACTCGGGGACAGTTCAAGAGCCTCAAGAAAAATATATATGAACAAAGGCCTGATGCAGGGATATGTGCTGGCCCCACATCTATTTAATCTTTTCATATCTGATCTGTCAATAAACCTTAATGCAATTAACTCTCATTCCCCATATCTTGGCACCTTAGCCCTATCACACCTTGCTCACGCTGATGACATTGTGTTAGTCAGCTTAACCAAGATTGGCCTAACGAGAATATTAACTGAACTTGCACAATATCTTTTTTTTTTTTTAATTTTCAAACAACCTTTATTGTTTTCTTTCAATGGATGTACACAGCCTGTAGCCTACAACCCAGGGGGGCCGGCGGCAGAGTATCTCGAATCCGAAACAAGAAATTTTACAGTAGCATGACACAGCCATTTAGCCGACAACCCTGGGGTTCGGCGGCAAACTGTTCATTCAGAAATCAAGTCTCTGCTGCCATTGAAAAAGTAATGGGGCATCCCTACCCCTCTGTTAACACCTTGGCTGCTATGGATTTTCCCCTAATGTGCTGTTACTCCAGATTTACCATTGTTCATGACGAGCTCAGCTCGTCATAAGCACAGCTCCACTGTGCCTCATGATGAGCTGAGCTCGTCATGAGCAGGGAAGGGGTTAATCTTGTGTCACACTGAACTTATCCCCCAGTGCGTATAAATCTAGCCCACTAGGTGCTATTGCATTCATGTTATGTTCCCGTCTAGAGAAAACCATGTAGCATGTATTAACTATCCCCTCCCCCCAACTGCCCTGCACTAACCTACTCCCTCCCTGTGGACTTTCCATCTAGGATTGGAGTCCAAGTGCCCCCAGATATCCCTGTGTTGGCTGTGTAATCAAGTAGCATTCTTGCTTATGTCTGCAGCCGGACAGTGCCGCACAGTGTAGCACGAGCCAACTCATTTCTCTTAAATGTGATCATGACCTGTTGGTCTCTGTCTGCCTCTCCGAGTTGCTGAAAACCGCCACCCCCTATCTGCGAATTGCTCCCATGTGTCGCCTCAAGTACGTTACCCCGTAGCGTTGGTGTGTTGTGCATCCCCTGTGTGTGTAAGTACATTAGGACTCTGTCCTTCCCCGTTCTGGGCTATACCCACATCATCGTTTGTATCCCCAGCCTTAAAGTGCATCAGATACAGGCCCCAGAAGTTCTTGGGTCGGGACGTGGGGGGGAGAAGGTCGCTATAAAGCTCAGATTGTGTACAGCAATACAGCATGTCATTAGCCCATCTTTTGGCTGTTGGTAGTGGCCCCCTCATCCAGCACCTCGCCACAACTCTCCTGGCTATTAACATAGCCATATCTGTGAGTCGTCTGACTGCTACCGGCAAGCCTCTGGAATATCCTAGCAGCGCAAGCGCCGGGTCTGGGGTCAGCTGAAGGTCCAGGATCGTGTTTATGGCTGTGAAGATATTGACCCAATATTGCAGTGCCCCTGGGCAATACCACGCTAGGTGCATAAAATTTGCAACCGGCTCATGGCATCTTTCACATTCAGCAGATTGTCTCAGGCCAGATGCTCCGGGGTGTAATAAACCCTCTGGAGAAACTTGAAATGCACCAACCTATGCCTACCATTCAGCGACACCTTCTTAGTGTTCGCACAGCAGTACCTCCACATATCATCATTGATATCGACTTGCAGGTCAGTTTGCCATGCCGTTTTCGCTTTCGTGAATTGAGACCCTTTGTGCTCCAGAGCAAGTTTATAGAGCTTAGTGATCAAATTCCTGGGGGTCTCCGCTCTGATCACACATGTGAGTTCCGGGACCTCCGGCGGTTCCTCCATGTCAGGGCCTAACAGGTCCGTTAATGCAGTATGCACCCTATGGTATTGGAAGCGGTATAGCAGGGGTACTTCACCTCCCTCCATTGCTATTTGCTCGCTTATTTTCACTGTCCCATCCACAAATAAGTCTCCCGCCATCTTGATGTGCAGTTTGCTTAACGCTTGCACCACGCCTTTTTCTCTCCGCGGCGCTATCCACAAGGCACACTCAATGGGCATGCTAGGAGAATATAAAAGCGCTCCCCTCCGAGCCTGCAAAAGAGAGTACCATGCATGATTGGTAGCTGCAATGGAGTCCAAGACACCCGCTCTTTGATCTACTGGTCTGAAGACCGTGGCTGTGAGTGGCAGAGGGTCCGCCAAGAGCCTTTCCATGCAGAGGTGGGGGATCCTTGCATCTCCGTGGATCCACGTGTGAAGGTGGGATGCCTGTGCCACTCTGTAATATAGTTCTAGATCAGGGGCACACAGTCCGCCATGTCGCACGGCAGCGTAAGCAGAATCCACTTTGCTCTGGGTTGTTTGTCTCCCCACGCTAGCTTAATCATGAGTTGTGTCATGGTCTGGAAGAAGGTTTTAGAGAGTACCATTGGAATGGCGCTAAACAAGAAGAGGAATCTGGGGAGGACCACCATTTTCATGATGGCTATACGTCCTGGGAGGGAGAGCGGGAGCTTGCACCACGCTTCTACATCGTCCTCCAGCCTACCATATGCCACCCCATAGTTTTCTTGTAGTAATATTTCCGAATCTATGTGCAGCTTGACTCCTAAGTATCGAACCGGGTCTGTGGACCACTGCAATGGATATTCCATGTCAACCCTATAGGTCACTGGGGTGAGGGGAAATGCTACTGATGTCGTCCAATTGACTCTAAGACCCGATAGAGCTCCAAAACGTACCACGTCTCTCAACATTGATGACAAATTATTTTCTGGGTCACGAACATACAGCTGTGTGTCATCTGCGTATGTCGACACAACTTTCTTATATGTTGGAAAGCTGACTCCTTCATTCCCATGGTATTCCCGGAGCGCACAGGCAAGAGGCTCTGCCACCAGCGCGTATAACAGGGGAGACAATGGGCAGCCCTGCCTAGTACCCCTGCTAATAGGGAGCGAGTCTGTCACCAGATCCCCCAGTCGGAGCCTGGCCGTTGGTTTGTGATATAGAGCGCCTAGCATTTGGAGAACTGGCTCGCCCAGTCCGATTCGTCGCAGTACTCTACTTAAGAATGGCCACTCGACGGAGTCGAAGGCCTTCTCCATGTCGAGAAAGACCGCAATGGCCTCAGTGTCCTGCCTGATGTGTTGCATAGTATCTAGCACTGTTCGAATATTATAGGTCAAATTTCTCTCCGGTATGAAACCCGCCTGCTCCGGTGCGACCAGCTCGGGGGCCAGAAGTGCGAGGCGAGTATCCAATACCTTTGCATATAGCTTAGCTTCAACATTTAATAACGAAAGTGGCCTATAGGAGCTGCACTCATTGGGAGCTTTTCCGGGTTAAAGAATTGTGACTATTAGAGCTTCTCTCATTGATCGTGGCATGCTCCCCTCCACGCAGATGTCGTCAAACAGTGTGGACAAGTGCAGGATTAGTTTCTCCTGGAATGCTTTATAAAATCCCACTTTGAGTCCATCCGCTCCCGGAGCACTGCCAGAGCGCATACCCGACAGGGCCTCAACTATTTCATCTTTGTCTATGGGCTGCATGAGGAACTCCAGGTGCACGTTAGTAAGCATGGGCAACGATATGTGTTCAAGATAGTCTGAGATTTCATCCAATAGGTCTCAGCCTCTGGAGGAGTACAGGTCAGTATAATAGTTCCTAAACTCAGTAGCTATCTCCCTCTCGTCTGTAATTACTTTACCATCTGTCGTCTTCAACTCCGAAATCTGAGACCTCCCCCTGTTGCCCTTCTGTATTCTGGGTAGGAGTGAGCTAGGTCGGTCTCCCTCTCCATACGTTCGTGCAGTGGCATATTTGCCCATGTGTTGTACCTCTCTGTCCACCTCCTTGTAGTATTCGATTATAAGTGCTTTAATTTCCTCAACTATCGCTAAGTCTGTGGTGTTCCTTTGTCATTCCTCCAATATAGATAGTTTCTTTTCTAACAATGACAGTCTTTGCCGGATGGATTTAAGGACGCTCGAGTGCTTGGACATAGCTATGCCCCTAATGTATACTTTAAAGGCCTCCCAGGTTGATTGGAAATTGTCTACAGACCCTATGTTAGCTTAAAAAAAGACATCGATTTCTTCTGCAAGCTCACCTCGGAACTGTGGGTCTAGAAGCGAAAACGGGGGGAAGCGCCATGTGAACGGGGGAATCGCCTTTTTAGGGGACTCCAACTCCAGTAGAAGCGGAGAGTGTTCTCAGAGAGTGCGCGCCATCACAGTGCAAGCACTGACGCGCCGCAGCAAACAGGAACTTGCCAGCCAGTAGTCTATTCACGTGTGAATGTCATGGTAGGCAGAGTAGTGCGTAAATCCACCCTGTGCTTTGTCTTTATACCTCCATACATCTTCCACGTCATGGCTAATCATTTCAGCTTGCAGCGCCTGCACTGCAGCAGAAGGTCTACGTGGTGGGCCAGCTGATCTATCCAGAGCCGGGTCTAGTATTAAGTTTAAATATCCCCCCCACAGCGACTGCGACGTGGGAAAGGTGTGAGCCACACCGGCCAAGTTACGGTAGAACTCCGTAGTTAGGGCCATACACATTAATGACTAGTAAATCCAGTCCCATCCCTGTACACCGTGTGATCCCATACCGGCCCTCCCTGTCTGCTTGTAGTGGCTTCAGTGTCAGCTTCGATCTAGGGTTGACCCAGGTTAACACTCCCCTGGAGTGCGACGTGAATCCTGCCGCCGCTATACAACCCACCAGACCTTTGCTCTGTAACATCTTGCTTGTGAGTGGTAGGTGTGTCTCTGGCAAGAGTGCTAAGTCTATCCTCTGTCGCTGCAAGTAGCTGACTACCTTCCTAAGCTTCCGATAGTCATTGAGGCCACGTACGTTCCACGTAAGAGCCCGAAGCCTAGTAGGTGAGTCGTGTGTGTTCGAGTTAAGTGCACCCAACATCAGGTCATTTGAAGTGTGAGTTGAGTGGCAGACAGTGTCGTGAGACCCCAACAATGAATTTGCTATCTGTCAGGAGCACGTGTAACATAGGTGGCAGAGAGATGCTTAAGCCCAGGGCAGGCAGTGTGCGCAAACAATAAATTCCCCCTCAAAATAACAATAACCAGCAGTAACCTCCCCCCTCCCACAGCAGACCTCCCAAAACCTGATCTTGCCGAACCCTATCCCATCCCCCCTCCCTCTCTTTCCCTCCCCAACTGGTTCCAACTCCTGAGAGTCAAATAAGAGCATTAAGCGCTGGGGCCGAGGTTGCCATGTTGTCAGCAAACAGTGCTAAGTCGCACTACGCCGGAGACATGAAACCCACCGCCCGCAATGGTGTTAATCACACATAAGCAGTTCTAGGGGGGAACTGGTCACTCACGCTCAGAGTAGGTGAGTGCAAAGAAAAATCTGCAAGCATAGTGCAACAACCCCCATCCTTGTGAGTAATCATAGCAAAACTACAGCATAATATTGCATTTCAGACCCCATATCAACAGTGCGTAACCTGTGCGCATTGAGCACTTCCCGGACCCTTAATCTCTTGTGACTGCTGCTGTAAATTCACTTGTAACGTTAGTCTCTCCACAGCAGCTTTGAAATCTGCGCAGTCCTTCAGGCGAAATCCCCCCTCCCCTCAATCCCCGGCAGTCTGGAATTGCTCCTCCATGAGGCACTACCCCTGTACCTCACCGTAAAACAGGAACAGTTGTAGGCGGCGAATCACTCCTGCTCGTCCAGTTGACTGCTCCCTCCAGCCTTGCTGCTAGGTACGTCAGCGGCCTTGCGATTTTCCCTCGACCAACCTTTTAGAGCCTGCTGCAGGGCGCGTGGGTCCGTAAACAGGTGAGAGTGCTATTACTATTGACCCTTAGCTTCGCCGGGTACAACATCGCGTAGTCCAAGCCTAAGTCTCGCAACTGTTTCTTATACGGAGCAAAATGTTTGGGAGCTTCCTGTACTCTGGCGGTGTAATCCGGGTACAACGAGATCTCCGATCCCTCATATTGGAGCGTTTTCTTGTCTCTGGCTTGTCGTAGAGCCGCGTCCCTGTCCCTGTAATTCAGCACTTTAGCAATAATTGGGCGTGGGGGGGCACCCGGCTTCGGTCGCGGTCCCAAGGATCGATGGGCGCGCTCGATCACAAACAGCGGAGAAAAAGTTTCCTCTCCAAGCAGAGTGATGAGTAGCTAGTCCACAAATCTCTCCATGTTTCCCGTCTGTGTTGTTTCCGGAAGACCCGTGATCCGTAGGTTACAGCGTCGAGACCACGCCTCCAAGTCCTCGGTCTTGTCCTGCAGGGCTTCATCAATGATTCAATTTTTTGATGCCCGGTGTTCAGCTCCATGTGCGCTTCCTCCACTTCAGTTAGCCTCCGCTCCGACATATCAAGTCTTTCTGCATGCTTGTCTATTCTTTCAGCCATCCGGTCCATTCGGTATGTAAGGGCGTCAATTTTAGACCCCAATGCCGCTATGCTATTTTGAAGGCCCTTGTCCAGCGCTAGCAGCATAGATTTTATGTCAGCATCTCCGTCGGCGCCTTTGCCCTCCTGTGAAGCGCCATTTTTCGTGTGAACTGCGTCCTGTGACTTAGACCGCCGTTGATCAAAGGAAAGTTTAGTCTGAGACTTGTCTCCTCGACCCATCATGTATGGCACCTGCAGGGGTAGCCCTCCCTGCGATGCAAAATGTGTACCTTTGATGAACGCACAATAGCCGTGCAGCACTCTGGGCTAGGGCGGTGTTTATCTGGTGCTGTCGTGCCCTCGCCTTGATGTTGGCCCCAACTCTGTCGGGCGGCTCCGTCTTCCGGATAACGATCCGGGTTCGTTACAGCCTAGTATCGGGCTATCAGCGGGATTAGGTCGCAACTACTGCCCTAGTGCTTGGCAACTATCCAGCAGGGCCCCACACCTCCGTTGTTTCGGCTATCGAGGAGTGGAAGGCTCGGGTCAGGCACCCCATGCGCATTCCAGAGCACGCACCCGCTAGATCCGTCCTTAGTGCCCGACTTTCACCTCCAGCCAAATTATGCCCAATTTATTATGTATAAGCTCCAGAAGTTCAGTCCCAAAGCACAGTAAGGCTGTCAATTTGGGCTCACCCGCAGGCGTCCGCCGTCCTGTCTTAGCAGGTGCCCAGCAATCTCCAAGTTATGGGTTACTACCCCTGGGCACTTTTGAGGGTGCACACTGCCAGCGCCGACCGCCTTAGTTGACTCGGGGCCCCGCAGTCAAACCCCTCAATGTGGCGCCCAAACCAGACAGCAGCAAGCGCCGTGCTACGCTCCCCCTTTTGCCAGGCCTCCTTTGTTCTTGAATCGCCACAGCCGCCAAACGCGGTCTATCTCGCGGTGGGAGGGGGGGGCGAAAAAGCTCAAATTAAGTCCTCCGGCTTCGCGGCAGCGAGGCGCCGTCACAAGGCAGTCTCAGCTGTTGTCCCTCAGCACCCGTTTCGGGCAGTTTGTTAGGGTCCGCAACACTCCCGGGTGGACGTCACTCCTCGGCCGCACGCACTGCTACAGCGTGCGGATCGCCTCAGCACTCGAGGCTGCTGCTTCTCAGCCCACCGCAGCTCGTCCCGCCTACTTCTTGTTCGCAGGGATCCAGGGTCGGCGCAGAGTCGGGATTCCCACTCGGCACAGCACAGCTCTCCTCCGGGCAGGAGGTCAGAATTTGCACGCTATATTTACAGCTAATGTAGGATTAGTGCAGGATTATTGATATCACCGAGTGGAGCTCGGGGTTTATGTGGCCATTTTCTTCGCCGCAAGCTCCGCCCCCCGAACTTCCACAATTTCTAACAGCAAACAAGTTAGAACCCAACACAACAAAAACAAAAACCATGCTTATTAGTCATCGGGTAGCCCGCCTGTATAACATCTGTCTGAAAGAAAAATCCTTAGAAAATATGTCTAGCTACAAATATCTAGGATATTACATTGGCAATAAACTGACTCATTGCGAACAGCAGAATTATATGGCTCAACAGGAAAGTGCACTAACTTTTGCTTATAATTCACTTGCAAAAAAACTGGAGGGCCAATCATTCAGACCACTGATTTCAGTAATGGCAGCCAAAACACTCCCAACTTTAATGTATGCCAGTGCTGCCCATTACGAAAAGATTCAACTTTTCTGAATAACTTAATAACTATTATTTTTAAAAAGGTCTTCCAACTCCCTTAAACCGCTTCGCCAGCTCAAATGCCCTTACAATTTGGCCTAATTAATGAAACACGGGGCCGACTTTACTCATCAATAAAAGTTTGGTATTGGATAAAACAATATGTGGAGAACGCTAGCCTTAATGAGGCATTGTGGCAAGAACTCGAGAAAGGGAATAAATCACCATACACTGTTTTTTTGCACAACGCACTTAAATCCTCTTGTACTTTGGGCCTTTGGAATAAAAATCTTTCCTTTTTAACAATTAAGTTAGCACCAAACAAAGCCGCAAAACTCCATTCTTTATGATTGAACAAAAGTACTTTTAGTCAAAGATCTCATTCCTGGACAGTACTCAACAACTATAACGTCCTCAAACCAGCGGCCTATTTAGACCTCACTTTTTCAGTCCACAAAAAAAGGCTGATGGCACTACGGTTTGGAAATTATCCCTCACTATCAGGCGCTCCCAGGTGGAAAAACATTGGCTTAAAAATGTGTTGCTTGTGTGGTAGTCATCAGGAAGATCTTACACACCTGATATGTACCTGTCAGAAACTTCATCCAAAATGTGTCACTTTACTAAAGGAAGCCTTCTGGATTAGAGGAATATGATCCCGCAGGGCTGCTGTTATTACAGGGCTTGATCCATCTGACCCTCAGATGAACTGAAAACTGGTTACGTTTCTTCATATACATGATCAGGCTCTGAAGTCTAAGCCACCATGTGAGGGTTCATCCACTGAAGAAATAATGCCTACAGCAACCGGTCCTAATGACTAATATAATAGACCTACAACATTTAATTTATAAATTACTCCTATCATAAATGAAACTAATACTTTTGTCACCCATTATTTGATGGTTTTCCATGTCAGTGCCAAACAAATCAATAGTCTTACATCATTTAGATACCAATTTTGAGAGTTTCTGCCAACACTGATAATTGAGGATCTTTGTTTTATGACTGTGTGATATTATATTGTGACATATTGGCTTGATGAAATAATTTCAATGTATGTTTTTAATCAAAGTTGATACATGTAGAAAATATTGGTATGGTTTTAATTAACTAAACAATAAAGAGATTACATTCTTCTCGCTCAGTAGCCATTCTTACATTAAAAGCTTCCTTTAACCAGGTCCTGTCTTGTTTGGTAATATTGGATGGATTAGAAAATAACCCTGGTCTTTCTAAGTTTATAAAATTATCTCTGATGTAAGCTAGCCATGGTATATTGCATATATTGCCTAATTTCATGCAATCAAGTATGATTAATCTGTTCAGGCGTAGAACTTCTTTTAACCAAACGCTACACCAGAGCTGTTAGAGCTGTGACCTAATATAATCCATAATGCAACTGATACTTAATTCCTCATGTATAATTTCAGTGGAGATATATTGTCCCAATGCCAAAAGTCCTCTGAGATTGTTATTCTCTGCTATCATTGTTGTTTTATATTCGATTACCCCATATTTCACTGCCAAAGGTTGCAATTGGTATGCATTTGCCTTTGTATATATCCAGAATAATTTTCAGAGGTTTGTGGCACAAACAGGAGGAGAATTCATTAACACCTGCACATGCTCTCATAAAGGAACATATGTTCTTTTTAACTAATGGTTGCCAGCTAATACGATACTTAAATACGGAAAGTTGTCCGCCTTACTTAAATATGGCCCTGGGGCAAAAAGTGGCACTTTTTATGTACTTTAGTGTCAGGTTCATAACATGTGATTTAATAAAATTGGTCGCAGGTCCAAGCTATTCATAAAATCAACAACAACAACAAGGGTTAAATGCTGCTGTAATGATCTTGCTGTATGCACAATTAAAACAGCATACTTTCAAGAGCACACTGAGGCTTCAGTTAGCCTCCCAACTGCTCAGGATCTATCACAGGGCTCTAGTGTCTGAAGATTTGCTGTTCCGTTATGATCAACGCACCAATATGGAGCGTCAGTATGCTTGATTTCACTTCCATAACCACATTTTACTTACTCAGTATCACAACAACAGGTGGAGAAAAATACTGCAATGCTAATGTTTATTTAAATTTCAACACCACTGTTTGGTTCATAATTATTTTTTATTCATCCCAATTTCATATGTAACAAATAAAAATGTTAGTTTTGCTTCTCAGGCTGCCTTCACGTATTGTGTACAAATCAAAATGTATTTAGTTCAGTATTTAGACTGAATGCTGGAAAACTATATTCCCCCTAATCCCTTAATCTCCCCAAACAATACACCAGATCAATGCTTAAGAAACTACCATGCTTGAATGTGTCAAATAGTGGGGTACTACAGTCTGAATTGTATAGTATTTCTATTTCTCACGGGTACCTAAGGAGCAAGCTTGGAATCATGCATTTTTCTTACATCTCAAAATTATTGATACCCGCAACATTTGTACTGTCAGGTGTGGAATACCAATGTGATGACCTAATAGTCACATGATGGAGGCCTGAACCATCTCGGACTCTAAATGTGGTGTAACTGACTCACCAATAGAACCCTTTAGTTCTGTATTCAGCCCTCATTTCTCAATAATGTATTGTTTCATTGCAGCTAATCACTCACTATAGGATACGGTGTTCATTATGAGTGGATCACTTGGGATTGGTTGAAGTGACATGCATGGACAGCAAATAGAGGTCACACTCACCGTGAGCAAACGAAATGCCATATCAGCAGGCAGTTGGGGCTGGAGCCTTTTAACCTCATTGACCAACCATGGAAGCTCTTTATCTAGTTGCTCCTCTGGCAGGACGGAGGCCAAATGTCCCAGAGTGGTGATGACCTGTCCCCAGACCTGTTAAGATAAATCACAGCAGGTTTTCAGTTCCACACACTAGACATTAACTACTAAGAAAACATGAGCCACATGTGGAAGGTGGGGGTTCCCTGGAGAGGCAGCTGCACTAGACATCTGTTACCTAGGAGGTGATTCTGCCATGCAAAGACAGTGGTTTGTTTTTACTGGCAGCATAATCTACAAGACAAATTTGAAATGTTATCCAAGAATTTGTTTCCACAAATATTTCAAATAAATTATAGTACCAAGTTGTTATATTTATAATAATTATTGAATGTAATATCAGAGTAATTGCCTCATATTCCTTTGCTAAAATTGCATTGATCCTTTTGTTCGCCACCATACCTTCCTATGCTGCACCCCTCACAACCCTCTCTTGTTTTACTTGGATGAGGGTCCCCACCCACCCTCTTTGTTTTCTCCCCCTCATCCATTCTTTAAATGTATGTATTTCCCCTGCCACTCCACCACGTCTCTCAGCTGTTTTTAACAATTTCTACTCCCCTACTTAAGTCATCTCTTCCCAGAAGCTCCTCATTACAACTCCTGCCATTAACCCTCACAACCACTTTTCAGCTGTGCCATAATTTTATCCCAATGTCCTCTCTGACTCCTCTTCATGTACAGGCTGTGGTAGACATAAAAAAGAGACTACTGTAACACTGATTTTATTAAATTGCCATAGAATCTCTCTATGGCACTTTCGTTTTTCAAAAATGCTTATTAGACTTAAAAGTGTTGCTTAATACTTTAGTATTATAACATGGTTTAGCTTTGATTTTGTCTGATATAGCGGACCTGATATTCTTTTGATACTTGGTGTGGTACAATAAAGGTTTTTACACATTTTAGTTATCTACAATAATGGAGATCACAAATGTGGGTCAAGAGAATGAATTTCCTTTTTTTGTATTTCATCAAATGAAGTACATATGCAAAGGTAGAGGAAGGGGCAGTCAATGTGTATGCATCAGTCATCTCACAAAACGTAACAGCTCTCAACCTTCATCCACTGCGCTCTGTTCTTTTCCCACTTTCCCAACTTACCTCCTGGAGATTGGGGATGGTTTCTAGAAGAAATGCCTTACAGGTTGAGTAGGCTTCAAAGAAAAGTGTGACTACAGGAGTGTCTACACTGGCAGCAAACTGGCCTGATAACATCTCAATGACTTGCAGAAAAACAGAAAATCACAGTTAAAGCTCAAAGGCTTAAGTGTTGCATTTATCTACATATTTCCCACCTTGCCTGGTAGTGCATAGGACATACTGAGCAAACACAGTGCAATGTGTCTGCTGATATTAAACGATTATTCACGGGTAATAGTCTCAATACACATAGCTTTTCTCTGACTCTCATGGGTCATGTAATGGTTTCCATTTCGCTTCTGCATCCTATTGCACTTTTGTAGCATTCTAGACAATACATGGTAATAATTCCACATTAATGCAACTCATTGTTTTGAACTCAAAGGAAATGAAAGGCCGAATTCGTGTCACCAGGTTGCTTTCTACTTAAAATTTGTTGCAAAGCAATTCCATTTTGCACAGTATTGTTGTTTTTGAAATAAGAGTGGATAAATCAGATTTGCACAAGTTCATAGTGTATGAAGATATTGGCCCTCTGGGCAAAATAAAAAAAGTGCATGTAAAAATATAAAAGATGATGCATTAAAACATTCCTTATTAGTAATTTTGTGAATCATTTTATGTGGTTAACAAAGAAGTGCTGATTCAGAGTAAAAATGTGGTATAGTGGTTATACACTATTTTACTGCTCAGGCAGGAAGAAACTGGACTGATTTAATATCACATATCTGAAAAAACACGAATTCACTCAATTTCCTATTTTAAACATAGCAAAAAGTGTGAAATTACATTTCTCCTTTTTATGTCCTATTATTGCACATGTTTTTTGGGTGCAGATCTTGCTTCCTGCATTGTTTATTTTTCCTGTGGGAAAAATGGTTAAAATATGTGTACTCCCTGATTTGCACCAGTCTAAACCTTTACTTAATATGGTGCAGAGTTTGCAATTGTGCGAGCTGTAGGTTGCAACTAGATGTCTGTGCCATGGAAATGAACAATGACCTCTTGAAATTTATGTACAATTTCTACAGGCTTTAATTCTCCTCTTTCCATGGATGTGATTTCACAACATAAGGCCTGTATTTTTTTAGTGTTATATAGCGCATACTAGACCCGAAGATATCAGGTATCAGAGTGCTGTACATGAGCACCAGTTTCATTACACAAGGACATATTCATTTTGTTAGGCACAGGGAGATTAAGTGATTTGCCCAGAATCACAGGATGTTCAGAGTCGTTGCCGAGACTTGAACCCTGTTCCCCAGCTTCGAGATCATCTGATCTAGCCATAAGGATACATCCTCTACAGATGGGTATCCCATCAAAAGCATGAGGGGAAAGCCCCTTCCGTCTTATTACAAATACAATATGTTATAAAGAACTTATAATAAATCAGTTGATGGAACATACGTCACGTTTGTGATGGAGCAACATGTCCCCCAAAACTTTAAATCAGACCCTTAGATTTTTGGTACGGAAATTAATAGGGTGTCTCTCAGAGGTGTACTCTTCAGACAAGAGATGTGTTCCAGTCATGACATAGCAAACTTGACACAGCAGCTCAGCATGCCAGTTCAATATGCAGATGTACTAGAAAGTAGGGGAGTTACACTTTATGCAGACCAATGTTGCAGTTGAATTCTGATTTGGGCAACAAATGAGAGTTCAATGTAGATTAAAAAAAAGATGAATATGGACTGGTATTAGCTGCATCAAACAGAAATTGCATCTCTTTGCATGAAGGGTGTTCTCAGGTAATGTTACAAAAGAGAACTTAATAAAGGTGTACTCTCCCCACACTCCCAAAGCATCAAACAGAGCCCCACCGTTACACCATTGAAGTACACACCAAGGCTAAACCAAAATTTCTGGTTGACTGTAGAAGCAGTCTTCATTACAGGACAGAATGTTCTGAGAATAAGACTGAGGCATTGTTCCATTTCTGGTTCTAAAAGAGAAAATAGAAAAAACATCAATAATAAAAAAAGATGAATAAAAACTTGAAATGAAGAGTGTGCTGTAAAGCTTATGTTTTTTTATAATACATTTTGTAAAATAACTTGATGTATTGCTTTCTAAATGTTCTACTCAGCAGACCATAAAACTTCAAACCCTCAAGGTATATGGGAACCAGATTTCACCAACTTTGATACAGAGAAATGAGGACCTTTCTTTTCTGACAAAATGTCTGCAACTCTTCCTTAACATGACTCACACAAGTAAGACTTTACTACAATTTTTGCATCTTGGTGTAGTCGACACTTTTCTGCATGTACAGCAACGTTTATACTAACAGTTCTGGAGAAAGCAAGTAGGGAGTCTAGCCAAGGGAGCCTCTGTTGCCTAAGCCAAGCCAAAACAATGTTCCCAAAATGCATCTTTTCACAACGCACGTTACGCAATCGACCTTTATCAGTAGGCAGAAAAGAAAGTTTCACATTGTTTTTTCCCTGGATTCACTTGCACCTTTTTATGACGGTGATTAAGGAGTTCAGAATTATAGCAGAGTTGCTGCATTTCCTTGTACAAATAAAGGCTTAATAATAATAGTTAAGTAGCTAGTTGGTGTAGAGCTGTTTTACTTTTTAACTGTATTTTAGCAAGCGACATAATGAAATAACACTTGTAAGGAACATCTTCTGCTGGTATGTGGTGCTGAAATGTGTATCTGCAATTTGAAATGACCACAAACGTCAACAAATCTAAAACAATATTCATCATTTTAACATAATACCCAAAATAGCAGCAATACATTTTGTCCTTCAAAAGTGGCTGTCAGTGGACCTGTATTTAGCTAAAGTTACAACCATACACTTCTAAGGCCTCTTGCTGGAGTTGCATATTTTGAAGCTTCCTGATGGCATGCTTGTTTCTTTCATGAGCACTGTCTAAAAAGGAATCATTTTAGAGTTTATGTGTATACCCATTATGACACTTGGTAGAAAAGCATAGTAGTGATGTTTTATTTCCTTCATTTCAGTTGTCACATTCCTCAAAAATGAAGTGTTTTAAATATGCAGGTTAAAATGACAAAAATGCACGGGCCTCTATTCTCAATGCCGCCATTGTTTGAAATATTTGTAGGAGAGAACTTAAAATTACTGTGTATGGCTTTTTTCTGCTTTCAATTTGTATTGTATATGCAATGCTAGTGATTGACCCATTTTCAATCCCCACTATAAAATGTATAAATCCACAATACTGTCATTGGTTTATTCAATATGTGAAAAACCTTTCACAAGCAATGTATTAAGGGACCTAAATGAACAAGCCAACATCTGTTGGAACATGTTTCAAAGCCCACTCTCTGTGTATTTGAGTGTGGTGATGGCATGAGCCATAGTAAGATAACACTATTTGCAGCCAGACCTAAAAGTAATGTAGATTCCAGTAGATTCAACAAACAAAGAGAACAAGATCAAAGCTAAGTTTCAATCAACCCAGTCATCATGGTCATCAGAAAAAGTCTGCCTTGCAGGGAACCCATTTGGTTTATCGAAGAAACCTCACCCACCAAACTAGTTGGTGGCATGCTTCATCATACGGTTCCCACCCAGCGGGCAAGTGCCTCCTAGGTGTGCTTTGACGTCTCATTACAGCTGAGCTGTTTTTATTGTTGTGTTTCTTTTTGGTGAGGAGTAAATACCATGAGAGTGAAAAATTAAGGTTAAAACTATCTCCGGGGTACCAAATTCTTTATTATGTGGTCCCTGGGGTAGGGTTCAAAGCAAGTTATTTGGATGTGGGTGAGAGAGTGTGAT
This sequence comes from Lissotriton vulgaris, assembly GCF_964263255.1. NCBI lineage: Eukaryota > Metazoa > Chordata > Amphibia > Caudata > Salamandridae > Lissotriton > Lissotriton vulgaris. The sequence goes on from NW_028250002.1 coordinate 984,380, forward strand.
CTTGCACGTCTCTTAAAGGGTGTGAAATGGTCTACATGTTTCAGCCAATGCGTTTCCAATTAATTGTCTTTCTTCAGGGCCTGTGGTTCAGAGTAAAAATAGCCCATAACCTACATGAACTAAGCATACATGCTAATGTTTGCATAGGTGTGTAAGGTACATAACTTACGGTTACGGTTCACCGTCAGATTTGATCATTTATGCATGAGAAAAGGAGACACAACATAATTACAAACAATTAAAAGGTCCCCCATGGTAGGGACCTGTCATCCATGCATGTGTCCCGGGTAGTTAATTATCCTCTACTGATAGGTGTGCCTGTGAGAGTAGTGGTTGCATCGTCTGGCATGCAGCATTGAATGCAGGAGGGCTCTACTAGGCCTATGGCCTAGTAAATAGGGGCTATCAGATGGTAATTCAGATTTTTGAGAAAATCCGAATCACACCTCGTGTGCCATCCGATTATAAATTAGCCTGTTATTACCATTTATTACCATTTAAAATTAAAACATCAAAATGCCCCAGCACGTCAATTAATAAGGCAGGGTGAGTCAAATAGACTGAGTACCTGGGCTGAGGAGAATAAGACAATCTTGGATATCCAGTACGGGTTCCTCCCAGGTCACTCGACAATGGCCCAGTGCCTCAACCTTTATCTGATCCTGGGTAAATACACCATCGCCCGCCCTGGGACGATCTATATGGCCTTCATGGATCTTTCCTCGGCCTTTGACTGTGTCAACCGAGGAAGGTTGTGGCAGTCCATGGAGGCCATGGGGGTGGAGCGATCTCTGGTGAATTTCCTAAGGGACCTTCACAGAGATACCAAGGCCAACATCCGATACTCAATAGAACTGAAGGTATACAGGAATTTTAACACCGAACGGGGGGTACAACAAGGGTGCATTTTAGCGCCCTTTCTTTTTAATCTATATATTAACAACCTAGAAGGAGTTTTGCTGGACACGGGGGATGATTAGCCTTATGTAGGACAGAGAGGACTGCCTGTCGTGCTCTATGCAGGCGATGCAGTCCTCCGCACACGCACCCCTAAGGGTTTACAAACCCTACTTGACGCCTTTAATGGATTCATGACCAAGCGAGATCTGGCCATGAACAACACCAAATCCTACATGATGCAGGTGGGGTCTAGTTCCAAAAGTAAGTACATTTTTGCTGTGAATGGAACCAGAGTGCCCACCTGTTCAACCTTCTCCTATTTGGGTGTTCTTTTAGATCACCAGCTTAACTGGGTAGCACTCCTAAATAAAAAAGGCGCGAATTTACAAGGGAAAATGCCGCTTTATTCGGATTTGCCAACAAAATGGGCAGTCGACCAGTGGCAGCTTTGTTAAAAATATATTGAGCCAAAAGTCTATCGATAGCCAGCTACGGGAGTGACACATGGGGTACACTGGCCTTGTAGGCCTACAGGTGACTGAAAATAACTTTTTTAAACAACTACTGAGCGTCCCAAAAGGGACAGCGAATCTGTCAGTCCGCGAAGAAACTGGTTTACCCTATGTAAGTGACACGCTGGCCTTACGCCCGTTGACCTTTTGGCCTCAATGTTGGCTCAACAAGCACCTAGGTCTTACACATAACCTTATGAGGGACATTTTAAACTTAGATCACAGGACCAAAATGCCCTGGATCAAGTATTCAAAATCTTGGGGCATATTATCAAGGGGGTTTATCTCCGCTTTTTTGGCTTTAAAAGAGTTAAATTATCTCCCTATTACCTAGCTGTCGCTAACACCAGTTAGCGACAGCTAGTAGGAGATAGCGACCATCTTGGGCCCCGCTTTGCATGTCAGTGATATTTATCACTAATGACATGCAAAGTGGGCGTGCCAAGATGCTAGCGACAGGAAACAGTCGCTAACATCACTATCTCCTATTACCAACTTTTGGAGATATTCGCGCTAAGCGCGAATATCTCAAAAAGCTAACACCTGCCCCTGAGCAGTTCTTAGCCATGTTATCCAATGGTAGGTGGATAACATGGCTAAGAGCATTAGCTCGGTAATGCATGAATATCGCTGACTTTTCAGCGATATTCATGCATTTCGGCCGATTTTTATCGCTTAGAAGATAAACCTTGATAATAGCAAGGTTCCTTAGCGATACAAATCGCCGCAGCTCGGCGATAAAAATATCGCTGCTAAACCAACATACCGATAATTATTGCTAGTTGTTGGTAATATGCCCCTAGTTTTAACGATCTGGGACGTCTGGACTTATTCACAAAACCTGAAGGTATAACTAGAAAGGATATAACGTTCGTAAAACACTCCTTTATTCTCAACAAAACCTGACGCTTAAAACCTCCCCAGATATGGAACCATATCTGTCCTTGCCAATATCTGCATATGATCGTTTTCTACTTACTAGGTTTAGACTAAATCTTTTCCACCTGTTATTAGCAGTACCAAGGGAAAGTCACAAAGGGAAAGTGTTAGCATCCTTTGGCTGCGACAACAAGTCTCCACAGGATCTGCTCCACTTTACGTTCCTCTGTAAATACTATGAAATGCCCATATCCCTTTTTATAAAACCCATTTCAAAAAAGTTAAATTTCCGGCATATACGTCCAGCTCTTTTTTACCTGCAGTTGCTGAATCCCAAATGTGTCCCTTTTGTGGCCGTTTTTTTAAAAAGTGCAATGAAATGTAGAAAAAGTCTAGATTTTTAATTGGATATTGTATTTTTAAGGTTCTTTTTAATATGAAAATGTTTTTATGTCACCAACATCTCTACAACGAAGTAATCAATTTCCTGTTAATGTCTTGCCGTAGGGTAACGAAAATGTATTATGTGTTTGTACTGTATCTTGGATTATTTACCTTTTATGGTTTCTGAAAATGAAAACCGAATAAAGTACTTTTGAATTTGAATTTGAGTCAAGGAAGGTGCATAAGGATATTATAGCAGACTGTCAGAATAAAATGCAAGTGTCAGCAAATGGTTTTTAAGTACAAACTACTTAATGCACTAAACTTTTTCACAACATAGTTCCCGGTGGGAGGCGGTGCCTATTGTCACACTCTGTACATGGTAGTGAGGGTAAAAAAAACAGGGAAAAAAATGGTTTTAACACAGGCTGTACCTGTCATGTGACATCTCAAGTGAGTGGTATTGTGCTTTAGTTACTCACTGCATCAAGGTCAGCCGCCTGCATACTTACCTACTCATTCGTCTCTTCTGGGATCTCGGTGAAGCAGTGTTCCAGGGAGGTTTAAAAGACTACATCATCCTTCCTACAGTAATGAGGGGTGCACATTGACAAGGGGATGAGGCTTTCTGATCAGTTGGGGTGAGCCCCTCTGGTGAATTAACCTTTGCCTCTCAAGGACAGTGGAAAATCACAAGCCATCTAAAAGCACTTTTGTCATCCTTTGGGACATAGAACCAAAGCGGTTCAGGGTAAGTTATGCATCCTAAACACCTATGCACACCTTAGCGTGTATGCATAGTTCATGCAGGTTCAGGGCTATATTTACTCTGAAGCATAGATCCTTAAGAAAGCCAATCAATTGCAAAATTAATTGGCTGAAACATGTAGACTATTGAACACCCTTTAAGAGACGTGTGAGATCACAATCTCTCACTCATGTCCAAAGAACTTGCGTTTAACACTACCCCTTAGACCACATAATAAATAATTTGGTACCGCGGAGGTAGTTTTAACCTTAATTTTTCTCTCTCACGGTATTCACTCCTCACCAAAAAGAAACTCAACAAAAAAAAATATCCGCTGTAATTAGGCATCGAAGCACACCTAGGAGATACTCGGCCCCCTGGGTGGGAACCCTATGATGGAACATGACACCAACTAGGTTGGTGGGTGAGGGTTCTTCCATAAACGAAATGGGTTCCCTGCACTGGAGAGTTTTTCTGGTGACCCTGATGACTGGTATAATTGAAGCTTAGCTTTGAGTTTGTTCTCTTTCTTAGTCTAATTCAAGGTTAGTGGAGACGAACGAGCGCCTATGTTCCCTCCTCACTTTTCTTCTTTTGTTAAGTAATTCCAGTAGATTGCCACAGATCACAGTGTTCCACAACTAAATAGCATTATTTCAAATTACCGTATAGAATTGCCATTTGATGGATGGCCCAAAATACAATCTCCTCTGGAATAGAAGGCACCGTAAATAGATTTACAATCCTAGAGGATATTGAACGTGGTATCCCCTTGGTAAGCGCAATTTGACACATTAATGCCATCCTTTCAAGTTCAGCTGCATTCTCCTAAATATGCAGAAAAGGAAATATTGGTAATTTGAATGATTTATGACAAACAAGAAGAGACAAACAAACCCAAAACAAGAATTAAGTAAAACGTATCAGGCATTGAGCAGTTATTGTGACACAGGAGAGGCTTAAACCCATCATTAAGGGCCTGATTATGAGTTTGGTGGCTGGGATACTTAGTCACAAACATGATGGATATCCCGTCCACATAATTAGATCCATGGATATAATGAAGTTGTAATATTGCAGACAGGCTATCCCTCAAGTTTGCGGCACACTAACCCTTTCCGGCAAACTCGGAATCAGGCCCTACGACTCAATCAACAATAAGACAGAACCGGAGCAGATAAGAGAAATATATTCACTCCTTGAAATACACCAAGTAGAACCATGAGTTGCCAAAACAGATTGAAAATAAGGATGTAGCCTAAGATTTCTTGAGCACTAGCAGCAAGAAAGTGTATAGGATAAAGATGGGTCATATATAGAATAAATATAGTGGTGCACCCGTTAACAATATCAGAAATTCTTGCCTCTATTTCACATCCAAGATAGTTTTATTTTTTATAAATTTATGTCTTTCTGCACTGCAGAGAATACCAAAAGCGATTGATACCATTTAGAGTGTGCACCAAATGTATTTCTAGGGACTGGCTGGGAGGTGTGAACTATTTTCATAGCCACTTTCTGTACTTGAAATGGGCATTACAATCAAAAGTAATTAATTGCATTTGGCTATTCTCTAGACTTGTATTAACTTACAGGTACATGCATCATTGTTGGCTTTTGCGATTTCTTAATTGCGATTTTTAAGGAATCGCAATTAAGAAATCGCAAAAGCCTATGCATGAAGAAATCACTGAAAAATTAGCGATTTCTTAAAATTCCTTAATTGCAACTCGCAAATTGCGAATCCCAATTATGGAATACCTTCCCATTCATTCCTATGGGCCTAGTGGCCCACAGGAATGAATGGGAAGATATTCTCAATTTGCGATTAGCAATTAGCGAATCGCAAATTGAGAATGCGATTTCAAGGGTGCAGGGGTGTCCAAAGCACACCCTGTTGCACCCCTGAAATCAATCTATGCACATATGTTGTGTACACACATGCCCTTAGGGCATGTGTCCGTACAACATGAAACTTTGAAAAATGCACAAAAGTGCATTTTTCAAAGTTTTGGCAAATTACCATGAGGTTCAACCTCATGGTAATTTGCTCCCCCTAATTGCGAATTTGCAATGTTTTTTAAGTTTCATGCATTGCATTTAAGGAATCGCAAAATGCGATTCGTTAAAAGCAATCGCAATTTGAGAATTTGCAAATATTTGCGAATTCTTTAATTGCAAGGGCCTTCACCCTTCATGCATTCCAAAAGCAGATTTTGCGATCGCAAACGGCCGATTTTTGCGAATCGCACCGTTTGCGATTGCAAAATCCTTTGATGCATGTGACTGTTAGTGTTTTCTACCTATAAAATAGCTGTACTTTAATGTGTGATTTTGTGAAATATTTAACTTCTTTTCAAACACAATATATGACATAGAGACTGCAATATCTTTTTTTATCAGAACAAATAGTAAACAGGCTTTAAAAACACTGAATAATTATTTTAACAAACATTTATCTTATTTTAGGACTAACACTCTAAAAATGATGGACTGTTTTAGGTAGCAATAACGGGAAATACATGATAAAGCATCATGCCAATAAATCAAAAGTACTATAATAATAACATATATAAACTGCATCTTAATGACCATGCGATGTATTACAAAATAGGTCTACAACTGCTTAGTCTCTTTGTATATTTTGTTAAAAAGTTGACCTCTCCAGTGAAGTTCTGAACTCTCAGAGGCCAAAGAGTTGAGGATGTGTGGCACTTCCATGCTGTTCTGTTTTGTACTGCCAGCATATCGGACTGCATGTTGAAGTGGATACATTGCTTAACTTCATCTTTCTTTATGGGAATGACTGGGTCCCTGAGACTCCTCATGGCTCCTCCCAAAGTGTGCCTGGGTAGGTGTGCTAGCTTTGCACCGCTTCCCAAAGACATCTTCTGGGATCCAGTTTGCCTTTGTCAGTGCTTAGTAATTTGACAGAAAAACCTGGACAAAAGTGGTCCCTCATTTGTATGGGGCTAAACCTAACAAGTGGTTTAATGCATCTTGACACACTGAGGGGGTGAAATGGGTGTAAGTACAAACCTTGTTAAAAAAGGACCCGCACATGCCTTGGCAGCATCTGCTGCAAATAGAAGGCTCAATGGGGTGCAAAAAAAGGAGCTAGCACCACCTATTTCCTGTGCACTTTGCTGATCTAGGGCCCGATGTAGGTAAATCCCATTTACCGATTTTGAAATACCGAATTTTACCGATTCAGTATTTCAAAATCGGTAAATGGGATGTAGGTCCCAACATCTGGATTCGTTACCGAATCCTTAAAGGGTGCAGGGGGTGTCACTTTGACACCCTCTAGCACCCCCAAAACGGGCATGTGTGCAATGTGGCACACAGACTTGCCCTAAGGGCACGTCTGTCTGTCACATGGCACATGTGTACATGCACAGATGTGCATGTACACAGGAATCGGTATTTTACCATGGATTTGTATTCCATGGTAAAATACGGATTCTGTAAGCCATGTGCCAATAGAAAATTGGCTACCCACATAGCATTTTCGGTAATTTTACCGAATCGGTAAATATTACCGAATCGGTAAATATTACCGATTCGGTAATTATTACCGAATCGGTACTTATTACCGATTCGGTAATAATAACGATTCGGTAAAATTACCGAATATGTGCACCTACATCTCCCTAGCCCTTTACCGATCGGAAACGGCCGAAAATTGGTATTTTCAGCCGATTCCGATCGGTAAAGGTCTACCTACATCTGGCCCCTAGTCCATGAGGTGAAAATGGCTGGTCAGGTCTAAACTGGGGTGGCATGGTGAGCAAAAGCTTGATGGATTTAACCCAGATCCCTTGACTGGGGTGAATGTTTTGATTTTTTTCTGCATTCCGTCCAGCAATAATTGTGTGTTTTGTGAAAAGAAATGCGGTTTCATCTCTCTCTCCCTTTCTTTCTCTCTCCTTTCTCTGTTTCTCACACACATACACAACTACACAAACAAACACATACGGACATGAACACACATTTCTGTGTGCACGTCAGGCACTAAAATAGGCAAGTAATTCTACAAAACACAAATCAAAATCTACAAGACAGCTTTGCTTTTGAATCTATAAGTCTGTTACATACAGATTGAATATATTTTGTGTTCTCAGCTCTTGCCTACATGTGGAATCTGGGCTCGCATATGATACTTGCTTGTCAACAGGCTTGTGAAAAGGCAGGTGCCCACCTGATAACACAGCTATTAAAAACACTGTGCCTGTTTCTATGATTTAGGCAAAAGCTGACAGTACTAGATGATGCAGACTATCCTTTTCTGAAAAATAATTTCTTTCTACTTTATTTCCACCTTCTTTCCTTGTCTTTCTTTTTTCTTGCTTTCCTGTCTCTCTTTCCATTTCCATTCTCACTGTATTTTATTCCCTCTTTCTTGCTTTCTCTTGTTCTCTCTCGTTCTCTATCTTTCTCACTTTCTTCCTATTTGTTTGCACTATTTCTTTCTTTAACACTTTTTGTGCAACCTTTTTCAGTTCTACCTCTTTTATCTTCTAAGCTTAATTTTTATTCTTGCTCTTTTCCCTTTTTTTCTCATTTCCATCTCTATTTGGTCCTTTTCCTCCATTTTCCCATTCTTTGTCTCTTTCTTACTTTTTTTCCCCTCTTTAAATCTCTTTATTTTTTCTCTTTTTCTTGGCATATTTCTTTTTTCCAACTAATTCCTTCTTCTCCACCTTTCTTTCTCTCCCTGTTTCTCTCAGTGATTCTTTCCTTTGTTCTTTCATTCTTTCTTTTCCTCCCATTTCTGTGTTTCTTTTTTCCATTTTTATTTTTATTTCTTTCACCTTTACTTGATTTCTCTCCTCTCCTTCTTTTCTTTTGTCCTATCTCTGTCTTTCTCAATGTCTTTCTTTCTCTGTATTTTTCTCTTGTTGTTTCCTTCTATCCCTCCTTTTGTTCAATCTGTTTTCTCTGCCTTCACTTTTCCTCCTCTGTTATTCTTTTTCTGTCTTCCTCCTTTTGTTGTATTTACCTGTTGTTCTTTTTTCTTTCTTTTTCTCCTTTCTTCATCCCCTAGTGACCTGATCTCCTTCATTCTTTTTTCTTCTACTTTCGTTCTCTTATTTTTTCCTTTCTTTCCTTTCTATTGTTTTCTCGTTGTCTTTTTCTTTCTCTTACCTTCTTTCGCTACTCTTTCTCTGTTGTGCTCTTTATTCTTTCTCCTTCTACCTCTTCCTTTGTCATGCCTTCTTTATTCTTACCCTCTTTTCATTCATACCTTCACAGTTTGATTCTTCGTTTTTCGTTTCTTCTTAATTTCTTTCTTCCTTCATTTCCTGTATTGTGCTCTTTTCTCTAGTAATGTAGATATTCACCTTTATTTTGCGGTCTTTCTGAATATCGCTTCCTCTTTCCTATTTAATTTGTTTTCTTTGTTTCTTGCCGTTTCCCCCTAATTCTTTCATTCTTTCCTTTTATTTTCTTTCTCTTCTCACTTCCTCTCTTTTTTCTCTCAGATCATTGTCTGTCTCTCTTTCTCTCACTCTCTCTAATTCACTCTCTTTTGTTCTTTCAAGGGCAAAGGGACACAGCTGATCCCCAAGGATCCCAAAAGTAAACCTTTGCAATGCATCTCCTGTTCTATTAATACTTTATGTTCCCTGTATCTGGAATGAGGTACTCTAGGGGAAGTATTTAAGTTATTTGGGGGCAGATGTATCAACCGTTTTGCGACTCGCAAAGGCCGAAATTCGCAGAATTTTGGCCTTTGCGACTTAGCAAATAGTCATTTTGCATGATTTAGAATGTATCAAGAATTTGCAAATTAAGAAATCGCAAAGATTTGCGATTCCTTAATTTGCCACAGCATTTAAGGAATCCCAAATTTTGTGATTCCTTAAATGCTATGTATGAAGCATTTTTCTGTTGCGAATTTTGGTTAAGGAATCGCAAATTACCACCAACTTGTAGTTGATGGTAATTTGCGAAGTCCTCAACAAATGCACAATTTAAAAAATTTTAAGGTGGCATGTGACGCGCACACATGCCCATGGGGCATGTATGTGCGCCATATGCACACATATGTACATTTCAGTGGTGCAGCAGGGTGTCTTTCAGACACCCCAGCACCCTTGAATTAATTCTCAAATTGCGATTAGAAAATTGCGAATTCGCAATTTGAGAATTAGTTCAAAATCATTCCTATGGGCCTCCTGGCCCATAGGAATGCATTGGAAATTATTCGCGAATTTGCAAATAAAGAATAAGGAATCGCTAAAAAATAGCGATTTTGTACATACATTCCATTTTGCGAATTCTAAATAGCGATTCCCAAAAAATCGCTATTAGAATTCGCAAATTGGAATCTTGATACATCCGCCCCTTGGTATCTATGTACATGTATAAACTCCCTATATTAGATAGTAGCTCAGGAAAGGTTGAAGACACCTGTTTTAAAGAGTGCTGACGGCAGTGTAGGCTGCATGTGGTGCTGAAGGATGTACATGTTAGCTAGTCGTACCTGATGTAGTTGCAAGAGTGTAGAACAGCAAACATTAGGAAGTAGGTTTCATGTATGATGTAGGTAGTGAAGGTGTGGTGTGTAAGTGCAGTGTAGGTGCAGGTTAGAGTTTAGCTGGTGATGTCAGATGTCCCTAAACATGTATCAGAGTGGCATGTTTACACTAGTTTGTATTGCAACCTGATGTTCACTGCACTCATTCTATAGAGGCAGACCATTTGAGGCACACTATTACTTCCTTCCTCAGGACACGCCTCATTATCAATATAATAATTCATCCCTATCAACTCTAAATTACCACTACACCAGAATAAAGGACCTAGAAGGATCACAGAAAATAACATGCAAATACTAGGTAACAAAATGATTAACTGTTGTCTTGTGAGTGCTTTCTGTAGAGAGATTCTCTACTAAAACTCCTAAATGGGAATAATAGAATATTGCACCCACAATAGTATCAGCAATGGCAACAAAAAAGGCAGCACTTTGTATTTTACTCCTCCTTAAAGGCTTCTTAATGGAAATAAATGAGAAACCGGTGTGTAAATGACAAAACTGTTTGGAAAATGCCATATTTTATAGTTAATTACTTTTCTGATTTTATTATCCATGTAATGGTTTTGAATAACCATGCACTTTACAAATAAAACTTACATACTTAAACTTACTCAGTTGAAAAGGTCATTGTTAAAAATAATGTGTGTGCACACAGTGATACGTTAAGCGTTTGCATTTTAATTGAAATAGAAATACTATGACTGCATTTTACACTATGTGAAACCAAATATACCTTTTTACTGCAAGTACTACTGGACTAGCATCTAATATATCGTATAGGTCCACCTGACATAATCTGATGATGCAGAAGCATCTGGTGTCAATGCATAGTTATTCTGCTCTGCCTTCAATGCACATGCCCATGCACAAGATCAAAGTATGGCCATACAAACTGGATTTTCATATGGTGTACCTGCCTGTCTGAGTGCTACGGATTTACCCGCTATCACCCCTTATAATTTTTAATCTATCATCCTATGCCACATTCTATTGAAGGTGTGGAACCAGAATATCTTCGTCAGTATATTGTCTGAAATACATTTTTTTAACAAACGTTGTACAAAAAAGTTTTTGCCACATTTAGGACATGATGGTGATGTCAAATTATATTCTATATATAATATTCTGATATATAGTCCTATTGATTATTACATTCCCACCCACTGTAAAACTAAGTCTGTGCTGTCTTTCAAAGAGCTGCCACATTTCTTGCAGCTCAATGAGATCTCCAATCTAACATCCTGTGGTACATCCTACAAAATCCCTCCTATTCCCATTGGGTAAAAAATGTGACTTTTTCATGTCAAGAAGATCTTGCTATTTTGTATGCCTCATTGTATCTCCCATGTACTACTTTTGCTGGGCTCTTAACTCACATCTATTGCAGAGACAAGTTAATCTTCCAGTGCTAATTATTGCAGATACTCTAAGAGAGCCATCTGTATAACCCTGTTAACCATCCAATCACACCTTTGCTGGTTTCTATACTGGCTGCAAACCATGACGGAACTATCTGGGATACCAAAGGTCTGACTGAATGATCAGCAGTAATTCTGCTTTGCCGTGTCAGGAAAGATGCAGTGCTTTGCAGCCCCTGCCCGAAGGTCCTGAGGTTTTCCATGACTGAGTGAATGAGCACCATCTGTCAGTGAGACCCTGTGCTTACCGAGCCTGTCAGGATGCGATCCAGAGTGTCAGCTGTCACAAACATGGTCCTCTTTGTCACCTCCCTTTGAGTGATGGTAGTATACATACAACGTACAATGGCTAGTTCCTGCAGGGGTGTTAACTGGGAGAAAAAGCAAATTTCATACATGTGAACAACAGGATGAATCAGGGACTTATTCACAAAGTGCAACATACTACAAAATGTTTCCCCAAAACCTATATCTGAAGACCTCTCTTATCTTTTTTACAAGGAGATATCTGCCCCACATGTACACCTACCGTTTTGTTCTACCTGTGGGAAGAACAGGGGTTCCTGGCTGGAAAATGGGAACTCTTATTACAAAATGATAGAGGTTTAGGAAAAGGTAAGGAGGGGAAAAGGAAGAATTATTGATGTGTTTAGGAAGAGACAAACATCCACCGCCAAAGGTTTAAGCTTCTTGCTATTTACAAACTGTACAAATGTTATTACTTCAGCCATACAGGTCATAACGTAGTTACAAATGTTTTTCGGGCCATATCTGGAGAAAGTGCAGTCACACAAGGCAAACTATTGAAATTGCAACACTATTCCATTGCAAATAATGGAGATATAAATGAATGTTAAAATACATGAACTTATTTTGACTTTTAAAACCTACGTATATACACATATAATTGTGTGTGTGTGTATATATATATATTACCAACTGGTGGTCGCCAGTAGGTAGTTATAGTTAGGACCTATTTTCCATAGGAAATCCGCAACATTCTATTTGTGGGCTCCATATCTATGTGTGGGCTCCATATCTATTGTGTGGGCTCCATATCTATTATTACTTTTTAATGCAATTCTTCATGGCCTCCCAGCACCGTCCACGTGGGCTGGTGCAGAGATCATTCCGATCTATAAAAAAGGGTCCCCCATTGAACCTGCAAATTATAGGCCAATTAGCCTCATTGATGTTACTCAAAAAATCTTTGCAGGGGTGTTATTAGAAAGACTACAGGATTGGATGGAAGACTGTGATGTTCTAACTCCGTTGCAAGCAGGCTTTAGAGCTAAAACTTCAACTGTAGATCAGCTGTTTAGCCTTCAGTTGATCTATTGGAAGCATGCGGTTCGGGAAGGTGGGAGCCTGTATCTTACCTTCGTGGATTTGAAATCAGCGTTTGATATGGTGGACCGTGACCAGCTGTGGAGCATCCTGCTGGACATGGGAATTCCACCATATCTTTGTTTCCAACTTAAACGCCTCCACGCGGGCACATACGCTAGAGTAAGATAAGACAAGAATGGCCAACTAACAGCCCCCTTCCCTGTCGGTAAGGGGGTGAGGCAGGGATGCGTGCTTGCGCAGAGCCTCTTCCTAAACGGTTTAATTGAAGATCTACTTGCCGCCAAGGATTTGGATTCCCCTAAAATATCATTCCGCAAATTTCCCGCACTAATGTTTGCGGATGACACCCTGCTCCTCTCGAAATCTCCGATGGGGATGCAGCGAGTGTTAAAGGAATTTAGGCAGTTTTGCAAAAAGAGGAACCTTGTAGTAAATATCAATAAAACAAAATATATGGTCTTCAATGTCAATTCCACTAACTGCCCACACCCAATGATGGATGACAGGCCGCTCGAGCGGGTCCATATCTTTGATTATTTGGGCCTTTCCCTAAATGATAAAATGGGTTGGGGTCCCCAAATCAACAAGGCCAATCTGAAGCTAACCCAGGCAATTGGGGGAATCCTAAAAGTCCAGAAGAGTTGTGCATTAAAGGTCATAAGCCCACTGCTAGAAATATACAGAGTCCAATGGGTCAGAATTGTGGGGGCACAGTCCATCTAATGCCCTGACCCTCACTGAAAATAGGTTCATTAGACAAATCCTGGCTTTGCCAACAAACACACCCCTAGTACCACTAAGGATGAATTTGGGTATCCTCCCAATGGTGGATTTAATCTCGTCCCGACCGTTGCTTTATTGGCAACGGCTGTGGAGTACACCAGAGTTGAGACACTATAGGGAAGAACTAAAAGCGGTAATGTCATCACTGGGGCTGTGTTTAGTATACCTTGGTTGTCCTTTGTTAGGGATTCTTTTCGAGCTATGGGCATAGAGGACTTATAGATCACTACCGAAGAATCTTGTCTAGCCATCCCTAAAAAAACTTTAGCTAAAGTAGTGAAAGAGTTTAAATTGACTAGCCTTATACAGGCAGTCAAAACTATGAGTTTAACACATGGGTTCTTGGATTTTAAGTCACATTATCAATTTAAGCAGGTGCTAGATTTAATACAGCCCCCATTAGCAAGGAAGTTGTTTCTGCAATTTAGATATGGGACGCTCCCGCTCTATGCAATAACTAATAAGTGGGCGGGCTCAACCCATTGCCTCTGTCCTGGATGCCTAGTGGAGGAGGAAACAGTAATTCATGTATTGTTCTTATGCTCGGCATACAAACAGGCCAGGTCTAAATGGGTTATACTATTGTGCAGAAAACTGGGCATTAGGAACCACAGTGAATTCTTTAGGATCCTAAAATCTGACACTGACCCAGTTTATGTTGCTTTACTTTCGAAATTGCTCCTTGCTATGTGGTCTAAACGAAGGTATTTGTTAAAGACTGGCACTTAGTTTTGCTTTTTTATTACCTGTGATTCTCCACTCTGTTATAGTTAACCCTGCAGCAAGGCATCTGGAGTTAAATCTATGTGAGAGATAGAGTTCCCTCCTCCCGGCTGGTCCACTGACAATGGACGTTTTAAAAGATATTGGGCGTTTTTAATAATGTTCTTATATGCTTTTATTGTAAATTATATATTTTTTTCAAAAGTATTTTTATTGGCATTTCTTTGTAAAACACAGAAAAAAGGATGAAATTACGACAATGCCGCGCATCTCCCACACAGGGGTTAGCTGTGAAATTAGAGCCCACCTTCAACCCACCTTACCGGACCGAACTCATTTCAACCAGGCCCCAGGCACATCAATTAGGGTTCAAATAGGTGCAAGCATGACGAAGAGGGGTGCCTCCCGGCTCGCTGGGTAAATGCACAACCAGTGGCAGGTAGGCCAGACCCCTGCAGTGCTAATCAATCAAAGTCTGACCGGTATTGTCCAACATAAAGTCAATAACCATCCTCTCATGGTGGGTCAAAGGCGAACATCCTCGCGTGGCACCCTGGTGGGGTTCGCCATGAAGAAGCTATCAGCGGGATACACAGTAATGATAACAAAATTAGGAACCCCCCCCCCATCCCTCCTCCACAACCCTCCCCCTCCCCCGTGGTGGTAGCAACTCGTAGGTACTAAAGACAGGCGCACAGTGTGAACAGATCACAGTTGAAACAAGTGGAGGGCTCTAACACTGGCAGGACACACTGCGGAAGGCAGTCCTTTGGAGAGGAAAGCAACCAAGGGGCCCCAGCGGAATTCAAAATCCTTAAAGTCGTCTAGGAATATGTCGGCCATTCTTTCCATACTTAATAGCCTCCAAAGGCGCGAGTGCCAAAGAGAGATGGCCGGTGCCTCCCTCTGTTTCCATGCAGCAGTGAGGGTGAGCTTGGCAGCCCCGATGCTGAGCCACATGATCCTCTTGTCCGCCCTAGTTTGATGGTCGAGACTAGGATCACGGAGACCCAGGAGGGTAGTGGCTATCGAGGTAGGAATGGGGTACCCCAGCATCTCCTTAATGTGGGGCAGAATTTCCTCCCAAAATGGTCGTATGATAGGGCAATCCCACCATATGTGCTGGAAGTCTCCCAAAATTCCACACCCCCTCCAGCATCTATCTGAAGTGTCGGGGAATATCTGTCGCAGGTTGGCCGGGTACAAGTACCAGTCCATCATGGTTTTCATATGTGCCTCCCTTAGTTCCACAGAGTGGTTAAACTTAGCTATATCCGACCATAAGTGTGTCCATTCCGTGTCAGGAATATCCCGTTGGAGCACCCCCTCCCACATGGATATGTAGTGAGGCCGAGGGGAAATGGCGGTGGAAAGAAGGAACCCATAAATAAAGGTGATAGCGCCCTTTATGGAAGAGGATTTGGTCATAAAGGCTTCAAACTTGGTGAGGGGATGTGTAGCTGCTTCTCTCACCTAAGGAGATAGTGCCCAATGTAGTAGCTGTGTGTGGTGGTAGCGTTTGGTCTCCTGAACCCCATAGTCCCTCTTACAGTTGTCGTAGGTGAGTGGGTCCCAGTTATGGAAATGATGTGTTAGAGCTAAACAGCCCCCTTCCCTCCAAGTATCAAAGGGGCCCTCCGTCATTGCTGGTTGGAAATCAGGGTTAAAGTGCAAGGGAGTGAAGGGGGAGGTGAATGTTGTCTACCTTTCGTCCCTGGAAACCGAGTCCCAGACCTTCAACGTAGTGCTAGTGGGGGTACTGAGGTACACATTTTTAGGTCTGTCGCTCTTGGCTAACCACACTAGATCCCAGATCGTCCTTCCCGCTATGCTTTGATCCATATGGAGCCAGTGTTTTTAGGATTCCTTTTGCGACCATTCTACTAGCACTTGGAGTTGCGCAGCTTTATAGTACAGGTGAATGTCAGGTAGTCCCACACCTCCCTCTTTCCTTGGTCTGCGCAGGATGGTGAAGGAAAAGCGCACACGACCCCCCTGCCAGATAAACCGTAGCATCATGGATTTTACTCGTCGAAAGAACTCCCTGTCAAGGTCAATAGAAAGAGCCTGGAATAAATAAAGTAGTTGGGGAAGAAGAGACATTTTAATCGCGTGGACCCTCCCCAACCATGATATGAACATGGGCTTCCAGCAGTTCAGGTCGGTCTGTATCTGGGCGAGAAGTGGGGGAAAGTTGGCTGAGTAGAGTTTCCCCAGTGTGGGGGTCAAGTGGATCCCCAGGTATACAATGGAGGAGTTGGCCCATGAGAGACGTGTTGATGACTGCAGACGGAGGACTTCAGAGTGGGGTAGTGTGAGGTTCAACACGCATGATTTGTCATAGTTAACCTTGAATCCGGCAACCGCCTCGAAGCGCTCCAGTTCCGTCTGCACGTGGGGGAGAGAACGGCCCGGGCCCGAGAGGGAGAGGAGGACGTTGTCTGCAAAGAGCGTGAGTTTGTGTGCTTCCCCAGTGAAGGGTAGGCCTTGAATATTGGGATTGTCTCTCACTGCCATCGCTAGGGGCTCTATACTGAGGGCGAAGAGCAGGGGAGAAAGGGGGAAACCCTGTCTAGTGCCCCTGGAGTGCTCAAAGAAGGAGGACGGGTGCCCATTTACTACCACTCTGGATCTAGGGGAGAGGTAGTTCACCCGAATCATCGTCAGAAACCTTGAGGAGAAGCCGAAGGCGGCCAGCGTCTGGAAGAGGAATCCCCAGTCTACCCGGTCAAACGCTTTTTCAGCGTCGAGCCCCACCAGGACCGCTGGGATTTTAAACTTGTTGGCTTTTTCGATCAAATGTAGTACCCGCCTCATATTGTCTTGGGTCTGGTGACCCTTGATGAACCCTGACTGGTCTGGGTGTATGAGAGCCGGCATCAGGTCATTGAGCCGTCGGGCGATGATAGAGGAATAGAGTTTTGCATCCAGATTCAGGAGGGCTATTGGCCTATAAGAGGCGCACTTCTTGGGGTCCTTCCCGGGTTTGGGTATGACGGATATCAGAGCTTCCGCCATTGTGCCCGACGTCTCCCCCTCGCTTGCCAGGTTGTTAAATAATGCGCCCGTCCGCGCCAGCTCCGGGCCAAGGGCCAGCCATGCTGCCGGTTCCCACCCCGCACAGAGGCAGGTCTGGACTAGATCACAGCTTATTGATCTTGGAAAGTCAACTTGCACTCCCTCAACACCATGCAACCTCTCTCTGACTAGCCCCCTCCTGTTTAAATGTCATAGCTGCCCTTTTTCGTTCTCCCCTTACACAAAATGTCCCCATGACTCATTAGTTAGTCATCCCACACCCATAAAAACATATTCTATGGGATTGGTAAATTGTCGCTCTTTACCATGCCACGCTAGTGACATTTGGTTGCTGTTGTCTTCCATGTCCTGGGACCTACTGTTCCTGACTGAGACATGGATTAAAGACTCCTCCAACCCAGACATTTCCCTTGCCTTGCCCCCGAGATACCGCCTTACAGGTATAAGCCGCGAAGGCCCCAAGACGGGAGGTGGAATCGCGGTAATCTTACAGACTCACCTGACGATCACGTCGAGAAAAATCACAAATATAGGGCCCATAGAGGCACTATATTTCTCCATCTCGGACACTACTACAGCCATCTTGTCAGGGATCCTGGTTTACAGCCCCCCTAACACCCCACAGTCTGCCATTTCTGAACTATAAGCAGTCACCGCAGATCTGTCTCTTAAGCACCCTCATTTCACGGTATTGGGAGACTTTAACCATCACGTAGAGGTAAGTGGCTGCAGCCGCGCCACCCATCTCCTCGACTCCATGCAAAGTATGAATCTGACACAAGGGGTTGAGGCCCCACACATGTTGCGGGACACACCCTTGATCTAATCTTTTCTAATTGTACGAAGCTTAAAATTCTTCCTTCCACACCTCTGCCATGGTCTGACTATTCCCTGATTCCGTTCGAGGTGTCCTTACCCCAATCTCCTAAGAAGGAATCTGCCATCAGAGCACAAGGCAGAAAATGGCACAAGATCTCATGTACTGCCCTAGAGCAATCGTACAATAATAGCTCAGACTCACTCCCTGACGATCTCAATGGAGCGGTTCTTACATTTAATAAAGATCTCATGAACGCCATTGAGAAAGTCGCGCCCCTACAGACCCTTACCTCCCTCAGATCTAAACCTTCAGCTCCCTGGTTTACCCTGGAATTAAGGGAAAACAGAAGCAAATGTAAAAAACTGGAGCGCCTATGGCGTCGGACCTATGATCCTGCAACCAAATCTCTTTACAGACAGGCCCTTAAAGAGTTTCATAAACTCAAACGTAATACCATGAGTGTATACTTTGCAGAAACTATTGTCAACGCAAAAAACTCCACTAAGGCCCTCTTTACCATCGTTAAAGAGTTCACCAATCCCACGGCTCTGTCCGCTCCCGTCATCCCCTCCCAAGCACTTAGCGAAGGCCTATCTGACTTTTTTGCGGAAAAAATTGCCAATATCACGGCAACAATCCTTCAGAATCGTACAGAAACCACCTTAGATTCTGACACCACCTGCACTAAAGCATTTACAACTTTTAAACCACTCACCAAGGAGTATGCCCTGAATCTATTTCTAAAATGCAAATCAGGCTCACCATTGGATCCAGCCCCGGCTCTGATTCTGAATGAGATTGCCCCACTAGTTATTAACCCCCTGCTTGAAATCTGGAACTCCTCCTTATATTCAGGTGTTGTCCGTTCCATATGGAAACACGCGTTACTAATCCCCATTCAAAAAAAAGCCGGTGTAGATCCTACATGTTTGAGCAACTACCGACCGATCTCACTCCTACCCAAGCCAGCCAAAGTGCTCGAGAAGGCGGTACAAGAACAGCTGTCCAACTATCTTGAGTCAAATTCGCTGTTCCACGACTCTCAGTCAGGATTCAGGCCGGACTTTAGTACTGAATCAGCACTACTAGAAGTGTACGAGTCGATTCGTAAGTGCACGGATAGGGGAGAGGATGCCATACTGGTCCTTCTCGACCTATCCACAGCATTCGACACCATCTCCCATGAAACACTACTCACACGCTTGCAAGAGGTGGGAGTTGGTGGGACCCCTCTCGCCTGGGTCAAATCATTCCTCTCGGATAGATTCCAACAAGTGATGCTGGGCTCCTTCTTTTCCACCAAGAAACCGTTGACATGGGGGGTTCCACAGGGATCTGCCCTTAGCCCGCTCCTCTTCAATGTATACCTGAAGCTTTTGGCAAAAGTGGTGGAACCATGGGGCGTCAGAGTGATCTTCTATGCTGACGACACTCAGCTGGTGTTCTCCTTCAAAGATCATTCTGAAAGCTTGTTGCTAAATTTTCGCCCCTGCATGGTGAACATCGCCACCTGGATGTCCTCTAACAATTTAAAACTGAATACAGATAAGACAGAAGTCTTATTTTTTAACCAGAAATCCCCCATCTCTTCCAGCCTCTGGTGGCCGGCTGAATTAGATCCTCCCCCTGTACCTGTCCAAGCTGCTCGCAATCTGGGCTTCCAATTTGACACTGTCCTCCCCTGCAAGACCCAAATTAACAAAGTCACAGCATCTTGTTTTGGAAAGCTCCGCGTGATTAAAAAAATCATCCCTTTCCTGCCATTAGACTCACGCAAGACAGTAGTCCACACCCTCATAACTTCTAATCTGGACTACGCAAATAGCCTGTACGTTGGAGCCCCGGCGTATCTCATCAATCGATTACAGACAGTACAGAACTCAGCGTCCAGGCTGATCTGTAATATCCCATACCGTCATTCCATCTCACCCCATCTGATCAAACTCCATTGGCTCCCAGTGAGACTACGTATTCAGTTTAAATCCCTTACCCTTACTTTTAGAGCTCTTAATGGCCGAGGCCCCGCCTACCTGAGACACAAGCTGAAGATCTCACAGGCATCCCGAAATCTCAGATCTAACCATCTCCGCCTTATGATCTGCCCCCGTTTTTCGTCTAGCGCAAACGGGAGAAAGGGCCTTTGCAGTAGCCACCTCCAGACTGTGGAATCACCTCCCAACAGAACTGAGATTACTGACTTCTGAGCCTCTGTTTCGGAACAAACTTAAGACCTGGCTCTTCTCTCTGATCTAGCCCACTCTTTTCCTCCTGAACCCCTCTGAACCTCACAAGATATTGTCTTCAGCGCCGGGACACCTCCGTCGGAGGTAGCTGCGCGCTTTACAAACTTCAAAATAAATAAATAAATAAATCTGACCAAGAATGGACTAAGTTCAGAGGCGAAGGTCTTATAGAAGATGGCTGTGTATCCATCTGCCCCCGAGGCCTTGTGGGATTTCAGACCCTTAATGGCCGCTAACACGTCATCTCTGGTAAAGGGTGCAGAAAGCGTCTCATTCCATTCCGCCGACACCTGGGGTAGCGGTAGCATTCCTAAGTACTCCGTTTGCTGGGCGGTATCATGGGTCTCCCCCGAGTAGAGGTATTTATAGAAGGTACCAAAAAGCTCGGCTTTTAACTTGTCCATGTGTGTCAGTTCCCCCTGATTGTCCAGAATCCCCCCTTTATATATTCTCTGTCCCTTTTGTCTCTGAGCTGCCTGGCGAGATGCCTCCCCACTTTGTTGCCTTGGGAGTAGGAGAGACGCCTCAGTTTGAGCAGCGTGTCTTCTGCCCTATTATTGTAGTGTGCTCTGAGTTTCCCTCTGACTGCTGTGAGTTGTCGCACTGCGCGTCTGGAGGGGTTAGCCTTATGAGCTTGTTCTAGGGTGGAGAGTTCCTCCTCTAATTGTTCCCATTCTCGACCCCGCTGTTTATTTAGGGAAGCATTCAGGCCCAGGCACTGTCCCCGTATGCTTTAAACGCGTCCCAGGTGGTAAAGATGGAAGTGTCCCCCGTGTCGTTAAGTGTGAAAAACTCCTGTATAGCTCCCCTCAGCGCAGTACAGGAGGTTTTGTCCTGAACCAGGGATGCCGGAAAGTACCATCTAGGGCTTGTCCCACTCTTCACACCCCAGTGTAGGCCTATTGCATGCAAACTATGATCGGACACAGACAATGGGAAAATCTTGGCTTTGTGTAGATCGCCTCGGAGGGACTGACTCAGGAAGAAGTGATCTAGTCCGGAGTAAGAGCGATGAACATGTGAGAAAAAGGTGTAGTCTCTGGATTGGGGATGTAGGGAGCGCCACGCATTGAAAAGCCCCATATCCCTGACCTTCTGTTGTGTCTCAGGGGAAAAGGAGCCCATGTCAGACCTCTGCGAGTGAGTACTATCCAGGTCTTTCTGCCATATCAAGTTAAAGTCCCCCATAATGAACAGCGGCCCTTCAGCAAAGTCTACCACTTGCCCCAGTAGAGTCTGAAGGAACCCATTCTGGCCTGTGTTTGGAGCGTACAATACAACAAAAGTGCATGGTCTACCCCGCAGAAGCCCCTTCACCATGATCCAGCGCCCCTCTTTGTCACCTTGGACCCCCATGGGCTAAAAGTGCAGGGCTGAGCGGAACATAAGGGCCACCCCTCTCTGTTTCGTGGAGGCTGAGGACCTATAAATAAGTGGGAACTGTTTATGCTTAAGGCGGGAGTCATCTAATTTAGTTAGGTGTGTCTCCTGTAGGCCCACGATATCCAACTGGTGGTCAATAATATATTTCCAGACCTTTTGGCGTTTTTGGGGTGAGTTAAGCCCCTTTACATTCCACGTCCCCAGTGTTATCGGCATCGTCTATGGAACCATCGGGACTGCTCTGTGGGGGCCATCCACCCCTTACCTCCATATTGAGCCCATGAAAGCATAGTTTCTCCACTGCGTATCTCTTTCCCCTTGGCAGTAACGGCATAGGACCATCCAACCCGGATCAAGCCATTTCCCAGTACGCAGACCCCCGGCCCTCCTGTCCTACCCCCTGCGGCCCGTTTCGTATGTAGGATGCCATCAGTAGTTCTGTACCCTCAGTGAACAATACCCTGCTACCACCACGTCCCACCCTAACCCCCCCACCCACTCTCCCCAAACCCCTCAAAAGCAAAACAGAATATAGAAACCAATTTGAAACAAGACCCAAAGGAAGGCGGGCATGGTACCCGACAGTTGGTCTCCGGGTCGTAGTGCAGGAATCCGTCATGAGCGAAGATCTAGAGCTCAAGACTGCAAACCCTCCCGACACCACCCTGCAGAACAGACCTGGTCTTCATATTAGTGTCAAGGAGCCGGGTCATTTTCAGTCACCAGCGCCACAGAGGAGACGGCCGCCTCCCTTTCCAAGAGGCTTGCAGAGGGGTCAGGCTTCCCTGTCGGTAGTGGTCTCCCCACTGTTTGCCATTCGCTAGACTGCCTGCGCCGTCGGCGCGGGGAGTTGTCAGTGGCTACTGCTGGATCCGGACGAGCCAGGCCCAATGCCTCAAATGCTGCCTCCAGAGAGCGTAGCTGCAGGAGCTTCCCTTTGTATTTGAAGATGATGCAAAACGGGTGGCCCCAACAGTAAGGGATGCCCTGCTCTCGTAGAAAGGAGGTGATAGGCCTGAAACTGCGGCGTTTGATGAGGGTGGAGGTCACCAAATCCTGAAAGAGGGCAGGAAGGTGCCCACGGAATTGGATGCCCGCAGGGTCCCTTGCTTTGCGCAGGATTTGTTCCTTAATCTGGAAGTCATGGACGCAAACCAGTACGTCCGGTGGCGGGGCCTGTGCCCCTCTTGGCAGGCCAACCCTGTGCACTCTGTCCAGTTTGAGCTCGAAGTCGTCCCCCTTGCCCAGGACCTGGTGGAACAGAGCCAAGACGTAGTCTCGGAGGCTTTCCCCCCTTACCCTTCCAGGGCACCGCTCTAAACCTGATGTTGTTCCTCCTCGAGCGGTTTTCCAAGACCTCCGCATGCGCTTGTAAATCCAGATTTTGCTCCGTCAGGCGAATGATGTCTTGTTGGAGGTGGTGCAATTCGTCTGTGGTGCCCACATCATGCTCCTCCAGAGTGGCCACCCGCTCCCCAATAGAGTCAACATCGCAGCGCATCTCCCGCATGTCCGAGGAGAGCTGGGAGCGTACCTTCAGAATGTCCTCCTTGATAGCAGCAAAGAGCTCCATCATGAATGCCTTGGTGGCTGGGGCCTCCTCGTCGGCCTGATGTGTCACCTGCGCCGCCGCCTGCTGTAGGATCTCACCATTGTGGGGGACATAAAAAACTCACACCATGCTGGCTCCGTCCAAAGTTTTAATTACGACATCTTCCTAACGTGTTTTGAGGCCAGTGAAGAACAACAGTAGAAGCTACTGTTACGATACTTGAGCACATGCGCTAATTATTTCACAGTTGTGTGTTTCTCTGATGGCAAGCTGGTACCTGTAGACTCTTTATGATGAATAGCGCAGTACTACCACAGTGGGCACTGTAGTTCAGCCCTGTATGAAAGTACATTAGAATTCTACTGGGCCTCTGGGCGGAAAAGCAGGCAAATACTCTGAAAGTGTATATATATATATATATATATATATATATATATATATATATATATATATATATATATATATATATATATATATATATATATATATATATATATATATTCCAACAAAAGTGCCCGCTGCTTAAGGACGCCACTCCACGAAAAATAAGTTCACAGAACCCTTTATTTTCTGAAACCAGCTCAGCTTTCCAATTGTTCATTACCTTCCCTGACGCGTTTCAAAGCAACATGCTTCTTTTTCAAAGGGAAAACACAGTCTGTCAGCCACAGATCAGCACAGCACACCCTCCAGCCTTCAGTTCGTTTTTTTCTTTTTCAATTAACCTCTCCAGAGGCCTCACTTAAACAGGTGTGGAAATTCATGTGCATTCTGGGGTTTGAAGTTTTTGTGCTGTGCCCAATTCTTCCCCTCCAGTGGGGTCTGTGTAATTTGCTTGCAGATGAAATATTTCAAAACAGTATATATATATTCACTGAAAGAAAACATAGGTTATAGACCATATATAGTTAGGGATTAGCATTTACAAAACCTTATTTTACTCGCACAAAACCATTGAAATTCGCATGTATAGTTAGTTCCACTAACTATATATCGCGCACCCGCAATCCACTGCTAATGATGTCACATATTACATCATTCATGACATGGTCAGTGATATCACTGATGACATCACTGATGACATCTCAAATGACATCACTGATGACATCACTGATGACAACATCCAGTGACTGTATGTTTCTGTAAAGTTAAAATGTGTCTTACATATTGAAGAATGAGTGGATGTATAAGTGTCTGGATGAAGGATTTAGTAGGTGCATGACTGACTGTATGAGTGAGTGATTAAATGTGTCTCACTGAGTGCATGGGTTAGTGACTAAACTGTCTTAATTTGTGCATCATTATGTCTGTTGTTCTGTAAACTGCTGCATGTGTTAATCAGTAGCTATATGAGTAACTATATGGGTTATTGATTGGTTGTCCAAGTATTTGTATGGGAGACTGAGTATGTGTGTGGGTGGCTGGGAGGGGTATGACTCTGTACATAGATGTGTGAGCAGTTGATTCACTAGATGTATGAGTTCAAAAGTGCATGTGGAAACAGCTATATGGGCAGTTGACTGTGTGCATGAGTGTATTGGTGAGTGAATGGATATCTCAGTGCTACATGTCAAAGTAAGTACATATGTAAAACACAGTACATGTGAGAGTTGACATATATAAATAACTGTGCATAAGAGCCAGTGAATGTGTGAGTGGCTGTATGGATCATTGTGAACTTCAATCAAGGATTGTATAAAAGAGTAAATATGTGTTAGTATATGTTTGAATAAGTAAGGTGTGTATAACTGTATAGTTGAGGAAATGGAGGTGTGATTGATTCTTTGCATGACTGACTAGGTGTGTGAGTAACTCCATGGATGAGTGACAGTCTGTGAGTGTCTGTTTACACTGAGTGTATGTAAGGTTATATTAGAGTCTGAAGAGGTTCAACGTATTATCACATGAATGATATCATCAGTGATGTAATCAGTAATGTCAAATGAGATGTCATCAGTGATGTCATCAGTGATGTCATTTGAGATGTCATCAGTGATGTCATCAGTGATGTCACTGACCATGTCATGAATGATGTAATATGTGACATCATTAGCAGTGGATTGCGGGTGCGTGATATATAGTTAGTGGAACTAACTATATATGCGAATTTCAATGGTTTTGTGCGAGTAAAATAAGGTTTTGTAAATGCTAATCCCTAACTATATATGGTCTATAACCTATTTTTTTTTTTAGTGAATTATTAAGGTTTTGTAAATGCTAATTCCTAACTATATATGGTCTATAACCTATGGTTTTTTCAGTGAATTTCAATAGTTTTTTAATAGTAAATATCAAAAGCTGTAAAATGTATTCTTATTTTAATGCAAAAATATATTTTATATGTTTTTAATAAAAAGAATGTATGCATCTGCCAAACCCTGACCTCTTAATAGTGCACTGTGGTGGAAATGATTTGGGCACTATGACTGGGGTTTGTCTGGAAATGCTTTTAAAGAACACCTTTCTTCAATTGATGACACTTTTTCCCCAAACTGCCTTGGTATATTCCAATATATGTCAAAGACAGAAATGTAAGTGGTCCAGCCAATTTTTTCCACAATTTAAGAAAGCACGGAAACATGTGAATAAATCTGTTTCTGCTTACATGAGAGACTATGGGATGGGTTTAATATACAACAATAACTTGCGTTACAACATTCAAGACATCTACAGAAGAGATGGTGTGCACTTCTCCGATAAAGGGAATAGAATATTCGTCCTTTATTTAAAAGTGTGCATTGGAACCTACTTGTAGGTACCTAAATTAGCCACAGAACCCAATAGCTCTTTTCATAGCTACCCTACCTCTGATCATTCAAAACGTTTATATTTTTCAAACTTTTTTTTTCCACCAAAGTATGCTCCCCGGTTCGCTTACCGGTGCGCGTACCGGGCGCTCCCCCGCGAAATTTTCAAAAATTTTATTTTTTTATTTTTGCATATATCAGCGTCCTAATCCCCCCTCAGAAAACCTAGACGGTCACAAAGTGTCTACTGTGCCCCCTTCTACCCATTCCGAACATTGTTTGTCCTCCATCTTATGTCTCAATTCTACCGATACACAAAATGGAGGACTCCCATAACGCTGCCGGTTCGCGTACCGAGGAGCGCACCGGTAAGCGCTCGATAAAAAAAGGTGGGAAAGTAATTTACAGAAAAACCACTACAGACACTTTCATCAAATATAGAATAGGCCCTACTACATAGCAGTCCCTACCATTTACCCAAATTTGATGGAATTCCATTGAGAACATTATACTGTAAGCCTGACTAAATATCCTGAGGTAAATTACCTAACAAAAACACTTATAAAGTGTTAGAATTGACAACCAATCAAAATACTACTTTCAATATCTTCTATTATTTCATGACATTTGATTGGTTATGTACCTGAATATATATAAAGAAAGAGAGAGAAACACAGCCAGTTTGACTACTACTTCCTGAAGTACATATCAAGTGCATTTCAACTGAGAACTTAAACTTCTTTTGGAAAGGTAAGATGTTATTTTAAAAACTGAAGTATGTTCTGCACTTTAAGTTAATTAGGAAAACATTTTCTGATAGTTATATACTATCCCTCTGTAATACTTATAGAATAAGATAGACTTCTCTGTTTTAGTTATGGATGGAGTTAGGCTTGTCTTGTATAATTAAGAATTGACTTAGGCTTTATCACATACATTTTTTTATATTTCTACTTCCAGTCTGATACCATACACTGCCCAAAGATAAAATCACTGTTTAAAAAACCAAACTACCTGTCTGTACTTAAACCCAACAGTGCCCTATCTGTACTGATATATTTTTTTAAAATTCATTTTACAGCACAAAAATGGAAGGAGAGAAAAAAAATAACTTCGAAATTGTTGCAGAAAGCAACAAAGATACAGAAATTGACTCTGAATTCTTTGATGAAACACAGGACTTTGAACTTCTGCAATGTGTAGAATCAGTAGATTACCTAATTGAAAATGAGAAAATTTCTGACAATGAATTATTAGAAGTTCTTTTTAATTTTGAAAACGAATCAGAAAAATAAATTTATATTTAATAATTCAAAAATTGTTCATTTTTATATGTATTTTTTAAACTAGTAGCAAATTGATTATAATGTAAAATTAGACTTTAAATATACTGTGCAACTTTTTTGTGTTACATAGTAAGTTTGCTCATAGTTACTTCCTTTCTTCCACTATATTATCTCCAATGTGTATTTAACATCTCTCTATCATCTTCTGCCTCCATGGTGTTTCTGCTTTCCTGACAGACTACGCTATGAATTCCATATACCACAATAACTTCTGAAACAACATGCAAGATATCTACAAAGAAAACTGTGTATTTTTATTTTTAGACTCTGCATTGGTACCTAAATGTTGGTACTTAAATAAAAATAATTAAAAAAAAAATAAAACAAAAAGGACAATCAATAAACATAAAATATTTGAACATTCTTTTATCCTATTTTCCCATTATTACGCTTCCCGGACCGCTTCCCGGTGCGCGTACCGAGCGCTCCCCCCGCGCAAAAACGATAATAAAAATTTCCCCCCCCCCCCGCGGGGCCCTTTTAAAGCCCCCTCATCAAACCTAGGGGGTCAGGGAGGATGTACTCTGCCCCCTTATGCTCATTTCCCCCTTTGTTTTTGCCATATCTTGTGTCTCGATCCTACCGAGACACAAGATGGCGGCCGCTCCGGACTGTTTAGAATGTTCACAGTCACCGGGGAGCCAATCGGCTTCTCCTAGCGAAGTTCCGTTACGCGTCAGGTACGCGAACCGGAGCGCTAACCGGAGGGCTGTTACAGATATCTCTGTTTTTTGAAACGCTAATTTCTCAAAATCCACTGGAGCACATATATTGAGACATAGCAAAGGCACGACGGGCAAACCATATCTACAATTTTGCCAAGTTTCGTGTAAATTCATTCAGCCGTTCGAGCTAAAAGTGATTCCAACCGCCCTATGGAAAAATGAATGGGAAAAACGCGTTTTGGGACCCCCCTTTTTTCTCGGCCCCCCCTTGACGAAACCCCCCCAAATTTTCAGGGGCTGCTCAGAATCAAAATGTGCCATTTTCCTGTATATATATATATATATAGTATATATATGTTGTTTTCCCTCAGAAAGACGCTGGTCACTCAAGGCTTCTTTTTTCTTGATATTTCATTTTCAATTGTACGTGCAAACTACAGCTGGCAACACTTTTCGGCTCCCTGGCCTTTGTCAATGTCAGCTACCCATAGTGACAAAATATGTTCAATCTAAAAACAGTGCATTATTATTGGCAGAATCTTAAAGCATATACATAAACAGAGAACTGTTCAAATCAATCTCAAAAGATTAAAAACGAGGCAGCCATTTTGTAGTCACATGCAGACATAGAATACATAATCTTTTGTGTTGCACATGATTAATATTTAAAGTTAATGTTAATGTTTCTTAATAAATCGGAATAGATTTGCCATTTACCATAAACTTCACAATAAAAACATGATTGCGCGTACAGTTTACAGAATCAACTATCATGATTTAAATAAATACTTGTCTCCTAATCTATGTATCTATTTACCCAATTTCTAAAGCACGAATGTTATATTAAATAAATAAATGTCGAAAATGTACTTCAAGGATGCCTGTAATCCCTCAATGATGCTAGTCATCGTGAAATGGACATTCCATTCCCAACACTGCTGTGCAACCTATATAAAACATGCATGCTTATCATGTGTGAAACCTCTTTTGTATAAACTTCCTAAAGAGGCTGCTCTAAATGTCTAGCATTGTATAGGCTGCGTATTTAGATCCTACAGTTTGTTTATTTCCGGTACTTACAAACCATGGCATGTACCAAGAGAATGTACAACAGCAGCATCAATTAACAAAATTGGCACTTAGGGGTTCATTATGATAGCGGAAGGACCACTACCGCTGGGCCGGCGGTGGCGGTCCTCCCGCCACCTGATTCCCATTTCCCCAGCCACATTAGAATGGCAGGTGAAATCAGCCTTGTTACCGCGGCGGTAACAAAGACCGCCCTTCACCCTTTCACCACAGACAATCCTCACGATTGCCTGGCGGAGCGGTCAGCATGGGTAAAATGGCGGCATTGCCTAGCCGCCACAGCCCACCAGATGACAATGCTAGCGTCAGCCAGTCTCTACCATGGAAAGGCTGGCGGAGGATGGGTTTGGGGACCCCTTGCGGGCCCCCTCTGTATGGGGGGAGGATGTATGTGCACTGGGGGTACCCATGGCACCCCCTACATTTTCATTCACAAGGTGGCACGCACCGCGTGGTGCCTGCCACGTTGTGTATGGAAATGCGCTACGTGGCATTTTGGCATTGTGTGTCCACAATGATCAGGGCCCTGAATGTGCCTGCCATAGTGGCGGGCACCTCCTAATTCACTCAGTGGGACCGCCGCCATACCGGCGGGTAGTCTCAGCACCGCAACTATCCGCCATCGTAATGAGCCCCTTAATTTTGATCTCCCTCAATTTCAATATATATGTAGTGTGTGGAGTCATCACTTGTAGTAAACAACCTCTGCAGATTTCAAGCAATGGTAGTGTCTCTGGGAAATCTTTGCTACTAAGGAGAATGGTTGTATATGTATATACGCTTAGGGAAATGGTGCCGTGGCAAAAGCAGTAAAGTTACTGCAAAGTCTAAGAGTAAATGTACACATGTGTGTAAATTTACTTTTGTGAATAGGTCCCTTATTGTTTTTGCATTGGTAATCATTAACCTTTTCCTGGTGCCATATTTCTTTATTTTTTTCAACTGTCCATACCCAGAGTAGGAACAAGGTATGAATGTTTGCTCTTTCAGACATTTCTCCTTTATATGACACTCAACATAACATTGTTAGGTCTAAAATAGCTAAAGATGAGACATTTCTATTCACATATTAGTTTTAATCATGATCAGGGGGTTTCAAAAAGGTCTCGCAAGGCAAGTTTCAGGATAGATTCCTGGATTAACCACAGTGTTGGAATGATCTTCTTTTCGAATGTGTTATGTATATTTGTTTTATAGGAAGATCTGGAATACCTGGCATGATCCAGTCTTAATGGTTCTAGGTTGCACACCTAAGAACTGAAGTATTTTTACAGTAAACTATCAGTGTAACTGTTCTTTCTTCACTCCAGCGACTTTGCCATGACATGTAACAGTAAGGTAATAGTGTCCAGCATTGTCTCCCACAATCTCTAAACTAACACAGGGGTGCCGTAGTTGCTGTGAGAGGAGTACTGACTGTCCTTGTCTGGCTGCCGCTTTGGGGAGGTCTTACCGCTAATTACCGCCACTGCTTGCCGCATCGCGGTTTCTGGACGAGAATATACACTTCCCTGGGCATTTGCTGGCGCCTGCGACCTGGGGCAGCTCCTCAACTGAAGGAGATTACGCAGAGAATGCCTGCAGGGACTCACTCTACCAGGAGTCCCTGCTTCATCAACACCACCTGGTCCCGCGTTGTGACTCTGCCCACTGGATCCCTCCCTTGACATGTTAGTAGCCTGGGCACCCGCTGCATGGAGCGTGCGGGAGCATCCCGGGAGAAGCCCGGGACAAGGGCGGGACCGTCCAAGGCCGTCACAGTCCGGAGGAGGCCGGGCTGGGCCCATCCCTTGACATCTGCTACTTGGGCCTCATCGGCCAGAAGGTACTGATTATTAATATTGTAGCACAAATACCCCGATTGCATATATACCTATTAGTAACTCTTGTTAATTGGGGCCAAGAAGTTTTTGACAATGACTAAACGCAAGGGAGCTGCAGGAACTCTGGATGATTTTCTTGTCAGGGCTGACAACTATTTACCACACGAAATTGAGCTTACTGTACGGCGTTTGTCCTTGGATGCTCTAACCAGCATCCTTGGACGTTAAATCAGGGCGATACCCTTTATCCTCGTCTTTCTTTATCGCCAAACTTACAGCCACTGTCTGAGGCATCACCCTCGCCAACATGATTGATTACGGAGACTCCACCTATTGTTCCACCTAATGGCTCAAATTTCGTTGCCCGGGCACGCGCCCCCAAAACCATGGCCTCTACCAAGCTACAGGAGCCTGCAGCAAAACGGAAACGATTCATTCCACCTGTTTTAAGGAAACCCAAAATTCCTCCTAAAAATATAAGAAGCATCGTTCCTTCTGCATCCATACTAACCACCTCTTCTATTGGTATTCAGACTGATGACGCACCACCCCCACTAAGAGCAGGTAACATTATTGATGTTTTGGACTCTAGCTTGAGAACCATGTTTATGTTTATGTTTATGTTTATTAAAACTTTTATAGCGCGCTCTATTACCACGGGGTATCCTGGCGCGATATATTAAAGTTATATTAAAGCTCTTTTTGAAAAGAACATTGGTATACTACAAAAAAGATTGGATGACTTAGAACGGTTGATTACACCAGAGCCTGGTATAAATAATTTCAGAGACTGTGCTCCTCCTCCGATTATCGATCATACCTTGGTGACCATGGCAGCTAGTGTCAGTAATTCATGTACTAATGGTCAAGATGGCACCACTTTAAAACCCATTGCTGCTACTGGCCCTGGGTTGGAGGATTGTAATAAACAGCACCCTTCTTGTATATCTTCTAACGCTTAAGAACAAATTGCTTAATACTAGAGTGTTGCCCATCTGTTAACAGCCTAATACTGATGTCTTGAATCTTCCCCGGCTTCCTGCCCCTATGTCTTGGTTCTGGCAGGCGTTCCTAGTTTGTCATCTAATGGGAGGGAGTCATGGGTCAACCTACGGAACAAGTGTGTGGACTGGCTTAAGAAACATAAAGGTTTCAATCCCGCTAACTTGCATGAAATACTGATGGTGCGTAGAGTGGGGTGGGTTGGTTTATCCCACAAAAAATCATGGGGGACTGTATTGTTATTAACTTTTAGTAAGCCCCAATCGGTGCGTAATATCCTTTCCTCACGGGAGCACATTTTCAGGGCTTGTACTGACATTTGCGCCCTTCCTTTGGGCTACTTCTACAAACCCCCCAACCGCCCGCATTCTAACACACCAGCAGACCTACCTTTGGTTAATCGCTTTTCTGCTCTGTCAGATCTGGATATTCCTGACTGATAACCACCTTTACAAACTTACCATCTAGAGCATGCCAATGTCTCCTGTGCCTTATCTCTTTTGTCGAACTTTAATAACCCACCCAGACTGACTAGAATAGAGGGAGCTAACAACCTAAAAGTCCTAACCTGGAATGTCGCTGGTCATCAATCCAGGTTAGAAGATGTGGAGTGGCTCAGCCTGATAAACCAGCAGGATATTGTGATGTTTCAGGAGACCTGGGCCACACAAGAATTGCACCTTAATGGGTTCCAATGCCATAACACCCTAGCTGTTAAACCAAGATTGGATCGCCCTTCTGGCGGTCTATCAACTTGGATTAACATTTCTGCTTTAGGGTGTGTTAAGAACATACCAACTGACAATTTGCACTTCCAAGCTTTTTTATATAAACGGAAAGTTTCATTATTTTTGATTAATTTTTATAACAACGATTTTAACACTTCTCCTACTAGGAATTTTCTTGATTTATTCAATTTTATTACTAATTTAGAGTCTAGGCCAGATTTTCATAAGACTTGTGGTATTCTTCTGGGTGGAAATTTTAATGCTATGCTGACGAGTGTGGCCCCACACAACAGGCGAAATGGGCAAAGCACTTCTTGTCAAAGGGGAACTAAATTGTCCTCCTTTTTACATACCCATAACCTGCAAAATGTCATGGACACCGTTGTTAATTTCCTTCCTAATGAACAGTTAGTGCCAACTTTTAGAGGCAGGGGGTGTTCCTCAACTATTGATTATTTCTTTGCCTCACCCCGTATAGCGGACTGTCTACTGGATGGTGCTGTTATCCCAATGAGCCAAGGGGATCACAACCCTATTAGGGTTGTCATGAGTATGGAATCACGGCCCATCTTTAATAAGGAGTGTGGTGCTAGGAATCTCTCACCCTCCATAGACAAACTTTGACTCAGATGGCAGGGGATTAACATTAGGGAAGTGTTTCCTGCCATAGTCAGAGATAATTTATATCTCTTCAATTCATGCTTATTATACACAGCCCCCCATCCCAAGGCCGTCTATGATTTTGTCAAGATTTGATCAGCCTCTAAAATGTTATTATCTGTACCTTGCAGGGATATTGCACAAGATCCCAGATGGTTTAATGACGAATGCTCCAAGGCAAACAGGGAGGTGCGAAGGGCACTGTCTTTTAAACCAATCTGTTCCATTAAAATAAGAGAAGCTAGATCCAGGTATAAAGCTGCTGTTAGTAGAAGGAAAACAGAGATCTTAGAAGGTCGTGGGGCTGTTTTAGCCAGAGCCGCTGACCTAAAGAAGGGTAATACCTTTTGGTCGGCTGTTAAAGACTTACGCTCCTCTGGACAGCTCATGACCCCGATCAGTTGTACCATCACAGGTGAAGCATGGGTGAATCATTTTAATGCCATCTATGCCGCGCCCTGCCCGGAGCCGACCCCATTGTCTTTTTGCCATCCACCAAGGGTTGAAATAACTTTACCTGAAGTGGAGGATGCTATTAATCAGAGCATGGGGAGTAAGGCACCGGGCCCTGACGGCCTACCCATTGATATTATCAAAATAAACGTAGACGTCTGGGCTCCACTTCTTTTAAATGTGTTCAATAACCTTACTGTTGCTCCCCTTCCTCGTACTTGGTCAACAAGCATTATCGTCCCTATTTTTAAAAAGGGAGACTGTTCACAACCAAACTGCTATAGGCCCATCTCCCTTATCGATATTACGCTAAAAACACTTGGCAGGATCTTATACAATAAGATCCTGAGTTGAACCGAGGATAATGGTATCTTGGAACGCTGCCAATTAGGTTTCCGTAATAGGGTCGGAACCATTGAGCAGTGTCTCAATTTAAATTTAATTTTGGGGAAATATAATATTGCACGCAGATCGCCAGTCTATCTCGCCTTCATGGACCTGTCCTCTGCGTTCGATTTTGTAAATAGATCAAAGCTCTGGACAGCTCTCTTGAACTACGGATTAGATGAGCACCTTGTGCACTTCCTGGCCTATCTGCACAAAGATTTGGAAGCCTGTGTTAGTTTGGTCAGAAAGGGCTGCGTTTTAGCTCCCCTCCTCTTTATTATTTATATTAATGGTCTGCATAAAACGCTCACCCCTCTTACTCACGACGTGCCGAAAATCTTGGGCAACTCCCTTCCCGTTCTGCTTTACGCAGATGATGCAGGGCTTATGGGCCGCACCCCGAATGCTTTACATAGATTTGTTGACTATATGGAATCCCTTGACTTAAAAACTAATTTCAAGAAATCTTTTATTATGTCTTGTGGCCCTAATAAACGACAGTTAGGTAGTATCTTGGTAGGTGCAGACAAACTATGGTCCACTAATAGTTTTCCCTACTTAGGGGAGGTCTTTGCTGCGAGCAACTCCTGGACTGAGCATATTGCTCACTCCAGGAGTAGGTTCTCAAAGGCCATCAACTCAATCCTCAGCCTACCCCGTTCTAAACACACTGGTACCTTATCTGCCATTTTAAAAATGTATAAAGCCCAGTGTACCCCCGTTGCCACTTACGGCGCGGAGGTTTGGGGTGTGACCAAGTGTGGACCTATTCAATTGGAAGAGAACAGATTTCTCAGGGAGATGCTCTGTGTTCCTATCTCTACTACACAATATGTCTGTCACAAGGAGTTAAACTTCATTCGTGCTCGTCCTGCCCTGCTCTGGCTTTCTATTTGGAAGAACCCGGCGACTTCACTTTCCAGAGATATTATTACTGATTGTCGGAACTGTGATAAATGTATGAGTATCCCCTGGCTTTCTGGAGTGTATAATAGTTTTTGTAGCATCAACTATGGGAATGTTTTTATTAAGAACACTGCTGATAATCTCCCACATAAAAATGAAATAAGAATTGCTCTATACACACTGTATGATGAAGAAAGACTGGACAGGGAATCTCCTAAGATCACTGTTTCTACATATCTGGCTTTTGATTTTTTAACTTCGCCCATGCCCCACTATCTGACACTTGCAATGAGCCACTGGGTGCGGGGTTTATTATTCCGCTTGAGGGCAGGTTCAATCAAATTTGCACTTTGTTTTCCTGTTTGTCACCAGAAAGAACTTGATTCCTTGCTCTGTCCGTGCGACGGATCGAGTGGCCAATCTGCGTTGCATTTTTTATTCTTTTGTAAATTTTATATAAAATACATTAAATGGTTTTTAAAATATTAAAGCCTATTAGCTTGGAAAATGCATATTTAATGATATTAACTATGGACAATGATGAACTCATACTTCGCACTGGCACTTTTTTGCGTATAGCTGTTCGAGCTAGACTGACTATGTTTGATCTGTGAACCTGTATGTATTTTGAAAATTTACGATGCTACTTTCTTTTTTTCTTTTTTAATTGTTTTGTGACTCTTATGTTCTTTTATGTATCTGTACTTTTATGGATACTTTGTTATCCGAATAAAGTTTTATTGATTGATTGAACAGAGTTGAAATGCTGAAGCAAAGGTTACAATTCTGTATTCCCCAATGATTCCTCCAAGAAGTGCAATATATATGCATACTTAATCGATGCTTTAGATGCAAATATGTCATCCCAGGTACTTGCAACACAACACAGCATGGTAATACACTACAATACATCATTGCACCATGCTACAACACTACACCATAACACACACAAAGCTGCACTACTGTAAAGCAGGTCACTGCAAAACTGTACAAGACTATAATACACTGCAAACATGTGATATAACACTGCATTATCGCACTATAACTTATTTATACTGTACACTACAGCACGCACTGCTCTGCACTGCAACCCAATACAACCTAACATATTACAGCAATACTTTACACTACACAGTCCTTTACAGTACAGTAAAGCACACGTCACAATACAACACTACAATATACCACAATGTTAGACAACCACATATGTAGCTAAACCTCACTGCCTCTCATTGCCTTAAATGCCATGTAAAATAATGAAGACTGACAGATACCTTTTTTCGATGTTCCAGGATTTTACAGCAAGATAAAATGGTCTCATCTGGTTCGACAGAAGCAGACGTATC
The DNA here is from genome assembly GCF_964263255.1 of Lissotriton vulgaris. Lineage (NCBI taxonomy): Eukaryota > Metazoa > Chordata > Amphibia > Caudata > Salamandridae > Lissotriton > Lissotriton vulgaris. The sequence continues at coordinate 1,020,813 of NW_028250002.1, forward strand.
CAAAAAACCCATAAGGGTTTCTAGGTCCAAGCGCCGGATCGATTCCGTCAGTCGAACTGTAATGACAACCCCAAGAAATAGACACATGTACGAATATTGTCCAGACAGATGTTGTTCAACATTCTTTAGTCATTTAGAAAAGAGTATCATAAGACATTCTTAACTCGCAGCACAATCTGCATGAATTTTTCAAGAAAGGACAGATGTCCATGATGCATTTGTTCTTGCGCAAATTATGTTGTATGTTATTTTCTTATGGATTTATCACATATGGAATGCAAGTGTTATGCTCTTGATATATGTGCTTATGAACTACTGGTAAAAATAACATTGGCAAAGCCAATAGATCTTAACCCCTAAATAGGTTTGCCACCTTTCCAAAAAAAATGTCACCATTTGTTGTTGGTTTAAGAGCCTGTAAAGGCCCAAAATAGGACTTTAAACAAAATCGTATGTATTCATTTGTAAAATGGCTCTTCTGTCTTAGTTTAAGTGAATTATTTGTCATGGATGATTTACTCATGTCTAGAACGCAGATAAGGGCTTAAAATTCCTGCATTAGGTGAGTTTGCTTATTTTTATTTCAACTGAGACATTAAAATGATGGTGGCTCTGCTAGGGAGCAAGTTAGGTGGCAACCCTAAACCTGAACCATATTGGATTTTCCAATTATTTTTAGGTGACTTCTGTGGATGCACATGCATTCCTGGTTGTCAGCTTTGAAAGGATATTTTATGCTTTAACCCCTCGCTGCTAGGCCTCCCCCCCCCCCCCTACGCTAAGCCTTTGGCTAATTGGGGTAGTTCGCGCTTAGGCCCCTGTAACGTTTTGACCACATACGGTATGCATGCCAAATCTGCCTCCTTTTTTTCCAACATCATGGGAATTCAAAAGGTGCCCCAGGTTTTTGGATTCCCTTTGAGGGGATCCAGAAATTAGAAAAAATACAGCAAAATGTTATGTTTTTGGGGAAAAATGGGCTACAAATGAAAGCGTCTGATTTTTTCCCTGCAAATGGTATAAAAAAAAGGGTTGTGATGCTGAAATCACCATCTTCCCAGCTTTCAGGCACAAGCAGACTTTTGTCAGAAAACCAAAATGTTTTACACAGTTTTTGTCATTTTTCTGGGACATAGCCTATTTTTGGTATTTTTTGTGCTTTCAACCTCTTTCCAGTTAATGGTAGAAATGGGTATGAAAGCAATAATGGATCCTGGAAAGCTATACATTTTAGATAAGTGGGCAAAATTCTGAATTCAGCAAGGTGTCATTTGTGTAGATCCTTCAAGGTTTCTTTGTAGAGACTAACCGTTGAATATAGGAAAGATTGAAAATTAGTGGGAAAAAAACAGCCATTTGTGTCAACGTTTTAACCTGTAACTGAGCAGGGTCTTGCAATGTTTTTTTAGTATGTACCTAGCAATTCATTTGGGAAAATACATACATGGAAAAATCGGTATGAAAGACACCTATGTATTTCTGAAATTGCAACAAAATATAGAGGGGCAGATTTACAAGCCCCGTAAGCCACATTTGTGCTGCTGTTGCGTCACTTTTATGACGCAGCAGCAGCGCAAAGCCAGCACCATGCTGATGGGTATATACAACATGACACATCTAGGGAGATGCATCACATTGTAAAGCCCTGCACCACATGAGGGCGCTCTGGCATGGGGGGGGGGGGGGGGGGCGCACCGGCGCAGGAACGCCTCAGTAACATTTACGGCCATGCTGCGTCAAAACCCTACGCCTGCTTGAAGCAGGCGTAAGGATTGATGCAGCATGTTAGGCATAGGGGCACCCAGAGCCTCGCTGGAGCTGAGTCGCTCTTGCGACGTGACTCCAGCAATGCACTGCCTTTCCGCCAGGGGATGCAACACGCATCTGACCATCTGGGGCGCCACGGTGCAGTGGTGGTGCACGGATGGTTTGGCTTGTTGCAACTGTTCTGGCGCATCCCTACTGATTAGCAGAGATGTACCAGAAGTTGTAAATCTGCCCCAGAGTTTAGAAACAGTATATATTTGCGCATTTCCGAAATTGTTAGTACCCATACTAGTATGAGAATTACGGGCCATTTTTCAAAATCACTTCTTTTTTCACATTGTCTTTCATTTGGAAGGCAGAAATGCATCAAAAATCTATAGGTAATAACAGTTGCTCTACAATTCTGTGTTACTGTAAGTCTCCCGATAAAAATGGTACCTCACTTGTGTATGTAGGCCTAGTGCCCGTGACAGGAAATGGCTCAAAATGCAACATGGACACTTTCTTTTAACAGTGAAAACTGACCCTTTTTTGTAAATTTCCATCGCTGTAGATTTTGAACCCTAGCTCTGCTGGCACATAGGGAAACCTAGCAAACCTACACATTTTTTTAAATTAGACTAAGGGGAATCCAGGACTTGACTGGCTCTCACCAGGTTCTATTACCCAGACCCCCTTGCAAACCTAAATATTTGTAAACAAACCCAAATGTTCCTCACATTTCTGTGGTGGAAAGTTCAGGAATGGGCGTAAATCCACAAAATTCCCCCCACTTCGAGTTCCCCAAAGTCTTCTGAGAAAAATGTGTAGGTAGGCCTCATGCCCGTGACAGGAAATGGCCCAAAATGCAACGTGGACTCACTACATTTTTGCAGTGAAAACTGACCCTTTTTTTGCAAAGTGCCTAGCTGTAGCTTTTGAATCCTAGCTCTGCCGGTACCTATGGAAACTGAGCAAATCTATACTTTTTTTAAAGCAAGATACCTAGGGGAATCCAGGATGGGGTGACTTGACTGGCTCTCACCAGGTTCTATTACCCAGAATCCCTTGCAAACCTAAAGATTTGTAAAAATAACACATTTTCCTCACATTTCTGTGATGGAAAGTTCTGGAATATGCGTGGATACATGATATCCCCTCCACCCAGCATTCCTCAAAGTCTTCCAAGAAAAAGGTACCTCACTTGTGTGGGTAGGCCTAGTACCCACAACAGGAAATGGCCCAAAATGCAACGCGGACACACCACCTTTTTTGCAAAGTGCCTAGCTGTAAGATTTTGAACCCAGCTCTGACGGCATCTAGGGAAACCTAGCAAACCTATACATTTTTTATAACTAGACACACAGGGAAATCTAGGATGGGGTGACTTGCTCATACCAGGTTCTGTTACCCAGAATCCCTTGCAAACCTAAAAATGTGTAAAAAAACACATGTTCCTCTTATTTCTGTGGTGGAAAGTTCTGGAATTTGCGTGGATCCACAAAAGTCTGCTCACCCCATATTCTTCAAAGCCTTCCGAGAAAAATGATACCTCACTTGTGTGGGTGGGCCTAGAGCCCACAACAGGAAACGGAAAAAAAACTCAATGAGGACACACCACATTTTCATAGTGAAAACTGACCCTTTTTTTGCAGCGTGCCTAGTTGTAGGTTTTGAACCCTAACTCTGCCTGCTACTAAGGAAACCTAGCAAACCTATACATTTTTGAAAATTAGACACCAAGGGAATCCAGGATGAGGGGACTTGACTGGCTCTCACCAGGTTCTGTTACCCAAAATCCCTTGCAAACCTCAAAATGTGTAAAAAACACATTTCCCTCACATTTCTGAGGTGGAAATGTTCTGAAACCTGTGTGGATCCACAAAATTCCACCCACCCAGCATTCCCCAAAGTCTTCTGAGAAAAATGGTACCTCACTTGTGTGGGAAGGCATTGTGCCCGCAACCAGAAATGGCCCAAAACGCAACGTGGACACACCACATTTTACAGTGGAAACTAAAACTATTTTGCAAAGTGCCTAGCTGTAGACTTTGAACCCTAGCTCTGCCGGCACCCAGGGAAACCTAGCAAACCAATACATTTAAAACTAGGCACCCAGGGGTATCCAGGATGGGGTGACTTGTCTCGCTGTCTGGCTCTCACTAGGTTCTGTTACCCAGAAACCCTTGCAAACCTCAAAATGTGTTTTTAAAAAAACACATTTCCCTCACATTTCTGTGGTGGAAAGTTCTGAAATCTGCATGGATCCACAAAATTTCACCGACCGCGTTTCCTAAAGTCTTCCGAGAAAAATGGTACCTCACATTTGTGGGTAGGCCTAGTGCCCGTGACAGGAAACGGCCCAAAATGCAACGTGGACACACCACATTTTCACAGTGAAAACAGACCCTTTTTTTCAAAGTTCTAGTTCTAGTTCCTAGTTCTAGGACACCCCCGCGCCGCACGGCCACCAGCTGCTGCGTGTGTCTCCCCGCCTTGTGCCTCACTGCCCCGGCTCCGCCGCGTGACCACGCCCCCTGCCACCGAGCGGCGTGGTCTGTGCTAGCTTCCTGGCCTGTGTACCTGTCTCTGTTGTTGTCATTCGATTTGTATTGATTTGTATTGACTTGTAAGCTGTTCTGTTGAATTGTTTTATTCCCCCATTTGTGCCTGTTTTGCCTTCGTTTTTTGCCGTCCCCGTCTCATCCCTCCCCGCTTCCCGCCATCACCGCTAGCCCCGCCCCTTTCTTTGTGTACCCTCCCCGCTCCCGCCTCCCAGCTGCTCCGCCCCCCGCGCACTTGGCCATATATGGCGACCGTGCGACGCAGGTGAGTGTGACCTAGTTCTAGGACACCCCCGCGCCGCACGGCCACCTGCTGCTGCGTGTGCCTCCCCGCCTTGTGCCTCGCTGCCCCGGCTCCGCCACGTGACCACGCCCCCTGCCACCAAGCGGCGTGGTCTGTGCTAGCTTCCTGGCCTGTGTACCTGTCTCTGTTGTTGTCATACGATTTGTATTGATTTGTATTGACTTGTAAGCTGTTCTGTTGAATTGTTTTATTCCCCCATTTGTGCCTGTTTTGCCTTCGTTTTTTGCCGTCCCCGTCTCATCCCTCCCCGCTTCCCGCCATCACCGCTAGCCCTGCCCCTTTCTTTGTGTACCCTCCCCGCTCCCGCCTCCCAGCTGCTCCGCCCCCCGCGCACTTGGCCATATATGGCGACCGTGCGAACGCGCAGCGGTCACGCGCAGTGGGCGCGCCGATTGTGCGCCGAAGGCACGCCAAAGGTAAGCCCGTCTACGCCCGTCCGCGCCTGGACCGCGCCCAGTGCCAGGACCCCTGGCCCATGGGGACCCCGACCGACCCGCCTGACGTACACCGCCGCCACCCTCATTGCTCTCAACACCGGCCGAACCCCAGGATGCTACCGAGCCACCCCACGTCGCCCCCACGGACCCTTCAGCTGTCACGCATGCAAGTTCACCTGCATCCGGACCTGCCCTGCACCAGCACCCGCCAAGCCGAACACCAGCAGCAACCACATCAAGTGCATCCTGCTCAACACCCGCTCCGTCCACAGACACGCCATCGAACTCTGGAACCTCCTAGACACCACAGCCCCTGACGTTGCCTTCCTCACGGAGACCTGGATGAACGCCTCCTCAGCGCCCGACATCGCCATCGCCATCCCAGAGGGCTACAAGATCACCCGGAGGGACCGCACCGCCAACCAGGTGGGAGGAGGCATCGCCATCATCCACAGGAACACCATCCGTGTCACGACCAGCACCGACAACACCCTAACCACCGCCGAACACCTGCACTTCCAGATCCACACCGACCCGAAGACCACCCTCAGAGGCACCCTGATCTACCGACCCCCGGGGCCACGCACTCAATTCAGCGAGGACATCGCCGAATTCATCAGCCCGCACGCCCTCCCCTCCGCTGACTACATCCTCCTGGGGGACCTCAACTTCCACCTGGAGAACAACAACGACCGCAACACCAGCACCCTGCTCGACAACCTCCCAAACCTTGGACTCAAGCAACTGGTGAGCACCCCCACCCACCTCGCCGGACACACACTCGACGCCATCTTCTCATCCAGCAAAGACATCGCTTTTAACCACGCCACAGAACTCCACTGGACGGACCACAGCTGTGTCCACTTCACCTTCGAAAGAACGACGATCCACCACCACCAGCAACAGGTCGCCCGTAGAAGCTGGAACAAGATCACCGCCGACCAGCTCGCCGCCTCCCTGAGCCAGCACCCTCCGGCCAGCTCAGCGAACCCCAGCCAGGCCGCCGACAACCTCACGAAGTGGATCAGCAACTGCGCAGACGTACTCGCCCCTATGAGGACCCCGCCCAGCAGACCCGGCAGCAAGAAAGCCCCATGGTTTACCGACGAACTCAAGAGCTCCAAGAAGAACTGCCGAGCCCTTGAGAAAGTCTGGAGAAAGGAACCCACACCGGACAACAGGACCACCCTCAAGCTCGCCACCCGGAAGCACCACCAACTGATCCGCGCCACCAAGAAAACGGCTTTCAAGAACCGACTGGACAACAACGCACACAACTGCAAGGAACTCTTCAAAATCGTGAAAGAGCTCTCCAACCCCAACGCCGGAAACAACGACATCACCCCATCGCAAGACCTCTGCAACTCCCTCGCCTCCTACTTCCACAACAAGATCACGGACATACACAACAGCTTCAGCACTCAACCGACCCACGCCACGACCACAGCAACGCCGCCCACCACCACCCTCCGAGCCTGGACTCCGATCAGCACTGAAGACACCATCCGCATGATGAACTCCGTCCACTCTGGATCTCCAACCGACCCCTGCCCTCACCACGTCTTCAACAAAGCCGACGCTGTCTTCGCACCCCACCTGCGGGACATCATCAACACCTCCTTCAACACCGCCACCTTCCCCGAGAGCTGGAAGCACGCCGAACTCAGCGCTCTACTCAAGAAACCCACAGCAGACCCCACCGAACTCAAGAATTACCGCCCCATCTCGCTACTCCCGTTTCCAGCCAAAGTCATCGAGAAGACCGTCAACAAACAGCTGGCCGCCTTCCTCGAGACGAACGGATCCCTCGACCCCTCACAGTCCGGCTTCCGAGCCAACCACAGCACCGAGACCGCCCTCATCGCCGCCACCGACGACATCCGAGCCCTGATGGACAACGGAGAGACAGCGGCCCTCATCCTCCTAGACCTCTCCGCAGCTTTCGACACGGTCTACCACCGCACCCTAGTGCAGCGCCTCGGCAACGTCGGAATCCAGGAGAAGGCACTGGAATGGATCGTCTCCTTCCTCGACGGAAGAACGCAGAGAGTCCGCCTACCACCGTACAAGTCAGAGGCAACCGAAGTCATCTGCGGCGTCCCTCAAGGATCCTCGCTGAGCCCTACCCTCTTCAACGTCTACATGTGCCCCCTCGCGGCCATCGCACGTCAACACAACCTCAACATAAACTCCTACGCCGACTACACCCAGCTGATCCTCTCCCTGACCAACGAGCCCGCCGCCGCCAGAGCCAACCTGCACGAAGGGATGAAAGAGATAGCCGAGTGGATGACGACCAGCCGCCTGAAACTGAACTCAGACAAGACGGAGGTCCTCATCCTGGGCTCCTCGCCCTCCGCCTGGGACGACTCCTGGTGGCGCCCCGCCCTGGGCACCGCACCCAAACCGACGAACCACGCACACAACCTGGGCTTCATCCTGGACTCCTCCCTCTCCATGACCAGGCAAGTCAACGCCGTCTCCTCGTCATGCTTCAACATCCTGCGCATGCTTCGGAAGATATTCTGGTGGATCCCCACGGAGACCAGGAAGACCGTCACCCAGGCCCTCGTCACCAGCCGACTGGACTACGGCAACGCCCTCTACGCCGGAACCACCGCCAAGCTCCAGAAGAAACTCCAGCGGATCCAGAACACCTCAGCCAGACTCATCCTCGACATCCCACGAAACAGCCACATCTCCGGACACCTGAGAGACCTGCACTGGCTCCCCGTCAACAAAAGAATCACCTTCTGGCTCCTCACACACGCACACAAAGCCCTACACGATCAAGGCCCGAGCTACCTCAACAACCGTATCAACTTCTACGCTCCCAAACGCCACCTCCGATCAGCCAGCCACGCCCTCGCCGCCGTCCCACGCATCCGGAGAGCGACAACAGGAGGAAGGTCCTTCTCCTACCTGGCCGCCAAGACCTGGAACTCCCTCCCGGCCGACCTGCGCCTTACCCAAGACCACCTCTCCTACAGGAAGAAGCTCAAGACCTGGCTGTTCGAGCAGTAACGGCACCCCCCCCCCCCCACCCCCCCAAGCGCCTTGAGACCCTATGGGTAGGTAGTGCGCTCTATAAATGTCTTTGATTGATTGATTGAAAGTGCCTAGCTGTAAATTCTGAACCCTAACTCTGCCTGCACCTAGGGAATTCTAGCAATCCCATACATTTTTAAAAACTAGACACCCAGTGAAATCCAGGATGAGGTGACTTGACTGGCTCTCACCAGGTTCTGTTACCCGGAATCCCTTGCACACCTCAACATGTGTAAATAAAACTAATTTTCCTCACATTTCTGTGGTGCAAAGTACTTAAATCTGTGTGGATCCACAAAATTCCACCCACTCTGCCTTCCCAAATTCTTCAGAGAAAAATGGTACCTCACTTGTGTGGTTAGGCATAATGCCCACAACAGGAAACGGCCCAAAACGCAACGTGGATACACCACATTTTACAGTGGAAACAAACTATTTTACAAAGTGCCTAGCTGTAGATTTTGAACGCTAGCTCAGCCGGCACCTAGGGAAACCTAGCAAACCAATATATTTTTAAAAACTAGGCACCCAGGGGAATCCAGGATGGGGTGACTTGTCTGGCTCTCACTAGGTTCTGCTACCCAGAATCCCTTGCAAACCTCAACATTTGTCAAAAAAACTAATTTTCCTTACAATTCTGTGGTGATAGTTTTGAAATCTGTGTGGATCCACAATATTCCACCCACAATGCGTTCCCCAAGGTTTTTCTGAGAAAAATGGTACCTCATTTGTGTGGGTAGGCCTTGTTCCCGCAACAGGAAACGGTCCAAAATGCAACGTGGACACAACACATTATCACTGTGAAAACGGACCCTTTTTTTGCAGAGTGCCTAACCGTAGAGTTTGAACCCTAGCTTTGCCTGCACCTAGCGAATCCTCTCAAACCTATACATTTTTTTAAACTAGACACCCAGGGAAATCCAGGATAGGGTCACTTGGTTGGCTCACCCCAGGTTCTGTTACACAGAATTCCATGCAAACCTCAAAATAAAAAAACACAATTTCCTCACATTTCTGTGGAGGAAAGTTCTGGAATCTGTGTGGATCCACAAAATTCCACCAAACCCTCATTCCCCAAAGTCTTCTGAGAAAAATGGTACCTCACTTGTGTGGGTGAATCAAGTACCCGCAACACGCAAGGTCTCAAAAGCTATTGAGGCGACTTCAAAATTAACTATCACAAAACCACCTAGTTTGGCAAGGGGGGGTCCCATGAGTTTTTGGCCCCGGGCTCGGCGGCCATCTAGGGAAAATACCAATCCCACACAATTCTAAAAACTAGAGACCCTGAGGATTCCAGCAAGATATTTCTTGCGTGCGTCCCCGAGGATTTCTCTACAGAGAATCCCCTACAAACCTCAAATTTAGATGAAAAAAACACTTTTTTCTCAAATTTCTGTGTGGGAAAGTTCTGGAAACTACATGGATCCACAAATTTCCTTCTATACAGCATTCCCCCAGGTCTCTCAATAAAAATGGTACCCTTACTCACATGGGTGGGTCAAGAACCCAAAACCTATTGAGGCGACATCAAAATTACCTATCACAAAACAACCTGGTTTTGTTTGGTGGGTCCCGTGAGTTTTTGGCCCCGGGCTCCGTGGACACCTAGGGAAACCTACAACACTCACACATTTCTGAAAACTAGACACATGGGGGAGTCCTCCAAGGTATGGCTTGCATGGGTTCCCCAACATTTCCCTACACAGAATCCCATGCAAACCTCAAATTTTGTTTCAAATATCTATTTTTCCTCACATTTCTGTGTGGAAAGTTGTAGGATCACAGGGTTGACACAAATTTCCTATCACCCAGCATTCCCACATGTCTCCCGATAAGAATGGAACCTTACTTTTGTGGGTAGGCATAGTGGCTGCAACAGGAAATGGCCCAAATCGTACTGTGGAAACTTCAAAGTTACCTATAACAAAAAAACGACCTGGTTTTGGAGGGGGACACCTGGGATTTTTGCCCCGGGCTTGCGGCTATCTAGGGAAACCTACCAAACCCATACATTTCTGAAAACTAGACACCTCGGGGAGTCTAATGAGCTATGGCTTGCATGGATCCCCCAAAGTTTCCCTACCCAAAAATCCCTGCAAACCTCAAATTTAGCTGAAAAAAAACACATTTTCTACATATTTTTGTGAGGAAACATAGTGGTAGCACAAACGGCCTACCCCAGAGCGTTTTCAATAGTGTCTCAAGTAAAATGATACCTCACTTGTGTGGGTGTCCAAAGCAGAAGTGGCTAAAACGTATTTTTTAAAAAATGTAGCACTTGGAATTCTTGGTGCTATACACTTTTTTCCTATGTCTTGGGCTCTTCCCAGTCAGAGGCCCTTGCCCCACCCAAACAAGTGAGGTATAATTTTACTCGGGAGACTGAGGGGAACGCTGTGGGCTAGGACATATGTGCCGGCACAGTGATTCCACCCAAAAATATGTGGAAAATTTGTTTTTTTCAGCTAAATTTGAGGTTTGCAGGGAATTCTAGGTAGGAAAAGGTTGGGCGACCCATGCAAGCCATACCTCGCTGGACTTTCCAGGGTTTCTAGTTTTCAGAAATGTGTGGTTTGGCATTTTTCCAAGATGGCCGCTGAGCCCAGGGCCAAAAGCCAAGATGACCCCCCCCCCCTTGCAAAACCAGGTTTTTTTGTGATAGGTAATTTTGATGTCTCCTCAATATGCTTTGGGCCCTTGCCTGTTGCGGGTACTTGCCCCACCTATGTGAGTGAGATATAATTTTTATCAGGAGACCGGGGGAGTGCTGGGTGGTAGGGAATTTGTTGATCCACGTAGATTCCAGAACTTTCCCACACAGACAATTTTAAAAAAAGTTATTTTTTCAGCTAAATTTGAAGTTTGAAGGGCATTGTGGGTAGGAAATCGTTAGGGGACCCACGCAAGCTATAACTTGCTGCACTCCTCCGGGTGTCTAGTTTTCAGAAATGTGTGGGTTTGGTAGTTTTCCAAGATGGCCATCGAGCCGGGGCCAAAAACCCAGGTGACTCATCTTGCGAAACCAGGTTGTTTTGTGAAAGGTCATTTTGATGTCGCCTTAGTACGTTTTGGGCCCTTGCCTGTCGCGGGTACTTGACCCACCCTAGCAAGTGAACTACCATTTTTATTGGGAGACCTGTGGGAACGCTGGGTGGTAGGAAATTTGTGGATCCACATAGATTCCAGAACTTACCCGCACAGAATTTTGAGAAAAAAATGATTTTTTCATCAAAATTTGAGGATTGCAGGTGATTCTGGGTAGGAAAATGTTAGGAGACCCACGCAAGCCATACCTCCCTGGACTCCCCTGGGTTTCTAGTTTTCAGAAATGTGGGGTTCTGTAGGTTTCTCTAGATGGCTGCCAACTCGGGACCAAAAACTCAGCTGCCCCTATGTATCCGAAAATTACCTTGTTTTGCAAGGGGGTGTTCACATGAGTTTTTGGTCCCGGGCTTGGCGGCCATCTAAGGAAACCTACCAAACCCACACATTCCTAAAAACTAGACACCCGGCGGAGTCCATTGAGGTATGGATGCATGGATCCCCTTACATTTTCCAACGTAGAATGGCTCTCACCAGTTTCTCTTACCCAGAATCCCTTTCAAACCTCAAAATGTGTCAAAACCAAATTTTCTTCACATTTATGTGGTGGAAAGTTCTTAAATCTGTGTGAGTGCCAGACACGTCACCCCATCCTGGATTCCCCTGGGTGTCCAGTTTTTTAGAATGTATAGGTTTACTACGTTTCCCTAGGTGCCGGCAGAGCTAGGGTTCAAAATCTACAGCTAGGCACTTTGCAAAATAGTGTCAGTTTGCACTGTAAAATGTGGAGCATCCACGCTGCGTTTTGGGCCGTTTCCTGTTGTGGGCACTAGGCCTACGCACACAAGTGAGGTACCATTTTTCTCAAAAGACTTTAAGGAACGCAGGGTGGGTGGAATTTTGTGGATCCAAACAGATTCCAGAACTTTCCACCACAGAAATGTGAAGAAAATGTGTTTCTTTTCACAAAGTTTGAGGTTTGCAAGGGATTCTGGGTAACATAAACTGATGAGAGCCAGACAGGTCATCCTATCCTGGATTCCCCTTGGTGTCTAGTTTTCAAAAAGGTACAAGTTTGATAGTTTCCCCTATGTGCCAGCTGCGCTAGGGCCCAAAATCCACAGGTAGGCACATTGCTAAAGAAAAATAGTCTAGTTGGCTTTCTGCCACCCTGGGGGGAATCGGAGGGGGGGGGGGGAATTTGCCCTGAAATGTCCCCAAGGGGAGCAGAAAGACTCAGGCTAATTGTGGAGGGGTGGGGTCATTGGTATGCTCATTCTGGGCAGCCTCTATCCATGCAGCCAGGGTAGTCGCTGGTGCCTAGTGGGCTTTCTGCCCAGCCAGGGCAGATAAGGGGCCACTGCCCCATCTGCCCCCGGGGGAGCACAAAGACTGGAATTTCGCTGTGGTGGCGGTATTGTCATGCCCATTCTCAGCAGCCCCCCCCCCCCCCTACATGAATACAAAAAAATCCCTGGTTTCTAGTGCGCTTTCTGCCCCATGGGGGGGGGGGCAGATTTGGGGCTACTGCCCCCATATGCTCCCCAGGGGGGCAGAAAGACTGGATTTTTTGTGGGCGAGGTGGGGGTATTGGCATGCCCGTTTTGGGCAGCCCCCACCCCTGATTCAAATTGGCAAAAAAATCCCTGGTGTATAGTGAGCTTTTTTCCCTTCTGGAGGGGCAGATTGGGGGCTACTGCCCCATCTACCCACCAGGGGTGCAGAAAGGCTGTAATTATAGCAGGGTGGGGCATTGACATGCCCATTTTGGGCAGCCCCACCCTAATTAAAAATTTCCCTCAAAAATCCCTAGTTTCTAGTGGGCTTTTTGCCCCCCCTGGGGGCTGATTGGGGGCTATTGCCCCATTTGCCCCCAGGGGGACATAAAGGCTGTAAGTATGGCAGGGGGCATTGGCATGTCGTTTTAGGCAGTCTCCACCCTAATTAAAATTGTCCCAAATAAATCGCTGGTGTCTAGGGGGCTTTCTGCCCCCAGGGGGGCAGATTGGTGGCTACTGCCCCTATTTGCCCCCCAGGGGGTGCAGAAAGACTGTAATTGTGGCAGGTGATGGGGTCATTGGCTTGCCTATTTTGGGCAGCCCCACCCTAATTAAAATGACCCCCAAAAATCCCTAGTGTCTAGTGGGCTTTCTACCCCGAGGGGCAGATTGAGGACTACTGCCCCATCTGTCCCCCAGGAGGGGCAGAAAGTCTGTAGTTATGGCCGGTGTGGGGGCATTGGCATGCATGTTTGGGCAACCCCCACACTCATTGAAATTGCCGCAATAAAAATCCCTGGTGTCCAGTGGGCTTTCTGCCCCCCATGGGGGCAGAAAAACTGAATTTGGCCAATATTTTTGCCCCTCCTGGGGCAATCCCCAAGCAGGGATCCACTGGGGAGATTCCCCCCTTTCCAATGATACCTCTTCCGTCTTTCTACGTGCTCAGGGGGCTGAGATAGACCCCTGAGCACATAGAAAGTAAAACTGAAATGAGCCTAAAGGCTCATTTCAGTTTCGGTTTCTGTGAAATGACGTCAGCGCAACGTGCGCTGATCACCATTTCATAGAAACCACGGGGGCCTCTGGAGCTGGGGAAGCTCTTCCCCAGCTCTCTAGGCTTTGGGGAAGAAAAAGAAATCCCTCTGGTGCCTGCACATGAGGGATTTCCGGTGCTTTGTGCCAGGGTAGCCAGGAGCCAACCTGCGCACACGAGCACCATTGAGCATGACGGCTCCCGGCCGTCGTGCACACTGAAAGGGTTAAGAAAATCCGTTCAAAGATGATATCTGCAAATGAACACACATCTATGTCAGCCATCTAAGAATGGATTTTCTTAAAGCTGATTAAAATACATTAGGAAATGTCTGTCATATTTACGTGTGCACATGGAAGTTCTGTCAGACATATTGTAATGGTTCAAAAAAATTTTATGATTATCATCTGCCAATACAACATTGAGCTGAGCTAAGAGCCCGAAGTCTCTAGAGGATGAAGGACATGTTGAGAGGGTTGTTTTAAAAAAGAGAAGGTGACGGCAGAAGATGTAGCAGCAGGAGTAAATAAGAGAAAATAATACTTCATATTCACTGCAGTGAAAGATCTGATGCATGTAGTGAAAGGAATCCTGCCATACAATCAAAACAGAGTGAGAAGAAAAGGCTTGAATGAGAGACAAACACAATAAGAGGGAGGAAAACAAGACAAGAAAACCATCCAAACATGATCAAGGAACTGACAGAAGGACTACTCTATGTTTTGTATTGCTCAATTGGGCTTCATTAATAAACAGCTAACACGAAAGAGGCCCCAAAAAGCCCCAAAACTAGGGAGTCAGCCAAACTCCCTTTTCTAGGTTATTCGGGCAGGTGGAACAACTCATTGAAGTTTTTGAGTGATGAACTAGTCAGTGGTGGCATATGGCATGTTATCATAATGATGCCATGGAGCCCTTAGTTGCATATGGTGGCTGGCAATTGGCCCTCTCTTCCAACTGTTTGGAAGGGTTTGACCAGTGCTCAATTTATCTTGGCAAGTCAACATGATGTGTAAAGGGTAATTTGGGGGTAGAGTTACATGATGAAAGTGGGCTGATTATTCATCCTGATAAGAAAGTTAAGTTAAATTTGTCAGAACTTAAGTAAGATAAGCAGTGAACGATGTAAAAGATTCTGTAAATAAGAACAGTGAGATAAAATAGAATTAGACAATATGCAGGTAGGTGTGGCTCCCTGAGGATCCTGTATACCCATGAGGACAAATGACCAGTATTTCATTAAGAAGGAAGCAACACGTAGGTCAGATGAGGGGGGGCAGTAGGACCTCTCTGAGTACTGAACACTAGATCATTGGACAACATGTAGTCACACCTCATGACAGAGGACCAGTAAGCAATGAACTAATGAGGAAAGGGCAAAAATTAGAAACATAAGTGTGGGAAAGGGAGATAATTATATAGCAAAGTAAAAGTGGAATGATTTGTTCCCTTCAAATATATTTTGATGAAAAACTTGTGAACACTCAAATGAATGACTTAAAAACATCCTATCATAAATTTCATATATCAACTTTTTCTAAACTCAAAACCTAAATAAAGGGGTACAAAGCCAAATGTTTGGTATTTTGCATTGCAAGTTTAGGTTGTCTTATATTTATTTAAATGCCTCAGCTACAGCTGAGTTTCTCTGCATGTTAAAATATATTTAAAGCATTTGAATAGTGCACATTTTGTCTTTGTTGATTTTCGTTTTTATCAGCAATCACATATCATGTGTGTGCTCCATGTCATAGGCCTGTCTCACAAATTGCACTCTTGATGGACCAGGAGGGGTGACCAAAGCACTACCCTAATAGTGCTGGAAGGCCACTGCCTTGACCCAGAGTTAAGCTCTGTGGCGGCAACCTACTGGGTAGATGATGATAGGAGTGAACAGGTCATTTTTACCCTGTGTCACTGGAGTTAGGTCTGCAGGCTCACTCCCCATTTTAAAAGTTCCACTGCTGTGTGCCTAACTGACCCTCGTGCTACTTGCCTAAAGTGCTGCGTTGGAGTGGTGACTCTGCACTGGTTATATGTGTGCTTGGAAATGGTACAGTACGGGGATAGAGCAGTGCTGTGAAGAACATGCATGGGGAGCGCATGTACTGGGTGTATGTTGGCAGTGTGAAATACATAATATGAGAGATGTAGTGCTGTGCAGTGCATGCACAGTGAAAACATGTGCTGGGTATTTGGGTGCTTGCGAAAAGCATAACACATGAAAGGTTAAGTGTTGTGCAGTATGCGTATGATGAATAAGTGCGCTGGCTGTGTGTGTTTTTAAGTAGAACATCATTGCACAACAAAGAAAGGCTACTGTAATGAACAGTGCCCAGAGTGAATGTGTTTGCTGAATGTATGTGTGCCTGTGAGGATACTATGCATGAATGTAGCAGTACTGCATAGAGTGTGCACTGTGTTCACACACTGTGTGTAGTGGGCCTGAAAAGGTACATTACATGGAGGACCCTGGGTTCCAATTGGGAAGCCTCTGCCTACCTAATGAAGACATTACAATTATAGGAATGCCCCAGACAGCTTTGCTTAATGCTGCGTTCCTGTGAGCAGGTGGGGACACATTGGAGAAGGCAGAGAGAGACACCCGCCCCCCAGTCACTGTGAAATGGCGAATGGGGGATAACTCCAACCACTTTAGACGAAAGAGGGTGCTACAGGGATTTACCTGTTAAAAACTGGAGCCCTAACCTCAAGAGAATTATTATTGCTTGTCAATGCTGAAATACATTTTTGAATGCGTAGAGTTAAAAAGAAAATAATACTTTTTAATATAAAAACAAAACATTGATTTAATGACAATATTAGTTATGAGTCGTGCTAAACAACCTGTTTCTACACTTCCCCTATGATGGAGCCTTTGACTGATTATCTACAGCTATCACAGAGAGTCAAGTGCGGAAGGGGTACTAGGCCCAGTTTCTCAGGGTCCATAGTAGGTCGGAATATAGGAGATCAGGAGTAAATTACCTCAACCACTACGATTGAGCCCATGAGCTCATGCATACCCTGTGGCCCTCTGAAAGAAGTCCTGACACTGTTACTCTTAATTTCTATAATCAAACTCCTCAAATATTATCTCATGTTAAAGTCCCCGGCATACAAGACACCAGACCCCATGAACTGTCTAACCTATCCAATAAGGCCTTGATTGGAGTTCTTTGTATTGCACACCATTAGTATTTGTCACCGACATTTGGCAGCATGCATTCACAGGCCACAATACCCGTGATCATTTTAAGTGTCGTCTTTAGGATTTTTTGGGTCCTTGGCAAAACATGGTTTAAGGGCCCCTATACAGTCCAAACTCGAATGTTATTACCAATTTCCTGGAAATTCAAGCCTGCATGATTCCAAACAGCACTAAATTATATATTAACGGGGTCACATAATTAGTTGAAATATGTCTTGACCAGGGTGACAAAAGTCCTTAAAATGACACAGGGGTAAAAAGAGTCAGTTGTAGCAGTAAGCAAAGAGTGTAGATAGAGCAATAGAATAGTCAGAGATCAACAGGAGAGAAAGTTCACTTTCCAATAGAGTCTCTTGGAAGGGAGGGGAAACTGGGCAATTGCCCAATTTGCCCATCTTGCCTGATCATCCTGTGGTCACAAAAGCCCACCACCCACATACCATAACGCTCTATTAGATTTTCAGTGCTGCATTTGGTTATCGTTTGAGCATTATGTTGGGGTCGTGCCAGGATTAAGTACCTCCGACCACAATGACTGAAGGCCCAATACGCCCAGAACTGAATACCGAATGATCAATGATGCCACCACATCCACTATACATTCTAATACTGAGTGACTGCTGCCTCCATATCTGCATGAACTTTAATATTAAGTGATTGATTACCCTGCAATTCATGTACTATGAAATTACATAATAGCTACAAGGACAGCTTGTTCTCTGCTGAAAATGTACTTGTTCCATAACTACACTCATTTGTTTCAGTAAAACTATAAATAATGCGAGAAGGCACACAAAAGGAGAACACCCAGAGTACATTTATGTCTAGTACCATGAGACAATGAGGGGTTTTGTTTTTGACCACTTACCTCCTTCAGGCACTGCATATGGTTTGCAGCAGCAGATTACTGCCCTCCGACGGGGACGCATTTGCAACTAAACGAAGAGCAGACAGAATCATTAGGTCATTCTCTCTAAAACCAGATTTAATCATTGAGTCATTTTGTTATTCAGTGTTACACCCTGTGCCACTCAACCACCTTCTTGTTGAAATGTAGTAGCTAACTACTGAAGGGAACACCTACATACTCAACTATAATGGTCTCCATGCCACTGGTCTCACTACATTCTATGAGCTTTCTTGGTGTGATGCCCTATATCTCACTCCTGTCTTGAATGGGAAATAAATTGTTTAGTCCAGTGTAACTCTTTCACTTCACATTGAAGGCCTCTAGTAGGGTGAGCACTAAACATGATGTTTTTGCAATTTGGGGAAAAAGATCAATCTCCTGCACTTTTTTTGTAGAGACTAATTTGATTGTGAACAAATCTGTGAACATCCCAATATCAATCACTCTTTTCATCAAGGGGGACACTTTAAAGTAAGCACTATAATATACTCGCTACTTATTCTCCCTAACTTTTATTCTCCCATTGTGAGTGGGGAAGAAACCCTATATCCAGCTCCAATCATGTCTCAGTCACCAAACTAAAACAAAGTTCAAAGCTCACTACAAAAACTGTTCCCTTTCCCTGTGTTTATAATAATACTAAGTGGCTCATTATGATGTCGGTCGGAAAGCACGGCGACCAACTCGGTGTCGGAAACATTTCCGACCAAATCAGATTTTGGGAGTTTGACTGACTGATTACAATGTTTCCGAACTTTTCCCAGAAGTACTCCAATTGACTTCAATGAGAGTCTGTGTTTTGACTTACAACACAGGCTCCCATTGGAAAATGGGGTGGGTGCGGAAAATCATGCGCCCTGGGAAGCCTGTCACACTGTGCATGGTTGTAAAAAGGGGTCCCAGGGTTACCCCCACATGCCCCATTGGGAGTGCCCTGGGTGAAGGGGGCCTACTATGGGCCCCCAAGGGTGAATTCTAACAGCCGATCTGTGTCAGAACAAACGATTTGGACAGGCTGTCCGAATCAGACATCGTAATCCATTGGTCGCAAACGAGGTCCGTAGACCTGAACAAGTCGGCTCCGACCAATTCGGTTCCTCAGAAGACCATCGGAACAGAGTCGCAACCGAGTAGGACAGTCCAAACGGTGCACAATCATCGTAATCGGTCGGTCGGAAGGGTTTCAAAGTCGGTTGGAAAGACAGGTTCGGAATCAGATTCGGACAAACCCAATGCCGCTCAGAGCCTTTTCGTCTGACATCGTAATGAGGTCCTAAATTGTTTTCTACTCCTATTTTAAAACACATGCATGCCTCGTGTTTTTCCCTTGCTCTCTTGCATCTTCCTTTAGGATCTTTCTACTATATTTGCTGCTATTGTCTCAGGCCTTAACCTCTAAACTTTCACCCTAATTAGTAGTAAACATTTGTATATCTGAAACTCAATCCCTGGTAACGACAATGAAGCAAAATACCTCATTTAAATTTACAGGCAGGAAATAAGAACTCACATTTATGGACATCTTGACCAGAGTAAAATTCAAATGTCAGCTGTGGTTGATGGTGCACACCCAACTGGATGGTAGGCAAACAGCTAGAAAATTAAAAAAAAAAAGTTAATGTGTGAAGTCAAGAACTTCAGTTGTCACAATAGTTTTCGAGTAAAGAATTCCATGAGTTGTGAGAGTCTGAGATCAATGACAGAGCCTGCGACATTAGGAAACATTAAACAATAAGAGTCATATATACCAAAAAATGCTGGAGCATGGTGTTATGCCAAATTTGGCAATGTCATGCTTCGACATTTTTCAAAGTCAGGGAGGTGCCATATTTACACAAATACAGTGCAGCCCAGAATTTTCTGTAGCTCTGGTCTAACAAAGGTGCCTGTGCTGCAGAGGTGATTGTGCACATGCAGGAGGGACAACTTCCCACAGATAAACAATCAATAATGGCGATTTGCTGAGTAGATAGAGAAATATGTGGAGAAAAATGTATAATTTCTCCTCGTATCACCAGTCTAAGACCAAGTATTACCTGGCCTTAGTTTTTGGTGCTGCCCCAGCCTTGTAAATCTGGGGCAGCCTCATAAAGCAATGAGTGTTGCGGTGGAACGCCCACAGCAACACCCATTGTATGTCCACTTGCCACAATGGACTGTGGAGGCAAAGGGTATATTTACAAGATGGCGTTAAGCCACGTTAAGCGGTTTAGCACCACCTTGTAAATATGTGAAATGCTGCAACGCCACCAAAGCGTCAAAAAAAGTGACACTCCAATGGCGCAAAGGACTTGTATAAAGAGCCCTTATATGTTTTTAAAACACTGTTGATTCCAGACAGGTCTGTGAACATACAACTTTATTTTTTAACATGAATAATTTCTGATGAAAGGAATTATTAGAGAAAGAAAATCACTTTTATAACCAGAGTCAGGTGAGGAGAAGGGAGAGTAGAGAGGAAAACAAAACGTGATTTATGTCTAAGCTGTTGTTTTCATGAAACCCCAAATACCCCAATATGTCAATATCAATTCTCCAAAAACAATGGGAAAACATTCATACTGTTATGTTCTGTACTAAAGACTTTATTGCATCTCATCCCTAAAACATAACCAGAATTTGCCTCTATCAGAATCTGTGGGAATGCACATTTTCACCAAGTAACACCCACTTTCTATAAATGACTACTAAAAAATTGCCTAGGTTTGGGATGAAACAGGTTGACACTGTGAAACCTTTACAACCTTTTTTTATTTATTCATAGTGCTTTATGTTACATGGAATCAGCTCAATTGTGCTAATGAAAACAATGCCCTAAAGCAGCACCTGTCTTGTGACACAACTATTCTATGTGCCTTTGACATGTCATTGATGTGTATATTAAAGATGAAGATAAATTCAAAGATGTGCATCTATTAGTGCTGTACTGCAGCATAATTGTTAAAACATGTTGTTGGTTGCATTTGTTGCATTTCAAGCTGTAAGTTAAAAGTATAAGTATTGAAGGCCATAGAGGGTAAGCACAGTTTCAGATGGCACGTAGACCAGTCAAAAAGCATTTTAAATCACCTAATCAACTAATTTATAAGTGACCGGAGTAGTTATGCAGACAAATCAAAATGAGGAAGGGGAAGGTCTACTGGAGGGGTTATAGTGAGCATAAGGGGCATAGGGGAGCAATGCACTCCTCCGGTCAGCAGAATGTGTGGGTGAAATTGGTATTGTGTGAGTAGAGGACAGCCCTTGCCCCTGTGTATGTGTGTGTGTGTGTGTGTGTGTGTGTGTGTATACATATATATTGTTAGATCTGGCAGCCTTTTGGTGGTCTTCCCCCAACTTTTTTCCTTCTTCATCCACTTTTACTGACCTTGTTTTTGCTGGTATTAGGACTTTGTGCACCTTACTACTGCTAATCAGTGTCGAAGTGCTTGTTTTCTCTCCCATAAACATGGTAACATTGGTTCGTTCCCAACTTGCATATTTAATTTACTTATAAGTCCCTAGGAACATGTTAGTACCTGTACCCAGGACCTGTAAATTAAAGACTATCAGTGGGCCTCCAGCACTGGTTGTGCCACCCACTGAAGTAGCCCTTTAACCATGCCTCAGTTCTTCAATTGCAGGGCCTGTGTGTGCTGTTCACACTGCCATGTCGACTTGGCAAATAAAACCTTTCGTTAGGAACTAATCTTCAATTTTTATACATATAAATCAACCCTATGGTAGGCCCTGGACAATACAGAGGGCAGGGTGGAATTTATTTAAAAGGCAGGACATGTAGTTTTAAGTTTTGCATATCCTTTTAGTGAAAACCCCTTAAATCCTTTTTTACTACAGCAGGGCCTTTGTCTCCGATAGGAACATTGAGATTATCTAATTACATTTTATAAGTGCAATTTCTAATTATGAAGAGGTAGACATTTTGTGTTTGGTGTCTCTAGAATCGCAATTTAAAATACAAACTTATGGTGAAGTCAGGTTTTAAGTTGCTATTCTGAAAATGCAACCTTTAGAAAGATAGCTTTTTCTGACTTTAGCCATTTGCTACTTGCTGTTTGTCTCTGATCACACGTCTGGGGTAGGTGACAGTTGGGGCTTGTGTATCCCCCCTAGACAGGCACCAACAATGGGACACTAAGTGTGACTTGATGGGCCAGCCAGGATCATGGTTCTTTGGCTCAGCGGCCTAACAGGGTCCCTGTAGCCGGCGCATGTTCTATCGCTGTTGGCCTTAACTTTTGACTTTGTCCCATCCAGTGCTACCAGATATCCCAAATAGTGCTTTTAGGCACTAGTTTAACAAAAAACTTTAAAATTCAATGTCTCAAGTTCTACTTATTGGATTTTGGTTGTTTTGGTATTGTATATTTATTTAGTGAAGCTCTATTTTCTTACCTGGTGTGGAATCTTTTTGTGTGGCATTTTCACTGATTTACTGTTTGAAGTTTTGTGCAAATACTTTGGACATTGCCTCTAAGTGAGAGAAAATCACACAACCATACAGCCACTTAGACACCAACTGGCTGACTGATACAGACATTCACACAACCATTCACTCACACAAACATTTACTGAGACACCTAATCACTCACTTATACAGTCAGTCACACACCTACTGAATCATCCAAAGAGGTACTCACACACTCACTGATGCACCAATACACCTGGTATATAAATTTAAACCATCAAAAACCTTTAAAAAACGCTCACACTCACTGGATGATGTCATCAGTGATGTCCTTTGAAATGTCATCAGTGATTTCCCTGACCGTATCATGAGTGATGTAATATGTGAGGTCATAAGCAGGGCATTGTGGGGTGTGAGTTATAGTTGTATAGTTAGCTCACTAACTATAACAGTTACATGTCAGTGGTTTTGTATGAGTGACACCTGAGCCTAACTATAATGTCCCTGTAAGTTTGGTGTTTTTTGTAAATATATATACATATATATATATATATATATATTCATTCATTCATTCAAGAATCTTTATTCGGTGATTAAAAAACACCATAAAAGCACATTCATATTTACATAGTAAAAAGTCATTAAACATTTCAGGATTCTTTGTACAATGGATTTACACGACATAACTGCGACAGTAAAACCATGTTAAACATTTAAAAATAAAAATAAAAAGAATTCAGTCTTCCCCTCTAGTGAGCCTTAATCGTAGTGCTACCTTAATAAAGTTCATAATGCTACACAGTGTCAAGGGGTCCTCCGCTTTCTGTAGGAAAAGTAATGCATCCCTAGCATGGACCAAGTTAGCTTTTCTCAAATTGTTTACCAGGTATTTGCGTCTGGGCATTGAGTAAAAAGGGCAGAGTAAAACCAAATGAAGGGAGTCCTGCGGAGACCTGTTGTCGCAGCCGCAGGGCCCCTTCTGTTCTAGTGTTGTAACAAACCCCGCTGGAGATGCCAACATGAATGGGAGTAGGTTCAATCTGAATCGGCACATCAGGAACCTGTCCTGTACATTATGCATGAGAAACAAGTATGGCTCCATACCTTCCACACTTTTTACTTGGTGATGGGCCCTCACAGTCTTTTTACACCCTTCGGCCTCATCTCTGCACAGGGTTTTCCGCTCCAGAAAAATTCTCCCCACATGCTGTTTGTTCTGGGCTACAATCAATGCGGGATGAAAGAAGAGGTTCCCAAAACCTAGTTCCTCTAAGGTATTTTTCACATAAAGGAGCCAAGGAATGCGCATACACTTGTCCCTCTTTAGGCAATCTGATAAGATTTCTCTGCCCAGTGACGCCTCCGGGTTCACCCAAATTTTTAGCCAGGCGATAATAGGCCTCAATTTTATCAGATCTTCTATATATGGCCTCCCTAACTCTCTATGGGCAATCAAACCAGCGGTACATTGTGGAACCCTCAGAAGTGACTTCAGGTATTTATTTTCTTCTCGTTGGATGCAAGTGGTATTAACAAAGCCCCATACTTCTGCCCCATAGAGTACCTTGGAGCATGATACAGAGCTGTACAGGTTTATCACCTGTTCCGGGGACCATCTTCCTAGCCTCCTGCCATAGCTAGCGATTGCCCCGTTAGATGCAACCATTTTACCACAGCGTTCCTCCACCAAGGTATCAAATCGCAAGGCGCCATCAAATGTTACGCCAAGGTAGGGAAACGTTTTGACCACTTCCAGAGTATGGCTCCCTATTTTGTATGTGAATTTGGAAGTATTTTTTTTCCCTGCCAGGAGCACATAGGATTTACTAAGATTTGCAGAGAGGTCCAAGGCACTCATAAAACTGACAAATCCATCAATCAGGGTTTGTAGACTCCTCGGTGTGCGTGCAATCAGAACCGCGTCATCTGCATAAAGCAGAACAGGAATGTGACGCGACCCCACCCTTGGGCAATCTGCCTTCAGACCCAGCAGGAACTGCTCTAGATTGTTGATATAAAGGGAAAACAAAAAGGGAGCAAGAATGCAGCCTTGACGGACTCCACTCTTGCAGGGAAAAGAACTAGTCAATCCCCCCTCCCTGTTAAAGCGGACCTTGGCAGTGGTGTCACTATGTAGTTCTCTCAAGATGTTAATTAGACCGCTCTCTATCCCCATACTGAGCATCATGCCCCACAATTTGTCCCTGTTGACGTGGTCGAATGCTGCTGCCAGATCCATGAAACCCATGTAAATGGGTTCATCACTAGCTATAGTGTACTTGGCAGTCAGCATATATAGGTTCAGGCACTGGTCGCTAGTGGACCTCCCTGCCCTAAATCCATATTGAGTGTCCGAGAAGATGTTTCTTTCATCGGTCCACTCGGACAGTCTATTAAGGATTGCCCTCCCCAAAAGTTTTGCTGACACATCAATCAGGGAGATCGGGCGGTAGCACTTTGGGTCGTCCCTATTACCCTTTTTGAAGATTGGCACAATTACTGCCATGGACCAGGACCGGGGCAGCCCGTGAATAATAGCAGTATTTATTACCCTTGTCATAAGAGGGGCCCAGAGTTCGATGTTACTCAAAAACAGGTCAGGGGGGATTCCATCAGTCCCCGGGGCTTTGTTTTTGGTCAAACCCTCAATCCCTGCAATAATTTCTTTGATGGAAAATTCCACCAATGTGGCCTCGATTGAACTGCCCTGTGGGTCTACAGTGGAACCAGACTCATGATTATACAGGCCCCTGTAATGGTTGACCCACTGTTCAGGGAGAATATTGGCCCCTATATCCGGGGAATCTTTTTCCTGGAAAGTTGGGTTATTAATTATTTTCCAGAAACCTGTTAAGTCCTTTCTTTCCCCCGCTTCTCGCAAGTCTGCCCATGCTTCCGCCTGCAAAGCAAGCTTCCTCCTCTTAATCTCCTTTTTGTAGACATCTCTGCACTCTTTAACTTTATGGGGGACCCTTGGTTTGGTTTTAAGGCAACTTTTCAACTCCCTCAGGGCTTTAGAGCAGTCTTTATCGAACCAACGGGGGTTCCCGTCGTTCTTGAGTGGCGCACTAGTCTTTAGTAAACCATCGACCAGCTTAGCTATCTGGTCGAAAGCATCCATTACCCTCGGTCCGTGGACCTCTATGTCCAGACAATCGTTAATAGCGAGTTTCCCGGCCTCTACCAGACCCTTGTAAAACGTTTCCCCGTCTATTTTTTCCCATTTTAAACTCCTGCCCTGGTCTGTTACTCTCTCAGTGACTGTAGGTTGGGCTCTAATTCTTGGACCTGCCAAGTACAGCAGTTCCAGAACAAGGGGGTTGTGGTCACTAAAACCACTCCACTCGATCCCTACACTGGTTGTCTTATTAATTAGTGCCCTAGACACCAAGATGTAATCTATAAAGGAAGAGCATCCTCTGCCCTTAAATGTAGGGGGGAGTGTACCATCCTCCTGTGTCCCTACCATATTAATGGTATGTTCAAGATCATATTTGAACCGTAATGTCCTAAGAGCTAGGCCCAACGGCGTATGAGAGAAATGCGGTCCCTTCTCCATGGGGCATTGGGACCAATCTATATTTGTTTGGACCAGTGCCGGGCACAAATGGCAGTTAAAATCTCCCATGACCACCAACCCATATGGGGGCCCATTTTTTTGACATGTTGTTACCTGGCCCAACCTGTTATCTAGTTCGGTAACAAGGGGGGTATTAGGTCCCGCAGTCTCATTATTATAAATATTTACAGCGATAAATCTAAGACCTTTTCCGGTGAACCTGACTGCCTGAATCCTATGAGAGTTACAATCAAGGCAGGCATAATTTCCCGGTAGGCTCAAATCTGTATAGATAGCCAAACCTCCCATGGCTCTCCCTGATCTTGATTTTTGCGCAGGTACAAAGAAGGACTTGTACCCTTGCAAATGGAAATTGTTCTCCTGGGCCCAGGTCTCCTGCAAGCATATTATATGGAATTTCCTGATGTATTCGAGCCACTCATTGTTATTAACTTTACCAGCCAAACCGGCTATATTCCATGAAATAATTTTTAGTGTATCTCCCACCCGGACCCCGCTTCGCTGCGGCCCACCTAGTGATTCTCGCCCTTGTTCCCCCGGGACCAGTCCTTGAGCCCCCCCTGTGCATGCAATGTCAGCAACACTAGGTACATCCAACACCTGTCTCTGGACACAACCTGGTGGCACATGGCTGTGTTTCTCCTGCTCTGCATTTTGGGCACCTCTACCCCCAATAGCCCGCCTGCAATTTTCTGTTTGTCAGTCCACCCCCTCAAGGCCATCCAGACAGTGGAACCGATTAAATGTATGGAAGGGTGGCTCTGGGCGGTTAAATGAGGGCCTGGGATTGAACTCGTGATGAACACCCCTTCGGCCCACCCTTTCCCAGTTGTCATAAGGGTGGGTCCCATGTACACGAACCGGGGCAGGTGGGAAGAAAAAAGACACGTGGAGTGTTTGGATTGTTGTCACCTGTGATCTATTCCTTCCCTGGCATATGTGAGCAACTGTTCCAGTGTCCCTGAAGCTCACCAATATGCAATCCCCTATGATGGATTTACGTGTTCTCCCTATCCAGGGTACCCTTCTGACCATTATTATCTCATTACTTAAATGTACAGGTAAGGGTCTGTTCTGGTTTAACCACTTGATCACCCTACTTTTTAAGGTACAAAAATCCTCGGCTTCACCCTCCTTTAGTGGGGGGACGCCCGCCATGACTACTGTGAAGTCATTCGCCTCTGGTGGTAAGTTGGGTCTGCGTGGCCTAGAGGGCGGCTTCAATAATGGGGTGGGTGCAACACTGTCTTTGGACTGTGATGGAAGAACGGTGTTTGCAGTTGCAGGGGGGCTAGGTCCTGTAGAGTTAGATGGCTTATTTGGGGCAGGGTTATTCCTCTGGGTTTGTGATGGTGCAGCCGCAGTGGCAGCCTGTGGGGGAGCAGGATGTGGTACGCTTTTCGGGGCTTTTGGGGTGACAGTAGGTTTAAGAGCCTTTTCGTGGGAATTGGCCGGGTTTTTCATGCTGCTTAGTGTGGCCTCGAGAATGATTAATCTAATTTCCACTCTTTTAATGCTTTCGCTGATAGGTAGCAAAAGTGACCTGAGCAGGAATTCCAGGTTGCCCAGTGGAACAACCGAAAGGGGGGCATTGGTAATGTTACTAGCCATCTCTTTAGTCAGAATGGGAACCGCAACATCCTGTGCCGTGGGTTTGGGGTGTGAATCACCCGCCACTGTCACAGTTGGTGGGGTATGTTTAGAAGGCTTCCCAAAGTCAGAGTGGGAGATCTTGGGTTTATTTTTAGCCTGGGCACCCTTCGCCTTCCTCCTGCGTTTGTTTGGGGGGGGCCCAAATACTCCCTGCGCTGCAGCTGGTTTAGGTTTGGTTGTTCTAGACTTTGATGGTGGGGGAGGTTGGGAAATTAAATCAATCGTCCCCCTGCTTGGGCTTATGCACCTCACTGGGGTTGAGGTCAATGGTATCTCTGGGGGCGTTTTTGTGACCTCCCTAAGCAGGATTGGGACGTCTTCGATCAATGTTAGGTCTGCGCTGGGTGTGGGAGGGTAATCTCCTAGGGGTCTGCCTTTCAAGTTGTCTATAGAACGCCTCCGCTCGGCTCTAAGCCGGCTTAATGTGTTCTCCTTATCCCCTTCTCCCCCCGCCCGAGGAAAATAATTATCCAAAGTCATATTTTTGGTTCCTGCCTGTCTTATGGGGGTGCTTTCTCTAGCCGGGGACGGCATAGTTTTTGGGGTGTGATACAGCTATGTGGTAATTTATCGGCTTATGTACTTAGGGGTAGTCGGCGGAACCAAGAGGGTAGGCCCAGCCCGGCCTACTCCGGCCTCTGACGGCCACAGACGGTCCCGCCCTTGTCCCGGGCTTCTCCCGGCACGCTCCCGCTCGCTCCCGCGAAGCGGTAGCCCTACTCAGCCTTGTACTCTGCTACGCCTACTAGGTGACCAATAGGCGGGAGGCGTGACCAGCGGGGAGAGCAGCCCAGGTGTAGCTGGTTGGGCGCGCAGGGGCTCCTGGACACTGGAGTCCCTGCTTCAGTGCTCGCAGCCCCGCTGACTCGCTCGCCTGCCCCGCACTCCAGAAGGCTATCCCAGGCAGTCAATCAGGCAACAAAGCGCTGCGGGACCCGCGAAGCGGGTCCGGCGAGGCGCTGGCTGGTTCCTTGCTTGACAGGGCGCGCAAACTCCACACAAAGCGCCAAGGTCCAAACGAAGGTCTCTAAGATCCGCTGGAGGGTCCCAATGGGTCAAGGTTCAGTCCGCCTTTAGCTCCGTCGGCGGGGGGCGTGGCCAGCGGGGAGAGCAGCCCAGGTGTAGCTGGTTGGGCGCGCAGGGGCTCCTGGACACTGGAGTCCCTGCTTCAGTGCTCGCAGCCCCGCTGACTCGCTCGCCTGTCCCGCACTCCAGAAGGCTATCCCAGGCAGTCAATCAGGCAACAAAGCGCTGCGGGACCCGCGAAGCGTGTCCTGCGAGGCGCTGGCTGGTTCCTTGCTTGACAGGGCGCGCAAACTCCACACAAAGCGCCAAGGTCCAAACGAAGGTCTCTAAGATCCGCCGGAGGGTCCCAATGGGTCAAGGTTCAGTCCGCCTTTAGCTCCGTCGGCGGGGGCATGGCCAGCGGGGAGAGCAGCCCAGGTGTAGCTGGTTGGGCGCGCAGGGGCTCCTGGACACTGGAGTCCCTGCTTCAGTGCTCGCAGCCCCGCTGACTCGCTCGCCTGCCCCGCACTCCAGAAGGCTATCCCAGGCAGTCAATCAGGCAACAAAGCGCTGCGGGACCCGCGAAGCGGGTCCGGCGAGGCGCTGGCTGGTTCCTTGCTTGACAGGGCGCGCAAACTCCACACAAAGCGCCAAGGTCCAAACGAAGGTCTCTAAGATCCGCTGGAGGGTCCCCTATATATATTCACTGAAAAAACCATAGGTTATAGACCATTTATAGTTAGGAATTCGCATTTACAAAACCTTATTTTACTCACACAAAACCATTGAAATTCCATATATAGTTAGTTGCACTAACTATATATCGCGCACCCGCAATCCACTGCTGATGATGTCACATATTACATCATTCATGACATGGTCAGTGACATCACTGATGACATCATTGATGACATCTCAAATGACATCACTGATGACATCTCAAATGACATCACTGATGACATCTCAAATGACATCTCATTTGACATTACTGATCACATCACTGATGATATCATTCATGTGATAATACGATGAACCTCTTCAGACTCTAATATAACCTTAGATACAATCAGTGTAAACAGACACTCACAGATTGTCACTCATCCATGGAGTTACTCACACACCTAGTCAGTCATGCAAAGAATCAATCACACCTCCATTTCCTCAACTATACAGTTATACAAACTTTACTTATTCAAACATATACTAACACATATTTACTCTCTTATATAATCCCTGATACAAGTTCACAATGATCCATACAGCCACTCACACATTCACTGGCTCTTATGCACAGTTATTTATATATGTCAACTCTCACATGTACTGTGTTTTACATATGTACTTACTTTGACATGTAGCACTGAGATATCCATTCACTCACCAATACACTCATGCACACAGTCAACCGCCCATACAGCTGTTTCCACATGCACTTTTGAAACCATACATCTAGTGAATCAACTGCTCACACATCTATGCACAGAGTCAGACACCTCCCAGCCACCCACACACACACTCAGTCTCCCATACAAATACTTGGGCAACCAATCAATAACCCATATAGTTACTCATATAGCTACTTATCAACACATGCAACAGTTTACAGAACAACAGACATAATGATGCACAAATTAAGACAGTTTAGTCACTAACCCATGCACTCAGTGAGACACATTTAATCACTCACTCATACAGTCAGTCATGCACCTACTAAATCCTTCATCCAGACACTTATACATCCACTCATTCTTCAATATGTAAGACATATTTTAACTTTACAGAAACATACAGTCACTGGATGTTGTCATCAGGGATGTCATCAGTGATGTCCTTTGAGATGTCATCAGTGATGTCATCAGTGATGTCACTGACCATGTCATGAATGATGTAATATGTGACATCATCAGCAGTGGATTGCGGGTGCGCGATATATAGTTAGTGCAACTAACTATATATGGAATTTCAATGGTTTTGTGTGAGTAAAATAAGGTTTTGTAAATGCGAATTCCTAACTATATATGGTCTATAACCTATGGTTTTTTCAGTGAATTTTCAAGGTTTTGTAAATGCTAATTCCTAACTATATATGGTCTATAACCTATGGTTTTTTCAGTGAATTTTCAAGGTTTTGTAAATGCTAATTCCTAACTATATATGGTCTATAGCCTATGGTTTTTTCTGTGATATATATATATATATATATATATATATATATATATATATATATATATATATATATATACATACATATATAAACATATATCATCTGTATATCTATATAAATACAAACATAAATGCATGCATACATATACTTATATGCATACAGATGCATGTTATTTACATGAAAGTTGAAAAAACACTAATAAAAGCAAAGCTAAAAAGCCACCTCATTACAAACAGAATGGCTTTAACTTAAACGAGGGCGAGATCTATTGCATTTTCAATGCTTGTTTACTTTGGTTCCATCAAGAAGGCATTCAGATGTGTCACACATTTGCCATAAATTCTGAATGTTAGCACTCTAGTTGCACATTAGATCACTGTAGTAAAGCTACTGCTCACCAGGGACGTCTGCTGCTGGTATTCAAAGTGCATGTTTCAGTCTGCATGTCAGAATTTTTTTAATGAAATAGAAGAGGATTTGAGAAGTCACTCAAAATGATCCCTAATTTTTCTTTCTGAAGCACTAATCATATTTCTATGGCAAAATTAACCCCCTCATGTTGTTCCTTTTTAAATTGAGTGTTTTCAGACTTACCACTTCATTCCAATCAAGATGGCTTCTGGTGTGCCATACTTTTGTCATAAGTAAGACTGTTAGCGCTCTAGTTGTTCTTTAGAACACTCTGGGACATTCTGTTATTGGGCTATACTTGGGGTACATCTGGGTGATATTTTGGCTACATTTAGGCTCTTTTGTCTCTGGTGGCCATCTTGGGAGACTGTATGTCAGAATTTTTTAATGAAATTGAAGAGGGTATGAGAAGTCACTCAAAATGTGCCCTAATTTATCTTTCTGCAGCACTAATCATAATTCATATGGCAAAATATACCCCCTCATTTTGTTCCTTTTTAAATTAAATGTTTTAAGAGTTACCACTTTATTCCAATCAAGATGGCTTCAGGTGTGCCATACCTTTGTAATAAGTAGGACTGTTAGCGCTCTAGTTGTTCTTTAGAACACTCTGGGACATTCTGTCATTGGGCTATACTTGGGCTACATCTGGGTGATATTTGGGCTACATTTTGGCTCTTTTGTCTCTGGTGGCCATTTTGGGAGACTGCATGTCAGAATTTTTTAATGAAATAGAAGAGGATTTGAAAAGTCACTCAAAATGTGCCCTAATTTTTCTTTCTGCAGCACTAATAAAACCCTCTATTGCATAATATACCCCCTCATTTTGTTCCTTTTTAAATTAAATGTTTTAAGAGTTACCACTTTATTCCCATCACGATGGCTCCAGGTGTGCTATACCTTTGTAATAAGTAGGACTGTTAGCGCTCTAGTTGTTCTTTAGAACACTCTGGGACATTCTGTCATTGGGCTATACTTGGGCTACATCTGGGTGATATTTGGGCTACATTTGGGCTCTTTTGTCTCTGGTGGCCATTTTGGGAGACTGCATGTCAGAATGTTTTAATGAAATAGAAAAGGATTTGAGAAGTCACTCAAAATGTGCCCTAATTTTTCATTCTGCAGCACTAATCATACTTTCTATGGCAAAATATACCCCCTCATGTTGTTTCTTTTTAAATTAAATGTTTTAAGAGTTACCACTTTATTCCAATCAAGATGGCTTCAGGTGTGCCATACCTTTGTAATAAGTAGGACTGTGAGCGCTCTAGTTGTTCTTTAGAACACTCTAGGAGGCTGCAGTAGAACACAAAGGAATCACAAATTTGCAAGCATTCGCGACAAGAATTTGCAATTCTATTAAGGACACGGAGGCGAGGATTATGCTTCTCCATCTTTAATGAAGCTCACAGCAGCCAATGAAAATGCTTGCTTTTCATAGTAAAACGTTAAACAAACTACACATCCCATCAGGACTAGCCCAAAGGCACGCCCCCCTAGTCCATAAGAGGCCTCTGCCTGCCGCCATCTTCCTCTTTCTTGAAGGCGAACAGCTCCAACAACTTAGATAACTTGATAACTCCTCCAACGTGGAAGAAACTTATTCGGTCGCATTATCCTTGCAGTCGTCGACTTTCAGTCACTCTTCTTATCTGGCCCTGCAACAAAGGATATGAGACCGTAACCACCATAACCATTGGGTGGGCAAGCATTTAATACATAACATGCCGGGTGGGATAATCCTCGCCTCCGTGTCCTTAATAGAATTGCAAATTCTTGTCGCGAATGCTTGCAAATTTGTGATTCTATTTCAGGACCGGAGGCTTCAGATTATGCATGTTTAACGCTTACTAAAAACAACAGAGGTAATATCCCCCACCGGCTTATAATAGTATGTCTTGAAGGTCGATTCTGATGACCAATCTGCGCTACGCATTATATCCTGTATGCTGGAACCCAACATAAATGATTTAGATGCCATGGCTCCTCTGACTGAATGAGCCCCGAAAATGGTGATATCTACACCTGCCTCTTCCATAATATAACGAAGCCATCTGGCAATGGTGGCAGCTGCCACCGCTTTAAATGGTTTCTGAATGGCAATCAACAACTGAGAACAGCCCTGCGGTCTATTAGCCGCTGTACATTCCTCATAGGTTTTCAAACATTTTACAACACATAATTTATCGTTCTCATGAAAAGCATTATAAGAAATATGACGAGATAATGTCTTAGTGCGTCCTGAAATGGAAAAAGAAACTCCCTCTGGAGTAAATACTCTACCTGTAATTTCCAGCGCCCGTACGTCCGATGACCTCCTGCATGCCGAGAGGCAGAGTAGCATGGCTAACTTAGCTGACAACTGTTTTCTGGATAAAAGCGAGTTAACCGGCCATTTGTTAAAGAGCTCCAAAACCAAAGACACGTCCCACAACCCAGTGTACTTGGGTTTCGGTGGGTTCTCCACCCTAATTCCCTTGAGCAATTTGCATACCAGTGGATGCATGCCTACTGGTTTACCATCCAGCCGAGCGTGGCCTGCTGAGATGGCTGACCTAAAGTTATTGACCGACCTATAGGCCAAACCCTCGGAAGCCTTGTCCGTTAAGAAATTCAGCACGTGGGATAAGTCTGCCCCCACGGGATCCAGATGTCGTTCCATGCACCAACCCATCCAGTTCTTCCAGGCCGAGGAGTATCGCTTCCGCGTGGATGGTGCCCAGGCTTGCTTGATGAAATTACAAGTCCTGCTCGAAAGGCCTGGCAGCTGCCACTGTTCCCTGAAAGCCTCCAAGCCATCAGCTGGAGCCTGCCTTCCATTACCAAGGGATGCTGTTCCTGATGAGGGCCCAGCAATAGCGTTGTCGATTCCGGGAGGAGTCTGGGACGGTCGCAGCTCCACTGCATCAGTTTGGGGAACCATGACTGTGACGTCCACCAAGGCGTCACCATCACTACTTCTGCCCGTTGCTTGATCACCTGAGACATTGCCCTCGGGATCAGCAGGAAGGGTGGGAAAGCGTACTGCGTCCCTTCCGTCCAATTCTGGAGAAATGCATCCGTTGCCAGAGCCACGGGATCCGGTCTCCAGCTGAAGAATCTGGGTACCTGATATGTTAGTCTGGATGCAAACAAGTCCGTCTCGAACGGACCCCAAATCTCCTGCAGCCAGTGGAACACCTTCGGGAGCAACTTCCAGTCGCTGTAGTCCCTGAGGTATCTCGAGTTCCAGTCCGCCACCTGATTGGACTGGCCCGGCAGGTATTCTGCTATAACTGATATCTGATTCTCTAGACAGTAATGCCAAAAGTCCTTGGCTATCTGTACAAGCATCGACGACCTCGTGCCGCCCAACTTGTTGATGTATCTCACCGCTGACACATTGTCCAAACGCAGGAGGATACAACAAGATGTCTGCCTCGGGGACAGCGTCCGCACTGCGAACGATCCCGCGAGCAGTTCGAGACAATTTATGTGAAGCGAAAGCTCGTCCGGAGACCATCTGCCACCGGTAGAGACATCTCCGCAGCGAGCCCCCCAGCCCCAACGACTGGCGTCTGACTCTATTGTTACCTCTGGAAGAGAGCCGAAGATTGCTCGACCGTTCCAGGCGTCTACATGACCTAGCCACCATTGCATTTCTGTCCTCACCTCCGCTGTGATGGGAAATGTTGTCCGAGTACGACAGACCCTTCCGTAGGTGTCTGATCTTCAACTGTTGAAGAGCCCTGTAATGAAGAGGGCCCGGGAATATCGCTTGCACCGATGATGCCAAAACTCCTACCACTCTCGCAATCGCCCTGAGCGAAACTGTCTGACTGATCAACAGTCTCCTGATCTCCTTCTTCAGATCTTTCAGCTTGTCCTTCGGGAGGCTTAGCTGTGCTATCCTGGAATCGATCGTGAAACCCAGGAAGTCTATCACCTGAGTGGGTATCATGACTGATTTCCTGGTGTTGACTACAAAGCCCAGGTTTTGAAGCAACCTTGTCGTCAGAGCAAGGTGACGCAAGAGTGCCTGACAACACTGATCCACTATCAGGATGTCGTCTAGATAGATTATGAGGCGAACACCGCGTTCCCTGAGGTACGCCACCACTGGTTTCATCACCTTGGTGAAGCACCAAGGTGCTGAGGAGAGCCCGAAAGGCAGAACCAAATACTCGTACCACCGGCCTTTCCACCGGAATTGGAGATATCTGCGATGCGGGGGAAATATCGGCACAGACAGATAAGCGTCTTTCAAGTCCAGCCGGACCATCCAGTCTTCCACCTGCAGTAGATCCGTCAAAAGATGGATGCCCTCCATCTTGAAATGATTGTACGTTATAAACTGGTTGAAATCTCTGAGGTTCAAAACTAATCTGTTTCCGCCTCCTTTCTTCTGTATAACAAAGATATTGCTGCAGAATCCACGAGGACCTTGACAGACCGGTGCTATCGCGCGCTTCTGCAGCAATTCTGAGATCTCTTCGTCTATAAAACTGAGATCTTGTTGGGAAAAATGGAGATCCGCCGGGAGCCCCGATTGAACGAGATGAGAATAGAACTCCAAGCGGAAACCCTGCACAGTTTGTAGCACCCATGCGTCTTGTGTCAGTGCTCGCCACTGCTCTAGGCAGTGCCGAGTCCTTCCCCCCAAAGGTAGAAGTGTAAACTCTGTTACTCTCACCTGCGTTCTGCTGATGCTTGAAGGTCCCCCTGTTGTTATTGGAGTGATAACGGCTCCTGTCGAACCTCCTGCGGGAGGGGTAGAAGGTTCCACCGCGGGTGGAGTCGTATTCATTTTTTCCTCTGCCAAAGTCGCCTCTTTGGGAACCTTGCTGACCTCCACGGCCCGACGAGCGGCCCCCGCCTCGTCCGGCCCTGTTAAAAACTCTCTGACTGAGAGCTCTCTTTATCCCTGACTGCGCCTTGTCCAGCGCCGTAAATGTCCCTACATATTTGGACACATCTTTGACAAACTTGTCTCCAAATAGTTGGCCCGCTGCTAGGGGTCCCGGCTCAGCGTCCGCTAGCTCGGTCAAGTTACTGTCCATTTTCATCAGCAGGGACTTCCTCCTCTCTGACGAAATGGCGCAGTTGGCGTTGCCCAGCAAGCAAATGGCACGCTGGGTCCAGCCAGCCAATACGTCCGGATCCACGGGGGTGGAACTCTCCTTGGCCGCTAGGGCCATCTCTAAGATCTTCGCCAGAGGGCCGATTGTGTCTAACATCTTGTCCTGGCAGCCTGACCATGCTCTATCCAGACCTCGTTTGGGGTCCTTCGAGAACTTCCGAAGGAAGATCAAGAGGCTTGCGTCGATCTCTGGGGTCTCCGCCACCTTGTCTGGGATGTCCGGGCGAGGGCATTCTGATTTAAGGCGATTCCTGACTTCCCTCGGGAAGCTCCTTCTCAGATTGTCGTGTATGTATGCCGTCACCGCCTGAGGCGGCACCCAGTCCTGTGACCTGGGGTGTATGATCTCCGTAGGATCGAATGTGAAAGGAGTATGCACCTGGGCCATCTCCACCTGCACCTTCTTCGGAGGAGGCTGCTCTTCCGATGTGTCGGTATCCGTGCCCGTGGAAGCGTCCGTGTCCGTGTCAGTATCTGTATGGACCCTGCGCTTGGACTTGGCCTTGGCGCCAAAATAGGAATGATCCGCTGTGTCCGGTAGGGTAGCAAGGGCCTGTGCATGCGGCCATGTGGCAGAGTCAACAGCCTGTTGACTGGAAGTGGAAGCTTCCGCTCTCTTCTTCTGCGGTTTGGTATAGCTCTGTGTTTTGGTCATCTCTGTTGTGTTATGTCTTCTATCTCCAAAAGCGCCGGGACGCCTCTTGGCTGCGGCATCTGTGCGCTATACAAAAGTTAATAACATAACATAACAACATAACATAGCCATGCCTCTTGGCAAAGCCCTCCAATTGTTTCCGGATTGGGCGAAGGGCTGTGGCTAGGGCTTGCTGCACTGTTTGTGGGACCGTGGTCTCCATAGCCCTATTGACAGTCGATTGCACAGATGCGTCCAATGCAATGACCAAATTGTCCTCAAGGACAGCCTCCTGCTGTCCGTCATAAACCTCCTCCTCTGCATATTCCTCATCGTACTGACCCCACTGCGACATTTCAGGGATGGTTGGTCCTGTACGTCAATGAAGAATTGCCAAATCACTGTTCAGCCACAGGAGGGTCAAGGGGGGGGTTAACCCTGCAAGCACACTGGATTCTACAAATTACAAACCCCCTCAGCAAAGCTGTAGTCATAAGGGGCCAAAGACCCAGGCCAAAACACTGTTCACAGAGCGTGTGCGCACTCTAATCACTGGCCTCAATATTTTACAACCTTTACAGGCGTTTATTCAGAGTAGAGGGGCCACCGGTAACTCTCCGTGTTCAAAACGCTATGTCTGACAGTTTGGGGATCGCGCCGTGACGTGCAGCCCAAACGCGACTGAAATCCTACTAGAAACAAGCCCAAATTCAGCGCGTTTGGACGCACGCCACGGCCGAGAGCCACCCGGACCCTACACGCGTCATCGGCCTATGAGGGACGCCGATGCGCATGCGCGAGACGCGCCTACAGGGAAACCAGCCGGGACAAAAGGCCCTGAAAGTGAAACCCGGTGCCCGTCTACTCCCGGTCAACGACCGCCACTACCTCACGCCACAAGGCGTATCAAGCCACACAGAGGAATGAATCGAAACACGCTAGGCGCCGCGACGCTAGCGGAAAAAGCACAATACACTCCCTGAAGTATCGATCACCTCACAAGTAGGTAACTCGATAAGCCAATATGCGCTTTAAGCATAGAATAAAGGGTACACTTAATTGTCAATAAATTAACATAACATCATTCACATTGACATGTCGCTAACAGCTAGAGGGAGTAAACAATGTGCACTTAGCTCTTGCTGTGAGCAGCAAAGAAAGAGGAAGATGGCGGCAGGCAGAGGCCTCTTATGGACTAGGGGGGCGTGCCTTTGGGCTAGTCCTGATGGGATGTGTAGTTTGTTTAACGTTTTTCTATGAAAAGCAAGCATTTTCATTGGCTGCTGTGAGCTTCATTAAAGATGGAGAAGCATAATCTGAAGCCTCCGGTCCTGAAATAGAATCAACTGACAGTCTCTGTCCTTGTTGGATGTACATGTTTTACTGAGAATGTCAGACTTCATTTTCACATGACTGAGAAAGATAATTAGAATTTACAGAAAATATGCTTTCAGTTTAGCTTATAGATCCCCTTCCAAACCACTGTGGGAAAATCATGAGATATTAGTTTTCTTTCAAACAATATTCATGATATCACAGCAGAAGGTTTTTTCACATGGTAAAATCACCTTAGAACCCACCACAATTCCTAAAACGAGTATGGTACCATCAACAAATGATTTATAATGTAACTAAAGTCCTAAAACCCTCTATTAACTACAATGCTTTTTAATGAGGTGCTATCATGTATATTGGTCCCAAGATGGCTGCCAACACTTCTTGGATGAAGTGCTGACAGCCAATCAGCTCAGATGTGTGGTTAGGCTCCGCCCAGATA
This sequence comes from Lissotriton vulgaris, assembly GCF_964263255.1. Taxonomy (NCBI): domain Eukaryota; kingdom Metazoa; phylum Chordata; class Amphibia; order Caudata; family Salamandridae; genus Lissotriton; species Lissotriton vulgaris. The sequence goes on from NW_028250002.1 coordinate 1,059,364, forward strand.
TATATCTTTTTTTGAACCTAAATTACTCAAAATCCACTGGAGCACATATATTGAGACCTAGCAAAGGCACATCGGGCTAACAGTCCCTACAATTTTGCCAAGTTTCGTGCAAATCCATTCAGCCGTTCGAGCTAAAAGTGAGGCTAACCGCCCTATGGAAATTAACATGGGAAAAACGTGTTTTGGGACCCCCCTTTTTTCTCGGCCCCCCCTTGATGAAACCCCCCCAAATTGTCAGGGGCTGCTCAGAAACAAAATGTTCTTTTTTCCTGAAAATTTCAGCCAATTCCGTCCACAAACGCCAAAGTTATTAGACATAGAATTTTCAAAAATCCCATAGAGAAAAAATCCTAACTATATATACCTACTGGCGACCGCCAGTAGGTAATATATATATATATATATATATATATATATATATATATATATATATATGTGTATGTATGTGTATATATATATATATATATATATATATATATATATATATATATATATATATATACCTACTGGCGGTCGCCAGTAGGTATATATAGTTAGGATTTTTTCCCTATGGGATTTCTGAAAATTCTATGCCTAATAACTTTTGCGTTTGTGGACGGAATTGGCTGAAATTTTCAGGAAAATGGCACATTTTGTTTCTGAGCAGCCCTTGAAAATTTGGGGGGGTTTTGTGGAGGGGGGGCCGAGAAAAAAGGGGGGTCCCAAAACGCCTTTTTCCCATGTTAATTTCCATAGGGCGGTTGGACTCACTTTTAGCCCGAACGGCTGAATGGATTTTCACGAAACTTGGCAAAATTGTAGGGACTGTTAGCCCGATGTGCCTTTGCTAGGTCTCAATATATGTGCTTCAGTGGATTTTGAGAAATTAACGTTTAAATCAAGATATATATCTGTAACAGCGCTCCGGGCAGCGATCCGGTTAGCGAACCTTTCGCGTATCGGAACTTTGCGATGCGAAGCTGATTGGCCCTCCGGTGTCTGTCAACATTCTAAACAGTCCGGAGCGGCCGCCATCTTGTCTCTCGGTAGGATCGAGAGACAAGAGGAGGCCAAAACAAAGGGGGAAATTACCATAAGGGGGCATAGTAGATCCTCGTTGACCCCCTAGGTTTTATGTGGAGGTTTTAAAAGGGCCTAGGAGGGTCCAAAAAAAAAAAAAAAATTTTTTTTTTGCGTGGTAAGCGCCAAGTTCGCGAACCGGAAAGCGTTCTGGGCAGCGAACTTTATGGATAAAAGAATGAAAGACTTTTCTAATACTGTATGTTAATTGTTTGTTGTTTTTCTTGTTTTTTTTTGTTTTCTTTTTTTTAAAGTGTTTTTTTATTTTGATTCTTTTTCATAATTTATTAAACTTTCTAACATTTCAGTGTCTGAAATGTCATTATTTTCTTGAAATATTGTTTGCAATCTGTGTGGTTGCAAAATGTCCTCATTTGCAAGGAGGACATCTACTGCTTGGACACATTGCAGCAGTTCATTATCCAAGCTTTCATCCATAAATTCCATGTCAATTTGTTCAATTAATTCCTGGCTGCTCTCTTGCAGGTCCATCTCAAAAGAAACTTGCTGCTCGCCTTCCATTTTGCCTGAAATTTGGATTAAAAAAATATATATTAGTAGAGATAGGGCACTGTTGGAATTAATTTTAGATAGGCAGTTTTTATCAGTGAATTTATCTTTTGGCAGTGTATAGTATGAGAGTGGAAATAGGACTATAAAAAAGTGTATGTGATTTAACCAAGACAAGCCTTACTCCATTCATAACTATAACAGAGAAGTCTATCTAAATACATTACTACTACAGAGGGATAGTGTATATCTAGCAGAAAAAGTCTACTATATTAAGTTATAGTGCACAATATATTAAATTATAACTTACCTTCACAAAGAAGTTGAAGTTTTTTGAAGCTATTGAAATAGGAGGTACAACAAGAAGTAGTAGTCAAAATGGCTGTGTTTCCTTCTCTCCCTTTATATATATACAGGTATATAACCAATCAAATGTCAGGTAATAAAAGTAGAAAATGAAAGTAACATTTTCATTGGTTGTCAATTCCAACAATTCAGATGTGTTTTGTGAAGTAATTTACCTCACGGTACTTGGAGAGGTCTACAGGCTAAATGGCTAAATGAAATTTCAATGAAATTTGTGAGAATGGAAGGGATTGTTATGTAGTATGAGCTAATCTATATTTGGTGAGAGTGTCTCTAGTCGTTTTTCTGTAAATTACTTTCCCACCTTTTTTTAAGGCCGCTTTCCGGAAAGCGGCCCGGTTAGCGAACCTTAAGCGTCACGGGAGTCCACCATTTTGTGTTTCGGTCGCATTAAGATACAAGATGGAGGGCAAATAATGTTTAGAATGGGTAGAAGGGGTCATGGTAGACTTATCTTGACCCCCTAGGTTTTCTGAGCGTGGCTGAGGAGGCTTATATGTGCGGAAAAAAAACATTTTTTAAAAAAATCCGCGAGGTTAGCTTTCGGTTAGCGAACCGGGTAGCGCTCCGGGGAGCGAATTTTGTGGAAAATTAGTGAAAAAAGTTAGAGAAAAATAATAATTGTGAGTGATCAGATGTAGGGTAGCTCTGAGAAGAGCTTTTGGGTTTATGGTACATTTAGGTACTTATAAGTAGGTACCAATGCACAGTCTTAAATTCAGAATGAAAATTCTGTTGCCCTCATCTGAGAAGTGAACTCCATCTCCTCTGTAGATATCTTGCATGTAGTAACGCAAGTTATTGTTGTACAGAGAGCCCATTCCATGGTCTCTCATGTAAGCTGAAACAGATTTGTTTACATGCTTCCTCGCTTTCTCAATTTGTGGACAAAATTGGTTGGACCACCTCCATTTCTGTCTTTGGCATATATTGGAATATACCAAGGCAGTTTGAGGAAAAAGTGCCATTAATTGCTCAAAGGTGTCCTTTAAAAGCATTTCCAGACCTACCCCTGTCAAAGTGCCCAAATCATTACCTCCACAGTGCACTATTAACAGGTCAGGTTTTGGCAAATGCATACAGGTTTTCACCAATGGTATCAATTGGTGACATTTTAATCCTCTTTGGCCCAACCACTTAATTTCCACATCTTGTAAATTGAGGTTAGGTAAATTTCTGCTCTCAGCATACCTTTGAGCCCAGTGGATGTAACTATGTCCAACAATCCAGACCTTAAACATGGTGGGAGAAGGTTGTTCTGCAGTCAGATGAAGTCTGGTAATGAAAGGGCAGTTGAAACAGTAGGAGTTTCTAAAGAAAAAAAACTGTGGATTTACAATGCTAATGATTCATTAGCAGTGATTGGTGCATTTCCATTTCTGAAAACAGAAAGTTAGGGTGCATGGATGTGTTCTTTGAAACATGTAATTTGAATGGTCAAGGAAGAAACATTTAATGAAAGATTGCTCTGGATACGCAGGTGCACTGAGAGTTCAGAGTTCAATTGAAACATTGTTGTGTGAATTTGCAAACATGAGAGGTCTTCCAGGAGGTGGTTGCTATGGAAACAAGGCAGAGAGGGCAGAGGGGGGAAGGGTTTTGATTTGAAAAAAGTGAGGGAAGAGGTATGATTGGCTAATATGAGAGATATGTGAAATGAATATCTGTATTTCTGTGCTTTCAATAGCTGCAGCCTTTGGAGTGCATCCTTTTTCTTCTGCTGAAGACAATTTGGTGTATTTCTGAGACTGTTTTCAAAACTCAAAAAATATTTGCTAAGGTGAGAAAAGATTTATTTAATTTAGATAGAGAATAGTATGATTTAAGGAGAAAATGATGAAGAAAGCTGTGTTTTTAAAATGTGGTTTTGTCTCTAGTGATATACTAATAGAATTAGTTTCATAGAGAAATTGTAATTGCATATTTGGTGTAACATTCTGGCATGCAGTAACACAAGTTATTGTGGTACATGGAGCCCATTCCATGGTCTGTTATGTAAGCTGAAACAGATATGTTGTTTTTAAAAACGATTTAAGAAATCAATTACATTTCTGGATATGTACTGCTAGAGCTTCATAGGTTGTTTTGAGCCATATTTATAAGGTATTTGAGTGTCTAAGATGTTATGTTTTCCTTTTAAAATGTAAAGTGTTCCTCATGGGGCAAGTGTCTTGTAAATACGCTCCCACTTGTGCTTGGCAAATTTAGATTTTGATTATGGGAGTTACCTAGCCATGTTAATAGTGTCCCAAAAATGGTGCTAGGGCATTCCAGAAAACACTTTCATGTGTCTCAAGGACATTTTTAGTCATTTCTTCATGAATGCAGGTATACAATTGATTTATATGCTGTGTTTAAAAACGAATTTTGAAATCAATTAAATTTCAGGATATGTACTGTTAGAGCTTCATAGGTTGTTTGGGGTCATATTTAGAAGGCATTTTAGTGTCTTTGATGTTATTTTTCCCTTTTTAAATGGAAAGCGTTCCTCATGGGGCCCTGAGCAGTTCTTAGCCATGTTATTTAATAGGAAGTGGATAACATGGCTAAGAGCATTTGCTGGAAAATGCATGAATATCGCTGACTTTTCTGCGATATTCATGCATTGCGGCCTTTTTTTTCGCATTTGCGAGCAGTTCTTAGCCATGTTATCCAATGGGAGGTGGATAACATGGCTAAGAGCATTTGCTGGATAATGCATGAATATCGTTGACTTTTCAGCGATATTCATGCATTGCGGCTGTTTTTAATCGCATTTGTGATAAACAATTACATTTCTTGATATGTACTTTTAGAGCTTCATAGGTTGTTTGGGGTCATATTTAGAAGGCATTTTAGTGTCTTTGATGTTATGTTTACCTTTTTAAATGGAAAGCATTCCTCTTGGGGCAAGTGTCTTGTAAATACGCTCCCACTTGCGCTTGGCAAATTTAGATTTTGATTATGGGAGTTACCTAGCCATGTTAATAGTGTCCCAAAAATTGGGTTAGGGCATTCCAGAAAACACTTTCATGTGTCTCAAGGACATTTTTAGTCATTTCTTCATGAATGCAGGTATACAATTGATTTATATGCTGTGTTTAAAAACGAATTTTGAAATCAATTAAATTTCAGGATATGTACTGTTAGAGCTTCATAGGTTGTTTGGGGTCATATTTAGAAGGCATTTTAGTGTCTTTGATGTTATTTTTCCCTTTTTAAATGGAAAGCGTTCCTCATGGGGCCCTGAGCAGTTCTTAGCCATGTTATTTAATAGGAAGTGGATAACATGGCTAAGAGCATTTGCTGGAAAATGCATGAATATCGCTGACTTTTCTGCGATATTCATGCATTGCGGCCGTTTTTTTTTCGCATGTGCGAGCAGTTCTTAGCCATGTTATCCAATGGGAGGTGGATAACATGGCTAAGAGCATTTGCTGGATAATGCATGAATATCGTTGACTTTTCAGCGATATTCATGCATTGCGGCTGTTTTTAATCGCATTTTTGATAAACAATTACATTTCTTGATATGTACTTTTAGAGCTTCATAGGTTGTTTGGGGTCATATTTAGAAGGCATTTTAGTGTCTTTGATGTTATGTTTACCTTTTTAAATGGAAAGCGTTCCTCTTGGGGCAAGTGTCTTGTAAATACGCTCCCACTTGCGCTTGGCAAATTTAGATTTTGATTATGGGAGTTACCTAGCCATGTTAATAGTGTTTCAAAAATGGTGCTAGGGCATTCCAGAAAACACTTTCATGTGTCTCAAGGACATTTTTAGTCATTTCTTCATGAATGCAGGTATACAATTGATTTATATGCTGTGTTTAAAAACGAATTTTGAAATCAATTAAATTTCAGGATATGTACTGTTAGAGCTTCATAGGTTGTTTGGGGTCATATTTAGAAGGCATTTTAGTGTCTTTGATGTTATTTTTCCCTTTTTAAATGGAAAGCGTTCCTCATGGGGCCCTGAGCAGTTCTTAGCCATGTTATTTAATAGGAAGTGGATAACATGGCTAAGAGCATTTGCTGGAAAATGCATGAATATCGCTGATTTTTCAGCGATATTCATGCATTGCGGCCGTTTTTTTTCACATTTGCAAGCACTTCTTAGCCATGTTATCCAATGGGAGGTGGATAACATGGCTAAGAGCATTTGCTTCAAAGGTTGTTTGGGGTTATACACCATTTTTGGGAAATTATTAACATGCCTATCTAACTTCCATAATCAAAATCTAAATTTGCCAACCGCAGGTGGGAGCGTATTTACAATAAATTTGCACCATGAAGAACGTAAAATAGCATACTAGACACTCAAATGCCTCATAAATATGACCCAAAACATCTTATGAAGCACTAGTAGTGCATATTTCCAGAAATGTATTGGTTTTCATTTAATGATTTACTTCATTGGTAGGCCTTCACATGTTTTTTTACCTTGGTTTTTTTCAGTGAAAATGTTATCTGCAACCATGTGTTGGCCTCACCTCAAATAAACAAAACAGGTGATGGACTGAATGTGGATCAATGACACACATTCACCCCAGTCTAAAGATCTGGGCCTAAACAAATCTTTCGATAGGCTACATCTTATCGTCATCCTGAATTAATGATTTAAAATATTAGGGAGTGATTTATGAGTGTTGTATGCCTGTTTTGTACCATTGAGTGTCATTTTTGTGATGCAGTGCTGGTGAAAAACATTTGCTATGTTAAATAATTAGTAGGGCATTAAGTTTTAGATGACTGTTATTTATTTACTGTTTGGTAATAGTGGTTAATAACATTTTATATTATATTTTTCCACAGATTCAACTGCAGATTCTTTCATAGTTTGGAAAATGCCTACAAAAAACAGAATGAGAAAGGCGAGAAAACGTCAAAGACAGCAGGATGATGTTTTATTGCAGCAGTCCTCTTCCCCAAATACTTGTCAAAACAGCAAGAAAGGTCCGGGTAGGAGCACGAAATCATTCTTAAGAAATATTTGTAGTAAAAAAAGTTTTGCTCAAAAAAATGTTTCAGTTCACAAAAAGAAAAGTAATTTAAATGGAAAGGAGAGACCCATCACAAATGTTACTGGTAGAGGAAGAGATAACTCTGTGCATGATAGTAGAAGGAAACAACAGTTTAGGGACATTCGAAATCGAATGTTCCGTAATAGGATATTAGTTAATTTATTGAAAAATATTAAAAAGAAAGGCCAACAGAAAGCGGCATTTTATAAGAAGAAGAAAAATGTAGAGAAAATTATTGATCATGCTTTTGAAATTAAGCGAAAGTTGTTTATTTTGGTAATCAATAGAATTAGGAAACTAAGCAAGGTAATTTCTGATTTCAAAACAAAAAGTAGATGGAAGAGAGTAGTAAATCGTACTAACTTTTGTGAAGTTTTTTCCGGAGAATGGATGCATAGTTCAAGTTCTGAGGCATTTTTTAATGAGGAGACTTATTTTCAGGATAATGATTTGGTGCATGCAGTTGACATCAGTGGTCGAGCTTATGAAGTGAAGGATGGTTGTCCAGTTGAAAAAGAACAACTTGTGACAACAGAGACAGAAGAGGCGCTAAGTGATGAGGTTTTAGGAAGACGTCCTAAGGGTCCTGTGTACATTTGGAAGTGTAGTTCTATTTGCAGTGTGCGACAGGTTTCCATCAATTTGCTTTGTGATTTTATACGGACATTTAATAAGAAAAGTTTGAAGCAGAAAATGAAGTTGTTGCAAGATTTAGATCCTTGCAGAGTGAGACAAATGACAGGTTTGCGTGGTCATTCACTGGCTTGTCTTTCCAGGAGAGTATGCCAGAGTGTTTTTCATCATTTCAGGATGCTAGCAGTGCATCATAATAAAGTGAGAAAATTAGTGAGAATGTTGTATTATGCTAAGAGTCCAGCAATTATGCTTAAACAATTATGTGCTGCTCTTTTGCATGGTTCTGAAATAGATGTGAAGAATATTTGTGAAGAAATTGAGTTTTGTTACTTTGGTAGTAAAGATGAGAATGTTCAAATTGACCCTGAAGTAGAGGGTAATGTGGAAGATAATGTACAGGTTTCCAGTACAGATAATTTTGAGAAGGAAATTGCCACGTTTCAGATGAAATCAAGTGAGAGGCCTAATTTCACTTGTGTATGTTGTCGACGCACTTATTATAAGAATCAGACTAAGGTAGTGGATTTATATGCAAAAAGTGAAAGGGAAAATAATAGTGAATGGAAGGATTTTGCCACATACTTGATGGTAGAAAATTATTTTGATTTGGGATCGGATCAACGTGTGTGTACTTATTGTTGTAATAAATTAAACCAAAACCAGATGCCTGCTAGGGCAGTTCATAATAATCTGGAATTGGTTGAGATTCCTTCTGAATTGAAGGATTTAAATACTTATGAATCTATTTTGATTCAAAGTATCCATCCCTTTCAGGCTATTGTAAGAATGGAGCCAAAGACAGGGAAGTTGCCTCCAGCAGATTTACAGAGAGGATTAAAGGGAAGAGTTGTTTATTTGCCTCTAGATTTGAACAAAAACATTAACACAATTGGAATAGAAAAAGTGGAAGAGGAACCTCTGGTTATCTTGGTTAATGGGGTTCCGACAAAGAATAAGAAAATATGGCAAGATTTAGTGGATGTTAGGAAAGTCAAAAAGGCAACAGTGTATTTGAAGAAAAATAATAAGTACTATAAGAATGTATATGTTGCAGAAGAGGAAGTAAGTGATGAAGAGGATAGCGATTTGTGTGCTGGCCAAATTGAGAAAGTAGAGGCCTCTAAAAGTGAAGAAATATATGAACATTATAGTGTTCATCCTTTGCATTCCAAGGAAGTCATGGGGAATGCTATTGAGTTGTTTCAAATGAAACAAGCCAAAGGGAGTCCCATTAGTGTTTGGGAGGAAAGTTTGGAAGCTCGGTGTTTCCCACAGCTATTTCCCACAGGTCAAGGAGGAAGATATGATGAGCGACCTCATCAAATTCCTGCGTCTGAATACCGGACTTTACGATTGTATGCAGAAGATCCTAGGTTTCGGCAATGCATTCCCTATTTGTTTCATCTCCTGTTTGAAAGCGATCTGTCTGGACTGTCATATGCAGTGAACCACATCTTAAAAAGTGGTATACAGATGCGAAACATCTCGGCAAGTGACTTTATGCATAAAGTCAATGTCCAAGACAGTATTTTGGATTCTCACTTAATTAATCTCATGGCGTGTCAGCGTGGTACTAATGAGTACTGGTACCGTCGTCATGGTGATTTAAAATGTATGCTGAGGAACTTAGGAACTCCAACATGGTTCCTCACTCTGAGCTGTGCCGAGTATGGCTGGGAAGACTTACTTGAATTTCTACGAGAGGCAAATGGAAATATTGAAAACATTGAATTCAAGACACCTGGAGAACTGTGTTCTTTGGATCCAGTGAATGTATGCAGGTACTTCAATCATAGATTTGAAGCTATGATGTCTTTCATCACAAATAAAAAGAATCCACCTCTTGGAGAGGTGTTGGATTTCTTCTGGAGAAAGGAGTACCAAGCAAGAGGTGCCCCTCATATACATATGTTGTTGTGGATCAAGGATGCACCTAAATTTGGAACAGATCCGGATGACTTAGTGATGAATTTCATCGAACAGTATTCTACGTGTGCTGTTCCAAACGCAACGGAGAAGAAAAGTCTAAGAGAACAAGTTCTACGTTTCCAAAGCCATCGTTGTGGAAAGTACTGTCGTCGTAAATTCAGAAACAAGGACAAGTTCTACACCAAATGTCGTTTCAACTTTCCACGACCGGTGATTTCTAAAGGAAGAGTGAACAGTTTGATGTCTTCGCTGCGACATAATGTGACGAGGAAATCACCCAAGAATACATACAATTTGAAAAGGAACGAAGAGTCCAAGTACATCAATGACTACAACCCAGTGATTTTGTCCATGTGGAATGCTAACATGGATATACAGTTTGTGGCTGACAACTGTATGGCTGTGGCTCGGTATGTGACATCTTACATCACCAAAAAAGAAAAGACCGAACTGAAGGATATGTGGGAGGACATTTCCCATGAAAAGAGCCTCAGCAAGAAGTTGTACAGTTTCAGTCTGAAGATGTTGTCGCATCGAGAAATCGGAGCTTACGAATGTTCTGATCGATTGTCTTCAGCAAGTCTCTATGCCAAATCCAGGAGTCTCGTTTGGGCGAGTCTTGGTCTTGCTGCAACGCGAAATCGAGTTCTAAAACCTGTCCGGGAAATTGAGTATTTGGCAGAAAAGGAACCAAACAGTACCGACATTTTGAAGACCAACATGTTGGATACATATTATCCAAATCGAAGCAGTCACCTTGAGAATGTTTGTCTATATGAGGTTCTCCAAAATTATATATTCAAGAGGAACATCAAAGAAGATATTGAGAAAGGAGTGTTTGCTGTAATTGGAAGTGAGGGATGCCTGGTCAAGCAAAGAAAATGCCAATTAGTAAACCATCGAAAATTGAGTGGTGAATCTCCAGAAAAAAAGGAGTTTTTTTATTTAGCACTTTTGCAACTTATCAAGCCTTGGCGTGCAGAAGAGGAACTGCTTGGAGATTTCCTCTGTTACGAAGACTCTTTCAATGCAGCCAAGGAGTCCATAGAATGTCCTGCTTTTTCTAAATATCAAGAAATGCTAACTTTGGAAATTGAGCAGGAAGCAACGATTGCAGCCGAGATTGCCAGAGACAGTTCTCAGGACAGTCAGAGTTCTGTTTCATTGAGTCAAGATCCACTTGGAGGACCTATTATCGAAAATGAAGCTGCCACTGCTATGAATGAAGTAGAAAGAGCCATGGCACATGCTCAGGAGGATTCAGTTAACTTAGAAGACTTGGAAAAACAACTCAACGTTGAGCAGAGGAAAATATATGATGAAGTTACCACGGAAATTGAGCACGGATTAAGTCATGAGAAGAACAAGTGCTCATGTACATCGTTGAAGCCTGTCCGACTGTACGTGAGTGGAGAAGCGGGAACTGGAAAAAGTTTCCTCATTAAAGCAATCTCTTGTTATTTGCAGGAAAGGAGTGAGTCATCGCTGTCTTGTGTTGTCACCGCTCCTACTGGACTGGCAGCACATAACATTAAAGGTATTACTTTGCATCGTCTACTGATGCTGCCGGTGGAGCATGACAACAAATTACAATACAACAAGTTATCTGGAGATGCTTGCTGTGAAGTTTCAAGAGTCTTGAGGAAAATGAAACTACTTATCATTGACGAAGTAAGCATGGTTTCCAATGTCATGCTTGCCTTTGTGCATTTGAGAATGCAAGAAGTACTTAAAACTGAATATGATGTGTTATTTGGTGGGAAACACATCATTGTTTTCGGAGATCTTCTGCAGCTGACACCAGTAAAAGGTCAACCTGTGTTCAAAATACTCACGCATGAAGATACCAGGAAGTGCCTAGGGAGCATTGGCAACGTCAATATATGGTTAAACTTCAATTATGCAGAACTGCATCAAAATATGCGTCAGGCAAAGGATGAAGATTACAAGAATATTCTACAAGATATTAGAATTGGAAAAGTGACTGAGCATGGGAAAGAAGCTTTAAATGCACGATTACTGTCAAATTTATATCCCAAACAAGAGATTGTGCCTGAGAATATTTTTCAGAAAATTACTGAGAAGAAATCCGGGATATGTCTCATGCCAACTCTTGCAGAATGTGCCATCTTCAACAACAAAATGTTGAATTTAGAAAAGCAAGAGATTGTGAAACTTGAAGCTATTGACAAATTAGAGCATATGGGATCAACAATTATTTTGTCAGACAATTTGAAATCAAAATTGCATTCATTAGAGAAGACTATATCTAAAACAGCGGGTTTTGAAAAGACTTTGAATGTGTGTTTAAATTGCCGAATCATTTTGAGAAGGAATTTACATGTAGAAAGAGGTCTGGTAAATGGATCAATGGGTAATGTTGTTGATTTTGAGAAATACAGAAATAGAGATGGAATAGAATTTTTAAGAATTAAATTTGATGGCATTGAGGAAGTACAGCAAATTGGTCGTTGTTCTGCTAGGTTTTTGCTTGTTAAAGACTTATATGTTCGCCGTAAACAGTTTCCTGTTTGCTTGGCATATGCGGTGACAATCCATAAATCGCAAGGTTTAAGTGTAGACTGTGCATTGGTGAATATTGGCAGTTCTGTGTTCAAGGAGGGTATGGCATATGTGGCATTGTCACGAGTTAGAACTTTATCGGGATTGTACTTAATTGACTGTGATGTCACAAACATTTGTGCGGATCTAGATTGTGTTAAGGAATACAATAGGTTAAGAAGAGAGTATGCGCCACATTTGCCTCAATATCCTTTGTTTGAGAAACGTGTGGTAGGCCGCAAACGTAGAAATAGCAGTAATAGTAGGGAGGTTGTTGCAAAAAGACTAAAAGTCAATGAACCGAAAATTGTTAGCAGAAAGAAAGTGGATTCTGTTGAAGATGTTGTCGGTTTTCAATTTGAAAACAGTTCTGGTGTCAAGTGCTATGCAAATGTAGTGGTTAATGTTCTCTTTTCACTAGAGAGTTTAAAAGAACAGATTCTGTTGAATTCAGAACAAATTTTATGCTGTTTGTTGAATTCTGTTTTCGAGAAATGTAGCACTGATCGAACAAAAGTAGAAAGTGTGTCTGAAGTTCGTTATCTGTTAGATGAATGTTCAGGTCAAACAGACTTCTCTGAAAATAATCAGCAAGATTGTCAGGAGTTTTTAATGTATATGCTTGATATATTGCAAGATGAGGGTGTAGATGTAGATCAACTGTTTGGGCTTTCTTATCAATGGCAGCATGACTGCGAGAATTGTAGGGTATCAAGTACTACTAGTGTAGACTCAGAAAGATTTATATATTTAACTTTGCCAGACAGTAAATCAGTCTCCTTTAATAAGCTAGTAAATGCAGCGGATCACAACATGGAGTGTAGCCAATGTAAATCTGAAATGATGTCAACATTACTTATACGTAGATATGGACAGTATGTCATTTTGATGATGCAACGATGTAGGCCTGATGGATCAAAATTGTCAACTTTAATAAAAAAATTTGTGGCTTCTCAGCTTTCAATATCAGGAAGGACTTTTGTAACTGTAGCAATTATCTATCACGATGGTCCTTCAACAACTTCAGGACATTATACAGCTTATTTAAAGTCTCGAAACGGCTGGTCATTCTGCAATGATTCCGTTGTAAGTTTCAAAAAAAAATTGCCGTTTGACCTTAAAAATTCTTACCTGGTGTTTTTAAAACCAAAATTTTAAAGAAAGAATCTCGAGATTTCCTGTGAAGAATTGGAAAAGGTTCATCAAGTTGAGGGAATGTAAGTCTGCAATGCTGTCTAGATTATTGGTCCAAAACTTTTAATTATAATGTTATTTTGTAAAATCCGACTATATAAACCTGATGCAAGTAAGTCTGCTTCATAGTAAGCAGTATCAGTGTCATAGGAAAAGGAGAACATGAGTGACAAAGAAGGGTAAGATATTAGTAGTCCAGGATTGTGAAAATTATCTTAAATGTTTTCTTTTTGAAAGTTGCGAATATAGAAAATGACGGGATTTGATTGGAAGAATTACAAGACTTGTGAATAGCTGCAACATGATTTGGCCAAGTGGAAACATGTGGTAGAATGTGAGAAGTCTTTTCTTGTATGTAGCATATTTTTCGAATCGTTGGAGGTTTTCTTTCAGAAAGTGGCGGGCTGACAATATTTATAGCACAACACAGTGGACGCTGTTCATAGGACATCCTTCGACGTCATTGAAAGTAAGTTAATTTTAAGGAGTTTTGAATTCAGATTTCTTATGTTGAATGGGTTTTTTAAACACAATCATTTTGATTGTGTTTTTTTTCCCCGCTGTTACATGATGAATACCTTCAAGTCACTGATTTAAGTGAAATTTGATACATTCTGAGAACAGCAAAAATAAACCATTTAACATGTATAATTAATGTTTTGCTTTTTGTACTTATGATATACATTTAGAAATGTGAAGTAGATATGGAGAAACTGAGTCTTCTGTAAGTGTCAATTTTAATGCTTACAGTGCTGTACTTCTGGGTACTGTTTTTTTTTTAAAAAAAAATGAATAGGCCTCACCTCAAAGAAAGCTCTTGAAAGCACACATCTTATTTGCATCCTGAAACAATCATTTAAAATGTTAGACACAATTTTATGATGGCTTTACATCTTTTTTGCGCTGCAATTGCATCACTATTGTGAGACATTAGCAGTGCAAAAAAAGCACCATGTTCCAAAATAGGCCTCAGTTCATCAACATCAAGATACAGTTTCTTTAAAATATATATCTTTAGGATTGTGTAGGGGACGTAGAGAAGCAGAGACTTCTGTAAATGTCCAAGTTGTTGAAAAACTGTTTGTTCTTGAACCTTTTCCCTTGTCTTTTCTAATTTTTAAATACATGTTTTAATATTTTTGGAAATGTTTGTTCTCTGTTTTACAGATTGAAAGTATGAAAAAATATTTTAAAAAGGTAACAAGAATTATAAGGTAAATGTTTTCTACTCTTTTTACCCGCAATGCACTGCTGATGATGTCACTGACACTATCTCTCATTTACTCTCTATAGCTGTCTTTCTTTTTACATTATTCTCTGTTTACTTCCCTTATACTAACTCTTCTTTTTTTTAAAAAAATATTTTTTTGGTTCGCTTCCAGTTCGCGAACCGGTCAGCGAACTTGAAGCGAACCAAAAGAAATAGAGCTTGCCAGAGTGATAAACATTCTAGCAATTTTATTTGAAAGGGGGGGTAGTTCTGAAAAGAACTTTTTTTTTTGTTTTTGTTGTTTTATTTATTTATTTATTTTTTCTGAACATTTTTTGATTTTTTTGTATTTTTAGAACAGTTTTATGTTTTTTTTGTGTTTTTTATGGAGGGGAAACAACAAAAAAACAGGCATTGAAAAGGGCTCAACAGGAGCAAAAAAAAAATTACTTCTTGGGTGCATTAGGGCACTTATGGTTTTCGAACACCATATTAATCAAGTTGACGCTCATGTTCCCATACGACAGCATAGCACCACAATATATACACGTAAACCTCATATGTTTAAAATTTGGCTGAATGTTTGGCACAGTTTCCTGTGCCTCTCTTCCAGTCAAAGACATTGTTGAGGTAGATCTGGCCACAGGAGTTGTCGGGGGATTGTCTTGTAGGTCCCTTAACTCAGCCCGGCTGTAGTTTAAGGGATGCCACCTGGTCATATGTCGATGCATAGTATAGTTGCCCATACTATATTTTTTCTCTGTGCCTCTAGACAATCTGTAATCACAGATGAGGCAGGTGGCATATTTAGCATTCACCTTCTTCTCCCCTGGAGGGATGGAAAAAAACTGCCAGATGAAACTTGTTTTTCTCTTAGAAACACGGGGCAACTCCGGGATAAATTGTGATTGATCTCTTTCCTCTTCTTCTTCTTCCTCCTCTTCCTCCTCTCTGTTGGAGGTAAATTGACTTGGTGGTCCTCTCTTCTTATGAGGAGGTGGAGGTGGTGGTGGGGGTGCACCAGCTGCAGCAAGTATGGAAGCCATTGCTGAACTCTAGGAAAATGGTCTTTCTCTCACCAAGATGAAAGTCAGAGTGAGGAAAGAAGGAGGGGTTTACATGATTTGGGAAAAGCAAAAGTTCTGAACCAATGAAAAGTGTTATTTTTAGGTCACATGACCTAGTCATACATCATTTGGAAACCAAAAGTGAAATGAACCAATGAAAAGTTTGATAAACAAGTCACATGACCTGTTCCGCTTATGTTACGCGGTGCGCGCCGTGTCTCGGATCGCTTCCGGTTCGCGGTCCGGAGCACTTCCGGGAGCGCTAACGCAGCGCGTCATTAGACGCATTACGCGACAACGTGATACGTCGCGCTTCCGCGACGCGTCACAGTTCCGCTAACGTAACGTTGACCGGTTCGCGGACTAGGTCGCGGCATCAAGATGAGCTAACGGAAAGCTTCCCGGTTCGCGAACTAGAAGCGAAGAAAAAAAATATTTAAAAAAAAATTATTAATAAACATCTAAAATATATTTTTTAAGATTTAAAGAAGAATACATTTTACAGCTACAGATGTTAGCTTTTAAAAAACCAATGAAATTCACAGAAAAAACCATAGGTTATAGACCATATATAGTTAGGAATTTGCATTTACAAAACCTTGAAAATTCACTGAAAAAACCATAGGTTATAGACCATATATAGTTAGGGATTTGCATTTACAAAACCTTATTTTACT
This sequence comes from Lissotriton vulgaris, assembly GCF_964263255.1. Lineage (NCBI taxonomy): Eukaryota > Metazoa > Chordata > Amphibia > Caudata > Salamandridae > Lissotriton > Lissotriton vulgaris. The sequence continues at coordinate 1,075,576 of NW_028250002.1, forward strand.
CGCATAAAACCATTGAAATTCCATATATAGTTAGTTGCGCTAACTATATATCGCGCACCCGCAATCCACTGCTGATGATGTCACATATTACATCATTCATGACATGGTCAGTGACATCACTGATGACATCACTGATGACATCTCAAATGACATCACTGATGACATCTCATTTGACATTACTGATCACATCACTGATGATATCATTCATGTGATAATACAATGAACCTCTTCAGACTCTAATATAACCTTAGATACAATCAGTGTAAACAGACACTCACAGACTGTCACTCATCCATGGAGTTACTCACACACCTAGTCAGTCATGCAAAGAATCAATCACACCTCCATTTCCTCAACTATACAGTTATACAAACTTTACTTATTCAAACATATACTAACACATATTTACTCTATTATACAATCCCTGATACAAGTTCACAATGATCCATACAGCCACTCACACATTCACTGGCTCTTATGCACAGTTATTTATATATGTCAACTCTCACATGTACTGTGTTTTACATATGTACTTACTTTGACATGTAGCACTGAGATATCCATTCACTCACCAATACACTCATGCACACAGTCAACCGCCCATACAGCTGTTTCCACATGCACTTTTGAAACCATACATCTAGTGAATCAACTGCTCACACATCTATGCACAGAGTCATACACCTCCCAGCCACCCCCACACACACTCAGTCTCCCATACAAATACTTGGGCAACCAATGAATATCCCATATAGTTACTCATATAGCTACTTATCAACACATGCAGCAGTTTACAGAACAACAGACATAATAATGCACAAATTAAGACAGTTTAGTCACTAACCCATGCACTCAGTGAGACACATTTAATCACTCACTCATACAGTCAGTCATGCACCTACTAAATTCTTCATCCAGACACTTATACATCCACTCATTCTTCAATATGTAAAACATATTTAAACTTTACAGAAACATAGTCACTGGATGTTGTCATCAGTGATGTCATCAGTGATGTCACTGACCATGTCATGAATGATGTAATATGTGACATCATCAGCAGTGGATTGCGGGTGCGCGATATATAGTTAGCGCAACTAACTATATATGGAATTTCAATGGTTTTATGCGAGTAAAATAAGGTTTTGTAAATGCAAATCCCTAACTATATATGGTCTATAACCTATGGTTTTTTCAGTGAATTTTCAAGGTTTTGTAAATGCAAATTCCTAACTATATATGGTCTATAACCTATGGTTTTTTCTGTGAATATATATATATATATATATATATATATATATAATGCGAAAGGAGTGTTGAATACTATTAATACAATTTAAAGTAATTTTACATGGTCACCTTTTATTACATGGGCACAATAAAGTGAAGAGGGAGATAGGTTGGTTTTCTTTGTAGGTCAATGTTTGTTGGAAGTTTAACTGCTAGGAGAGATGAAAGTCTATGGCAGAGGTTTATTGCAAAGTCGGTATGGGTAGGTTGTGAGAGATAGGGTTTGTGATTTAGGGAGGGTATACGCGTAGTGTAGTGAGGACTGGCAGGAAGCAAGTACTTTGAGTGGGTTGTAAAGACCATGATTTGCTGAGGTGCTAAGGCAGCCTTTATCCACATAGTGAGAGTAGATCTCGAGGACGATTTGTCAAAGCGTCACAATTCACAAAGGCTCTTGTAGCACAGTCAGCAGGGCGAATGGCACACTGCGAGCAAGCACTGATTTCTCAGATGATCACAGCTCACAGAAAGAGGTGGTGGTACACTCATCATTCATACATGTAGTTCACACATTTGCTGTGCGCTGATCATTCAGAGGATGAGGGACGCGTTGTTCAGAGTATTATAAATTGCTCCTATGACTTCATAACATTTAATTTGAATATTTATATATTTATCTGTATTCATCCTGCATTATGAGTGATGTCATTTTTTCAAAGATGATGTGGTTTGTCCAACCAATTTTGATGTCTGATGTGGATTTTACATGCTTTAGTCATGCTGCTTATAGTAAAAACCCTCATTAGAATCTAATTGGCAAAAGCCATATACAGTTGGAGGGGACATTTTTCCATTTCTCTTCTAATTAAATTACACTGCATGTGAAGTAATAAGTCAAAGGGCTTATCTTACTCACTTTGAGTTCAGACTCACAGTATCCATATTGAAATGAATCACAGTTTTTCTCAAGCTAACACAGCTTTAACGTTTTCTCTCCAAGTATCCAAGGAAAGTGAACACTGTTGTAAATTGATAAATCCATTCCAGGCCATTCTGACCGGGCTCATTTAAAAGAATACCTTGCACCTGAGAGACTATCCATGCATTCACAGATTACTGTCTTTTGGCTTCAATTATAAACTTTCTAATTAAGCAGACCAAGTATAAGAAACTGGGTTCTTAGTTGAGAGGAGTAGAAGCACCAATCAAATAATAAACTGATTCCTTGTCTGGGTGAACTACAAAAGTCACTAAGTAAGCCTGTGCTTACCCTCTAGTACCTTAACACAAAAGCACTCACGCTTTACTTAGTGGTAATGTGTATAGTACTTAAACAAATAAAGTACTAAAGTGAAAACACTGCACAAGAAAAATCTCAAATCTTTTTACATTGCTAGAGCTTCATGTTAGCAGTGGTCACAGTCTACTGCTGCTGATGCTGGTTCTTGTAGAGGACGCAAAGAGCAGGTTCTCACAGGATATTCACATCAACGGGCATCTCAGATGGTTGTCAGGCAACACGAGGAGTCCATTTGTAGTCGCACAGGGACCCAAAACCTTAGAATCTTCATCAGGGACTCAGGAATTGTGGTTGTCAGGCAGGAAGAGAACACTCTGATGCCAGTCAAGGGTCACGACCTTGACTGGGGGATCAGCGCTCACTTCAGCAGAGGCCAGCAACAGGACTCATGCCGGTCCATGCAGGTCCAGTTGGTGCTGGTTGGCTTGACAGTTGCAAGGAGACCTCTGGAAACTTGTTTTTTCCCTGTAGCTCTAACAGGAGGTTAGTCAACTGACATTTTGAAGCACTTATGTGGAGCCTGAGCTCAAGTCAAGCAGGTCCAATCTTCATTCTTCAGATAACAGGGCAATCCATTTCCTGAATCTATCACAGGACAAGCAGTGTTCTGATGAGAGGTTTTGAAGGTGCCACTTGTATCCTCAGTGCCAGCCTATGCGGGAGGGATGGCGCGTCTGTCTAAACTTGCCGCTTACCTATGTTTGGCTCCAAAATGTGTAGGGTAACAAAGAGTAGACAGGCATATTTGTGAGATGCATTTGTCAGTGGCACAGCAGGCACCCCTTAGAAGTCGGGAAGGGCTGGGCTAGCCCTAAGGCTATGCTTTGAAGTTCAGGAAGGCTAAGCACACCCTTCCAGGACATCCCAGTCAGGAGGGGAACACCCAGCCCCACACCCAAGGCCCTTTAGTCATCACATCTGGAAGTAATACACAAAACACAATGGGAGAAACATCCAGAGTCATGTGATCCTGGATCTTGGCAGAAATGCACATTTTGTTCATGCAGAAAAACACACACTTTCCAAAACTGGGTTTTTCAGAATTGCAACTTAAAATCCGGCTTTATGATTAAAGAGGATTACAAATTACAATTTATTTGAATGGAAACACTGACCCTTGATCTGGTTCCAAATTGAAGTTATGACTTATAAAGCGTGGCAAGGTAACCCGGTGTTAGTCTATGTGGGCTTTACAACATTGAAAACTGCCTTTAGGAGTTTTCCATTGTCAGGGCATGTAAAACTGAAATAAACATGTCCTACATTTTAAATACAATGCACCCTGCCCTATATATTAGGAGTGAATTATATGTATTAAACAGGAAGGTTTAGGCCTAGCAAAAGGTTTGTAATGACTGGTTGAAATGGCAGTTTAACAGGTTACTACAGATTTCAGTGGCAGGCCTGAAACACGTTTTGCAGTGCTACTTTAGAGGGTGAGGAGGGCACAATGCATGCTGCAAACCACTAGTAACATTTAATTTCCAGGCCCTAGGTATATTTAGTACCATATACTAGGGACTTACAAGCAAAGTAAATGTAACAACTCAGACGTAGGCCAACTTTCCCCTGTTTGTTAGGAAGACCACAATTTCTTTACCACTTATTAGCAAACTGTGCAGAGGCATAAAAGCCAACAAAAGCGGGTTCAGCGAATGAAGGAACAAATCTAGGGTGACCTTGCATAAGGTGCCAGGTTGAACACCACCTCATTCTGTTTTTGCCTCAAACATCTAAAGTACATATTACCAGCTCACTGACTAGTAATATTTTGGTAGGTTGTAAGGCTGACCAACAGATATGAAACCATCACCACTGACATTGATTAGATGCAAATATAACTCATAAGCATTTATTCTTTTTAGTATTTGATAGGTCTACAAGCCCAGCCCTAATGTAGACATATATTAGATATCTCTAGATCAGGGGTCTCCAAACCGGTCCTGGGGGGCCGGATCCAGGCCAGATTTTTTGGATCTCCCCATTGAGATACATGTAGTAATTTTAAAAATCTGGCATGGAGCCGGCCCTCCAGGACCGGTTTGGAGACCCCTGCTCTAGATGGTGAATAGTGTTTGAACAGAAGACAAGTAATCCTTCTTCCTTTTACCAAACCCTGTATGTTTTCCTCTTGCACTGTACCACTACCCAGGTTCATAACACGGATGTGCAACTACCTGACAGCCTTCAAACACAAAAGTCATATGAAAAGACAGAATGGCCAGCAGAGTTTAATAGCATCATCTCTAACCCAGAAGAGCAGTAAAAAACAAAACTTACTAGAAAATCTAAATGTGAGCAATAGCAAAGCAAAAATAGAGATGTCTGTAGAATTATGAGGACAATAAATCACCCAAATAAAATTCATTCAGAAAATCAACTCTGAACCAATAAGGAAATGTTGACGATGAAAGAATTTCACAAATTAGGTAAGGCGTAACATTTACAGACTTCAGCCCCTAACACTTAAAACACTTCACACTCAATTACCATATTTCTAGAAGTTTTAAACCTAAATCAATCATGAAAGAAAATTAAAAAGGAAAACATAAATCATAACCTTTTACGAAGCAAGAAATCATCTAAAATGGTACATGTTGCACCAATATAAGTTGGTACTTATTTGAAACCTAAAAAAGGAGAGGATCAGAGAGATGTAAATGTTGGTTGTATAACCTATTAAATATAACAAAAAAATGACATAACCAAGAGGTCTGTGTTGTTCTTATGTACCTTGATAATTCACACCATTTACTGAGAAATATTTCCAGATATTTTGAAGCACTTGTAACTGAATTAACAGGAAAGTCATGTGTGTTCCATTGAAATGGATTGAGTGCAATGTTATTGTGAAAAGTGAAACTGCATATTTTTAATACAGATGGGCTTTAAATTCACAAGACACTCATTAGTGTACCTCATATCTAAAACATTTCGGGGCATATTATCAAGGAATGGCGTTAAAATTATTGCTGCTTTAGCGACAGGAAACTGCCTAAAAAATGGCTGTAATGGGCTTGCTAATAAACCGTAGAGAATTCCAATAGAAGCCCATGTTAACACCAGAACATGGGTTTCTATTGGAATTCTCAAGGGCATATTATCAAGCCCATTATCGCCACTTTAGTGGCAGTTTCCGGCTGCTTAAGCGATGATAATTTTAATGCCGTTCCTTGATAATATGGCCCATCCATCTGTATTATTAAAGAAATGTAATAGCAGAGTTTCTTTTATTCTGTAACCCACACCCTTAACTCTCTTCGTCAAAACCTTAAAAACGATTCCCCTAAATACTTAAGCCATACCCTTGTCCCTGTAAGTTATACTCCAATTTGTTAAACTCTATTCCCCCCTCTTGATCCCATACGTCTTCTGCTGGGCATCACCGACGGACTGGATGGCTCTAGGGCTGAGATGCTCTTCCTTAATACAGCGTTGGTGGTTGCCAAAAGGGACATTGCTGCTCTTTGGCTGGACACTACCGCACTCACTCTAGGGCGCTGGTGCAGAGGGGTGGACTGATGTGCTGCGCAGGAGCTGCCTCTTTATGTCGCCAGGGGATGCCCTCAGAAATTTCTCTGCATGTGGGGCAAATGGGTTGGAGTAATATAAAACTGATAAGGAGTGGTCTGCTCTTCAGGTACACATGGATATGTCATTATTGGTTTTACTTGTGTAGCCTTGATGTCACTGTGATGTGTTTTTCCCTATTCTGACAGTGTATAATGTAGCTCTGAATGGTGCTGTTTATTGTTACATTCAAAACTCAATAAAACAGATTGTCAAAAAATAAGCTCTATTCCCTTAACCCAGTGGTTCCCAATCTTTTTTGACCTGTGGCTCCCTTGACCTAATTGGCAGTTGGCTGTGGCTCCCCACCATTTTTTTACCGGTGCACCGGGGTGCAGCGGCGCACACTTTGGGAACCACTGGTCTACATGAAGAATGGAGCCTAGACGTGATGAAGGATTCAGAGAGTAACCATTACCATAAAACCTTATTTGCATTCACAAAGATCTTATAAGTGCATCTAAATGCATACAAAACCATCATAGAGTAGCATAAAGCACTCCCACTAAAAGTAACCAGGCTAGAGAAAGGCTCAAGGAGCTCTGTTACGTTACAAGAAGTTTACATGGGGTATGCTCTGATGAACCCATAGACGGCTCACCAGATCCCATCTACCCAGTGTTTTAAGTGAACTGGGTACAGAGGACAAGTGGGACAGGTCCAAAACTGTATAGTCTCTCAAAAAGATAATTGAAGACACTGGCCTGCATTACGGATGGACTATTGTAAGACGTACATACCCATAATACTCTGACAATAACATGCATTTTTGTTCTGCATTGAGAAGAAGAGGTAGTGTCCACGGGAAAGCGCACATTGGTGTTTAAACAAGTGGGCTTAGTGGAGATCCATGCAGGATGCAAGCACAGTATTATCAAAGATGAACAGCACCTGTGACCAGATGGATCTATGTCTCAGGAACACCACTTTCCATTCCTGGACTTTGCTTTTGCATCATTGTTATCAGGTTCGTTGGTGCAATTGGCTCAATTAACCTGAACCAAGACTACAACTCTCAAAATGCAATATGCTAAATCAAAACCCAGAAGTGGAAAGTTATGGCCTGGTGACATGGAGTCATCAGGACTCCCTACTTTTGATGCCCATCTGCACCATGACTATTAGAAGAACATGACAAGAAATGTAGTAACTGTGCATGTTTAGGTGGTATTCATAGACCTGGGAAAAGTGTAGTTTACACTGGTATAATTTGCATAATTTTAGGGATTTCATGTTATGCATGTTAAGTGAAATTCCCAAAATTATGCCACTTCACATAATGACACACAATTCACAGTAAATATTTACTGCAAAAGCGCGATATGTGACAATAAGTTTTCATCCAACATGTGGGACCATAATGCAGAGTGCTCTTGTTCATGTTGCTTTTCTTTCTTTACACTATTTTTAGCGCAAAATGTAGCTCTTGTCAAAAATTGACTCAATGTCACATTCTGCGCTAAATTTCATTCTGTGCTAAAGTTTAGCGGGAAATGATGAATTTGCATTTCACATAAGTATGCACAATTTTGTCATTTGGCATAAATATGCAAAAACAAATTACATTAATTCCGCACTTTGGGGCCACAGCTATATAGCATGCCTTTACAAGTTCAAAACTGCCCCAATTTGCAAACATATGCCAAATGAGGGGCGTTTTTTTTATTGGTGGCCATGTCTATTTTCTGTCCCAGTCCAGCACTGACCCTTAACCACGTCCTGAGATCATAGCAGCATATACTGCCATGTAAAAAAGAAAGGGAATGACAACTACTTGTCATGGAGAAAGGACAGGGTTTGAAGCACACAGGCACGAGCAAAATAAATGTAGGAAGTTAAGACGATAAGATTCTAAGAAGGGCCGAGACAAAAAGAAAGAGGGAAAGAGAAGCATCGACTGCAAAGTCAAAAATGCCCAATTAGTGACCCCAGCCCATTACATGAACTACATAGCCCGGCTCTTCGTCTCCTGAGATCTAAAGGTACTCAATACATTACGGACCGTTCTGTTGGGGCAAATTGGTAAATCATCTGTAAATTGGGATTTGGGCAACATTCAACAAATCCCCGCTGCGTGCTTTAAAGAAGACAAGATACATAGGAAAATCATAAATGAAACTTCGGGGTCTCTGCATGAGCACGTATCCGTGCGTGACAACACTTGCAATCCAGCGTCGTCTGTCTGTGATGTCACACGCATTACTCGGTGTCTGAGCAGCAGGTCGTTTCCCTTTAGGGTGTGAACAAAGGAGGGGGAGGAATTGCGGCTGCAATTTCCAGGACCCATCCTGCGAGGCAGCGCAGCGCCCCAGGCTTTTCATCACGGCGCACCGGGGTGCCGCGGCGCACACTTTGGGAACCACAGCCTTAACCCATTAACCATACCGCTCGTAGTCGAGTTACGCGTTTGGTGACAGTGTGAACTTAAAGCCCACTCCTGCATCTTATTTGGAACTGCTGCCGTCTGGTGCCCTTTGTTTTATTCCTGACCTGGACCCGCTGCTGGCTTGAACTTGGGCTGCCCAGGGGGAGCGGGACTGCGAGGACCAGAGGTACTTGCGCTTCATGACCACGCGCACCTGGTGCCTCTTCCCGCCCCCTCCTCCCTGCTAACCCTTAAAACACGACTCGCGGCCCCCGCTCCGCGGGAGCCGCTCGTAGTCGAGTTACGCGTTTGGTGACAGCGTGAACTTAAAGCCCACTCTTGCATCTTATTTGGAACTGCTGCCATCTGGTGCCCTTTGTTTTATTCCTGACCTGGACCCGCTGCTGGCTTGAACTTGGGCTGCCCAGGGGGAGCGGGACTGCGAGGACCAGAGGTACTTGCGCTTCATGACCACGTGCACCTGGTGCCTCTTCCCGCCCCTTCCTCCCTGCTAACCCTTAAAACACGACTCGCGGCCCCGCTCCGCGGGGGCTGCTCGTAGTCGAGTTACGCGTTTGGTGACAGCGTGAACTTAAAGCCCACTCTTGTATCTTATTTGGAACTGCTGCCGGCTGGTGCCATTTGTTTTATTCCTGACCTGGACCCGCTGCTGGCTTGAACTTGGGGTGCCCAGGCGGAGCGGGACTGCAAGGACCAGAGGTACTTGCGCTTCATGACCACGAGCACCTGGTGCCTCTTCCTGCCCCCTCCTACCTGCTAACCCTTAAAACACGACTCGCGGCCCCGGCTCCGCGGGAGCCGCTCGTAATCGAGTTATGCGTTTGGTGACAGCGTGAACTTAAAGCCCACTCTTGCATCTTATTTGGAACTGCTGCCGTCTGGTGCCCTTTGTTTTATTCCTGACCTGGACCCGCTGCTGGCTTGAACTTGGGCTGCCCAGGGGGAGCCAGACTGCGAGGACCAGAGGTACTTGCGCTACATGACCACGCGCACCTGGTGCCTCTTCCCGCCCCCTCCTCCTCCTATTTAGTAACGCCCAAACACGCGCACGCGGGACGCGCGCGGGCGGGCGCCGGGCAAAGCCCGGGCAAAGGGCGGGCCGTCTATGGCTGTCCAGGGCCGGATAAGGCCGGGCTGGGCCCCCCTCTAAGGTTTCTTCCTCCATGGTAAGATTTCCCACCTATTAACTCTGTTAACAATCATCATAGCCTCTAACTAATAACTGATTATGGCTCGTATCCCTGGAAGGGGGGGGGGGTGGGGGAAACGGAGCACCACTGGACCTGGGGGGAGCTTAAATGGAACATTGGATGACTTTTTCATAAGAGCTGCTGGGGTTGATGACAGAGAGATTGCACTCACGGGAAAATGCCTATCACATGAACTTTTGGGTGCTAAGCGCTCCTCGCCAGGGGACTTGAAAAATGCTGTTACACCAGTCCATGATGGACCAAGATGCTTAGTTACGACAAGCCCTAATGAACAAGAAGGGGTATCACTTGATGATAAATTTACTGACTTGGACGCTGAGTTATCACCTCTGAACATCTCCTCATGCAGTAGCTTATCTTCAGAGGGCTTCCACCCGATAGTGGCCAGGAAAAGTATACAGGCCATCGACTTACAAACTATAGTACCTACTTGTCCCAAGCAAGTTGGCAAAAGAAAGAGAGGAGGAGGCCGCCATTTGGGGAGGAAACCTAAAATCATTAAATTGTCATATAAACCACGAATACCTACCCCTAAAAATGTCTCATTTAAACCTAATAAAACAGTAAAAGGTCTTATAGCTACGGATACCCTGGGTCCACAATTACAAAACATTGCACAAAGAACGGGGAAAGAGAAAGAGTTAGAAATGTCATTCTCTAATATGACACCTTTATTAAGATCTTTTACTCTTCCCCTGATAGAAAGACTAAGGGTCATCAACGGGAAACTTGACGCCCTAAGCGAAACAATTCTAGAAAACTCACGAAAGCTGGACATCTTAGTACCACCAGAACACAATAAGGACAGTATGCCTGGGCATAGCAATACTGTAGCATCTGAAGCTAAGACAGCTATTTGCGCAGTTACCAAGGTTGTAGCTAAAGATCGAAACAATATTGGCCACCTGCAGAAATCTGCAGGAAATAAATCCACTGAAAATAGGTCACAAAACACACCAATAGTGAAACCAATTGAGAATAAGGGGGTAGACGATGGGCAAGCTAAACTGGAAGATCAGGTTCCTTTGCCTGTAATTAATTTACCGCCTGACTCCTCACCTCTGGTACTTCTCCTTGGAAATGTACCGGTATTGAATAAGGGAACAAGGGAGAACCATGATCAGCTTAAAAATAAGGTGGCTCACTGGATTGCAAATAACACCACTGAGGGGAGCAAGATATGGCATAATATCATAATGGCACGAAGGGTGGCCTGGGTGGGCAAAACAGGGGAACTGTGTTATAGTGAACTTTAACAGCCCCGAACCAGTGGGGAGAATCCTTAGTGAGGTCATGTTTTATGCAGGGACACGGAGTCAAGGAATTGAGATTTTTCCTCTTGAGTATTTTTACAGAGATTTGAATAGAACAAACCCCAATAGAGGTAATGGGTGGGGATACAATAGGATACCGCACCCACAAGTAAGTCAAGGATGGGGATGTCCTAGAAAGAGTCATTCATGTCACCCACATCACATACAGCGGGGATATGTGGGGTATGTCCCCGTTTTTGAAGGACTAAACAGGTTGGCAGACCTTTCCGGTCTTAATGACTGTGGATGACTGGGTGGTGAGGATAATAAAGCTACACAGATATCCACACATGCCGCACTGTTGGGGAAGTCCCCATCACCGTATGCCTCGTCTGATCACGCAATTCAGGGTAATGGAGTAATAGGAGAAGTGCCTACTCTGCTAAGTTCCCCCACGCTGGAAACAGATGCCACTAAAGAAAATGTACTAATGGATAACTCACTCAGGACTACGCCCACTGTAGGGGATAGCGAGGGCACATCACTAACTACTCCGATTAGTAAAAAACGCAAGTATGAGCAAGAAGTTATAAGGATGGGATTAATGTCAGATCCTCAGCGGGTGAACCCCGATAACGATAAACCACGGTCAAAACAGTTTTCCCCCAGGCAGCGGGGTGGCCAAGTGAGGATTGTTTCCTGGAACGTGTGTGGGCTAGAGAGCAAAGTACACAATACAATCTGGGGGGAGTTCGTGCAGGACATTGACATCCTATGTATACAGGAAAGTTGGCCTATAAACGAGAAACACCTTGATGGTTTTAAAACTTTCCATATTCCTGCAGTACGTTCTCTGTATGGTAGGCATAAAGGAGGGATATGTATTTATGTGTCCAATTTGTTAAAAGTTGTCAAGATCGCTAGTAGAAACTGTTCACATTATTTTCAACTGGTTTCAGTTATTCTAAACCACTGTGTAGAGCTACTAATAGTTAATTTTTATAACAACATAAAGAATGAGGACTTTGCTGAAGTCTTGCACAAATTACAGGTGGAATTAAGTGGCCATAATCTGTCTAAGGGGGAAAATACCACATTGATATGGGTAGGGGATTTCAATATGAATATATGTGACTGTGAAGCATGTGGGTTTCAGGATTATGGAAGGGGAGAAAATGTGGGTAGGAGTCACTTTATGCATACTGAGAGAGGAGAGATAATAAATAGTATTATGGCCAATTTCGATCATGGATTTGCTAATATGCTGTGTTCTCCTAAGGTTGATTTTAGTGCCACATTTTTAGCTAGGAGGCTTCATTCTATCATATACTTTGTGATTGTACCGAATAGATTTTCTAATTGCGTGGAAGACTTTGATATTCCCATAATTGAGTTAAGTGATTATCTACCCCTTAGTGTGACTATAAGCACCTCAGAGCTTACTAGCGTTTCTACTATTGAGTCCCTGACCTGGACACAAAATATCGCTATAGCACGCCAAAACGGACTGGCATTAAAATGGAGCATTGTAGATCCGATTAAAAAATCTAATGAAATTATAACTACGGCCCTTAAATACATTATGGTCTGTCTGGATGAGAATTCTTCTTATGGACAAACCCTGGAGGCTTTTAGTAACATCACTAGTATCATCCAGGACAAGTTAACTAAGGTACAGAGTAATAACTCTAATAAAGGGATGGGCTGGTTTGATTCTCGGTGCACTAAGGCGTATACTGCCCTTAAGGTGGCCCTAAGTACCAAACCAAGGGAACATGACGTAATAAGAAACTGTAGGAAAGTGTACACCCAGGCAAGGCGCCAACGAAAAAAGGAATTCAAAAATCTAGCATGGCAGAATCTGTTGAGTGCTTCACAGTGTAGAGACTCTAGATGCTTTTGGCAGGCAGTCAATGCACCCTTTTTTACTAAAAAGGAGGCGGCAAGGCTAGACATTGCCATAGATGAAAAAACTTGGATCGATTTCTTCTCAAAGGTCTACAGTAACACACAGGGGCAACCCACGAATGAGGACAAGAAAAGAGGGTATCTGCTGAAAGGGGGTGGCCATCATCCAATAAATATGGAGATTTCCCTTGAGGAAGTACAGTTAGCACTACTTGCCAGCAAAAATAATAAAGCCCCGGGACCAGATGGGATCCCTATTGATATTTTTTAACTTAATACAGATTTATGGGCCCCACTTTGCACACGGGTCCTTGAGGCTTGTTGTGCTAAAGGCTTTATTGGTACTTGGTTGGAATCGGTCATAATACCAATATACAAAAAGGGGGATAGGGAGAGTCCAACTAATTATAGTCCAATATCCCTATTAGACTCCCTTATGAAAATGGTGGGGAGAGTGGTCCTAAATAAAATGCAATCATGGGCCGAGGAACATGGCATTTTAAGCCCCGTGAAGTATGGCTTCTGGGAAGGGATGGGCACCGTAGAGCAGGTCCTACATTTTGGTTTGCTTCAAGCGAAATATACACGGGCTAAAGAGGATGTCTTTATGCAATTTTTGTCGACCTCTCTGCCGCCTTTGATTGCGTGATACATACTAAATTGAAGCAAATACTTGAGGAGATGGAAGTCGCACCAGCCATTGTATTATTTTTACGGCAGCTCTATTCAGGGGCAACAGCTAAAGTAAGACATGGGCTGAGGGGGGAGTGCACGGGGTCCTTTACCATAGAAAAAGGCGTAAGACAAGGCTGTGTGCTGGCCCCTTATCTCTTTTCCCTCTACACGAATAATCTTGAGGTTGAACTGGGGGCCAGCAAAATCGACTCCCCAAGGTTTGGTAATAAGCAGATAGTAACACTCTTGTATGCGGATGACGCGGTATTGATGGCAAGAACGAAGATGGGTGCGAAGAAGGCCCTTACAAAGCATTTAGAATTCATGGAAGTAAGGGGCCTTAACATCAATGCAAAGAAATCATATGTGATGCGTTGTGGCAAAGGTCGCGCTACCTCCAAATACCTGAAAGTTTCAGGACTTGAAATTGAGTAAATTAAAACCTTCCCATACTCGGGGGTATTAATTGATGGTTCTGGCACTTGGGGACCTGAGGTTAAGAATAGGACCCTTTCCTTTAAACGATCAATAGCAGCACTGAAGAACTTCTCCTTTAAGTTGGGTAAAAAAAAAAACTGAAATCATGTTAAAAATGTATGTGGCCAAATGCAGAAGTATCGCATTGTATGGGGCAGGGATCTGGGGATACTAGGAAACATCATTGTAACAAATTTTGGTTGGTTGGTTGATTGCTTTATTTCGATATGCATATATCATAAAAGCGGTACAAAAGATAAAAACAGCATGTCGAAAAAAGTGTGACTGTACATTAGATAAAAGAGTAAAATACATTTGATCAGCATAAATTAATTAAAAAGAGAATTACATTGATATGGACAGTCTTCTAAGTCTAATCAACCAAGCCCATTTTAAAAACTTGGCAATAGCACAGACAATAGGAGGGGCTGTGTTGGTTAAAAGAATCCGAAGGGCAACAGAGTACTGGCGGGTACCCAATTCTCTGCAGATAGGTCCAAGCCAACGTGATCTGGGGCGACTATAGTCCGGGCATTCGAAAAGAAAGTGTGGCACCGTCTCAGGTTTATCCGGACAAAGGGCACAATAGCGTGATGAGGACTGGGATTTAGTCCACCTGGAGCATCGGTCGGCCAAGGGTAGGGTTCCCAACCGGAATTTGATGTACAAGGACCTGTCCATGGCGATTGTTATTATGTCCATGTACGGCTCGTAGGCGACGACATCTTTTATCAGCAGAAAGGCTGCGGTGGTTTTGCAGTGCTGCTGATTACTGATGCGCTTCACACGAACCCACTCCCAAAAAAGTTTTTTTAAGGTCTCCTTCGGGGGAGCGGAGTGGCTATGCCAGCAGGAGTCCAGGCCTAGGTCCCCTAAGAGATGTTTAATGTCCTTTAGCCATTTAATGCTATGCCAACCGTCGGAGTGCATCACCTCAGCTAGGCCATCAGCATAAGGTTTTAGCTCTGGTACCCTCCACAGGCGAGCCCAGAGCAAGAGGGGTCGAAGACGAGCCTGATCCCCTATTGCTTTACAGCCAGCATCCATGAGCACTGGGATAGTCGGACTACTCGATGGGATGGCAAGGAGGTCTTTGATGAATTTGTTTTCAGCCTTGCTCAGTAAAATCCACTTTGCCCAGGCCCCACAGTTCGGCTCCGTAAAGTGACGCAGAGACCGCACGTGCTTTATATATATCTAGTAGAGGGGCAACGCAATGTTTTGTTGAGTTGTTAAACTCCTTAAGGAGGGCCCCCCCCCACCCTTTTGTGGGCCATTGTCATTTTATTGATGTGGGCGGTCCAGCTCATCGCGTCGTTAAGTCGAATTCCCAAGTAGTCGAATTCTGCCACTCTTTCAAGGGGTGTAGAGTTCAGAATGGGAGGGCGGCCAAGTTTGCGGGGTGGGTGCATAACTAGGCACTTGGTTTTTTCCACGTTGATGACAAGTCCCCTGGTGGTGCAAAAGTCCTGGAAGCGATTCAGTAGTGTCTGGAGACCTTGGGGGGTTTTAGAGATGAGGAGGGTGTCGTCGGCGAACAGCAAAGTTGGAATTTGTACGCCTCCCAGAGTGGGAGCGTCTGCTGGTTCGCCGAGTAGATGGTCTACCACCCCATTGATATAGAGGGAGAATAGGGTAGGGGCCAGGACACAGCCCTGCCTTACTCCCCTCTCAACCCTGATCTTGTCGGTCTTTTCCCCGTTCAACCCCCATCTAACCTGGGCATAGGTGTTATTATGCAGTTTAATAAGGAGGTTTAGTAAATACGGGGGCATCCCTAGACCGTGTAGCACCCTCCAAAGTTCCTCCCTAGGAACCAGGTCAAAGGCAGTCTTTAGGTCAATAAAGGCCAAGTAGAGACTGCCTTTGCCTAGCTCCACCACCTTCCAGTGCAATAGCAGGAGCCTAAAGACCTGTTCGATAGTTCCGGTGCCTGAACGGAACCCGGCTTGCATATCGGACAGGATGTGGTTTTCGTCCACCCATTGTGAGATCCTCCCCAAAATGGCTTTCCCCGCCAGTTTCTGGCTCGAGTCTATTAGGCTTATGGGCCTATAATTCCCAGGTAGATCCCGGCTGCCCTTTTTGTAGATGGGGACTACCTCAGCACCTCTCCAGGAATCTGGCACAGGGCCTCCCACAGCGATTGCATTAAGGAGTGCGGAGATAACAAATTTTATAGATACCTGCTAGCTCTCCCAAAGGGCACCTCAGTTTTTAATTGTCATACGGAATTAGGGATGGACCATATTACAGACCTGATTAAAATGCAACCTATTCTGCTTTGGCGCAGAGTATGGGCTCAGAAGCTCTCGGCCTAAACCAGGACATTATAAGGGATGTCATGGGCCTAGATAATGCGAAGCGCATTGCCTGGCTTGAGTATATTAAGAAAACATTAACTGACCTCCAACGGCCTGAGCTATTTAGTAACCCGGACTTAGTTAGGAATGTTTCGAAAAAAGAACTGATGAGGTTATGCATGGCCCATTTCGACTTATTAAGATGTGCAGGGGAGTTAATGAAGAAAACAGTAATTGGTCACCAATTGTCGCTAACCACCTATACAATACAACCATATTTAACCATGAGTACTGTGGGCTTTGACCGATTCATCCTGACCAGATTTAGGTTTAATTTATTTCACCGGCTGGTCACATTTCCAAGTAAAAATGATTGGTCTAGAACCTTAGTTCCTTGCCCCTGTGACAACATGTCGCTGCAATCCACCTTTCATGTAGTACCGTTTTTTAAACTGTACGAGAGGGAGCGAAAAAGATGGATTAAATAGTATTTGAGGCAAGGTGTTTGGCGGCAATGCAGACCTGCGTTTCTTAGCTTGCAGCAACTGGGAAATGTTACTTGCACTATGGTGATGACTGGATTTTTAAAAAATGTTTTAAAAAATCGTAATTCAATGATTAGCTGATTCATAATAATGGTTTAATCCTATCTTAAGATAAATGTTATTTATTGTTAGATGAAATGTAATGCTGTACATATATGTATTGTTGCTTTTATGATTTTAAATCGTAAAAATCGAAAAAAACTAATCTGAATCTGAATCTGAATCATTAACCATACACCCAAAAGTGTCATACCTATACCGTATATGAAACAATATTAAAACTGATAATAACCCTAACCCCTAACCCTTTAACTCCTTAACACTATACCCCAAAACCATAACACTTAAACCTGTACCCAACACCTTAACTATTATACCCTTAATCTAAAACCACAAATATATAATCCCCATAGCCTCACATCTATTCCCCTAATGCATAATCCCTAGTCCCTTAACTTTAATGTAAGGTATCGTCTTTTATCCCCTGCATGTGTGCGTGTTTGTGCAAGTGTGCATGGATTCTGAAAATGCATGGGCCTTTAGAGGTAGAACAATGTCTGAATTACATTTAAGTTAAATATTAACATAATGATTTAGATTCAAAACATAACAGATATCCCATCCATTGTATTCCAAGTGTATTATCGTCTAAGGCACTTGTAATATGGAGGAAGATGTATATGCCACATTTTGACTGAGTATCCCATCAACCATACTGAAAAAAGACCCCCAATCAAGCAATCTAACACATAAATTAACCTACCAGTGGTAGAAGTAGTCAAGCTCACTAATAAATGTCAGAAATTGCACTTCTCCTGAGCTAACACAGCTTCAACCTCCTCCTTCCAGGTCTCCAAGGAAAGTGACCACTGCGCCTGAGATCTAGAACTCTCAGCCTCGGTGTCCTAGGCAGAACTAATGGAGCCATTATGACACTATCAGCAACCATCTGCTTGTTATGTTTCTATTTTTGCTACCTGGCAATGCTGATGATGTCACAGACACGGAATCTGCAGAGGGTGGAAGATGAGTTGAAAATCCTGGTGTATGGGAAATTACAACAAACAACTGAAGCAGTATTTCCCTTAAAGAAAATGCAGAAACTGTCACAGTTCTTCAATAAGGGAATGCCCACAAGCTTTCCAATCCACTTTAGCTTTGTTCCAGTGTCACAGTGTCACAGAACCCATGTCTGTACATACAGTGTGCCACAGGAACCAAGCTATACCTGTCTGATGAACCCTACTAGGGTGAAACCAGGCCTAGGTTTCTGGTGTTCTGGTTCACAGAGAACCTGGCCTTTTCCCATTAGAGCAGAGTTAAGACCTATTTTGAATTTGACTGGGCCCACACTGAGGTGATAAAGTATGGAAAATAATGATGGGTCTGGATGAGCCTTCGAGAAAATACTAAAGGATGTGATTAATTCAAGCATGACATCCATCAGTTTTCTGTACACTTTAACCCTTTCGCAGCTAGAACTTTCTTCCCCGCTGCTAAGCCATTTTTGGCTATTTGGGGTAGTTCGCACTTAGGCCCCTGTAACCGTATGTACACACAAGGTATCCATGCCAAATTTGCGTCTTTTTCTTCCAACATCATGTGGATTTTAGAGGTACCCAGGGTTTGTGGATTCCCCTGAAGGGGACACCAATATTAGCCAAAATTGACAATGTTTGAAGTTTACAAGGGATTCTGGGTAACAGAACCTGCTGATAGCCACACAAGTCACCCCATCCTGCATTTCACTGGGTGTCTAGTATTTAAAAATGTATAGGTTTTCTAGGTTTCCATACGTGCTGGCTGAGCTAGAGTCCAAATTCCACAGCTAGACACATAGCAAAAGACGGGTCATTTTTCACTGGAAAGCTCTGATGTGCACGTTGCGTTTTGTGCCATTTCCTGTCACGGGCACCAGGCACAAGTGAGGTAGCATTTCTATTGGGAGTCTTTGGGTAATGCTGGGTGGGTGGAAGATTGTGGATCCAAACAGATTCCAGAACTTTCCATCACAGAAATGTGAGGAAAATGTGTTATTTTTTTTACAAAGTTTGAGATTTGCAAGGGATTCCGCTTGAACCGCTGAATGGAATTACAGCAAATTTGATACAAAGTTTGATGTAGGTTCAGAAACCAAGCTTTTTGTGACTTGGTGTAAATCTGTTGAGTAGCTTCAGAGATATTAAAGTTAAAAAAATCTAGATATCTAGGGACGCAAGTAATCTTTTATAAAAAAGATGCATGGCTCCCACTGGTTTTTTTTTAATGAAGACCCCAGGTCGGCCAAATCCTAGGGGCATATTACAATCAAGGAGAAGGGGGCAGAGCATATAACAGGTTAAAGATAAAGCTGCCCGAAGAGCTACACATCCTAACCAATTATCAATGTGCTCACAATAACCCTGCTATTCATCAGTTTTGGATAGAGTTTGGGAATTCACTACTGTTGAGTAGCTTCGAGGATCTTAAAGTAAAAAAATCTAGATATCTAGGGCCACAAGAATTTTTTTATAAATAAGATACATGGGCTCCCACTGTTTTTTTTATGAAGACCCCAGGTCGGCCAAATCCCAGGGGCATATTACAATCAAGGAAAAGGTTCAGGGGGCTCCCTCCTAGGCTTTTGAAAAGCCATGAGGACAGCAACCTACCCGGGGGACTTAAGCACACAAATTCAGGGGGCTTGCGCAGCCCCACAGCCCCAGGGACCACCCTCTCCCAGGGGCACTGAACAATGTAAACATGGGGAGCCCGTCCAGCCCCCTGGCAGCCCCAGGGTCCGCCACCTCCCTGGAGCACATACATTATTTAAGAAGGAATGTTGGAGTGGCCCTACTGCCTCCCCTGCTGCCCCGGTGACAACCACTTCCCCAGGGCAGAAATAGTATATTTGTGGTGGAGCTACGTTGCTCCCCGGGTACAGCTACCTCCCTGGGGCACAAACAGAATAATGGGAGGGTGTCCATTGTGGACCCCTGGCCGCGGGGACCACCATCTCCCCTGGGCTAAATACTTGAAAGAGGGGGGCCAAGTGGCCCTACTTGTGGATCCGTAGATGGCCTGGGCGCTCTTGCAATGTCACAGGGAGGCCCCCTCCTGGGACATTGATGTTTGCCATGGCTTCTAGCAAATGCTGCTCCGCTTTCATCAAGCAAGAACATTAAAAATACTCTCACTTTCTGAAAGCAGAGCAGAATTGCTTTGGGACAGAGGGAGCTGCATGTTTAGCAGCTACCTCTGTCCAAAATCAATGTAGGCTTCTGCAGGATGCGGGGAGTAGGCGGGTACCGGGGTGCCCCCTTCCTGTATTTACAAAAAAAAAGAGGGGCCCAGCAGACCACCATTCAAGGGATTTTTTCACTTCCGAGGGGGTCGTAAATTGCGATCTACCCCATTAATATTCATGAGGTAGATCATTTGCGATCCCGTAGGAATCGCAGAAGGTGTTAAACACAATTTCATGGATTCTATTTTCCGATTTCCTATTGCGAATCGTAAGAATTCACAATTAAGAAATCGCAAAAATGGATTGTTGATGCATCTGACTCTGGGTTCTTAGTTGAAAGAAAAGGAAGTACCACTCTAATAATAAACACATTCCTTGTCTGGGTAAACCACAAAAGTCACTAAGTAAGCCTGTGCTTATCCTCTAGTGCCCTAGCACAAAAGGACTTATGCTTAATTTAGTGGTAATGTGGATACCACTTATGCTGCACTCAAACTAATAATTGATGAAGTGAAAACACTACACAAGAAAGATCCCAAATCTTTCTACGTCACTGGAGTTTCATGTTGGCAGTCATCACAGGCTACTGTTGCTGATGCTGGTTCTTGAAGGGGACGCAAAGAGCAGGTTGTCACAGGAGATTCACGTCAGCGGGCATCACAGATGGTTGCCAGGCGACATGAGGAGTACATTCGTAGTTGCACACGGACAAAAACCTTATCTTCACCAGGAACTCAGGACTTGTGGTTTTCAGTAGGGGTGGGCGGCCAGCTACGCTCCGTGCACGGAGTGTGCATAGTGCCGCCTACTCCGCATTTTGTGGAGCGGGCGTAGCCAGGCGGCACTACGCACGCTCCGCAGACGGAGCGTAGCTGGCCGCCACCCGCCTCCCTCCCGCCCTCCCTAAATACTTTCAATTAAAGGAATCAAATAATTTAAAACGCACTTACCTTGCCCGCCGCTGCCCGCCGCGTGCCCGGGGCTCGCTATCTTCCGTCTTCCGTCTTCTTTACTAATGCGCATGCGCGGGCGGCCGCGCATGCGCATTTTCTCATGAGAAATACGCATGCGCGGCCGCCCGCGCATGCGCATTAGTAAAGAAGACGGAAGACGGAAGATAGCGAGCCCCGGGGACGCAGCGGGCAGCGGCAGGCAAGGTAAGTGCGTTTTAAATTATTTGACTCCTTTAATTTAAAGTATTTAGGGAGGGCGGGAGGGAGGCGGGTGGCGGGGCTGGCGGCCAGTGGTGTTTGCGGAGTGGGGCTACGCGGAGTGCGGAGGTGGGCGTAGTTTCTCGCCCACTTCGCGTAGCTCCGCGAAGCCCCACTCCGCCAACTCCGCCCAGGGTTAGTTTTCAGGCAAGAAGAGAACACTCTGATGGTAGTTGAGGGTCACAACCTGGATATGCACCTCTTAGGGATCAGCACTCAATCCAGCAGAGGCCAGCACCAGGGCTCATGCCGGTCCATGCAGGACCAGTTAGTTCTGGTCAGCTTGACAGTTGCAGGAAGACATCTGGAAGCTTATTTTTTCCCTGTAGCTCCAACAGGAGAATCAACTGACACTTTGAATAACTTATGTGAAGCCTGAGCTCAAGTCAAGCAGGTCCAATCTTCTTTCTTCAGATAGCAGGACAGTCCTTTTCCTGAATCCTCCACAGGACCAGCAGTGTTCGGATGAGAGGTTTTGAAGGTGCTACTTTTATCCTCAGTGCCAGCCTGCAGGTGAGGGATGCCCCCTCTGTATACACTTGCCTCTTATTTTTATTTTGCTCCAAAATGTGTAGGGTAACAAAGGGTAGACAGGCCTATTTGTGAGCTGCATTTGTCAGTGACACAACAGGCAACCCTTAGAAGTTGGAGGGGGGGGGCAAGCCCTGAGGCTATGCTTTGATGTTCAGGAAGGCTAAGTACAACCTTCAAGGACATCCTTGTTAGGAGGTGAACACCCCACCCCACCCCAAGGCCTGTTTGTCCCCATATCTGGAAGTAATATACAAAACACAACAGCACACACATTCACAGTCATGTGATCCTGGACCTTGGCAGAAATGCAAACTTTCTTTATGCAGAAAAATGCACACTTTCTAAAATTGGCTTTTCCAGAATAACAACTTAAAATGTGTGTTTATCATTAAAGAGGATTTGAAATTACAATTTATTTTAATGGAAACAGTGTCTCTTGATATGGTCCCAAATTGAAGTCATGACTTCTTAAGCATAACAAGGTAGCCCATTTTTTATCTATGGGAGTTCATTTTACAACCCTAAAAACTTCTTCTAGGAGTTTTTCACTGTCAGGACATGTAAAACTGAAATAAACTTGTCCTGAATTTTAAATACAATGCACTCTGCCCTATATATTATGGGTGAATTATAAGTATTAAACAGGACGGTTTAGGACTAGCAAAAGGTTTGTAATGACTGGTTGAAATGGCAGTTTAACACATAACTACAGATTTTAGTGGTAGGCCTGAGACATGTTTTGCAGTGCTACTTTAGTGGGGGAGGAGGGCACAATAAGTGCTGCAAAGCACTAGTAGCATTTAATTTTCAGGCCCTGGGTATATTTAGTACCATATAATAGGGTCTTACAAGTAAAGTAAATGTAACCAATCAGACAAACGCCATCTTTACCCTGTTTGCAAGGGAGACCATAATTAGTTTACCACTATTTAGCACCCCTAAAAGCCATCAAAAACGAGTTCAGCGAATGATGAAAAAAATGGTGGATGACCTTGCATAAAGGGCCAGGTTGAACACCACCTCATCCCGTTCCTGTTTAAAACATCTAGAACTCATATTACCAGCTCACTGACTAGTAATATTTTGTTAGGTTGTAAGGCTGATCAACAGATTTAAAACTATCACGACTGACATTGATTAGATGCAAATGTACTTCATAAGCATTTATTCTTTAATACTATTTGATAGGTCGACAAGCCTAGCCCGAATGTAAACATATGGTAGATACCTCTAGGTGGTGAATAGTGTTTGAACAGAAGACAAGTAATCCTTCTTCCTTTTCACCACAGCCTGTATGTTTTCCTCATGTACTGTACCACTACCCAGGTTCATAACACGGATGTGCAACCTGACAGCCCTCAAACACAAGACCCACATTAAAAGATGGAAGGAACAGTAGTGTTTAATAGCAACATCTCTAGCCCAAATGAGCAGCAAAAAACAAAAGTGACTAGAAAACCTAAATGTGCACAATAGCAAACAAAAATAGAGATGCCTATAGAATTTTTAGGACAATAAAATACCGCAAAAAAATATATTTTAGAAAATCACAAATTAGGTAAAGGCGTAACATTTTACAGACGAGAGCTCCTAACACTTACAACACTTCACACTCAATTACCACATTTCTAGATGTTTTAAACATAAATAAATTACCAAAGAAAATTAAAAATGTAAACATAAAACAAAACCTTTTTAATAGGCAAGAAATCATCTAAGCAGGTACTTGGTGCACATATAACTTTGGGTACTTAACCCTTTCGATGCTCATGACGAGCTCAGCTCGTCATGATGCACAGTTGAGCTGTGCTGATGACGAGCTGAGCTCGTCGTGACACCAGCAAAATGGCAATTTCCAGCACAGGAGGGGAAAACACCTAGCAGCCAAGGTGTTAATTGATAGCCAAGAACATGTTTGCTATAGAAAACATTATAGATGTCAATAAAATAATATACTCAAATGTGTGTGTGTGTGTGATTATTTATTTTCTTACCTTGATAATTCACACTGTTTACTGGAAATAGATCCAGTTCTTTTGCTACACTTCCAACTGAATTTCCAGGAACGTCATGTGTGTTCCATTGAAATAAATTGAGTGCAATGTTACAGTGAAAAGTGAAGCTGCATATTTTTCGTACAGATGTGCTCAAAATTCCCAAGACACTCATTAGCATAGCATAGCAGTAAAGCCTCATCATTTGTCCTCGGTATGTATTGTATTGTATTGTAATTGCATTTATATAACGCTTACTACCCCTGACGAGGTGTCGAAGAGCTTTTTCGGCGGGTAGCACGCTACTCCGGGACCCATAGAGGATTAGTGTTGAATTAGTATGGTGAAACATGCAAGTACATTTTAAGTGGTGGATAGGTTAGTCAGTTATTTGGATATGGAATGATAGCAGAAGGATAGAGGAGGACAAAAGTTTCTATTTATGTATCGCTTGTTGATGCACGCTATTCCGGAAGCTTATAAAGGATTAGTGGCGAATTAATATGGTGAAATATGAGGTAATTTCAGTGGTGGAAATTAGTATGTTACTATGAGTGAGAAGGATAGCGGGGGGATAAAAGGGGAATAAAGATTAGCATTCATATAGCACTTGTTACCCCTGATGGGGGTTGAAGCGCTTTTCTGACAAGTAGCACGCTACTCCTGAACCCATAAAGGATTTGTGTTTAAAATTAGTATAGTAAAATATGAAGTATTGAATAGTAGTAGATATGTTATTCAGTTATTTGGGCAGTATATTACTGTAGTTGAATATGGAATTTGAGAAGTGAACATGTTAGTCTGTTAATTTTGATTGAAATTGATAGTGGAGGGATAAAAGAGTTAGCAGTAGGAAGAGAAATAAGAAAAAGGGCAGCATTTCTGGCCCTGGTCCCGACCAGTCTCGAACAGGCTCAAACAGGCAACTACCCTTGTCCTCTCCGCCCTTATCCTCGATGCCCTGGCTGAGACGCACTAACCCTGGCCTTGTGTAGCCTTAGTAATCAGGCGACCCCTTCTGCCAATGGGAAACTCCAGCCCTAACACTATCCAATCACAACACTAGCCCTAAAATCTAGAACCAATGGGAGACCAGGACCTTACTGCCAATCTTAGCCCTAGTCCAAGCACCCAATCAGTTCAAAAACCCTGATCTCTACGTCCAATAAAGGCCTTTGCCCTACCAGTAGTCCCAACCCAAGTCTAAGCAGCCAATGGTACAGGTAGCCCTAGTTCCTACTTCCAATAGAAATCCTAACCCTAGCACTAGTCCCAACCCTACAATGATTGAATCACAGACCCAAAAAACCAATCAGAACCCTCAAATACCCAACCAATGAGGACATTAACCCTAACCCAATAGAAACACCAGATACAACCACCAATCAGTGTAAACATGTGCCAACCACTAGCAGACCATATAAGGTCCCAGCTACCTCAGACAAGGTTTGTTGGCCAGGGATTTGGAAGTTGCTTTTCCTGTTCAGAATCTCCTAGGAGACAGACAGGCTTAATCCACACCTTAGACTTCTTCAGGAAAAGGCTTCACTGACTCGAAATCTAACAGTACTGTTTGAATAAAACCTTACTCCCCCTTCTGGCCAAAAAACTAAGTGCACAGGCCCCAGTAAATACAGGTTAAACAACTCACAGAAGCACCCTCTGATGTAGAATATCCCTGTTGCAGGAGGGGGGGGGGAGGGGGGGGGAGGGGGGGTTTGGAGGCAGGGGGGCTGGCCTCACTGGCTTGTGAATACAAAGTGGTGGCTGGGGGTGCACCGTTTTAACACACAGGTCTTAGCACAGAACAAAGTAGAAATTTGGAGGGAAAACAGATTTGTCACCAAGGTATGAGAGGGACATACTAGAGAGGTTGGACTGCAAATCCCACAATTCAACACGTTAAATGCAAGCAATCATGGGTAGGGAAAACCACAAGTTTAAAACACAAAACAGGTGATAAAATATGCAATCACAGGCAGGTCAAAACTGCAATTTTAAACTGTAACAACCACATGCAAAGACAGTAATCACAGAAAGGGAAAATCGTTTTTAAACAACTTTGTTTTGGGAAGAGATAGCACTAGTCTGTCTCCTTACCACATAAGTGTGCATGGATTTGGAAAATACATAGGCCTTTAGAGGTAGAACATTGCCTAAATTCTATTTAAGTTAAATATTAACATAATGGTTTAGATCCAAAACATAAGAGATATCCCATCCATCTTATTCTAAGTGTATTTATAGTCTAAGGCACTTGTAATGTGGCGGAAGAAGTATATGCCACATTTTGATTGAGTTTCCCATCCACCATACTGAAAAAAGACCCTCAGACAAGCAATCTAATACATAAATTAACTTACCAGTAGTCAAGCTCACTAATAAATGTCAATGTTTAAAGTTATTGCACTTCTCCTGAGCTAACAAAACTTCAACCTCCTCCTTCCAAGTCTCCAAGGAAAGTGACCACTGCGCCTGAGATCTAGAACTCTCAGCCTCGGTGTCCTAGGCAGCACTAATGGAGCCATTATGACACTATCAGCAGCCATCTGCTTGTTATGTTCCCATTTTTGCTACCTGGCAATGCTGATGATGTCACAGAAACAGAATCTGCAGAGGGTGGAAGATGAGTTGAGAATCCTGGTGTGAGGGAAATTCCAACAAACAACTGAAGCAGGATTTCCCTTACAGAAAATGCAGAAAATGCCACAGTTCTTTAGGAAGGGAATGCCCACAAGCTTTCCAATCTACTTTAGCTTTATTTCTGTGGCACAGTGTCACAGAACTCACGTCTGGACATACAGTGTGTCACGAGCTATACCTGTCTGATGAGCCCTACTAGTGTGAAACCAGTCTTGGGTCAAGACTGATTTGATTTTGACTGGGCCCAAACTGAGGTGGCATGGTATAGAAAATAATGATGGAACAGGATGAGATTAATTCAAGCATTACATCCATCACTTTTCTGTACACTTTAACCGTTTCACTGCTAGGCTTCACCCCCTCCCCCCATGCTAAGCCTTTATTTTGGGCTATTTGGGGTAGGTTGCGCTTAGACCTCTTTAACATTTTGTCCACACAAGGTATCTATTCCACATTTGCATGCTTTTCTTCTAACATCAGGTGGATTTGAAAGGTACCCATGGGTTGTGTGCTCCTATGAAGGCGACACAGATATTAGCCAAAATACAGCTAAACGTTGGGTTTTGTGAGGAACAAATGAGAAAAATTTCTGCAGAAAAAAGTGCTTGTATTCCCCTGAAAGTGGTATCAACAAAGGGTTTGTTGTGCTGACATCACCATCTTCCCAGCATACAGGGACAGGCAGACTTTTATTAGAGAAACAACATTTTCTGCACAGTTGTGGCATTTTATTGGAACATAGCCTATTTTTGCAATTTGTTGTGCTCTTAACCTCCTTCCAGTGTTCTTTTTAATTTTTGTTATTGAAAGCTTGCAGTTAAAATCCAAATGCTCCAATAGGGAGCCATCAGCGACTTCATAGCATGATATAGCACAGGGGTCTCCAAACCGGTCCTGGAGAGCCGGATCCATGCCATATTTTTAAAATAACTACATGTATCTCAATGGGGATATCTATAAAATCTGGCATGGATCCGGCCCTCCAGGACCGGTTTGGAGACCCCTGATATAGCACATGCATTTTTAAGATAAAGTGTCTTCATAGTGGAGAAGGATGCAACCATAACAGAAGCTCAGAGAGTCAACAATCCCCACCTCCCAATCCTGTCCCCTCAGCACTTAAAGAAAAACAGTATCAAAGAAGCAAGGCACTTCAATGGCATTGTCAAGGAAATCTAGGGACACAGCACGTGAATTGAACAACAATAGCCCCCATTGAGAAACAGACCCTAAACATAGTAAAAGAAAAGAAAACGCTAGGAGCAGGAAGCTTCACAAATCTGGATGACTCAAAAGATACATTGTCAGTGGGGCCCAGAAATCTCCTGGACAAGAGGATTCAGCCAGATCCTCTGCATAGGTCTCCAGTTGTTCCCTGCAATACGTTAGATCCCAAACCCATTTTTAAACTGTAGGGAGAATATTTCCATCCCAGCATTGTGCCACAGCCCGCTTGGCCATTAAGGTTGCTACTGCAACCAAACGCCTGTTACATATCCCAGCAGACACACCTCTGGCACACACCACACTCGCTCCATCACCACCTTGGTCAACACAGTCGCTACTTTAACCCAGAAGGCAGCCACCCCTGCACACTGCATGCTAAATGCAGAAAATCGGCATCAGCCTGCCCGCACCTCACACAGCAGGCAGAGTCACGCAAGTCATATTTCTTTAATTGCAGAGGTGTATATTACCACTGATGGAAGAACTTGAAATGGATAATTCGTAAATTACAATTGGCGGTAAGACGCCCCGTCAATGTATAGCAGAACTGCCAATGTTCAAGTGGGAAAGTGTGCCCCAAGGCTGTGTTCCATTTAAGAAATGAAGGGTATTTTTCCGGGTCCTTCTCACGTTGAGATGCAGTGTATAGGTTAGTGATAAAATGCTTACTTTTGTCCCCAGAGAGCACTGTTTGCATCATGTACTACGGCTGTGGTTCTATTGGATAATCAGGGTAGATTGCCCTAATGCCTGTCGCACACTGACACATGGGAAGCACAGCGTCGGGTGGAAGCCTGACACGCCTGCATATCTTGTAGTGAGCGGAACTGGCCATGTTTGTATAGGTCGCCCATCTTCCCAACCCCAACCGCATGTAGCACACGCAAGGCAGAACGCTCCTGCGCCGCAGAGATATCCGGATGAGCCACAAAAGGCAGCTTTGGGGCATAAAGGTGATCTAGCTGTGCTCTGCGGGCAAGGGCCAGCCAGGCCCTGGCAGTACATAGCACTGGAATAATCTCTGCCTGAGGACCTCCGTCACCGCCTGAAAGGGTAGCCGCTGCAAGCAGAAGTGGGAGGATAGCATCCACCTCTATCGCTGTGTGGGACAGGGACCACTGCGGATAGAACCAATAGTGCCCGAATTGAGCTTGGGTGCATAAATAGTAGAGATGCATATCTGGGGCCTCGAAGCCGCCGCGGTCAAATGGTAACACAAGAGTATTCCAACTACATCTAGGCTTCTCCCCCAGACGAACGACAACAGGGCCGTCTGCAACGTTTTAAAAAGGGTAAGAATCAAGCGGATAGGAATGTTTACAAATAAGTACAATAATGTAGGTAAAATGGTAATTTTTATCACAGCTTTGTGGTCTGCGAGTGAAAGAGGTAGCCGAGCCTAGCACGCAGCTTTATCTGCAACGTGGGAGATGGTGCAGCCATAGTTCATAGATATCACCTGCTCAAGGTCCCTATGAAGCCAGATACTCAGATATTTCACCGGGTCCTGGGTCCAGTGTGACTTCCTGGATGCCAGCCATCTGAGGGAAAACAGTCGATTTAGCCCAATTAATCCCTACACCGGAGAAGCGCTCGAATTTCACATATTCCCTGAGCAGTTCTGAAAGATAGACTGCAGGTTCACGGACATACAAGAGCATGTCATCGGCATATAGCGCCACTATAAGTGGGCGCTGCTGAAGTCAATGCTGCTGATGCATGCAACTGGCAGAGCTTGCAGGCGAGAGGCTCGAAAGCCAGAGCAAGTAGCAGCGGCGACAAGGGGCAACCCTGCAGCGTGCCCCTTCTGATGGAAAAATCGGATGACACTCAGCCACTAATATGAACCCTGGCTGCCGGTTCGGTATACAGTACTCTATTCCACTGAAGAAAAAAGGAGGAAATCTCAGTCTCAAGAGGACCGTGAACATGAAGCTGCATTAGAGCGAATCAAACGCTTTTGCTGCATCGAGCTGCACAGCAACAGCTTGAAAGTCGGAATCAAAGTAGTGTAAGGTGGCAAATAAAGTACGTAAATTGTGCATGGTTGACCATGTTGGCATGAAGCCAGATTGGTCGGGAAGAACCAACAGAGGGATCAAGGCTGTAAACGCATAGCAATCATCTTGGCCAGAATCTTAGCGTCAATATTAATAATGGAGAGCGACCTATAAGGGTCGCAGCAATTGGAAGCCTTGTCAGGTTTCAGTAGCATCACCAAAAGGGATTCCCATAAGGAGGCTGGGAGATGACCCATGTCATATGCATCCACAAAGACCGCTAGCAGTCTAGGGCCTAGTGCATCCACATAGGATTTATAAAATTCACTAGGGAGCCCATCTAAGCTCGCAGACTTGCAGGTAGGAAGTGACATGATAGCTAATTTGACATCCTCCTCATCGAAAGGCTGCATAAGATATTCTCAGTGACCCAAAGACAGCCACAGCCAGAGCAATTTCGTTGGGGTATTCATGGATCTCTTCCTGCAGTGTGTCTGCTCTGCTTGCTTATAACTTGGCATAAAAGTCCAGGATGATCTCACAGATGTCCGCTGTGGTATAATGCGCCTCCCCCACCTCATCGAGAATCTCCGTAATATGGTCCTGGCTACGAGGATCAGATAGCTTCTGAGCCAGGGAGCGGCTAGGTCTGCCCCCCTCCCCATAATAACAAGCTTTACTAAGTCTAGACCTATGGGCCATCTCCAGATCTACTGTCTTGTTGTGTTCGGTAACCAATTCCCGGATTGCCGAGAGTGTGGAAGGGGAAGGGTCCTAGTCATAAGATCTTTTCAGAGCGGAGATATCTGCAGCCAATTTTTTAATCCTGTGCGGCAAATTTCGTGAAACGCCCGCCTGCGCACCCATGCACATACCCCTAATAGTCATCTTAAATGTCTCCCAGAGTACGCCCGCGCTATCAACCGAACCCTCGTTCTCCTTGAAAAAGTTATGTATAGCCTCCCTAATTTCATGTTTAAAGACAGGGTCTGATAGCAAGGAAGGCTGCAGATGCCAAGTGAAAGTTTGTCGCTGACAAGCAGGAACCTGCAGCTCCAACAGCACAGGAGAATGGGCTGAGAATATCCGGACCATATGACGGGCATCCACTGCCCAGGTACACACAGCCTCAGTGACCAGCAAGAAATCCAGGAGGGACCAAGTCCCATGAACCAAGAAAACAAATGTACTCTCATGCGCCCCAGGATGTCGCAAGCGCCACACATCCCACAGCTGGCCAGCATCCTTCAGTCGCCGCAACACCTCAGATGCCTGCTTGGGTCGTGAAGTCTCAGTACCCATGCGGTCTACAGCGATATACAGGCACGCATTAATGTCGCCACCCCAAAATATCTCAACCTCCGGGAAGCTGGTAATGCGGCACCACACATCAGAAAAGTAGGTTGGATCATCTATACTCGGGCCATACACATTTAACAACAATACACTCACCCTACCCAGTTGCCCATGTAATATCGCAAGCCGGCCAGATTCATCCTTGTCTGTGCGGAGAACGGTAAATGGGATGCCTTGTTTTATCAATATCATCACCCCTCTTGCACAACTAGAAATACAAGGACATCACCCGCATCCCCGCCCACCGATTCCCAATATTTCTTTCAGACAGTTTTGTGAAGTGGGTCTCCTGCAAAAAGGCTATCTGCACATCCATCCTGTGTAAAGTAGCAAATATAGAGCGGATCTTTTTAGGGGTGTTGAGACCACGGATATTCCAAGTTAACAGTCGCACTTTACCACTAATTATATTGTAGGGATCTTGTGTGACCTGTCAATGAGAACAATAAAAAGAGTTGTGCATGCTCCTGCAAAAATAAAAGGGTAGGACACCAAAAACTAAAGGTGCCGGACCAACCATTCACCCACATATCCCGCTTGCCAAACCCCCATCCCACTCCCCCCACCCCAGGCCCTCCACCCACTTCAGCGTTCTCAACTCACTAAAGCCATCCCAACCATCTCTGTCCCAACCCAACTCAGAGAAAGCCAATAGAATTTGTGAATGGGGTATTCCCATGAGGGGTGACAAAGTGCCACTAGCCTCCTAACTAGTAGGAGTTGGCTGAGCATAAACACCAAATATGCCTGATCAGAACGAATATCCCTTTAAATCCTGCATTCTTTTACCACGCAGGGAATCACAACACGGTTGTTACAACGACCGTGTTGTGATTCCGCATACCAATACTCCGCAAGCCGGAACAACGACTTGGGGAGGGGGGCGCTGGAAGTTGGAATAGTATAATTTACTATTCCAACTCCAGTCTGTGCGGACACTAGGGAAGGTGTTGGATTTTAAATTCAACACCTCCCCCTCCGCAAGTCGTTGTTCCGACTTGCGGAGTAATGGTATGCGGAATCACAACACGGTCGTTCTAACGACCGCGCTGTGATTCCCTGCGGGGTAAAAGATTTGTTGTAAACGCTGTTTACCGATCAGAACACGGTATAGAGCCCCGCGATAAGGTGGCATAGTTGAGTGAAACCAACAGGACTCTAGAGTGTCCATCTGTACCGGGGTGGGGAACCTGGCATGCGTAGGGGGCAGAGCATATAACAGGTTAAAGATAAAGCTGCCCGAAGAGCTACACATCCTAACCAATTATCAATGTGCTCACAATAACCCTGCTTTTCATCAGTTTTGGATAGAGTTTGGGAATTCACTACTGTTGAGTAGCTTCGAGGATGTTAAAGTTAAAAAATCTAGATATCCAGGGCCACAAGAAATTTTTTATAAATAAGATACATGGGCTCCCACTGTTTTTTTTATGAAGACCCCAGGTCGGCCAAATCCCAGGGGCATATTACAATCAAGGAAAAGGTTCATGGGGCTCCCTCCTAGGCTTTCGAAAAGCCATGAGGACTGCAACCTACCCGGGGCACTTAAGCACACAAATGCAGGGGGCTTGCGTAGCCCCCATAGCCCCAGGGACCACCCTCTCCCAGGGGCGCTGAACAATGTAAACATGGGGAGCCCGTCCAGCCCCCTGGCAGCCCCAGGGTCCGCCACCTCCCTGGAGCACATACATTATTTAAGAAGGAATGTTGGAGTGGCCCTACTGCCTCCCCTGCTGCCCCGGTGACAACCACTTCCCCAGGGCAGAAATAGTATATTTGTGGTGAAGCCACGTGGCTCCCCGGGTACAGCTACCTCCCTGGGGCACAAACAGAATAATGGGAGGGTGTCCATTGTGGACCCCTGGCCCCGGGGACCACCATCTCCCCTGGGCTAAATACTTGGAAGAGGGGGGGCCAAGTGGCCCTATTGTGGATCCATAGATGACCTGGGTGCTTTTGCAATGTCACAGGGAGGCCCCCTCCTGGGACATTGATGTTTGCCATGGCTTCTAGCAAATGCTGCTCTGCTTTCATCAAGCGAGAACATTAAAAATATTCTCACTTTCCGAAAGCAGAGCAGAACTGCTTTGGGACAGAGGGAGCTGCGTGTTTAGCAGCTACCTCTGTCCAAAATCAATGCAAGCTTCTGCAGGATGCGGGGAGCAGGCAGTGGCCGGGGTGCCCCCTCCCTGTATTTACAAAAAAAAAGAGGGGCCCCATGACCACCATTCAAGTGATTTTTGCACTTCCGAGGGGGTCATAAATTGCTATCTACCTCATTAATATTCATGAGGTAGGTCATTTGCGATCCCCTAGGAATAGCAGAAGGTGTTAAACACAATTTCATGCATTCTATTTTCTAATTTTCTTATTGCGAATCGTAAGAATTCGCAATTAAGAAATCGCAAAAATGGATTGTTGATGCATCTGACTCTGGTTTCTTAGTTGAGAGAAGTGGTAGCACCATTTTAATAATAAATACATTCCTTGTCTGGGTGAACCACAAAAGTCACTAAGTAAGCCTGTGCTTATCCTCTAGTACCCTAGCACAAAAGGACTCATGCTTAATTTAGTGGTAATGTGGATACCACTTATGCTGCACTCAAACAAATAATTGATGAAGTGAAAACACTACACAAGAAAGATCCCAAATCTTTCTACGTCACTGGAGTTTCATGTTGGCAGTCATCACAGGCTACTGCTGCTGATGCTGGGTCTTGAAGGGGACGCAAAGAGCAGGTTGTCACAGGAGATTCACGTCAGCGGGCATCGCAGATGGTTGCCAGGCGACATGAGGAGTACATTCGTAGTGCACACTGACAAAAACCTTATCTTCACCAGGAACTCAGGACTTGTGGTTTTCAGGCAAGAAGAGAACACTCTGATGGCAGTTGAGGGTCGCAACCTGGATATGCACCTCTTAGGGATCAGCACTCAATCCAGCAGAGGCCTGCACCAGGGCTCAGGCCGGTCCAGCAGGACCAGTTAGTTCTGTTCGGCTTGACAGTTGCAGGAAGACATCTGGAAGTTCTTTTTTTGCCTGTAGCTCGAACAGGAGAATCAACTGACACTTTGAATAACTTATGTGGAGCCTGAGCTCAAGTCAAGCAGGTCCAATCTTCTTTCTTCAGATAGTAGGACAGTCCTTTCCTGAATCTTCCACAGGACCAGCAGTGTTCTGATGAGAGGTTTTGAAGGTGCTACTTTTATCCTCAGTGCCAGCCTGCAGGTGAGGGATGTCCCCTCTGTATACACTTGCCTCTTATTTTTATTTGGCTACACAATGTGTAGGGTAAGAAAGGGTAGACAGGCCTATTTGTGAGCTGCATTTGTCAGTGACACAACAGGAAACCCTTAGAAGTTGGGGGGGGGGGGGCAAGCCCTGAGGCTATGCTTTGATGCTCAGGAAGGTTAAGTACAACCTTCAAGGACATCCTTGTTAGGAGGTGAACACCCCACCCCACCCCAAGGCCTGTTCGTCCCCATATCTGGAAGTAATATACAAAACACAACAGCGCACACATTCACAGTCATGTGATCCTGGACCTTGGCAGAAATGCAAACTTTCTTTATGCAGAAAAATGCACACTTTCTAAAATGGGCTTTTCCAGAATAACAACTTAAAATGTGGGTTTATCATTAAAGAGGATTTCAAATTACAATTTATTTTAATGGAAACAGTGTCTCTTGATATGGTCCCAAATTGAAGTCCTGACTTCTTAAGCGTAACAAGGTAGCCCATTGTTTATCCATGGGAGTTCGTTTTACAACCCTAAAGACTTCTTCTAGGAGTTTTTCACTGTCAGGACATGTAAAACTGAAATAAACTTGTCCTGAATTTTAAATACAATGCACTCTGCCCTATATATTATGGGTGAATTATAAGTATTAAACAGGACGGTTTAGGACTAGCAAAAGGTTTGTAATGACTGGTTGAAATGGCAGTTTAACACATAACTACAGATTTTAGTGGTAGGCCTGAGACATGTTTTGCAGTGCTACTTTAGTGGGGGAGGAGGGCACAATAAGTGCTGCAAAGCACTAGTAGCATTTAATTTCCAGGCCCTGGGTATATTTAGTACCATATAATAGGGTCTTACAAGTAAAGTAAATGTAACCAATCAGACAAACGCCATCTTTACCCTGTTTGCAAGGGAGACCATAATTAGTTTACCACTATTTAGCAGCCCTAAAAGCCATCAAAAACGAGTTCAGCGAATGATGAAAAAAATGGTGGATGACCTTGCATAAAGGGCCAGGTTGAACACCACCTCATCCCGTTCCTGTTTAAAACATCTAGGACTCATATTACCAGCTCACTGACTAGTAATATTTTGTTAGGTTGTAAGGTTGATCAACAGATTTAAAACTATCACCACTGACATTGATTAGATGCAAATATATTTCATAAGCATTTATTCTTTAATACTATTTGATAGGTCGACAAGCCTAGCCCGAATGTAAACATATGGTAGATACCTCTAGGTGGTGAATAGTGTTTGAACAGAAGACAAGTAATCCTTCTTCCTTTTCACCACAGCCTGTATGTTTTCCTCATGTACTGTACCACTACCCAGGTTCATAACATGGATGTGCAACCTGACAGCCCTCAAACACAAGACCCACATTAAAAGATGGAAGGAACAGGAGTGTTTAATAGCAACATCTGTAGCCCAAATGAGGAGCAAAACACAAAAGTAACTAGAAAACCTAAATGTGCACAATAGGAAAGAAAATAGATATGCCTATAGAATTTTGAGGGCAATAAAATACTGCAAAAAAATTATTTTAGAAAATCACAAATTAGGTAAGGCGTAACATTTACAGACTAGAGCTCCTAACACTTACAACGCTTCACACTCAATTACCACATTTCTAGATGTTTTAAACATAAATCAATCACCAAAGAAAATTAAAAATGTAAACATAAAACATAACCTTTTTACTAAGCAAGAAATCATCTAAGCAGGTACATGGTGCACAAATAACTTTGGGTACTTAATTGAAAGCCAAGAACATGTTTGCCATAGAAAACATTATAGATATCAATAAAATAACATACTCAAATGTGTGTGTGTGTGTGTGATTATTTATTTTCTTACCTTGATAATTCACACTGTTTATTGAGAAATAGATCCAGTTATTTTGTACACTTCCAACTGAATTTCCAGGAAAGTCATGTGTGTTCCATTGAAATAAATTGAGTGCAATGTTACAGTGAAAAGTGAAGCTGCATATTTCTCATACAGATGTGCTCAAAGTTCCCAAGACACTCATTAGCATAGCATAGCAGTAAAGCCTCATCATTTCTCCTCAGTATGCATTGAATTGTATTGTAATTGACTTTATATAAAGCTTACTACCCCAGACGAGGCGTCAAAGAGCTTTTTCGGCGGGTGCACGCTACTCCGGGACCCATAGAGGATTAGTGTTGAATTAGTATGGTGAAACATGCAAGTACATTTTAAGTGGTGGATAGGTTAGTCAGTTATTTGGATATGGAATGATAGCAGAAGGATAGAGGAGGACAAAAGTTTCTATTTATTTATCGCTTGTTGACTCATGCTATTCCGGAAGCCTATAAAGGATTAGTGGTGAATTAATATGGTGAAATATGAGGTAATTTCAGTGGTGGATATTAGTCTGTTACTATGAGTGAGAAGGATAGCGGGGGATAAAAGGGGAATAAAGATTAGCATTCATATAGCACTTGTTACCCCTGATGGGGGTTGAAGCGCTTTTCTGGTGAGTAGCATGCCACTCCTGAACCCATAAAGGATTTGTGTTTAAAATTCGTATAGTACAAATATGAATTAAGTTGAGTAGTAGATATGTTATTCAGTTAGTTGGGCAGTATATTAGTATAGTTGAATATGGAATTTGAGAAGTGAACATGTTAGTCTGTTAATTTTGATTGAAAAGGATAGTGGAGGGATAATAGAGTGAAAGATTTCTTTTTTTTAGGTGTTAGCAGTAGGAAGAGAAATGAGAAAAAGGGCAGCATTTCTGGCCCTAGTCCCGACCAGTCTCGAACAGGCCCAAACAGGCAACTACCCTTGTCCTCTCTGCCCTTAGCCTCGATGCCCGGGCTGAGACACACTAACCCTTGCCTTGTGTA
The DNA here is from genome assembly GCF_964263255.1 of Lissotriton vulgaris. NCBI lineage: Eukaryota > Metazoa > Chordata > Amphibia > Caudata > Salamandridae > Lissotriton > Lissotriton vulgaris. The sequence continues at coordinate 1,112,743 of NW_028250002.1, forward strand.
GCCCTAGTACTCAGGTGACCCCTTCTGCCAATGGGAACCTCCAGCTCTAACACTATCCAATCACAACACTAGCCCTAAAATCTAGAACCAATGGGAGACCAGGACCTTACTGCCAATCTTAGCCCTAGTCAAAGCACCCAATCAGTTCAAAAACCCTGATCTCTACGTCCAATAAAGGTCTTAGCCCTACCAGTAGTCCCAACCCAAGTCCAAGCAGCCAATGGTACAGGTAGCCCTAGTTCCTACTTCCAATAGAAATCCTAACCCTAGCACTAGTCCCAACCCTACAATGATTGAATCAAAGACCCAGAAACCAATCAGAACCCTCAAATACCTAACCAATGAGGACATTAACCCTAAGCCAATAGAAACACCAGATACAACCACCAATCAGTGTAAACATGTGCCAACCACTAGCAGACCATATAAGGTCCCAGCGACCTCAGACAATGTTTGCTGGCCAGGGAGTTGGAAGTTGCTTTTCCTGTTCAGAATCTCCTAGGAGACAGACAGGCTTAATCCACACTTTATACTTCTTCAGGAAAAGGATTCACTAACTCGAAATCTAACAATACTGTTTGAATAAAACTTTACTCCCCCTCCTGGCCAAAAAACTACGTGCACAGGCCCCAGTAAATACAGTTTAAACAGCTCACAGAAGCACCCTCTGATGTAGAATATCCCTGTTGCTGGGGGGGGGGAGGGAGGGGGGGGGCCTGGCCTCACTGGCTTGTGAACACAAAATGGAGTCTGGGGTGCACTGTTTTAACACACAGGTCTTAGCACAGAACAAAGTAGAAATTTGGAGGGAAAACAGATTTGTCACCAAGGAATGAGAGGGACAAACTACAGAGGTTGGACTGCAAATCCCACAATTCAACATGTTAAATGCAAGCAATCATGGGTAGGGAAAACCACAAGTTTAAAACACAAAACAGGTGATAAAATATGCACTCACAGGCAGGTCAAAACTGCAATTTTAAACTGTAACAACCACATGCAAAGACAGTAATCACAGAAAGGGAAAATCGTTTTTTAAACAACTTTGTTTTGGGAAGAGATAGCACTAGTCTGTCTCCTTACCACATAAGTGTGCATGGATTTGGAAAATACATAGGCCTTATGAGGTAGAACAGTGCCTAAATTCTATTTCAGTTAAATATTAACATAATGGTTTTGATCCAAAACATAAGAGATATCCCATCCATCTTATTCCAAGTGTATTTATAGTCTAAGGCACTTGTAATATGGCAGAAGAAGTATCTGTCACATTTTGATTGAGTATCCCATCCATTATACTGAAAAAAGACCCTCAGACAAGCAATCTAATACATAAATTAACTTACCAGTAGTCAAGCTCACTAATAAATGTCAATGTTTAAAGAAGCTGCACTTCTCCTGAGCTAACACAACTTCAACCTCCTCCTTCCAAGTCTCCAAGGAAAGTGACCACTGCGCCTGAGATCTAGAACTCTCAGCCTCTGTGTCCTAGGCAGCACTAATGGAGCCATTATGACACTATCAGCAACCATCTGCTTGTTATGTTTCCATTTTTGCTACCTGGCAATGCTGATGATGTCACAGAAACAGAATCTGCAGAGGGTGGAAGATGAGTTGAGAATCCTGGTGTGAGGGAAATTCCAACAAACAACTGAAGCAGGATTTCCCTTAAAGAAAATGCAGAAAATGTCACAGTTCTTTAAGAAGGGAATGCCCACAAGCTTTCCAATCCACTTTAGCTTTATTTCTGTGGCACAGTGTCACAGAACTCAAGTCTGGACATACAGTGTGTCACGAGCTATACCTGTCTGATGAGCCCTACTAGTGTGAAACCATCCTTGGGTCAAGACTGATTTGATTTTGACTGGGCCCAAACTGGGTGGCATGGTATGGAAAATAATGATGGATCAGGATGAGATTAATTCAAGCATTACATCCATCACTTTTCTGTACACTTTAACCTTTTCACTGCTAGGCTTCACCCCCTCCCCCCATGCTAAGCCTTTATTTTGGGCTATTTGGGGTAGGTTGCGCTTAGACCTCTTTAACATTTTGTCCACACAAGGTATCCACTCCAAATTTGCATCCTTTTCTTCCAACATCAGGTGGATTTGAAAGGTACCCATGGGTTGTGTGTTCCTATGAAGGCGACGCAGATATTAGCCAAAATACAGCTAAACTTTGGGTTTTGTGAGGAACAAATGAGAAAAATTTCTGCAGAAAAAAGTGCTTGTATTCCCCTGAAAGTGGTATCAACAAAGGGTTTGTTGTGCTGACATCACCATCTTCCCAGCATACAGGGACAGGCAGACTTTTATTAGACAAAGAACATTTTCTGCACAGTTGTGGTATTTTATTGGGACATAGCCTATTTTTGCAATTTGTTGTGCTTTTAACCTCCTTCCAGTGTTCCTTTTAATTTTTGTTATTGAAAGCATGCAGTTACAATCCAAATGCTCCAATAGGGAGCCATCAGCGACTTCATAGCATGATATAGCACAAGCATTTTTAAGATAAAGTGTCTTCATAGTGGAGAAGGATGCAACTATAAAGCAGCTCAGAGAGTCAACAATCCCCACCCCCCAACCCTGCCCCCTCAGCACTTAAAGAAAAACAGTATCAAAGAAGCAAGGCACTTGAATGGCATTGTCAAGGAAATCTAGGGACACAGCACGTGAGTTGAACAACAATAGCCCCCATTGAGACACAGACCTAAACATAGTAAAAGAAAAGAAAACTCTAGGAGCCGGAAGCTTCACAAATCTGGATGATTCAAAAGATACATTGTCAGTGGGGCCCAGAAATCTTTGGGACAAGAGGATTCAGACAGATCCTCTGCATAGGTCTCCAGTTGTTCCCTGCAATAAGTTTGATCCCAAACCCATTTTTAAACTGTAGGGAGAATATTTCCATCCCAGCATTGTGCCACAGCCCGCTTGGCCATTAAGGTTGCTACTGCAACCAAACGCCTGTTACATCTCCCAGCAGACACACCTCTGGCACACACCACACTCGCTCCATCACCACCTTGGTCAACACATTCGCTACTTTAACCCAGAAGGCAGCCACCCCTGCACACTGCATGCTAAATGCAGAAAATCGGCATCAGCCTGCCCGCTCCTCACACAGCAGGCAGAGTCACGCAAGTCATATTTCTTTAATTGCAGAGGTGTATAATACCACTGATGGAAGAACTTGAAATGGATAATTCGTAAATTACAATTGGCGGTAAGACGCCCCGTCAATATATAGCAGAACTGCCAATGTTCAAGTGGGAAAGTGTGCCCCAAGGTTGTGTTCCATTTAAGAAATGAAGGGTGTTTTTCCTGGTCCTTCTCACGTTGAGATGCAGTGTATAGGTTAGTGATAAAATGCTTACTTTTGTCCCCAGAGAGCACTGTCTGCATCATGCACTACGGCTGTGGTTCTATTGGATAATCAGGGTAGATTGCCCTAATGCCTGTCACACACTGACACATGTGAAGCACAGCGTCGGTTGGATGCTTGACCCGCCTGATTATCTTGTAGTGAGCGGAACTAGCCATGTTTGTATAGGTCGGCCATCTTCCCAACCCCAACCGCATGTAGCACACGTAGGGCAGAACGCTCCTGCGCCGCAGAGATATCCTGATGAGCCACAACAGGCAGCTTTGGGGCATAAAGGTAATCCAGCTGTGCTCTGCGGGCAAGGGACCGCTAGGCCCTGGCAATACATAGCACTAGAATAATCTCTGCCTGAGGACCCCCGTCACCGCTTGAAAGGGTAGCCGCGGCAAGCAGAAGTGGGAGGATAGCATCCACCTCTATCGCTGTGTGGGACAGGGACCACTGCCGATAGAATCAATAGTGCGCAAATTGAGCTTGGGTGCATAAATAGTAGAGATGCATATCTGGGACCTCGAAGCCGCCGCGGTCAAATGGTAACACAAGAGTATTCCAACTACATCTAGGATTCCCCCGCAGACGAACGACAACAGGGCAGTCTGCAAAGTTTTAAAAAGGGTAAGATTCAAGCGGATAGGAATGTTTACAAATAAGTACAATAATTTAGGTAAAATGGTAATTTTGATCACAGCTATGCGGTCTGCGAGTGAAAGAGGTAGTCGAGCCTAGCGCGCAGCTTTATCTGCAATGTGGGAGATGGTGCAGCCATAATTCATAGATATCACCTGCTCAAGGTCCCTATGAAGCCAGATACTCAGATATTTAACCGGGTCCTGGGTCGAGTGTGACTTCCTGGGTGCCTGCCATCTGAGGGAAAACAGTCGATTTAGCCCAATTAATCCCTACAACGGAGAAGCGCTCGAATTTCACATATTCTCTGAGCAGTTCTGAAAGATAGACTGCAGGTTCAGGGACATACAAGAGCATGTCATCGGCATATAGCGCCACTATAAGTGGGCGCTGCCGAAGCTCAATGCTGCTGATGCATGCAACTGGCGGAGCTTGCAGGCGAGAGGCTCAAAAGCCAGAGCAAATAGCAGCGGCAACAAGGGGCAACCCTGCAGTGTGCCCCTTCTGATGAAAAAATCGGATGACACCCAGCCACTAATATGAACCCTGGCTGCCGGTTCGGTATACAGTACTCTATTTCACTGAAGAAAAAAGGAGGAAATCTCAGTCTCAAGAGGACCGTGAACATGAAGCTGCATTAGAGCGGATCAAACGCTTTTGCTGCATCGAGCTGCACAGCAACAACTTGAAAGTCGGAGTCAAAGCAGTGTAAGGTGGCAAATAAAGTACGTAAATTGTGCATGGTTAACCATGTTAGCATGAACCCAGATTGGTCGGGAAGAACCAACGGAGGGATCAAGGCTGTAAACGCATAGCAATCATTTTGGCCAGAATCTTGGCGTCAATATTAATAATGGAGAGAGACTTATAAGGGTCACAGCAATTGGAAGCCTTGTCAGGTTTCAGTAGCATCACCAAAAGGGCTTCCCATAAGGAGGCTGGGAGACGACCCATGTCATATGCCTCCACAAAGACGGCTAGCTGTCTAGGACCTAGTGCATCCATATAGGATTTATAAAATTCACTAGGGAGCCCATCTAAGCTCGCAGCCTTGCAGGTAGGAAGTGACATGATAGCTAATTTGACATCCTCCTCATCGAAAGGCTGCATAAGATATTCTCAGTGACCCAAAGACAGCCAGAGCAATTTCGTTGAGGTATTCATGGATCTCTTCCTGCAGTGTGTCTGCTCTGCTTGCATATCACTTCGCATAAAAGTCCAGGATGATCTCACTAATGTCCGCTGTGGTATAATGCGCCTCCCCCACCTCATCGAGAATCTCCTTAATATGGTCCTGGCTACGAGGATCAGATAGCTTCTGAGCCAGGGAGAGGCTAGGTCTGCCCCCCTCCCCATAATAACAAGCTTTACTAAGTCTGGACCTATGGGCCATCTCCTGATCTACTGTCTCGTTGTGTTCGGTAACCAATTCCCGGATTGCCGAGAGTATCGAAGGGGAAGGGTCCGAGTCATAAGATCTTTTCAGAGCGGAGATATCTGCAGCCAATTTTTGAATCCTGTGCGTCAAATTTCGCGAAACGCCCACCTGCGCCCCCATGCACATACCCCTAATAGTCATCTTAAATGTCTCCCAGAGTACGCCCCCGCTATCAACAGAACCCTCGTTCTCCTTGAAAAAATTATGTATAGCCTCCCCAATTTCATGTTTAAAGACAGGGTCTGATAGCAAGGAAGGCAGCAGATGCCAAGGGAAAGTTGGTCTCTGACAAGCAGGAACCTGCAGCTCCAACAGCAGAGGAGAATGGGCTGAGAATATCCGGACCATATGACGGGCATCCACTGCCCAGGTACACACAGCCTCAGTGACCAGCAAGAAATCCAGGAGAGACCAAGTCCCATGAACCGAGAAAACAAATGTACTCTCATGCGCCCCAGGATGTCGCAAGCGCCACACATCCCACAGCTTGCCAGCATCCATCAGTCGCCGCAACACCTCAGATGCCTGCTTGGCTCGTGAAGTCTCACTACCCATGCAATCTACAGTCATATACAGGCACGCATTAAAGTCGCCACCCCAAAGTATCTCAACCTCCGGGAAGCTGGTAATGCGGCGCCACACATCAGAAAAGAAGGTTGGATCATCTATATATATATGGAGAAGTGTGGCTCAGGGGTTAGAGGCGGCAGACCTGGAAGCTGAGATTGGTCCTGGACCAGGGTTCAATTCCCTGCCTCGGCGGGTCTTGGGCTAAAAATTCCACGGACTCGATAATTCTCGCTCCGGTGCCTTCTCGACTCACGGGTTCACACTCTGCGACTCTGGGCAATAGCTTGCTTAATCTCCACAACGGCCCCTCGCGGCGGGATGCCTGACTTTCACCTTGTGGATACCTGCTGGGGCTATCACACAGGGGTATATCAGGACGGGTTCCCTAAGCAAGCGCCGGGACACCCACTGCGGGTAGCTGTGCGCTATATAAGCTCAACTACATTTACATTTACATTTATACTTGGGCCATACACATTTAACAACAATACACTCACCCCACCCAGTTGCCCATGTAATATCGCAAGCCGGCCAGTTTCATCCGTGTCTGTGCGGAGAATGGTAAATGGGATGCCTTGTTTTATCAATATCATCACCCCTCTTGCACAACTAGAAATACGAGGACATCACTCGCACCCCCGCCCACCGATTCCCAATATTTCTTTCAGACAGTTTTGTGAGGTGGATCTCCTGCAAAAAGGCTATCTGCACATCCATCCTGTCTAAAGTAGCAAATATAGAGCGGGTCTTGCTAGCGGTGTTGAGACCACGGATATTTCAAGTTAACAGTCTCACTTTACCACTAATTATATCGTAGGGATCTTGTGCGAACTGTCAATGAGAACAATAAAAAGAGTTGTGCATGCTCCTGCAAAAAAAAGGGTAGTACACCAAAAACTAAAGGTGCCGGACCAACCCTTCACCCACATCTCCCGCTTGCCAAACCCCCATCCCACTCCCCCCACCCCAGGCTCCCCACCCACTTCAGCATTCTCAACTCACTAAATCCATCCCAACCATCTCTGTCCCAACCCAACTCAGAGAAAGCCAATAGAATTTGTAAATGGGGTATTCCCATGAGGGGTGACAAAGTGCCACTAGCCTCCTAACTAGTAGGAGTTGGCTGAGCATAAACACCAAATATGCCTGATCAGAACGTATATACCTATAAATCCCACATTCTTTTACCAGGCAGGGAATCACAACACGGTTGTTACAACGACCGTGTTGTGATTCCGCATACCAATACTCCGCAAGTCGGAACAACGACTTGCGGAGGGGGGCGCTGGAAGTTGGAATAGTATAATTTACTATTCCAACTCTAGTCTGTGCGGACACTAGGGAAGGTGTTGGATTTTAAATCCAACACCTCCCCCCTCCGCAAGTCGTTGTTCCGACTTGCGGAGTAATGGTATGCGGAATCACAACACAGTCGTTCTAACGACCGTGCTGTGATTCCCTGCGGGGTAAAAGATTTGTTGTAAACGCTGTTTACCGATCAGAACACAGTATAGAGCCCCGCGATAAGGTGGCATAGTTGAGTGAAACCAAAAGGACTCTAGAGTGTCCATCTGTACTGGGGTGGGGAACCTGACATGCGTTGGGGGCAGAGCATTTAACAGGTTAAAGATAAAGCTGCCCGAAGAGCTACACATTCTAACCAATTATCAATGTGCTCGCAATAACCCTGCTATTCATTAGTTTTGGATAGAGCTTGGGAATTCACTACTGTTGAGCAGCTTCAGAGATATTAAAGTTAAAAAATCTAGATATCTAGGGATGCAAGAAATCTTTTATAAAAAAGATGCATGGGCGCCCACTGTTTTTTTTTTATGAAGACCCCAGGTCGGCCAAATCCCAGGGGCATATTACAATCAAGGAAAAGGTTCATGGGGCTCCCTCCTAGGCTTTCGAAAAGCCATGAGGACTGCAACCTACCCGGGGCACTTAAGCACACAAATGCAGGGGGCTTGCGCAGCCCCCACAGCCCCAGGGACCACCCTCTCCCAGGGGCACTGAACAATGTAAACATGGGGAGCCCGTCCAGCCCCCTGGCAGCCCCAGGGTCCGCCACCTCCCTGGAGCACTTACATTATTTAAGAAGGAATGTTTGAGTGGCCCTACTGCCTCCCCTGCTGCCCCGGTGACAACCACTTCCCCAGGGCAGAAATAGTATATTTGTGGTGGAGCTACGTTGCTCCCCGGGTACAGCTACCTCCCTGGGGCACAAACAGAATAATGGGAGGGTGTCCATTGTGGACCCCTGGCCCCGGGGACCACCATCTCCCCTGGGCTAAATACATGAAAGAGGGGGGCCAAATGGCACTATTGTGGATCCGTAGATGGCCTGGGTGCTCTTGCAATGTCACAGGGAGGCCCCCTCCTGGGACATTGATGTTTGCCATGGCTTCTAGCAAATGCTGCTCCGCTTTCATCAAGCAAGAACATTAAAAATACTCTCACTTTCTGAAAGCAGAGCAGAATTGCTTTGGGACAGAGGGAGCTGCGTGTTTAGCAGCTACCTCTGTCCAAAATCAATGCAGGCTTCTGCAGGATGCGGGGAGCAGGCAGGGGCCGGGGTGCCCCCTCTCTGTATTTACAAAAAAAAAGAGGGGCCCCATGACCACCATTCAAGTGATTTTTGCACTTCCGAGGGGGTCGTAAATTGCGATCTACCCCATTAATATTCATGAGGTAGGTCATTTGCGATCCCCTATGAATCGCAGAAGGTGTTAAACACAATTTCATGCATTCTATTTTCCGATTTTCTTATTGCGAATCGTAAGAATTCGCAATTAAGAAATCGCAAAAATGGATTGTTGATGCATCTGACTCTGGGTTCTTAGTTGAGAGAAGTGGAAGCACCACTCTAATAATAAATACATTCCTTGTCTGGGTGAACCACAAAAGTCACTAAGTAAGCCTTTGCTTATCCTCTAGTACCCTAGCACAAAAGGACTCATGCTTAATTTAGTGGTAATGTGGATACCACTTATGCTGCACTCAAACAAATAAAGTGATAAAGTAAAAACACTACACAAGAAAGATCCCAAATCTTTCTATGTCACTGGAGTTTCATGTTGGCAGTCACCACAGGCTACTGCTGCTGATGCTGGTTCTTGAAGGGGAGGCAAAGAGCAGGTTGTCAGAGGAGATTCACGTCAGCGGGCATCGCAGATGGTTGCCAGGCGACATGAGGAGTACATTCGTAGTTGCACACTGACAAAAACCTTATCTTCACCAGGAACTCAGGACTTGTGGTTTTCAGGCAAGAAGAGAACACTCTGATGGCAGTTGAGGGTCACAACCTGGATATGCACCTTTTAGGGATCAGCACTCCATCCAGCATACGCCAGCACCAGGGCTCAGGCCGGTCCATGCAGGACCAGTTAGTTCTGGTTGGCTTGACAGTTGCAGGAAGACATCTGGAAGCTTATTTTTCCCTGTAGCTCTAACAGGAGAATCAACTGACACTTTGAATAGCTTATGTGGAGTCTGAGCTCAAGTCAAGCAGGTCCAATCTTCTTTCTTCAGATAGTAGGACAGTCCTTTTCTTGAATCTTCCACAGGACCAGCAGTGTTCTGATGAGAGGTTTTGAAGGTGCTACTTTTATCCTCAGTGCCAGCCTGCAGGTGAGGGATGTCCCCTCTGTATACACTTGCCTCTTATTTTTATTTGACTCCAAAATGTGTAGGGTAACAAAGGGTAGACAGGCCTATTTGTGAGCTGCATTTGTCAGTGACACAACAGGCAACCCTTAGAAGTTGGGGGGGGGGGGCAAGCCCTGAGGCTTTGCCATGATGTTCAGGAAGGCTAAGTACAACCTTCAAGTACATCCTTGTTAGGAGGTGAACACCCCACCCCACCCCAAGACCTGTTCGTCCCCATATCTGGAAGTAATATACAAAACACAACAGCACACACATTCACAGTCATGTGATCCTGGACCTTGGCAGAAATGCAAACTTTCTTTATGCAGAAAAATGCACACTTTCTAAAATTGGATTTTCCAGAATAACAACTTAAAATCCGGGTTTATCATTAAAGAGGATTTCAAATTACAATTTATTTTAATGGAAACAGTGTCTCTTGATATGGTCCCAAATTGAAGTCCTGACTTCTTAAGCGTAACAAGGTAGCCCATTGTTTATCCATGGGAGTTCGTTTTACAACCCTAAAAACTTCTTCTAGGAGTTTTTCACTGTCAGGACATGTAAAACTGAAATAAACTTGTCCTGAATTTTAAATACAATGCACTCTGCCCTATATATTATGGGTGAATTATAAGTATTAAACAGGACGGTTTAGGACTAGCAAAAGGTTTGTAATGACTGGTTGAAATGGCAGTTTAACACATAACTAAAGATTTTAGTGGTAGGCCTGAGACATGTTTTGCAGTGCTACTTTAGTGGGGGAGGAGGGCACAATAAGTGCTGCAAAGCACTAGTGATTCACAGAGAGTGAGAAACCCAGTTACACCCTTGAGGGCTTGGGTAGTTAAGTGAAAGGGTAGAGAGGCCTTCAAGGGATTTGATTCAAAACAAATATCAGTTGTTCAATTTACTTCAAGGCTAAAATTAAATAACCTAATGCATAAATCATGTAGTTAAATACACATAATCAATTTATGAAACACATACACATATATAAACATATAAACAACAGAACACAAAGGTGTATCAGAAAAGAGCTTTATCAAAAATGCATTAAGTCAGCAATAAATCAAAGAAGCAGGTAAGGAAATGCTGATATGAAAAGCACTAGTAGCATTTAATTTCCAGGCCCTGGGTATATTTAGTACCATATAATAGGGTCTTACAAGTAAAGTAAATGTAACCAATCAGAAAAACGCCATCTTTACCCTGTTTACAAGGGAGACCATAATTTGTTTACCACTATTTAGCAGCCCTAAAAGCCATCAAAAACGAGTTCAGCGAATGAAGAAAAAAATGGTGGATGACCTTGCATAAAGGGCCAGGTTGAACACCACCTCATTCCGTTCCTGTTTAAAACATCTAGGACTCATATTACCAGCTCACTAACTAGTAATATTTTGTTAGGTTGTAAGGCTGATCTACAGATTTAAAACTATCACCGCTGACATTGATTAGATGCAAATATATTTCATAAGCATTTATTCTTTAATACTATTTGATAGGTCGACAAGCCTAGCCCGAATGTAAACAAATTGTAGCTATCTCTAGGTGGTGAATAGTGTTTGACCAGAAGACAAGTAATCCTTCTTCCTTTTTACCACAGCCTGTATGTTTTCCTCTTGTACTGTACCACTATCCAAGTTCATAACACGGATGTGCAACCTGACAGCCCTCAAACACAAGACCCACATTAAAAGATGGAAGGAACAGCAGTGTTTAATAGCAAAATCTCTAGCCCAAATGAGCAGCAAAAAACAAAAGTTACTAGAAAACCTAAATGTGCACAATAGCAAACAAAAACAGAGATGCCTATAGAATTTTGAGGACAATACAATACCGCCAAATATATTTTAGATAATCACAAATTAGGTAAGGCGTAACATTTACAGACTAGAGCTCCTAACATCTACACCACTTCACACTCAATTACCACATTTCTAGATGTTTTAAACATAAATCAATCACCAAAGAAAATTTAAAATGTAAACATAAAACATAACCTTTTTACTAAGCAAGAAATCATCTAAGCAGGTACATGGTGTACAAATATCTTTGGGTACTTAATTGAAAGCCAAGAACATGTTTGCCATAGAAAACATTATAGATATCAATAAAATAACATACTCAAATGTGTGTGTGTGTGTGATTATTTATTTTCTTACCTTGATAACTCACACTGTTTACTGAGAAATAGATCCAGTTATGTTGCTACACTTTCAACTAAATTTCCAGGAAAGTCATGTGTGTTCCATTGAAATAGATTGAGTGCAATGTTACAGTGAAAAGTAAAGCTGCATATTTTTCATACAGCTGTGCTCAAAATTCCCAAGACACTCATTAGCATAGCATAGCAGTAAAGCCTCATCATTTGTCCTCGGTATGCATTGAATTGTATTGTAATTGCATTTATATAACGCTTACTACCCCTGACGAGGCGTCAAAGAGCTTTTTCGGTGGGTAGCACGCTTCTCCGGGACCCATGGAGGATTAGTGTTGAATTAGTATGGTGAAACATGCAAGTACATTTTAAGTGGTGGATAGGTTAATCAGGTATTTGGATATGGAATGGTAGCAGAAGGATAGAGGAGGACAAAAGTTTCTATTAATTTATCGCTTGTTGACGCACGCTATTCCGGAAGCCTATAAAGGATTAGTGGTGAATTAATATGGTGAAATATGAGGTAATTTCAGTGGTGGATATTAGTCTGTTACTATGAGTGAGAAGGATAGCGGGGGATAAAAGGGGAATAAAGATTAGCATTCATATAGCACTTGTTACCCCTGATGGGGGTTGAAGCGCTTTTCTGGCACGTCAGCCACTCCTGAACCCATAAAGTATTTGTGTTTAAAATTAGTATAGTATAAATATGAAGTAATTTGAGTAGTAGATATGTTATTCTGTTATTTGGGCAGTATATTAGTATAGTTGAATATGGAATTTGAGAAGTGAACTTGTTAGTCTGTTAATTTTGATTGAAAAGGATAGTGGAGGGATTAAAGAGTGAAAGACTTTTAATTTGTTTTTACGTGTTTGCAGTAGGAAGAGAAATGAGAAAAAGGGCAGCATTTCTGGCCCTAGTCCCGACCAGTCTCGAGCAGGCTCAAACAGGCAACTACGCTTGTCTTCTCCGCCCTTAGCCTCGATGCCCGGGCTAAGACGCACTAACCCTGGCCTTGTATAGCCCTTGTAATCAGGTGACCCCTTCTGCCAATGGGAACCTCCAGCCCTAACACTATCCAATCACAACACTAGCCCTAAAATCTAGAACCAATGGGAGACCAGGACCTTACTGCCAATCTTAGCCCTAGTCCAAGCACCCAATCAGTTCAAAAACCCTGATCTCTACGTCCAATAAAGGCCTTAGCCCTACCAGTAGTCCCAACCCAAGTCCAAGCAGCCAATGGTACAGGTAGCCCTAGTTCCTACTTCCTAACCCTAGCACTAGTCCCAACCCTACAATGATTGAATCACAGACCCAGAAACCAATCAGAACCCTCAAATACCCAACCAATGAGGACATAAAACTTTAATCCCCCTTCTGGCCAAAGAACTAAGTGCCAAGGCCCCAGTAAATACAGTTTAAACAGCTCACAGAAGCACCCTCTGATGTAGAATATCCCTGTTGCTGGGGGGGGGGGGGCAAGGGGTCTGGCCTCGCTGGCTTGGAACACAAAATGGAGGCTGTTTTAACACACAGGTCTTAGCACAGGACAAAGTAGAAATTTGGAGGGAAAACAGATTTGTCACCAAGGAATGAGAGGGACAAACTACAGAGGTTGGACTGCAAATCCAACAATTCAACATGTTAAATGCAAGCAATCATGGGTAGGGAAAACCACAAGTTTAAAACACAAAACAGGTGATAAAATATGCCATCACAGGCAGGTCAAAACTGCAATTTTAAACTGTAACAACCACATGCAAAGACAGTAATCACAGAAAGGGAAAATCGTTTTTTAAACAATTTTGTTTTGGGAAGAGATAGCACTAGTCTGTCTCCTTACCACATAAGTGTGCATGGATTTGGAAAATACATAGGCCTTCAGAGGTATAACAATGCCTAAATTCTATTTAAGTTAAATATTAACATAATGGTTTTGATCCAAAACATAAGAGATATCACATCCATCTTATTCCAAGTGTATTTATAGTCTAAGGCACTTGTAATATGGCAGAAGTAGTATATGTCACATTTTGATTGAGTATCCCATCCATCATACTGAAAAAAGACCCTCAGACAAGCAATCTAATACATAAATTAACTTACCAGTAGTCAAGCTCACTAATAAATGTCAATGTTTAAAGAAATTACACTTCTCCTGAGCTAACACAACTTCAACCTCCTCCTTCCAAGTCTCCAAGGAAAGTGACCACTGCGCCTGAGATCTAGAACTCTCAGCCTCGGTGTCCTAGGCAGCACTAATGGAGCCATTATGACACTATCAGCAACCATCTGCTTGTTATGTTTCCATTTTTGCTACCTGGCAATGCTGATGATGTCACAGAAACAGAATCTGCAGAGGGTGGAAGATGAGTTGAGAATCCTGGTGTGAGGGAAATTCCAACAAACAACTGAAGCAGGATTTCCATTAAAGAAAATGCAGAAAATGCCACAGTTCTTTAAGAAGGGAATGCCCACAAGCTTTCCAATCTACTTTAGCTTTATTTCTGTGGCACAGTGTCACAGAACTCACGTCTGGACATACAGTGTGTCACGAGCTATACCTGTCTGATGAGCCCTACTAGTGTGAAACCAGTCTTGGGTTAAGACTGATTTGATTTTGACTGGGCCCAAACTGAGGTGGCATGGTATGGAAAATAACGATGGATCAGGATGAGATTAATTCACGCATTACATCCATCAATTTTCTGTACACTTTAACCTTTTCACTGCTAGGCTTCACCCCCTCCCCCCCATGCTAAGCCTTTATTTTGGGCTATTTGGGGTAGGTTGCTCTTAGACCTCTTTAACATTTTGTCCACACAAGGTATCCATTTCAAATTTGCATCTTTTTCTTCCAACATCAGTATGAATTTTAAAAAATCTACAATGATGGGTCTGCCTCAACGGCCGCCTTTGTTAAAGATCAGATGCTGGATGGCAAGTTCCGTCCTCATTGCACCAAAAAAACTACCTCTAGGTAATAGCACGGCTTGGTTGGCAGCTTTTAAAGCCCTGATACTTGCACCTTTAAACACGGATCGAGAATTCCCCACACTCATTGTGTGTGATTCTTTTTACTGTGTGCAATGATATAATAAATATTTACACCATTGGGAACAAAATGGGTTTAAAGATGAAACAAGGTGGCACAATTAAAGTACAAAATTATGGGAACAGGTAGTGGAGTTGAGAAACGACCTACCAAAAACTCACGCGATTAACACGCTGAGTCATTAACGTGATGGCGTGCATGTTGAAGGGAATTCAGTGGCTTTTGAAGCCACAAAGGGGGGCTGTTCACACAGCTTTCATAGCTGCGCACACTCGTCCAACAACGAGAATCGACGGTTAGAATATGGTGGCTGTAATTGCTTCACGCAAAAGCAGCACAGCAGTGCCTAAGAAATTTCCACTCAAATACTCCTACAAGTTAGATGCAAACAACATTCCATATGCTCAGATTCCTTGACTGGGGGACAGAGTATTTTCCAAATATGGATAGTAGGCAGGAATTAATCATTTAAAGCACACAATGGCATGGGCTCCTCGCATAGAGGGGTAATAGCTACTATTTCTTCATTCCAACAGTGCTATTGGTGGCCTGGGATCAGAAGTCAGACCATTGGCTTTGTCTTGAACTGCAACATCAGCAAACGAATTCCAGGCTACACCATCACAAGACCCGCTCAGGTCCCATTGCTAGACAGCCTCAGACTGTCCACTTGATCGTGTCGTGTAAAGGACCACTGCGGCACCTCACATTTGGAGGTGGCTTTAAAATATATCTTAGTGGCAGTGGGTCCTTGCTCAAGTTTCCCATAAGTATGGCCTTAATACTTGGCTGACGCTCAAAACTGTTATAGAAAGATTTGCGAGTCCACAACAGGAGATACGCAATCAACGTTACACCCTGACTGTGGCCCCACATTTGGCTCTCGAGCCTACTGAGAGGCCATGGAAGGGATGGACGAAGTATTGCGGTACTCCTCTCCAACGCCATCCTGGGGGAATTAAGGTAGAGGAGAGGAAGGACTGGGGCATAGAGCAATCATTACCAGCGAGGGTATTAGGCGGGGTATTAGTGGGGTCAAACACTTATATGGATTCAGGGGGAAATACACACTCAGCCAAGAAGCTCTCTAGGAGGTGTCACCCCATTTACAATTATGGGAATCTGATCGTACATGTGAAGGCACAGTGGCGGATGAAAACCATTCTGTATCTGTGATCATTTGGCTGTTTTACAGGAACTAAAGGAAACAAAGAAACAAACAAAGATTCTGTCAAAGTGAAACAGGCCGCCACTGGGAAGTCGAGGTAATCACGGCAAGTCCTGGCTGAATCCAAAAGTCATGGATCTGGGCAGAGAGAGAAAAAGATCGCGGACACAAAGGAATTTGAGCCCTCATACAGAAATACGTGTGCCACTCCTTAAAGTGAAAGGAACAAGAACTGGACTTTTGCCGCATACTGCTGTGATAAAAAAACAGATTCATTTCAAAGAATCAACCAAAATCGATGTTGCCAATACTGAGCAGTAGGCCTCGTGAATTCCACAATAGTAGACGTCCCTCTCAATACTATTCCAGAAATTCAAACTGAAAGGCTCATCAGGTTTGAGCAATCAAATCCATGGAGTGGGGAACTATGCAACAATGCAATGGAACCAGTTCTCCTTGAACCAACCTTTCAAATTAAAAATAAAAATCAAGACTACACTCAAGGTGCAATTTGGCCAAAAACAAATGTGTACACCAACGTTTTTTCAACAAAAGCATCTATTAATAAAAGCTTCTACGTTTTCTCAACAAAAACATCAAATAAAAAAGGCTTCAATATTTTTCAACAGAAGCATCAATTAATAAAAGCTTCAACGTTTTTCTACAAAAATACATAAATGCTTCAATGTTTTTCAACAAAAACATCAAATAATAAATGTTTCAACGTTTTTCAACAACAGCATCAAATAATAAAAGCTTCAAAGTTTTTCAACAAAAGCATCAAATAATAAAAGCTTCCAAGTTTTTCAACAAAAACATCAAATAATAACTTCAACATCTGAACGTTTTTTCAGCAAAGACACCAACTATTAACTTCAACATTTCAAGGTTTTCAACAAAAACAGCAGAAATAACTTCAACTAAATACGATGCAATTTCAACAACTGAACTTACAGCTACTGGCTATTTCAATAACTGTGATACGTTTTCCATGGCTCCACGTGAACAGGAAGCGACAGCCAGCCCAAAAACAAACAACAAACATGCAAGTACAAACTTTTGAACCTTTTCCTTTCCAAAAGATACAGACCTGGCTTCACCATGAGTAGAACTATGGGGTATCTCTGGGTTCATATTTTTCTGTTCTGGCTTTGCTTAGAGCTAGCTTTTAGTATGACTATTAGTAGACACTTTCTACAACACAGGATCAACATAAAACTGAAGCCACGTCCATTTTCAATTCAAATGCAAAAGACCTTTTGTTACCAGATCACATAGGGTAGCCTGGCCTAGGGTAAGACAGTCAGTTCCTAGAAGCACAAGTGTAAAGGTTGCGCACCACCCTTTAATAACTTAATGCACTTCCACACAAAAACGACACTACACCAATGTTTTGGAAAAATATGGACTGGTTTATAAAAATATATTAGATTCACTTTTGTCTTTCTCACACTATCATTTCTCCTTATCCTCCTCTTATTTTACACAGTTGGAATCACATTACAAAGACATGTTTTTACTTCCTCCATCAACTTACATATGAACTCCACACTTCTTTACCCACCGGAATATTAGCAGTAATACATAGCAAATACTGAGTGAGCAGTAGATTAAGCAAGTTAAGCTATTCCATTCCCTAAGAAATCCTAGGCATTCTAAACAGGCAGTTGCACAGTGTTAACAGAAATTTTCCTCAGTTGATGCCTTCAGTTCTGTAGCCTCCTAGCACTTCAACTTCTTACAGAGAGTTTCTCTGACACGCAAACCCGATTGGAATTTCTGTCACAGGTAACCCACATCCAGGTGTCAGTATCCCAGTTAGACTGAAGAGCCACACCCTATCTCTGCCTCATTATAGTCCTGCAACAGAACTCCTCTAGGTGCCAGAAACGATCTCCTGCACCTTTTATCAGTGTTTCTAGTTAGTGGCTAGGCGAATTGAAAGAAAACCTAGGCACCCAACAGTTCCCACTTCCCTCCTTACTTGGGACGGCTGTTAGAGCCTTTCTCAGTTCACAGCTCCAGCCCCAGGGTTCAGCTCTCTTCGGGGGCCTCCTCCGGTCCCCAACAGCGCTTACCTCGGGGCCTGGTGAAAGTCTGCACACGCGTCAGCCCTGAG
The DNA here is from genome assembly GCF_964263255.1 of Lissotriton vulgaris. Lineage (NCBI taxonomy): Eukaryota > Metazoa > Chordata > Amphibia > Caudata > Salamandridae > Lissotriton > Lissotriton vulgaris. The sequence continues at coordinate 1,130,926 of NW_028250002.1, forward strand.
GAGAGGTCGCGCTAGGTCTGTCCCCAGCGCTTGGCTCCGATCCCGTCTCCGGCGGCCTCTGACGATCCTCTCACCGCGGCTCTACGGCGCAGGTGCGGGAGAGTAGCGGCCCTGAAACGGAGGCGGCTCCACTCGACGGCACTGGGAGTGGCTCACCTCTGGGCCTGCTCGGTCCTAGGCCCCTCCTGACAGGAAAGTGGTCACCACCGAGAGTATGCGCAGAATCGCGCTGCCCCAGGCTCGATCAGCCCTATGCTCCTCTCCACTTTACCTTCACGGCAGCGCCAGTGATTCCCCGCCTGGCCCATCCTCAATGGATTCAGGACTATTGGACCACCCACCAAAGCCCCGACTCTCCTTACTTCGGGCTCCACAGGTGGGGGGTAAACTCCTGCTGCACTTCCTGATGCAGGCGAGAGGTCCCGATTTTACATAGGCAGCCAATGGCACCACCGTCACAGCGGAGGGGTGGGTCAGAGGTAAAGTCTCACGCTTTTGGGCCCCAGTCCTATATCTCCTGCAAGGATCAATCTAGCTCTTCATACTGGACAAAGGGAAGAGGGGGGGGGGTGCTTCTCACTTCTCGCCCTCCTCAGCTAGGATCCCCTAAGTTTCACCGCTAGCTGGGGGTCAATCCCTACACCCAATTTGAGGTGTCTCCCTGTCCAGGGTCAGCAGGTCGGGACTAACTGGGTCAGGTCTACAGGAATGGGGGTGGTGATCCCTGTAAGGGGGCAACCCTTGATAAGTAGTCCACCCTATGAAGGCCCTACCCCTTCCAGACCCTTAGCCTATACTCGAGCTGCTCCTCACTGACAAGACAAAATGGTCGCCCCACAGGTGTTCTATTTATACCCTTAGCTCCCAAGGTCCAGAACTAGCCAGAAGGTTCTGGATGCTTCCTATTCTATCCTATGGGCCCAGTCCCTGAGTTGGCAGTTGTGGCAGTTACTAGCCACCATTTTACATGGCCCAACCTTTCTAGTCAGAAAAGGGTACCTAGGCCTCAGGAAAAAAAACTATGAGGGCGAAAGAGCACCTATCCCCCAGGACAACACCATAAAAGTCCAGTGGACACAAAAAGATAAAAAGGGTATGAGGGGCGAAAAAGGGGACAAAATAATAATTAATAGGAGGGGCTACGCAAAAGGCCAGACAGGTCTAACACGCGTCCCCCCCAGCTGAAAGTGGGGAGAGCTACCCAACCCCTTGGGAGTCCTCATCACTAAGGCGGAAATACCTAGAGAGACCGTCTTTATTGGCGTGGTCCACTCCAGGCCGATGTTCCACCCGGAAGTCCATTCCCTGTAGGGAGATGGACCATCTCAACAACTTGGGATTTTCCCCCTTCATTTGCATTAGCCAACGAAGGGGTCGGTGGTCAGTTTGAACCAGGAAGTGCGAGCCAAACAGGTATGGCCGCAACTTCTTCAGAGCCCACACCACCGCAAAAGCTTCCCTCTCAATTGCACTCCACTTCTGTTCCCGGGGAAGCAGTCTCCTGGACAGGAAGACTAAAGGCTGATCCAGACCCTCTTCATTGAGTTGCGATAACACTGCCCCAATGCCATGTTCTGATGCGTCTGTCTGGACAATGAACTCCTTAGAGAAGTCTGGGGCCCTCAGGACCGGTGCCGCACACATTGCCTGCTTCAATTTTTCAAAGGCTTGCTGACAAGCCTCTGTCCAAACTACCCGTTGAGGTTGTTTCTTGGATGTGAGCTCTGTGAGGGGCGCTACAATAGTGCCATACCCCTTCACAAAGCGACTGTAGTAACCTGTGAGGCCCAGGAAGGCTTGGACCTCAGTCTGGGTCTTGGGGGTTCCCAGGCCATGATTGCCTCAATCTTTGCCTGGAGGAGCTGCACTGTTCCCCTACCCACCAAGTGGCCTATGTACACAACCGACCCCTGCCCAATCTGACATTTGCTGGCCTTGATTGTCAAGCCAGCTTGTTTCAGGGCCTGGAGAACTGCTTGCAAATGTTGCAAATGGTCCTCCCAACTGCTGCTGAAGACAGCAATGTCATCTAGGTAAGCAGCGGAGAAACCCTCCATTCCGGAGAGGACCTGATTCACCAGCCGCTGAAAAGTGGCAGGGGCATTCTTGAGCCCAAAGGGCATCACACAGAATTGGAAGTGTCCTTCAGGCATGGAGAAGGCTGACCTTTCCTTTGCTCCATCTGTCAGGGAGATCTGCCAGCACCCTGAAGTGAGGTCAAAGGTACTCAAGTATTGGGCAGCTCCCTGCCGGTCAATTAATTCATCCGCCCTAGGGATCGGATGAGCATCAGTTTTGGTAACTGAGTTCAGTCCCCGGTAATCCACACAGAACCTCAGTTCTAGAGTGGTGCCTGGTGGAGCTGCTTTTGGCACTAGAACCACCGGACTGGACCAGGGGCTACTGGAAGGTTCTGTAACTCCTAGCTCCAGCATCTTGGTAACCTCACCATGGAAGCTAGCCTTCACCTTGTCTGACAGCCGGTAGGTCTTTGACTTCACTGGTGGGCTGTCTCCTGTATCCACATCATGGGTGCACAGGTGGGTCCTTCCCGGGACAAGGGAGAACAACGCAGAGTACTGCTCCAGGATCTGGCGGCAGTCCTCTCGCTGTTCAGGAGTTAGGGATGGGGAGAGAATCACTCCCTCCACCGACCCATCCTTTTCCTGAGACGAAAACAAGTCTGGGAGAGGTTCGCTTTCCGCTTCCTCTCCTCCATCAGTCACCATCATCAAGATGACCTCGGGCCTCTCATGGTGGGGTTTGAGGCGGTTAGCATGTAGCACCCGTAGGGGCTGTCGAGGGGTCTTAAGGTCCACCAGGTATGTAGCCTTACCCTTCTTCTCTAACACCTCAAAGGGGCCTGTCCAGCGATCCTGGAGGGCACTTAGCTCTCCAGGCTCCATCACCCACACTTTCTGGCCAGGCTCCAACTCCACCGGGTGAGCGTTGTGGTCATACCACTCCTTCATTACTGCCTGGCTGGCCTCCAAGTTGTCAGAAGCTTGATTCCACAACTTCGCCATTTGGCTCCTGGGGAGGCTTCCTGGGAGACTTTTCCCATCCATCCTTCACCAGGCTGAGAGGACCGCGTACAGGGTGTCCATACAGAAGCTCAAAGGGGCTGAAGCCCACTCCCTTCTGTGGCACTTCCCTGTAGGAGAATAGCAAACAGGGTAGGAGGATGTCCCATTTCCTCCGCAGGCTTTCAGGCAGACTTCTGATCATGCCATACAAGGTCTTGTTGAACCTTTCTACCAGTCCATTTGACTGGAGGTGATAAGGAGTGGTGAACCGGTAGGTCACTCCACACTCCTTCCACATTGCCCGCATGTATGCTGACATGAAGTTGGTCCCCCTGTCGTACACAACTTCTTTGGGGAAACCCACCCGGGTGAAGATCCCCATCAGGGCCCTAGCCACTACAGGTGCAGTAACAGTCCTCAGAGGAATGGCCTCTGGGTACCGTGTGGCGTGATCCACCAGTACCAGGATAAACCTGTGAACAGCCGTTGTTGGTGGATCCAATGGCCCCACAATGTCGATGCCCACCCTTTAAAAGGGGGTGCTAATGACAGGAAGTGGTTCCAGGGGAGCTTTCAGCTTCACCCCTGTTTTCCCACTGGCTTGGCAGGATACACACGTCCGACAGTAGGTATCAGACGCCACTTTCATCTGAGGCCAGTAAAAGTGGGGGACAAGCCGAGCAAAGGTCTTGTCCTGACCTAAGTGTCCTGCCAAGGGTATTTCATGAGCCAATTCCAACAGAAAGGCTCTGTACCATTGCGGGACTACCAAGGCCCTTGATGAACCAGGTAAGGGTACCTTGGGTTCACTGTAGAGGAGCCCGTCCTCCCAGTAAATGTGGTAGTGTCCCGCAACGTTCCCTGCTGCCTGGGCTTCGGCCTGTCGCCTCAGTCCCTCAAGGGTAGGGCACTCCTTCTGGCCCTTACAGAACTCCTCCCTGGTAGGCCCTCCCTCCACATGCCACTCAGCAGGGATGGGTAGGTCCTCCAGGGAGACTACTTCCCCCTCCACGGACTCCTGGTCCACCACCGCAGGTGGCCGATCTGTCACATGGGGTGTGGAAGCTGAAGCAGGCTTCTCCTGTCTTCGGGTCTGTCCCTTTTTGGCAGCGGGTTGGGCCATTGTTCCAGGCTCCAACCCAGGCAAACTCCCTCTCCGGGCAGTCGCAGACCTTGTGTACCCAGCATCTCTGAATGCGTCCGGTATTCCTCCTCTCTCCAAGCATTGTGCTCCATGTCATTCCCCAGCAGGCAATCGACTGGCACGGCAGGGCTTACGGCAACTCAAAGTGAACCTGCAACCCCTTCCCACTCAAAGGGAACCTCGGCCACAGGGTAGTGGCCCATTCTGCCATCAGCCATCGCGGCGGGGTGGAGTACATTGAGAATCACCTGCTCTGGAGACACCAGTTGACTCCTCACATTAGTCATACTGGCTCCTGTATCTCTCAGAGCCTCCCCTCTCTGGCCATTGATGGTGATCCACTGCCCATACTTGGTAGGTTTTGGGGGCACCTGGATCTTAGGAACCATCTCCCGATCTCCAAGGGACACTAAGTTGACACCCGCCCACTCACCCCCCTTATCTAAGAGCAACTCCTACCCGAGCGCTACACTAGCTACTCCCGGGGCTTTTCCTCCGGTGGGAGGGGGTGGTCTCTTTGGGCATTTGACATCTCCCTTATAATGTCCAACACCACCACACTCAAAGCAGTGGACAACCCTTGGCTGCTGGCTTTGGCCAGGATGAGGGTTTCTGTGCGGGTTAGCCTTAGGGGTGAAACCTGTTCCTTTTCCCTGGAAACTGTTTTGGGGACCTTTAGAGAACTCCCGCTTTTTATCTCCCCCCTCCTTCTTCTGACGGGCGCCCTGTCCGGCCCTTTGGGAAACCCCTCCAGTCCCCTTTGAGGACACCCGGGTACTTGCCCAGATGTCCGCCTCCTCTGCAAGCTTCGGGGGGGTTGGTCAGCTTGCTGTCCACCAGGTGTTGGCGCAGCTCGGGAAAACATTTCTCGAGTAGATACTCTTTAAGAAAAAGGTCATATAACCCCTCATAGTCCTTCACCTCGCTGCCCTGAATCCAGCCCTCCAATGCCTTCCTCGCATAGTCCAGAAAATCCACCCAGTTCTGGGTGCTTAACTTGTGGCTCCCCCTGAACTTTTGGCGATACTTTTCCGGGGTTAGCCCAAACTTTTTGATTAATGCTAACTTCATGGTGGGGTAGTTGGTCTGCTCCTCCTGTTCCAAGGCTAACAAGGTGTCCCGACCAGTAGGAGGCATATATTTGTACAACCCACCCCCCCAGTGTTTCTCCTGGATCCCATGGGCTCTTAAGAAGACCTCATAGGCAGCCAACCATTTGGCTATATCGTCCCCCTGACTATAGCTGGCAACTATGTCTTTAGGCAGGTAGGGTCTGGACTCCCTAGTTGGTTTTCTGGTTTCGTTGCCACCATTTGGAGTAGGGGAGGATCCTAATTGCAGGGCCTGGAGTTCTAGCTCTTTTAATTTAAACTCATGAGCCATCCTCCGTTCTTCCCTCTCCTGTTCTAACCTGGCTAACTCCCACTTCAGTTGCCTTTTCTCCCTCTTGTCTGTGAGTTCCGCTTCGGTCAAGCTTCCTCCGGGGACACTACTGCCCCTCTTTGAGTAGGTCATTGGTCCTGGAAGTAGGTTTCCCATCCCGGGATGGAACATTCCCTCTACTCCTATGACTGTGTCCCGGTCCGTCCCCTCTTCCTCCTCCTTCCCTTCTCCATGTGCTTCCACCCAAGCCCTCAAACTGGTCTGGAGTTCCCCCTTCTTGGCCCCACGCTTAAAGAACACTCCCATCTGTTGACAAAAGTCCTTAAGCTGGGCTACAGAATAAGTGTCCAGTTCTTCCAGAGCAAATTCCATTTTGCTAAAGAGCTATGTAGGGACAAGCACACAAAAAGAATAGATTCACAAGGGGCAATCTGAAGCTACCTCCACCCACCACCAGGAATGAATTTGGAAAAAGCAAAAGTAGAAATTAGGAAGTCCGCCAGGAGAAAACTCCTGGTGTAGGTCAGTGGATTACACTTAGTTACTGCAGAGTAGTCGCAACCACAGTTCTGATCCCACCGCTAGACACCAATATGTTGGACCTTTTGTTACCAGATCACATAGGGTAGCCTGGCCTAGGGTAAGACAGTCAGTTCCTAGAAGCACAAGTGTAAAGGTTGCGCACCACCCTGTAATAACTTAATGCACTTCCACACAAAAACGACACTACACCAATGTTTTGGAAAAATATGGACTGGTTTATAAAAATATATTAGATTCACTTTTGTCTTTCTCACACTATCATTTCTCCTTATCCTCCTCATATTTTACACAGTTGGAATCACATTACAAAGACATGTTTTTACTTCCTCCATCAACTTACATATGAACTCCACACTTCTTTACCCACCGGAATATTAGCAGTAATACATAGCAAATACTGAGTGAGCAGTAGATTAAGCAAGTTAAGCTATTCCATTCCCTAAGAAATCCTAGGCATTCTAAACAGGCAGTTGCACAGTGTTAACAGAAATTTTCCTCAGTTGATCCCTTCAGTTCTGTAGCCTCCTAGCACTTCAACTTCTTACAGAGAGTTTCTCTGACACGCAACCCCGATTGGAATTTCTGTCACAGGTAACCCACATCCAGGTGTCAGTATCCCAGTTAGACTGAAGAGCCACACCCTATCTCTGCCTCATTAAAGTCCTGCAAAAGAACTCCTCTAGGTGCCAGAAACGATCTCCTGCACCTTTTATCGGTGTTTCTAGTCAGTAGCTAGGCGAATTGAAGGAAAACCTAGGCACCCAACAGTTCCCACTTCCCTCCTTACTTGGGACGGCTGTTAGAGCCTTTCTCAGTTCACAGCTCCAGCCCCAGGGTTCAGCTCTCTTCGGGGGCCTCCTGCGGTCCCCAACAGCGCTTACCTCGGGGCCTGGTGAAAGTCTGCACACGCGTCAGCCCTGAGGAGAGGTCGCGCTAGGTCTGTCCCCAGCGCTTGGCTCCGATCCCGCCTCCGGCCGCCTCTGACGATCCTCTCACCGCGGCGCTACGGCGCAGGCGCGGGAGAGTAGCGGCCCTGAAACGGAGGCGGCTCCACTCGACGGTACTGGTAGTGGCTCACCTCTGGGCCTGCTCGGTCCTAGGCCCCTCCTGACAGGAAAGTGGTCACCGCCGAGAGTATGCGCAGAATCGCGCTGCCCCAGGCTCGATCAGCCCTATGCTCCTCTCCACTTCACCTTCACGGCAGTGCCAGTGATTCTCCACCTGGCCCGTTCTCAATGGATTCAGGACTATTGGACCACCCACCGAAGCCCCGACTCTCCTTACTTCGGGCTCCACAGGTGGGGGGGTAAACTCCTGCTGCACTTCCTGATGCAGGTGAGAGGTCCCGATTTTACATAGGCAGCCAATGGCACCACCGTCACAGAGGAGGGGTGGGTCAGAGGTAAAGTCTCACGCTTTTGGCCCCAGTCCTCTATCTCCTGCAAGGATCAATCTAGCTCTTCATACTGGACAAAGGGAAGGGGGGGGGGTGCTTCTCACTTCTTGCCCTCCTCAGCTGGGATCCCCTAAGCTTCACCGCTAGCTGGGGGTCAATCCCTACACCCAATTTGAGGTGTCTCCCTGTCCAGGGTCAGCAGGTCGGGACTAACTGGGTCAGGTCTACAGGAGTGGGGGTGGTGATCCCTGTAAGGGGGCAACCCTTGAAAAGTAGTCCACCCTATGAAGGCCCTACCCCTTCCAGACCCTTAGCCTATACTCCAGCTGCTCCTCACTGACAAGACAAAATGGTCGCCCTACAGGTGTTCTATTTATACCCTTAGCTCCCAAGGTCCAGAACTAGCCAGAAGGTTCTGGATGCTTCCTATTCTATCCTATGGGCCCAGTCCCTGAGTTGGCAGTTGTGGCAGTTACTAGCCACCATTTTACATGGCCCAACCTTTCTAGTCAGAAAAGGGTACCTAGGCCTCAGGAAAAAAAACTATGAGGGCGAAAGAGCACCTATCCCCCAGGACAACACCATAAAAGTCCAGTGGATACAAAAAGATAAAAAGGGTATGAGGGGCGAAAAAGGGGACAAAATATTAATTAATAGGAGGGGCTACGCAAAAGGCCAGACAGGTCTAACACGCGTCCCCCCCAGCTGAAATTGGGGAGAGCTACCCAACCCCTTGGGAGTCCTCAGCACTAAGGCGGAAATACCACTCCAGGCCGATGTTCCACCCGGAAGTCCATTCCCTGTAGGGAGATGGACCATCTAAACAACTTGGGATTTTCCCCCTTCATTTGCATTAGCCAACGAAGGGGTTGGTGGTCAGTCTGAACCAGGAAGTGCGAGACAAACAGTTATGGCCGCAACTTCTTCAGAGCCCACACCACCGCAAAAGTTTCCCTCTCAATTGCACTCCACTTCTGTTCCCGGGGAAGCAGTCTCCTGGACAGGAAGACTACAGGCTGATCCAGACCCTCTTTATTGAGTTGCGATAACACTGCCCCAATGCCATGTTCTGATGCGTCTGTCTGGACAATAAAGTCCTTAGAGAAGTCTGGGGCCCTCAGGACCGGTGCCGCACACCTTGCCTGCTTCAATTTTTCAAAGGCTTGCTGACAAGCCTCTGTCCAAACTACCCGTTGAGGTTGTTTCTTGGATGTGAGCTCTGTGAGGGGCGCTACAATAGTGCCATACCTCTTCACAAAGCGACTGTAGTAACCTGTGAGGCCCAGGAAGGCTCGGACCTCAGTCTGGGTCTTGGGGGGTTCCCAGGCCATGATTGCCTCAATCTTTGCCTGGAGGGGCTGCACTGTTCCCCTACCCACCAAGTGGCCTATGCACACAACCGACCCCTGCCCAATCTGACATTTGCTGGCCTTGATTGTCAAGCCAGCTTGTTTCAGGGCCTGGAGAACTGCTTGCAAATGTTGCAAATGGTCCTCCCAACTGCTGCTGAAGACAGCAATGTCATCTAGGTAAGCAGCGGGGAAACCCTCCATTCCGGAGAGGACCTGATTCACCAGCCGCTGAAAAGTGGCAGGGGCATTCTTGAGCCCAAAGGGCATCACACAGAATTGGAAGTGTCCTTCAGGCGTGGAGAAGGTTGACCTTTCCTTTGCTCCATCTGTCAGGGAGATCTGCCAGTACCCTGAAGTGAGGTCAAAGGTACTCAAGTATTGGGCAGCTCCCAGCCGGTCAATTAATTCATCCGCCCCAGGGATTGGATGAGCATCAGTTTTGGTAACTGAGTTCAGTCCCCGGTAATCCACACAGAACCTCAGTTCTGGAGTGGTGCCTGGTGGAGCTGCTTTTGGCACTAGAACCACCGGACTGGACCAGGGGCTACTGGAAGGTTCTATAACTCCTAGCTCCAGCATCTTGGTAACCTCACCATGGATGCTAGCCTTCACCTTGTCTGACAGCCGGTAGGTCTTTGACTTCACTGGTGGGCTGTCTCCTGTGTCCACATCATGGGTACACAGCTGGGTCCTACCCGGGACAAGGGAGAACAACGCAGAGTACTGCTCCAGGATCTGGCGGCAGTCCTCTCGCTGTTCAGGAGTTAGGGATGGGGAGAGAATCACTCCCTCCACCGACCCATCCTTTTCCTGAGACGAAAACAAGTCTGGGAGAGGTTCGCTTTCCGCTTCCTCTCCTCCATCAGTCACCATCATCAAGATGACCTCGGGCCTCTCATGGTGGGGTTTGAGGCGGTTAGCATGTAGCACCCGTAGGGGCTGTCGAGGGGTCTTAAGGTCCACCAGGTATGTAGCCTTACCCTTCTTCTCTAACACCTCAAAGGGGCCTGTCCAGGGATCCTGGAGGGCACTTAGCTCTTCAGGCTCCATCACCCACACTTTCTGGCCAGGCTCCAACTCCACCGGGTGAGCGTTGTGGTCATACCACTCCTTCATTACTGCCTGGCTGGCCTCCAAGTTGTCAGAAGCTTGCTTCCACAACTTCGCCATTTGGCTCCTGAAGGCCAGCATGTAGCTCACCACATCCTGGGGAGGTTTCCTGGGAGACTTTTCCCATCCATCCTTCACCAGGCTGAGAGGACCGCGTACAGGGTGCCCATACAGAAGCTCAAAGGGGCTGAAGCCCACTCCCTTCTGTGGCACTTCCCTGTAGGAGAATAGCAAACAGGGTAGGAGGACGTCCCATTTCCTCCGCAGGCTTTCAGGCAGACTTCTGATCATGCCCTTCAAGGTCTTGTTGAACCTTTCTACCAGTGCATTTGACTGGGGGTGATAAGGAGTGGTGAACCGGTAGGTCACTCCACACTCCTTCCACATTGCCCGCATTTATGCTGACATGAAGTTGGTCCCCCTGTCGGACACAACTTCTTTGGGGAAACCCACCCGGGTGAAGATCCCCATCAGGGCCCTAGCCACTACAGGTGCAGTAACAGTCCTCAGAGGAATGGCCTCTGGGTACCATTACCGTGTGGTGTGATCCACCAGTACCAGGATAAACCTGTGAACAGCCGTTGTTGGTGGATCCAATGGCCCTACAATGTCGATGCCCACCCTTTCAAAGGGGGTGCTAACGACAGGAAGTGGTTCCAGGGGAGCTTTCAGCTTCACCCCTGTTTTCCCACCGCCTTGGCAGGATACACACGTCCGACAGTAGGTATCAGAAGCCACTTTCATCTGAGGCCAGTAAAAGTGGGGGACAAGCCGAGCAAAGGTCTTGTCCTGACCTAAGTGTCCTGCCAAGGGTATTTCATGAGCCAATTCCAACAGAAAGGCTCTGTACCGTTGCGGGACTACCAAGGCCCTTGATGAACCAGGTAAGGGTACCTTGGGTTCACTGTAGAGGAGTCCGTCCTCCCAGTAAATGTGGTAGTGTCCCGCAACGTTCCCTGCTGCCTGGGCTTCGGCCTGTCGCCTCAGTCCCTCAAGGGTAGGGCACTCCTTCTGGCCCTTACAGAACTCCTGCCTGGTAGGCCCTCCCTCCACATGCCACTCAGCAGGGATGGGTAGGTTCTCCAGGGAGACTACTTCCCCCTCCACGGACTCCTGGTCCACCACCGCAGGTGGCCGATCTGTCACATGGGGTGTGGAAGCCGAAGCAGGCTTCTCCTGTCTTCGGGTCTGTCCCTTTTTGGCAGCGGGTTGGGCCATTGTTCCAGGCTCCAACCCAGGCAAACTCCCTCTCCAGGCAGTCGTAGACCTTGTGTACCCAGCATCTCTGAATGCGTCCGGTATTCCTCCTCTCTCCAAGCATTGTGCTCCATGTCATTCCCCAGCAGGCAATCGACTGGCACGGCAGGGCTTACGGCAACTCGAAGTGAACCTGCAACCCCTTCCCACTCAAAGGGAACCTCGGCCACAGGGTAGTGGCCCATTCTGCCGTCAGCCATCGCGGCGGGGTGGAGTACATTGGGAATCACCTGCTCTGGAGACACCAGTTGACTCCTCACCATAGTCATACTGGCTCCTGTATCTCTCAGAGCCTCCCCTCTCTGGCCATTGATGGTGATCCACTGCCCATACTTGGTAGTATTTGGGGGCACCTGAATCTTAGGAACCATCTCCCGATCTCCCAGGGACACTAAGGTGACACCCGCCCACTCACCCCCCTTATCTAAGGGCAACTCCTCCCCGAGCGCTACACTAGCTACTCCCGGGGCTTTCCTCCGGTGGGAGGGGGTGGTCTCTTTGGGCATTTGACATCTCCCTTATAATGTCCAACACCACCACACTCAAAGCAGTGGACAACCCTTGGCTGCTGGCTTTGGCCAGGATGAGGGTTTCTGGGCGGGTTAGCCTTAGGGGTGTAACCTGTTCCTTTTCCCTGGAAACTGTTTTGGGGACCTTTAGAGAACTCCCGCTTTTTATCACCCCCCTCCTTCTTCTGACGGGCGCCCTGTCCAGCCCTTTGGGAATCCCCTCCAGTCCCCTTTGAGGACACCCGGGTACTTGCCCAGATGTCCGCCTCCTCTGCAAGCTTCCGGGGGTTGGTCAGCTTGCTGTCCACCAGGTGTTGGCACAGCTCGGGAAAACATTTGTCGAGTAGATACTCTTTAAGAAAAAGGTCATATAACCCCTCATAGTCCTTCACCTCGTTGCCCTGAAACACAGCCCTCCAATGCCTTCCTCGCATAGTCCAGGAAATCCACCCAGTTCTGGGTGCTTAACTTGTGGCTCCCCCTGAACTTTTGGCGATACTTTTCCGGGGTTAGCCCAACCTTTGGAGTTCTGGACTTTTTGGTTCCGTCCAGAGGTGTCAGGGAACAACACCCAAAGACCCCGGAGTTCCACCTGCCTTGGTGCACAAATGAACAGAAACACGGGCTTCTCGAAGGTGGCGTCAAAGACCAAAGGTTTATTACTGCAGGGACACAGAAGTCACAGAAACTACGCATGGGCAGTAACTAGGAGCCTGTTCAAATTGTACAAAGAGGGTTGCTCCTTATATACTAAATTTTAGCCTTCAGGCGAATTCTTCACATGTTAGTACATTCCCAAACCTTTGTGTCCTAAACAATAAATATTTGGCGTTGCACAGGAATCGTCGACAATATCTGATGTCAAAACATTACGAACGAGGGGTTCCCACTTTTCCATCATAATCTCATGTCAACTTTTCATTCAGGACCCGGACCGCCTCATCGTAAATTTCGTTACCTCCCCCTAATAAAGGCCCAGAAGGAAAGGAGCAGAGCCAGGTGCAGAAGATAGAAAAGCAGGATAAGGGATGTTTGTAGGTTGTAAATGGGCAAGGCTACCGGCTTCGGCCGCCTAATCGTGATCAGGACAATGGACATGAAGACCAGTTTGGCAGGACTGGCCTCAGGCAGAGGAGGCAGCCTTTGTCGAGTCATGCAGCTACAGCGTGATCTGGTTTAAGGTGCACGTGTCATGTAAGAGGTGAATCTCCGGCTAAGGCTACGTGTCCTTAATCGAAATGAAGTGATCAGAGGTTATTGCGTATGTGAGGGCAAGAAACACAAAATGGCGGCCATGATCTAAGATGGATGCCGTGGGTAGATCAGAAATGTGTTTATAAAAGGAGTGCTCTTGCTCGTAGCGTAGCGAAAACACCAGGATATGCTAAATGGATCATTTGCGGTTCGCTGATACCAATATTATGTATTTCCGACGATATTGAAAACACGGGTTCAAATCGTCACGGAACCTCACCTTTTTGATTAATGCTAACTTCATGGTGGGGTAGTTGGTCTGCTCCTCCTGTTCCAAGTCTAACAAGGTGTCCCGACCAGTAGGAGGCATATATTTGTACAACCCACCCCCCCAGTGTTTCTCCTGGATTCCATGGGCTCTTAAGAGACCTCATAGGCAGCCAACCATTTGGCTATATCGTCCCCCTGACTACAGCTGGCAACTATGTCTTTAGGCAGGTAGGGTCTGGACTCCCTAGTTGGTTTTCTGGTTTCGTTGCCACCATTTGGAGTAGGGGAGGGTCCTAATTGCAGGGCCTGGAGTTCTAGCTCTTTTAATTTAAACTCATGAGCCATCCTCCGTTCTTTCCTCTCCTGTTCTAACCTGGCTAACTCCCACTTCAGTTGCCTTTTCTCCCTCTTGTCTGTGAGTTCCGCTTCGGTCAAGCTTCCTCCGGGGACACTACTGCCCCTCTTTGAGTAGGTCATTGGTCCTGGAAGTAGGTTTCCCATCCCGGGATGGAACATTCCCTCTACTCCTATGACTGTGTCCCAGTCCGTCCCCTCTTCCTCCTCCTTCCCTTCTCCATGTGCTTCCACCCAAGCCCTCAAACTGGTCTGGAGTTCCCCCTTCTTGGCCCCACGCTTAAAGAACACTCCCATCTGTTGACAAAAGTCCTTAAGCTGGGCTACAGAATAAGTGTCCAGTTCTTCCAGAGCAAATTCCATTTTGCTATAGAGCTATGTAGGGACAAGCACACAAAAAGAATAGATTCACAAGGGGCAATCTGAAGCTACCTCCACCCACCACCAGGAATGAATTTGGAAAAAGCAAAAGTAGAAATTAGGAAGTCCGCCAGGAGAAAACTCCTGGTGTAGGTCAGTGGATTACACTTAGTTACTGCAGAGTAGTCGCAACCACAGTTCTGATCCCACCGCTAGACACCAATATGTTGGACCTTTTGTTACCAGATCACATAGGGTAGCCTGGCCTAGGGTAAGACAGTCAGTTCCTAGAAGCACAAGTGTAAAGGTTGCGCACCACCCTGTACTAACTTAATGCACTTCCACACAAAAACGACACTACACCAATGTTTTGGAAAAATATGGACTGGTTTATAAAAATATATTAGATTCACTTTTGTCTTTCTCACACTATCATTTCTCCTTATCCTCCTCATATTTTATACAGTTGGAATCACATTACAAAGACATGTTTTTACTTCCTCCATCAACTTACATATGAACTCCACACTTCTTTACCCACCGGAATATTAGCAGTAATACATAGCAAATACTGAGTGAGCAGTAGATTAAGCAAGTTAAGCTATTCCATTCCCTAAGAAATCCTAGGCATTCTAAACAGGCAGTTGCACAGTGTTAACAGAAATTTTCCTCAGTTGATCCCTTCAGTTCTGTAGCCTCCTAGCACTTCAACTTCTTACAGAGAGTTTCTCTGACACGCAACCCCGATTGGAATTTCTGTCACAGGTAACCCACATCCAGGTGTCAGTATCCCAGTTAGACTGAAGAGCCACACCCTATCTCTGCCTCATTAAAGTCCTGCAACAGAACTCCTCTAGGTGCCAGAAACGATCTCCTGCACCTTTTATCGGTGTTTCTAGTCAGTAGCTAGGCGAATTGAAGGAAAACCTAGGCACCCAACAGTTCCCACTTCCCTCCTTATTTGGGACGGCTGTTAGAGCCTTTCTCAGTTCACAGCTCCAGCCCCAGGGTTCAGCTCTCTTCGGGGGCCTCCTCCGGTCCCCAACAGCGCTTACCTCGGGGCCTGGTGAAAGTCTGCACACGCGTCAGCCCTGCAGAGAGGTCGCGCTAGGTCTGTCCCCAGCGCTTGGCTCCGATCCCGCCTCCGGCCGCCTCTGACGATCCTCTCACCGCGGCGCTACGGCGCAGGCGCGGGAGAGTAGCGGCCCTGAAACGGAGGCGGCTCCACTCGACGGCACTGGTAGTGGCTCACCTCTGGGCCTGCTCGGTCTTAGGCCCCTCCTGACAGGAAAGTGGTCACCGCCGAGAGTATGCGCAGAAGTGCGCGCTGCCCCAGGCTCGATCAGCCCTATGCTCCTCTCCACTTCACCTTCACGGCAGTGCCAGTGATTCTCCACCTGGCCCGTCCTCAATGGATTCAGGACTATTGGACCACCCACCGAAGCCCCGACTCTCCTTACTTCGGGCTCCACAGGTGGGGGGGTAAACTCCTGCTGCACTTCCTGATGCAGGTGAGAGGTCCCGATTTTACATAGGCAGTCAATGGCACCACCGTCACAGAGGAGGGGTGGGTCAGAGGTAAAGTCTCACGCTTTTGGCCCCAGTCCTCTATCTCCTGCAAGGATCAATCTAGCTCTTCATACTGGACAAAGGGAAGGGGGGGGTGCTTCTCACTTCTTGCCCTCCTCAGCTGGGATCCCCTAAGCTTCACCGCTAGCTGGGGGTCAATCCCTACACCCAATTTGAGGTGTCTCCCTGTCCAGGGTCAGCAGGTCGGGACTAACTGGGTCAGGTCTACAGGAGTGGGGGTGGTGATCCCTGTAAGGGGGCAACCCTTGAAAAATAGTCCACCCTATGAAGGCCCTACCCCTTCCAGACCCTTAGCCTATACTCCAGCTGCTCCTCACTGACAAGACAAAATGGTCGCCCTACAGGTGTTCTATTTATACCCTTAGCTCCCAAGGTCCAGAACTAGCCAGAAGGTTCTGGATGCTTCCTATTCTATCCTATGGGCCCAGTCCCTGAGTTGGCAGTTGTGGCAGTTACTAGCCACCATTTTACATGGCCCAACCTTTCTAGTCATAAAAGGGTACCTAGGCCTCAGGAAAAAAAACTATGAGGGCGAAAGAGCACCTATCCCCCAGGACAACACCATAAAAGTCCAGTGGACACAAAAAGATAAAAAGGGTATGAGGGGCGAAAAAGGGGACAAAATAATAATTAATAGGAGGGGCTACGCAAAAGGCCAGACAGGTCTAACACGCGTCCCCCCCAGCTGAAAGTGGGGAGAGCTACCCAACCCCTTGGGAGTCCTCATCACTAAGGCGGAAATACCACTCCAGGCCGATGTTCCACCCGGAAGTCCATTCCCTGTAGGGAGATGGACCATCTCAACAACTTGGGATTTTCCCCCTTCATTTGCATTAGCCAACGAAGGGGTTGGTGGTCAGTCTGAACCAGGAAGTGCGAGCCAAACAGTTATGGCCGCAACTTCTTCAGAGCCCACACCACCGCAAAAGTTTCCCTCTCAATTGCACTCCACTTCTGTTCCCGGGGAAGCAGTCTCCTGGACAGGAAGACTACAGGCTGATCCAGACCCTCTTTATTGAGTTGCGATAACACTGCCCCAATGCCATGTTCTGATGCGTCTGTCTGGACAATAAACTCCTTAGAGAAGTCTGGGGCCCTCAGGACCGGTGCCGCACACCTTGCCTGCTTCAATTTTTCAAAGGCTTGCTGACAAGCCTCTGTCCAAACTACCCGTTGAGGTTGTTTCTTGGATGTGAGCTCTGTGAGGGGCGCTACAATAGTGCCATACCTCTTCACAAAGCGACTGTAGTAACCTGTGAGGCCCAGGAAGGCTCGGACCTCAGTCTGGGTCTTGGGGGGTTCCCAGGCCATGATTGCCTCAATCTTTGCCTGGAGGGGCTGCACTGTTCCCCTACCCACCAAGTGGCCTATGCACACAACCGACCCCTGCCCAATCTGACATTTGCTGGCCTTGATTGTCAAGCCAGCTTGTTTCAGGGCCTGGAGAACTGCTTGCAAATGTTGCAAATGGTCCTCCCAACTGCTGCTGAAGACAGCAATGTCATCTAGGTAAGCAGCGGAGAAACCCTCCATTCCGGAGAGGACCTGATTCACCAGCCGCTGAAAAGTGGCAGGGGCATTCTTGAGCCCAAAGGGCATCACACAGAATTGGAAGTGTCCTTCAGGCATGGAGAAGGTTGACCTTTCCTTTGCTCCATCTGTCAGGGAGATCTGCCAGTACCCTGAAGTGAGGTCAAAGGTACTCAAGTATTGGGCAGCTCCCAGCCGGTCAATTAATTCATCCGCCCCAGGGATTGGATGAGCATCAGTTTTGGTAACTGAGTTCAGTCCCCGGTAATCCACACAGAACCTCAGTTCTGGAGTGGTGCCTGGTGGAGCTGCTTTTGGCACTAGAACCACCGGACTGGACCAGGGGCTACTGGAAGGTTCTATAACTCCTAGCTCCAGCATCTTGGTAACCTCACCATGGATGCTAGCCTTCACCTTGTCTGACAGCCGGTAGGTCTTTGACTTCACTGGTGGGCTGTCTCCTGTGTCCACATCATGGGTACACAGCTGGGTCCTACCCGGGACAAGGGAGAACAACGCAGAGTACTGCTCCAGGATCTGGCGGCAGTCCTCTCGCTGTTCAGGAGTTAGGGATGGGGAGAGAATCACTCCCTCCACCGACCCATCCTTTTCCTGAGACGAAAACAAGTCTGGGAGAGGTTCGCTTTCCGCTTCCTCTCCTCCATCAGTCACCATCATCAAGATGACCTCGGGCCTCTCATGGTGGGGTTTGAGGCGGTTAGCATGTAGCACCCGTAGGGGCTGTCAAGGGGTCTTAAGGTCCACCAGGTATGTAGCCTTACCCTTCTTCTCTAACACCTCAAAGGGGCCTGTCCAGGGATCCTGGAGGGCACTTAGCTCTTCAGGCTCCATCACCCACACTTTCTGGCCAGGCTCCAACTCCACCGGGTGAGCGTTGTGGTCATACCACTCCTTCATTACTGCCTGGCTGGCCTCCAAGTTGTCAGAAGCTTGCTTCCACAACTTCGCCATTTGGCTCCTGAAGGCCAGCATGTAGCTCACCACATCCTGGGGAGGTTTCCTGGGAGACTTTTCCCATCCATCCTTCACCAGGCTGAGAGGACCGCGTACAGGGTGCCCATACAGAAGCTCAAAGGGGCTGAAGCCCACTCCCTTCTGTGGCACTTCCCTGTAGGAGAATAGCAAACAGGGTAGGAGGACGTCCCATTTCCTCCGCAGGCTTTCAGGCAGACTTCTGATCATGCCCTTCAAGGTCTTGTTGAACCTTTCTACCAGTGCATTTGACTGGGGGTGATAAGGAGTGGTGAACCGGTAGGTCACTCCACACTCCTTCCACATTGCCCGCATTTATGCTGACATGAAGTTGGTCCCCCTGTCGGACACAACTTCTTTGGGGAAACCCACCCGGGTGAAGATCCCCATCAGGGCCCTAGCCACTACAGGTGCAGTAACAGTCCTCAGAGGAATGGCCTCTGGGTACCGTGTGGTGTGATCCACCAGTACCAGGATAAACCTGTGAACAGCCGTTGTTGGTGGATCCAATGGCCCTACAATGTCGATGCCCACCCTTTCAAAGGGGGTGCTAACGACAGGAAGTGGTTCCAGGGGAGCTTTCAGCTTCACCCCTGTTTTCCCACCGCCTTGGCAGGATACACACGTCCGACAGTAGGTATCAGAAGCCACTTTCATCTGAGGCCAGTAAAAGTGGGGGACAAGCCGAGCAAAGGTCTTGTCCTGACCTAAGTGTCCTGCCAAGGGTATTTCATGAGCCAATTCCAACAGAAAGGCTCTGTACCGTTGCGGGACTACCAAGGCCCTTGATGAACCAGGTAAGGGTACCTTGGGTTCACTGTAGAGGAGTCCGTCCTCCCAGTAAATGTGGTAGTGTCCCGCAACGTTCCCTGCTGCCTGGGCTTCGGCCTGTCGCCTCAGTCCCTCAAGGGTAGGGCACTCCTTCTGGCCCTTACAGAACTCCTCCCTGGTAGGCCCTCCCTCCACATGCCACTCAGCAGGGATGGGTAGGTTCTCCAGGGAGACTACTTCCCCCTCCACGGACTCCTGGTCCACCACCGCAGGTGGCCGATCTGTCACATGGGGTGTGGAAGCCGAAGCAGGCTTCTCCTGTCTTCGGGTCTGTCCCTTTTTGGCAGCGGGTTGGGCCATTGTTCCAGGCTCCAACCCAGGCAAACTCCCTCTCCGGGCAGTCGTAGACCTTGTGTACCCAGCATCTCTGAATGCGTCCGGTATTCCTCCTCTCTCCAAGCATTGTGCTCCATGTCATTCCCCAGCAGGCAATCGACTGGCACGGCAGGGCTTACGGCAACTCGAAGTGAACCTGCAACCCCTTCCCACTCAAAGGGAACCTCGGCCACAGGGTAGTGGCCCATTCTGCCGTCAGCCATCGCGGCGGGGTGGAGTACATTGGGAATCACCTGCTCTGGAGACACCAGTTGACTCCTCACCATAGTCATACTGGCTCCTGTATCTCTCAGAGCCTCCCCTCTCTGGCCATTGATGGTGATCCACTGCCCATACTTGGTAGTATTTGGGGGCACCTGGATCTTAGGAACCATCTCCCGATCTCCCAGGGACACTAAGGTGACACCCGCCCACTCACCCCCCTTATCTAAGGGCAACTCCTCCCCGAGCGCTACACTAGCTACTCCCGGGGCTTTCCTCCGGTGGGAGGGGGTGGTCTCTTTGGGCATTTGACATCTCCCTTATAATGTCCAACACCACCACACTCAAAGCAGTGGACAACCCTTGGCTGCTGGCTTTGGCCAGGATGAGGGTTTCTGGGCGGGTTAGCCTTAGGGGTGAAACCTGTTCCTTTTCCCTGGAAACTGTTTTGGGGACCTTTAGAGAACTCCCGCTTTTTATCACCCCCCTCCTTCTTCTGACGGGCGCCCTGTCCAGCCCTTTGGGAATCCCCTCCAGTCCCCTTTGAGGACACCCGGGTACTTGCCCAGATGTCCGCCTCCTCTGCAAGCTTCCGGGGGTTGGTCAGCTTGCTGTCCACCAGGTGTTGGCACAGCTCGGGAAAACATTTGTCGAGTAGATACTCTTTAAGAAAAAGGTCATATAACCCCTCATAGTCCTTCACCTCGCTGCCCTGAAACACAGCCCTCCAATGCCTTCCTCGCATATTCCAGGAAATCCACCCAGTTCTGGGTGCTTAACTTGTGGCTCCCCCTGAACTTTTGGCGATACTTTTCCGGGGTTAGCCCAAACTTTTTGATTAATGCTAACTTCATGGTGGGGTAGTTGGTCTGCTCCTCCTGTTCTAAGGCTAACAAGGTGTCCCGACCAGTAGGAGGCATATATTTGTACAACCCACCCCCCCAGTGTTTCTCCTGGATCCCATGGGCTCTTAAGGAGACCTCATAGGCAGCCAACCATTTGGCTATATCATCCCCCTGACTATAGCTGGCAACTATGTCTTTAGGCAGGTAGGGTCTGGACTCCCTAGTTGGTTCTCTGGTTTCGTTGCCACCATTTGGAGTAGGGGAGGGTCCTAATTGCAGGGCCTGGAGTTCTAGCTCTTTTAATTTAAACTCATGAGCCATCCTCCGTTCTTCCCTCTCCTGTTCTAACCTGGCTAACTCCCACTTCAGTTGCCTTTTCTCCATCTGTCTGTGAGTTCCGCTTTGGTCAAGCTTCCTCCGGGGACACTACTGCCCCTCTTTGAGTAGGTCATTGGTCCTGGAAGTAGGTTTCCCATCCCGGGATGGAACATTACCTCTACTCCTATGACTGTGTCCCGGTCCGTCCCCTCTTCCTCCTCCTTCCCTTCTCCATGTGCTTCCACCCAAGCCCTCAAACTGGTCTGGAGTTCCCCCTTCTTGGCCCCACGCTTAAAGAACACTTCCATCTGTTGACAAAAGTCCTTAAGCTGGGCTACAGAATAAGTGTCCAGTTCCTCCAGAGCAAATTCCATTTTGCTAAAGAGCTATGTAGGGACAAGCACACAAAAAGAATAGATTCACAAGGGGCAATCTGAAGCTACCTCCACCCACCACCAGGAATGAATTTGGAAAAAGCAAAAGTAGAAATTAGGAAGTCCGCCAGGAGAAAACTCCTGGTGTAGGTCAGTGGATTACACTTAGTTACTGCAGAGTAGTCGCAACCACAGTTCTGATCCCACCGCTAGACACCAATATGTTGGACCTTTTGTTACCAGATCACATAGGGTAGCCTGGCCTAGGGTAAGACAGTCAGTTCCTAGAAGCACAAGTGTAAAGGTTGCGCACCACCCTGTAATAACTTAATGCACTTCCACACAAAAACGACACTACACCAATGTTTTGGAAAAATATGGACTGGTTTATAAAAATATATTAGATTCACTTTTGTCTTTCTCACACTATCAGTTCTCCTTATCCTCCTCATATTTTACACAGTTGGAATCACATTACAAAGACATGTTTTTACTTCCTCCATCAACTTACATATGAACCCCACACTTCTTTACCCACCGGAATATTAGCAGTAATACATAGCAAATACTGAGTGAGCAGTAGATTAAGCAAGTTAAGCTATTCCATTCCCTAAGAAATCCTAGGCATTCTAAACAGGCAGTTGCACAGTGTTAACAGAAATTTTCCTCAGTTGATCCCTTCAGTTCTGTAGCCTCCTAGCACTTCAACTTCTTACAGAGAGTTTCTCTGACACGCAACCCCGATTGGAATTTCTGTCACAGGTAACCCACATCCAGGTGTCAGTATCCCAGTTAGACTGAAGAGCCAAACCCTATCTCTGCCTCATTAAAGTCCTGCAACAGAACTCCTCTAGGTGCCAGAAACGATCTCCTGCACCTTTTATCGGTGTTTCTAGTCAGTAGCTAGGCGAATTGAAGGAAAACCTAGGCACCCAACAGTTCCCACTTCCCTCCTTACTTGGGACGGCTGTTAGAGCCTTTCTCAGTTCACAGCTCCAGCCCCAGGGTTCAGCTCTCTTCGGGGGCCTCCTCCGGTCCCCAACAGCGCTTACCTCGGGGCCTGGTGAAAGTCTGCACACGCGTCAGCCCTGCAGAGAGGTCGCGCTAGGTCTGTCCCCAGCGCTTGGCTCCGATCCCGCCTCCGGCCGCCTCTGACGATCCTCTCACCGCGGCGCTACGGCGCAGGCGCGGGAGAGTAGCGGCCCTGAAACGGAGGCGGCTCCACTCGACGGCACTGGTAGTGGCTCACCTCTGGGCCTGCTCGGTCCTAGGCCCCTCCTGACAGGAAAGTGGTCACCGCCGAGAGTATGCGCAGAAGTGCGCGCTGCCCCAGGCTCGATCAGCCCTATGCTCCTCTCCACTTCACCTTCACGGCAGTGCCAGTGATTCTCCACCTGGCCCGTCCTCAATGGATTCAGGACTATTGGACCACCCACCGAAGCCCCGACTCTCCTTACTTCGGGCTCCACAGGTGGGGGGGTAAACTCCTGCTGCACTTCCTGATGCAGGTGAGAGGTCCCGATTTTACATAGGCAGTCAATGGCACCACCGTCACAGAGGAGGGGTGGGTCAGAGGTAAAGTCTCACGCTTTTGGCCCCAGTCCTCTATCTCCTGCAAGGATCAATCTAGCTCTTCATACTGGACAAAGGGAAGAGGGGGGGGTGCTTCTCACTTCTTGCCCTCCTCAGCTGGGATCCCCTAAGCTTCACCGCTAGCTGGGGGTCAATCCCTACACCCAATTTGAGGTGTCTCCCTGTCCAGGGTCAGCAGGTCGGGACTAACTGGGTCAGGTCTACAGGAGTGGGGGTGGTGATCCCTGTAAGGGGGCAACCCTTGAAAAGTAGTCCACCCTATAAAGGCCCTACCCCTTCCAGACCCTTAGCCTATACTCCAGCTGCTCCTCACTGACAAGACAAAATGGTCGCCCTACAGGTGTTCTATTTATACCCTTAGCTCCCAAGGTCCAGAACTAGCCAGAAGGTTCTGGATGCTTCCTATTCTATCCTATGGGCCCAGTCCCTGAGTTGGCAGTTGTGGCAGTTACTAGCCACCATTTTACATGGCCCAACCTTTCTAGTCAGAAAAGGGTACCTAGGCCTCAGGAAAAAAGAACTATGAGGGCGAAAGAGCACCTATCCCCCAGGACAACACCATAAAAGTCCAGTGGACACAAAAAGATAAAAAGGGTATGAGGGGCGAAAAAGGGGACAAAATAATAATTAATAGGAGGGGCTACGCAAAAGGCCAGACAGGTCTAACACGCGTCCCCCCCAGCTGAAAGTGGGGAGAGCTACCCAACCCCTTGGGAGTCCTCATCACTAAGGCGGAAATACCTAGAGAGACCGTCTTCATTGGCGTGGTCCACTCCAGGGCGATGTTCCACCCGGAAGTCCATTCCCTGTAGGGAGATGGACCATCTCAACAACTTGGGATTTTCCCCCTTCATTTACATTAGCCAACGAAGGGGTTGGTGGTCAGTCTGAACCAGGAAGTGCGAGCCAAACAGTTATGGCCGCAACTTCTTCAGAGCCCACACCACCGCAAAAGTTTCCCTCTCAATTGCACTCCACTTCTGTTCCCGGGGAAGCAGTCTCCTGGACAGGAAGACTACAGGCTGATCCAGACCCTCTTTATTGAGTTGCGATAACACTGCCCCAATGCCATGTTCTGATGCGTCTGTCTGGACAATAAACTCCTTAGAGAAGTCTGGGGCCCTCAGGACCGGTGCCGCACACCTTGCCTGCTTCAATTTTTCAAAGGCTTGCTGACAAGCCTCTGTCCAAACTACCCGTTGAGGTTGTTTCTTGGATGTGAGCTCTGTGAGGGGCGCTACAATAGTGCCATACCTCTTCACAAAGCGACTGTAGTAACCTGTGAGGCCCAGGAAGGCTCGGACCTCAGTCTGGGTCTTGGGGGGTTCCCAGGCCATGATTGCCTCAATCTTTGCCTGGAGGGGCTGCACTGTTCCCCTACCCACCAAGTGGCCTATGCACACAACCGACCCCTGTCCAATCTGACATTTGCTGGCCTTGATTGTCAAGCCAGCTTGTTTCAGGGCCTGGAGAACTGCTTGCAAATGTTGCAAATGGTCCTCCCAACTGCTGCTGAAGACAGCAATGTCATCTAGGTAAGCAGCGGAGAAACCCTCCATTCCGGAGAGGACCTGATTCACCAGCCGCTGAAAAGTGGCAGGGGCATTCTTGAGCCCAAAGGGCATCACACAGAATTGGAAGTGTCCTTCAGGCGTGGAGAAGGTTGACCTTTCCTTTGCTCCATCTGTCAGGGAGATCTGCCAGTACCCTGAAGTGAGGTCAAAGGTACTCAAGTATTGGGCAGCTCCCAGCCGGTCAATTAATTCATCCGCCCCAGGGATTGGATGAGCATCAGTTTTGGTAACTGAGTTCAGTCCCCGGTAATCCACACAGAACCTCAGTTCTGGAGTGGTGCCTGGTGGAGCTGCTTTTGGCACTAGAACCACCGGACTGGACCAGGGGCTACTGGAAGGTTCTATAACTCCTAGCTCCAGCATCATGGTAACCTCACCATGGATGCTAGCCTTCACCTTGTCTGACAGCCGGCAGGTCTTTGACTTCACTGGTGGGCTGTCCCCTGTGTCCACATCATGGGTACACAGCTGGGTCCTACCCGGGACAAGGGAGAACAACGCAGAGTACTGCTCCAGGATCTGGCGGCAGTCCTCTCGCTGTTCAGGAGTTAGGGATGGGGAGAGAATCACTCCCTCCACCGACCCATCCTTTTCCTGAGACGAAAACAAGTCTGGGAGAGGTTCGCTTTCCGCTTCCTCTCCTCCATCAGTCACCATCATCAAGATGACCTCGGGCCTCTCATGGTGGGGTTTGAGGCGGTTAGCATGTAGCATCTGTAGGGGCTGTCGAGGGGTCTTAAGGTCCACCAGGTATGTAGCCTTACCCTTCTTCTCTAACACCTCAAAGGGGCCTGTCCAGGGATCCTGGAGGGCACTTAGCTCTTCAGGCTCCATCACCCACACTTTCTGGCCAGGCTCCAACTCCAC
Organism: Lissotriton vulgaris; assembly: GCF_964263255.1. Lineage (NCBI taxonomy): Eukaryota > Metazoa > Chordata > Amphibia > Caudata > Salamandridae > Lissotriton > Lissotriton vulgaris. The sequence goes on from NW_028250002.1 coordinate 1,155,876, forward strand.
CGGGTGAGCGTTGTGGTCATACCACTCCTTCATTACTGCCTGGCTGGCCTCCAAGTTGTCAGAAGCTTGCTTCCACAACTTCGCCATTTGGCTCCTGAAGACCAGCATGTAGCTCACCACATCCTGGGGAGGTTTCCTGGGAGACTTTTCCCATCCATCCTTCACCAGGCTGAGAGGACCGCGTACAGGGTGCCCATACAGAAGCTCAAAGGGGCTGAAGCCCACTCCCTTCTGTGGCACTTCCCTGTAGGAGAATAGCAAAGAGGGTAGGAGGATGTCCCATTTCCTCCGCAGGCTTTCAGGCAGACTTCTGATCATGCCCTTCAAGGTCTTGTTGAACCTTTCTACCAGTGCATTTGACTGGGGGTGATAAGGAGTGGTGAACCGGTAGGTCACTCCACACTCCTTCCACATTGCCCGCATTTATGCTGACATGAAGTTGGTCCCTCTGTCGGACACAACTTCTTTGGGGAAACCCACCCGGGTGAAGATCCCCATCAGGGTCCTAGCCACTACAGGTGCAGTAACAGTCCTCAGAGGAATGGCCTCTGGGTACCGTGTGGTGTGATCCCCCAGTACCAGGATAAACCTGTGAACAGCCGTTGTTGGTGGATCCAATGGCCCTACAATGTCGATGCCCACCCTTTCAAAGGGGGTGCTAACGACAGGAAGTGGTTCCAGGGGAGCTTTCAGCTTCACCCCTGTTTTCCCACCGGCTTGGCAGGATACACACGTCCGACAGTAGGTATCAGAAGCCACTTTCATCTGAGGCCAGTAAAAGTGGGGGACAAGCCGAGCAAAGGTCTTGTCCTGACCTAAGTGTCCTGCCAAGGGTATTTCATGAGCCAATTCCAACAGAAAGGCTCTGTACCGTTGCGGGACTACCAAGGCCCTTGATGAACCAGGTAAGGGTACCTTGGGTTCACTGTAGAGGAGTCTGTCCATCCAGTAAATGTGGTAGTGTCCCGCAACGTTCCCTGCTGCCTGGGCTTCGGCCTGTCGCCTCAGTCCCTCAAGGGTAGGGCACTCCTTCTGGCCCTTACAGAACTCCTCCCTGGTAGGCCCTCCCTCCACATGCCACTCAGCAGGGATGGGTAGGTTCTCCAGGGAGACTACTTCCCCCTCCACGGACTCCTGGTCCACCACCGCAGGTGGCCGATCTGTCACATGGGGTGTCGAAGCCGAAGCAGGCTTCTCCTGTCTTCGGGTCTGTCCCTTTTTGGCAGCGGGTTGGGCCATTGTTCCAGGCTCCAACCCAGGCAAACTCCCTCTCCGGGCAGTCGTAGACCTTGTGTACCCAGCATCTCTGAATGCGTCCGGTATTCCTCCTCTCTCCAAGCATTGTGCTCCATGTCATTCCTCAGCAGGCAATCGACTGGCACGGCAGGGCTTACGGCAACTCGAAGTGAACCTGCAACCCCTTCCCACTCAAAGGGAACCTCGGCCACAGGGTAGTGGCCCATTCTGCCGTCAGCCATCGCGGCGGGGTGGAGTACATTGGGAATCACCTGCTCTGGAGACACCAGTTGACTCCTCACCATAGTCATACTGGCTCCTGTATCTCTCAGAGCCTCCCCTCTCTGGCCATTGATGGTGATCCACTGCCCATACTTGGTAGTATTTGGGGGCACCTGGATCTTAGGAACCATCTCCCGATCTCCCAGGGACACTAAGGTGACACCCGCCGACTCACCCCCCTTATCTAAGGGCAACTCCTCCCCGAGCGCTACACTAGATACTCCCGGGGCTTTTCCTCCGGTGGGAAGGGGTGGTCTCTTTGGGCATTTGACATCTCCCTTATAATGTCCAACACCACCACACTCAAAGCAGTGGACAACCCTTGGCTGCTGGCTTTGGCCAGGATGAGGGTTTCTGGGCGGGTTAGCCTTAGGGGTGAAACCTGTTCCTTTTCCCTGGAAACTGTTTTGGGGACCTTTAGAGAACTCCCGCTTTTTATCTCCCCCCTCCTTCTTCTGACGGGCGCCCTGTCCAGCCCTTTGGGAATCCCCTCCAGTCCCCTTTGAGGACACCCGGGTACTTGCCCAGATGTCCGCCTCCTCTGCAAGCTTCCGGGGGTTGGTCAGCTTGCTGTCCACCAGGTGTTGGCGCAGCTCGGGAAAACATTTGTCAAGTAGATACTCTTTAAGAAAAAGGTCATATAACCCCTCATAGTCCTTCACCTCGCTGCCCTGAACACAGCCCTCCAATGCCTTCCTCGCATAGTCCAGGAAATCCACCCAGTTCTGGGTGCTTAACTTGTGGCTCCCCCTGAACTTTTGGCGATACTTTTCCGGGGTTAGCCCAAACTTTTTGATTAATGCTAACTTCATGGTGGGGTAGTTGGTCTGCTCCTCCTGTTCTAAGGCTAACAAGGTGTCCCGACCAGTAGGAGGCATATATTTGTACAACCCAACCCCCCTGTGTTTCTCCTGGATCCCATGGGCTCTTAAGGAGACCTCATAGGCAGCCAACCATTTGGCTATATCGTCCCCCTGACTATAGCTGGCAACTATGCCTTTAGGCAGGTAGGGTCTGGACTCCCTAGTTGGTTCTCTGGTTTCGTTGCCACCATTTGGAGTAGGGGAGGGTCCTAATTGCAGGGCCTGGAGTTCTAGCTCTTTTAATTTAAACTCATGAGCCATCCTCCGTTCTTCCCTCTCCTGTTCTAACCTGGCTAACTCCCACTTCAGTTGCCTTTTCTCCATCTTGTCTGTGAGTTCCGCTTCGGTCAAGCTTCCTCCGGGGACACTACTGCCCCTCTTTGAGTAGGTCATTGGTCCTGGAAGTAGGTTTCCCATCCAACATTCCCTCTACTCCTATGACTGTGTCCCGGTCCGTCCCCTCTTCCTCCTCCTTCCCTTCTCCATGTGCTTCCACCCAAGCCCTCAAACTGGTCTGGAGTTCCCCCTTCTTGGCCCCACGCTTAAAGAACACTCCCATCTGTTGACAAAAGTCCTTAAGCTGGGCTACAGAATAAGTGTCCAGTTCTTCCAGAGCAAATTCCATTTTGCTAAAGAGCTATGTAGGGACAAGCACACAAAAAGAATAGATTCACAAGGGGCAATCTGAAGCTACCTCCACCCACCACCAGGAATGAATTTGGAAAAAGCAAAAGTAGAAATTAGGAAGTCCGCCAGGAGAAAACTCCTGGTGTAGGTCAGTGGATTACACTTAGTTACTGCAGAGTAGTCGCAACCACAGTTCTGATCCCACCGCTAGACACCAATATGTTGGACCTTTTGTTACCAGATCACATAGGGTAGCCTGGCCTAGGGTAAGACAGTCAGTTCCTAGAAGCACAAGTGTAAAGGTTGCGCACCGCCCTGTAATAACTTAATGCACTTCCACACAAAAACGACACTACACCAATGTTTTGGAAAAATATGGACTGGTTTATAAAAATATATTAGATTCACTTTTGTCTTTCTCACACTATCAGTTCTCCTTATCCTCCTCATATTTTACACAGTTGGAATCACATTACAAAGACATGTTTTTACTTCCTCCATCAACTTACATATGAACTCCACACTTCTTTACCCACCGGAATATTAGCAGTAATACATAGCAAATACTGAGTGAGCAGTAGATTAAGCAAGTTAAGCTATTCCATTCCCTAAGAAATCCTAGGCATTCTAAACAGGCAGTTGCACAGTGTTAACAGACATTTTCCTCAGTTGATCCCTTCAGTTCTGTAGCCTCCTAGCACTTCAACTTCTTACAGAGAGTTTCTCTGACACGCAACCCCGATTGGAATTTCTGTCACAGGTAACCCACATCCAGGTGTCAGTATCCCAGTTAGACTGAAGAGCCACACCCTATCTCTGCCTCATTAAAGTCCTGCAACAGAACTCCTCTAGGTGCCAGAAACGATCTCCTGCACCTTTTATCAGTGTTTCTAGTCAGTAGCTAGGCGAATTGAAGGAAAACCTAGGCACCCAACAGTTCCCACTTCCCTCCTTACTTGGGACGGCTGTTAGAGCCTTTCTCAGTTCACAGCTCCAGCCCCAGGGTTCAGCTCTCTTCGGGGGCCTCCTCCGGTCCCCAACAGCGCTTACCTCGGGGCCTGGTGAAAGTCTGCACACGCGTCAGCCCTGAAGAGAGGTCGGGCTAGGTCTGTCCCCAGCGCTTGGCCCCGATCCCGCCTCCGGCCGCCTCTGACGATCCTCTCACCGCGGCGCTACGGCGCAGGCGCGGGAGAGTAGCGGCCCTGAAACGGAGGCGGCTCCACTCGACGGCACTGGGAGTGGCTCACCTCTGGGCCTGCTCGGTCCTTGGCCCCTCCTGACAGGAAAGTGGTCACCGCCGAGAGTATGCGCAGAAGCGCGCTGCCCCAGGCTCGATCAGCTCTATGCTCCGCTCCACTTCACCTTCACGGCAGCACCAGTGATTCCCCGCCTGGCCCGTCCTCAATGGATTCAGGACTATTGGACCACCCACCGAAGCCCCGACTCTCCTTACTTCGGGCTCCACAGGTTGGGGGGTAAACTCCTGCTGCACTTCCTGATGCAGGTGAGAGGTCCCGATTTTACATAGGCAGCCAATGGCACCACCGTCACAGAGGAGGGGTGGGTCAGAGGTAAAGTCTCACGCTTTTGGGCCCCAGTCCTCTATCTCCTGCAAGGATAAATCTAGCTCTTCATACTGGACAAAGGGAAGAGGGGGGGGTGCTTCTCACTTCTCGCCCTCCTCAGTTGGGATTCTCTAAGCTTCACCGCTAGCTGGGGGTCAATCCCTACACCCAATTTAAGGTGTCTCCCTGTCCAGGGTCAGCAGGTCGGGACTAACTGGGTCAGGTCTACAGGAATGGGGGTGGTGATCCCTGTAAGGGGGCAACCCTTGAAAAGTAGTCCACCCTATGAAGGCCCTACCCCTTCCAGACCCTTAGCCTATACTCCAGCTGCTCCTCACTGACAAGACAAAATGGTCGCCCTACAGGTGTTCTATTTATACCCTTAGCTCCCAAGGTCCAGAACTAGCCTGAAGGTTCTGGATGCTTCCTATTTTATTCTATGGGCCCAGTCCCTGAGTTGGCAGTTGTGGCAGTTACTAGCCACCATTTTACATGGCCCAACCTTTCTAGTCAGAAAAGGGTACCTAGGTCTCAGGAAAAAAAACTATGAGGGCGAAAGAGCACCTCTCCCCCAGGACAACACCATAAAAGTCCAGTGGACACAAAAAGATAAAAAGGGTATGAGGGGTGAAAAAGGGGATGAAATAATTAATTAATAGGAGGGGCTACGCAAAAATCCAGACAGGTCTAACAAGACTTATAAATGTATTCGACCTGAACAAACCTTTATATTCTAAATGATGTACTTAATCATCCAGTTTTTTAATTCTGATTAATGTATTTTGAACTTTCATTTATTTTCATTTATTTTTATCATGCATTCAGTGATGTCATTACCTTCAGTAAATTTTTCTGAAAATTGGGCTACTGATACAGTGTATAATATGCTGTCTGTTTTAGGAATAATTGCTACATTTTCAGATCATCAAATGTTAGAGATTTAATCATATTGCAACGCTACATACCTGTTACCTTTATTAAGGTTATCAACTCCTACAGAATTGAAATACATCTAGAAATATGGTTGTTTAAACACCAGTAGGAATGTTGCCAAACACCACCATACATACATCAGCAGAGGCAAAATTAGATGCTATTTACAACACAACAGGACAGACCCAGTTAGGAAAGTATGGGTGGTTTGGCCTTTTGACACAAATACCTGTCACAGAAATGATTCCTGAACGTCACCAAGGGACTCAGTATTAATCATGAGCGGAAATCCATTCCGCTCGCGGATTTTGCGGATTTTCGGTAAATCCGCGATCCGCGAACTCCCGCTAATTTACTGAAAATCCGCGAGATCCGCGTGCGGCAGATTTCGGGGGCAAAAGTTCAAGCCTGTTGAACTTTTAACTATTTTAGGATGGCGCCGGCAAGCTGCCAGCGCCATCCTAAAATAGTTACTAAGTTAGTTCGAAAAAAGGAAGCACTAATAGATAAAATAAAGCAGGTGCTCGAGCACCTGCTTTATTTGATCTATTAGTGCTTCCTGATTAAGCTAATTTAGTAACTATTTTAGGATGGCGCTGGCAGCTTGCCGGCGCCATCCTAAAATAGTTAGTTAGGATGATGTGTGTTTTGTCGAGGCTGGGTAGGTGTGCGTTCTCCCCATATCTATAGTCGAAAATTAGCTATGATGCTTGATGGAGGCCTTTGCATAATTGACTTTCACTAGCTCAATCCCTGTGCAGTTCCTGTGACCACGAGCTTCTCTGATCCGTGCCTGTCATTTTATACACACAAGAGGCATGTGAACTCGCATATAAGCCCCGTCTGTTTGGCCCCTCCCCACACACTAGTGGTGTGTGCACCGTCTTCGCTCCCTTTACCCACTTGATGGACAGCTCACTCGAGGGACCCCGGCGCCCTTTGGTGTGATGGCAAAGTTAATCAGCCCCCCCAAAAATGTGTGTTTTGTCAAGGCTGGGTAGGTGTGCGCTCTCCCCATATCTATCGTCGAAAATTAGCTATGATGCTTGATGGAGGCCTTTGCATAATTACCTTTCACAAGCTCAATCCCTGTGCAGTTCCTGTGACCACGAGCTTCTCTGATCCGTGCCTGTCCTTTTATACACACAAGAGGCATGTGAACTCGCATATAAGCCCCGTCCGTTTGGCCCCTCCCCACACACTAGTGGTGTGTGCACCGTCTTCGCGCCCTTTACCCACTTGATGGACAGCTCACTCGAGGGACCTCGGCGCTCTTTGGTGTGATGGCAAAGTTAATCAGCCCCCCCAAAAATGTGTGTTTTGTCGAGGCTGGGTAGGTGTGCGCTCTCCCCATATCTATCGTCGAAAATTAGCTATGATGCTTGATGGAGGCCTTTGCATAATTGACTTTCACGAGCTCAATCCCTGTGCAGTTCCTGTGACCACAAGCTTCTCTGATCCGTGCCTGTCCTTTTATACACACAAGAGGCATGTGAACTCGCATATAAGCCCCGTCCATTTGGCCCCTCCCTACACACTAGTGGTGTGTGCACCGTCTTCGCGCCCTTTACCCACTTGATGGACAGCTCACTCGAGGGACCCCGGCGCTCTTTGGAGTGATGGCAAAGTTAATCAGCCCCCCCAAAAATGTGAGTTTTCTCGAGGCTGGGCAGGTGTGCGTTCTCCCCATATCTATCGTCGAAAAATAGCTATGATGCTTGATGGAGGCCTTTGCATTATTGACTTTCACGAGCTCAATCCCTGTGCAGTTCCTGTGACCACGAGCTTCTCTGATCCGTGCCTGTCCTTTTATGCACACAAGAGGTATGTGAACTCGCATATAAGCCTCGCCCATTTGGCCCTGCCCCTCACACTAGCGATGTGCACCGTTTTCCCACCCGGCCATTCCCCACACAATCCGCAAAATCCGCTAATCTGCAAATTCGCTGATTTTGCGGATTGCGAATTCGCAAAAATTGCAAATTCGCGAATTGCGAATTCGCAAAATTCGCACATGCCTACTCAGTATACATAGGCCAGACCTAAGTTATGTACAGATAACATCCAGAGGTAGTGAAATCCTACAGTGTAGGGAAGCTGTGCCATTTAAAAAAAAAAGCCCCAACACTGACAGTAGTAAAAACAAAAGTTTCCTTCATAAAATTCAATAATGCTTAAAGCAATCTGAAAACCATGCTTGTGCAGCAGCTTTTATTTTTTCATTTTACATCAGCTAAAGAAATATTTTTTTCTTTTTTGCATAATAGTACTCTTAAATACAGGCTGCCCCTTTTTTCCTTTTTGATAAATTTGGTCTTTCACATACAAGCAGTGTGGGACACCTTGGGAATAGCTCGAACAGGAACTATGCTTCTCATGGTTTCTAATATTTAAAAGAACAGTCTGAAAAGACTGCAACGTACCTCTTCCAAAGGAAAATGCCAGTGGCAATCACCACCATGCAGGGTCTGCTGAAGTCCTATGCTTGGCTGTGTCCCAAGCGTATTCACATCAAACCAAAGCATTCCTTGCAAATCCAATGGGTGCCTTGTACTTCATTTAGCAACACCAAGGTATGGATTGAGACCTCATCGGCGAATATGGCTGAAGGTGAGGTACGAGTAAATCCAGGCACACAGGTACAATCTTTAGCACCGGCTGCCTCAGAACAAGCAACTAGCAGCACTGTCTTTCTGTGCTTCCACAACGACTGTGCGAGGTATTAAAAAGGTCTGTTTACTGCAGCAAATGGCTACGAAAAATGTTGTGACTACCAGCACCTTTTATCTCTAGTTCTTCAAAACATGTCCTGAAACACATTTTTTCTGTTATTGTTTCAACTTTCACCGAGTGCTTGGAGCTTTCCCTCTAAATTGACTATTTTAAAGAAAGCATGGTCTTCTGAAAAAAGCATGAAAGAGTTTTCAATTTTATAAACAGAAACTTTTATAAGTAACTACTTACTCTAAAGAGTATATATATATTTTTTAATGACACTATAGATTTTTCCTGTCTCCACAGAGTCTACAGTAATTTTATATATTTTAACAGCTGCTATTTTTTTCAGCTCATAAAACTCTCATGCAACTACCTGCCAATTATATGCAAATGCCTATTTTAGTCACGTAGTTTGCTTTTAATGGGTTATTAACTCTTGTCCATAGATTGGAGTGGGTGTTATGAAGGAAATTGAGGCCTTAACATAGGTACTGTCTCAGAGGCACAAATTCTTTGTGTCACAGAGACAAGCAGGCCCTTTCACAGAGACAGGCAGGCCCTTTGACCTAGATTAGCCCTCATTTCACAATAACGAGCAACAGAGAGGCTGTCCCCTTATCTGATCACTGTGTGCTCTGTGCACAGAAGACGGTCCATCCTAAATACGTAATCTCCATGTCCAACAGTGACTAACCTACGTCACAACCAATTCTTGGAAACAGACCAAGAACACATCTTCCTCTGACCAACATTACGTCAATCCAAGACACCTATCCAGTATAAGTATACCTCCCTTTGCCCAAGCAAACCAGAGGAGACAGAGACTTCCAGGCGGACACTCTGCCTGAGGCGCTGCAACCTGCGTCATGCCACAGCTCCAGCTGGCAGAGGTCCATCACCCATCTGTGGGTGTCCAGCTCAAGATCAGGATGAAGTCCCAATAAGGTAAAGGGGTTAGACTAACTCCTAGGGGGATTCTTGGCTCTCTAAGATCTACACACATGCTAGGTACACTTAGGTACATCTAGTTAGGCATCATAGGGGTATAGGCTTTATCTTAATGCATTCTGTATTTCATGTATGTGTTCATTACTGTTGCAAAATGGTAGAACTATACAAAGCCTTTTCATTTAACTGCACTGCTGGCCATAATTCTCTGCTACTGTCCAACAGTTGTCGGAGCACATATAACCAGTACTAGAATAACAACTGTGCAATAAATGTTATTGTAAACACACCGACTGTTTCTTCTATGTACTTCTCTGAGATGAGTGACTGAATGAAAAGTAGTATTTTGTTTCCATGATCCTGAGGGATATGGGTTTTATGTTATGTGGTTGCCAGAAGCTATTCCCTTCTTGTCTTCAAGAAGTTTCTAGTGGCCTCTGAGCTAGCTGGTACATAGTAATTAAGCTTAATATACATATTAGGGACATACAGACCTCAGTCCTATGCCAAGCCTATCGTGTATGTTATTCCAATGCGCAGAACCTATAAGGGATATAGGAACTACACTACAATAAAAAGCACTGGGGTCTTTATATAACAAAGCTGGCCAATGCTGTGGCACTAGGGGCACCAGTACCAAAGTCTTGGCTAGGGGCCGTTACAATCCCGGTGTATAAGAAAGGCGACAAAACACAGCTTGGGAACTACAGGCCTATTAGCCTGTTAGACACGGTACAAAAGGTGATTGGAAAAATGACCCTAGAGAAAATATCGGCCTGGGTAGAAGAGAAAAATATTCTGACCCCCTTCCAGGCTGGATTTCGTAAATTAACTAGTACCACAGACCAGATATTCAGATTTACACTACTATACTGGAAGACGGTAGTACTAGGAAAAGGCAGCATCTATGCAGCGTTTATAGATTTACGTGCTGCCTTTGATTTAGTCCCTAGATCCCAGATGTGGAAAGTGCTAAGCAAGATGGGTATGCCGCTAGAGATCCTAACACTTGTGATGAGGTTGCATGAGTCAAATTATGCAAAAATACAGTGGGGGGGGGGGGGTGTCACGGCCAAGTAACCTCTGAATTCCCGGTAGAGCGTGGGGTGCGCCAAGGCTGCGCTTTGGCCCCCACGCTCTTCTCATTGAGCATTGATGGGGTAGTTGAGCGTATGTTGCTGGGAAAAGTAGATGCTCCTAGCCTGGCTGGAGTGAAAACTCCAATTCTACTATTCGCTGATGACACGCTAATTTTATCTAAAACCCTTAGCGGGTTACAGCGAGCCCTGAAGATCTTTGAGGTTTTTTGTGTCAACCGGGGGTTGGAAGTTAATGTTACAAAGACAAAGCTTATGGTATTTAACCCCCACCACAGCTTTAGAGGGAAATTCTCTTATGGATGGACAAAAAGTGGAAATGGTATCGGACTTTGGTTACTTAGGTATCCAAGTGTCAAACGGAGTAAAATGGGGGAAGCATATAGAAATGGCGGCATTAAAACTCCGCCAAAACACGGGAGCTATAAGCCCGGAGCACAGGAAGTCCTTGACCAAGCCGGTACAACCAGCACTGCAAGTATATGAGGCGCAAGCCCTAAGTTCGGCCCTTTATGGTGCTGAAATATGGGCTTATGATAAGTTAACGTCACTAACGCTTGTGGAATTTTTTTTTGCCGTAATCTTGTTGGCCTCCCCAAAAGTACCCCAATCCAACTGCAGCGCTATGATCTAGGCAGGAAAGCCCTCTCAGATATGGCTAGATTACGACCTATTCTATATTGGAGGGTTACTCCGGAACTTATAAATGTTAAATGTCGTATACTTGTAAAGCGCACAGCTGCCCCAGCAAAGGGGCGTCCCGGCGCTGTATACTGCTGGGGAACCCATCCTGGCTTTCCCTGTGAGATTGTCCCTCCTGGGCATCTCCAAGGTGAAGACAAGCATCCCCGGCGCTGATGGGGCCGTTAGTAGAGATTAAGCAAGCTATTGCCCAGAGTTGCTGAGTGAGACCCATGGTTGGAGTAGGCACCGAGGCGAGAATTATCGAGTCCGCTGACCATGGCCCAAGACCCTGCCGCGTCGGGAATCGAACCCTGGTCCCGGGTCGACCTCTGCTTCCAGGTCTGCCGCCTCTAACCAGTGAGCCACACCACTCTACTTATGCATTATGCTCTGGGATTTCTGTATGTGATTAAAACTGATATATTCCACAAGATAACTTGGCTCAAAGAACTTCATAAAGTATTGGGAATAATGGGTATGCAGGAGTTGTGGGAGAACCCTGAGACAGCCCAGTTCCCAACCAAAGGCGCCATAAAAGAAAGGTACTGGGAAATGGTCGCCTACGGGAACTGGAATGATGTTGATCCCTCTACTATGGATTGTCGCTTTTTGGAAACAAAAGTTTCTCCTAGCTTAGAGCCCTATTGGGACAACATCACAAAGCCGGAGGATAGGAAGCTCTACTTCCAGCTTAGAGCAGGGTCACTCCCTATAAGATCACTAACCGGTAGATGGGGTATAGGTAATTCTGAATTATGCCCGGCGTGTAAAAGTGAAAGCGAGACCATTGCCCACCTTCTTTTTGTTTTTAGGGCCTACTTAACCCCCCGACGTGTTTGGCTAAAGGCGATGTGCAAATTGCTAGGCACAAGGGACAGTAAGGTGGCCTTAAGAATAATTTCCACTAACACCTTGCCGGTTATTACAGTTGCGGTCGCCAAATACTTTGGGTGGGCATGGGCCATTAGAAGAAAACTTGTGGTGGGCTTGACCCCCTCGAAGTGATTGATCTGTTTTCCTTAATTTGTCTGTCTCTATAGTAAAAGCATAAAATGTTTAAACTGTGTTCTCGGGGGCATCTAACATAACGATTGTCTATTTTAACTTGTTTTTTAAACTGTAGTCAGTATGTTTTCTCTTAATGGTTTTTAATTGTATTAATATATATGATGAATTTTGTGATTTGTAAATAGTTTTAGTAACTAATACATCTTTTTTTATGCTGTATGCTTTTATGAGTTTTATCTGTCCCTCTTCCTATTGGTTTATGTGCACGTGCTACCCCTGGAATGTTAAGGTGTATTTAAGTGACGTCACTACCCAGCTCGATGAGAAAGACCTGGCGACGCTGCATGGTCATCTTTCCTCTCACAAGCTCTTTCTTCTGGTAAATAATTACCAATTACATATATTCTTCTCGTGTGTCATTATTTGATAACACAACAGCTACCACTAGGTGGCGCCACAACCACTCCTCATTGCAGGCAGCGCCTCTATGGTGTCCATTTAGGGTAGGAAGCAGCCTTGCCATCTCCAACCAACTGCTACCAACCGGCCGTGCTGGTGATCGTAGTTTTCTCTCCCTCTGCGAGCTGTTTTCTCATTGTGTGGACAGTCTTTCTCCCCTTGATGCCTGGTCGTCCCTTAGTAGGCAACAAATAGCCACTCTGGGACCGTCTTCCCTCGCTGTGGCCTCTCGTCCAACCTGCAGTCACATCACTGCCAAGGAAGGCAGGTAAACGGCCTCTACCGCAGAAGGTAGCGGGTTGGGTGATTTTACCTCCGGGTGCAGTTCAGCATTGTCGTGCCACATCAGTAAGGCGCTCCACTCCCTCCCCTCCTCACTGAGACAGACAGTGGCAGGCGGTGCAGCTGACGGGCACTCCAGCAAGAAGGGGAGGCGCTATGATTTCAGTTTGGGCCTCCTGCCTGGTCACCTTTTTGATTTCTTCCATTGTTTGATCTCTCCTTGTTTCTTGTTCCAATTCTGCGTTTGTTATGGATGCTGGTGTGTTGTGCTTCAGGATGAAATTCAAGTATTCTTTCGCCATTGCTGTTGTTTCTGTGTTGCGTGGCAATGGATGTCTGGACATATAGTCAGCTGGGTTATGTTCCTTTCCAGGCTTGTGTATTATTTTGAAGTTGTAATCCATCAGCCGTATTCCCCACCTCTCTATTCTTGGTGGTATCTTTGCGTTTGGGTTTCCGTAAATTGTTACTAGAGCTTGGTGATCTGTTACAATTGTGAAAGGCTTCCCGTAGATGAACACGTGGTAGTGTTCACACGCGCACACAACGGCCAGACTTTCCTTCTCCGGTTGAGAGTAAGCTCTCTCAACGTCGGACAAGCTCTTACTTCCGTAAGCAACTATGCATCTCGGCGAGTCTTTTCCTGGTTTGTGTTGCTCCAGTATTGTCCTCAGTCCTACTGGGCTGGCGTCCACCGTTAGTTCTGTACACAGTAGTGGGTCAAAGTATGCTAGATGATCTACCGCTGTTACTGCCTCTCTTATTTCTTCGAATGCCGTGCTGCACTCTTTTGTCCATGCAAAAGTTTGTCCCTGTTTCGTCAGCTCCCGCAGTGGTGCGCTCACTGTTGCAAAGTCTTTGATATATCTTGCACAGTAACTGGCAAGTCCAAGAAATGACCGTACTTCTGCTACATCACTTGGTGGTTTCGCTTCTTTCAGAGTGTCGCCCTAGCTCACATTTGTCTTCATTTAATGTGAGGCCAGCCTGTTCTAGTTGGGCACACACCTCTCGCAACGCCTTGTCGTGTTCTTCGTCTGTCTTGCCAAACACTAGGATGTCATCGCTGTAATTGAGACTAATTTTCACTGGCCTTATCACCTGTCTGATCGTTTCCTGAAATATTTCTGCTGCTGACGATATCCCAAAGCTTAGGCGCTTGTATCAGAATAGACCTAGATGTGTCGAGAAGGTTGTGATATATCTCGACTGTGGATCCAGCTCCAGCTGGTGATATCCCTTACACAAGTCCAACTTTGAGAATCGTCTTGCTCCTGTCAGGCAACTGATCATGTCGTCGAGGTGTGGTCCAGGGTGTCTTTCTCTTTCGATCGCCATGTTTGGTATCCTCATGTCGACACAGATTCTTATTTTCGATGTGTTTTTCTTTGGCACGGCTACTATCGGCGATACCCACGGCGTTGGTCCTTCTGCCGGCTCGATGATGTCTTGTTTCAACAGCGCATTTATTTCTTCCTCTACTTGAGGTTGCAGGTGTATTGGTACTCGCCGGTGATGCTGAGCTACTGGTTTCTTTGTTTCGTCGATGTGCAACGTTATTTGTCGCCCTTTTAGCTTCCACATGCCTTTCAGTAGCTTTGGATATTCTTTCAAGATGTTTCCTTTTTCTGACATGTTATATGTCATTGCTATCAGGCCCATTATTTGTGCTGTTACATTGCTCAGTAGGCAGGGTGCTGGAATATCTCCTTTCGATTTAGAAAAGGGGGTGGTGATGAACAGAGTGTCTGAGTTAAACAGACCACTCTTACCCAGTCCAAAGATCAGGGCTTGATCCATCACCGTTATTTATCTCACTGCCCCATCCCAGCTCAGAACCTGGCTATATGCAAATCAGTCTGTCCCTGGCCCAGTGCATCATGGGAACAGGGCAGACTAAACTACCAAGCCAATTCTTCACCAGAAAGGAGACAAGCTACCGGGGACCGGTTTCTGGCATTTCAGCCTTCTTCGGCCCGGCTTGCTTGAATCCTGATGGAGCAGTGAGAAAGGGACTCATGTCTGAGTATACCCTGCCACACCTATAGTGGCCAAAAACGATTTAGAAAAGGGGGTGGTGATGAACAGAGTGTCTGAGTTAAACAGACCACTCTTACCCAGTCCAAAGATCAGGGCTTGATCCATCACCGTTATTTATCTCACTGCCCCATCCCAGCTCAGAACCTGGCTATATGCAAATCAGTCTGTCCCTGGCCCAGTGCATCATGGGAACAGGGCAGACTAAACTACCAAGCCAATTCTTCACCAGAAAGGAGACAAGCTACCGGGGACCGGTTTCTGGCATTTCAGCCTTCTTCGGCCCGGCTTGCTTGAATCCTGATGGAGCAGTGAGAAAGGGACTCATGTCTGAGTATACCCTGCCACACCTATAGTGGCCAAAAACGATTTAGAAAAGGGGGTGGTGATGAACAGAGTGTCTGAGTTAAACAGACCACTCTTACCCAGTCCAAAGATCAGGGCTTGATCCATCACCGTTATTTATCTCACTGCCCCATCCCAGCTCAGAACCTGGCTATATGCAAATCAGTCTGTCCCTGGCCCAGTGCATCATGGGAACAGGGCAGACTAAACTACCAAGCCAATTCTTCACCAGAAAGGAGACAAGCTACCGGGGACCGGTTTCTGGCATTTCAGCCTTCTTCGGCCCGGCTTGCTTGAATCCTGATGGAGCAGTGAGAAAGGGACTCATGTCTGAGTATACCCTGCCACACCTATAGTGGCCAAAAACGATTTAGAAAAGGGGGTGGTGATGAACAGAGTGTCTGAGTTAAACAGACCACTCTTACCCAGTCCAAAGATCAGGGCTTGATCCATCACCGTTATTTATCTCACTGCCCCATCCCAGCTCAGAACCTGGCTATATGCAAATCAGTCTGTCCCTGGCCCAGTGCATCATGGGAACAGGGCAGACTAAACTACCAAGCCAATTCTTCACCAGAAAGGAGACAAGCTACCGGGGACCGGTTTCTGGCATTTCAGCCTTCTTCGGCCCGGCTTGCTTGAATCCTGATGGAGCAGTGAGAAAGGGACTCATGTCTGAGTATACCCTGCCACACCTATAGTGGCCAAAAACGATTTAGAAAAGGGGGTGGTGATGAACAGAGTGTCTGAGTTAAACAGACCACTCTTACCCAGTCCAAAGATCAGGGCTTGATCCATCACCGTTATTTATCTCACTGCCCCATCCCAGCTCAGAACCTGGCTATATGCAAATCAGTCTGTCCCTGGCCCAGTGCATCATGGGAACAGGGCAGACTAAACTACCAAGCCAATTCTTCACCAGAAAGGAGACAAGCTACCGGGGAAGGGTATACTCAGATGTGAGTCCCTTGCTCATTGCACCATCAGGATTCAAGCAAGCCGGGCCGAAGAGGCTGAAATGCCAGAAACCGGTCCCCGGTAGCTTGTTTCCTTCCCAGTGAAAGAATTGGCTTTTGTAGTTTGGTTTGCCCTGTTCCCATCATGCACTGGGACAGGAACAGACTAATTTGCATACAGCCAGGTTCTGAAACTGGGATGGTGCAGTGAGCTAAAAAACGGTGTTGGATCTAGCCCTGATCTCTTGACTGGGTGAGAGTATTCTGTTTAATTCAGAGACTCTGTCCCTCACCACCCCTTGTTGTAAATATTTTTGTCCACCCTAAGCGTGGAAGGGTATACTCAGATGTGAGTCCCTTGCTCATTGCACCATCAGGATTCAAGCAAGCCGGGCCGAAGAGGCTGAAATGCCAGAAACCGGTCCCCGGTAGCTTGTTTCCTTCCCAGTGAAAGAATTGGCTTTTGTAGTTTGGTTTGCCCTGTTCCCATCATGCACTGGGACAGGAACAGACTAATTTGCATACAGCCAGGTTCTGAAACTGGGATGGTGCAGTGAGCTAAAAAACGGTGTTGGATCTAGCCCTGATCTCTTGACTGGGTGAGAGTATTCTGTTTAATTCAGAGACTCTGTCCCTCACCACCCCTTGTTGGGAATATCTCCTTTCAGTACATGAATCTCTTCTCTGAGTGTTTGGTTTTTATATGTTATATCTTCAGTGAATTTCCCCAAAATTGTTACTGGTTTCCTTGAGCCCCAAGTGAACACTTCAACCCTTGATGGTCTCAGCACCGGTTTTATTTCCATTCTCTCATATTCTGACGCACACATGATGTTGCATGTGGCGCCGCTGTCAAGCACGAACTGTGCTTTATGTGGTCCGACTTCTATTGTCACTGATTCCATTTTTTTGATTGCTTTCTTGTCTACCAGACGAATGCTTTCTTCTCCTGTGTCTTCTTGAGTGGACATGAGGTACAGTCGCTCCACTTTTTCTTCTTCTTCCTCTCCTCCTGATTCTATTGACGAGCCCCTGTTTGCTGTTTCGATGTGTCTGACGTGCCTGCTTGTCGTCATCCACTGCCTGTTTGGTCTTCCTCTGTCATTTCTGAATTATGTCCCTTGACACACACTGGCAAAATGATTGCTTCTGTTACATTTTTTTACACATCTGTCCAAATACTGGGCAGGCGCCCTTGTGAGGAAATTCTAAACCACATCGGTTAGCATTGTGGCCCTTGTTGTTTCTTCGTTGTGTTGTCGCGTTGTCCCTTTTTCCAGGTGCTGGTGCGACTGTTATCTGTCATGCGGTGTGCTTGTTCGATCCTCCGTTCCATCTGCTTTGATTGTATCTTTGCTCTTGCTTTTGCCCTTGCTAGCGACAGGATGTTTTCCAGCGATGTTGGTTCTTTCAATATTCTGGTGCGGAATTCAGTGTCGCGACATCCTTCAATTATCAGCAGGCGAATTGCTTGCTCGTTGTCATACTTGTCAAATTCGCAGTGCGTTACCAATTTTCTCAGTCGTGTCGCAAAGTCATCCAATGATTCATCGTCATGTTGGAAAGCTGTGGTGAACGTGTATCTTTCAAAGTCTATGTTCCTTTGAGGGTCGAATTTGCTTGTTAGGCACTTGATGAGCTTTTTGTATGTTGATGTCTCTCCTGCCGGTAGTGTCACTAGCAGTTCATCCACGTCGTCACCCACGAGGTTTAGGAACAGTCCTAGCTTCTTTTCTTCTAGTACGTCAGTGGCCTCCATGTATCCCTCGAACCTAGCGATCCATCGCTCCCATCTTATTCCTACTTGTGGTTCTGATAGATTGAACGGTAGTGGTCTGCGATATTGGGCGCTTGGCCGTGGTTCTGCCATCTTTTTCTTACAATTCTTTTGTTATTACTTTGTAAATGCTCTTTGTGGCGCTTATTTCTTTATTGTGGCTCTTTCTGGTCTTTTCTTTTCTTTATTTTCTTATTTGAGCCTCTCTTTGCTCTTTATTTTGTTATTCAGCTTCTTTTGCCACCTTTCCTGATCTTTTTGTGGTTCTTTCTGGCTCTTTTCGACCTTTTTTCCCTTCGCCTGACCTTAAAATGGCTGCTGACGTTTCCTGTGCTCCTATTGGCTCCCTCGCCTGACTTCAAGATGGCCGCCGATGGTCTCGTGAGACTTCGCAGCCAATCAGTGCTTCGCCTGATTTCAAAATGGCCGCCAGCAATTCCTGTGCTCCTATTGGCTCTCTCGCCTGACTTGCAAATGGCCGCCGAGACTCTCGCGAGAGCTCGCGCCGATTTGTATTCCTTCGCGCTTCTTTCTCTGGCGCTTACCCAATGCAGGCGATTTCGTCGTCGCAGCAGCCGGGGTGGGCTCTAGGCATGGGCGGAAAATCCGTTCCGCTCGCGGATTTTGCGGATTTTCGGGAAATCCGCAATCCGCGAGATTTGCGAATTTCCTGCAAAATCCGCAAATCCGCGAGCAGCGGATTTTGCTCGCACTGCTCGCACTGTTCGCGTGAGTTCGCGCCCCGCGAATAAGTGCGAAATTGCAGAAATACGATCTAAGCAAAACTGAAAGTAACTACTTACCAGGTTCAAAAGTTCAGGCACATCATTAGTAGCCATTTCCTGTAGTGCTTCCTGAGGGGCCCCTCCAGAGTTCAGTTGCCAGTTGCAACTATTATGTGACCCTGCTCTGAACCTCAGAATAGTTACACATATGCCACAAAGGTCCTGAATTACAGCTAAGGGAGACAAGCAGGAGCCAGGCTGGAAGTTAAAATCCATTAATCAGCCCCTAATTCATTATTGTCAGTTGGGGCAGGGCAGGTGTTGTAACTAATTTTGCAACAATGAAAGCACTTAGCAAGTGCAAAAGATCACTAATCAGGGCGCACTAAGGAAGCAGGTGCCAGCTAAAAAAATATTCTGTGACACATTAATCAGCCCCAAATTAATTCAGGTCACTTGAGGCAGGGAAGGTGTGCTTTGCTTTGCCGAAAATAATGTACACTGGACAACCAGAGGGTGTGGTGATGAAACAGAGGGTGGCATGGGTGGGCCAGAGGGTGGCATGAGTAGTCAGAGAGTGGCAGTGGTGACAGAGAGTGGCAGTGATGAAGAAGAGTGTCCCAAACAGGTTGGACACGTAGAAACAACAAGTTCGCAAAACTTGCGACCCGACAGGTAAGTTCGCAAATTGCGAAATTGTAAAAACCCTCGCGAACTGGCAGAAACACGGGCGAACACAAAAAAAAAAAAAAATCCGCAAATTCGCGGGAATTCGCGGATTTTGCGGATTGCGAGTTTGCAAATCCGCAAATTCGCGGATTGCCAATCCGCAAAATCCGCTCATGCCTAGTGGGCTCCCGCGTCGCTGCTGTCCTTAATTTCGTTCTTTGGCCACTATGTTCTTCTTCTCGGCACCAGTCCAGGGTGGGCTCCTGGCTTGTTCACGACGTGGTCGATCCGGCACGCGTGGTTTCTTTATTTCTTCCTTCGTGGCCAGTTGTGGTATCGTGCAGGGTCCCCCCACAGATGACAGGACACGGTGCAGGCGATTTCAGGTATCTTTATTTCGTATCTCACATGAGCTTGTATTGGTGCTTCCTTCCCTGCCTCTTGCTTCCTGTGGTTTGTCCTTTGTCCCCCTGACCGGATGTGGTGTCCGGTGTCTGTCCCCCCAAGTCTGTGTCCCTGTGGGTCCTAGAGCCCATGTTCTCTGGTCACAACACTTACTGGACACAACGGATCAGCACCAGCCTTCGCATGCACGTGTTATCTTGCGAACCCTTCTTCCCTGCTTGCTAACGTCACCAGGCGGATGAGCGATTCCCTCATGCCTCACTTTCATTCCACCAATGTTTTACAGGCACTGAATCAGGCCTGCTAGTGCCTGGAGAAGCTGCAGTATGGAGACATTTCACCTTGGCACGGAACGAGGCCTACACCCTCACAGGCGGGTACCACAGTCCCTGACCTACTGCTGACATGCAGCGCAGTGTCCTCCACGATATTGTGGGCTGTGTCGTGCTCTTTTCACTTTTGAGGCAGCTCTGTGGATTGAAGCTTCTCCCTTGGTTACGGGGTTCTGCCGGCGCTGTGGGGTTTCGCTTTATGCGCTCCTTTTACACATCCCCTCCACTCATTGCTGCCCACTGCCAACTTCTGAGCTCAGTCAGCTCACCTTCTTCCCAGTGGTCCTATGTTGCCTTTTAGGGGTCATGGCAGGCAGGCAACTGCATTACATGGAGGCTGGATGCTGTCCTCTTCACTCATAGTGTGGCCGTTGTGCTGGCAACCGGTGCAGGGGTGCCGTGGGCATCGGCTGCACTTCCCCTCATGATTTAGTACCAAACTGGTGACAGCTCACAAGGGGCTCATCGCAATTGTAATGGTTAGAGCCCTAGGCCCTCATGCAGCTACAATAATGACGCAGACACATAGTCATATGGTCTGGAACTGGCCCATGGCACGTGCTCCCGGCCCCTTTTATTAGCAGGGTCACCTGACCAGTGACACCTGTGATAGATAGATGTGCGGTGAGTGTGGAAGCTAGCCCTCAAGGAGTGGCTGGTGGAAATGCATATTGTAGAAACACTAGATCGTGACCAGCCGGTTACTAGGACCTCCTGGCCTTTTACTTCAGATTTAATTTCTGCGGCTCACCATTGAAATCACAATTGGTGTCTATACCAATAAGATCACAATAAATAGGAATAACTTCCTCTTTCGAGGACTACGTTACTCAGATATTCTATTTCATATTACTATTAGACGTCATACCTTTCCAGCCCTCTCTAAAGCCAACAGCTATGCAATTAAGATGCCACACATTACCATCACTTAACAACGCATAATTATGCATGACTTTAACAACCTCTTATGGTTTAAAAGAAAAATGAGTCTCTTCCTTAAACACTTTCCCCGTTTTTTTTTTTCTCTGACCAATTTTAATTCTACATGCCTTGGTATTGTTCCTTTCATCATATCTTGTGTAACCCTCACAAGCTTTCTTAATTCTATTCCTATTGTCTTCAGTAGGCTAGTAATTGATTTATGATTTATATTTTCACTTTGGATTACATTTTGTCCTAGGATTACGTCATTTTATAATCTCAAATGGTGTTAACCCTGTGCCCTAGTTAACAGTTATTCTATGTATCCACATGGTCTTTGCAACCTTTGCCTTCCAATTAAAAGTACACTTAATGACCACCTGGACAGCACCTTTCAATTTGAGATGATTAAATCTTTCAAGCATCCCATTGCCACAAGGATTATGTAAAGATTTGGTCCTATGCTTAATTCATGTACTTTCCAAATATTACATAGTTTGTGCAAAGAAAATAAAATACCATTATCACACAGCAGGCATACCTTATTCCATGTACACACTCTCCCAAAAACTCAACACTTAATCAATGTTGCTCTAGCTACAATCTGAATAACTGGGTAATTTGAGAAGTATTAGTCAAAGGAAAAACCTACCTTTGAGTAACGGCAACAGGTCCCTTGTCTTCTGCAATGCATACTCAAGGATTATTGAGATAAATATTTTCATACATGAGCAGTTTCAAGGCTTTCCAAGTTTATCAGCCATCAAACACTATGTACACTCTCTCACATAGGTGCTGGAAGTAGGGGTGTTGGAGGTGCTTTAGCACCCCCAAAATAACAATTCTGGAGTTCGGAAGGTGACTGAACAATAAAGATGGCTTTAATTTTGTTTTTATCTTTATGCATTTGTAGTGCAATTCAAAGACAGAGGTCAAAAGTCTGGCTTTGTCGTCTGAAAAATTGCTACTTATTCTTTTACTATGGAGACTGGTGTTTATTTTTTCTTTTTCTAGCTGTAAAGTTAGGGCATTTTGTAAGGTAAACCATCTTTGAAAATATTGCTGGGTTTCAGAGTGAAAGGAAAGGCTGTAGAATGTAATTTATTTTTAACACACAACATTTAAATACTTTCAAAAGACAAAGGAGACAGTGGAAACTTCTTAATTATAGCACCTAACCCAAATCACCCCCAGAATTCTAAATCGCCCTGGGTAGTTTGTATGGGCGAAGTGTGTGCACACTGGTTAACATCCACTGTCACAGTGATAGTTCATCCAAGAACTCAGTAATTTAATAAATAAACGCAAAGGTGCACCACACAATTCCAGAAATATAGTGTCAATGATCACAGACGTAGGTTTTCTTAGTTGTGATTTTCTTTATTCCAAAAAAAGGGTGTACAATCAAAACACGGGTATTCGCAGCCGACGCGTTTCGTCCTCAAGGGACTTCTTCAGGGCAAATTCTTTTGAGTATATATAGTCATTGTAATCAGTGGGAAATTTCTTTGTGGATGAGCGTTTCCGAATGATCTCTTAATTGGTAGTATTAGGAAGCCACAAAATCGTATGTGCATGCAAACAAGTAGTCAGAATGTGAATCGTCTTCAAGAATTTCGCAAGATTTCTATGAATAGTCCTCTTTGGTTATAATATAGATTAGTGTTCAGAGGAGGATGGGCAGAAAAATAATTGTTCCATCAGGGATGACTCTTGATAAAGTTTTAGATTCCCCGCATCCTCCTTCTTCGTACCGCACCACGCGAAGAACGGCTTCCTTCCCGGAATAGGGCGCAAAAGGCTTATATATATATATATATATAAATACTTGTAAATGAACTGTACAAATACTTCAAAATATATCAGCGGGTAGGAAGCCAGACATTATTCTGTAGTTTTTTTAAACTCTGAAGTGTAATGAAAAAAAGATGGGAATTGGACTAAAACCATCAAGACACTTAGGCCCTCATTACGATTTTGGTCGGAGTTGCTTCCGACTGACACTGTTTTGTGGAAGGAACCACCCGAACATAGGTCGACAGATCCGACAGCACAATTAGGCATGTGTAGTCGCAAACTTCCATTTTTCGATGGCTACTTGTGCAGCTGGATGAAACCGCACTCAGCACAAGCCCCCATCAAAAATGGAAGTTTTAAAACATCTCGGCACCATGTGGCCAAATGCAGAGGACCAGGGGGAAGGGGGCCCTGCTAACCCTCAAAGTCAGTTTCTGACAGGGGGAAGGGGCCCTGCTAGCCCCCAAAGTCAGTTTCCGACAGCCGATCCATGTTGGAAAGGCTGGCATGGATTGGCATAAAAGTTCCTGCGCTGTTCTCTTTTGGCTTTATACCTATTATTCATTTCGACCATTCATTTTCTGTATTTCATCATAAGGCCCAAAACTTCTTGCGCAGTTCCTTTTTTTTTTGGCTTTATACCTGTGATTCATTTAGAGTCTTCATACACCGTTACAGTAGCCATGTAGTTTTATTATATCTCTAGAAGTAACATGACGGGTTCAGACTATTTAGACAAGACTGCGCAATTGTTGCTTTGCTGGTCCTGAATAGGAAGTAGAACATCAATAACTCTGCTCTAGGTCTATACCACAATTATCTGCAAACATACATCTGTACATTTGGTCTTTATTGGTCTTTATTTGGTTTTATGTCACCCACTGCTGGTTTTACCTTGGTAAACCTACACTTACATCATGGCCGCCACGTAAACCAACCAGCTTTGGAATCAAACATGTGATTTGTCACATGACTGCCATCTGACTATTTCTAAACCATTTCCAAGCGTTGCGGTGGCATCAAATTATCCGTCTTCCTATACCATGCATGTTGCATCTACCAACATTCGACGTGGTTGACTCGAGGCGTATCGATTACCTCATTGTAGGAGCCCAAGTCAGAGACCTTAATTATCAGGATAGACACAATGGTAAGTCCTGGTTTATACTCATACATAGCCTTTATCGCACCGCATAGTATTCCATCTCATTGCCACGCTGGATTCCATTTTATGCATCGTGATTTTGTTTGTCATTTCTAGCTGTTGTAATTCAGTAGCTTTAACCCGTGTTCCTCTTCGACTTAATGGTATTTTTGCATTAATTGTTCAGTTGTCACCTCACATTAGCTCTAATCTCCTTTACCTTAAAGAGTCCGTTTTTTCTATCTAAATGATGGTGCCTATCACAGTTTGAACTGCCTTTGGCTGTTAGCCTTTAAAAGTCTTTGGGCTCTACTGTTAAACGAGAAATATTGACATCTTATTGAGAAATGGATACCTGAATTTTTGGCAAATAACCTGGGGAGCGCACCCCTAGACGTAGTGTGGGACACATTAAAAGCTGGTATCAGGGGTGAAACGCTGCGCTTCTCAATAAGGAATAACAAAGCTGCCAAACAAAAGATAGCCGAATTACAGGGGAAACTGACAGAGGCCGAGGGGGATCTTGTAAGAGCTGCTGAAGGGGGTATAAACATAGAAACGGCATCACAAAAGATTGCCATCGCAAAAAAATAGATTAACGGAGATATTTGCAGAAAAAGCAATTTGTAAAGCCACGATCCAAAAAGAAAAAGTATACGAACTAAGCGAGCAAATAGGGCACCACCTCGCCACTCGCATGAGACAAGGAAACATGGCTAACATAATTAAAGAGATTAAAGACTGTAACAACGTTCTCAAGGAAGACCCGTAGGAGATCAGATCAGAATTTCAAAAATATTACCAAGCTCTATATAAAGAAACCAATAAAGACCAAGAACTTATTGACATATATTTAGAGGCACAACGGGGTCTGCCACTGCACCCTAGTACAACGCCTCAGCAACATCGGGATCCAAGAGAAGGCACTCGAGTGGATCATCTCCTTCCTCGCCGGAAGAACCCAGAGCGTCCGCCTCCCCCCGTTCAGATCCGAGGCCACGGAAGTCATCTGCGGCGTACCACAAGGATCCTCACTCAGCCCCACGCTGTTCAACATCTACATGAGCCCCCTTGCGGCCATCGCACGCCAACACAACCTCAACATCATCTCCTACGCCGACGACACCCAGCTGATCCTCTCCCTCACCAACGACCCCACCACTGCCAGAACCAACCTACAACAAGTGATGAAAGACGTAGCTGAGTGGATGATGAACAGCCGCCTGAAACTGAACTCAGACAAGACGGAAGTCCTCATCCTGGGATCTTCGCCCTCCGCCCGGGACGCCTCCTGGTGGCCCCCTGCCCTAGGCAACGCACCCAAACCGACAGACCACGCACGCAACCTGGGCTTCATCCTGGACTCCTCCCTCTCCATGACCAGACAAGTCAACGCCGTCTCCTCGTCATGCTTCAACATCCTCCGCATGCTACGTAAGATCTTCCGGTGGATCCCCACAGAAACCAAGAAGACGGTCACCCAGGCGCTCGTCACCAGCCGCCTGGACTATGGCAACGCCCTCTATGCCGGAACCACAGCCAAACTTCAGAAGAGACTCCAACGCATCCAGAATGCCTTTGCACGCCTCATCCTGGACATCCCCCGACACAGCCACATCTCAGAACACCTGAGAAACCTGCACTGGCTCCCCGTCAACAAGAGAATCACGTTCCGACTCCTCACCCACGCACACAAAGCACTCCACAACTAAGGCCCAAGATACCTCAACAACCGCCTGACCTTCTACACACCCACCCGCCAGCTACGATCGACCATCCACGCCCTCGCCGCCGTCCCCCGCATCTGAAGAGTCACAACGGGAGGAAGATCCTTCTCCTACCTGGCTGCCAAGACGTGGAACTCCCTCCCCATCCACCTCCGCCTGACCCAAGCCCACCTCTCCTTCAGGAAGCAACTCAAGACCTGGCTGTTCGAGCGGTAGCGGACCCCCTTCCCCCAGCGCCTTGAGACCCTACGGGTGAGTAGCGCGCTATACACATGCTTTGATTGATTGATTGAGAGCAGGTAACGGCACCTCAATTGTCATACACCAACCAAGCTAATTTAGCGACCACACCGCAGTGGTTGGAAATTCTGCTGTCCATCAACAGGGAAGGCAGCTGGACTGGATGGAATACCCGCCGAATTCTATATCAGATTTTATAAGTCACTAAAGAATGTGCTAACTGACTTAATGACCGAAGTATTCCAAGGGGGGAACCACCAAAATCATGGGCACGGGCTAAAATTGTAGTGTTTCAAAAAAAAAACAAAGATCCAACTAAACTGGGATCCTATCGCCCAATCACCCTAATCAATTGTGACTCAAAAATTTACGCTAAATTGTTAGCCTGTCGACTTGCTCCGATTATTCACAAGATCATATCAGCCCGACAACATGGATTCATCCCCGGAAGATCCACGACGGATCACGTACAAAGGGTCATCACACTCTTTGACATAGAGGAAGTCGCAGGAGACCCTACTGCGCTTATACTCTTGGACGCAGAGAAGGCGTTCGATAGGGTCTCCTGGCAATATCTATGGACGGCCATGTCAAAGAGTGGGATCGGAGATCGATTCATTAACGCTGCACGTAGATTGTACCATAACCCAGAAGCAGTCGTTATGATAAATGGCGGACTGTCAAATAAGATAGATGTGACTAGAGGGACAAGGCAGGGGTGCCCGTGCTCCCCGTTATTGTTCGCGATATTTATCGATCCGTTCATCCGCAAACTGGAGACTAATCAGGATATATTGCCTATTAAGACATCAAATGGATTAACAAAGACTCTAGCATATGCGGATGATATCGCGATCGTTACCAGTGATCCTCATGTGGCCATCAAAATGATGGAAAAAGAGGCTTCCCTCTTTGGCGCGATCTCAGGATATAAACTAAATCAGGGTAAAACGCAGATAATTATCAATAAAAAAATTAATTACAGAAATGAAAGGATCTTCAGGAACGCTGTATATCTAGGCGTTAAAATCACATTGAATCTAGACGAATTAGTCAAGATCAATATAGACCCACTCTTGAAAGAAACAACACGAAATCTTAGCAAATTAGACAACCTCCATCTAACCCTAATAGGCAGATGCAATGTGATCAAAATGATTTATCTCCCGAAATTTTTGTATTTTTTCCGCACTATCTGCCTAAACTTTGATCAACACATATTCAAGGCAATAGACAACACATTTTTTTCTTTCTTTTTTTTTGGAAAACCTTTATTGTAGCATTCAATAAAAATACAAGCATGGGCCTACAACCGCAGGGGCCGGCCGCTAAACAAAATTAAGACCCACTATATCACGGTACGACACAGCTCATCAGCTGACAACCCTGAGGTCCGGCAGCAATCCAGGATAGAACTTGTATTAGAACGAACAACTAAGTCACAGGATGAGACAGAGGTTTTATTTTATATTATCTAAAGAAACGGATCAGGTGCCATACAATCAAACCGAAGAATACGGGGGACAGGTCAAGAGACATGATATGCACGTAGAAACAGCTATAATGGAACTTTGGCGCCAAAGCATATGGATCGGTGTAAACAACAATACAATATACATTCTATGTTAAGAGCCAGTTCTCAGGGCCTGCCCACCCGGGAATCAGGATAACGTAAGAAGCATGAGCACTAAATACAAGTACACGATAAAAATCAGAATGATTCGCAATCTATACTGATCCTGTAAGGAAGAAAAAGGGAAGGAAGAAAAAGCCCATAGAAATAAAAAAAAAGGCAAAATAAACCCCCCCACCAACCCCTACCCTGCACCCCTGTGGATGGCTGCAGCCTAACCCCACTAGCAGCGGGCCTGTCGCCCCAAATAACTAAAACCCTAAAAGTAGGAAAAAGAATGGAGGAGGGCTTATCCGTATGGGCTCCCAGCCCCCTTAGTCCCCCCGCCAGAAACAGCCACCCCCCATCGCAAAAAGACCAATGTATGACAACCCTTATAGGAGAAATTTGGGGGCACCGTGATACACCGCCCAGCCTCGTAAATCAAACAGTTGCAGGTCGAACACCCGTAAAAGCCACTCCAAACCGTCTCAATCTAATTGATATTAACCTTGACCCTTCCGAACGAGCACACAAACCCCCCCTAGCAAGACCGAGAGGCACACAAAGGAGTCATAGAGGAGAAGGAAGTCATCAAGAATCAATCCGTGGCAACTCGTAGACAGTGAGTCCACAAGAACTTCAGACGCAGAAAAACTCTCTCTCCTAGGTGGACAGTCCCAATGTATCTTGCCCCGGAGTCGTAAAGTCACCTAGAAAGGAGAAGACGAACATAAGATTAAAGAAAAGTCCACAACAAAAGTCTCCGGGAGGGGAACGCCTTTCGATACCCCCAAAGTCGATAGTGATGGAAGGTTCGGCGGTACAATCACGACCTCGGGAACACCGTCCTCCAGGGCACCATCCAATGGTTTCAATACTTGCTTCCTCACGGGGTCCTCGCACGGAGTCAAAATGGCCGCGGCTTGAATGGCTGCAGATTGCTGGTCCAACAGTAGCGGGAAAGGGTATACTCAGATGTGAGTCCCTAGCTCATTGCACCATCAGGATTCAAGCAAGCCGGGCCGAAGACGGCTGAAATGCCAGAAACCGGTCCCCGGTAGCTTGTTTCCTTCCCAGTATAAGAATTGGCTTGGTAGTTTGGTCTGCGCTGTTCCCATGATGCACTGGGCCAGGGTCAGACTAATTTGCATATAGCCAAGTTCTGAGCTGGGATGGTGCAGTGAGCTAAAAAACGGTGATGGATCAAGCCCTGATCTTTGGACTGGGTAAGAGTGGTCTGCTTAATTCAGACACTCTGTTCATCACCACCCCCTTTTCTGAATCATTTTTGTCCACCATAAGCGTGGAAGGGTATACTCAGATGTGAGTCCCTATCTCATTGCACCATCAGGATTCAAGCAAGCCGGGCCGAAGACGGCTGAAATGCCAGAAACCGGTCCCCGGTAGCTTGTTTCCTTCCCAGTATAAGAATTGTCTTGGTAGTTTGGTCTGCCCTGTTCCCATGATGCACTGGGCCAGGGTCAGACTAATTTGCATATAGCCAAGTTATGAGCTGGGATGGTGCAGTGAGCTAAAAAACGGTGATGGATCAAGCCCTGATCTTTGGACTGGGTACGAGTGGTCTGCTTAATTCAGACACTCTGTTCATCACCACCCCCTTTTCTGAATCATTTTTGTCCACCATAAGCGTGGAAGGGTATACTCAGATGTGAGTCCCTAGCTCATTGCACCATCAGGATTCAAGCAAGCCAGGCCGAAGACGGCTGAAATGCCAGAAACCGGTCCCCAGTAGCTTGTTTCCTTCCCAGTATAAGAATTGGCTTGGTAGTTTGGTCTGCCCTGTTCCCATGATGCACTGGGCCAGGGTCAGACTAATTTGCATATAGCCAAGTTCTGAGCTGGGATGGTGCAGTGAGCTTAAAAACGGTGATGGATCAAGCCCTGATCTTTGGACTGGGTAAGAGTGGCCTGCTTAATTCAGACACTCTGTTCATCACCACCCCCTTTTCTGAATCATTTTTGTACACCATAAGCGTGGAAGGGTATTCTCAGATGTGAGTCCCTAGCTCATTGCACCATCAGGATTCAAGCAAGCCGGGCCGAAGACGGCTGAAATGCCAGAAACCGGTCCCCGGTAGCTTGTTTCCTTCCCAGTATAAGAATTGGCTTGGTAGTTTGGTCTGCGCTGTTCCCATGATGCACTGGGCCAGGGTCAGACTAATTTGCATATAGCCAAGTTCTGAGCTGGGATGGTGCAGTGAGCTAAAAAACGGTGATGGATCAAGCCCTGATCTTTGGACTGGGTAAGAGTGGTCTGCTTAATTCAGACACTCTGTTCATCACCACCCCCTTTTCTGAATCATTTTTGTCCACCATAAGCGTGGAAGGGTATACTCAGATGTGAGTCCCTATCTCATTGCACCATCAGGATTCAAGCAAGCCGGGCCGAAGACGGCTGAAATGCCAGAAACCGGTCCCCGGTAGCTTGTTTCCTTCCCAGTATAAGAATTGTCTTGGTAGTTTGGTCTGCCCTGTTCCCATGATGCACTGGGCCAGGGTCAGACTAATTTGCATATAGCCAAGTTATGAGCTGGGATGGTGCAGTGAGCTAAAAAACGGTGATGGATCAAGCCCTGATCTTTGGACTGGGTACGAGTGGTCTGCTTAATTCAGACACTCTGTTCATCACCACCCCCTTTTCTGAATCATTTTTGTCCACCATAAGCGTGGAAGGGTATACTCAGATGTGAGTCCCTAGCTCATTGCACCATCAGGATTCAAGCAAGCCAGGCCGAAGACGGCTGAAATGCCAGAAACCGGTCCCCGGTAGCTTGTTTCCTTCCCAGTATAAGAATTGGCTTGGTAGTTTGGTCTGCCCTGTTCCCATGATGCACTGGGCCAGGGTCAGACTAATTTGCATATAGCCAAGTTCTGAGCTGGGATGGTGCAGTGAGCTTAAAAACGGTGATGGATCAAGCCCTGATCTTTGGACTGGGTAAGAGTGGCCTGCTTAATTCAGACACTCTGTTCATCACCACCCCCTTTTCTGAATCATTTTTGTACACCATAAGCGTGGAAGGGTATTCTCAGATGTGAGTCCCTAGCTCATTGCACCCTCAGGATTCGAGCAAGCCGGGCCGAAGATGGCTGAAATGCTAGAAACCGGTCCCCGGTAGCTTGTTTCCTTCCCAGTATAAGAATTGGCTTGGTAGTTTGGTCTGCCCTGTTCCCATGATGCACTGGGCCAGGGTCAGACTAATTTGCATATAGCCAAGTTCTGAGCTGGGATGGTGCAGTGAGCTAAAAAACGGTGATGGATCAAGCCCTGATCTTTGGACTGGGTAAGAGTGGTCTGCTTAATTCAGACACTCTGTTCATCACCACCCCCTTTTCTGAATCATTTTTGTCCACCATAAGCGTGGAAGGGTATACTCAGATGTGAGTCCCTATCTCATTGCACCATCAGGATTCAAGCAAGCCGGGCCGAAGACGGCTGAAATGCCAGAAACCGGTCCCCGGTAGCTTGTTTCCTTCCCAGTATAAGAATTGGCTTGGTAGTTTGGTCTGCCCTGTTCCCATGATGCACTGGGCCAGGGTCAGACTAATTTGCATATAGCCAAGTTCTGAGCTGGGATGGTGCAGTGAGCTTAAAAACGGTGATGGATCAAGCCCTGATCTTTGGACTGGGTAAGAGTGGCCTGCTTAATTCAGACACTCTGTTCATCACCACCCCCTTTTCTGAATCATTTTTGTCCACCATAAGCGTGGAAGGGTATACTCAGATGTGAGTCCCTAGCTCATTGCACCATCAGGATTCAAGCAAGCCGGGCCGAAGACGGCTGAAATGCCAGAAACCGGTCCCCGGTAGCTTGTTTCCTTCCCAGTATAAGAATTGGCTTGGTAGTTTGGTCTGCCCTGTTCCCATGATGCACTGGGCCAGGGTCAGACTAATTTGCATATAGCCAAGTTCTGAGCTGGGATGGTGCAGTGAGCTAAAAAAAAGGGTGATGGATCAAGCCCTGATCTTTGGACTGGGTAAGAGTGGTCTGCTTAATTCAGACACTCTGTTCATCACCACCCCCTTTTCTGAATCATTTTTGTACACCATAAGCGTGGAAGGGTATTCTCAGATGTGAGTCCCTAGCTCATTGCACCATCAGGATTCGAGCAAGCCGGGCCGAAGACGGCTGAAATGCCAGAAACCGGTCCCCGGTAGCTTGTTTCCTTCCCAGTATAAGAATTGGCTTGGTAGTTTGGTCTGCCCTGTTCCCATGATGCACTGGGCCAGGGTCAGACTAATTTGCATATAGCCAAGTTCTGAGCTGGGATGGTGCAGTGAGCTAAAAAACGGTGATGGATCAAGCCCTGATCTTTGGACTGGGTAAGAGTGGTCTGCTTAATTCAGAGACTCTGTTCATCACCACCCCCTTTTCTGAATCATTTTTGTCCACCATAAGCTTGGAAGGGTATACTCAGATGTGAGTCCCTAGCTCATTGCACCATCAGGATTCAAGCAAGCCGGGCCGAAGACGGCTGAAATGCCAGAAACCGGTCCCCGGTAGCTTGTTTCCTTCCCAGTATAAGAATTGGCTTGGTAGTTTGGTCTACCCTGTTCCCATGATGCACTGGGCCAGGGTCAGACTAATTTGCATATAGCCAAGTTCTGAGCTGGGATGGTGCAGAGAGCTAAAAAACGGTGATGGATCAAGCCCTGATCTTTGGACTGGGTAAGAGTTGTCTGCTTAATTCAGACACTCTGTTCATCACCACCCCCTTTTCTGAATCATTTTTGTCCACCATAAGCGTGGAAGGGAATACTCAGATGTGAGTCCCTAGCTCATTGCACCATCAGGATTCAAGCAAGCCGGGCCGAAGACGGCTGAAATGCCAGAAACCGGTCCCCGGTAGCTTGTTTCCTTCCCAGTATAAGAATTGGCTTGGTAGTTTGGTCTGCCCTGTTCCCATGATGCACTGGGCCAGGGTCAGACTAATTTGCATATAGCCAAGTTCTGAGCTGGGATGGTGCAGTGAGCTAAAAAACGGTGATGGATCAAGCCCTGATCTTTGGACTGGGTAAGAGTGGTCTGCTTAATTCAGACACTCTGTTCATCACCACCCCCTTTTCTGAATCATTTTGGTCCAACAGTGAGGCAGGGTCCGATTCCACAAGGAGCATCTCAGATAGGCGTGTATCCAATTTGTTCAATAAGACAACCACATGTGAATGAAACGCCCAAATCTCTGCCAATATTGACCTCAGTGATGGCTCAAGCACCGTTCGATCCATAGTCTCACGCCCGACACCAGTCACAATCACCTCCCCCGGTGAATCTGGCATCCCCGAGGGGGACAAACAGGATCACGAACGGGCATATGCGGAGGGTGACCAGTCCTTGTCTGCGCCCGCGGTCAACCCGGTTAACGCCACAGGCCAGGGACCCCGACCCACCGAACTCCGGCGGGGACCAATACCGGGTCTGCGGGACAGGGACCCCCACCCACAGTCAATAGCAAGCGAAGTCACTACTCCATCAATGCTGAGCAATAGAAACGATTGCCGATGAAATTCGGGCATAAAAGAACCCTCCACTCCGATTGACCGGACCCTGCCTGGGTCTCCCGGCCGATGTTTTTGCACTGCAGCCCGGTTGTGAAAGTACTCGAGGCCCCGGCTTCGCCGCTGGAGTAGGCCACAATCTTCAACTCGAAGCAACTTCGTCAAAGCAGCTGATAAAATTTTCCGGATTTCACCATCGGAGTGCGGAACAGTTCATTCACACAGAGGCTTGGCGTAAAATCAGGATAATGTACAGGATCTTGTGGCGGGATACGGAGGTCGGCGGAGCCGGGAGCCTTAGCAGCCATCTTGTTTGCCAGCGTAGCTCCTCCTCCACAACACATTTTCTCGATTTATATGGGGCCATACAAAATCACACAGAGGTTACCGATATATATCGCTCCCGCAAGAAAGAGATGGACTCGCTGTCCCTAACCCCAAGGTCTACTGGTGGGCCACACTCCTGAAATATATCAAGATCTTATTGACCCCAAATCTGAATCCTACGCAAGAAGGAGAAGTTCCGACCCCACAAGAACTCATCCTTGGTATAGAAACGGGTGAACATCTATGGCGACTTACCTTTGACTGTCACTACAAAAAGGTCCATTTCAAAACATTAACCGGTGTATATATAACGCATGGAGAGATATACGCAAGCTTCTCGGGGTCGGTTGAAACTTTTATTGTACGAGCCTTCATCAGAACTATAATCTACCTGATATCTTCTTTGATAACTATATGAAAAGATGGGTGAATATGAGGATCACACGATGTGGATGTTTCTATACATCAACAGACTTCAAATCATTCGAAGAATTAAAGAATGAGTTCGGCTTAAAACTGAGATTTCTTTAAATTCCTTCTAATAAGAGATTTTTTAATAAAGAAAGGTGGTGGAAGCGCGGAGTTCCACAGGATTCAAATAACAGAAATCCTCAATAGAAACATCACCGCAAAAATAGGAGAAATATATCTCAACCTAGTCTCCTTGTTACCAGATGACATGTATAAACATATAAATAAATGGCAAAATAAGCTAGATATGAATGAGGAGTCAGTTCAGAAGGCATTCCAACTCTATCAATCACTCTTAATGTCACCCAAACTACAAGTCCAATACTATAAAACCTTCTTCCAATTATATCACACACCCTACAAGATAGCCAAATGGAGCACAAGTAAAGGTACCCAATGCCCTAGATGCTCGACACCAGCGCCCGATATAGTCCACTTATTTGCCACATGTGATAAAGACAGACCCCTTACATGCGAAATATCAGCATTCTTATCCGAAATCTTGAACACAAACATAGAAATCACAGTAGCCAAAATTATGCTAGGAAGGGACGGGGATATCAGGCCAAAAATAATGCAGGGGTTCATATATGTCTCCCTGGCTGTCTATAGAATATGCTTAGCATCCAGTTGGTTAGATCTAAATCCCCCGACTTTTTCACAGTGGCGGGCAAGACTCTTAGCCACATACACTCTAGAGATTGCGATATATCGGAGGAAGGGAGTTCAAAGGAAAAAAAAGGGTCTAGAAATATGGGATCACCTAACACAGTGGATACGACATCAAGAACTATAAAACAGAATATTATACTTATTATATAAAGTTAATGCCATTATAATCTAATGTTTTTTTTTATGTCAATGACTCCCGAATATGTCTGAATTTGATGTTTCTCTGTTCTCTTGATTTGAGTTATTCATCATCATTCTTTTCTTTTTTCTCCTTCTTCATTTTCTTTCACTTTTTTTCTGTTCTTACTTTCTGTAAATCTGTGACAAGTAAACAGATGACCGGATCGGGGGGGGGGGGGGTGGCTCATGGGTGGGAGGTACATGTTGCAAAAAATATTAAAATAAGGAAAAGTTAAAAAAAAAGTCTTTGTGCTGTTCTTTTGTGGAATCTCTTTGTAGAAGCCTGTTTATGTCATTAGGCTACATATGTACCAGGACTCAGATGTATGTTTTCTTGTTCCATGTAGGAAGGTTTCAAGAAACTGGCTACCGAATTTGCTTTAAAAAATACTACAAAGACAGCCTTTAAGTGGACCCTCTCCACTTTAATCATAAACATACTACTATACATCAAATATGCCTACAGCATGGAAACATTACAATATCAGGCATCTTAATGTCATTCTTTCTTTTGTTTCACATAGAAGACCAGGGCATATTTCCCTTTTAAGTAGGACATTGCATATTTTTTAAGTGTACTGGCGGACAGTTTCCACAGTATATGGTAATGATGTTTTTAATGAACATCGCATGACGCAAGGGCACATATATAGGGATATTTTAACCATTTGTGTGGGTCTTCTCTTGGCACTTTTCGTATTTGTCGCATGCAATCACACCTCTGTGATTTTCACATTCAATTCTGCATGCTCCTTTACCACTGCACCATGGGGCTATTTATTTAAGTGATATGCTCTTCCTTTTGCTTTTCTCTGAGGTGATGGTCTACCAAATACAAAGCAATAACTATATGTGTAGATATTTCATGTACAATGTGATTTCAGGAAGGACAGCATACTTATGTTCTTTGTATTTACAGATATTGCCTGAATCTGCTGTGACTTTTCCTGACGAAGGCATTTTCATGCCGAAACGCTTGTAGGAAATTATCTGGAGCTACAGCCACTCAGTGAAACAGATATGAATTTAGGAACTAAAAGCCTGCATCTCAGGCTCACCGAGTAAAAGTGTTGAAATCAATATCATAATGGCAATGTTCAACTTCTGGCTATGTACATAATGTTTTGAATCACAACCATTTCAGGTGTTTATAGTGCCAGTGATGTATGCATTATGACTGCTTCGTATGAATGATGACATGGATGTGGTGTGCATGTGGTCTGTTTTAAGATTGCATTTTTTGAATATATATTAAATATAACATTTTCAATAAAGAACTATTTTTGTATTTTACAAATATTTTTTTGCCTGTGTCTCTCCATATAATAGAAATGTTATAATTAAGTGTTGTTTTTATCCTGAGTTGCCCTAGGAATTTACACTGTGTATTATTTCCCTGCCTAGAGGAACTCCCTATTAGTAGAAGGGGGCTCTTTTCATTAACGCTTGGCTGTCCGAAACCAACATCATAATCCCGAGGGCGGAAACGCCATCCTTAAGAGATTATGAGGGCTTTCCAACAGGCTCCTTGAGTCAGATTCCCCAGCCAGTTTAAACTCTGACTGCCGTCATCATAATACAGCGGTCTTACTTTAAACCTACAGGCTTTTCGACTAACATCGTAATCAGGCCCTTAGTGATGTACGAATGATAAATATTTTCTGAAACCCAATTTTGAGACATTTCTCGTTTGTACACTGTGTTTTATCAGTGAAACTGCATGTTATTACGAATATTTTGGCCATTTCAATGGAAAATGTTTTTCGGTTAAAGTGATAGATTTGCGACAGTAAACTTCAGCACCGGCTACATACCACACCCTTACCACTCTCCTGCTGAATGTGCATGATGCATTGCTATACTTATTCTTGTGTGTGACACTTACATTTTTCACAATTCCTATGAATTCAATGATGTAACATTGATGGCAGCAACCCTACTCTGAAAATTGTTCCAGCACCACTGCCCCCTCACTACTTTTTCAAAACAACGTCTGAACTAAGACACAAAGTGAAATTCTTCACCACCTGTTTTGTTATAACAATGTCTAGGTGTCCTTCATGGCCTTGTTTCACAATTCTTTCAATGGTTTAAGACTAGAGTGTCTTTAAAAAAAAAGTGACAAAATAAAATATAAAGGCACAATTTGGGATTTGCAGTCATAAAGGTGTTAGTACATAAAGTGTACAGTGGCTGCATAGATGGGGAATTTTAAAGTGATTTTTCACAGTAGCTGAGATTCAAAGTACTTCCAAGACCATAGTGACTTTTATTGAATAAGTATTGTCACAACAATATCCGTGCAGTAGTTGCATTGAAGGACAATGTTTGATTCCTGAAAGGAATTCTAACCAGGCGAGTGTCAAGTATTTCTACCTAAGTCAGTACATCAATTTAATTGTATGTGCTAGCGTACAGCAGCCTGTGTTTTAAGAAACATGAGACCTGCCCTGGTTTTTCAACCTATGGATTTCTATTCTAGAGGCGAAGTGCCTGATTGGTGTCTCTTGGCACTTTGGTGTGTCTGCATGTTGGTTCCCATCTGCATTGAAGCAGAGAACCACACGGATCGTTTCTTGCATAATTTCTGCATGTGTAGGATTGCCAGCGTTTCGCAGTTGGTGCACTCTTTTGGTGATCCTGGAGTCTACACACGACGCTGCTTTCTGCTTAATTCAGAGACTCTGTCCCTCACCACCCCTTGTTGTAAATATTTTTGTCCACCCTAAGCGTGGAAGGGTATTCTCAGATGTGAGACCCTTGCTCATTGCACCATCAGGATTCAAGCAAACCGGGCCGAAGACGGCTGTAATGCCAGAAACCGGTCCCCGGGAGCTTGTTTCTTTCCCAGTGTAAGAATTGGCTTTTGTAGTTTGGTTTGCCCTGTTCCCATCATGCACTGGGACAGGAACAGACTAATTTGCATACAGCCAGGTTCTGAAACTGGGATGGTGCAGTGAGCTAAAAAACGGTGTTGGATCTAGCCCTGATCCCTTGACTGGGTGAGAGCGTTCTGCTTAATTCAGAGACTCTGTCCCTCACCACCCTTTGTTGTAAATATTTTGTCCACCCTAAGCGTGGAAGGGTATTCTCAGATGTGAGACCCTTGCTCATTGCACCATCAGGATTAAAGCAAACCGGGCCGAAGACAGCTGTAATGCCAGAAACCGGTCCCCGGGAGCTTGTTTCCTTCCCAGTGTAAGAATTGGCTTTTGTAGTTTGGTTTGCCCTGTTCCCATCATGCACTGGGACAGGAACAGACTAATTTGCATACAGCCAGGTTCTGAAACTGGGATGGTGCAGTGAGCTAAAAAACGGTGTTGGATCTAGCCCTGATCTCTTGACTGGGTGAGAGCTTTCTGCTTAATTCAGAGACTCTGTCCCTCACCACCCCTTGTTGTAAATATAGCACTACTTTTGGCATTTTATAGCCGAAGTGGTGTTTGAGTACTGAATCTGTCATTAGTTTATTTCATTTTTATTTTCTATTGGTTATGCAGCACATTACTGAGGAAATTGCTCTATTGTACGATTACAGCGCTTTTGAGGTGAGCTTTCCTGCACCGTTCAACCTTTTTTTTTATAACCGCTGTTTGGTACATTCAAAATCTGAGGCGCGCGCTACATTCAGCTCATGGAATCTTACCTGCATTGTAGAGACTCATGTGGCATTCCAAGCTCGTCCTTTTGAGAAGCTGTGACGAAGTTTCAGATGATGGACGCTTCCGCTTGTGATAGGACGTTTAACTGCAAAGGCGTGCTGGGAGCCACCCGGCGCTACGAAAAAAACGTGCCGCCATCTTGAGGTTTTTTGGGTGTCTGAGTGGGATGAATGTTGCAGTTAGAGATGGGCTGAGCAGCTAGGCAGGCTGCTCCTAGTGGGGCTGGTGCCACACTAGGCTGGCTGGAGTCAAGACAGATGTAACCTACAATTGAGGACTGAATAAAGAAGACCTAAATATACATTCTGGCTCCTGGTGTCTTTCTACTTAGGACACAACACACCACCTTAACTTTGACCAACCGGCAAGAAGGCTATTTTTTGCCTCCCTTTTACTTGCAGATACTCCCCACATCTACCAAAGCAGAAGTGGAGGACGCTCCTTCTCTGGTATTGCAGCAGAGACTGCCTAATGCAGCACACATAGAAGTTGCAAAACTGTATTTTAAAAAAATGATTGTTTTTGTGCAGGAGGGAGGATCTTCCTGACCATAAACTATCATTGGCCTTTTGCTGTTTTCATGTGTGCTGTACAACGCAGCACACATGAAAACAGCAAAATCGAGGAGAAACTAAACTCATTGCTGCAGGGTAAGACCAGGTTTTCCCTGGCCTTCATTCTGGCAATGCCTCCTATTTACGTCTCCCTTGTAAATAGGGGCCAGCCTCAGAATCAATGGGTGTTGCAGTGGAATGCCCACAGCAACACCCATTGCCCCCCCCACTTCACGCTAAGCGTAGCATGAAATGGGGCCTTATTTACAAGGCAGCGTTAAGCCACGCTAAGTGGCTTGACGCTGCCTTGTAAATAAGTGGAAGCCCCTATGGCCACAGGAACATCGTAAAAGATTACATCCCTGTGGCAAAAGGGGCTCGAAATTATATACCCCATTATATGCTTTTGGGCACAGGGGGATTAAGGGATTTGCCCAGATTCACAGGACGTTTGAGCCTCCCAATAGACTCGAACATGGTTTCCCAGTTTAAAAGTCGGCCACCCTAGCCCTCAAGCCACACCCTAGTATCTATTACGAGGTCCAGTCTTTTAGCAATCTCATGCTGGCAAGGTGGCATTACAAACATCATATTACAGCGAGTTCATATGGAGACCCAGGGCAACAGCCTTTAGCGGATCATTAGGACTGTTTGTGAACAGACCATAGGTGTGTATACAGTCCTCTGTAAAAAAACGTAGCACTATCATATTGTTCTACAAATTGCACACAATCAAATCTCCTTAGGCCTTAAAAATTGGTTCCCCAAGAGGCAGTTAGTATTGCCCTTTAGTGAGGCACTATACGCTATAACATGAGTTTTCATATATCAAGTAAAGACAAAGTAACAAGGTGCATCATTAGGATAGAAATCCTTCCCGAGAGTGATGAATTAATAAGCCTGCCATAAAAAGTACCAAACCCTCATCTTGCTCATCTGTTCTCATCCCTCCCACTTTTATAAAAAAACAAGAACATTCTCTATAACAAAGGACATTTTGAGACACACAGCCATTGTCTCTGACTTGTGCCAGAGAAGCCATGTGATCCTCAGTTGCATCTCTTCCTTCTTAGAATGAGTCAGGAGTCAAAAAAATAATTTGGGGTAAAAATCGAATGTTCTCCTGCGAGTTAGGGGCTTAGATTTTCTCACTTTTTTTAACTTTGTTATTTGCTTCCTCAAGAAAAATGTATGTGACTGTTACCCTGCTCAAGGACACTACAATATAATTGAAACAGTGAGATTCTTTTTATCCATTGAAACATCCCAAATAACGAAGACGGTTAAGAATAGTTGAAGAAGATTCATAAATTTGATCAGCATGGATTTGTTTTTTATGGTGATTTGTGTAAATGTAGTTTCCTAGATTCTTCATGGCTTTTTAATGGCTGGCATAAGCGGTTCCGTAAACAAGGGACAAATTAGTAGGCTTGAGTGACAAAAAACTCCACAGCACTCCGCGGAGGTCCACAAGCAGCAGAGTGAGATAAGTCACACTGCTGATTTTTAGCACCAGAAGTAAAAAGGGTGAACAGCACCACAAGCAACGCAAGAGCAAGCTTCTTTCTGCCGATTGAGCAGATGTTTAACTTGATTAGCAGCTTCCTCAATGCAAGTGGCCAGTTTCTCAATGTGAGCGGTAACGATCTGCTGTGACAGCCCATGTTGAGGATTCTCGCAGGGAGATAGTCTAGCCTTGGTGAGCCGGGAGAGAGGAAATACTCCTTTCCATGCCACTATGCGGAGTTTTTCGGATCTCTGTGCTCTGTATGTAAAGCGCAGAGTGAGAAAAACTCGGTAAGTGCAGCAGAGGTTACTGCCCAGCTAATAAATAGAATTCTTTTAATCATGTTGCTTCTCTTGCACATGTCTGAACCAAGCAAATTCATAGACAAAGACCAGTGTGTCCCTGTGTTTCAAACTTGTGAATGTGATTTAAGAAACATGTTCCATCCAAATCTTAAATTCTGCATATAAATACCTTGCTGAGAGTGATTTTTCAAGAGTGATGCATTGTGTTGCAATTTGCCCCACACCAACTTAGTTTTGAAACTCTATCTTGAAGGATTATGCCAGTCATGTAGCCAAGAATATATGAGAGCTCTCATTAAAGGCAAGAGTATTTATTTTCTTCTTTTTTCTTTATTTAGTGCCAAGGCCCCTTAAAATGCATAACAAACAGCACATTTACAATGTTTACATTCAGTAAAGTCTGGGAAAGAACATTCACATTACACATATTTTAAAGAGTCAGATTTACTTTACAAATAGTAAGCAATTTCAAATTCATCATAGCTGCACAATAACTATTTAACAACTGCCTAATATTGCTCAAGTTGTGATGAACCAACATGTCATGGCTGATATTGGGGAATGATTTGATGTAGGAGCCCCAGACTAGAGAAAGCAGTACTTCCTTGGAGGTCAAAGGAGGTTATCCTAAGCCGTACTCCTGAGTTGCTGTCGTCATTCTTCGCCAAATCACAAAAGTCGAACCTTCATGTTTCTCTATGGCCGGTGAAGCTTTACTATGAAATGATGTCTAATGGTTCTCTGCATGTCATCTGGTGGGATATGGCTTTTCAGCACTGAATGTTTCTCAGAAAGGAAATGGTGAGGGATCCTTCATAAATCTTGCTAGTGATATCAGTCAGTGGTCAGAATCAAAAGCCAGAGAGATTGCATTTAGGCTGGAACCTGAAAGTTGAAAGGTACAAGGTCAGATTGGTCAAGTAGGCAATTGCCCATCCTCAGTCTAGCAAGCAACGTGGAGGCACCATGAGCTCATAAAGTATCTTTTGCCTTGTTTTAAATGTTGGCTTGCAAAGAATGTGAATAACTTTAACCAAGGTAAAGGGGGATTTATCTGGGAAGAGACTGTGCCTCTTTAAATACAACAAGAGGTAAGACAGTTCATAAAAATGTGCTGCCATACAATATTGTACTCCAGTAGCTGCCACGTATCTTCTCCAGTGTCACAACCTCTTCCACACAGGAGCTACTCCACAGAATTCTAGCACTCTTGGAAGTCTCAGTCAG
This sequence comes from Lissotriton vulgaris, assembly GCF_964263255.1. Taxonomy (NCBI): domain Eukaryota; kingdom Metazoa; phylum Chordata; class Amphibia; order Caudata; family Salamandridae; genus Lissotriton; species Lissotriton vulgaris. The sequence continues at coordinate 1,197,691 of NW_028250002.1, forward strand.
TAGGTATTTTGTAATCATACAGATTTATATGACCGCAAACTGATAAACACCAGTCTAACACTCTAGGGGGCACATAATGTCACTTACCCATTGGGCCCCCCCTTGCAAATGAATTAGATTTGCAGAACTATTTTGCTTTTCTGTGGCAATCCCAAAGCATCCATTGTGGGATGACAGCCAAGCTCTTGGGGGCTCTGTTCCCACATGATGCAGATAATGAATTCATATAAACAAAGTGAAGACAAGTTACTTAATTATTCCCTGTCATCAAGACGGGAGTCTCCGGTACATAAAAAAGCAATGCTTAGTAGTATAGCAAATAAAAAAGAGGCTTAGGCTTATTCCCCTTTTGCAACCCATAACCTTTGTTATGTAAAAGAGACCAAACTTTTCCCTGAACCAATCAGAGCTCCTCACCCTCTAGAACCCTCCTGAGAGAACCTTTTGCCCCTCAGATTTTCACGTACTTGTGCCATAAAGCCTCACATCCTATGCGGACGATACTCAGTTGGTCCTGGCCATAAAAAACAATGGACAGAAAGTAGCGGCCAATTTCCAGCTAGGCATGAACGCCATCAGCAACTGGATGGCTATAAACTGTTTAAAACTGAATTCCGAGAAGACGGAAGTTATGATCTTTGGCAAGCTCAGCCCGACCTGGTCCACTTCCTGGTGGCCCATTGAGCTAGGTCTCCCGCCTAACCCAGTCACCAAGGTTAGAAACCTAGGTATACTACTTGACGACAAACTCACCTTTGCCGCTCAGGCAAACACCATTGTTTCATCCTCCTTTTACAAATTAAGATCCATTAAAAAAATCCTCCCTTACATCCCCTCCAACTCAGGAAAAACTCTGGTCACCGCATTTGTAATGTCCTCCTTGGACTACTGCAACGGACTCTTCATGAATGCCCAGCAACAAGTCATCCGTAAAGTACAGTCGGTGCAGAACGCGGCTGCAACAATGCTATCAGGTACTCCCAAGTTTAAACCTATAGCCCACGTCATCAAAGGCTACCATTTGCTAGCCGTTAAAAACCGTATCAAATTCAAGGCGCTTTGTATTGTCTACAGAGCCTCACGCAAGCAAGGACCCCGATTCCTCCTTAACTCCTTAGCTTTTTATGTTCCCAACCGATCTCTACGATCAACTAATGCCCTCCTGATGTCAGTGCCACGCACTAAAACGGCCTCCTGGGGCGATTGTCGCTTTACGGTTTCCACAGCCAAACTCTGGAACTCCCTCGACCTGGACATCAGGTCCAGCCCCACTCTGCTAGCTTTCAGGAGAAAAATCAAAACCTTGCTGTTCAATCAATAACCTTCCCCCCTTTTCTGCCACGTTCACAGTGCCGAGACTCCCTAGGGCATTTGTTTCGCTTTACAAATGTCATAAATAAATAAATAAATACCTTCTGTACTAAATCAGAGGTGAGCCACTCAGGGGAGGAGGGTGGTTCGCATGTGAAGCTATGAAAGCTTCCAATACTGGAGAACTACTGTTACAGGTAAGTAACTTGTTTTCTTACTCCAGTATTGGAGCTTTCATAGATTCACATGCCTGAAACAGAATAGCGATCAGTAGTATAAAGCACATTTACATTTTTTTTTAATGCAGATCCAGTATAGTTACTTAAGACATCATCTTTTATACATATTGAACTTAGAATTCTGCATATTAGTATTGCAACCACTCTTACCAAACATAATAATAAAAAATGTGCATTTGTAACCAATAAAAAAAGGACGGAGGGATATAAAAGATGGCTCACCATTTTTGAATAATGTTTCTCAGCACCGCTTCTCCCACCGCCACATCTCTCTCTCTCTGTGGCTGTATCCAAGCAGTAATGCCTGGTGAAGGTATGCGTATTTCTCCAGGTCGCTGCCCTGCAGATATCCTGCATCGGCACTCCCACAAACAAAGCAGCGGAGGTGGACACTGCTCTGGTCGAATGGGCACAAACTCGTGCATTCAAAGGTTTTGCAGCTGCTTGTTGACAGTATTCTATCGCACTGGAAATCTATCTACAAATCTACGTTTTGGCAAAGGGAAAGACTTCCTTGGTGCGCTGAAGGTGACAAAAAGTTGAGAAGACTTGCAAAAGGGTTTAGTCTTGTGTAAATAGAATTGGAGCTAGGCATTTTGTAAATATTCTTGGGGCTGATTTGAGGCCGAATGGCAGTACCATGAATTGGTAATGTTCTCCGGCTACCACGAACCGAAGGTACTGCCTGTGGGAAGGATGGATGGGGATGTGAAAGTACGCATCCTGTTGGTCTAATGTGGTCACATGATTTCCTGGGTTT